>NC_142603.1:38904026-40301056 GCF_041222555.1 Hakea prostrata
GATCCGATATCAAATTGGAGGAAAAATTTGGATTTTGGTCAAAACTAGGTACACGGGAGGGGGGGGAGAGTGTTGAAGCTGTTCAACCAATCCTGTAAGCCTATGCAACCGGCCATTCAAGCGGTTCTATCAGATAAGTGTATATTGGACTTCATTAAAACCCAATTGATTCCCAATTATTACTTACTCTTTCTCTTATGTAATTAGGGTTATTTTAAGCATAATTACCTACTCATGAGTGTGAATTTTGGGACTTTGGAGAGCAAAATCAATTTGAAAGGTGAAGAATAAACTTAATCGTATCCTTTATGTTGATAATGTTATTTCAATTTCATTATTTATATCTTGTTATATTTTATATAATTATCATTATGTGACTGTGTGTGACTTTGCACGAATGAAAGGTAAGAATGTATGATTGGTTATTCTCTTTTCTTTTCGAATCTTATGTTGATGATATGAGAATATGTGGGATTGGTTGAGACTTAGTTTCTCCCATTCTATTTACCAAGTAGGGTTGTGGGTTTGCCCATTACCTTAATGGCCTTATATGAATGTGCATTTAGACCTAGGTAGATGAACGCTAGGTGTCTAGAAGTGTTGGGCTAGATGACCTTATCAGTGCTACTACTCTTCTGGTAGGGGTATTAAAGCCGGTTAATCCATGATGTCCGTGATGGGTTTCTGTTAGTGTCAAACAAGCCCACTGTCATCATAGAATGGAAGAGTTGCAATAATAGATAAGGGCTCATGGGCGCTCAAGACCTGTACCTACCCCTAGAGGACATGGAGAGCATCTTGTTCATTATATGTGGATGACCATTGGGTTAAGGAATTGGATCTAACAAATGCCTCCCATTGAGGATACCATTCATAGGTGAGAAAGATATCAAACCAAAAGGGCACTAGGCATGATGGGAGATATTTGGACCATATGTAGAACAAGACCGCATGACTATGCATTGAGCCTAGAGTTGTCCATACACTCACCAAATCTCATGCCAAACGCTGATGTGAGAGAGTGGTGACTTATACTCAAACCATGGATTGGCATGACCATACCCAACAACCACAGAGAACCCAATAGATGTATCTTGTTAAGGGAGAGTGACTAAGACCGCCTAGAGAAGATTGGTGTTTAACTTAAAACATTTCTACCAGATAGACTTCATGACAGAGTTAGGAGGATAACATCATTACCATTCATTTATCATATCATTCTCATTAATTGCATTATCATTTTATATGTGTGATGTGGAAATTATGAGCGAATGCAAGACATGATTGTTGAGTTGACCTCACTGAGTTTTGTGGAACTCATTCCTTTATACGTGTTTGTTTCCTTAGATTATTCTATAGGTTATGAGACCCCACTCAAATGGAGGATTCATTGGCGATAGATTATCATAAGGGAGCAATTGGAGAAGAAGTGGACGAGCATGATGCTTCAAACCTGTCTTAGGATTGCTCTTATGGAGGAGGCAAACAACATTCTCCCCCTTACGATGATAAACAGGAGGTAGAGTAATATATACTTCTTCGTCAAGATCGCCATGTAAGAAGGCGTTATTAATGTCAAGTTGATGAAGTGACCAATTATTAATTGAGGCAAGAGCAAGCAAGACGTGTACAGTAATGAGTTTGGCCACAGGAGCAAAAGTCTCATGAAAATCACCACCTTCAGTCTGAGTGTACCCCTTGGCCACCAAACGTGCTTTGTACCGTTCAATAGAACCATCAGAGTGTCGTTTAATTTTGTAGACCCATTTACAACCAATGGCTTTCTTTTGAGGCGGCAAAGGAACAAGTGACCAAGTGTTATTGGTTTCAAGAGTCTCAATCTTTGACAGCATGGCATCTTTCCAGTCAGGTGACAACATTGCTTTGGCAGAGCTAGTGGGTTCTTCAGAAGAGGAAAGAGACCTGATAAACTTAAGATGAGAAGGTGAGACCTTTTTATAAAATATAGAAAAATCAAGAGGAAAGAGTTTGGAGGTGGGGAAGGGTTGTGTGGTGGGGTTGGCGGGTCCAATGGTGGAGATGGGAAAACTGGGTTGGTTGGATGGAGGAGGATTCAAAATCAGGAACTGGAAAAGGGAGGGTAGGGTTAATAGATGAAGGGGAAGTCTTTAAGTGGTAAGGAAAAATATGTTCAATAAAAACAACGTCTCTACTTGTGTAAACCTTGTGAGAAGTGAGATAAAAAAATTTATAACCTTTTTGAGCAAAAGGGTACCCAATGAAAACTCCTGGAGAAACACGGGGGTCAAATTTGTGCTTGATGGTGGAATGGTTGTGTCCATAGCACAAACAACCAAAAGTACGAAGATGAACATATGTGGGGGTTTTATTAAAAAGAAATTCAAAAGGAGTTTTCTCTATTAAAAGTTTGGTAGGCAACCTACTAATAGTGTGTGTGGTCATAAGAATGCAATCACCCCAAAAATCTTGTGGAAGATTGGCCTGAAATAAAAGGGCCCGACCAACATTGAGTAGGTGCCGGTGTTTGCGTTCAACAACACCATTTTATTGTGAGGGTGTCAACACAACTATGTTCATGGATAACTCCATGGTTGGAAAAAAATGAGGTGGTGGAGTGATTAAAAAATTCACGAGCATTATCAGTGCAAATTTTTTTTATTTGAAAATTGAATTGAGTTTTAACCATTGTAAAAAAATCATGCAAATAAAACCAAGCGTCAGATTTGAAGTTCATTAGAAAAACCAAAGTATAGCGAGAATAGTCATCCACAATAGTCAAAAAATATTTAGCACCACATATAGAAGGAATATAATAAGGACCCCAAACATCGCAATGTATTAAATCAAAAGAAGATGAAGTGGATATGGAGCTAGATGGGAAAGGTAGCCGAGTTTGTTTTGCCAAAGGGCAAATAGTGCAAACACATTTATTAGAAACTAAAATGCAAGAATTAAAACGTGATAAAGAATTAATTATGTTGCGAGATGGGTGGCCTAAGCGCCAATGCCACTCATCAAAGGAGTGAGAATGAGTGGATGAGGCTGCAATAATGGAGGGAAGCAACTCTAAATAATATAAGCCATTATGCTCTTTACCCAATCCAATCATCTTCTTCGTTGGAAAGTCTTGAAAGACACAATGATGAGGAAAAGATGTTACTGAACAATTGAGAGCTTTAGTGATTTGACTAACGGATAATAAATTAAAACGGAATGAAGGAACATATAAGACATTATTAAGAGAGATGGAAGGGGTGGGAGTGCAAGTCCCTAAATGGGACACAGGGGTTGTTTCACCACTGGGTAATGTAATCGGAGATGTATAAGGAACCACCGTATCAGTGTTAAAGAATTGTAACTTATAAGCCATATGAAAATTTGCCCTAAAATCAATAACCCATGGGGAAGGGGAATTACCTGCAGCATTTGCTACAGGAGTGGGATTACCCGATTCGATC
Organism: Hakea prostrata; assembly: GCF_041222555.1. Classification (NCBI taxonomy): domain Eukaryota; kingdom Viridiplantae; phylum Streptophyta; class Magnoliopsida; order Proteales; family Proteaceae; genus Hakea; species Hakea prostrata. The sequence continues at coordinate 38,907,467 of NC_142603.1, forward strand.
AATGCCAATAATTGATGATAGTGCGCTGAAGTAAAGGAGGGGTAGAATTTGTTCTTGGGTTGATGGCGGCAAAGGATCGAGCAAAGTGTCCAGGTGATGTTGATTTAATGTGTGTATTGTTGCTCTTGGGAGGATAACCGTGTTTCTTAAAACAACAAGAATCTGAATGGCCGTCCATACAACAAAAATCACAGTGATACATAGGCTTCTTACCATTTTTAGAATGTATACGAGGAGCAGTGGTTGCAAGGGCAGATTAATGCAATGATGGATTCAGTAACTCATGGAGGGAGCGATGATGCTCCTCTTGCAATAGAAGAGAATAAGCACAATTGATGTTAGGCAAGGATTCCATCAAAGGAGTTAAGAATAAGAATCATTAAGGCCCATTAAAAATTCAAGTAAGCAATCTTGTCATTGAAGATCAGTGTGTTTTGACAAAAGACCACAAGTGCAGGGCAGGAACGAGTTGTATGAGTCGACTTCATCCCAAAAACCCTTGAGAATAGTATAATAAGATGCCAAAGAAGAGGTTCCTTGACGATGATTAGAAATGCTACGCCAGATCTCAAAAATTCGAGCATTTTTTTGAGAAAAACGATCACGAAGATCATCCCAAACCTCGTGGGCAGTAGAGATGTAGAGAATGCTATTAGCAATATCAGGTGAGAGAGCATTTAGCAACCAAGAAAGGACCATGCTATTGCATTGTGTCCATGCGTGAAGCTCCAAAGAATCAGCGGCGGGTTTAGGCAAGGAACCATCGATAAATGCAAGCTTATGTTTGGTCTCAAGAGCCATCCGCATCGTACGATTCCAAGTGGGATAATTATCATCACGTAAAAGCTGCGTGACGAGTATAGCACCAGGATTATCCGAATGATGTAGAAAATATGGAGAAGAACCATCAAAGTTGATGGAAACAGCATTATTGGAAGCAACAACAGCTATAGCAAGAGCATTGATAGATGGATCCGTCATTATAAAGGCAGCGGAAAGAAAACAACGTAGGGATCGTTTACTGCTCTTGAAAAACAAAATAGCTTCACTTGAAAAGGTTTGGATCGTCCTAAACTGATACCATGTTAAGATGATTTTGTGTAGAAGTGATTTTGTATTACCTCTTCATGTGTTTATATAATACAATCAAGTAAAGAATAAAATAAATGTAGCATGCTATACATAAGAAAAGAAATTATTTGCAACGGTCATATTATCCAAGATCTCCAACGGTCATATTCTCCCAAGATCTCCAATGGTCATATTTTCCAAAGATCTCCAATGGTCATATTATGGCTAATACATATCATTGTCATTAATTGCATTATCATCTTATAAGTGTGATGTGGAAATTATGAACGAATGCAAGACATGATTGTTAAGTTGAATTCACTGAGTTTTGTGGAACTCACTCCTTTATACGTGTTTATTTCCTTAGATTATTCTATAGGTTATGAGGACCCCACTCAAATGGAGGATTCATTGGCGATAGATTATCATAAGGGAGCAATTGGAGAAGAAGTGGACGAGCATGATGCTTCATGCCCGTCTTAGGATTGCTCTTATGGAGTTGGCTTCTAGTAGAGAATTTCTTAGATCACTTCCGCTGCAAAAAAACTACTATTTTCTTTCAAACTCTGATGTTTATTTGATTAACCTTAGACATGTATGATTGTAACCTTAATATTTCAGATTTCATGATTGGATATTTAAATTTGATTTATTCTTGTCCTTGGATTATGTTATATCATATACTTGTATGGGTTTGTCAGTGAGCCTTGGTCCTATAGTGTATCACCCCCATGAGTATTCGATATGACTAGACCCGGCTTGGTAGGGTGTGACAGAACGTCCCACCTTGCTATTGATTTGCAACTTTGAAAAGTAAGTTAAAGAGTATGTTCACGCTTCCCAAAAATTCATATTAACATGCTAGTTCAAAGTTAGAAATAACCCTAGAGGTCCTATATAGAAAAGATAAACAAAAGAACAACATTGCAGGGGGTGATTGGTCAAGGTGGTTGCATGGGGAAAGCAAGGTAGGGGCTGGTCACCCAGGGCGGCCAGGCCAATCAACCACCCTACGGGTATGAACATAATCAACTCAGATTGATAGAAGGCTTCAAGGTTGGGTTCTAAACTACTCCGAAATTACCTAGAAAATTCTGAAATAATACTAGAACATGATATATCATAGTTTAGACATCAATCAAAGCAAAAGGAATGATTCCTATATTAGGTATTCTCCGAAATTGATTCAGAAGATTCACGGATAAGCCAGAGTGAATGGGGATTCATTCTAGAGTAAAGTGGATAGAAGAATTAGGTTGATATAATAGCTAGGAGTCTTCAGATTGATCTTGACAGTAGGAGGAGTCAATCATAGAAGAGAATTAGAAAGAAGAAGATGAATACTAACCTTCAAGAAAGTAAATCGTCGTTCGAAAAGCATTTCGGATGACTTCCACACTATCTTTCACCTTCACGAAGAGTTCTTTGACAAGCTCTGATGTTCTCTAATGACTTTGGATCATAATGAAACGCTTGAGTATGAACACACCTTAAATAGGGCTTCAAAAACTAAAATTCCAATTTTACCCTTTTCTCTCGGAACCAGGTTGGTCGCCGAGGGTGACCAGGCCAATCAACCAACCCTGGGAACTTAGTTCCAGCAATAGGATCAAAGGCCTAGAAAGCCCATGGCTCTACCCTAGATCCTAATCTGCACTATAAAAGAGTCTTACCTAATTTTCGGGACCTTCCTCATGTGTCATCTATGAACACTTGATCCATCTACCAAATCCATCAATGTTCGAGTTAGATCTCCTTCCAAACTCTGACAGAACTCCCAACTCAACATCATCTGCATCCACTTCCATTGGTTCGGACCCCAATCCAATGGTCTTTACTTAGATGACTCGCAATTGCCTTCTACCTGCTCATTGGGTTCTTGGACCTACAATATAGATTTTCGGTTTAGGATCTTAGGGGATTTCACGGGCCTACTGGCGTATCATTCATGGTGGGGTTGCATATGATGGAGGATGCACTCATGGGCGTCCAACAGTCGATAACCATCCCTTGTAAGGAGACATAAGAGGCATTCACCCTATCATATGTGGATACCACAGGGTTAGGGGTGCTAATCCAACAATCGGTAGCCATCCGGTGAGGATATAGAAACTCCTAGGTGGAGAAGTGTTTGCAAAATAAAATAACCGCAAGCGCACAGTATCATGTAGCTAATGAGTCAATCTCAGGGAGATATGCCATCTAGAATTCAATTTCTTAATGCTAGTGCGAGAGTGGAATGATTCAATTTTGTTAATTAATTAATTAAACTAAACCAACGATCCTAATCCATACATCTAATGCAATCGAATTGAAACAAAAAATAAAGCAAACATAACCAACGCATAAATAAAAGGCAGGAAAAAAAATTGCAAACAATAAAAATAAAAGGGAAGTGATCCGAGTGTTAGCTTTGAATCGAGGGAAGGGGAGTATAATAATAATGACTTTAACCGTGGACCCTTTGCCGTAGCTTACAGTCCACCAATCGGGGGAAAGGATATTAGAGAAAAAGAAATTGCAGAAAGTAAATAACAAAGCCATAAACAAAGCAATATTAACAAAAGGGAAACCTTAACCAAAGAGAGGCACGACTGTAGGCATCTTTGATCAAGGACCCACGGGGAAGGGAGAACAGTAAGTAAGTGCTGAAAAATAAATCCTAAATTAAGAATATGGAGGGGTAGATAGAAGCGGGAATGGAGGGGGGAGAGAAGATTATTGAAGAATCTTACTTACTTACATCTTCCAAACAAAACTTGAATAAATGATTCGAATCTCAACCAACCCTAACAACCAGATCTAGAATAATCTAGATCTGCAATTGCTAGACCCAGAGAGAAAGCGAATCCTCAAACTTGAAACTTGAACTTGAAATTACATTGATAAAACTAAAGGAATTACACTTGCATAAAATAAATTACACAACTTCAATATTCCTAAACGTTCCATCTAAAAAACTAGAACCCACAAAGTAATCAAAGAACTAGAGAAAACCTAGAGCAAGCTAAAGAGAATAGAAAGTGCAAGACTAAAGTAAACTAAAGAGAAAACAAAATGTAAACTAGACCTAAGAGGGGAGTAATATTTATGGAAGAAGGAGAATAACTTACAAACAAGAAAATATAATAATAATAATAATAATAATAATAATAATAATAATAATAATAATAATAATAATAATAATAATAATAATAATAATAATAATAATAATAAGAGTAAAATAGAAAGAAAAAGAAATAAAGAAAGAGAAAAATTCGTTAGAAATAAAGAGAGAGAGAGAGAGAGAGAGAGAATAAGTTGGAATTAAATAAATAAATAAATAATTAAACTTGACTTCACGTGGAGAAAAAGTGGAAGAAGAAAGAGAGAATATATATATATATATTGTTAACAAAAATATAAGTGGAAATAAGAAAGTAAATAAAATAGAAAGTGGGGAGAGAGAGAGAGAGAAAAAAAACTAATTAGAGAAATAAATAAAATCTTCTAAAAAAAATAGAAAATCCTAGTCTTTGACTACTTGTGGGCCCCATACATTCTTTCAATTACAATAAAGAAAAATAAAATAAAAGTCCTAATCTAATTTTACAAGATATTCTGGAGTTGGCCCATATTTGCATCTCTAGCCCATCATGCTCCAAATCAAGCCCATTTTTACACTTGAGAATTTGAACGGACCTCTTGACATGAAAAATTGCATGTTTCATACCCAAAACTCCAGATATCCGCTAAAGTCAATTCATAAACCTGCAAAAACAACATAAAACCCAATGTAGCTCCACTCTAAGTGTGTAAAATGCATGCTTTGTGTCCTAAGATTTCACACATAAATGTGCTCATCAAGAAGGAAGGACATTGAACCAAAGGGCACTAGGCATGAGGTAAGGTGTCTAAACTACATGTAGTATGTTACCTTTATGACCCTGCATTGGGCTAGGATCTCCCTGACATGCGTCAATGCTATTAACAATGGTTGAGGTGAGAAAGTGTGGCACTGTAACCCCTACCATGGTCCGATTGGACTTATATCCCATTCCTCAGTCATGATGTCCAAAAGTTGGTTGGATGTTTTGAAGGGTCTATGTGAGACTACCCAGAGGAATATGGTGGTCCTTGACACATGTCTTCCTAGGTAAAGGCGAGGTTAGCTTACTAGTTGCATATTTAGCACATCATTGCATCTTTACATTTCCGCAGCTCGTTATCCTAGTATATGTGAATTGTTTACTTTATTGAGTTTTGTGGAATTCACCATTGTGGATTCTTTGTTTTTCTTAGATAGGCAGGTACCAACAAAACCCCATTTTCATAAGGATTCACCCTTGAAGGTGTACTGGATGTACTAGTGGAAGTTAGCTATGATTGCACAACATTTCCTATGGATGTTTGGACTGCTCTTATGGCAGCAATCAATTGGGATAGAGTCATGATAGCTCATCGATGGGATTATAAGTTTGAAAATGGTACTATGATGGAGCATATAACATGTTTGGAGAAGAAGATATATGAGACACCTAAAACCGATGTAGGCCTTAAGATTTTATTGTCCTTTCCTTTTGTTGTGGGTTGCTTTTGGGACTTGATATTTATTATGCTAATTTATTATTGGACTCATTACTCTTTGCTCATGATTATGGTTTGGTGTGCATTATTTGTTATTGTGGTTGTAACTTGATCTTGGGACTATAGGTCACATACATGGCTAGTTGGGACAGATCCATTACCGTCAAGTGGGGTGTCATAAGGCTGATAGGATGAACGAGGCCAAATTGATTGGCAGCCTTCAGCTAAGGCATTATAAAATATGAGGTAAGTAACCTTGCCCACCCTGACGCAGATTAAATACCTACATATCTAGACTAAGAGAAAAGGGACAAATTCCTGATATGAATTAGGTCAAGATGATTTTATGATACAACTTATGATTTAGGGTGTATTTAGCCCCTTTTGAAGAAATCTAGGTTGGGGGTCTCATCTGAACTCTTTGAGGCATTGTTGAACTCTTCATTGTTTTGACGAACCCTTAACAAAGCTCAAATGTCTAAGAGAGTGGGAGTAGCCATATCATACCGGAAATGGAAGGTATCGGTGGAAACAGACCAATAGAACCCTAGGACAGCTAGAAGTAAGGTGTTTCAAGAGCAATGAATTCGGTGGATAGCCACAAGACGCCAATGATCCTTAAATTGTCTAAGGTGGATTTATAAGAGCTCTTGCAAAAATGAGTCACCCACTGAGGCCATTCAGGTAATGGGGGTGGCCAAAAACTGTTGAATGGGCGGAAAGGTTCAAAGTAAGAAGGATGACTTAGGGTAGCTTGAAGCTTTTCCTTTTCAAGAAGAGGAAAACCCTTAATTGGGAGAGAATACTTATGAAAGGGCCCTAAAGAAACAAAGAGAGGAGTTGAGGTGAGTACCTCAATAACAATGGAGGATTTGTGCCCCTCCCTCACTGATGACAAGTAGTCCTCCAAATTTGGAGCTTGTTGACCTCCAAGAGGATAGCTGCTCTCAGCCGTGGTTTGCAATCAAGAAGATTGAAGTCTTGTACACGAGGTTACAAACTAGAGTTGAAGACGAAAAGAAAAGAAGAAATTTTGGGGAAAGTAAAATTTACGTAGTTAAGAAGTTGAAAGAGTTCTTGGAGATTGAAGCATGCTTGTTCAATTTTCAAGACAGCTAGTGTTTTTATCAAATAGCCATGAGGGGCAATGTTAGTTCCCAAAAACTTCTAGTCATTGTGAAGCAGAATGTTAGTGAACTAGGTTGAGGGATATACTGAATAATTTAGGTTAATCAGAGCTAGCCTAGGACGAAACCAGTTCTCATCTAGGCAAGCCATAACTCATGGAGGATGAAGCAGTGATTAATGGTTGCTTGTTTGAATTTGAACTTCTAGGCCTCCAAGCTTTTGGAACTAACTTGGTGTATATCATCATATGAAAGGGACTAACATGATACACATTCTCATCTAAGACTAGAAGGATTAGATATACTCAGATAAATCCATGCATTTTCACTTGAAAAAGTATTTAATTGTGAGGACTCTTTTCTCCATTAGGACTCTCTCAATAATATATTTGTAGATTTGATTGATAATTTATAATCTCAACCGTAGATCGAAATTTGCTTCTTCATCTCTAAAATATTTTGGAGTTGGTCCATAATCACATCTCTAGCCCATCATGCTCCAAATCAGGCCCATTTTTGCATTTAAGAATTTGAACAGACCTCTTGACGTGTAAAATTGCATGATTCATACCCAAAACTCCAAATATTTGCTTAAATCTTGAAAATCCTAAAATCTGCAAAAACAACATAAAACCCAAGGTAGCTCCACTTTAGGTGTGTAAAATGCATGCTTTATGCCCTAAGATTTCACACAGCTAAATCTCATGTTCCTTATACAACCATTAATCTGTGGCACTATGCCTTCAACATGGCGCAGTTCTCATTCCATATATACTGTAAAGAATCATCTACCAAAAATAAAAAGGAATCTATACTAAAAGAAACTCTTTAATTTTGTTAGAAAGATACTCTTTTAATTAAGTTCAGATACACTGTGATATTGGAATTTTAGGAAACATATCTAATTAACTAAACAAATTAATTCGGTTTTCATTTATTTCCATCACAACTTCCTATTCGATTTCATTAATTAGAGAATAAAGGTGTAGTTAAGTCTTGAAATTAATTTTCCTTAATTTTTGGCGTGAGCATTTCCATCCAATATAAATAGGAATCCATTCTTGGAGGTTCACTCATCAAAAAAACCAGATCAATAGAACGCAAACCAAGCTATCTCTGAATATAATAGCATCGATGGATGTAAGAACAGTTGCAGTTTCTTTGCTTCTTCTTCTCTTAATTGCCCAAGTTTTCGGCACTAGTGATGCTAACAATCCTTCAGGTAACACAATCTCACTCGTACAAAATTTAATAATAAATTATATGTCTTGTATTATTAAAGTTTTAGCTTCTTGATCATTCATGTATGTGTTAATTTTGGATCAGCAGGAGGATTATTTGTACCAGTTGAAATGATGCCGGAGAGAGGAAGGCAGTTGGCATCACCATCATTTCGATTTTGTGCCCTGTGCAAGGGACCAGGTCCTTGTGGCACCACCGGGAATTGTTGCTATGGTGTTATTTGCGATCTCCTTGGCAAGCCCTTTGGTACTTGTGCCCTTCAACCCGTAGCTTGCAACTGTAACTCATGCCAGTGAACCAACTAGGGTCTCTTTGGCATAATTTATGTTTATGATCTATTTATGAATAATCAATTATGATAATAAGTTACAAGTGATAAACAAATTTATGTTTCGTTTGAACCTCGCCGTTAACTTTAAGGCTGTGCCATACTAAGGTGCTACTAAATGGAAGGATCTTATCAACGTCCATGAATGATAAATCATAGAACGAACTGCCGAATCAGAAAAATTGGGTGCTATCATTTACCTTTGTATCGGCTAAGTTCATGAGCTGGAGATAAGCGGACTCAAACTGCTGACATCCACCACAGGGTAAAGCACCGCCTCTCAGGCCTCCCTGATTGATTCTACCATAGAGGCCAACGATAGAAAATAACCCCCCCCCCCGAACACAGCTTACAACTTTCATCGTACTGTGCTCTCCAAAGAGCAACTCTTCTCAAAATCTCAAAAGGTGCTGACTTGTAATCCAATTCTAAGGATTCTTGTGGTTTTGGAGAATCCAGCTACAGGAGAACCAGGAACGGAGACTTCCCCCCTTTTCCTCCCGACTCTTTGGTCTTAAGAATGTTGGTTTTAAGAATGAGTGATTGCTTTTTTGTGAATAAGATATTATGTATTGTTCGTTTGGGATTTGGTTGGTTAAAACAAGTTTTTTTTTTAATTTTTTTTTAACTTTAATATTTTACTCCAATATAAGTGGCAAAAAATCATAAATATCGCATGATCTATTCATGAATTTATGTTTAAATCCACTAATTTTAATGAGAATCAAGTATCATAAATCATACCAATTACATGGTTTTATGTTCATAGACCAAATAATCATAAATTTAAATTGTAACGAAGAAACCAACTTTCACATTTAATTATAACTCGCTGTCTTGTTTCTCTTTTTTTTAATAATAAAGAGAAAACTGTATTAACTTGATAAACAAGTACATTGGTCTCATAGGTGCACGTTCCTTCAACATTTATTCGTTGAGATATGCATGGCTTGTAAGTTTCAGTTAATAAACCATTTCACAAAAAAATCTATTTTAAATTCAAAACCTACATTACAAGTTTTGCCAATAATTCCAAGCAATTCCATAATTACATGTGATGGCTATGTCTTAGTGCGAGAATTGGGTAGAAAGATCAAGGACTTCTTGTGCATTACACTAGATTTCCTTAGCTTGGACTTGCAAAAGGAGGATGTGATTTAAACCCGCTTGAGGAACTTGAAACTCTCAAAAAATTTGTCAAAGTTATAGTGTCCCGTGGTAATGATCTAAAAAGACCCACCCAAAAAAAGATCATAAATCCATAGTATTAGGTTCAGCCGTTTTAGCAGAATACATGAAAAAGACTGAAAAATATTAAACTTGTGCCACATATTCCCACCTTCCCGGCAAGCCCTTTGGCACATGTGCCTTCACTCCCATATCTTGCAATTGTAACTCGCAAATAGGAGAAAGAGTCCCTACAAGGAAGATAAAAGTAAGTTTTCAAAGAGATCAAAGGGTTCCTATCCAAAAGTCTAACGGAAGACAAAGAAGAAAAAGATGAGGAATGATTGAGCAACATGGTGAAAGATAGAAGTAAATCTTATAAAACTTAATACATTTACAATTTTGTCCTCATGATTTCAGTGGGTTTTTAACTTTGCATGAAGAAAAGAAAAAAAGACGGCCCTCTATCAATGATTACTTTTTATATTTTTCAGCCTTTTTTGTTGAAAATATAATGTATCAATGGCAATTGTATAAGACAGACAAAGTAGAATAATAAGTTGGAGAACTTATTTGTTTCAAAGCATGAACAATCCCCTTGTCAAAAGCATAGTTACACACATCCATCTAGCGAAACACGAACAAAAATTGGCAGAGTAGAGACGCGCTGGTGCTGGCCGGCACTTGCTTTAAAGTATTTAAATGCCTCGAATAGTGCTGCACATGGGTTTTGAGTGCGTCCTAACCCCAAAAATCATCAACCCTCCATCACAGACGGTGCATTCAATAATTAATGGATTAAGGGATCCGAAAATTACATTCACCAATCTATTTTGATGATACAGTTTAAAGAAGAAAAAAAACAAAGCTACTCAAACATATTCGAGTGCAAAAAACAACCCCTCCCACCTTTATATAGGAGAGTAATAGGTAGTTAGCCACCACCATAGATTGTTTCCAAAAACACATCTCTTCCCTTAGGGAGTGTTTTTTAGCCCCCAAACAAGCCTCCCAAAAGAGACACCTATTGGCTACCTAGGTGTCTATTTGGAAAAGACCCAACCATTTAACAAAATGAAACTTTTGGATTTTTCAAATAAAATCATGAAATTACAACAATCCCTCACAAAAATCAAAAGTTTTGAGAAAAAAAAAACACTAAATTGGTGAACATATTAGACACAATATGACACATTGTTATAGGTGTCTTTCAGACTTGAATCTACACTAGGTCTAATGAACTTCACTACAGAGAATGACTAAAGTTAGACTTGTTGAACCTTTCCTCAGTATGTGTGTTAGTTGGCAAGCTCATCAAAAATATCCTATCGGTCCATTTTACAAGAGAAACCCTTTTATATAAAACTTTTCTTTTGGACTTTTTTCCTCTAAAAGTGAATAGACCCTATTTCAAATCTCAGTCTCATGGATGTTTAGAAATTCGCCTATACAATTCTCATTGGAAAGCGACCTTACTTTCTACATCTACTTAGCTCAGCCAGTGTGCACCACAATTAACACACCCCCACATTTTGTAGGTTTCGGCTAATTAACAGCCAATTGCTCAACCTCTTTCATTGTGATGGTTCTACTTTACCTTAATGAACTTTAGTAGTATTTTTCAAGTCATTCAGTGATTTCGTTGTTTATCCTTTAAATCTAATTCAGGATTGAAACATTTTCACATAAGTTGGGTGTTCATCACATGACCTTTGATAGGCTTTCATAGCTCATTCCTCCAAATTACATCACATTAGTTATTTAAGGCTTTACGCAGTATCTAGTCAAATATTCCTTGACTCCAAATTATTAGCACTGTTTTGTTAGCCTCACTTGACATATATATTTATGACATAATATCTACTCTGTTGAAAGATCTATGCATCAAAGACCTAATGTATTTATGCCTCCACTTTTCATGTCATTTACTTTCATGTAAATATTTTTCTAATTTAGACATGATTATCATTGCATATCTTTCATTCTTTCCTTAGCCTTGTGTCTTTGGCTTTAGTACAAAAAAAAAAAAAATCCAGGGAAAAAAAAAAAAAAACAAAAAAAAAACCCCCCCAAAAAAAAAAAAAAAAAATTAGGGGGTTCCCAAAAGCATAAGAAGCATATGAAATTTTCTTTTCAAGTAAAAGTCACTAATCTTACCAAAGTTGTCTTTTGAGAAGAGATTCACCATGTTATATTGTTTTTCATAATGACATAAACCCCAACAATTTGGGTTTACCACATTTAAAATTCAATAGCCATTCTCTGTTGATCCTTCGTAGGTATGGGTAAGTTATAACCACAACACCACACAATACTAATTGAATTTGATCATATGTACTATACTACATCATCACATGTATTGTAATACATCATTCACAGCCACTTAAGCCTCACCAATTGTGGATTTAACATAACCTAAGTAGATTAGTTAACTTGGAAGGTTTGCATAACCTCATGTGCATGATCGTAACAGGGGTTTGACACACTTATGCCAGTTTCTCATATATTTTATGTAGATTATTACCCTCATCGCTCCGAATCTATCTCCAGTAGACATGCAGTTGGTGGAGACCAACATGTAATATCTCAAAGGTATAGAACCACTGATGGCCCAAACTTCATAAGTATATCCAATGTACGTTAGATTGCTGCCGCTCACTGTTAACTTTATTGCAACTAAATGGGCCTAATGGTTAGAAGTCTCCTGAAGACCTCCGTTTTCCTTCTTTAACGGTGGTCTCTAGTAAACCATCAGCGACAAACCTCCCTCTCATAATCTAGTAGGCATGGAATTGAGAATCTATTAGTTCAAAGATTTTGGTAATCTGGATATCAAAGCCAAGCCCTTTTTGATAATCATATAAACCCACTTCAAGAGCAAACATACAATCCGATCTTCTTTTGATTTAGACAAACCTAAAAATCATGGAAACTTCACCCAAAACTTGAGAATAGAGACTTCCAAACTCTATCCAACCGATTATAAGCACAACCAAGGAGTGGATATTGTCTACATTGTTGCAGATCATCTGGCTATGGTAGACATGTATCCTCTCTCCAAATCATGTTTCCCCAAGTCATTTTATCATTCTTTTGCATGGAAATGCTATCAGCCACGACGGCTACACCTTCCCTCTGCTGGCTGTACAGGTGACACAGTTGGTAGGTGCAGTCTTTATTGCATGTTCCTTGAATCACTTCCTAAAACCGTCATTTAGAGCTTTCAAGGATACATGTAAGAATAGGTTATTCCAAATTCTGTAGGGTGTTTCTGCTTTATCAACAGTGCAAACATCCTCTAAGTTGTTGTTTGTCATCCCAACTAATATAAGAATTCTTCACCAACAGAATCAATTTTTTCACAAGGAAGTTCAGATTTTGAGAGCTCATATAACAAATATAAAACCTGCTTCCTCTTGTTTAACAATTCATAGGATATGAAGTTAACAATTGTACCCACGATGTCTCTTTAAGCCATTATCTTCTTAATAATTATCTTCATCATCTTTTGCTCCTAGAACTGCAAAGGAGAAATTGAGTTTGGGAATACAGCCATACTTTAAAACCCTTCCGGTGTGAATTCAAGTTCATTTTCTCCACTAGCAATATCATTAGAACTTTTTCTTCAACTAATAACGATGATTAATGATCCCAAGAACAAAAAACTGGAGTTCCATATAGAATGAAACTATATAACTTAACTGTTTGTACTATCCAAAACCAATGAATCATAAGAAAATAAATAAATATGGACAGTGGCAACTCTTTGAAATTGGTTGTGCATTGATGCAACATTTAAATGTGGTAGCTTATGCATCGAGGCAACTCTAGGAGTATGAGAACAATTATCCCACTCATGATCTTGAGTTGGTAGCAGTGATCTTTGCTTTGAAGATATGGCGCCACTACCTTTATGGAGAGAAGATAGCCATATTTACTGACCATAAAAGCTTAAAGTACTTCTTCACCTAGAAGGAGTTGAATATGAGACAATGTTGGTGGTTGGAGCTAGTAAAGGACTACAATTGCGATATCCAGTACCATTTGGGTAAAGCAAACGTGGTTGCCGATGCTTTGAGTAGAAAGAGCACCCAAGAAGTGATTGATCTTAATGCACTCAACAAGCCTTTGTTGAACTCCATTATAGAGCTGGAGTTAGAGATTGAGACAGAAGGTTCCTATGTGATATGATTGCAAGGCCGACCCTAAAAGATAGGTTCATTACCTTACAGCCTTTGGATCTAGTGTCACAATAGAACATAGAGAATATTTCTTCAGATCCTCAATAGGTAATTGATTTTTCTTTATTTTTCGATAATGCTTTAATGTATAGGGGAAGAATTTGTGTACCGGCGAACAAAGATCTTAGAAAAGAGATCTTGAGTGAGGCACATCAATCCGTGTTCACTGTGTATCCCGGTAGCACCAAGATGTACAAGGACTTGAAGGAGCATTATTGGTGTGTTGGATTGAAAAATGATGGTGAGGACTTTGTGGCCAAGTGTGGAACTTGTCAAAGGGTAAAAACCGTTCGACAAGCATCTACGGGTCTTTTGCAACCACTTCACATGCCAAGTTGAAAGTGGGTGGACATTACGATGGACTTTGTCACAGATTTGCCTCAGACCAACAAAGAAAACGACACAGTTTGGGTATTAGTTGACAGATTGACAAAGTTGGTGCACTTCATTCCTATGAAGATTACCTTCATCATACACAAATTGGCAAAATTATATGTGGATAACGTGGTGAGATTACAAGGTGTGCCGATGAGCATTGTATCGGATTGAGATCCATGGTTCACATCAAGATTTTGGAAGAGTTTGCGAAAAGCTTTGGGTATCCTACTAAATTTGAGCACCACTCATCATCCTCAAATAGATGGACAATCTAAAAGAACCATTCAAATTTTGGATTATATGCTTCGTGCTTGTGTAGTTGACATGACCTGAAGTTGGAATGAACACTTAGCATTGGTGGAGTTTGCTTACAACAACAGTTATTAGTCTACCATTGGCATTGCACAATTCAAGGCTTTGTATGGACAGACATGTAGAACTCCCCTTTATTGGGATGGAGCCCGAGAGAAAAAAAATTTGGGCCTTAAGTTGATAGAAGCCAGTGGAGCTATGGTTGACTTGATTAGGGAAATAATCAACACAACTCAGTTTAGGCAAAAGTCTTATGCAAACAAGAGAAGAATAGACCTTGAGTTTCGCATAGGCAAAAGAGCATTTCAGAAAGTTTCACCAATGAGAAGCGTGATGAGGTTTAACATCAAGGGGAAGCTCAGTCCAAGGTATATTGGCCCTTTTGAGATTATAGAGAAAATGGGACCGATTGCATATCAGTTGGCACTTCCAACATCCTTGTTAGGTGTACTTGATGTGTTCCATGTTTCTTTGCTTCTTCAATGCATAGAGAACTTGAAACACCTATTGCCACAAGAACCTGAGGGATTGAGTGTGGATCCGTCATATGAAGAAGAGGCCGCTGAAATACTGGACCGAAAGGACAAGCAACTCCGAAATCAAACCATACCATTGTTGAAGATTCGGTGGAAGAATCACACAGTTGACGAAGCCTCGTGGGAAGAAGAAGATGAAATGCAAGAAAAGTATCCTATCCTCTTTGTTTTTAACGGTGGAGGAATGTGAAATCCCCTGGATTTCTAACCCTTTAACCCATGGTTTAGGACCACAAACCACGAACCCTGAACTAGAGTCGGCGACGACTATGGGCCATTAGAGTCGAGCCCGAAGGTTCAGAAATGGACCCCATGGTAGTGGATGACCCTAATGATGAGTCGACCACTCTCCTAGAGTTTAAGAAGAGAGAGAAGGTCAATCACAAAGGCATTAAAAACGATTTTGGCACGTCCGAAAATTGATGAAGGAGAATCCAAATGATGAGGTAAATTTACCCAAACATAAATACTTAAAAGACCTTCCATCCAAGCCAAAAAACACCAGAATCAGACCTTGGTTGAGGGGTCAACCAAGGGCCGGTCGATTGGACCGGTTGACTAGTCTGGGTTGACCGCCCATCCCCCATTTCAGTGAACTTTCGGGAATTGGGTTTAGAAACCCTATTTTTATGACTCCACTCACCTTAGAACGCATTTTCTAATCTAGAGTGGGGCTGAGGCTTGGAGAGGAGGAGAAACCAAAGGAGATTTCGGATTCCATCCATGCGGTGATGCTTCAAGACTTGAATCATCGCGGAAACATTGAGAAAGGTGAGTGTTCTTCAACCTCTCTTCTCGAAACCTAGGTTAATAGTGTTTTCTTCATAGTTGAATGTTAGAATTTAGTAGTTGGAGTTACTAGGTTGCAATGAATGCCTTATTATACTCTCCTTTATTTTTTCCATGGTTTTGAGAGTTGTTTATGCAATTCATTGCAATCAATTTCGCGTTGAACCTCATAGAGACGCCCGCGAGCACCTCCAGAGCCAAATTTGGGGCTTTTCGTTTGAGTCCTAGTTGGGATTAATTGTTGATACTTTGGGGCTTTTCCCCAAAGTCTCGCTTCAATCCAATTTCAAATCAGAGGAGAAATTTGGTTCAATTTGATTTCAAATCGGAGGAGAAATCTGAATATTTGGTCAAAACTAGGTATATTGAAGTTGTTCAATCAGTCATGTAAGCCTATGCAACCGGCCGTTCAACTGGTTCTATTTGATAAGTGTATGTTGGACTTCTTTTGAACCCCAATTGATTCCCAATTAATATTTTTTCTCTTATGTAATTACGGTTATTTTGAGCATAATTACCTACTCTTGAGTGTGAATTTTGGGACTTTGGAGAGCGAAATCAATTTGAAAGGTGAAGAATAAACTTAACCGTGTCTTGTATGTTGATAATGTTAGTTCAATTTCATTATTTATATCTTGCTATATTTTTTATAATTATCATCATGTGACTGTGTGTGACTTTGCGAATAATATGTGAAACCCAGCCCTAACCTTGACCCGGAAACCTTGTTATTTGTAGGTCCGATGACCCGAAGTAAAGTAAGAAGTCAGCTTTGGGCCATCCCAGTAGAGGACTGGGTGTCTGGCTTTGAATCCATGAAGGTTGATGATGAGGTTCTATTTATGGAAACAGAATCCTAATGAAGATCTAATTAGTTGATGGACTTGGAGTGCTCTCTATCTTGGTTTGAAGGCATTTCTACCTACTAGGTAAGTCACTTGACTTGTGTACAAAACCCCTTTAGGTTTGGATTTGATCTCGGGCCTTCAATTCCCTGTTTTGGCCTTCTTTGTCCGCATTGGTCGACTGATTGGTCGACTGGGCCAGTCGACCAATCTACTCGACCAATGGGTGCTGTCTTTGGCAATTAGGTTGATTCTTGCTCTATTTAAGTCTAACCTCGAGTCCACTTCGTATTTGCTGCCTCCAAACCCTCGGAACGAACCAAAGACCTCTGCAAGTCATCTCTCTTGCATCCTTGGAGTTTTCTTGGCGGATCTTCGTCGGAACTCTTCTTTTTGCATCAAAAGGTATGTCTACTCTCTCTTCTTCTCCTACATCTTTGTTTTTCTTTCCTTTTTGAGTTGAGACAGTAGAAGAGATGCTGCATCCTCTGTTGCAAACATCTCTGAACATGTTCTCATGGTCATCCTAAGGATTTAAGGCTAGAACAATGATCTTAACCATGATCATTGCAAGCTTTTGAAGGATTCATGATCAAACCATGATTTAATCTCTCGATAATTTCCTAATCTGAATTCTGATCTCTTTGGATCTTCTTTCATTGATCATGTTAGTGGTTAATGGTTGTGTTTTCTTTCTATGATCCATAATCCATAGAATTCTAGTTGTTCTCTTCTACCTTACTATGTGTTCTTCATGATGCATGATAGTACATATATGGTAGGTTTTATTTCCTTATTTAGATTTATGCTTCAAAGCCTTATTCCATGAAGACCTATGCATGTTTTCATGTTTTCATTACCAAAAGCAATGATCCATCCTCCTATAGTTCTTGTCTTTGTTTTCTATTTCAAAATCATCAAGATCCATGTTTGATTTATTTATGGTAACTTTGTTTCCTAATTGGATCTTGATCCTATGATAGGGAGGCTATATGTAGAATACAGTGTAGTCACCCAAGACCGAAACAAAGTCAATCCAAAACGAAGGATTGGGGATGGGGGACCAGACAAAAAGAGAAACCGAATGGTCATGGATGTTTTGATATATATTCGTTAGGGATCTTTCCTAATATGTTGTATATACTTGTTTAGGACCTCTCAAGTTGAAGATCTTACGATTTCTTGGATTCTTTGGAGTTATAAAAGTAAGGATGGATTTCCTAATTACAAGAAGGAACAGTTCATATTTGAATATCATAATAGTTTCCAAATAGATTCTTACAATGATATTCAGGAAACTTGATAGAGCAACATATATTGAATGACAGATGATACACAATGTTATACAAGGATGTAAGATTTCTTTCCATATATGGAGTTACCAAATGTGATGATATGAAGAGAGGAGAAGGTGGAAAGGAGAGGGTCGACAGGGAACACGGAATATTATGGGATAGAGAGAAAAGGGATGAAAAGGATGCAGTAGTGTTGGCTAGGATGGAGACAATCGAGGGGAGAGAAAGAGAGCAATGGGGATCATGGGAGAGAAAGAGGAAGAACACAGTGGGCAGTGGTAGGGGATAGGTAGACTTGGGCTCAGGGGAAGAAAAAGTGAGAGAAGGAGAGTGTAAAGTGGATAACCAATAGGGTTGATGAGTCGAGTGAGTTGGTGGGAAGGATAGGACTTAGTGTGAAGGATAGGAAAGGATGTGGGACGAGGAATGGAAGACGGAGACGATGAACAAGTAGAAGACTGCATGGCTAGGTAGACATGGCGCAACAAATGGTTGTGAGAGAGTGGTGAAAAAGGTTTGGAGGATGAAGGACCCAACAGGTGCGAGATATCTTAAATGGTTGGAGGAATCCAAGATATCTTAAATGGTTGAGGATGTGAGTGGACTTTCCTAAAGAAGAGGGATGACAAAGAGGAATAGAGAAGAACAGAGTAGATTCATCATCATGTTTGTCCATACAAGAATGATGTGGAAGCCATTATGTATTATGGATTAACGCTACAAGTTCTTGAAACTCATTCCAGACAATGTTGTAGACATCGAGACGGAAACATGGGTCCTAGAGGAAGGAAGGGAAGAGACATACTCAGAAGGTGAGGGTACACAATAGAAGATCCCAGGTGGATGGAGAGCAGCGAAGGTGGAAGGGGTATCAGAGATAAAAAGGAGGACAAAGTGGAGAAAAAGTAAAGACCCGGATAGCTTTATCTAGTTTATTCTTTAGAGCTACTTTCCGGGATGTAAAGTGGGATTTGCCACTACAGTCGAACGATTATATCTATTATTCGATCGTTTATGATTCATTCTTCATATTGGATCTATGATATCCGCACTCTGTTATGGTTGTTCATGATTATGTTATTGTTTATGTGGAGGTGATCACGAACGATCTGGGTGGATCACACCGGGATGGGATAGGGTATCGGGGGAGGGGGAGATTGGTAGAGCCAAGGTTGAGGAGATAAAAAAAGAAAAACGAACACTGAGTCAGACTGAAAGACTCTACCTAAAGTGAATAAAGAAAGAATAGAAACTGACCGAGGTAAAGAAATTGAATAACATACAAATAAGAACAAGTCACAAGCAAGGAAAAGAAAGGGAAACATACAATAATTAAAGAGGAACAAAATGAACTTCATTAATTTCAAAAGTTTACAAGGATTACATCGAAAGCATAAAGGAAAATCAAAGAGACAGGTGATACGATTAAGGAACGGGAGAGAGAGGGGACTCCATGAAGGGACCTCCATTCTCTAGCATAAGAGATCAGGAAAGAAAGTCTAAGCAGGAAGGGGGCTAAGTGTGATGAAGGAAAGTGATGGAGAAGATCATCGATCATCACTATCGGAGAACTCCACCTGATCCCGATCCTATCCGATCATCATCACCCACGGACCGGAGATCTCTCAACGATGTAGTCTCATCGCGAATGGTCGAGTCCAATGGGGTATCCGTGATCTAGTGTCCACGGAGTATCCTCAAAACCACGAAAGCGAAGATCAAAGTGAAGCCTTCCAAGCAAGGTTGCATGCAGGCGAGAACTAAGTCAGCAGACGGAATGATGTAGGAAAGATCGATCGAAGCCATGTAGATGGGTAAAGACAAGGCCTCCATCAGGACCCGATGGGAGTCCGGCGGCATGATGTGGCGATATGGAGATAATAGGGAACCGTCATCCGTCCGCTAGTCCAGGTGGAAGCATGGGCTATCCCAAGCGTAGAGCATATCTCGGAGCTGTACGGCAGGATGGGAGTGCTCTGCAGGTATCCACACACACGGTGGGTAGTAAGGGACGCAAGATCTCGGGGTGTCGGTAGAGAAGCGAATCGAGTGAAGGACGCTCCTAAGGACAAGTGAGTGGATGTGGCGAGCCTCTGTGTAAGTAAGGTTTGAAGAACAACTCACAGCTGGATACCGGCAAATCCCGGTGAAGAGGTGAGTCCAGAAAGTGGAACCCGGGATCTGAAGGCTGAGGGGTAAGTGAAGAGAGCCCCATCTCGATGTTACAATAGCTGAAGTAGGCCTGAGAAACCGGCGAGGTGTGTCAAATAGGTCCGGTCTCCTAACCTCCTGGGCCGAAAGGAAGACGGAGAGCACCACGATGCGACCGACCTCACCTCCTCCCGTCCTCCCCCGCATGATGTATCCGTGGAAGAGACAAGAGACATTTCCAATAGTGCTATTTCAAGATTTGAGCCAAAAGGGTATTTTCGTAATTTTGGAAAATTTCAAATTTGGGGAAATTTGATTTGAACATACTAGCATGTGCACAATACTTGGAATTTCATGTCTATGAAGTTGTTTTGATGAAAATCGATCGAAAACATGGATTAAAGCGAAAAATTCAGCAAGAAGAAATTTGGGGATTTTGCAATTTAGGTCAAAATTGGATTTTTGAAAAGTTGAAATTGGTTAAATCAAATTGTATGGACCTATCTACAATGTCATCTTGAGCATGTAGCATTTGATCTCGTGCGAAAATTTCAAGCGGTTTGAGAGAAAACGAAATTTTTCTAAAGATATCGATTTCGATATAAAACTTTGCGAGATGAGCACCAAATGTGTTAAAACTTGTTGTCTATGCATGCCATTGTGTTTAAAACCTAGGGAATATGTTTCTAAGCATTCCTAAGCATGATTTCTAGCATTGGATACAAGTAAAGCATGGTTTTATTGAAATGCAAGCATGAGAAGATGAAAATGGAAGAAAGAATGAGAGATTTACCTTGTTTGTGAAGATGGTGTGTTGTGGTGTTGTTGTTGAAGCACTAAATCACCTCAAGAACACTTGTGGGAACTCTTGGATATTTTCCCTAGAGCTCTCTCACCTTTGGAAGAAGTTAGAATGAGGTTGGAATGTGGAAATGAGGCTTATAATGCGAATTTTCATTCTGTCTTCATTGGTCGACTGATTGGTCGACCGGGTCACTCGACCAACCACTCGACCAATGGTCACGGTGACCTCATTTGCTGTTGAATTTTTGGAAAATGTGATTTTTGCCTTATGGAATATTGTTTTATGACTATATGGATATATTTGAGCATGATTTAAGTTTTCAAATCATTTGGACTTGTGGTTTATGTTGAATCTTGAAATTCGGTATTTTGATGTTCTCGGTTTTGCAGAATGGTTACTCCGAGAAGTGGGCGTGGTGAATCCAAGTGGTCATGGAGGTGGTGAAATACCTCAGGGAGGTGGTGAAGTACCTCATGGAGGTGGTGAGATACCAAATGCGATCAGGGTACTCATGAGATCCCCGGTGCCCCGAATGTTGGAAGTTTCGAGAGATATTGCCAATATCATGGGCAATATGATGCAGCAAAGAGCAGCAGCTCGGTTCAACCAGATGTTGGTGGGTTTCATGACTCGCATAATGAGACCCGGGCTGGTGCTAATGTGAATCCTCATGCCGCAGATCCCCGAATGGGAGGAGGAAATACTCTGATGGAGAGTTTTAAGATGCAAGTACCCACAGGAGAGGACCCCCCAACAAGTGGGAGTGGAGAAGGCGGAGAAGAGGAAGAGGAGAACAAGAAGGAGGTGGATTAGGTTGAAAGTGATGGGGAGTTGAACGGAGTTATCAAAGAGGCGATGAACTACGCGGTGAAGGATGAAAAAGGGTAGAGACAAGGAATGGTGTGGAGTAAAGAAGTGAGGAGCAATGAAAGACGGAAGTCTAAAGGAAGAAAAGGAGAGAAGTGGAAAAGAAGTGGAAGAAAAGAAGGAAAGTGGTGGCAAAAGAAGGAATGGGTTGGGGAGAAGAGTGTATGGAGAAAACCCACCCACGCAAGAGTGAGGAAAGAGGGGAAAGAAAGAAAAAGAAGTAAGGAAGGAGAGGCCGAAGTGAAGAAGGAAGAAGCGGAGGGGGGGGAGTGGGAAGAGTGCGCTCCTGGAGAGTTGATGAGAGGGATCAAGATGATGGATAGGGTACATTGTAGTGCTATGATTGTCTATGAAGGGTGCATCTCATTGTCATGTCAGATTCATCAAGAAGAAACAAGAGAAGTTGTCTAGTTGTTTATTGATAGTACACCTACGGTCTTGGAAACTAGATAAGGGGTTATCTAAATGTGGTTGATTGGTGAGAAGAACTTGGAAGAATTTTGTGATTCTGACATGAAGGACGATGTTATTTTGGGAATTGATGGGAAGCCCACAAAGGTGTTTTTGTTCAAAGAAGATAGATATTTGTGGAAGTCCGGCTGAATTTCAAGGAGAAAAGAGAAGGGTTTGTAAGAAGGGGCGAATGATGCAAGTCTATGCCCTAGTGGATGATGCCAGAAGCAAGGGATAGTGGAGAAAAGAGTGAGAAGTGAGGGGATTTGTGATGTCTAGATGATATGGAGTGCTGAAGAGATGGAATCTTATGATCGGGGGGATCTAAAGCTGTATAGGATGGCTCTGAGTTGAAAGAGTTGCAAAATCAGTTGAATGAGCTCATTGATAGAGGTTTGAAGCCTAGTGTGTCACCTTGGGGAGCCCGGTCTTGTGCAAGAAGAAAGAGGTAGTATGCGCGGCACGACACCGTGAGTTGAATAAGTTGACTATCAAGAATAGATATCGTGGAATGATGACTCTGATCGGTTGAAGGGTGGTTGTGTTCTCGAAGATTAACTAAGGTCGGATATCACCAATTGAAAGTGAAGTCTAGTGATATCTCAAGAAGCGAAGGGATGGCACAGAGTTTAGAGTCATGCCCGGATTGACCAATGCTCGGTGAGGACCCATGAACCGAGTATTTCATGATGTGCTTGATAAGTTTGTGATTGTTTCATTGATGACATCTTGATCTATTCGAAGAGCGAAGAAGAGCATGGAGTCATCTAAGTTTCACGCAAAGGTTGGAGAAAAGAAGTTGTTTGCTAAGTTTAGCAAGTGTGATTGGCAAGAGAGTGGTTTTCCTTGGTCATGTAGTTTCAGCGAAGGTATCGTGCGATCTGAAAAGGTCCAAGGTGGCTGATTGGGAGAGACGAAGTGAGAAGGAAATAAGAAGTTTTCTTGGATTGGCGGGGTACACCGAAGGTTTATTGAGAATTTTCTCGGTTGGCTGCTCCTATGACTAAGTTGACCAGGAAAGAAGAGAAGTTTGTTTGGTCGGCTGTGAGAAGAATTTTCAAGAGTTGAAAGATAGATTGACAAGTGCCGGTTTTGACTATACGATAGTTCGGTGGTATGAGTTATACGATCGCAAAGATTGGTTTGGGTTGTGTAGATGCAACATGGCAAGGTCGTAGCCTATGCTCTCGGCAATTGAAGGATTATGAGGGAATTACCCCACCACGATCTAGAACTTGCGGTTGTCTTGCTTTGAAGATTTGGAGACATTATCTTTACGGTGAGAAGATTGCCATTTCACGGATCATAAGAGTTTGAAATATTTCTTTACCCAAAAGGAGTTGAACATGAGACAAAGGAGATGGTTGGAACTGTCTCCGATTATGATTGTGATATTCAGATCATCCGGAAAGAAATGTTGTTGGATGCTCTTAGTAGGAAGAACGAAGAAGACTTTGGATTTAAATGCTTTGAGTTTACCATTGTGGTCTTTATTGAGAGTTTGGTTTGGAAATCGCGAGAATGATTTTATTCTTTCGCCATGACAAGATCGGTCTTAGAGATAAGATTGTTGCTCGAGAGTCGATCGGAGTTTTTGACCAAAGTTGAGAAGATTTTTGAACGAGTGGACCGACTTTGGTATATCCATGGATGGTGCTTTGTTGTTTAGAGGAAGAGGTGGGAAACGATGAAGTTAAGAATGAAATATTGAAGGAAGCACACAGTGGTCTTCGACAGGGAAGCACCAAGATGTACAAGGACTTGAAGGAACATTTTGGTGGATTGGTTTAAAGGGGATGTTGATGATTTTGTTGCCAAGTGTGAGACTTGAGCGTGTGAAAGGTGACAACCTCCATCGGATTACTTCAACCCCTTCCTATTCCTACTTGGAAGTGGGAAGATATCTCCATGGACTTTGTGACTAGCTTGCCTCGGACAAGTAAAGGCAATGACATTGTGTGGGTGATTGTTGATAGGTTGACCAAATCAGCCCATTTCATTCCTATGAAGATCACCATACCGGATAAGCTAGGGGCTTTATGTGGATAATGTGGTTCGTTGCATGGTGTGCCATTGAGTATTGTCTGGATCGTGATCCTAGGTTCACCTCAAGGTTTTGGAATAGTTTAGAAGGCCTTGGGAACCCAATTGAACTTGAGTACAGCTCATCATCCACAGTCGATGGACAATCCGAGCGGACAATTAGACATTGGAAGACATGCTCAGATCTTGTGTGGTGGATATGGGTGGAAATTGGGATGAACACCTAGCTTTGGTTGAGTTTGCCTATAACAACAGTTATCAAGCAACAATAGGCATGGCTCCATTCAAGGCTTGTACGGTAGTACTTGTAGGACACCTTTGCGGGAGACAGGTGAACGAAAAGTCTTAGGTCTGGATGATTGAAGCTACAAGTGCTATGGTAGATATGATAAGAGAAAGGATTAAGTCTGCCGATCGAGACGAAATCTTATGCGATAAGAGAAGGACGATTTGGAATTTCAAGTTGGAGAGAAAGTCTTTGTGAAGGTCTCACCAATGAAGGGTGTGATGAGATTCAATGTTAAGGGTAAGCTAGCCCTGACATTGGACCTTTCGAGATTTTGGAAAAGGTTGGACTGTGGTATGATTAGCATTACCTCCGTCTCTTGCTGGTGTGCACAATGTGTTATATTTCGATGCTCCGAAAATACATAGAGAATCCGAACACATTTTGAGCAAGACCGAAGGACTTAGTGCGATTTGACCTATGATGAAGAAGAAATCGGATAGGAAGGACAAGCAGCGGGAATGGCATTCCTTTGGTGAAGATTCGGTGGAAGAACCATACCGAAGAAGCTTCTTGGGAGAAGGAAGAAGACATGAAGGAGAAGTTTCTTACCTCTTTGGAAGCACAGGTACGCTTTCAATTTGGGGACGAAATTTCTTTAAGGGGGAGAATGTGAAACCCAGCCCTAACCTTGACCCGGAAACCTTGTTATTTGTAGGTCCGATGACCTGAAGTAAAGTAAGAAGTCAGCTTTGGGCCATCCCAGAGAGGACTTGGTGTCCGGCTTTGAATCCATGAAGGTTGATGATGAGGTTCTATTTATGGAAACAGAATCCGATGAAGATCTAATTAGTTGATGGACTTGGAGTGCTCTCTATCTTGGTTTGAAGGCATTTCTACCTACTAGGTAAGTCACTTGACTTGTGTACAAAACCCCTTTAGGTTTGGATTTGATCCGGGCCTTCAATTCCCTGTTTTGGCCTTCTTTGTCTGCATTGGTCGGTGATTGGTCAACTGGGCCAGTCGACCAATCCACTCGACCAATGGGTCTTGTCTTTGGCAATTAGGTTGATTCTTGCTCTATTTAAGTCTAACCTCGAGTCCACTTCGTATTTGCTGCCTCCAAACCCTCGAGCAGAACCAAAGACCTCTGCAAGTCATCTCTCTTGCATCCTTGGAGTTTTCTTGGCGGATCTTCGTCGGAACTCTTCTTTTTGCATCAAAAGGTATGTCTACTCTCTCTTCTTCTCCTACATCTTTGTTTTTCTTTCCTTTTTGAGTTGAGACAGTAGAAGAGATGCTGCATCCTCTGTTGCAAACATCTCTGAACATGTTCTCATGGTCATCCTAAGGATTTAAGGCTAGAACAATGATCTTAACCATGATCATTGCAAGCTTTTGAAGGATTCATGATCAAACCATGATTTAATCTCTGATAATTTCCTAATCTGAATTCTGATCTCTTTGGATCTTCTTTCATTGATCATGTTAGTGGTTAATGGTTGTGTTTTCTTTCTATGATCCATAATCCATAGAATTCTAGTTGTTCTCTTCTACCTTACTATGTGTTCTTCATGATGCATGATAGTACATATATGGTAGGTTTTATTTCCTTATTTAGATTTATGCTTCAAAGCCTTATTCCATGAAGACCTATGCATGTTTTCATGTTTTCATTACCAAAAGCAATGATCCATCCTCCTATAGTTCTTGTCTTTGTTTTCTATTTCAAAATTCATCAAGATCCATGTTTGATTTATTTATGGTAACTTTTTGTTTCCTAATTTGGATCTTGATACCTTGATTTGATTAGTGTTTTGAGGTCCCCTATATGTTAGAATACTACTGATGTAGTCTACCCCTTGATTAGTACCCTTTT
Organism: Hakea prostrata; assembly: GCF_041222555.1. Taxonomy (NCBI): domain Eukaryota; kingdom Viridiplantae; phylum Streptophyta; class Magnoliopsida; order Proteales; family Proteaceae; genus Hakea; species Hakea prostrata. The sequence goes on from NC_142603.1 coordinate 38,933,788, forward strand.
GAACCACCAAATTCGGATTTCATATCTCAAAACTCTGATTTTCTAAGCTACTGTCTGCATTGGTTGATGATTGGTGACTGGACCACTCGACCAATCCACTCGACCAATGAGTACAGCAACTCCGAATTGGTCTGTTTCGGATGTTTTGATATATATTCTGTTAGGGATCTTTCCTAATATGTTGTATATACTTGTTTAGGACCTTCTTCTCAAGTTTGCCAAGATCTTACTTGATTTCTTTGGATTCTTTGCGAGTTATAAAAGGTAAGGATGGTTATTTCCTTAATTACATAGATAGCATGAATCTAGTTTCTATATTTGAATATCATTAATATGTTTCCTAAATTAGATTCTTACAATGATATTCTCTGTTGCATAACTTTGATTACAGTAGCATTACTTATTCATATTGAATTGATTCATGTATGATTTACTTACCAATGTTATACAAGTGATTGTTATACTGATTTCTTTCCATATATGGAGTTACCATATATGTGATGATATGAATTGATGCATGTGTATGCTTACGTATGGTTTGGAAAGGAGAGGTGTCCTTTTGACACTTCGTCCTTGGACTACTACGGGAATATTATGGGATATTTCCGGAGATGCCCTCTGGACACCTTCCTAAACTGTTGGATGACATATATAGGATTGTCTAGTAGTGTTTGGCTAGGATGTCCTGTTATGTCAGACCCTAATCGGAGGGGTATTGAGACCGAACGACCCGTGGTAGCAATGGGGATTCATGGGCGCTCAAGACCGGTAACCAACCCGTGAGAGGACAGGAATCACATTGTGGGGGCCATTTGTTGGTAGGGTTGCATATGGTTAGACTTGGGCTCACGGGCGCTTAAGACCGGTAACCAACCCGTGAGAGAACGTGAGAGCTTCCCGTTTACCATATGTGGATAACCAATAGGGTTGATGAGTCCGTAGTCCGAGTTGGTCGGTGCCATAGGATACGCTGACTCTAGTGTGAAGGATACCGGAAAGGATCGTCGGGGACGAGGAATGGAAGTATCTGGATCGACTTGATGTAACCAAGTAGAAGACTTGCATTTGGCTAGGTTTTACCGACATGCGCCAGTACTTATACCAAATGGTTGTGAGAGAGTGTGTTGACTTAACCCCCGCCAAGGTTTGTCTGAGGGATGAAGGACCCATTACCAATCGTCGCCCGAGATATCTTAAATGGTTGGAGGGAATCCAAGATATCTTAAATGGTTGAGGATGTGAGTGGACTTTCCTAAAGAAGTACGGTGCTATGACTTAAAGCATGTCCGCCAATAGAGACCAGATACTTAGAGTTAGATTCATTCATTCATTGTTTGTCTCATATCATATTGCATTTATGATTGTTGGAATCCTGCCATTTATGTTATTATGGATTTTAACCGCCTTACTGAGTTTCTTTGAAACTCATTCCTTTATTGTACAATGTTGTTAGACTATCCTGCAGAGTACGGAATACTATGCGGTCCCTATGAGGAAGCGCAAGGCGAAGAGACATATCTCCGGGAAGGTGATTGCGGTTACCACAATTACTCGAAGATCCCACGGGTGGTTATGCTCCGCACGATGCTTAGTCCGACCATTGAGTGGAAGCGTCCTTGTGCTATCTATGAGATCTACACCTACAAGGATGTCGTCTACAAAGTGGAGAATAATTTAGTTACCCAATGTACTTGCTATTGGGATTAGCTTTTATCTAGTTTATTCTTTAGAGCTACTTTTCCGCTGGATGTAAAGTGGGATTTTTGCTTCACTTTACTTATCTGTCCGGATACTCGATTATATCTATTATTCCGATTCGTTTATGATTCATTCTTTCATTATTGGATCTATGATTTATCTTCCGCACTCTTGTTATGGTTGTTCATGATTATGTTATTGTTTATGTGGGAGGTTGATCACTCGATACCTGATCTTCGGGCTGTGGATCACACTCTCGGGTATGCCAGATAGGGTACCGGCTGGGAGGGCGTGACATAATAGGTAAGAATGTATGATTGGTTATTCTCTTTTCTTTTCAAATCTTATGTTGATGATATGAGAATGTAGGAATTGGTTGAGACTTAGTTTCTCCCATTCTATTTACCAACTAGGGTTGTTGGTTTGCCTGTTACCCTAGTGACCTTATATGAATGTGCATTTAGACCTAGGTACATGAACGCTAGGTGTCTAAAAGTATTGGGCTAGATGGCCCTATGAGTGCTATTACCTTTTCTAGTAGGGGTATTGAAGCCGATTAATTCGTGATGTCAGTGGTTGAGTCTTATGAGTGCCAAACAAGCCCACTGTCATCATAGAATGGAAGAGTTGCAAATAATAGATAAGGGCTCATGGGCGCTCAAGACCTGTACCAACCCGTGAGAGGACATGGAGAGCATCATGTTCATTATATGTGGATGACCATTGGGTTAAGGAATGAGATCCAACAGATTCCTCCCGTTGATGATACCATTCATAGGTGGGAAAGATATCGAACCAAAATGGCACTAGGCATGAGAGGAGATATTCGAACCATATGTAGTACGAGACCGTATGACTATGCATTGGGCCTAGAGTTATCATTGACACACGCCAAATCTCATGCCAAACGGTGATGTGAGAGTGTGGTGACTTAAACCCCAACCATGGATTGGAATGACCTTACCCAACAACCGTGGAGAACCCAATTGACGTATCTTGTTGAGGGAGAGTGACTGAGACCGCCCAGAGGAGATTGGTGTTTAACTTAAAGCGTGTCTATCATAGAGACTTCATGATAGAGTTAGGAGCACAACATCATAACCATTCATTTATCATATCATTGTCATTAATTACGTTATCATCTTATATGTGTGATGTGGAAATTGTGAAGGAATGTTTGACATGATTGTTGAGTTGACCTCACTGAGTTCTGTGGAACTTATTCCTTCATATGTGTATGTTTCCTTAGACTATTCTCCAAGTTATGAGGACCCCACTCAAATGGAGGATCCGTTGCCAGTAGATTATCATAGGGGAGCAATTGGAGAAGAAATGGACGAGCATGACGCTTCATGCCCGTCTTAAGATTTCTCTTATGGAGTTGGCCTCCAGTAGAGAATTTCTTATATCACTTGCGCTGCAAACAAACTACTCTTTTCTTTCAAACTCTGGTGTTTATTTGATTAACCATAGGCATGGATGATTGTAAATTTAATATTTCAGATTTCATGATTGGATATTTAAACTTGATTTATTCTTTTCCTTGGATTATAATATATCATATACTTGTATGGGTTTGTCACTGAGCCTTGTTCCTGTAGTGTATCACCCCCATGAGTATTCGGTATGACCGGATCCGGCTGGGTGGGGTGTGGCAAAACATCCTCACGTTGCTATTTATTTGCAACTTTGAAAGTAAGTCAAAGAGTATGTTCACGCTTCCCAAAAAATCCTATTAACGCGTGGTTCAAGGTTAGAAATAACCCTACAGGTCCTATATCAAAAAGAGAAACAAAAGACCAACATTGCAAGGGGTGGTTATTAGAGGTGGTTTCATGGGGAAACCAAGGTAGGGGTTGGTCGCCCGTGGTGACCAGGCCAATCAAACACCCTACGGGTACAAAAGAATCGACTTGGATAGATAGAAGCTTCTAGATTGGGTTCTAAACTACTCCGAAATTACCTAGAAATTTTTGAAATAATACTAGAACATGATCTATCATAGTTTAGACATCAATCAAAGCAAAGGAACAATTCCTATATTAGGTCTTCTCCGAAATCGATCGGGAAGATTCACGGATAAGCCAGAGTGAATGGGGATTCATTCTAGAGTAAAGTGGATAGAAGAATTAGGTTGATATAATAGCTAGGAGCCTTCAACTTGATCTAGATATTAGAAGGAGTCAATCATAGAAGAGAATTAGAAAAAAGAAGATGAATACTAATCTTCAAGAAAGTAAATCGTCGTTCAAAAACTATTTCGGATGACTTCCACACTATCTTTCACCTTCACGAAGAGTTCTTTGACAAGCTCTGACATTCTCTAATGACTTTGGATCATAATGAAACGCTTTAGTACGAACACCCCTTAAATAGGGCTTCAGAAACTAAAATTCCAATTTTGCCCTTTTCTCTTGGAACCAAGCTAGCCATCAAGGACGACCAAGCCAATCAATCGGCCCCAGGAACTTAGTTCCAACAGTAGGATCAAAGGCCCAAAAAGCCCATGGCTCTGCCCGAGCTCCTACTCTACACTCCAAAAGGTTCTTACTTGATTTTTGGTACCTTCCTCATGTGTCATCTATGAACACTTGATTCATCTGCCAAATCCGTCAATGTTCAAGTTAGATCCCCTTCCAAACTTTGACAGAACTCCCAACTCAACATCATCTCCATCCACTTCCATTGGTTCGAACTCCAATCAAATGGTCTCTACCTGGATGGCCCACAATCGCCTTCTACCCGCTCTTCGGGTTCTTGGACCTACAATATCTATTTTTGGTTTAGTATCTTAGGGGATTTCATTGGCCTACTGGTGTATCATTCATGGTAGGGTTGCATATGTTGGAGGATGCACTCATGGGCGTCCAAAAGTCGATAACCATCCCCTATAAGGAGACATAAGAGGCATTTTCCCTATCATATGTGGATGCCACAGGGTTAGGGGGTGCTAATCCAACAATTGGTAGCCATCCGACGAGGATATAGAAACTCCTAGGTGGAGAAGGAAGGACACTTAACCAAAGGGCACTAGGCATGAGGTAAGGTGTCTAGATTACATGTAGTGTGTTACATTTATGACCTTGCATTGAGCTAGGATATCCCTGACATGCGTCAATGCTCTTACCAATGGTTGAGGTGAGAGAGTGTGGCCCTATAACCTCTACCATGGTCCGATTGGACTTGTATCCCATACCTCGGTCATGATGCCCAAAAGTCGGTTGGAAGTTGTGAAGGGTCTATGTGAGACTACCAAGAGGAATATGGTGGTCCTTGATGCGTGTCTACCAAGGTTAAGATTGGCATGGTTAGCTTACTAGTTGCATATTTATCACATCATTGCATCTTTACATATTCGCAGCTCATTATCCTAGTATATGTGAATTGTTTACCTTACTGAGTTTTGTAGAATTCACCATTGTGAATTCTTTGTTTTTCTTAGTATACAGGTACCGATGAAACCCCATTTTCATAACGATTCGCCCCTGAGGTGTACTGGATGTACTAGTGGAAATTAGCTGTGAATGCACGACATTTCCTATGGATGTTTGGACTGCTCTTATGGCACCTATCAATAGGGATAGAGTCCTGGTAGCTCATCGATGGGATTATAAGTTAGAAAATGGTACTATGATAGAGCATGTAACATGTTTGGAGAAGAAGATATATGAGACACTTGAAACCGATGGAGGCCTTAAGATTTTATTGTCCTTTCCTTTTGTTGTGGAATCCTTTTTAGTTGCTTTTGGGACGTGATATTTATTACACTCATTTATTATTGGACTCATTACTCTTTGCTCATGACTATGGTTTTGTGTGCATTATTTGTTATTGTGGTTGTAACTTGATCTTGGGACTATAGGTCACATCCATGGCTAGTTAGGACAGATCCAATACAGTCAGGTGGGGTGTCATAAGGTTGATAGGATGAATGAGGCAAGATATATATATATATATATATATAAGATGATTCATAGAAATATAAGATGATTCAAGTTCCTACAAAATGATAAAATAGTCAATAAGTTGATGGTGTTGCTTTAAACATAAATAAATTCACACTACATAATTCTATATTGATCTCTGAAAGTCTTCCATTACTTTGGTGATGGAAATTGAAAACCTCTCTCATTGATATTCTTATTCAAAAAAAAAAAAAAATCCATATTCAAAATCTTGTTAAGAAGTAAATCAACGATTATTTAGTATTGGTTTTTTTTTTTTTTTTTTTTTTTTTTTTGTTGTTGTTGTAGTTAAAGAAAATGATATTTTAGTTACAAACACAACTATATATCTTTAGAAATTCTAATCCACACGAGTGAATTGACACGTGTCAAAATTTTAAAACATGATCATGTTTTGTAGAAAATTAATAAAAATAAATTATATCCTCATTACCAATGTGGTAAGCATCCATCTGATTTTGGCTTGATCCTAACCCTAATTTTAGCTCTAGTCTTACTGTTAATTTGACCCCGGTCATGTACTAGATTTTTACCCTAATCTTCATATTATCATTGATATAGCTATAAGTTTTGATTTTGACCTTCAATCATTTTGATCATATTAGACTATGAGTTCACTTCTTATATTATTTTTAAGGTAATTTTTATTTTTGAAACTAAGTCATTTTTAGTTCCCAAAAGAAATTGACTTCTTTTTTGGGACTAAAGTGAGATAATATTTATAAATAATAAAAACTAGTATATAATAATTAATATCTAACAAATCTACACCCCAACTTCTCATCATGAATATTGACATCTTTCTTTTGCCTCCAATGTGATATTTCCAAAAAACTTATTAATTCTTCTCCATATGGGTGGAGGGTCCAGACTCAAATCAAGGCCAGGATCATGGCCAAAATCATGGGCCTAGATCAAGGTCAGGATTAGGGCCAAGATCAGGGCCAAGATCAGGGCAAGAATTAGGGCTAAAATCAGGGCCAGGATCATGGCCAAAATCATGGGCCTAGATTAGGGTAAGGATTAGGGCCAAGATCAGGGCCAAGATCAGGGCCATAATTAGGGCTAAAATCAAGGCCAAGATCAAGGCAGAATCAAGGCCAAGATTAGGGCCAGAATTAGGGCCAAAATTAAGGCCAAGACCAGGGGCCGGAATCGGGGCCAAGATTAGGGCAGAATCAAGGCCAAGATCAAGGTCAGAATCAGGGCCAAATCATGTCCAAAATCAAGGATGGGTTGGGCGAGCCAAAGAGTAATCCCAAGCCCGCCCTTGGCCCTAGTTCAGGGATAGAATATTTTGGCCCTAACCAGCCCTTAAGGCCACCAGGGCAAGTCAAGGCCGCCAGGGCCAAGCTTGCACCCCTAGTACAACCATTCATCTGTGGCACTATTTTGTTAACATGGCGCAATTATCATTCCATATCTATTCTAAAGAATCATCTACCAAAAATAAAAAGGAATCTATTCTAAAGAAACTCTTTTAATTTTTGTAGACCGATACTTTTTAATTAAGTTCAGATGCACTGCGATATTGGAAATTTAGGAAACGTATCCAAGTAACTAAACAAATTAATTCGGTTAACATTTACTTCCACCACAACTTCCTATTTCGATTTCATTAATTAGAGAATAAATGTGTAGTTAAGTTTTGAAATTAATCTTCCTTAATTTTTGGCATGAGCATCTCCATCCAATATAAATAGGAAACCATTCTTGGAGGTTCTCTCATCGAGAAAACCAGATCAACAGAACGCAAACCAAACTATCTCTGCAGATAACAACATCAATGGACGTAAGAACAATTGCAGTTTCTCTGCTTCTTCTTCTCTTAATTGCCCAAGTTTATAGCACTAGTGATGCTAACAGTCCTTCAGGTAACACAATCTCACTCATACAAAAATTAATAATAAATTGTGTATCTTGTTTTATTAAATTTTTAGCTCCTTGATCATTCATGTTTGTGTTAATTTTGGATCAGGAGAAGGAGGATTATTTGTACCAATTGAAACAATGCAAGAGAGAGGAAGGCAGTTGGCTTCACCACCATTTCGACAGTGTGCCCCATGCAAGGGACCAGGTCCTTGCGGCACCACCGGGAATTGTTGCTATGGCATTAATTGCGATCTCCCTGGCAAGCCCTTTGGCACGTGTGCCTTTCAACCCGTAGCTTGCAACTGTAACTCATGCAAGTGAAGCAACTAGGCTTCCTTTGGCATAATTTATGTTTATGATCTATTTATGAATAATCAATTATGATAATAAGTTACAAGTGGTAAACAAATTTTGTTTGATTATTAGTATACATAATGCAATATATACAAGAAATAGGTTCACTATCTGATGCGTCCAAAAATCGTTCAACCATCGGATTCCTGCAAAACAACATCAAATGTGGGCCCACTCGGCAGTTGGGAAGCCACCTCCAAAGGTTGAGTTAGTAGTTGGAACACCACAAAGCCCTGGCTAGTTGCAGAGCTTAATTAAGAGATAGAATAGAAGAAGAATGATTCAATTACCTCTCCTTTGTACCGATTGCTACATCATGTAGGGTTTACCTTTCATTCTCGACCATTGGATTAAACTTTGAGTCTTGTCTGTGACCGTATGATCTTAGGGTTTAACTTCTCTAATCCGTATTATTCCACATTCCTTCCTCGACACGATCATTTATCCCGATTTTGGTGGGATCATATCTCTTACCATAGCGGTGGGGTCTTCCAAAATGGTTAAGTTTCTTCATGCTCAAGAAACCTTTGGGTTAGCTATTCACTCCGGTCCTACCCTGGATGAATCGACCGACCATGGTTCGACTCGGCTAGTTTATAGTTATTATTTTTACTCATCATAAGTCCCCTAGACCATGTGGTTGAGCACTTAAGGTCGATCATGTGGTATGTTCCTCTTGAACATGAATTTGTTGGGAAGGAAATTGATCGGTCTTTTTCTCTTGAGCTTTCCAAAAATCGCATTGATTGGAAGGTTGTTGTGTCTTCTCGAACTGCCACGGCCAACCAATGATTTCTGAAGTTGTATTTTTCTTAAGTTCTCTTTTACTTAACTTTCCGAATGTCAATCACTTTCTCTGAGTGTTGGAGCCTTACTGGTCCCGATCCATTCACAATCACTTATTGTAGGAATTTTTCTAAATATTACATGCTTGAGTCAATGATGCCATTCCTCGTAAAATTTTGTAGTGTTGATACTTTGTGGGTCTTAATCGGTATATTACTGAAGCCCTCCTTAGAAAAATACACTTTGATTTTTCCAAATATTTCGTGGATCTTAGTTGGGATGTTCCCAAGGCTCTCCTTAGAAAAATATACTCTAATTTTTTGTGGGTCTTATTTTTCTGTGGCCCAATTTCCTAGGTCTTACTCGGGAAGCCTAGAGCCTTTAATGGGGTCCCATTCAAGAAATCTGAAGCCCTTTTTCTTAGGTCTCATTCGGGAAGCCCGAAGCCTTTATGGGGCCTTATTAGGAAATCCAAAGCCCTTTTTCTTAGGTCTTATTCGGAAAGCCCGAAGCCTTTATGGGGTCTTATTTGGGAAATCCAAAGCCCTTTTTCTTAGGTCTCATTCAGGAAGCCTGAAGCCTTTACTTAGAAAATTTCTGAAAATTTCTCTAAGCGTTCGAAGGTCTTATTTGGACATAGCCGATGCCTCATTAGAAGGACTCATTCGGTCATAACTGAAGGCTTTACTATCATCTTTATGATAATTCTCAACCGTAGTGAGTTCCTAACTGGTAGCAATATGGGGCCTTACTCGGAAAATCCGAGGCCCTGCGATCTTCTTGAATGATAACTCCCGAATGTAATAATCCCGATCATAATAAATTCTTGATCAAAGTAAATTCTTGATCGTGCGTAAATTCTCGAACATAATAAATTCTCGATTCACTTGATCGTTGTAAATTCTCGATCCACTCGATCATAGTAAATTCTCCATCCACTCAATTGTTGTAAATTCTTGATCCACTCGATCGTAGTAAATTCTCAATCCACTCGATTGTTGTAAATTCTCGATCCACTCAATCGTAGTCATGTTCACGTTCAACATGTTCACGTTCTCAGTCATAATATCGTTCAACTTCAACACGATCATGCAACCCACGATCTTAGTCATTTTCCCGCTTTCGAGGATGATCACAACCATGATCACGATACGACAATCAGTCTGTCGTATTCTTTCTCCTCGTCCCTATTCCTATCATGATCTCCAAGGTTTCTTTTTCTTTTTCATGTGTGCATGTACTTGATGAAAGCATAACCTCCAGTATGTTTACCACTTTGCCAATAATAACCCGAACCTTTTAAGATGTACAAATTCGCCATGAAGGATGCATCACCACCATTGCTAGGGTAGTGGAGAAACCGATGAATGTGGTTGATTGACCCATTGTTGAAAAGACATACCATCCCCTTACCAAGGATTTTTTTTTTTTAAATAGAAACTAATCATGATTCATGAAATAAAATAATACTAGAATATCTTCTGAAGCTAAGATTTTTATCCAGCTTGGAGTCAAAATTGAATTTTCAGTTGTACGATAATGCACACAGCAAATCAAATACCAGGAGGAAGGGTGCTGGTACTCCGAAGCTCTACCCATCAAGGGGAAAAAATATGACAAATCACATGTAGTAGCTTGAGAATAATAGACAAAAAGTATCATGCATCACTACCTTGTTTGCTCACCTTTGAGGTCTACAACATTAATTTGCCATACACAATGCACTGCCATATTGAAATTTGGATTGGAGGAAATCAAAATAAATGCTAACCGAAAGATGCTTCCCTTATGGGGCACAGTGCTCCAGTGAAACTAAATATGACTAACTTGAGAAGTATGATACTACCCATGCCCCTAAGAGATTTTATTGTGCTATCAAAATCATAATGATTCTTCTCGGATCTTGGATTTCAGATTTTGACCTTGGTCTCACCCAATTGTTGGATTGGATAATTTTAAAGTAACTAGAGTAAATAAGCAAACAAAATTATAATCAAATGATGTCAATTGAGAAGATGGTGCAGCAGCAGCATTTTTTTTTTATTGGACACAGTAAATAAATTGCATAATGAACAAAACAATTGCTTGGAATTTAAGTGTCAAAAGTTGACTTTACCTCTTAACCTTCCATGTTGCTTATTTGCTTGTTGCAGAAATAAACTCTCAGCTACCGCTCTGCTTCTATTAACTGGTTAACAAAGATTGGCGGTGATGATGGTGATGGTGATGGCCTTAGCTGTAGATTATGGGGAACATTGGATCTTCCTGTCACATCTGGGTACATTTGCTCTCCAACACATTCAATCTATGGAGGAAGAAAAAGCTCTGCAGTTCACTTTGATTGCCATCGTAATTGCCACCGGAAGGGTTGAGTTTGACTTGGACTATCATGGTTGAGATGAATTCCAAAGCATCATGAGCGTCGTCGGGGAGATGAACATACGAATGCCATTGGAACATAAGAATGTCATTCGAAGGCTGGAATTCCGTACAATAACAAGACCAGCAAAGATATATTGAAACCAAAAACTCCAAAAATTGAGAAACAACACGCGGACAAAAAACTACTGCCGGACAGAGCTTCTCTAACTCCTTCGATTCATCAATGACTTCATATGATCTCAGCAATTGATATTGGAAAGGGAAAGTTTCTTGCCAAGCATGGTGGGTGTGTCATCAAGCAACTGAGAAATGTCACAGCCATTAACAAAGTAGTAAGTGCATGACTGAAGCAGCACTTCTGGGTTCCCTTTAATGCAAATTTTTCTTTGTCGCTTCTCTCATGACAGGTTCTGCTTCTGGGCATGTCTCAGAATAAAAACCTTGCCTCAGTTCTCTTGTAACTAACTGATTAATTGTATTTTCTTAACATGTGAACTGAATTTATCATGAGAAGCATGACTAAAGAAATAACCAGAAGATCTATGCATGAAAATAGATATGACATACAAAGGATGAAACACTTTCTTCTCAAGAGGGGGTCCACTTGAGATCCCTACAATTGAGATCCCCAAAACCCAAAACACTGGATCAGCAGCTCTTGCCTAAACTTCAGGTTTAGTCAGCACAAGCAAGGATGACTTAATTATTCTATTTTTTTTTTTTTTGGTAAACACTTTCATTAAGGCTGGGCAAAGGCCGAGGCTGAAGATTGCAGCCAATGAGTGGTAAGAGGCCATACTGTCGAGCCCGCAATCGACAGGGCATTCCTTGCTTGGGCATGAGCAATTACATTGTTCAACCTAGAGATAACATCAAACCGACATTCAATGAAAGCGGTATGGAGATGTCGAATATCCGTAATGATAGGATCCAAGCACAATGGAATCCCACCCAACGGAGTATTAACAAACCTAATGAGCTCAGCACAATTCGATTGAAAGACTACACGATCAATGTACTCTCCAATTGCATCCAGCATAGCCGATCGTAGTGCTAACGCTTCACCCACTATGGCAGATTCAAAATGAGCTCTTGTGGATATTGCTTTCACCATGACTCCAGCAGCATTGTAAAAAACAAAGCCCAAGCCCATACTGTAAAACCCAGCCCTAACCTTGACCCGGAAACCTTGTTATTTGTAGGTCCAGTGACCTGAAGTAAAGTAAGAAGTCAGCTTTGGGCCATCCCAGTGGAGGACTTGGTGTCTGGCTTTGAATCTATGAGAGTTGATGATGAGGTTCTATTTATGGAAACTGAATCTTGATGAAGATCGGATTAGTTGATGGACTTGGAGTGCTCTCTATCATGGTTTGAAGGCATTTCTACCTATTAGGTAAGTCACTTGGTGTGTGAACAAAACCCCTTTAGGATTGGATTTGATCTGGGTCTTCAATTCCCTGTTTTGGAATTGCTGTCTTCATTGGTCAACTAATTGGTCGACTTGACCAGTCGACTGATTGGTCGACTGGACCAGTCGACCAATCCACTTGACCAATGAGTGCTGTCTTTGGCAATTAGGTCTTGTTTGCTCTATTTAAGTCCAATCTCGAGTCTACTTCGTATTTTCTGCCTCCAAACTCTTTGGAACGAACCAAAGACCTCTGCAAGTCATCTCCCTTGCATCCTTGGTGATTTTCTTGACGGATCTTCGTCAAAACTCTTCCTTTTGCATCAAAGGTATGTCTACACTCTCTTCTTCTCCTCCATCTCTGTTTTTCTTTCCTTTTTGAGTTGAGACAGTAGAGGAGATGCTGCATTCTCTGTTGCAAACATCTCTGGACTTGTCTCTCATGATCTTCCTAAGGATTAATGGCTAAAACAATGATCTTAACCATGATCATTGCAAGCTTTTGAAGGAATCATGATCAAACCATGATCTAGTCTTTGTTTATCTTTTGATTTGAATTCTGATCTCCTTGGATCTACTATATTGATCATGTTAGTAGTCAATTGCTGTGTTTTCTTTTCATAATCCATGATCTATCAATCTCTAGTTGTTTCTCTTCTACCATACCATGTTTTCTTCATGAATCATGATAGTTACATATATGGTAGGTTTTGTTTCCTTATTTAGATTTATGCTCTTAGGTCTATTTTCTTGAAGATCTAAGTATGCTTTTCATGATACCTTTACCTGAATCAATGATTCATTCTCCTATTGTTCTTGTCTTTGATTTCTATCTTGAATTCTTCAAGATCCATGATTGATCTAATTATGGTAACTTTTTGTTTCCTAATTTGGATCTTGATGACTTGAGTTGATTAGTGTTTTAAGATCCCCTATATGTTAGGATACTACTAATGTAGTTTACCCCTTGATTAGTACCCTTTTGAACCACCAAATTCGGATTTTATATCTCAAAACTCTGATTTTATAGGCTACTGTCTGCATTGGTCGACTGATTGGTCGACTGGACCAGTCGACCAATCCACTCGACCAATGAGTACAGCAACTCCAGAATTGGTCTGTTGTGGATGTTTTGGTATCTTTTCTGTTAGGGATCTTTCCTAATATGTTGTATGCACTTGTTTAGGACCTTCTTCTCAAGTTTGTCAAGATCTTACTTGATTTCTTAGGATTCCTTTGCAAGTTATAAAAGGTAAGGATGGTTACTTCTTTAACAACATAAATTGCATATCTTAGTTTCTATATTTGAATCTTGTTAATTTATTTTTTAATTAGATTCTTATAATGTTATACTACTGTGGTACTGTCTTGATATCAGTAGCATTACTTATTTATATTGAATTGACTCATGTATGATTTACTTACCAGTTATATATAAGTTAATTGTAATTATTGATTTCTTTCCATATATGAAGTTACCATATATGTGATGATATGAATTGATGCTTGTGTATGCTTAAGTATGGTTTGGAAAGGAGAGGTGTCCTTTTGACACTTCTGTCCTTGGACAACTACGGGAATATTATGGGATGTTTCCTGAGATGCCCTCTGGACACCTTCCTAAACTGTTGGATGACATATTTAGGATTGTCTAGTAGTGTTTGGCTAGGATGTCCCGTTATGTCAGACCCTAATCGGAGGGGTATTGAGACCGAACGACCCGTGGTAGCAATGGGGATTCATGGGCGCTCAAGACCGGTAACCAACCCGTGAGAGGACAGGAATCACATTGTGGGGGCCATTTATTGGTAGGGTTGCATATGGATAGACTTGGGCTCACGGGCGCTTAAGACCGGTAACCAACCCGTGAGAGGACGTGAGAGCTTCCCGTTTACCATATGTGGATGACCAGTAGGGTTGATGAGTCCATAGTCAGGGACTATGAGGACTCTAGTGTGAAGGATACCGGAAAGGATCGTCAGGGACGAGGAATGGACGTATCTCGGATCGACTTGATGTAACTAAGTAGAAGACTTGCATTTGGCTAGGCTTTACCCTGACATGCGCCGGTACTTAGACCAATGGTGATGTGAGAGAGTGGTGACCTATACCCCCAGCCATGGAATGTCCCGAGGGATGCCGGACCCATTACCAACTGATGATGAGTGAATGAGACTTTCCTAAAGAAGTACGGTGCTATGACTTAAAGCATGTCTGCCAATAGAAACCAGCATATGTAGAGTTAGATTCATACATTCATTGTTTGTCTCATACCATATTGCATTTATGTTTGTTCCCAAATCCTGCCATTTATGTTATTATGGATTTAACTGCCTTACTGAGTTTCTTTGAAACTCATTCCTTTATTGTACAATGTTTGTTAGACTATTCTATAGGTACTGAATATCATGACGGCCCCTATGAAGAAGCGCAAGGAGAAGAGGCATATCTCCAGGAAAGTGATTGCGGTTACAACCATTACACTGAAGATCCCGCGAGTGGTTATGCTCCGTACGATGCTTAGTCCGACCATAGAGTGGAAGCGCCCTTGTGCCGTTTATGAGATTTATACTTATAGGGATGTTGTCTATAAAGTTGAGAACAATTTAGTTACCCATTGTACCTACTACTGGGATTAGATTTTGTCTTGCTTATTCTCTTTTAGAACTACTTTTCCGCTGGTTGTAGAGTGGGATTTCGCCTCACTTTACTTATCTGTTTTAGACACTGATTTTATCTAGTACTCTGATTTATATATGATTCATTCTTTCCTTATTTGGATCTATGGTTTATCTTCCGCACTTTTATTATTATTGTTCATGATTATGTTATCGTTTATGTGGGAGGTTGATTACTCGATACCTGATCTTCGGGTTGTGGATCACACTCTCGGGTATGCCAGATAGGGTACCGGCTGGGAGGATGTGACAGATTGGTATCAGAGCCCAAGGTTCGAGGAAATCCTAACCACAAAAGACAATAACTCGAACATTCCCGAGTCATTGATCTGAAATGACTCCTCTACTCTTAGGAGTGAATAATAGAACACTTGGATTAGAAACTTAACCTATGAAGCATAACAGAACATTTCCGAATAACATACCATAATTATACTTAAACAACTGTCACTAATGCAAATAAAAGAAAGGTGCATAATATACAATAATTAAGTGAAACAAAATGAACTTCATTAATTTCAAAAGCTTTTACAACGATTACATCTGAAATGCATAAATGAAAATCCTAGGGTACAGTCTATCTAGGTGATCTTCTCTCGATCTCTCGTATGCTCGAACTCCTCCGCTAGCTGAGTCACCCGATGCTCTATCCTATCCTGTCGTGACTCCATCCTCTCATACATCTGCTCCTGTCTGACCTCCATCCTCTCTAGCATGGAAGTCATCGATCTCATCTGTGCCCCAAGATCGGAAGTCTTTGGAACTGCATGAGAGGGGCCACCTGCCTCGAAATGCGATGAAGGAAACTCGTGATGCACTGGCCCAGCCTCGTGCATCTCTGTATCATCTCCGGCCCGATCATCACTATCGGGACCGATATCCTCTCCTCCATCCTCCTCCGATCCTCATCCTCGACTCCTCATCATCCTCACCCTCCGGACCGGGAGATCTCTCGACGCTGCTGCAGTCTCATCCGACGAATGGTCCGAGTCCCGATAGAGTATCCCCGTGGAACCGGTGTCCACCGGTGTATCCTCGAAACTCACCCCGAAATGTCTCGAAGATCAAGGTCAGTAGCCTCCCATAGCAAAAGTTCCGCATGCTAGGCCGCAGAACCAAGTCCAGCATGACCTGCTGAATGATGTAGGAGAGATCGATCTCGAAGCCCATGTAGATGCGGTAGATGACTAAGGCCTCCATCACTGTGACCCAATGGTGATGTCCGGCCTTTGGCATAATGTTTCGGCCGACTATGCGACCGATAATCCGTGCAGAATCCGTCATCCGTCCGCTGGTCCACGGAGTGAAGCATCGACGACTATCCCATAGCGTAGAGCATATCTCGCGTAGCTCGTATGGCATTAGATGGCTGTCCAGATCTACTCCTGCAGGTATCCACACACATTGTTGTGGATAGTAAGGAACCTGCAAGATCTCAGCCAGTGCTCGGGTGGAAAAGCGAATCTGAGTCCGAAAGACCCTGCTCCTTAGGACAAGTCTAAGTGGATGTCCTTGACCTCGAGCCTCCTCTGTGTAGGTTAGGTTGCTGAAGAACAACCTCACTAGCTCCGGGTATACCGGTAGATCCTCAGTGAAGAGATGAGTCCACTGCAACGTGTCGAATCTCTGCCAAATCCTAAAGACTCTGAGAAGTGGACGTGGTGAATCCAGTGGTCAAGGAGGTGGTGAAATACCTCAGGGAGGTGGTGAAATACCTCATGGACGTGGTGAGATACCTAATGTTGATCAGGGTACCCATGAGATACCCGGTGCCCCGAATGTTGGAAGCTTCCGTGATATTGCCAATATTATGGGCAATATGATGCAGCGACAAGCAGCTCGGTTCAACCGGATGTTGGTGGGTTTCATGACTCTCGCATAATGAGACTCGAACTGGTGCTAATGTGAATCCTCATGCCGCGCCTCTGAATGCGGGAGGTTTTAGCTGGAACTCCTCATACTTGCTTGATGGAGAGTTTTTCGAAGATGCAAGTACCCACTTTCACTGGAGTTACCAAGGACCCCTTGTTTCCTAACAAGTGGCTTCGTGAGTTGGAGAAGGCTTTCCGACATCCGCAATGCTCGGAAGCTCGAAGATTCTGTTCTGTTGAACAGAAGTTGCAACAAGAAGTGCGATGCATGGTGGATCTCCACTCGGCCTATTTTGGAAGGTTTGCATGCCGGGAGTTGTAACTTGGGAGTTGTTCAAAGAGGCTTTTTGTATGAATTATTTCCCCGAGGCGGTGAAGGATGCGAAGGAAGCTGAGTTTATGGTTCTCACACAAGGATCTTTGTCTGTGTTGGAGTACCAACAGAAGTTTGAGGAGCTTCATTTCTTTGCTCCAGATTCTCTCGAAGGTCGATCTCGCCAAAGCGAAGAAGTTCTTCAAAGGACTGCGCCCGCCATTAAAGCTTACCTCACAGTCCAGCCTATAGTGAGCTATGCTCAAGTGGTGCGAGAACTCGAAGAAATTGGAAGAAACGAGAGAAGGAAAGTGCACGTGTGCAAAAGCCCGGCAGCCAAGGAACCCTGGTTTGGTGGATCATAATGATCGGCGTTTTGTGAGACCTACACCCTACCCCACTCCTACCTTTCAGCCTAAGAGTGTAGGTCAGAACTCGGGTTTTCAGCAGCCCGGCTAGTTTAGACAGTATGGCGGAAACCGACCACCAGTGAGTGCAAGTGCTAGGCCTTTTGTTCAGAAGCCCTCTGTTGCGCCTACCCAGTTGGACCTAGCAATCTGTTTGCTTCTACCGCAAGCAAGCTGGTCATTTCGCTCGTGCCTGTCCGAAGCGGCTGTCCAGCAGACTCGCTCCGGTGGTGAAGAGTGCTCCTGCTCCTCCCACCGGTAGAGTTTTCAGTATTTCCCAGGTCTTTGAGCGGGATCCAAGCCATGAAGTGATTACAGGTACATTGTTAGTTGCTTCTATTTCTGCATTTGTCTTATTTGATACGGGTGCATCTCATTCGTTCATGTCATCTCGCATTCATCAAGAAGACCGACCTAATCCCGAGAAGTTGTCTAGTTGTTTATTGATTAGTACACCTCTGGTCTGTTGTGAAACTAGATAAGGGGTTATCTAAATGTCTTGTGTTGATTGGTGAGAAGAACTTGGAAGCCAATTTTGTAATTCTTGATATGAAGGACTTCGATGTTATTTTGGGAATTGATTGGTTAACAGCCCACAAAGCTGTGTTTCTTTGTTCCTCAAAGAAGATTCAGTTCCATATTTGTGGAAGTCCGGTCTTAGAATTTCATGGTGAGAAGAGAAGGGTTTGTAAGAAGGTGTTGTCTGACTTGATGCAAGTCTATGCCCTAGTGGATGATGCTTCATCTGAAGGCAAGGGTAAAATGGAGAAAAGAGTCGATGAAGTCAGGGTTGTCTGCGACTTTGTTGATGTCTTCCCTGATGATCTATCGGGAGTGCCTCCAGACAGGGATGTCGAGTTTTCTATTGATCTCGTCCCTGGTGCCGCTCCGGTATCTAAAGCTCCGTATAGGATGGCTCCTACCGAGTTGAAAGAGTTGCAAAATCAGTTGAATGAGCTCATTGATAGAGGTTTCGTACAACCTAGTGTATCACCTTGGGGAGCTCCGGTCTTGTTTGTCAAGAAGAAAGACGGTAGTATGCGCTTGTGCATCGACTACCGTGAGTTGAATAAGCTGACTATCAAGAATAGATACCCGCTGCCCAGAATAGATGATCTCTTCGATCAGTTAAAGGGTGCAGTTGTGTTCTCAAAGATTGACTTAAGGTCCGGATATCACCAATTGAAAGTGAAGTCTAGTGATATCTTCAAGACAGCTTTCCGAACACGGTATGGTCACTACGAGTTTAGGGTCATGCCCTTCGGATTGACCAATGCTCCTGCGGTGTTCATGGACCTCATGAACCGAGTATTTCACGATGTGCTTGATAAGTTTGTGATTGTATTCATCGACGACATCTTGATCTATTCGAAGAGCGAAGAAGAGCATGCGAGTCATCTAAGTTTCACTTTGCAAAGGTTGCGAGAAAAGAAGTTGTACGCTAAGTTTAGCAAGTGTGATTTCTGGCTTAAGAGAGTAGTATTCCTTGGCCATGTGGTTTCAGCCGAAGGTATTCGTGTCGATCCTGAAAAAGTTCAAGCTGTGGCTGATTGGGAAAGACCGAAGTCGGTAACGGAAATAAGAAGTTTTCTTGGATTGGCAGGTTACTACAGAAGGTTTATTGAGAACTTTTATCGGTTGGCTGCTCCTATGACTAAGTTGACCAGGAAAGAAGAAAAGTTTGTTTGGTCCGACGCTTTGTGAGAAGAATTTCCAAGAGTTGAAAGATAGATTGACAAGTGCCCCGGTTTTGACTATACCCGATAGTTCCGGTGGTATGACAGTTTATACCGATGCGTCAAAGATTGGATTGGGTTGCGTACTGATGCGACATGGCAAGGTCATAGCCTATGCTTCTCGGCAATTGAAAGATTATGAGCGGAATTACCCCACTCACGATCTAGAACTTGCCGTTGTTGTCTTTGCTTTGAAGATTTGGAGACATTACCTCTACGGTGAGAAGATTGCCATTTTCACGGATCATAAGAGTTTGAAATACTTCTTTACCCAAAAGGAGTTGAACATGAGACAAAGGAGATGGTTGGAACTAGTCTCTGATTATGATTGTGATATTCAGTATCACCCTGGGAAGGCAAACGTTGTTGCTGATGCTCTTAGTAGGAAGAACCAGAAGAAGACTTTGGATTTGAATGCTTTGAGTTTACCATTGTGGTCTTCTATTGAGAGTTTTGATTTGGAAATTGTCCCTGAGAATTCTGATTTTATTCTTTCGCCATGATGGCAAGATCTAGTCTTAGAGATAAAATTGTTGCTCACAGAGTTCGACCAAGAACTTTTGATCAAAGTTGAGAAGATTTCTTCGAATCCTGAGTCGGACCCCGACTTTGGTATATCCATGGATGGTGCTTTATTGTTTAGAGGAAGACTGTGCGTGCCTACAAACGAGGAAATTAAAAAGGAAATATTGAAGGAAGCACACCAGTCAATCTTTACTATACACCCAGGAAGCACCAAGATGTACAAGGACTTGAAGGAACATTTCTGGTGGATTGGTCTGAAGGCTGATGTTGATGATTTTGTTGCCAAGTGTGAGACTTGCCAACGTGTGAAAGCCGTTCGACAACCCCCATCTGGATTACTTCAACCTCTTCCTATTCCTAGTTGGAAGTGGGAGGATATCTCTATGGACTTTGTGACTAGCTTGCCTCGGACAAGTAAAGGCAATGACACTGTGTGGGTGATTGTTGATAGGTTGACCAAATCAGCCCACTTCATTCCTATGAAGATCACTCATACTCTGGATAAGCTAGCAAGGCTTTACGTGGATAATGTGGTTCGCCTGCATGGTGTGCCATTGAGTATTGTTTCTGATCGTGATCCTAGGTTCACCTCAAGGTTTTGGAATAGTTTGCAGAAGGCCTTGGGAACCCAATTGAACTTGAGTACAGCTCATCATCCACGGTCGATGGACAATCCGAGCGGACAATTCAGACATTGGAAGACATGCTCGGATCTTGTGTGGTGGATATGGGTGGTAATTGGGATGAACACCTAGCTTTGGTTGAGTTTGCCTATAACAACGGTTATCAAGCAACAATAGGCATGGCTCCATTCAAGGCTTTGTATGGCAGTACTTGTAGGACACCTTTGTATTGGACTGAGACAGGTGAAAGAAAAGTCTTAGGTGCTGAGATGATTGAAGCTACGAGTGCTATGGTAGATATGATAAGAGAAAGGATTAAGTCGCCAGTCAAGACAGAAATCTTATGCTGATAAGAGAAGGACCGATTTGGAATTTCAAGTTGGAGAGAAAGTTTTTCTGAAGGTTTCACCAATGAAGGGTGTGATGAGATTCAATGTTAAGGGAAAGCTTATCCCTCGTTTCATTGGACCTTTCGAGATTTTGGAAAAGGTTGGACCTGTTGCGTATCGATTAGCATTACCTCCGCCTCTTGCTGGTGTTCACAATGTGTTTCATATTTCGATGCTCCGGAAATACATAGAGAATTCGGAACACATTTTGCAGCAAGCACCTGAAGGACTTAGTGCTGATTTGACCTACGATGAAGAACCGGCCGAAATCTTGGATAAGAAGGACAAGCAGCTGCGGAATCGCACCATCCCTTTGGTGAAGATTCGGTGGAAGAACCATACCCCTGAAGAAGCTTCTTGGGAGAAGGAAGAAGACATGAAGGAGAAGTTTCCTTACCTCTTTGGAAGCACAGGAACGCTTTCAATTTCGAGGACGAAATTTCTTTAAGGGGGGGAGAATGTAAAACCTAGCCCTAACCTTGACCCGGAAACCTTGTTATTTGTAGGTCCAGTGACCCGAAGTAAAGTAAGAAGTCAGCTTTGGGCCATCCCAGTGGAGGACTTGGTGTCTGGCTTTGAATCTATGAGAGTTGATGATGAGGTTCTATTTATGGAAACTGAATCTTGATGAAGATCGGATTAGTTGATGGACTTGGAGTGCTCTCTATCATGGTTTGAAGGCATTTCTACCTATTAGGTAAGTCACTTGGTGTGTGTACAAAACCCCTTTAGGATTGGATTTGATCTGGGTCTTCAATTCCCTGTTTTGGAATTGCTGTCTGCATTGGTCGACTGATTGGTCGACTGGACCAGTCGACCAATCCACTCGACCAATGAGTGTTGTCTTTGGCAATTAGGTCTTGTTTGCTCTATTTAAGTCCAATCTCGAGTCTACTTCGTATTTTCTGCCTCCAAACTCTTTGGAACGAACCAAAGACCTCTGCAAGTCATCTCCCTTGCATCCTTGGTGATTTTCTTGACGGATCTTCGTCAAAACTCTTCCTTTTGCATCAAAGGTATGTCTACACTCTCTTCTTCTCCTCCATCTCTGTTTTTCTTTCCTTTTTGAGTTGAGATAGTAGAGAAGATGCTGCATTCTCTGTTGCAAACATCTCTGGACTTGTCTCTCATGATCTTCCTAAGGATTAATGGCTAAAACAATGATCTTAACCATGATCATTGCAAGCTTTTGAAGGAATCATGATCATACCATGATCTAGTCTTTGTTTATCTTTTGATTTGAATTCTGATCTCCTTGGATCTACTATATTGATCATGTTAGTAGTCAATTGCTGTGTTTTCTTTTCATAATCCATGATCTATCAATCTCTAGTTGTTTCTCTTCTACCATACCATGTTTTCTTCATGAATCATGATAGTTACATATATGGTAGGTTTTGTTTCCTTATTTAGATTTATGCTCTTAGGTCTATTTTCTTGAAGATCTAAGTATGCTTTTCATGATACCTTTACCTGAATCAATGATTCATTCTCCTATTGTTCTTGTCTTTGATTTCTATCTTGAATTCTTCAAGATCCATGATTGATCTAATTATGGTAACTTTTTGTTTCCTAATTTGGATCTTGATGACTTGAGTTGATTAGTGTTTTGAGATCCCCTATATGTTAGGATACTACTAATGTAGTTTACCCCTTGATTAGTACCCTTTTGAACCACCAAATTCGGATTTTATATCTCAAAACTCTGATTGTATAGGCTACTGTCTGCATTGGTCGATCGATTGGTCGACTGGACCAGATCGACCAATCCACTCGACCAATGAGTACAGCAACTCCAGAATTGGTCTGTTGTGGATGTTTTGGTATCTTTTCTGTTAGGGATCTTTCCTAATATGTTGTATGCACTTGTTTAGGACCTTCTTCTCAAGTTTGTCAAGATCTTACTTGATTTCTTAGGATTCCTTTGCAAGTTATAAAAGTTAAGGATGGTTACTTCTTTAACAACATAAATTGCATATCTTAGTTTCTATATTTGAATCTTGTTAATTTATTTTTTAATTAGATTCTTATAATGTTATACTACTGTGGTCTTGTCTTGATATCGGTAGCATTACTTATTTATATTGAATTGACTCATGTATGATTTACTTACCAGTTATATATAAGTTAATTGTAATTATTGATTTCTTTCCATATATGAAGTTACCATATAAATGATGATATGAATTGATGCTTGTGTATGCTTAAGTATGGTTTGGAAAGGAGAGGTGTCCTTTTGACACTTCTGTCCTTGGACAACTACGGGAATATTATGGGATGTTTCCGGAGATGCCCTCTGGACACCTTCCTAAACTGTTGGATGACATATTTAGGACTGTCTAGTAGTGTTTGGCTAGGATGTCCCGTTATGTCAGACCCTAATCGGAGGGGTATTGAGACCGAACGACCCGTGGTAGCAATGGGGATTCATGGGCGCTCAAGACCGGTAACCAACCCGTGAGAGGACAGGAATCACATTGTGGGGGCCATTTATTGGTAGGGTTGCATATGGATAGACTTGGGCTCACGGGCGCTTAAGACCGGTAACCAACCCGTGAGAGGACGTGAGAGCTTCCCGTTTACCATATGTGGATGACCAGTAGGGTTGATGAGTCCGTAGTCAGGGACTATGAGGACTCTAGTGTGAAGGATACCGGAAAGGATCGTCAGGGACGAGGAATGGACGTATCTGGATCCGACTTGATGTAACTAAGTAGAAGACTTGCATTTGGCTAGGCTTTACCCTGACATGCGCCGGTACTTAGACCAATGGTGATGTGAGAGAGTGGTGACCTATACCCCCAGCCATGGAATGTCCCGAGGGATGCCGGACCCATTACCAACTGATGATGAGTGAATGAGACTTTCCTAAAGAAGTACGGTGCTATGACTTAAAGCATGTCCGCTAATAGAGACCAGCATATGTAGAGTTAGATTCATACATTCATTGTTTGTCTCATACCATATTGCATTTATGTTTGTTCGAAATCCTGCCATTTATGTTATTATGGATTTAATCGCCTTTACCGAGTTTCTTTGAAACTCATTCCTTTATTGTACAATGTTTGTTAGACTATTCTACAGGTACTGAATATCATGACGGCCCCTATGAAGAAGCGCAAGGAGAAGAGGCATATCTCCAGGAAAGTGATTGCGGTTACAACCATTACACTGAAGATCCCGCGAGTGGTTATGCTCCGTACGATGCTTAGTCCGACCATAGAGTGGAAGCGCCCTTGTGCCGTTTATGAGATTTATATTTATAGGGATGTTGTCTATAAAGTTGAGAACAATTTAGTTACCCATTGTACCTGCTACTGGGATTAGATTCTGTCTTGCTTATTCTCTTTTAGAACTACTTTTCCGCTGGTTGTAGAGTGGGATTTCGCCTCACTTTACTTATCTGTTTTAGACACTGATTTTATCTAGTACTCTGATTTATATATGATTCATTCTTTCCTTATTTGGATCTATGGTTTATCTTCCGCACTTTTATTATTATTGTTCATGATTATGTTATCGTTTATGTGGGAGGTTGATTACTCGATACCTGATCTTCGGGCTGTGAATCACACTCTCGGGTATGCCAGATAGGGTACCGGCTGGGAGGATGTGACACATACGACGCTGAGCTAGAAGAAAGGAAGCATCACTTTGTATCAAATAACAGCCCATAGGAATAGGATGAGAAGAGACAGCCTCCACTTGCTGAGATACATTAGATCTTTGCACAGGTGTCCTACTGATTTCAGTCTCTTTCATTTTCCAAAATTGATGATGCAGCTCAAGTGCTCTAGAAACCACCTCCGTTGGAGATATTTTTCCAAAGCTGAAGATAAAGTCATTTCTGGCAAGCCATATCTTCCAGCAAATAAAGAAAAAAAAGACTTAGTACCTGTCTTGCTTCCAATTTCTCTCGAGGAAGAACTAGTTTCACTACCTCTAACCACTCTGGCAGCTGAAGAGGTTGATTTTCTGGGAGTTTGTAAGTGAAGGGGCTAGCAAACCATACCTGACGTGCGAAAGAACAGTTCAGAAATATATGGGATGTTGATTCAGTATTATGACACCCTCTGGGACATGTATACTCATCAAACATATTTCGCCTTTGCAAATTTTCACCACTAGCTAGACCTTCAGCACAAGCACGCCACAACAGATGTCTGATTTTTGGTAAAGTATGGGCTTTCCATATCAGATTCCAAGTGTTACTGGGAATGGATTTCCACCTTAGTACATGTGATGTAGTAGTTTGTGCTGTTGCCTCTTGATCCATGCAATTAGTCAGGGCATGGTAGGTAGATTTAACAGAGAAGCATCCTGTTGTTGCAGCCCCCCAGACTAGTATATCATCAATGGGGAAGAGTCCAAGTTGGATACGTCTCACATCTGCCGCACCTGTAGGGTGGAAATATGTAGTTAACAGATCTTCTTTCCAACATCTAGTGTGTTCCTCAATGAGATCAGCCACCCAAAACAGGGAACATTCACCCTGTTTCCCATATCTAAGTTTACCTCCATTCTTATTAAACAGCCATCAATCCTCCCAGATCCTGATATTGTACCTCCATTCTTATTAAACAGCCATCGATCCTCCCAGATCCTGATAATGGAGCCTTTTCCCACTTTCCATCTCAAATTTTCTTCGAGGATATGTTTGCCTTCTATCAGACTTCTCCATGCCCAACTTGGATTGTAACCAACCTGTGCTTTTAAAAAATTAGTGGCTGGGAAGTATATACTTTTGGTGAACTGAGCCCATAAAGAAGTTGAGTCTATCCATAATCGATATGCTACCTGTAAAACCCAGCCCTAACCTTGACCCGGAAACCTTGTTATTTGTAGGTCCAGTGACCCGAAGTAAAGTAAGAAGTCAGCTTTGGGCCATCCCAGTAGAGGACTTGGTGTCTGGCATTGAATCCATGAAAGTTGATGATGAAGTTCTATTTATGGAAACTGAATCCTGATGAAGATCTGATTAGTTGATGGACTTGGAGTGCTCTCTATCTTGGTTTGAAGGCATTTCTACCTATTAGGTAAGTCACTTGACTTGTGTGCAAAACCCCTTTAGGATTGGATTTGATCCTGGGCCTTCAATTCCTGTTTTGGACTTGTTTGTCGGCATTGGTCGATTGATTGGTCGATTTGGGGGCCGATCGCGATTGGTCGATTGGGCCGATCGACCAATCCACTCGACCAATGAGTGCTGTCTTTGGCAATTAGGTTGTTCTTGCTCTATTTAAGTCCAATCTCGAGTCCACTTCGTATTTGCTGCCTCCAAACTCTCTGGAACGAACCAAAGACCTCTGCAAGTCATCTCTCTTGCATCCTTAGTGTTTTCTTGACGGATCTTCGTCGAAACTCTTCTTTTTGCATCAAAAGGTATGTCTACTCTCTCTTCTTCTCCTCCATCTTTGTTTTTCTTTCCTTTTTGAGTTGAGACAGAGAAGAGATGCTGCATTCTCTGTTGCAAACATCTCTGAACATGTTCTCATGATCATCCTAAGGATTTGAGGCTAGAACAATGATCTTAACCATGATCATTGCAAGCCTTTGAAGGAATCATGATCAAACCATGATCTAATCTTGTTAAACTTCTTATTTGAATTCTGATCTCTTCGGATCTTCTATATTGATCATATTAGTAGTTAATTACTGTGTTTTCCTTCCATGATCCATAATCTATAAATTTCTAGTTGTTCTCTTCTACCATACTATGTGTTCTTCATGATGCATGGTAGTTACATATATGGTAGGTTTTATTTCCTTATTTAGATTTATGCTTCTAAGCCTTGTTCCTTGAAGATCTAAGTATGTTTTCATGATACCTTTACCTGAAGCAATGATCCATCCTCCTATTGTTCTTGTCTTTGTTTTCTATTTCAAATTCATCAAGATCCATGGTTGATCTAATTATGGTAACTTTTTGTTTCCTAATTTGGATCTTGATATCTTGATTTGATTGGTGTTTTGCGGTCCCCTATATGTTAGAATACTACTGATGTAGTTTACCCCTTGATTAGTACCCTTTTGAACCACCAAATTCGAATTTCATATCTTAAAACTCTGTTTTTTTAGGCTCTTTATCTGCATTGGTCGATTGATTGGTCGATTGGGACATCGACCAATCCACTCGACCAATGAGTACAAGCAACTCCGAATTGGTCGTGTTGGATGTTTTGGTATCTTTTTCTGTTAGGGATCTTTCCTAATATGTTGTATATACTTGTTTAGGACCTTCTTCTCAAGTTTGCCAAGATCTTACTTGATTTCTTAGGATTCCTTTGCGAGTTATAAAAGGTAAGGATGGTTATTTCCCTAATTACATAGATAGCATGAATCTAGTTTCTATATCTGAATATCATAGATATGATTCCTAAATTAGATTCTTACAATGATATACTACTGTTGCATAACTTTGATTACAGTAGCATTACTTATTCATATTGAATTGACTCATGTATGATTTACTTACCAATTGTATACAAGTGATTGTAATTATTGATTTCTTTCCATATATGAAGTTACCATATATGTGATGATATGAATTGATGCATGTGTATGCTTAAGTATGGTTTGGAAAGGAGAGGTGTCCTTTTGACACTTCTGTCCTTGGACTACTACGGGAATATTATGGGATGTTTCCGGAGATGCCCTCTAGACACCTTCCTAAACTGTTGGATGACATATTTAGGACTGTCTAGTAGTGTTTGGCTAGGATGTCCTGTTATGTCAGACCCTAATCGGAGGGGTATTGAGACCGAACGACCCGTGGTAGCAATGGGGATTCATGGGCGCTCAAGACCGGTAACCAACCCGTGAGAGGACAGGAATCACATTGTGGAGGCCATTTATTGGTAGGGTTGCATATGGTTAGACTTGGGCTCACGGGCGCTTAAGACCGGTAACCAACCCGTGAGAGGACGTGAGAGCTTCCCGTTTACCATATGTGGATGATCAATAGGGTTGATGAGTCCGTAGTCAGGGACTATGAGGACTCTAGTGTGAAGGATACCGGAAAGGATCGTCGGGGACGAGGAATGGAAGTATCTCGGATCTGACTTGATGTAACTAAGTAGAAGACTTGCATTTGGCTAGGTTTTACCACGACATGCGCCGCAGTACTTATACCAAATGGTTGTGAGAGAGTGTGTTGACTTAACCCCCTGCCATGGTTTGTCCTGAGGGATGAAGGACCCATTACCAATCGGCTGCTCAAGACCGGTGAAATGATCCGTGAGAGAATCCAAGATATCTTAAATGGTTGAGGATGTGAGTGGACTTTCCTAAAGAAGTACGGTGCTATGACTTAAAGCATGTCCGCCAATAGAGACCAGCATACATAGAGTTAGATTCATTCATTCATTGCTTGTCTCATATCATGTTGCATTTATGATTGTTACGGAATCCCGCCATTTATGTTATTATGGATTTTAATCGCCTTACTTGAGTTTCTTTGAAACTCATTCCTTTATTGTACAATGTTGTTAGACTATCCTGCAGTACTGAGTGTTATGACGGTCCCTATGAAGAAGCGCAAGGCGAAGAGGCATATCTCCAGGAAGGTGATTGCGGTTACCACAATTACTCTGAAGATCCCGCGAGTGGTTATGCTCCGTACGATGCTTAGTCCGACCATCGAGTGGAAGCGTCCTTGTGCCATTTATGAGATTTACACTTATAAGGATGTTGTCTATAAAGTGGAGAACAATTTAGTTACCCAATGTACTTGCTCTTTGGGATTAGATTTTGTCTAGTTTATTCTTTTAGAGCTACTTTTCCGCTGGTTGTAAAGTGGGATTTTTGCTTCACTTTCCTTATCTGTTTGATACTCTGATTATATCTATCTTTCTGATTTATTTATGATTCATTCTTTCTTTATTGGATCTATGATTTATCTTCCGCACTTTTATTATGATTGTTCATGATTATGTTATTGTTTATGTGGGAGGTTGATCACTCGATACCTGATCTTCGGGCTGTGGATCACACTCTCGTGTATGCCGGATAGGGCAGTTGGGAGGGCGTGGCAGATTGGTATCGGAGCCCAAGGTTCGAGGAGATCCTAACTACAAAAGACAATAACTGAACATTCCTGAGTCATTGATCTGAAATGACTCTTCTACTCTTAGAAGTGAATGATAGAACACTGAATTAGAAACTTGACCCTAGAGGCATAACAGAACATTTCCGAATAACATACCATAATTATATTTGAACAAATGTCACTAATGCAAGGAAAAGAAAGGTGCATAATATACAATAATTAAAGGGAAACAAAATGAACTTTATTAATTTCAAAAGTTTTTACAACGATTACATCTGAAATGCATAAATGGAAATCCTAAGGTACGGTCTATCTAGGTGATCTTCTCGATCTCTCGTATGCTCCGAACTCCTCCGCTAGCCTGAGTCACCCGATGCTCTATCCTATCCTGTCGTGACTCCATCCTCTCGTACATCTGCTCTGTCGACCTCCATTCTCTCTAGCATGGAAGTCATCGATCTCATCTGTGCTCCAAGATCGAAGTCTCCGGGCTGCATGTGAAGGGCCACCCGCCTCGAAGTGTGATGAAAGAAACTCGTGATGCACGGGCTCGGCCTCGTGCATATCTGCATCATCTCCGGCCTGATCATCACTATCGGGACCGATATCCTCTCCTCCATCCTCGACCCCTGATCCTCATCCTCGATTCATCATCATCCTCACCCTCCGGACCGGAGATCTCTCGGCTGCTTGTAGTCTCATCGACGAATGGTCCGAGTCCCAATAGAGTATCCCGTGAACCGGTGTCCTTTGGTGTATCCTCGAAACTCACCCCGAAATGCCCGAAGATCGAGTCGGTAGCCTCCCATAGCAAAGGTTCCGCATGCTAGGCCGCAGAACTAAGTCCGGCATGACCTGCTGAATAATGTAGGAGAGATCGATCTCGAAGCCCATGTAAATGCGGTAGATGACTAAGGCCTCCATCACCTGTGACCCGATGGTGATGTCCGGCTTTCGGCATAATGTTTCGGCCGACTATGCGACCGATAATCCGTGCGAGAGTCCGTCATCCGTCCGCTGGTCCACGGAGTGAAGCATCGACGGCTATCCCATAGCGTAGAGCATATCTCGCGTAGCTCGTACGGCATCGGATGGCTGTCCGGATCTGCTCCTGCGGTATCCACACACCTTCTTGTGGATAGTAAGGAACCCTGCAAGATCTCAGCCGGTGTCCGGGTAGAGAAGCGAATCTGAGTCCGGAAGACCACTGCTCCCGAGGACAAGTCTAAGTGGATGTCCTTGGCCTCGAGCCTCCTCTGTGTAAGTAAGGTTGCTTGAAGAACAACCTCACTAGTTCGGGTATACCGGCGGATCCTCGGTGAAGAGATGAGTCCATTGCAATGTGTCGAACCTCTGCCGAATCCTAAAGGCTACGAGCTGGCGTAAGTGAAGTAGACGTCCCATCTCGATATTGCGATGGCTGAAGTAGGCCTCGTACGGGGAACTCGGCGCTGAGGTGTGTCAAACATGTCCGGTCTCCTAACCTCCTGTCTAGGCTCCGAAGGAACCCGACCTCTGCCCCTAAGAGCACCTACAATGCGACCACGACCTCTACCTCGTCCTCGCCCTCCCCTCTGCATAGTGGGTATCTGTGAAAGAGACAAGAGACAATTCCAGTTAGTGCTATCTTAAGATTTGAGCCAAAAGGGTATTTTCGTAATTTTTGGAAAAATTTCAAATTTGGGGGAAATTTGATTTGAACATACTAGCATGTGCGCAATACTTGGAATTTCATGTCTATGAGGTTTGTTTGATGAAAATCGATCGAAAACTTGGATTAAAGCGAAAAATTCAGCAAGAAGGAAATTTGGGGATTTTGCAATTTAGGTCAAAATTGGATTTTTGAAAAGTTGAAATTGGTTAAATCAAATTGTATGGACCTATCTATAATGTCATCTTGAGCATGTAGCATTTGATCTCGTGCGAAAATTTCAAGCGGTTTGAGAGAAAACGGAATTTTTCTAAAGATATCGATTTCGGTATAAAACTTTGCGAGATGAACACCATTATGTTAAAACTTGTTGTCTATGCATGGCATTGTGTTTAAAACCTAGGGAATATGTTTCTAAGCATTCCTAAGCATGATTTCTAGCATTGGATACAAGTAAAGCATGGTTTTATTGAAATGCAAGCATGAGAAGATGAAAATGGAAGAAAGAATAAGAGATTTACCTTGTTTGTGGTGATTGTGTGTTGTTGTGTTGTTGTTGAAGCACTAAATCACCTCAAGAACACTTGTGAGAACTCTTGGAGACTTTCCCTAGAGCTCTCTCACCTTTGGAAGAAGTTAGAATGAGGTTGGAATGTGAAAGTGAGGCTTATAATGCGAATTTTCGCATTACATGCACATTGGTCGACTCATTGGTCGATTTGGGTCGATCGACCAATCACTCGACCAATGGTCACTGAGACCTCAATTGCTGTTGAATTTTTGGAAAATGTGATTTTTGCCTTATGGAATATTGTTTGATGACTATATGGATATATTTGAGCATGATTTAAGTTTTCAAATCATTTGGACTTGTGGTTTATGTTGAATCTTTGAAATTCGGTATTTTGATGTTCTCGGTTTTGCGAGAATGGTTACTACGAGAAGTGGGCGTGGTGAATCCGGTGGTCATGGAGGTGGTGAAATACCTCGGGGAGGTGGTGAAGTACCTCATGGAGGTGGTGAGATACCAAATGTTGATCGGGGTACTCATGAGATACCTGGTGCCCCGAATGTTGGAAGTTTCGAGATATTGCCAATATTATGGGCAATATGATGCGGCGACAAGCGGCTCAATTCAACCGGATGTTGGTGGGTTTCATGACTCTGCATAATGAGACCCGGGCTGGTGCTAATGTGAATCCTCATGCCGCGATCCTGAATGCGGGAGGTTTATTGGAACTCCTCATACTACTTTGATGGAGAGTTTTACGAAGATGCAAGTACCCACTTTCTTTGGAGTTACCAAGGACCCCTTGTTTCCTAACAAGTGGCTTCGTGAGTTGGAGAAGGCTTTCCGACATCTGCAATGCTCGGAAGCTCGGAAGATTTTGTTTCTTTGAACGAAGTTGCAACAAGAAGCTGATGCATGGTGGATCTCCACTCGGCTGTTTTGGAAGGTTTGCATGCGGGAGTTGTAACTTGGGAGTTATTCAAAGAGGCTTTTTGTATGAACTACTTTCCGAGGCGGTGAAGGATGCGAAGGAAGCCGAGTTCATGATTCGACTCAAGGAACTCTGTCGTGTTGGAGTACCAACGAAGTTCGAGGAGCTTCATTTCTTTGCTCAGATTCTGCGAAGGATGACCTCGCGAAAGCAAAGAAGTTCTTCAAAAGGACTGCGCCCTGCCATTAAAGCTTACCTCACGGTCCGGCCTATAGTGAGCTATGCTCAAGTGGTGCGGAACTCGAAGAAGTTGGAAGAAACGAGAGAAGGAAAGTGCTCGTGTGCAAAAGCCCTGGCGATCAAGGAATTCTGGTTTGGTGGATCGTAATGACCGTCGTTTTGTGAGACCTACACCCTACCCCACTCCTACCTTTCGGGCTAAGAGTGTAGGTCGGAACACGGGTTTTCAGCAGCCGGCCGGTTTTAGACGGTATGGCGGAAACCGACCACCAGCAAGTGCAAGTGCAAGTGCAAGTGCAAGGCCTTTTGTTCGGAAGCCCTCTGTTGCAGCCACCCTGTTGGATCCGGCAATCCTGTTTGCTTCTCTTGCAAGCAAGCTGGTCATTTTGCTCGTGCTGTCCGAAGCGGCACTGCCTGACAGCTTGCCCTGATGGTGAAGAGTGCTCCTGCTCCTCCCTCTGGTAGAGTTTTCGGTATTTCCGGTCTTTGAGCGGGATCCAAGCCATGAAGTGATTACGGGTACATTGTTAGTCGCTTCTATTTCTGCATTTGTCTTATTTGATACGGGTGCATCTCATTCGTTCATGTCATCTGCATTCATCAAGAAGACTAACCTAATCCACGAGAAGTTGTCTAGTTGTTTATTGATTAGTACACCTCTTTGGTCTGTTGTGAAACTAGATAAGGGGTTATCTAAATGTCTGTGTTGATTGGTGAGAAGAACTTGGAAGCCAATTTTGTGATTCTTGACATGAAGGACTTCGATGTTATTTTGGGAATTGATTGGTTGACAGCCCACAAAGCTGTGTTCCTTTGTTCCTCAAAGAAGATTCAGTTCCATATTTGTGGAAGTCCGGTCTTTGAATTTCGGGGTGAAAAGAGAAGGGTTTGTAAGAAGGTGTTATCTGCTGCTTGATGCAAGTCTATGCCCTAGTGGATGATGCTTCATCTGAAGGCAAGGGTATAGTGGAGAAAAGAGTCGATGAAGTCGAGTTGTGCTGCGACTTTGTTGATGTCTTCCACGATGATCTATCGGGAGTGCCTCCGGACGGGGGATGTCGAATTTTCTATTGATCTCGTCCCCTGGTGCCGCTCCGGTATCTAAAGCTCCGTACAGGATGGCTCCCTGCGAGTTGAAAGAGTTGCAAAATCAGTTGAATGAGCTCATTGATAGAGGTTTCGTGCAGCCTAGTGTGTCACCTTGGGGAGCTCCGGTCTTGTTCGTCAAGAAGAAAGATGGTAGTATGCGCTTGTGCATCGACTACCGTGAGTTGAATAAGTTGACTATCAAGAATAGATATCCGCTGCCCGGAATTGATGATCTCTTCGATCGGTTGAAGGGTGCGATTGTGTTCTCAAAGATTGACTTAAGGTCCGGATATCACCAATTGAAAGTGAAGTCTAGTGATATCTTCAAGACAGCTTTCCGAACGCGGTATGGTCACTACGAGTTTAGAGTCATGCCCTTCGGATTGACTAATGCTCTGCGGTGTTCATGGACCTCATGAACCGAGTATTTCATGATGTGCTTGATAAGTTTGTGATTGTTTTCATTGATGACATCTTGATCTATTCGAAGAGCGAAGAAGAGCATGCGAGTCATCTAAGTTTCACTTTGCAAAGGTTGCGAGAAAAGAAGTTGTTCGCTAAGTTTAGCAAGTGTGATTTACGGCTTAAGAGAGTGGTATTCCTTGGTCATGTAGTTTCAGCCGAAGGTATTCGTGTCGATCTGAAAAGGTCCAAGTTGTGGCTGATTGGGAAAGACCGAAGTCGATAACGGAAATAAGAAGTTTTCTTGGATTGGCGGGTTACTACCGAAGGTTTATTGAGAACTTTTCTCGGTTGGCTGCTCCTATGACTAAGTTGACCGGGAAAGAAGAAAAGTTTGTTTGGTCGGCGCTTTGTGAGAAGAATTTCCAAGAGTTGAAAGATAGATTGACAAGTGCCCCGGTTTTGACTATACGATAGTTCCGGTGGTATGACGGTTTATACCGATGCGTCAAAGATTGGTTTGGGTTGTGTCTTGATGCAACATGGCAAGGTCGTAGCCTATGCTTCTCGGCAATTGAAGGATTATGAGCGGAATTACCCCACTCACGATCTAGAACTTGCCGCCGTTGTCTTTGCTTTGAAGATTTGGAGACATTACCTTTACGGTGAGAAGATTGCCATTTTCACGGATCATAAGAGTTTGAAATACTTCTTTACCCAAAAGGAGTTGAACATGAGACAAAGGAGATGGTTGGAACTAGTCTCCGATTATGATTGTGATATTCGGTATCATCACGGGAAAGCAAATGTTGTTGCTGATGCTCTTAGTAGGAAGAACCGAGAAGAAGACTTTGGATTTGAATGCTTTGAGTTTACCATTGTGGTCTTCTATTGAGAGTTTTGATTTGGAAATCGTCCCCGAGAATTCTGATTTTATTCTTTCGCCATGACGGCAAGATCTGGTCTTAGAGATAAGATTGTTGCTCTGCGAGTTCGATCAAGAGTTTTTGATCAAAGTTGAGAAGATTTCTTCGAATCCTGAGTCGGACCCCGACTTTGGTATATCCATGGATGGTGCTTTGTTGTTTAGAGGAAGGCTGTGTGTGCCTGCAAATGAAGAAGTTAAGAAAGAAATATTGAAGGAAGCACACCGGTCGGTCTTTACTATACACCCGGGAAGCACCAAGATGTACAAGGACTTGAAGGAACATTTTTGGTGGATTGGTCTAAAGGCGGATGTTGATGATTTTGTTGCCAAGTGTGAGACTTGCCAACGTGTGAAAGCCGTTCGACAACCTCCATCTGGATTACTTCAGCCTCTTCCTATTCCTAGTTGGAAGTGGGAGGATATCTCCATGGACTTTGTGACTAGCTTGCCTCGGACAAGTAAAGGCAATGACCTTTGTGTGGGTGATTGTTGATAGGTTGACCAAATCAGCCCATTTCATTCCTATGAAGATCACTCATACTCCGGATAAGCTAGCAAGGCTTTATGTGGATAATGTGGTTCGTCTGCATGGTGTGCCATTGAGTATTGTTTCGGATCGTGATCCTAGGTTCACCTCAAGGTTTTGGAATAGTTTGCGGAAGGCCTTGGGAACCCAATTGAACTTGAGTACAGCTCATCATCCACGGTCGATGGACAATGCGAGCGGACAATTCGGACATTGGAAGACATGCTCGAGATCTTGTGTGGTGGATATGGGTGGTAATTGGGATGAACACCTAGCTTTGGTTGAGTTTGCCTATAACAACGGTTATCAAGCAACAATAGGCATGGCTCCATTCAAGGCTTTGTATGGCGGTACTTGTAGGACACCTTTGTCTTTGGTGAGGCAGGTGAAAGAAAAGTCTTAGGTCTGAGATGATTGAAGCTACGAGTGCTATGGTAGATATGATAAGAGAAAGGATTAAGTACGCTTGAGTCAAGGCAGAAATCTTATCTTGATAAGAGAAGGACCGATTTGGAATTTCAAGTTGGAGAGAAAGTCTTTCGAAGGTTTCACCAATGAAGGGTGTGATGAGATTCAATGTTAAGGGAAAGCTTAGCCCTCGTTACATTGGACCTTTCGAGATTTTGGAAAAGGTTGGACCTGTTGCGTATCGATTAGCATTACCTCCGCCTCTTGCTGGTGTTCACAATGTGTTTCATATTTCGATGCTCCGAAAATACATAGAGAATCCGGAACACATTTTGCTGCAAGCACCTGAAGGACTTAGTGCTGATTTGACCTATGATGAAGAACCGGCCGAAATCTTGGATAGGAAGGACAAGCAGCTGCGGAATCGCACCATTCCTTTGGTGAAGATTCGGTGGAAGAACCATACCCCTGAAGAAGCTTCTTGGGAGAAGGAAGAAGATATGAAGGAGAAGTTTCCTTACCTCTTTGGAAGCACAGGTGCGCTTTCAATTTCGGGGACGAAATTTCTTTAAGGGGGGGAGAATGTAAAACCCAGCCCTAACCTTGACCCGGAAACCTTGTTATTTGTAGGTCCGGTGACCCGAAGTAAAGTAAGAAGTCAGCTTTGGGCCATCCCAGTAGAGGACTTGGTGTCTGGCTTTGAATCCATGAAAGTTGATGAGGAAGTTCTATTTATGGAAACTGAATCTTGAAGAAGATCGGATTAGTTGATGGACTTGGAGTGCTCTCTATCTTGGTTTGAAGGCATTTCTACCTATTAGGTAAGTCACTTGACTTGTGTGCAAAACCCCTTTAGGATTGGATTTGATCCTGGGCCTTCAATTCCCTGTTTTGGTCTTCTTTGTCGGCATTGGTCGTGATTGGTCGTTGGGCCAGTCGACCAATCCACTCGACCAATGAGTCTTGTCTTTGGCAATTAGGTTGTTCTTGCTCTATTTAAGTCCAATCTCGAGTCCACTTCGTATTTGCTGCCTCCAAACTCTCTGGAGCAGACCAAAGACCTCTGCAAGTCATCTCCCTTGCATCCTTGGTGTTTTCTTGACGGATCTTCGTCGAAACTCTTCTTTTTGCATCAAAAGGTATGTCTACTCTCTCTTCTTCTCCTCCATCTTTGTTTTTCTTTCCTTTTTGAGTTGAGACAGTAGAAGAGATGCTGCATTCTCTGTTGCAAACATCTCTGAACATGTTCTCATGATCATCCTAAGGATTTGAGGCTAGAACAATGATCTTAACCATGATCATTGCAAGCTTTTGAAGGAATCATGATCAAACCATGATCTAATCTTGTTAAACATCTGATTTGAATTCCGATCTCTTTGGATCTTCTTTGTTGATCATGTTAGTAGTTAATTCTTGTGTTTTCTTTCTATGATCCATGATCTATCAATCTCTAGTTCCGTTCTCTTCTACCATACTTTGTGTTCTTCTTGAGGGGTGGTATTAAAATATATGTTGGTTTTTTTTTCCTAATTTATTTTTATTTTTCTTCCCTTTTTTTTTTTAATTAAAAATTTTTTTTTTTATTATATTATTAGAAAAAAAATGATCCATCCTCCTATTGTTCTTGTCTTTGATTTCTATTTCGAATTCATCAAGATCCATGGTTGATCTAATTATGGTAACTTTTTGTTTCCTAATTTGGATCTTGATATCTTGACTTGATTAGTGTTTTGAGGTACCCTATATGTTGGAATACTGCTGATGTAGTTTACCCCTTGATTAGTACCCTTTTGAACCACCAAATTCGGATTTCATATCTTAAAACTTCTGTTTTTCTAGGCTCTTTGTCTGCATTGGTGGACGCTTCGTTGGGTCGACCAATCCACTCGACCAATGAGTACAAGCAACTCCGGAATTGGTCCGTGTTGGATGTTTTGGTATCTTTTCCGTTAGGGATCTTTCCTAATATGTTGTATATACTTGTTTAGGACATTCTTCTCAAGTTTTCCAAGATCTTACTTGATTTCTTAGGATTCCTTTGCGAGTTATAAAAGGTAAGGATGGTTATTTCCTTAATTACATAGATAGCATGAATCTAGTTTCTATATTTGAATATCATAGATATGATTCCTAAATTAGATTCTTACAATGATATACTACTGTTGCATAACTTTGATTACAGTAGCATTACTTATTCATATTGAATTGATTCATGTATGATTTACTTACCAATGTTATACAAGTGATTGTAATTATTGATTTCTTTCCATATATGAAGTTACCATATATGTGATGATATGAATTGATGCATGTGTATGCTTAAGTATGGTTTGGAAAGGAGAGGTGTCCTTTTGACACTTCTGTCCTTGGACTACTACGGGAATATTATGGGATGTTTCCGGAGATGCCCTCTGGACACCTTCCTAAACTGTTGGATGACATATCTAGGATTGTCTAGTAGTGTCACGCCCTCCCAGCCGGTACCCTATCTGGCATACCCGAGAGTGTGATCCACAGCCCGAAGATCAGGTATCGAGTGATCAACCTCCCACATAAACAATAACATAATCATGAACAATCATAACAAGAGTGCGGAAGATAAATCATAGATCCAATAATGAAAGAATGAATCATAAACGAATCAGAATAATAGATATAATCAGAGTATCAAACAGATAAGTAAAGTGAAGCAAAAATCCCACTTTACATCCAGCGGAAAAGTAGCTCTAAAGAATAAACTAGACAAAATCTAATCCCAGTAGCAAGTACATTGGGTAACTAAATTATTCTCCACTTTATAGACGACATCCTTGTAGGTATAGATCTCATAAATAGCACGAGGACGCTTCCACTCAATGGTCGGACTAAGCATCGTACGGAGCATAACCACTCGCGGGATCTTCAGAGTAATTGTGGTAACCGCAATCACCTTCCCGGAGATATGTCTCTTCGCCTTGCACTTCTTCATAGGGACCGTCATAATACTCAAGACTGCAGGATAGTCTAACAACATTGTACAATAAAGGAATGAGTTTCAAAGAAACCCAGTAAGGCGATTAAAATCCATAATAACATAAATGGCAGGATTCCGAACAAACATAAATGCAATATGATATGAGACAAACAGGTGAATGAATGAATCTAACTCTATGGATGCTGGTCTCTATTAGCGGACATGCTTTAAGTCATAGCACCGTACTTCTTTAGGAAAGTCCACTCACATCCTCAACCATTTAAGATATCTTGGATTCTCTCACGGATCATTTCACCGGTCTTGAGCAGCCGATTGGTAATGGGTCCTTCATCCCTCGGGACAAACCTTGGCGGGGGGTTAAGTCAACACACTCTCTCACAACCATTTGGTATAAGTCTTCGGCGCATGTCGGGGTAAAACCTAGCCAAATGCAAGTCTTCTACTTGGTTACATCAAGTCAGATCCAGATACTTCCATTCCTCGTCCCCGACGATCCTTTCCCGGTATCCTTCACACTAGAGTCAGCGTATCCTATGGCACCGACCAACTCGGACTACGGACTCATCAACCCTATTGATCATCCACATATGGTAAACGGGAAGCTCTCACGTCCTCTCACGGGTTGGTTACCGGTCTTAAGCGCCCGTGAGCCCAAGTCTAATCATATGCAACCCTACCAATAAATGGCCCCCACAATGTGATTCCTGTCCTCTCACGGGTTGGTTACCGGTCTTGAGCGCCCATGAATCCCCATTGCTACCACGGGTCGTTCGGTCTCAATACCCCTCCGATTAGGGTCCGACATAACAGACATCCTAGCCAAACACTACTAGACAATCCTAGATATGTCATCCAACAGTTTAGGAAGGTGTCCAGAGGGCATCTCCGGAAACATCCCATAATATTCCCGTAGTAGTCCAAGGACAGAAGTGTCTAAAGAACACCTCTCCTTTCCAAACCATACGTAAGCATACACATGCATCAATTCATATCATCACATATATGGTAACTACATATATGGAAAGAAATCAGTATTACAATCACTTGTATAACATTGGTAAGTAAATCATACATGAATCAATTCAATATGAATAAGTAATGCTACTGTAATCAAAGTTATGCAACAGTAGTATATCATTGTAAGAATCTAATTTAGGAAACATATTCATGATATTCAAATATAGAAACTAGATTCAT
The DNA here is from genome assembly GCF_041222555.1 of Hakea prostrata. NCBI lineage: Eukaryota > Viridiplantae > Streptophyta > Magnoliopsida > Proteales > Proteaceae > Hakea > Hakea prostrata. The sequence continues at coordinate 38,973,699 of NC_142603.1, forward strand.
GCTATCTATGTAATTAAGGAAATAACCATCCTTACCTTTTATAACTCGCAAAGGAATCCTAAGAAATCAAGTAAGATCTTGGCAAACTTGAGAAGAAGGTCCTAAACAAGTATATACAACATATTAGGAAAGATCCCTAACAGAAAAGATATCAAAACATCCGAAACAGACCAAATCTGGAGTTGCTGTACTCATTGGTCGAGTGGATTGGTCGAGTGGTCCAGTCGACCAATGCGGATGATAAGCCTATAAAATCAGAGTTTTAAGATATGAAATCCGAATTTGGTGGTTCAAAAGGGTACTAATCAAGGGGTAGACTACATCAGTAGTATTCTAACAACTAGGGGACCTCAAAACACTAATCAAATCAAGGTATCAAGATCCAAATTAGGAAACAAAAAGTAACCATAATTAACTCAAACATGGATCTTGATGAATTTGAAATAGAAAACAAGGACAAGAACTATAGGAGGATGGATCATTGCTTTCGGTAATGAAAACATGAAAACATGCATAGGTCTTCATGGAATAAGGCTTAGAAGCATAAATCTAAATAAGGAAATAAAACCTACCATATATGTAACTATCATGCATCATGAAGAACACATAGTAAGGTAGAAGAGAACAACTAGAATTCTATAGATTATGGATCATGGAAAGAAAACACAGTAATTAACTACTAACATGATCAACATAGAGGATCCAAAGAGATCAGAATTCAGATTAGAAGTTTAACAGAGATTAAATCATGGTTTGATCATGATTCCTTCAAAAGCTTGCAATGATCATGGTTAAGATCATTGTTCTAGCCTCAAATCCTTAGGATGATCATGAGAACATGTTCAGAGATGTTTGCAACAGAGGATGCAGCATCTCTTCTACTGTCTCAACTCAAAAAGGAAAGAAAAACAAAGATGGAGGAGAAGAAGAGAGAGTAGACATACCTTTTGATGCAAAAAGAAGAGTTCCGACGAAGATCCGTCAAGAAAACACCAAGGATGCAAGAGAGATGACTTGCAGAGGTCTTTGGTTCGTTCCAGAGGGTTTGGAGGCAGCAAATACGAAGTGGACTCGAGGTTGGACTTAAATAGAGCAAGAATCAACCTAATTGCCAAAGACAGCACTCATTGATCGAGTGGATTGGTCGACTGGCCCGATCGACCAATCAATCGACCAATGCTCGGCAAGAAGACCAAAACGAGGGAATTGAAGGTCCGGATCAAATCCAAACCTAAAGGGGTTTTGCACACAAGTCAAGTGACTTACCTAATAGGTAGAAATGCCTTCAAACCAAGATAGAGAGCACTCCAAGTCCATCAACTAATTAGATCTTCATTAGGATTCAGTTTCCATAAATAGAACCTCATCATCAACTTTCATGGATTCAAAGCCAGACACCAAGTCCTCTACTGGGATGGCCCAAAGCTGACTTCTTACTTTACTTCGGGTCATCGGACCTACAAACAACAAGGTTTCCGGGTCAAGGTTAGGGCTGGGTTTCACAAGTAGTGTTTGGCTAGGATGTCCTGTTATGTCAGACCCTAATCGGAGGGGTATTGAGACCGAACGACCCGTGGTAGCAATGGGGATTCATGGGCGCTCAAGACCGGTAACCAACCCGTGAGAGGACAGGAATCACATTGTGGGGGCCATTTGTTGGTAGGGTTGCATATGGTTAGACTTGGGCTCACGGGCGCTTAAGACCGGTAACCAACCCGTGAGAGGACGTGAGAGCTTCCCGTTTACCATATGTGGATAACCAATAGGGTTGATGAGTCCGTAGTCGGGGACTATGAGGACTCTAGTGTGAAGGATACCGGAAAGGATCGTCGGGGACGAGGAATGGACGTATCCGGATCCGACTTGATGTAACTAAGTAGAAGACTTGCATTTGGCTAGGTTTTACCCCGACATGCGCCAGACTTATACCAAATGGTTGTGAGAGAGTGTGTTGACTTAACCCCTGGCCTGGGGTGGGCGGGGGGGGGGGGGGGGGGGGGCACGTAGGGGGGGGGGGGGGGGGGGGAGAGGGGGGGGGGGGGGCAAGAAAAGTTGATGGGGGGGGGGGGGGGGGGGGTGTGGGTAGTGAGGAAGGGGGGCTGGTGGGAGGAAGGAAGGGGGGGTGGGGGAAAAGAGATGGTGTTATTGTGTTATTTTTTCTTTTTTTTTTTGTTCTCATGTCATATTGCATTTATGATTGTTCTGGAATCCTGCCATTTATGTTATTATGGATTTTAATCGCTTTACCGAGTTTCTTTGAAACTCATTCCTTTATTGTACAATGTTTGTTAGACTATCCCGCAGTACCGAGTACTATGACGGTCCCTATGAAGATGCGCAAGTCGAAGAGGCATATCTCCGAGGAAGGTGAATGCGGTTACCACAATTACTCGGGAAGATCCCGCGAGTGGTTATGCTCCGTACGATGCTTAGTCCGACCATTGAGTGGAAGCGTCCTTGTGCCATTTATGAGATTTACACTTATAAGGATGTTGTCTATAAAGTGAAGAACAATTTAGTTACCCAATGTACTTGTTACTTGGGATTAGATTTTGTCTAGTTTATTCTTTAGAGCTACTTTTCCGCTGGTTGTAGAGTGGGATTTTTGCCTCACTTTACTTATCTGTTTGACACTCGATTATATCTATTATTCTGATTCATTTATGATTCATTCTTTCTTTATTGGATCTATGGTTTATCTTCCGCACTTTTATTATGATTGTTCATGATTATGTTATTGTTTATGTGGGAGGTTGATCACTCGAACGCCCCCGGATCTTGGGGGGGCCCCCCGGGGGGGGGGGGGGGGGGGGGGCGGGGGGGGGGGCCCCCCCCCCCCCCCCCCCCCCCCCCCCCCCCCCCCCCCCCCCCCCCCCCCCCCCCCCCGCCCGGCGGCCCAACCACGCCGTGCCGCCCAGACGGAATTCCGTGCGCCTTTTATGCCCAGACGGATGACCGTCGCCGCCCAGACGGAAATTCCGTCCGGCATTCGCGGATCGGGACGGATGACCGTCGCCCAGCGACGGAAATTCCGCCTGGCATTCTGTGACCAGACGGATGACCGTCTGGCATTCTGTGACCAGACGGATGACCGTCTCCCAGACGAAAATTCCGTCTGGGTCACTGTGACCACTCTGATAATAGACGGACGACGGTCGTCCGTCTGGTCCACGGTGACCAAAAAAACGGCGATTTTTCAATTTTTCTTGAACGGAAAAAAACAGTAAAACACGTTTTTTCACTCAAAAATCATCCAAAAACACATGAAAAAAATCCAACAATAAATTTTAAACAAAAATTTTCATCATGGATTATCAATTCATGCAAATCTCCATTAGGGAAATCCACAAGGATCTCCCACTCGGATCCGAATCAAAATTAAAAAGGTTTCCAAAAACCCTATCAATTCTCCCATGGGTTTCGTATTAAACCCTTGATCCTCCCATTGGATCCATACAATAAAATTTAAACAATGGGGAGGAACAATAAACGTGGGAACCAATGGCTCTGATGCCAATGTTGGTAATACATCAAAAGTAATTCAATTCAATTAATTGATGGGGAAAAATTCCTTACCTGAATTCGCTTTCCCTTACTTGAAGTATTCGCAGCGGAAGTCTAGATCCACGTTCTCGTTCCACCACCAAAGGTTTACCTGCGAGATTCCTCAATCACAGGGAAAGGGAATAATATCCACAACCCAAATGCCGTGGATTAATGGAATGAAGATCGAATCCTAGCAAAGAAGAAAATCTAAGCCTGCGATTCTTAGAGAGAGGGAGAGAGAGATGGAGCCGCCGTTTCTCAGAGTTTCGCTCGTGCGAATGAATCACTCCGTTACTTGCTCACTAATGCGGTGGTTACCAAAATATATAACCTATTTTGTAACCGCCCTAATAGTGAGTTTCCAATATTGCCCTTGGGCATTTAATTTATTAATCAAATTAATAAATTCCAACAAATTCAAATCCTCTACTTACATTGAGAGAAAATTTTCAACCCATAAGGTATGGTTCTTGACACTTGTTCGATCTCAAAGAAAAATCTTTTTTTTTCAAGGGTTAATTATTGTTGTCTCCCTATACTATAGCTTAATTAATAAAAGGATCCTGCTCTTTATTAAATTACTATTGCCCCCCTCAATTCTAATGATGTTAAGAGACCAGTAAAGTTGAATGTTTAATGTATATTTTGTTCTTCTAAAATTAAAAAGCCAAAAGAGAATATCTCCTCATTAAGGAAGGAAGGAAAAAAAAAAAACCAAGTTTACAGTTGCATTCTAATCACTTTGGATTCCAAGATAAAAGACTTCCTGAATTACATTTTCTTTTTGTAAGAAAATGAACTTCCTAAAATGATAGCGTCAAATTAGACACTAAATAAATAAAAATTTATTAAAAGTAGAAAACTTCCTAAAATTGATAACATCAAATTGAAATGTCAATAATAAAAATTAAAAAATAACTATAAATTGAAAAGTAACTATATAAAAATTAAAAAAAATAAGGAATTACCGTTTTTCTATTATCTTATATTTTGAATTTTGGTTTTAGTTTTTAACAAGGGAGAGGAATGAGTAGGGTTGAGGGTCATCAAGAAGAAGAGAAAGAACATTTTTTTTCTTCTCTTTCTTGGGCAGGGTAACAGGAGAAGACAAGTTTTTATTTATTTATTTATTTTTCTTCAATTAAGATTAATTTTTTTCCTTTTTGTTAAGGGTAATAATTAATTTAACATTAGTGTAAATATGTAATAAAAATCTTAAGGTTATCTTGGGCTCTTAATAAATAAAAATGCCACATCATCACTTTATTAACGGAAATGGTAGGGGGACAACAGTAATTAAAGGAAAAGTCCAAGGTTTGATTGGTAATTTGAAAAAGTGAAGGGAATAAAATAGTAATTAAGCTATAGTATAGAGGACAATAGTAACTATTCCTTTTTTTTTTTTTTTTTTTTTGAATTAAGTTTAACTAAAATAGAATTTATACCATTGATTACCATTTTAACCAATTTACTGGAAAAATAGGATTTTGTTTTGAGATTGGTCACGTCTAAAAAATCTAACCATTTGGGTTAAAAAATTTCTTCTCCATGTACATGAAGGATCGGGGAAGGATCGGGCCTCATGCTCATTCACTCTTCCATTGTTCTTTCTGTATTTAGCTCGGAGCTCAAAAACCCCAACCTTCTTAGAGTGGTGTTGCAATTGATCTGATTTGATTGCCGGCGGTGGCTATCCGACTACCTTAGTCAGCTTAACCTCATTTTTCCTTTTTGTGAAAGGTTCTTGCCCGACCAACTAGGATTCAACTATGATTTGCTTGGAGGGTTAGATTTGATCACAACAGTGACAAAATTGTCTTTCAATGCCTAGTGAATGTTAAACCACCATCTTGGATTCATAAACGTCAAGTTATATTATTATTTTTTTCGAGTATCCTTCTCCCTCAATGTACATCTAAATCATTTTCCTCAATAAAAGGGATCTCTCATTGAAGATAGATAAAGGAAAATCTTGTTAAGATTACCATTGAAGGGTTGCTCAGTCAGTAACAACCGGCACCTCATAATAAAGAATTCATAGTTTGGACCTTCCTTAAATATATAATGTCTACTAATCCCCACCACTTAACAAAAAAACTATTAATTCCAAAAAACAATTTAAAAGAAATGACATCATTATTATTTTTAATAAATAACCACGTGATTCTTATGGATACGCTGAATACTGGACAACCAACATATCAACCAAACAAGAAAAGTGAATTTTTTTAGAAATAATTTTGACATTTAAAAGGAACTTGAAGAAAAACCTTCCTTTTCTCCGAGGTTGGAATATTTTGGGTTTTGTCTCAAGTTACATAAGATACCAAGTACATCAAGGCGACGGTCGCACAAGGAAAGCGTAATTCTTTGGTAACTGATGACGTCGGCTGACGTAAAATTCTATTATTTTGAAGTCAAAAACTGTAGAAAGATTTGGACATATGCATGAGAGCGTTGGCCAACTTCATTATACGTCAAAAAGCGTTGGCCAACTTCATTATACGTCAAAATTCATTAAGAAAGATGGGAGGAGCACGTAGTATGAGACTGACAAATGTCTAATAGTCAGAAAATAGAATTTAGTCGAAATGTCCAATCTATAACGGTCATAGCAAACGAGGTCTTCTAAGACAACTGGTTAACAAAAATGTTCCCATTCCTAAAATGATAAACTATTTCAACGACTACCATGGGAGCTCAGCCATCCTCTGTAAAGAGAATGGTTTTTTTTTTGGTAATTGTAAAGAGAATGGTTCACTGCTTCTGGGCTATCGAGTTCCACCACCAAAAATTGTATATTCTTGGAAAATGATTGAAGTAAATTTTAGAAATTATTATTTTTGGATACAAAAACAGGTGTTCTATTGTAATAATCCAAGATAGATAAGATGAAAAAATGAACCATTTCGAAATCAAGTTTCAACGAGAATAAGTCAATCGATGTGGTAAATGGATGCTTGTCTCACAACTCTACTTGTATGGGTATGGCTTCGGTTGTTATTTATATTTAATCCCTATAACCCTTTTGTTTTTTGGAGTCCACAAGTATGATGCCAGTGCTTACGAAGCATACAATTAAGAATATTCTAAGAATTTTACCATTGAAAAGAAAAAAAAGACATTCTAGGTAGATGGAATTGTTTTTAGTAGAAACGGCTTTTAGCTAGGGTTTGCAATCAATTACATATATTATCATTGAAAAAAAAAATCAATTACAAATGTCACCCTATATAAAAATTCAAAAGACAAATTTTACCCTTCTTTGTCTAGGGTTCATCATGACAATTTTAACTCCAATACTAAATGACTAAAATAACCAAAAAATTACTAAAGAAGTAGGTGAACGGATTTCCTTTTCACCCATCTCTTTCCTTAAACCTGTCGGAAATTATCCATCGGCCTCACCCTACCAGAAACCATTGCCATATAAACAAATTCTCGGTAGGGTAGGGCTCGTAGATGATTTCCAGCAAGGTTAAGGAAAGAGATGGATGAAGAAGAAATCTCTTCTCCTACTTCTTTAGTAACTTTTGAAGGCAGTTTAGTTATTTAATATTGGAGTTAAAATTGCTACTATATGGAATGCATGAACAAAGAAGGGTAAAATTGGACTTTTGAATTTTTATTTGGTGGTGACGTCATCACTTAACCGAATTCTTAATAGCAAGGGGGTAGTTGTATTGTTTTATCTTAGGATAGTAGATGTAATTGATTGCAAATCTAGGGGGTCTGTGTGATTTGTCGCATTTTTTTTAAACTAATTAATGTTCGTTCGGGCCAGCTTACACTCACCTTGACTACACACTCAAGGATGTTTGCTCTTGGCCTCGAGAGGATTCCAACTCTTGACCAAGGATCTATAAGTTTTGCAAATGAAACGACATGCAATCACCCAGTGTTGAGAACCCAGGACTTACACTACCTCTAGTCAAGTGGGATCAAATCATATAGCAACCATAGCCCATGGATAGGCCATAATTGTGAAATCCAACCTTAACCCTAACCCAGAAACCCTATTGTCTATAGGTCCAAAAACCCGAAGTGAAAGTAGAAGACAACTATGGGCCATCTCAGTAGAAGACATGGTGTCTGATCCAGAACCCATGGATATTGATGATGGTGTTCTATACTTGTAAACCATGTCTGAGTTAGAGAAGAAGCTACACATTGATGAAGGAGAGCCTGGTTGTTGGACCTAAAGCCTATCTGGACATGGTTTGAAGGCATCCCTCAATGCTAGGTAAGTTGTTTGAGGTGTTGTATGAAACCCATGCAAAAATAATGAAGTCTAGACCATGAAATCCCAATTATGGAGTTGTTGTCATGGTTGGTTGAGTGGCCAGTTGACCAACCAATCGACCAACAGGGTTATAATGGTCAATTTTGGAAATCCTGGTAATTTTTGGGACTTTTCATACGATTTAAAGGAGGGAACTCTGTGTTTTTCACTCACAATCAGTTCTAAGCCTCTGAAGAATATGGGAAGAACCCTAGAACCTCTCCTCCAAAGCCAAGGAAGATCCTCAAGCATCCATTCGAGTTTCTTCTTCAAAAAGGTTAGTAATCGATTCGTTTCTTCTTTGATTTATTCTTTCTTCTATACTTCGGATCTTCTGATTATGAGAAGGGTATTACACTACCGTAATGGCCTCTTCTTTGATTCTCTTAGCCATAGAGTGAATCCCCCATTCACTCTACATTCTTGAAACCATATGGTGATGTTCTTGTTTCTTGATTTTACCTGAATTCTTGATTATTCCCTTGTTATTGTTTTTCCTACCAAAGTTAGTGATTGTGGGGAGGGTCTCAGACCATTACCATGACCTTCCCTTGTGTCCCCATGATTATGGGGTGGATCCCTATCTTTCCCTTTGCTCTTTTGTGAGCTACCCTATGCATGTTGTTAAAGAAATTTTGGGTTATCTTCAAGAAATGTTACCCAATTGAGAACCTTAATATTTCTGTTAATTTGGTGGATCCTCCCCAATGCCATTCTTGATTTTGAAATATTAATTCTATGTTTCCCTTACCCTCTATGAACCTACCTTGGGTTATTTTGTAAGAGTTGATTTTGGGTAACTCTCATGAGAGGTAACCAAATTGGGGAATCCAAATCCACTTTTAATATATTAGATCCTCCAAAAAGTTTTTCTTGATATGATTTCTTATTCTTTATTCCCTAGGGTGAATCTTTATTCTCTCTAGCCTTTCCATTAGAGCCATGGACTATATAGGATGAAACCCTAAATTTTGATGGCTCAATCAAGATCCTATCTTTTGACCATGATTTAATGCTTTGACCTTCTTAGATAGTCTTAATATGTTATAGGAAGCTCCCCTTCGAATTTCGAACCAATCAGACTTCAAACGAAGAAGTTATGACCAAATTAGGGTTTTATACCCAATTGGTCTACTGGTTGGTCTACTGACCCAATCGACCAACCAAGCTACCAACCCTAACAACAGCTTGTTTCTTCGTCCGATTCGATCCGTTTGACTTCTAATCTTCTAGGTCTTATTCCTAATTATTATTATATGATTATTTAGGTTTTAATTGCTAGTCTTGGACCTCTTCCTCATTATTCTACAGAATTCTTTACAGATTACTTAAGATAAGGATGATTGATCCCTAATAACCTAATATGCATGTCTTTAAATTAGATTACATGATCATATTACTGTTGTATTTAGTTTTCTGTATAATCATATTGCTGCTGTAGTTCTTCAACTACAATAGTACTTGTTCTTATAATTCAATTGTTATTTCAATTAAGTATGATTGGTTGCTTCTTATGTTTTATATTATTAGTTGTGCTTGTGAATGATTGATTGGAATGTAATTGCCTAGATTGTGATTGGGGATTGGGGAATCCCCTTTTGGCATTTCTGTCTTTGGACACTAGTGGAGGTGGTATGGGACATTTTCCTATGGTGCCCCTTGACGCTTTCCCTGATTATTGGTTGACATACCTAGGGCATGTCTAGAAGTGTTTGGCTAGGATGCCCATGTTATATCATACCCAATCGGAAGGGAATTGAGACTGAGCAACTCGTGGTACCAATGGGGATTTGTGGGCCCTCAAGATACCGGTGAGTTATATCCGTGAGAGGACATCATCACATTATGGATACTCGTAAGAGGCCATTCATTGGTACGGTTGCAAAAGTAGAACATGGGCGTTGGAACTCAAGACCGGTAACCAACCCGTGAGATGAACACAAAACTTCCTGTTAACTTGATGTAACTGACCAATAGGGTTGATGAGTCCGTAGTCCGAGTTGGTTGTAGCCATAGGATACGCTGACTCTACGGTGAAGGATACCAGAAAGGATCGCCCGAGGCGAGGAATGGAAGTCTCTGGAGCCAAGTTGATATAACTAAGTAGAAGAGTTGCATTTGGCTAGGCTTTACCTTGACATGTGCCAATACTTAAACCAATGGTGATGTGAAAGAGCGGTGACCTAAACCTCAGCCATGGAATGTCCGAGAGGGATGCGAGACCCAACTACCACTGGCAGACCCAAGATACCGAGATGGTTGAGGGGGAATGATTGAGACCTACCTAAAGAAGTATGTGCTATGACTTAAAGCATGTCTCTGTTCTGTGAAATTTTAAAAGTAACCGCAAGCGCACGGTATCGTGTAGCTAACGGGTCGATCTCAAGGAGATATGTCACTTATAATTCAACTTCTTAATAGTAATGCGAGAGTGGAATGATTCAATTTTTGTTAACTAATTAACTAAACTAAACGTTCTAATCTATACGTCTAATGCAATCGAATTGAAACGAACAATAAATTAAACACAATCAATGCATAAATAAAAGACAGAAAAATGCAGATGCAACACCACCCGTCACCAGAAGCAGAGGCACGACTGTAGGCTTGCTCCGGTTATGTGGTCCGAGATTATGAATGAATAGGCAGAAAGTAAATAACAGAAAGTAAATAACAAAGCAATAAACAAAGCAATAAAAGGAAAAGGAAATAACTAAAATGCAGATGCAACACCACCCGTCACCAGAAGCAGAGGCACGACTGTAGGCTTGCTCCGGTTATGTGGTCCGAGATTATGAATGAATAGGCAGAACAATAAATAATGCTGAAAGTAAATCCTAAATTAAGAATATGGAGGGGTAGATAGAAGCGGGAATGGAGGGAGGAGAGAAAATTAATAAAGAAGGTTACTTACTTGCGAATTGAACAAACGATTCGAATCTCAACCAACCCTAACAACCAGATCTAGATCTAGAATGATCTAAACTGCAATTGCTAGACCCAGAGAAAAACGAATCTAAAAAAAATTAAAACTTGAACTTGAACTTGAAGCTTGAACTTGAATTGCATTACATAAAAAAAATTAAACCTAAACATTTAATCTAGAAATTTAAATCTCACTAATGCAAGCAAAAAAAACTAAAGAAAACTTAAATAAACTGAAGAGAGAAGAAAGAATGCTTCTACTAAGCTCTAGAACACCTTCTCCTTTGATGGTGTATGCTCTCCTTTTATAGAGTTTACATGAGATATGAAGTACGGCAGAATTTGAATAAAACTCAGGGTTTCTATCTGACTCAACTAATTAGGGTTTTGACGTAGTAATCGTGCCGACTTAGAGAGATCAGATGCATAATTCCACCGTTGGATTTGAGGTTTAAGTAGTCGTGAAGCTCTCCTCCAAAAATCAGCACGATCGGACATCGGATGACCTTTCGATGAAGGGTTTGATCGAAATTGGACAGAGGCATTCAAAAACGGGATTTTTCCTCTTTTTCTTTTTGAATATAATTCTTTTTCCTCTTTTTCTTTCTTTAATTAAATCCAAGATAAGAGATAAGATATTGAGATATGCAAGGACTCTTTTCCATTTGGACTCTCTCAATAATATCTTTGTAGATTTGATTTAAAATCTCAGCAGTAGATCAAATTTGCCGTCTTTATCTCTTCAATATTTCGGAGTTGGCCCATAATCACACATCTCTAGCCCATCATGCTCCAGATCAGGCCCATTTTTGCATTTGAGAATTTGAATGGACTTCTTGATGTGTAAAATAGCATGATTCAAGCCCAAAACTCCAAATATTTGCTTAAATCTTGAAAAGTCCTAAAATCTGCAAAAACAACATAAAACCCAAGGTAACTCCACTCTAAATGTATAAAATGCATGCTTTATGCCCTAAGATTTCACACATAAATGTGCTAATCAGATTCCCCCACACTTAGACTAAGCTTGTCCTCAAGCAAAATTAAAGAAAATTCAAATGCAAGTAAGAAACTAGTGCAACAAAATAAATCCTAACTCACTTTCATAGGAATCACGGTTACACTTAGCATGTGCAACAGGCCTTTAAACCACTAGGTTACCCCTAGAGGACGAGTTTTGTCTCGTGGATGTTTGCAGTGAATGTGCATCCAAAATTCCAATATTATGTCAAAATAAAACATTGCAAATTCCAACTCTAACAATTGGTAAATACTCATACAAGATCAATAGCTATGACAATTTTTCTCACCATTGATTTAAGATCCCCCACACTTGAACTTTATTACCCCATATTGATTCTTGAGACTTAGCATATATCTCAATCAAGGATTCACCTTATATCTTTCAACTACACCTCTCCTTTAAGCAAAACCACTCATAAAGTAAGGGGACCAAGGAGTAAGGTTTTGAAGTATTTTTGACCAAACAATTTTACCAAGGCATTGATGACACTTGTATTTATTTCTCTTTTTTTTCTTTTGAGTAGTGAACTCTACATTACTCCACTACGGTTGGCTTGAATAACATGGTGGAGCAGACACCAGAAACCCAAATTACTTTGTAGCTTTGCTTTGCATATGCCCACATAGACAGTGACGCGAGAGTTTTTTTCAATAATCTCCTTCTTAAGAGTTTCGATCAAGTCACCTCGATTCCTGAGTCGGAGTGCCCTGTCTAGTTCCAAGGAATTCAACTTTTACTTTCTACTCTTTCTTTTTCTTCTTCTTCTTCTTCTTTTTTTTTTTTTTTTTTTTTTTTTTTTTCTCATGCCATACACAAAATTGATCTCAACTTCTAGCCAAAGAAATAAGGACCCACAAAACTCATAGATGGTCCAACGCCTTAAGTTAAGGGCCTTTTATTTTTCTAAGGAAAGTCTCATCTCAACATATATACAAGTTACCTTCCTCTCAACAAGGTTTTTATGTGTTCATGATGGGTACCAAAATCACTCTCATTTCACACATCATAGCAATTGAAAGAATATGTATAATAACCAAAAGTCAAAGTTAAAATCTACAACGCAGCTATACCCCCCCCCCCACACTTAAGTAATGCAATGTCCTCAATGCATGTATGCTAAACAAAGAAGACAAATGAGGGGTATACCTTTCAGTCAAGACGTGCTTATCATGGGAAGCTTTAGTCTTATCTTCAATATCAATGTATGATGGGAAAGGCACTCCAAATAAGAAAAACCGTGAATCAAAAAATCATCTCTAAAGATCTCAAGAAAAACATTTACAATGTTAAAGAAAATTCTCATCATACGTTGAGGTTCTCTAGAAGGTTTTGCATATTTCATAAGATGAATATGATGTTCTTCAATGGAAAAGCTTAGACCTTTGATATGAGTGACAAACCAACCCTGTGAAATCCCCCGGATTTCTAACCCGTTAACCTATGGTTTCAGGACCGCGAACCCGGGCCTTGAGTCGGCAACAACTGTGGACCATTCGAGTTGAGCCCGAAGGTTCGGAGGAGGACCAAATGATCGTGGATGAGCCTAGTGATGATTTGATAACTCTCATGGAGTTTAAAAGAAGAGAGAAGATTCATCACGATGGTGTTAAAAGGAGGTTTTGGCATATTCGTAAATCGGCGATGGATAATCCAATGGAGACAAATCAGGTATCAAATCGAAGATCGTCGAAATACCTTTCCAACGAGCTAAAATTCACTGAATTCCGAGTCCGTTTGGGGGTCCAACCATGGACAGAAAGTTGGGCCGGTTGGGTGAACCAATCCCCCACCCTATTTTCTATTTAGGGGCAAAAACGGAATTTCGAATTCTTAAACCCTATTTTATGTCTTAACTCATCCGTAGCCGCATTTTATTTTACAAGAACGACTTTGAGGCTGCGGGAAGAGGAGAAACGAAAGAGGGGGCGATTTCCATTCTTCCGGAGGCATTCTGTGATTCGAATCTTCAAGAAAATTTCAAGAAAGGTTAGTTTTATTTAATCCTTCTCTTACTCACAATTTTGTGAGTATTTTCTCTCCTTCCCTTTTGAGGAATCTTGAAAGGGAAGCATGTTTAGGTTGATAGCTTATTTCTCAATTTTCATTTTAATGTCGCTTTCTAATAAATGAGTTATTGGTGCAATCCCATGATAAGGGTGATTCATTTTGACTCTCTAGGTTACCCACGGGTGATTTATGAGAGCCAATTTGGGGCACTTTGATTTAGGTCAAATTAAATCAAATTGAGAACACCCTTGTGATCTCTTTATTTCCAATTAATTTTTCCCCACAATTTCATTTCATTTCGACTTCAATTATAGACAAAATTATAACTTTTAGCCGATTTAGGTTAAAAGGGTGAGTTAAAACCTAGAGTTCTATTTGGGGTTGTTACGGGAATATTTTTACATATTTTACTAAACCCAAATTAACTCTTATTTTTATTTGGTTAATCCTTTTGCATGATTAGGATAAATTACCCAAAGGTTATTTCCTTGTGGGAAGAGATATTGATCTGTGGAGAAATATCAAAGTAAAAGGTGAGGAATAACCAACCCATTATATTGAATTGATTGTTGTTGTTTTATATCTTTTGATAAATATGAATTGTCATAATATATGTTTATCATTATTACTTATGATGTTGCTTCTTGCTGTGAAATATATTAATGTTGTTATGATATGGAATGTGAATGTATGTGAAGGGAGAAGAGAATTATTATTATTTCTTCTACCTTGTATTATCTGTTTGGGTTGTGGGTTCGCCCATCGCCCTAGTTATATGATTGCTTAGTTGTGGTTGGAGAATGGGGAATGCCCTTTTGGCATTTCTGCCATAGGATACCAGAGGAGGCGGTATGGGACGCATTCCTATGGTGCCCTTGGCGCTTTCCCTAACTACTGGTTGGCATATTTAGGGCATGTCTAGAAGTGTTGGGCTAGGTGACCTCTTGAGTACTACTACTCTTCCGGCAAGGGTATTGAAGCCGGTTAACCCGTGATGGTAGTGGCTGGGTCCTGTATCGAGCAGGCCCACTATCATCATTGAGAGGTAGGGTTGCATATAACAGATAAGGGCTCATGGGCACTCAAGACCGGTGAAACGACCCGTGAGAGGACATGGAGATCATCCTGTCTATTATATGTGGATGATCACTGGGTTAAGGGATGTAATCCAACAGATGCCTCCCGTTGAGGATTACATTCATAGGTGGGAAGGTATTGAACCAACAGAGCACTAGGCGTGAGGGGAGATATCCGGACCATTGTAGTACGAGAGCTGTATGACCTGCACTGGGCTTAGGTTTGTCCCTGACACGCGCCAGATCTTATGCCAATGGTGATGTGAGAGAGTGGTGACTTAATCCCCAACCATGGCTCGATGAGACTTTACCCAACAACCGCGGAGAACCCAACAGACGTGCTTAAGTGCCGTGAGGGAAGAGTGATGAGACTGCCCAAAGAAGACTGGTGTTTGACTTAATGCGTGTCTACTTTAGAGACTACATTATAGAGTTAGGAATCTCATATCATCACTTTGCATTTGTTTATTTATATTATTAAATACATGTTTGTCTTATGAATGTTGGAATTGGAATTGTATGAAGATATGATGTGATTGTGTTACCTCACTGAGTTCTATGAACTCATTCCTTTATTTTGTTGTTTCTTTAGACTGTTCTACAGGTCATGAGGACCCCTTTTTCGTTGAGGATCCCTTATCAGGTGGTTACCCAGACGGTGAAATTGGAGACGAAGTGGAGGCTCATGACTCTTCCTGTTCCTGCCAAGACTGCTCTTATGGAGAGTCTTTTCCTTAGAATTCTTTAGATTATTTCCGCTGCAACATTATATATTCTTTCTTTTCGTATAACTCCGATGTTCAGTTTTGAAAGGATTTTGAATATTGTAATCCTTTCTTTTCATTCTTGATTATTAAATACTTGAACTGATTTATCTCTGGTCCATTTAAATTTACTTTATCATGTATTGTATGGAATTGTCCCTAAACCTAGATCTTGCGGTGTATCACCCCCACGGGTATTCGGGTATGACTGGATCCGGCTGGGTGGGGTGTGACAAACCCAATACTTCTCTATTATCATTCAACAGTGTGATCAACTCTTCTGCTTTGTTAGAAGTTAAATCAGAGACAACAAGGACAGGAAGAGTATTATCTTGTTCCAATAAATCATACTTCAAATTAGAAGGCAACTCTTTCAATTCTAGCTTGGGGGGTTCAATTATTGAGGGCTTGGGAATTGGAATGGAGATGGATAGGGGTTTAATAGGCTCCAAAGGAGTGAAAATTTAAGACTTCAGAAAAGAAAGTTTTAGTATCATCATCCAACATATCCATACATTCTTGAAATTTAGAATCAAAATCAATCTCAAAGTTGGTAATCACATCATTAGGAAAATCAAAAGATTCCTCAAGCATATTGATCTCTTCTTCTATTTGTGGTCGTTTCCCTATCCTGAACAAATTAAACTCTACAGTTTGATTTCCAAAAGATAATCGTAAGAGGCCATTTCGACAATTGATTAATGCATTACTAGTAGCCAAAAATGGTCTTCCTAAAATTATTGGGATTTCATCCTTGATTGAAAAAGGTTTAGTATCTAGCACAATAAAATCAACTGGAAAAATAAATTCTCCCACTTTCAGTAAAACATCTTCAACCATCCCTTTAGGAATCTTAACTGACCTATCTGCCAACTGAAGAGTAGTTCTAATTGCTTTCAATTCTCCCAATCCTAGTTGCTTATAAACATGGTAAGGCAACAGATTTACACTTGCACCAAGATCAAGTAAAGCATGTTCAATGTGTGTATTGCCTATGACACAAGCTATGGTGGGGCTCCCGGATCCTTATACTTGGCTGCTACGAGGTTGAGTAATTATGGAACTAATGTTACACTCGCCAAGAACGCCTTTTTGGGAATGCTAGTGATTCTTTTATGAGTGCATAAATCTTTCAACACTTTTGCATAGGCGGGGATCTGAGATATGACATCCAAAAGAGGGATATTCACTTCTACCTTTTTGAAGACATCAAAAATTTTCTCCATGGTTGCAGTCTTCTTCTTATTCACTAGACGACTAGGATAAGGAGCCTTAGGAACATAAGAACTCTCATTTGAAATTTGCTCTTTTCTCATAGTTTCTGATAGTGGTTCTCCAAACTTAGGTATTGCTAAAGCAACTGGCTCATCCTCAACTTCTATGAGTTTCTCAGACAAACCCTCATTAGGAGATACTTGAACATTCTCCTCATCACAGTGGTCACTAATCTCGCTCTTTTCATTAATATGTGACTCACCCGTTAAATACCCTTTCCCACTTCTCAATGCAGACGTAATTAATTGAAGCTAAAGAAGAATGGGAGGATTCAACTTGGTTGACTTGATTTTGTGGTCTTTGTTGAATCTGAATCCTAGGATTTAACTCAGGTTGGCTAGGCATTTTACCTCTTTCTCGCTCAGATAAAGCACTTGCAAGAGTGGAAATTTGTTTTTCCATATTATGCATAGAAGTCATGAAGGTCTTGGAAAGTACTTCCATATTCTTCTCTAAGGAAGAGAGACGAGAAAACTCTGGATTGTTACCTCTGTTGAAACCTGGTGATGATTGATTTTGTGCAATGTGAGGCATATAAGGCACAATAGGTGGATTGACAGGCCTAGTTAAATTGGCATTCTGGAAATTTGGGGCTTGAGGGAACTGGACATTTGGATACTGAGAAAATTGGGCATTTTGCTTTTGAGGGGCACCAAATTGATTTTGTGTGGAATAATTGCTTAATCCATTTTGGTTTTGCCCTTGAGACCATGAAAAGTTAGGATGATTCTTCCACCCAGGATTATATGTGTTACTGTACGGGTTTGGAAACATCGCATTGACATTCTCATGTTGGCCTCCAGAATAGCTAGGACATTCCTCAATTACATGTGTAGGAGATTGACACCATGCACACATAGCAATAGATTTGTCAATAAAATGTGCTTGACTTGGTGGTGCAGCTTTAACTACCAAAGTCTCTAACTTTTTCAAAATGTTATCTATTTGTACTTCCTTATGAACTTGGCTATCAACAAAATATCCCCTACTAGTCCTTTCAGACTCTTGGGTTGACTCCCATTCTCTAGTTCTATTAGCTAGGTCTAAAAGAAAATTCCAAGCTTCGGAATCATCAGTGAATGATGTAAATCCTGTGGGGCACATTGATTCCAAAAGTTGCTTTGTTTGGTAATCGATACCCTCATAAATTATTTGGCATAAATGCCATAATTCTATACCATGGTGAGGGCATTCTTGGAGAAGGCTTTGAAACCTCTCCATTACCTTAGCAAAAGACTCATTGGGTTTCTGACGAAATTGAAGAATATCATTTCTTATTTTGTTCGTCTTAGAGAAAGGAAAGAATTTCTTCAAGAATAGGACAATAAATTGTTCCCATGTGATAATGCTATCCCTAGGTAAGCTATAAAGCCACTTTTTTGCTTGGTCTTTTAATGCAAAGGTAATAAACCGTTGTCTTACGGCATCATCAGTAAGTTGTTGTACCTTCATAAGGACACAAACCTCCTCAAACTCCCTAAGGAACAAATATGCATCTTGATCAGGTAGCCCATGAAATTGGGGTAACATAGATAGATAATGAGATTTGAGCTCAAAATTATTACCCCTCACTTCAGATAAACGTATACAGGAAGGTTGTGCAGATCGGGTAGGATAAAATCTATCCCTAAGACTCTTAGGTGGAGGTGGTGGAGGTAGACCTTCCATGGTCAAGTTAGACACTCGGACAATTCTATTTGTAGAATCACGAGTCCAGACACACATGCACTAACTCCCTAATGCAATTAATGGCTCTTATGAGAGAATGAGATTTTTTTTTTTTTTAATAAAAATAAATTAACTAAAGAATAAAAGAAAAAAAAAATAACAAAAACAAAAGGAAAGTAGTGAATTTCCCACCACAAAGATTGAAACAATGATTCCAAAGCTGTAAGGTTGCCGTATAGCTGAGCGCTGTATAGGTTTGATAGCAAAGGAATCCGTATAGTCTTCGGAGCCACCTACAATCGAATCCTAGGGATTCCTGCAGAGAGTGGGGACTACTATACGTTTTTGTTTCTACTCAAGTTAAGAGTAATATCTTTGATTTTTTTTTTAAACACTTCGATTTACCTAAGAATTAGAAAAATAAAGTGGACTAATACCTCCCCGGCAACGGCGCCAAAAACTTGTCTGTGAAATTTTAAAAGTAACCGCAAGCGCACGGTATCGTGTAGCTAACGGGTCAATCTCAAGGAGATATGTCACTTATAATTCAACTTCTTAATAGTAATGCGAGAGTGCAATGATTCAATTTTTGTTAACTAATTAACTAAACTAAACGTTCTAATCTATACGTCTAATGCAATCGAATTGAAACAAACAATAAATTAAACACAATCAATGCATAAATAAAAGACAGGAAAATGCAGATGCAACACCACCCGTCACCAGAAGCAGAGGCACGACTGTAGGCTTGCTCTGATTATGTGGTCCGAGATTATGAATGAATAGGCAGAAAGTAAATAACAGAAAGTAAATAACAAAGCAATAAACAAAGCAATAAAAGGAAAAGGAAATAACTAAAATGCAGATGCAACACCACCCGTCACCAGAAGCAGAGGCACGACTGTAGGCTTGCTCCGGTTATGTGGTCCGAGATTATGAATGAATAGGCAGAACAATAAATAATGCTGAAAGTAAATCCTAAATTAAGAATATGGAGGGGTAGATAGAAGCGGGAATGGAGGGAGGAGAGAAAATTAATAAAGAAGGTTACTTACTTGGGAATTGAACAAACGATTCGAATCTCAACCAACCCTAACAACCAGATCTAGATCTAGAATGATCTAAATCTGCAATTGCTAGACCCAGAGAAAAACGAATCTAAAAAAAATTGAAACTTGAACTTGAACATGAAGCTTGAACTTGAATTGCATTACATAAAAAAAATTAAACCTAAACATTTAATCTAGAAATTTAAATCTCACTAATGCAAGCAAAGAAAATTAAAGAAAACTTAAATAAACTGAAGAGAGAAGAAAGAATGCTTCTACTAAGCTCTAGAACACCTTCTCCTTTGATGGAGTATGCTCTCCTTTTATAGAGTTTACATGCGATATGAAGTACGGCTAAATTTGAATAAAACTCAGGGTTTCTATCTGACTCAACTAATTAGGGTTTTGACGTAGTAATCGCGCAGACTTAGAGAGATCAGATGCATAATTCCACCGTTGGATTTGAGGTTTAAGTAGTCGTGAAGCTCTCCTCCAAAAATCAGCACGATCGGACATCGGATGACCGTTCGATGAAGGGTTTGATCTAAACTGAACAGAGGCATTCAAAAACGGGATTTTTCCTCTTTTTCTTTTTGAATATAGTTATTTTTCCTCTTTTTCTTTCTTTAATTAAATCCAAGATAAGAGATAAGATATTGAGATATCCAAGGACTCTTTTCCATTTGGACTCTCTCAATAATATCTTTGTAGATTTGATTTAAAATCTCAGCCGTAGATCAAATTTGCCGTCTTTATCTCTTCAATATTTCGGAGTAGGCCCATAATCACACATCTCTAGCCCATCATGCTCCAGATCAGGCCCATTTTTGCATTTGAGAATTTGAATGGACTTCTTGACGTGTAAAATAGCATGATTCAAGCCCAAAACTCCAAATATTTGCTTAAATTTTGAAAAGTCCTAAAATCTGCAAAAACAACATAAAACCCAAGGTAACTCCACTCTAAATGTATAAAATGCATGCTTTATGCCCTAAGATTTCACACATAAATGTGCTCATCATCTGCCAATAGAAACCAGCATATATAGAATTATAAGCATATTTGCATTGTCTGTTTCATATTATTTTGCATTATATATGATTTGCTTTCATGTGTTATTATGTTAGTATGGATTGAACTGCCTTGCTGAGTTCTTTTAAACTCACTCCTTTATCTTTTGTTAGACTTTCCTACAGGTACTACTACTGTTGACTATGATGGTCAGTACTATGAAGACCAAGTTGATGATTAATATGGTACTCAAGGTACTGGTTATGGTGACTACGTCGGTGGACTATCAGTATGAGATTGATACTTATCAGGAGTAGTTCGGCTTTAGCACTTGTGTGTCAGCAATGGGACATCGTCTCATTCTCAATTTGATCTTTTATAGTTTTGTTGATATCTTAGTTGTTTGTTCCCCTTTTAATTTTGGGAACTGGCTGTAATCTACCTTTTTTATTTACTTTTTTGATACTTATCAGGAGTAGTTCGGCTTTAGCACTTGTGTGTCAGCAATGGGACATCGTCTCATTCTCAATTTGATCTTTTATAGTTTTGTTGATATCTTAGTTGTTTGTTCCCCTTTTAATTTTGGGAACTGGCTGTAATCTACCTTTTTTATTTACTTTTCCGCTACTGATGTGATGTGAGTTTCCTCCTCACTCTACATTTTGATTTATTCTATTGGTATCATTTTCCACACTCTGATTGTATTCTTGAACCTTGTCTTGATCTTTTGATTAATAAAGTTAATATTTGATTTAATCTTGTTCTTGATTATATTATTGTAAATGTGGGAGGATAATTTCTGCGAATACTAGATTTTCGGGACTGTGGATCACATATTCGGGTATTCAAGATAGGGTACCGGCTGGGTGGATGTGACAATAATAGGATCAATATGGGCAGGCTTCTTAAAACCCTAGCCCTAACCCTAAATACTCTAGGCCAGTCCCTAACCCTGACATTGACCTTATATAACCGGCTTGAGTGGGGCAAGTTAGACATTGATTCCTAACCTTGGCCTTGACCCCCTAACCACAAAATATATATAGAAAAAAAATCTATAATTTAATATTGTTGCGATACTTTTACCAAAGAAAACACCTACAAATAGGTAGGATTGGATTGGGCCAATCTAGTCAAACAATTGAACCTATCTCAGACTTGATCCTAATTAGGATTACCCTAAACCGGTTGAGACTTGCCCTCAAAGCTAAAATTTCAAGGCCAACTGTACTCAAGCTTGAGACTGGTTAGGACAGGTACAGACTATCAAGACCAAACTTGTATCTTGTACATGGTTATTGGCATATCTTGGGGATTACTGGCTATGTACATGATTTCTTCACAACACCCCCAAAGAACTAATGTTTATATCCATTGCCCATTGAAGCTCCCTCACCCGTCTAATAGGATATGATGCTTCACAAACGATGTTTCTATAGAAGTAATTTTAAAAGGAAGTTCTTTTTTTGGGTTCAATTTTTATAAGGAAGTTAGCATCTCCCTTCCATCAAATATAAAATATTATCTATGTTGATGTTCTTCATTGACCAGTACATTGATTTAAATTAATTAATACAATTTAATGAAAATTAATTACAAAATTTTATTTATTTATTGATTTTGATTGACAATAAACTACCTGTGACATGGGAATGTCGTCAGCTATCTCGTCATACTCCATGCAGTTGACAGCCTTCAGTAATCAAAGGGCACATGTCTTCTTGATCTATTAATAAAAGCTTTGACCCCGCACACCACCCTGAGCGGCTGCACAGCTGCACGGCTGCACCATAATCTTAAGATGATAATATTAATTTATCTTTTACTTTGATTTGGTAAACGCAATAACACCAAGCAACAAAATGCGCACGTGATGGAAGAGCATTATTACTGCTGACCTAAGCACCAACGTACAGGAAGTAGAATTTAAGAAAAGATTATCCATTTAATTATCATTGCAAATAATCTAGATTCATGCACAGGTGTCAGTTTTCATATTTCAATTCAAATTACAGTTTCCTTTCCAGATTTAACGGAAATGATCTTTTAAAGTGGAGAGCCGTGTCCACAGTTTTATTTGCTTTTGAGTACTCTATAAATAAAGCAAGATTGATTAGATCTCTAATTCATTGCAGAAAGCAAGAAAATACTCCTGGGTTGATAAGTTTGCTTAGTTTTAGGTGGGTTTAATGGAAGGAAGCGATGCATATGGTTTCAGTAGTTTTCGTGGCAACAATTCATCATTCTGGAGAAGCAGTGAAGTTGATGTCTTCTCCAAATCTTCTCTAGAACTAGATGATGAAGAAGCTCTGAAATGGGCTTCTTTAGAGAGACTTCCGACTTACACTCGTATCAGGAAAGGTGTGTTATTGGCTGGAACAGAGGGTGAGACGAAGGAAATTGACATTAACAGTCTTGGTCTATCAGAGAGGCGGATTTTGATAGAGAGGCTTGTCAAAGTTGCAGAGAAGGACAATGAGAATTTCTTGTTGAAGCTCAAGGAACGCCTCGATCGGTAATCATCTTTTCCTTCAAATTTCATTTACTAGATATAAACATGTATAATCCGAGCTCTGTATCCTCAGTATATCTGTTTTACTCTTTCTTTGTTGCCCAGAGTTGGAATTGAACTTCCCACAATTGAAGTCCGGTTCGAGCGTGTAAATGTAGATGCAGAAGCTCATGTGGGAAGTAGAGCTTTACCTACAATTCTCAATTTTTCTGCTAATATGTTGGAGGTAATCACTAACCAGACCTGTAAATCTTCATATACTTAAGTTCTGTTTTTTCTGGTAGAACTGTTACAAAACTCACTTTGTTATTTGGGTTCTGGTTTTAAAGGGACTCGTGAGCTATCTTCATATCCTCCCAAGTAAAAAGCAACCGCTATCAATCCTTCATGATGTCAGTGGAATCATAAAGCCTGGCAGGTGAAGACTTGGAAGAAGAAATTCACTGAAGTTTGAGTTTCTTCCGATCGAAGTCTCTGATTTGATCTTGATTTTGCAGAATAACATTGCTTTTAGGCCCTCCGAGCTCTGGAAAGACTACGTTACTGAAGGCTTTGGCGGGAAAGCTTGATCGAGATCTGAAAGTAGGGAAATGAAACACCTTTACTATTCCCTGTTAAAGTTCTAACTGCTCTTTCTGTTGCTCATCTGTAAATCATAACACTGAACCTCTTCTCTTCAAATTCTCTCAGTTCTCTGGAAACATAACTTACAATGGCCATGGAATGGATGAATTTGTTCCACAAAGGACAGCAGCTTATATCAGTCAACAAGATCTCCACATTGGGGAGATGACTGTGAGAGAAACCTTGGCTTTTTCTGCAAGATGTCAAGGGGTGGGAGCTCGATATGGTAAGTTGAAAATTCTCTCTTTTGTGATTTATAGCTTCGATTGAAAAGGCTTAAGCCGATGAGTGGTAGCTGAATTTGATCAATTTTCTTGATACTGAAATCTGCAGAGATGTTATCGGAGTTGTTGAGAAGAGAAAAGGAAGCAAACATTAAGCCAGACGCCGACGTTGATATTTACATGAAGGTAAAGGACCTTTTATGCTACAATAGAAAATGAATTGGATCAAATTTCTTGACTTATTTTAGGATATACTAACTTGGATTGGAAAAATTTTCAGGCTGCTGCACTAGCTGGACAGGAAGTCAGTGTGGTCACAGATTATGTTATAAAGGTATAAACTCTAAGAAAACTCATATTACTGAACAGATAAGGAGGATATTCAGGAACATACCCAGGTTTACTGATATTTATCATAATTCTTCATTAATCATCTAGATCTTGGGACTTGAGGTTTGTGCTGACACCTTGGTAGGAGACCAAATGGTGAGAGGTATCTCTGGAGGACAAAGAAAGCGTGTCACGACAGGTAGAAACACATATGTTTCACTCAAATACCCTTTCCACTCCTGCTCTTTCTCCTCATATATATGACGTAAACTGATCCTTTGCTTTTTGTGATCAATATGGTGCAGGAGAGATGCTGGTTGGACCTGCAAGGGCACTTTTCATGGATGAGATATCAACTGGTTTGGACAGTTCGACAACTTTCCAGATTGTGAATTCAATGAAGCAATACATCCGCATTCTAAAAGAGACAGCAGTGATCTCTCTGCTCCAGCCAGCTCCAGAGACTTTCAATCTATTTGATGACATTATTCTCCTGTCAGATGGATGCATTGTTTACCAGGGGCCCCGTGAACATGTGCTTGAGTTCTTTGAATCCATGGGATTTAAATGTCCAGAAAGGAAGGGTGTTGCTGACTTTTTGCAAGAAGTAAGTCCTCAAATTCCTGTTCTTTTTGCACAGTTTTTCTTCTATGTAGCTTTGCAAATCTGAGGACTAAACTCCATGGATGGTATAGGTGACATCAAGGAAGGACCAAGAGCAATATTGGGCATGTAAAGATGAGCCTTACAGATTTATTCCTTCCAGGGAATTTGCAAAGGCATTTCAGTCATTCCACATTGGTCAGTGTCTAGGAAATGAACTTGCCACCCCATTTGATAAGACAAAGAGTCACCCTGCTGCCTTAAATACAAAGAAATATGGTATTAACAAGAAGGAACTGTTAAAAGCCTGCATAGCAAGAGAACTATTGCTGATGAAGAGAAACTCTTTTGTCTACATTTTCAAGATGTCACAGGTGAGTGATGGGCTACATCGAGATTTTATTTAATTAATTTCTACTAATGTCAGTAATTCTAAGATTGTCTTTTTCCTTCTTTTTCCAGGTTATTTTTATGGCTTTTGTATCAATGACAATCTTTCTGCGTACTGAGATGCACCGAGATTCTGTAACGGATGGCCAGATTTTTATGGGTGCTTTGTTCTTCTCTCTTGTTGTTATTATGTTCAATGGATTCGCAGAGCTTTCCATGACTGTCATGAAGCTTCCTATATTTTACAAGCAAAGAGACCTCCTCTTCTATCCTTCCTGGGCATACTTGTTGCCCACATGGATCCTAAAAATCCCACTCACACTAGTTGAAGTTGCTCTTTGGGTATTCATGACGTACTATGTCATAGGCTATGATTCGAGCGTTGCAAGGTAAACACCAACTGAAATAGTTCATAGTGCCTCTATCCATCTCTTATTTGAAATTTGTTGGGAATTGACTGGGAGAATTCATCACAGGCTCTTCAAACAGTACCTTTTGCTTTCATGTGTTAACCAAATGGCATTTGGTTTGTTCCGCTTCATTGGAACGCTGGGGAGGAATATGATCATCGCAAACACATTCGGGTCCTTCGCATTACTTATATTCATGGCTCTTGGTGGATTTGTCTTGTCACGAGGTATCAATTAGAACTAAATGATACTGAAAGCATTACTTTTCTTAATGATAGCCTTCCTTTTATGTTTAACTTGATTAAGACATTGTTTCTTTGTCACAGATAATATAAAGAAATGGTGGATATGGGGCTACTGGATCTCTCCTATGACTTATGGCCAAAATGCACTAGTAGTGAATGAGTTTCTTGGGAAAAGTTGGAACAAGGTAAGGTTGTTTTTCTTCCAAGAAGAAATGAGAAGATGGTTATTATCAAGGTTGACTGACAACTGAGTTTTATTTGCATGTTAATAGGTTCTTCCCAATTCTAACGAGACATTAGGAGTGTTGGTCCTAAAGTCTCGTGCAGTCTTCCCTGAAGCATACTGGTATTGGATTGGAGTAGGGGCGTTGATTGGTTACACTTTCCTGTTCAATGCTCTTTCAACTTTGGCCCTGGCTTATCTCAATCGTGAGTATAATTCGGTTTTAAATGTTGAAATTTCAAAACTTTGTCATACTGTTCTAATATTTGATAATTTGTCTCAGCATTTGAGAAACCTCAAGCAATTCTATCTGAAGAGAGCTTGATTGAGCAGCACACCAACAGAACTGGAGAATCTCTTGAGTTATCCACAGGAAACAGTTTAACAGGTTGATACTCATCAAATGTGAATAAGTTCAACGCATTTCCTTTGTTTACTTCAATTTATGACAATCATCAGCAAATTGCAAATGCAGGAAGACAAGAAGACATTAAAAGAAGTATGTCATCCAAGTCTTCATCAGCAAGGGCTGTGGAAACTGATGTCAATCAGAACAGGAAGCGAGGAATGGTTCTTCCCTTTGAACCTGTTTCCCTTACATTTGAAGAAATAAGATACTCTGTCGACATACCACAGGTAGCTTAAGATTCAAAGTCTTGGCAAATAAAATTATGGGTTTAGAGGACTTCTTTCTAGTAGAGTTCTATTGAGTTAAGTAATACTGATTGGTTAAACTGAAAATGCAGCAAATGAAAGCACAAGGTATTACAGAGGAACGGCTGGAGCTTTTGAAAGGAGTCAGTGGAGCTTTTAGGCCAGGAGTTCTTACGGCTCTAATGGGTGTCAGTGGCGCTGGCAAGACAACTTTGATGGATGTATTGGCTGGAAGGAAAACTGGAGGATATATTGAGGGAAGCATCAAAATATCTGGTTACCCTAAGAAACAGGAAACATTTGCTCGTGTATCAGGATACTGTGAACAGAACGATATCCACTCCCCTCATGTTACAGTCTATGAATCCTTAGTCTACTCTGCGTGGCTTCGGTTACCTCCTGAAGTCAATTCTGAGACTAGAAAGGTACTTGATAAAGATTTACTAATCCTTTTGTTGAGCTTAATTTTGGAAATTGTTGAGTGGTTACTAAATGATAATAATTGATGCTGTGTAGATGTTCATTGAGGAGGTCATGGAGCTAGTAGAGCTGACCTCATTGAGGGAAGCACTGGTAGGGCTGCCAGGCATAAATGGTCTCTCAACAGAACAGCGCAAGAGACTAACCATTGCTGTTGAACTTGTTGCCAACCCTTCAATTGTATTCATGGATGAGCCAACCTCTGGCCTTGATGCAAGGGCAGCAGCAATAGTGATGAGAACAGTGAGAAACATCGTAGACACTGGACGAACAGTGGTTTGCACCATCCACCAGCCAAGCATTGACATATTTGATGCTTTTGATGAGGTAATCAGAAAAGATTAAGATTACTAAACCAGTGATAAGCTATTGTATTATATATAGAATTTATACTACATATCAAATACTTAAGCCTTGCATACTATGCAACAGCTGTTCTTAATGAAGCAAGGAGGAGAAGAAATATATGTGGGTCCACTGGGAACGCATGCTTGTGATTTGATCAATTACTTTGAGGTGAGCCAAACTATAGAAATTACACTGAAATAAGTAATTAAACCCTCTGGAAATTTCTCATATTCCAGCCTTATGGCAGTCAGTGATAATTATGGTTGTTTTTACAATGAAGGCAATAGAAGGAGTCAGAAAAATAGAAGATGGTTATAATCCAGCGACATGGATGTTGGAGGTGACAACCACAGCTCAAGAAGCAGATCTGGGAGTCAACTTCAGTGAAATATATAAGCACTCAGAACTATACAGGTAGCGTGACTTCTAAATTCACTCTTTGATGTTTGATCTGCTATTGTTCTAACTTCTAATATTCTATATATTAATCATCCAGGAGGAACAGATCAATGATTCAGGAACTGGGAAAACCAAGCCCAGGTTCAAAAGACCTTTATTTTCCTACTCAGTACTCCCAGTCTTTTTTCATGCAATGTGTAGCCTGCCTCTGGAAACAACACTGGTCATACTGGCGGAATCCACCATACATAGCGGTTAGGATTTTCTTTACAACTATCATTGCTCTGATGTTTGGGTCAATGTTTTGGGATCTTGGATCTAGAAGGTATCTTATCCTATACAGTTAACTTCTGCTACTAGCTCTTTTCTTCCTTTTTTGTGGCTGATATTAAATTTTATTTGAATATTTAAAAATTACAGTCAAAGGCAACAGGATATCCTTAATGCAATGGGATCTATGTATGCTGCTATTATCTTCCTTGGGGTATCAAATGCTTCGTCGGTGCAACCTGTTGTAGCTATTGAGAGGGCAGTTTTCTATAGAGAGAGGGCTGCTGGAATGTACTCTGCTTTGCCATATGCCTTTTCCCAAGTAATAATCACATTTAATTCAATATAAATGTTCAACATCTCCAAGTTTTTCTTCCTGTTCTATATATGGAGTTCACTGTCTCAGGTGTTCCTAACCAAATGCATTTCTTTTTGGCTTTCTGGTGCAGGTAGTGATTGAACTTCCATATGTCTTCACACAGGCTATAGTATATGCGCTTATAGTGTACTCGATGATGGGATTCCAATGGACAGTTGCAAAGTTCTTTTGGTACCTGTTCTTCATGTACTTCACATTGTTATACTACACCTTCTACGGTATGATGGCAGTAGCAGTGACACCCAACCAGCACATGGCTTCTATAGTTTCCTCGGCATTCTATGCTTTATGGAATGTTTTCTCTGGATTCTTAATTCCGAAAACAGTATGTTGATAACTCCCTCGGCTCCTCCCACCCTCAATTTTATAGCATACAAGTAATAAAACTAACTACTTTTATTGATTAATCCATTCTTTGTTCATTACAGAGAATTCCTGTGTGGTGGAGGTGGTACTACTGGATCAACCCTGTTGCTTGGACATTGTATGGATTGGTGACATCACAGTATGGAGATATAAAGGAAATGATGGATTCAGGCAGCACTGTTGAAGATTTTCTGAGGAACTATTTTGGATTTAGACATGACTTCTTAGGGGTGGTTGCAGTTGTGATTGTTGCCTTCCCCATGTTTTTTGCATTCATCTTTGCTTTTTCAATTAGGACAATTAACTTCCAGAGAAGATAAGAAGAGGCGCTCACCATATAAAGAGGGGGGAGAATCAAGTCTCAGAAGTAGGTGGAGCCGTAACTGAACTTCTCAAGGCTCTAAACTTCAGCATTTGGAAACAAATTTAGAGTTTTTGGGGCTTAACCCATTATGGGGCATAGCTTGTAAATAACTGGGCATTCCTGTAAGTGTATATATTTGTATCCACAGTATAGAAGTACATGTATAGTCACATGTGTATCATGTATAGACACGTGTATAATTCTATAAATATAATCTTGTAACACATCTTAGAAATTAATGAAAACATATTTCGTTTCTCTCTCTTCATTATGGTATCATCCCTTCCGAGCGTGAACTTCTCTGTTATTCAAGAAGCTTCTTCTGCTTTCTCAATAAATCCAGATATTTCTCAAGAAATCGTCGCTTCTGACAGAAATTTCTGCCGTGAACTTCTATATTCTTCATGAGGCTTCTATCTACTTCTTTCTGATTCATGATATTTCTCCAGCAGTAGTTGTTTCTTCAAGAAATTTCTGCTACTTTCTTCAAGAACTTTCTGCTACTGTCTTTCTTTTCTCACTTTGCTTCTTTTTCTGATTTCCTATGGCTGAATCGTCTTTCTCTGTGTTGCCGTTTCCATATCCAAGCAACTTGAATGTTGCAAATTTTGTCACAATTCGATTGAACTCAGAGAATTATCTCCTTTGGGAGACTCAGCTTCGAACCCTAATTGAGGGTCAAGATCTTATTGGGTTCATCGATGGCCATATTTCAGCTCTTGATCTTATATTGATCGCTGATGATGGCGAATAGTCTCTAAATCCTTTTTATCCGGCATGGGTTCGTACCGATCGACTTGTGAAAGCCTGGATCACAGGAACTCTCGCTGACTCTGCACTTGGTTTGGCAATAGGTGCAACCTCCTCTTTCAATATTTGGAAAACTCTAGCAGACGCTTTCTCTCAAGTATCTGAAGCTAGGGAATTTGAGATTCTTTCTCGACTTCATTTTCTGCGGAAGAAAGAGTCGCAACCTCTTGCAGATTTCTTGATTAAATTTAAGACTCTATGTGATCAGTTAGCTTCAATTGGCAAACCTGTGGCTGATCAGCGTAAGGTGTTCTTGTTGCTCACTAATTTGGGTTCTTCTTATGAGACTTTTGCAACAACTATGTTGAAGCCACCGGTGCCTTCATATTCTGAAATAATTCCTCTGCTCCAAAGTCATGAGCTGCGAAATAAGGGTCTTCTTGGTGAAGCTCCTAATTCGGCTATGGCTTTCACTGCTCAATTAGTCCAGAATGATGGTGGTCGCAAAGGATTTCGATACAAAGGGGGTGGTCGTTCTGGCCTTGGCGGTCGTTCGTTTAATGGCAATTCTTTCTCTTAAGCAAATCGGGGATTTTCTCAGATAACAAAGTCCGAGACTTCTGGCAAAGAAAATTCTATGTCTGATGCTGTTCGATGTCAAGTTTGTAAGAAAATTGGGCATGATGCTCTTAAATGCTGGTTTTGGTTTGATCATTCATATCAGAATTCTTTTGTGCCAAAGGTTTTAGTAGCTATTCAGTTAAATGATCCTCAAGATGCTCGTTGGTTCCCTGATTCAGGAGCAACAGATCATGTTACCTCAGAATCAGGTAATCTTTCTTGTTTAGTTCCTTTCAAAGGTTCTTCTAGATTAATGGTTGGAAATGGATCATCTCTTTCAATCACTCATAAGGGGTCTGGTCATCTGCATCTTGGGAGTTCGGTTTTGCCTCTTCAAGATATTTTGGTTGTTCCAGATATTAAGAAGAACTTGGTCTCTATTTCTAAATTAACTTCTGATCTTGGTTGCATAGTAGAATTTACTAATTGTGGGTTTTCTGTCAAGGATGCTCAAACTCAGGAAGTTTTGGCATTGGGGAATAAGAGTGATGGTTTATACGTTTTTGATGATGTTGGTAAAGCTCCTCAAGCTTTATTTTCTTCCCGTTTTTGTTCGGTTTTTGAAGACATTTGGCATCAACGATTGGGGCATCCATTTCCCCGTATTACTGCTTTTCTGAAATCTAGAGTATGTATTTCTATAACCTGTAAATCCAAGCATATCTGTGATAGTTGTCAAATGAGCAAAAATGCTCAATTACCTTTTGTTAGTTCGTTTACTAGATCTGTAAAACCACTTGATAGAATTCAGTGTGATTTGTGGGGTAAAGCTCCTGTATCTAGTGTTCAGAAATTTCAGTACTATGCTTTGTTTGTAGATGATTTCTCTCGCTACACTTGGTTGTATCCTCTACGAAGAAAATCAGAATTTTATAATTGTTTTCTTCGTTTTAAAGCCATGGTTGAGAATCAGTTTGATGCTCGTATCAAAGTATTTCAGTCTGATGGGGGAGGTGAGTTCAATTTGGGTATTTTTCAACAATGTTTGGCAACTAATGGTATAGTTCATCACATCTCTTGTAGAGGGACTCCTGCTCAAAACAGTATAGTGGAAAGGAAACATAAACACTTAGTAGAACTGGGTTTAGCAATGATGTATCATGCTTCTATTCCAATGTGTTTCTGGGTTGAGGCTTTCTTTACATCAGTCTATTTGATTAATCGGTTGCCTTCTTGTGTGCTTGACATGCAATCTCCTTTGAAGCTGCTGGTTGGACAGGATCCTGCATATTCTTCTTTAAGAGTTTTTGGGACAGCTTGTTTTCCTTACTTAAGACCTTATACTACAAATAAATTTGAGCTAGGTCTTTACCATGTGTGTTATGGGTTATAGTGACAAGCACAAAGGTTATCGGTGCTATCATCGTGCCTTTGGGAAAGTGTATGTTTCGAGAAGTGTGATTTTTGATGAATCTCTTTTTCCGTTCAAGTCTCCTATAACTGATACTGTTATTTCTCCTACACCGGTACATGTTAGTATTTTTGATGGTTGGGTTGCTTACAAAACTGATGATGTTCACTTGGAGACTGCTCACTAGTTTTCTGGTTCTTTGGATTCTACTTCTCGTCTTGATAAATCATGGTTTGATAGTAATACGAATCAAACTACTTCGGTTGATCCTGGTAATTCTGCACTACATAATTCAACAACTCAGGCTGTGGGTAATGTGTTCACTTCTGCTGCAAATGGGATTCCAATTGGGTTAACAACTGATTTAAATTCTGCTCTACCTGCTGGTTTGGATTCTATGGTACATAGGTCTTCTAAAGATAATTTGCCTCACACTCAGCCCACTTCACTTGATCAGCCCACTTCAATTGTTCAGCCTAGTACAGTTGTTATGTCTTCACTTCAGCCCACTTCTAAAACCCATCATATGGTTACTCGATCAAGTGTTGGGATTGCTAAGCCTAATCCAAAATACATCCTCATAGTTTCTGCTATTCCACGAGAGCCTCGGTCTGTGAAGGAAGCTTTAGCTCACCCAAGTTGGTTTTCTGCTATGCAAGAGGAAATGAAAGCACTAGATCAAAATAAAACTTGGTCTTTGGTGCCTAGGACTGCTGATATGAACCTTGTTAGTTGCAAGTAGATTTTTAAATCTAAACTTAAAGCTGATGGTTCTCTTGAAAGGCTTAAAGCTCATTTGGTTGCACTAGGTTTTACTCAGCAAGAAGGAATAGATTTTTATGAGACTTTTAGTCCAGTTATTAAACCTGGTTCTATTAGGCTTGTGCTTAGTATTCACTATGATGAAATGGCAAATTAACCAATTGGATGTTAAAAATGCATTCCTCCATGGGTTGTTGAAGACACCAGTTTACATGACTCAACCTCCTGGTTTTCATGATCCTCAAAGGTCCACTGCTGTATGCAAGTTACATCGCTCCTTATATGGGCTCCGTCAAGCCCCAAGGGCTTGGTTTAATCGTTTTAGCACCTTTTTGTTGGACTTTGGTTTTGTATGTTGTGCTTTTGATAGCTCTTTGTTCATTTATCGGGGTAATGGACGAATTCTACTACTTCTCTTATATGTTGATGACATTGTTTTGACTGGAAATTATTACTCATTTCTTCAAGAGTTTATTGGTCAACTTGGGGCTCCTTTTGTGATCAAAGATTTGGGTTCTTTGCATTACTTCTTGGGCATTGAGGTATCTTCTACAACTACTGGGCTTTTCTTGTCTCAAAATAAATATGCTTGTGATCTACTTCACAAGGCTCATTTGGGCGATGCCAAACCTATGCCCACACCCATGGTGACTCGGTCTGCTCAACTTTCTGATTCCCCATTATATCCTGATGTGCATCATTTTCAAAGCTTGGTAGGTGGGTTACAATATCTCACCATGACTCGCCCAGATTTTCTTATTCTGTTAATACCGTTTGTCAAGCCATGCAAAAGCCCACAATGAGTGATTTCATACTCCTGAAATGTATTCTTCGTTATGTTAAAGGAAGTTTAGATCATGGGTTACATATTCATCAGCATGGATCTTTTCAGTTATATGGCTACTCAGATGCCGACTGGGCTGGTTGTCTGACTAGTAGACGATCTACTACGGGTTTTTGTACCTTTTTGGGACCTAATTGTATTTCTTGGAGTGCTAAGAAGCAACCCACTGTTGCATGTTCTAACACGGAGGCCGAATATCGTGCTATGGCGTCTACCGCAGCAGAGTTAACTTGGTTAAGTCTCTTACTTCGAGATCTTGGAATACCACAACCACAACCTACTATCCTCTATTGTGATAATCTTAGTGCACTTCATATGACTGTTAATCCGGTCTTTCACACCCGTACAAAGCATATTGAGATCGATTATCATTTTGTTCGAGAGAAGGTGGCGCTCGGTCACTTGGTTACACATTTTGTGTCTTCTAATCATCAATTGGCAGACATTTTTACTAAACCCTTGCCTCGTCTGGAATTTCTTTCTATATGTTACAAACTAGGGCTCTTACCTCGGCCTAGTTTGAGGGGGGATATAGAAGTACATGTATAGTCACATGTGTATCATGTATAGACACATGTATAATTCTATAAATATAATACTTGTAACACATCCTAGAAATCAGTGAAAACATATTTCGTTTCTCTCTCTTCATTACACAGGAATAAACTGAATTCAAAAGTCTAAAGAAGCTTTTCTTTGACATGAAGAACCTTTCTTTTTTTCTTTTTGGTTGGTTGAGAAAAAAACATGTAACAACAAGCATACAGAAGTCCTGCAGGTTGGTCAGTTTGTCCTACACTGTAGTGACAAAGCCTTCCTGGCTAGGGCATCAACTAATATATTAGCATCCTAGAAATAGAATGAAAAGCACAAGATGAGGGGTGCTCGATAGGTGGTGAATGTTATGTGAATCACGTGCAAATGAGAGAAACCCATGATCTCAATATAAGATCACATGCCTTATATTTAGGAAAACAACTCATACAGCAAACAACCTACTATTCTTGCATCACACGCAATAAATATTCTTGCATCGTTTCTGAACCCTTTCGAACGCTATGCAATTGCATATGAAGTAGCATCACTTTGGCTTGAGAAGGCGAAGCATACGTCGCAGATAGATCCTTCCATACCTCTGCAGAGGTTTGAAGCCCAACAACTTCAAAATGTACTGTTTCAGTCAAGGAAGACAAAATCCAACTCATTAAGAGCTGATCCTGCTGCTGCCAAGTAACGAAAGCAGGATTGAGAACAAGAGAAGAGGTATTAGGATTAAGAAATGGCTCTGGTCAAGGAACTGTTCCATCAAGATAGCCCATCAAACCTGAAGATCGAAGCAAGGGCAAGAATTGAGATTGCTACACTAGGTAATTAGATGAGGAAAGCTTAACAGATAGGTAATGATCAATGGACATTCAAAAAGGATAACGAAGACATCGAATCAGCTGATTGAACATCAGAAGTAGAAGAGTTCGACACCATAAATAAGCTTCAGATCTTTAGCAGAAGAAGAAAACGAAACCCCAAAAAGACAGAACATGTAGAAGCTTCAAGAAATGAAAGAAACTAAAAAGTAGAAACAATAAAGAAATAAAACCATGTGGACCACACCTACTCATAATATCATATGTGAATCATGTGTAAATGAGAGAAACCCATGAGCTCAGTGTGAGAACACATGCCTTTTATTTAGAGGGAAACAACTCATACAACATACAACCAACTGTTGTAAATGTAACAGGGGCATTTCTCTCATTTACTTGTAATTAGGATAGGGTGTGTCTTATGTGTTTGTTAGAGGGACAGTTTGGTCCTTTCAGCTCCATAGTGTGTTATCATCATATTTGGGGATTTTAGGGTTATGCTCTCATAACACGATACACACACTCTCTCTCTCTCTTCTCTCTGGTTCTCCTCTAGTTCTTCCTCTGTTGAGTGGTGGTTTCAGTTGGTATGCCCTAGTGTTGAACTTGCTCTTTTGACTTGGCTCTCATGGTGGTTGAATAGCACTTGCTATTGAGGCGTGAAGACACTTGCTGTGGTGTTCTTGGATATGCACTGGTGAGAGGTTGAAGCTACGGTTCTTCTACAGGTTTTAGGTGTAGTTGTTCCTAGTCTTGTTGTTTACCTTTCATGTCCATGTATAGAGTTCTTATCTCAAGAACTTAGGGCTGTAACCTTACCTTTGCTATTGGATAGTTGCATTGCTTGATGAGTTCACTACTCATCCTTGGATGTAGGTCATTGGACCGAACCAAGTACATGTGGTGTCTTGTTCTCTTTCTTTCTTTCTTGTGTTGTTTCCGCTGCAATTAGGTGCTTTACTTAACACCAACTATAGACAATATCGACTATAGACAATACAATCAGTCTCTAGTCCCTAACAAATGTCATCAATGACTGGCTGTAAGTTGATCTTGGGGGGTGTCTAATCATTCTTAGTGATGCAAGAGGCCACTTCAGGGCAATCAGACTATATGATGAGTTGTACACCTCCCATTGCTAATTCTTCCAAGAGGCATACCTGATGGCAATCACCTAACCCACCTTGATCAAGTTGAAAGCATGCTACACTGATTTCGCCATACATATCTCCCCCTCCTCATTCCTAATGACCACCCCTACACCACACCTCTTCGTATTCTGGTTACGGGCTGCATCACAATTGATCTTATAGTATCCTGGTGGGGATGCCATACAAATTGCAGCAGGCTGAGACCCCCATTGTGCTCCTATTTGCCATGAGGTCTCTCTTTGCTCCTATGTTGCTTTAAACCCCACCCAATCTCTATTAGCCACCTCCAAGATGTCCCCTTGCAACCAGCTTTTCTTCCCAAACAGCGAATCATCCATAGGTACCAGCTCACATAACATAGAAGGGCCAGTAGGTCTTTGGTTGCCTACATGCCATTCAAACTTTGGTCCTTCCAGCCATGAATATCTAGTACAATATGGAAGAGCTCACATCCAGACTGTGGAGTGTCAAAGAGGAGCTGAACCACGTTGAACATGCAAAAGGCAATGGAGCCAGACATGCTGATCAATAGTGTCTACTTCCTCCCACATCTTTGATGCTGAAAATCAGCTTTAAACCTTCTCTTAAGTAAGTTCCTCTCCTATTGCAAGTGCATTGAACTTGTTGGCCATATGAAGATCTTAATCTTGGAGAGTGCATTCCCCTTCCAAATTACCTTTCATTCCTTTTCCTTATTACACAACAGGTTATCGGGCAACTTGACTGTAAAAAAAACCTGCATATTCCAATCCTCCCCCCCATGCGAAAAAAAACAGAAGACAACTTGTCTTCATGGAGAAAAAGGGGAAGTCAAATGCTTCGGATTGCTTCTTGCATGATGGGGGAAAAGGGTTGCCAATCTTTCTTTCCTCCACATTTTGTTGTCTTCATCTATCAACTCATGTGCCCATAGGAATGGTGCATTTTCATCAGGTGGACTTAGTTTATCAAACCCAGGAACCCGCATGTCATGCCAAATGTCACCTTCTTACCATCCCCTATCTTCCACCTTTATCCGTTCTCCAAAACTTTCCTTCCCCCAAAGGGATTTTGCTTGGGAGCAGTGCCTACATGGCACTGCTCCAAGTAGCGAAAGGCTGGATGGAAAGGAGTCATGAAATCTTAAATCCTAACCACACAATATCAACATGTACAATTTAAAACAACTTAAGTGAACTGCTCTGATTTTTCCACCTAACCCAAACAGTTCAGGCGACTCAAACCAATTCATTTTGAACCAAGACTGAACATAACAACTTTCATCTGTGTTATGGGCGGGAAGTCGAAGAGACTTTGGTTTCCTCTTTCCAAAATGAGAGGTGCTCCTAAGAACAGAGAACTCTAGTTTTCTTCTATACAGGAAGGCTGAGCAGAGTGTCGATTAGCATAAGGTTTGGGTTATCCGCACCATGCTTGCTGTTTCCTTCAGTGTTGATCATCTATTTTACGTTTTCTATTATTTGCTTTATCTTGTTTTGTTCTATAACTTGTCAGATTGATTTATGATATCTTTGTATCTTATCAACTGTTACATTTTGATGATAACGGAAAGTTTGGATTGTGCATTCCACTGTACTGTACTTAAGGTAGTTAGAAGTCATTATAGCATGAAGAAAGAAAGTTACAGCGGACCATCAACAGTATATGAACTAGCGGCCGACAACATTCGCTAAGCATAGATGTTTCCAGTAGTTGACTATGAAGAATTTTATCCAAACTTTACCACATTGCAATTTATTAGGAGGCCTTACCATAGAATAGTGAATGTGGGTTGGTTGATCTAGTTGTTCAATGCATTGAAGTTGTAGAGGAGTAGGAAGGGGGGGGGGGGGGCATGTTGTTGTAGAGAGTTGCAAAAAGACATAATTTTGAATATTGGGCCTATTAAAACAATATATGCACTCTAGCCATAAGAAGTTTACCGTTTCTTCCATTTGAATTTCCAATGATGCAATACATTTTATTAGTATGTAAAGGATTTAATAATGCCAGTAAATTCCAAGCATGGAATGGAAAGAAAGTACAAATGTGGATGAATATAGGCAGATCCAAGGACATTGTGTTTGACTAAGATATGGGTGTGGAGTTTCTCATGACTTTTTGGTAGTTATTTCACAAGAACTGTCGGAAAGGTTCTTCATTTCAAAATCATTTTTTAGAGCAAATTGCACTGGCACCCCAAAATGGAGGCCTTAAAGCATTGACACCCTACTTTATGTTTAAAAAGCACAGAGACCCCAAAATTGAATTTTTATTGGATATATTTGTCAAATTTATTACTGAAAACAGTTAAATTACTGTTTATCACCTGGTTATATCCCTATAATAAATAGTGTCTGAAAGGTTTTCAGTGATAAATTTGAAAAATCTATCCAATGAAAGTTCAATTTTGGGGTCTTTGTGTTTCTTAAACATAAAGTGGGGTGTCAGTGCTTGAAGGCCTCCATTTTGGGGTGTCAGTGCAATTTGCTATTTTTTTAATACTTAATTTATGCTTGAAGAGTAAACTCAAATCTTGAATGAGGACTTAACGATGATGCTCTTGATAACTGGGTCATGTAGATAGAATACACTTCATGCATTGCGTGGCTAGTAGATTGCCTTGGGCAAAGCCATAAAGGTAAGAAATTACTCTGGATTGAGAATAAATCAAAATGAGGCAGATCAGATTTTATAAAACTGAGTATGGAAGGAAGCAAGAGCAAGGCTTAGTATTGGCAAATTCCAGTGAAGGCCCCAGAATATAGGGTTGTCTTGTTTAATGGGTTAGAAATTTTGTGCGGTGATGCTAGTTGGCAAGAGTAACCTCTCCAGTTTTGTTTTTTATTGGGGAAAATTGCAGTGTTCTGTCAGTCGGACCAACCAATTTCTAAAAAAGGAACAGAAAAAAATACATTAGATTACTCCACCATGGTACTGTCTGTTCTTATCTTTCTAAGATGTTGATGTAATGGAAGATGAGCAAAATTTACTTTAGGTCATTATTTTATCTTTTGAGCAGCAAAACAGATTCACTATCTCTCACTTCTGTGCAATTAAACTTGAAAATCCAACTCTGGATATAAAATAACCAGTTCATTGCCACTGCTCTTCTTTTAAATGAATCGGATTAATGTTATTTTAGTAAAATTCTACATCTGCACAAAGCACTTACACTGGCTGCTTGAAAGACTATGATGGGGTCCAAAGCAACCAACTATACTAGTATAAATCCTAGACACAAATGAGATTAAGGAAAGAGATACAAAGAGTCAAAACAATGTTGTTCCACTTCATATACAGAATTAATCTCGCATTTTAGAAACAAATCTTGAGTTACATATACTATTCCTCAGTTGATAGCTAGTGTCATGTATTTTATGGGCCTCAGCCAATGATACACCCAATTGAACTCAATTTGCAAATGGTTCTGAGTTTAGCTCACTAAAATTCTTCCCTTGTTTAAATTCTCCATCGGCCATTTACACTAGAAACTAAACAGAAATTTTCATGCAACAACAATCACAAATAGTCACTCAGAACCTTCAAACTTATGGACCCAACCAAGAAAAGTACTAAGTCATGTTCATACTGAGAAGGGGAAAAAGCCAAGGAGGCCTGTTTAGTTTCTCTTGTCTCACTTGTTCCTCAACATTGTAAATGTTCATTGTTCCCCTTGGGAAACTTGGATGCATATCAGGCACTTGGATTAGTCCCCATTCATCGTCTGTTAATTCTTCTCTTGTATCCATCCTTCTATACTCCCTTGTTCTTGTCCTTCTCATATGACTGGATTCAGTAGAGGAAGAAGAAAAACTTAGTCCTGAATCTGAAGTCAGAGGCATCTCAACTTTATTCTTTTGGCTGTAACTTGTGAGGCCTAATTTCAGATCGATTTCCCTCTCATCGTCTATCTCTAACATTCCATCTCCACCTTTTTCTCTGCGATATACTCTTCTGCTGGTTGTTCCAGGTAAAGTTTTCATGGTCTCTGCAGCTTCTTTTTTCTTTATATACACTACGTGTCACACCCCACCCAATCGGATCCGGTCATACCCGAATACCCGTGGGGGTGATACACCGCAAGATCTAAGTTCAGTGATAAATCCATACAAAACATAATATAACATAATTAATTGGATAAGAATAAATCAAGTTCAAGTAATAAATTATCAAAATCGAAATAATGGTTACAATCATCCATTACTTCAAAATAAAAGGTATAACATCAGAGTTTTGAAAAGAAAAGAGAGTAGTTTATTTGCAGCGGAAAAGTAAACTAAACTAGTTCTCTAATGGAATCCACACTGACATTAAGCTAGCTCCAAGTGCATCCACTTCTTCTTCAGTCACTCCTTCAAGAAGATGTGTCGGCAACGAATTCTCCATTTGGAAAGAGTCCTCATAACCTGCAGTATATTCTAATAGAAAAAGACATATAAAAGGAATGAGTTCAACGAACTCCAGTGAGGTCAACTCAACATCATATCATGCATTCATTCATCAGATTCAACACCACACATACAACATGAATATCGATAATGTAATTAATGACAATGATATGATATATGGATGATTATGCTCCTAACTCTATCATGAAGTCTCTATGGTAGACACACATTAAGTCACCCACCAGTCTTCTTTGGGCGGTCTCATCACTCTTCCCTCACGGCACTCCAGCACGTCAGTTGGGTTCTCCGCGGTTGTTGGGTAAAGTCCTGCCAAGCCATGGTTGGGGATTAGGTCACCACTCTCTCACATCACTATTGGTATAAAATCTGGCTGGCGCGTGTCAAAGATAATCTTAGGTTCAATGCAAAGTCATACGGTCTCGTACTACATGTGGTATAGATACTTCCCCTATGGCACCAACCAACTCGGTTCAGTATTCAATATCTCCCCTCATGCCTAGTGCCCTGTTGGTTTGATACTTTCCCACCTATAAATGGAATCCTCAATGGGAGGCATCTATTAGATCACATTCCTTAACCCAGTGGTCATCCATATATAATAGACAGGATGATCTCCATTTCCTCTCATGGGTCATTTCACCGGTCTTGAGCGCCCATGAGCCCTTATCTATTATTTGCAACCTTACCTCTCTATGATGATAGTGGGCCTATTTGGCACACAGAACCCGGCCATTAACATCATAGGTTAACAGGCTTCAATAGCCCTGCCGAAAGGGTAGTAGTACTCACGAGATCACCTAACCCAACATTTCTAGACATGCCCTAAGTATGTCAATCAGTAATCAGGAAAGCGCCAAGGGCACCATAGGAATGCATCCCATACCGCCTCCTTTGGTATCCTAGGGCAGAAATGCCAAAAAGGCATTCCCCATTCCCAATTAAAATCTAAACATTCACATAATGTCACTAGGGCAATGGGTGAACCCACAACCCTAGTTTGCAACATGAAATAGAATGAGAAATTTAATTCAATATCATCCATATATTTTTATATCAATAATTTAGGATTCAACAAGAAAAACTCAATCCATTCAATCTCATCCATCTTATACATTCTCATATCACTATTCAAATATATTGAAAGATAGAAGATATAATCACAAGATAACACTAAAGAAAATCAACATATTAATAATGAAAATTTATTAACATAATTAAACATGCAAGATAAGGTTAGGTATATTCCTCACCTTCCACTTGATTCTTTTCTCCAAATATTAGTAATTCCGTCTCGCAAATTAGTGACTAAAGATATATTAACCTATTCATGCAAAAGAAATAATTATCACAAATTAGAGCCAATTTGGGTTTCAAATGATATCCTAAAATCTTCCCACGAAAACCCAAATCTGAAAATAAGGTTAAAAAATATCACTAGTGAATGATCACTAATTTGCCACCAATTCAAAGTCTATAACGGAACAAAACTTTGGGGAAGTCTAATTGGCAACAAAAGGATCCTAAGGGTACCTTCAATTTGATTAAATTTGACCCATCTCAAAAAGCCCTAAATTTGGCTCTCATAAATCACCTGTGGGTGACCTAGAGAGTCAAAATGCGTCAACCTTAGCATGAGATCTTACCATTACTCCCATACTCAAGGGAAATATTAATATAAAAAAATATAAGCATCTAGGATACCTATCAACCTTCCCTTTCAAGATCTCCACGAAAGAAGAGAAGATAAACTCTCACCAACTTTGATTAAAGAGAAGGGTTAAAGAAAACTAACATTTCCTAGTGATTTTGCGAAGATTTGGATCATAAAAACCTTCGGAAAGATGGAAATCTCTCCTCTCTTTCGTTTCTCCTTTTCTCCAAAGCCTCCACCTCTTTCTACCCTCCAAAAATGCATTTACGGATGAAATAAAACATAAATAGGGTTGAAAAATCCGAAATTCCAATTTTGCCCCTAAATAGAAAATGGGGTGGGGGTTGGTTCACCCAAACGGCCCAAACTTATGGTCCATGGTTGGACCTCCAAACAAACTCCGATTTTGATGATTTTTGGCTAGTTGGAAAGGTTTTTGAATGATTTTCGATTTGATACCTTATTCGTTTCAATCGGATTCTCCATCATTGACCTATGGACATTCTAAGATCACCCTTTTTACACTATCGGGATTAATCTTCTCTCTTCACTTAAACTCTATGAGAGTTTTTGAGTAATTATAAGGGTCATCTACCAATATTGGTTCAATTTCCAATCCTTTGGGCTCAAATTGAATGGTCCACGATTGTTGCCGAATCAAGGTGCAGGTTCTCAGTCTTGAAACCACGAGTTAAAGGGGTAGAAATCTGGGGGATTTCACACTACAAGTTTGACTAAAGCTAGTCTTATCAAGATTCCATCTCTTTGTACCATAACCATTTGTCATATTGCTCTTCATGCTGTTCATTAACTTCTTCTGAATTTGATACAAACAATGAAGTTCATTAACCTGCAGATGAAAGTCGTTATGTTCAGTCTTGGTTCAAAATGAATTGGTTTGAATCGCCTGATCCGTTTGGATTAGGTAGAAAAACCGGAACTGTTCACTTGAGTTGTATTAAATTGCATATATTGATATTATGTGGTCACAATTTAAGATTTCATGACTCCTTTCCATTTAGCAGTTTGTTGCTTGGATCAGTGCCACGTAGACACTACTCCCAAGCAAAATCCCCCTCAAAGATGCTTCTCCACCTCCAAGAG
Organism: Hakea prostrata; assembly: GCF_041222555.1. NCBI lineage: Eukaryota > Viridiplantae > Streptophyta > Magnoliopsida > Proteales > Proteaceae > Hakea > Hakea prostrata. Next base: position 39,017,136 of record NC_142603.1, read on the forward strand.
GGACTATTGCCAACTTGGGCCTCGAGGAAGCTACAAATTGGGAAGCAGGTGCTCTTCATGAAACATCCCAAAGCTGAATATGGCTCCAACCATGGCAACCACGATTAGGTGTACTTAATACAACGACCATATGGTATGGGTGCGTGACTTGGACCTAGTTGTAACTTCTAACTTCCATTTAAAATACAAACCTTCGGATATGTTTGACCAACTCAAAATTCTCATAAATACGTTAACAAAATAAAAAGAAATTAAATAACCGGCTTCATCTAAAATAAACTAATGTTTGATGGGCACAATGTAAGTAGTTGACCTATTAGTTCAGATTAAACTGAACTATTATTATTGCTGTTCAACTATGGCTTCATGAATCTAAAATCCTCTGCTGCCACAACAGTGCATCATTACAAGACGACACATGGATTTTAAGTGAAAAAAAAAAAAAAACCAGTTTCTGAGACTGTTTAGCCTATACCAGCCCATTAAACAACTTTCCTCTAACTCCCTTTTCTCCGTCGTTTCTTCCTCCATCACTGGCTTTCTCTTCTTCATTGATGCTCCTCTCGTTTGAGAACACAGTAACCAAACGAAGGCACAGGTAACGAGTGGAAGTACAGAATTATTGGGTCCTGAGTAATCATGCTTGACAGAGTAGGTTTCTTCTAATCCCTTAACAAGATGGGCAAGCAATACAAATCAACGAAAAACTAAAATGGGAGGAAAACCCCCCGGGGGGGGGGTAGGGCCCCCCGGGGGAAAAAAAAGGCACCAAAAAAAAAAAAAAAAAAAAACAACTGGTTGTTTTAAATATTTAAATTAATTAACGCTCTTTGTTGGTTTTGACACCGAGAGGGGGGTGAATCAGTGTCTTCAAAAATTCACCACAATGTGGTTGGGTTTACCAGACAGTGTATCACCACTCTGCAATCAAGGCACTCCAATATGTGCAACAAAGAAAAATAAACAAAAACGCAATGCACAAGAGTTTACGTGGTTCAGCCAAATTGCCTACATCCACGGAATAATACCCAACATAGGGTTTCGTATATTACTCAATACACTCTTAGATATTTTGACTGCTACAACAGTCCAGGAACACCAATCCCTGTTATAGTCTAAAATGCAATTCAGACAAAGGCACCAACCCCAACCCCCTAGACAAGCTCCAACTTGCTAGGTCACAATGTAAACCAATAATTCAAGTTCCCCAAATTACATTCATGAGATAGATTCTTCATCACTAAACATAACCTCGAAAATAATAGACAATCACTTGTGAATACGGGTTACCTCAACTTGTGTAAGATGCATGGTAACAATACTTGTTTCTCTTTTTCTCCAATTCTTTTTTTTCTCTTTTCAATCTTTTTCAGTTTTCTCTCTTTAAAAAAAGCCATACAACCATGTTCCCTTCTTTTCTTCTGCTGCTTCTCTTTTCTTCTCTTTCACTTTCTTTCTTGTTCAGCAAAACAAAAGACTTCTTATTCCCATGCTTCAGATCTCCATAGCCAACCAACGTCTTCTGGTTCGACCTCCACGCTATTCCCAAGCTCCACAAAACGTCCTCCTCTTTTGCTCTCCTTTTATAGATTAATTTAACTCAGAGTTTGAATCAAACTCAGAGTTCCTATCTGACTTAAACAATGAGTGTTTTAACGTACAAATCGGACTAACTTCGAGATCTCCAATGAACAATCCCACCGTTGGATTTGAATATCAAGAAGTCGTGAAACTCTCCTCCAAAAATCAGCTCAATCGGACACTGGATGACCATCCGATGAAGAGGTTGATCAAAACTGGACTCAGAGTTTGAGTCAAACTCAGAGTTCCTATCTGACTTAAACAAGGAGTGTTTTGACGTACCAATCGGACTAACTTAGAGATCTCCAATGAACAATCCCACCGTTGGATTTGAAGATCAAGAAGTCGTGAAGCTCTCCTCCAAAAATCGGCTCAATCGGACACTGGATAACCATCCGATGAAGAGGTTGATCAAAACTGGACAGAGACCCTCAAAAACGGGATTCTTGAGTTTTCTTTATTTGAATTGGATTCTTTCTCTCGGAACCTTTTTGTGTGTTGCTGTACCATATCAAAACCCACTTAAGTTGCCAACAATGACAACACCTTCATTTTAGGCCAATGGAACAACAATCTCCCCCTTTGGAATTGTTGGCAACTCAACCTCCTTTTCTCATTTCTCTCCCCCTTTGACAACAAGTACAAAGGATGCTTTGTGCTCCCCCTACCATAGAGCTCCCCCTACATAGACTCTTCCATAGGAGTGCCCACCGCACCTTCCTATCCTATGGAGAAATGATGTTCTATGTATTTTCTCACTTACTCCCCCTTGGAGCCACAACCCCAAGCTTTACTCTTAATCTCAAAACTATGTTTGGACAATGGTTTTGTGAAGATATCAGCCACTTGATTTTCTGTGAGAACAAACTCCAAACTTACTTCACCTTTTTGACATGGACCACATACATGATTTGAAGGCCTTTTAATCTTTGGAAGATCTCTCACAACTTCCCTTTTACTGAGTTTGGCAAGATTCTTGAGATTTATATGCCCCAATCTCCTATGCCATAACAAGCTTTCATTCTCTTGACTCACCATGCACCTGTCTTCACTAGTGTTTGATAAGACATATAAGTTTCCGGTTGTTCTGGTTCCTAAAGCCACTGCTTTGCCATTTTTTGGCTTCTTGATTTCACAACCTTCTTTAGTGAAAAGAACTTCATATCCACCATCACAGATTTGGCTCACACTAAGAAATTTGTGTTTGAGCCCACTCACATATAGAACATTATTGGATTTTAACTTTCCTTCATCCAGCTTAATTGAGCCTCTACCTTCAATCTTGGCCCCATCATTGTTGCCAAATCTCACTGAACCACCTTTCACTACATCAAGGCTTGAGAACCTATTCTTGTCACCTGTCATATGTGTGGAACACCCACTATCAAGAATCCAAGGTGTCTCGCTACTATGAGCCTTGAAAGCTGTTTGAACTACCAAGGAATTTATCATTTTCCCTTTTTGTCATTTCTCAACCCAAATTGCTTTATCTGATACATCAATAGGTTCCCTCAATTTTCTTTGAATTGTTTGTGTATGTCTTTGAGCTAGCTTTTGGGGAAGGTTTATCTCCTTCTGTGAAGGAAGAGCAGTCCAACAGTACCTTGCAATATGTCTCAACTTGAAACACCTGAAGCATTCTATTTTAACCTTATCCAATAGCAAATCTGTTTATGTTGTTGAATGCCACAACCTTGTTTTGTCTTCTACAGTTTGCCACTTTATGTCCAAAGTTATTGCATCCATAACAATACCCATAAAAGCCTTGACCATTAAATGTTTTATGATAAGCTCCAGTATAGCCTTCTTTACTCATCTTTGGCTTGGTCTTCTCAATATATGGATTCTTTTGGTGCTCCTCATCAAGACTCATTGGATTTGTTGTATTTCTATTTCCATTGGTCTTATTTACATTTGAACATTCCCCCTTTGAGTATCCAAGACCAGTTTTAATATGAGGTGACCTCTGAACACTCAAGATCTCATCTAGTACATTATCTCTTCCCCAAGTAGAAGTAAAGTGAGTAGTCCCTATCACTTGATTTTCAACTGTCTTGTCCTTAAAGTTCAATGTAACTGGAGTGGATGATGTGGTAGCTTCTATATAACTCCTCTTTTGTTCTCCTTCAAGTTCTGATCTTAACATTCCAACTTCTTTCTCAAGTTCTTCACACTCTTCACACTTGAGAGAGAGGTAAGATGATGAGTCATTTATAACATGTTCTAGTTCACTAATTGTGACAGTCAACTCCTTGATTGTTGTCTCAGAATTTTCAAGTTGATTCTTCATTTCTCTATTTTTCTTCCTTTCCTTTTTGAGATCAAGCAAGGCAGAGTACAACTCACCAACATAATCAATTTCACCTTCAGTGTCTTCATTATTATCAGACTTTTCTTTAGTTTGAGGTGATTCATCATCTTCAATAGCCATAAATAAAACCTCATCGTTGAGTCATTGTCTTCATCTCGATTCTTCTTCGAGGAGTAGCATTCATTCTTAGTCAAAAGACTTCTCCTTTTGAAATGGCTTTTCTTTTTCTTTGGTAAGAATTTTTTCTTTCCCTTCAAATCATTTCTCTCTTCCTCTTCATCTTCCTCTTCATCTATGTTTCCTCTCTTAGGACATTTAGAGGCAAAGTGTCCTATTCCACCACAACTGAAGCACTTAAAAGGTGATTTTCCCTTGTGTTTACCTGTTCCTTTCTTAAACTTTCTAGCTAAGTAAGCTATAAGTTCATCATCAGAGTCTTCAGATTCTTTTTCTTCTATGACCCTTAGCTTTTTCATTGCTTTGAATGCTGCTTCCTTCTCTGTGAACTTGCCCTTTTCAGTTCTCATCTCATAGGTTTTAAGTGTTCCATATACTTCATCAATAGTGATTGTATCCAAGTCTTTGGCTTCTTCAATGGCCGAGACTTTGGAGTCATATTTGGGAAGTACAGATCGGAGAATCTTCTGACATATCACAGAATTTTCAATTTTTTCTCCAACTCCTCTGATGGAGTTTACAACCTCATTTACTTTGACCATGTAGCTGTCTATGTCTTCTTCTTCAGTCATCTTAAGACTTTCAAATTGTGCTCTGAAGATTTGCAGTTTGGCTTTCTTAACTTTGATGTCCCCTTCATAGATGCTTATCAACCTGTCCCGGACTTCTTTAGCTGTATCACAGTCCATTACTTTAGCCATGACTTCTTCATTCAGCCCAGACATGATAGCATTTAATGCCTTGAGATTGTGTGCATAAGCCTTTTCTGCCTCATTGTCTATAAGCGGAGCTACTGATTCCTCATAACCATTAATCACAGACTGCCATACATCATACCCTAGAGATCCAATGTATATCTGCATTCTTCTTTTCCAAAAAAATATCCTGTACCATCAAAAATAGAAAATTTCCCAAAGTCTTTGGAGCTGCCTTCACTTGTGGCCATTCTTACAAACTCTCTGATCAAATCCCAAAGTGGTTACACTTCTCTTCACGGGAACTTGGCTCTGATACCAATTGTTATTCCCAGATTGACACTGAGAGGGGGGGTGAATCAGTGTCTTCAAAAATTCACCACAATGTGGCTAGGTCTACCAGACAGTGTATCATCACTCTGCAATCAAGGCACTCCAATATGTGCAACAAAGAAAAATAAACAAAAACGCAATGCACCAGAGTTTACGTGGTTCAGCCAAATTGCCTACATCCACGGAATAATACCCAACATAGGGTTTCGTATATTACTCAATACACTCTTAGATATTTTGACTGCTACAACAGTCCAGGAACACCAATCCCTGTTATAGTCTAAAATGCAATTCAGACAAGGGCACCAACCCCAACCCCTTAGACAAGCTCCAACTTGCTAGGTCACATTATTTTGATCCTACAACAGTCCAGAACACCAATCCCTCGTTATAGTCTAAAATGCAATTCAGACAAAGGCACCAACCCCAACCCCCTAGACAAGCTCCAACTTGCTAGGTCACAATGTAAACCAATAATTCAAGTTCCCCAAATTACATTCATGAGATAGATTCTTCATCACTAAACATAACCTCGAAAATAATAGACAATCACTTGTGAATACGGGTTACCTCAACTTGTGTAAGATGCATGGTAACAATACTTGTTTCTCTTTTTCTCCAACTCTTTTTTTTTCTCTTTTCAATCTTTTTCAGTTTTCTCTCTTTAAAAAAAGCCATACAACCATGTTCCCTTCTTTTCTTCTTCTTGCTTCTCTTTTCTTCTCTTTCACTTTCTTTCTTGTTCAAAAAACAAAAGACTTCTTATTCCCATGCTTCAGATCTCCATAGCCAACCAACGTCTTCTGGTTCGACCTCCACGCTATTCCCAAGCTCCACAAAACGTCCTCCTCTTTTGCTCTCCTTTTATAGATTAATTTAACTCGAGTTTGAATCAAACTCGAGTTCCTATCTGACTTAAACAATGAGTGTTTTAACGTACAAATCGGACTAACTTCGAGATCTCCAATGAACAATCCCACCGTTGGATTTGAATATCAAGAAGTCGTGAAGCTCTCCTCCAAAAATCAGCTCAATCGGACACTGGATGACCATCCGATGAAGAGGTTGATCAAAACTGGACTCAGAGTTTGAGTCAAACTCAGAGTTCCTATCTGACTTAAACAAGGAGTGTTTTGACGTACCAATCGGACTAACTTAGAGATCTCCAATGAACAATCCCACCGTTGGATTTTAAGATCAAGAAGTCGTGAAGCTCTCCTCCAAAAATCGGCTCAATCGGACACTGGATAACCATCCGATGAAGAGGTTGATCAAAACTGGACAGAGACCCTCAAAAACGGGATTCTTGAGTTTTCTTTATTTGAATTGGATTCTTTCTCTCGAAACCTTTTTGTGTGTTGCTGTACCATATCAAAACCCACTTAAGTTGCCAACAATGACAAAACCTTCATTTTAGGCCAATGGAACACAAAACAATCAAATCATCACCAAAAAAAAAAAAAAAGGGGGGGGGGGGGGGGGGAAAAAAAAGAAAAAGAAAAAGAGAGAATTTGAAATTCTCATTTTTTTAATCTAATTTTCAAAAATCAGTGTTAGAACTCGTTTTGGATAAAAATACAAAAATCATTCGTAAGTAAAATTGAGTTTTTTAATAAAAAAATATATTTGGCATTACCAATTTGCAAAATAACAAAAAAATTCTTAAGTTTTAAGACTTGTATTTGGAAAAAAATGTATATAAATCTTCTCCTACTATTAATGGTCGGACTACGTTGACGGACAAACCATGGTTCAGCCTAGTGATCTGGACCAACCCGGATGATAATTGTTCGACCATAGTGAAAGCGTATGAACCAAGCAACAAACTGTGCAGTGTTTTGCTCATAGTCAACTCGTATAATGTTTGGGACAAGGTTCCTAGTTGAGTAAAGGAGTCCTATTTTGTAGAGTCTTGGTGGAACTCTACTGCAAGAATTCGGGTCGGACTCTACAATCATCATACAGGTAAATGCCTAAAATCTATATAAACCTAATAGATGGCCAGGAGGAGGTAAGGATTCTGGAGTTATCTTCCCTAGCATTGAGAGCCATCTCGAGTTTTCTTCTTCTTACACTCTACTTCTTGCTAACTTGATTGTCGGAGGCGTTACTCGACCAACACAGTCGAACACATTTTTGCAGGTTTACTTGTTTGTACGATTGAGCAGGGTTTTTGCAGCAACAATTGGCGTCATCTTTGGGAAACTGATCAAAAAGCCATCATGCATGCTAGATTAGGAAGGTTCATTGGAGATCTAACTTTTGAAAGGTGTACTTGTGAGTTGAATTGTCAAATGTTAATTATGACTAGAGATGTCGGACATTCTCACCTAGGAGGAACTAAGGAAGCTCTCAGTTTCATCCAAGTGAAAGTTGTTGCTGCTACTACTGTTGCTGCTCTACTTTGATAGAGACGTTATATAATCACAACAAGACAATTGGCAATGAGGGTTCACCTTGGGTTAGGTCAGGTGAGATGGTTAACTCAGTAGGTGTCACATCCACTCAGCCGGTACCATATCTGGCATACTCGAGTGTATGATCTATAGCCCCAAAGATTAGTATCGAGGAAATCAACCTCCCACATTTACAATAATATAATCAAGAACAAGACTAAAATCAACATTAACTATACTAACTGAGAGATCAAGATAAGATTCAAAAGAATATACAATATAATCAGAGTGCGGAAAAATGATACCAATAGAATAAATCAAATGTAGAGTGTAGCAGAAAAATCACTCTACAACAGCAGCGGAAAAGTAGATCGAAACTAAAAAGAAAGATTACAACTGATTCTCAAAATAGAAAGAAAATAAAAGAAGTAATCAAAATCTAAATTAATGTTTCTTCAAGCCTATAGAGAACACTTCTAAAAGTAAATGTCTCTATATCCAAATAATGATGTACTAGCACATGGGTGCGACTATTCCTGATATGCTCCTCCATCACCATGATAGTCTTCGCCATCGTAATCATCGTAGCCAGCACCTTGGGTGTAGTATGAGTCATCCTGGGCAAACTCATATGTTGGTCCGTCATAATCATCAACACTTGCAGATAGATCTAACAAAGATGTTTGCAGAAATGAGTGAGTTCAAAAGAACTCAGCAAAACAGTTCATTCTATAATAACACAATAGAGCATGATAGCAAAACATAAAGGATGATTCTAACTTTATGTATGTTGATCTCTATTGGCAGACATGCTTTAAGTCATAGCACCATACTCCTCTAGGTAGGTACCAAATCACTCTCCCTCAACCATCTCGGTATCTTGAGTTCTTTGGTTGTAATTGGGTCCTGCATCCCTCTTGGACATTCCATGGCTGGGGTTTAGGTCATCGCTCTCTCACATCACCATTGGTCTGAGTATTGACACATGTCAAGATTAAACTTAGCCCAATGTAAGTCTTCTACTTAGTTATATCAAGTCAGAGTTAGATACTTCCATTCCTCGCCTCTTGCGATCCTTTCCAGTATCCTTCTCATTAGAGTTAGCGTATCGTATGGCTACAACAAACTCGGCTACGGACTCATCAACCCCATTGGTCATCCAAAAATAGTAAAAGGGAAGCTCTTATATCCTCTAACGGGTTTGTTACCGGTCTTGAGCACCCACAAACCCCCATTGCTGGTTATTTGGTTTCAATATCCTTCCGAATTGGGTCTGATATAATAGGGTAAACTTAGCTAAACATTGCTAGACAAGCCCTAGGTATGTCAACCAATAATTAAGGAAATAGTCAAGCGACATCATCGGAAAGCGTCCCATACCACTTCCACTGATGTCCAAAAACATAAATGTCAAAAGGACATTCCCCATTCCCCAATTGTACTTGAGCAATCACATTCGCAAATTAGTCATTCACCAACACAACTGATAAACCAATACACAAGGAAATAATCAATCATCCATGGTCAAATTAATAATTGAATTATATGAACAAGTCCTATTGTAGTTACAGTACTTACAGCAGCAATATGATTATAAGAAAATATAAGAACAGTAGCTTGATCATGCAATCTGAATCAAATACAAGTAAACATGCATTTTCAGTTTTTAGGGAATCAACCGTCCTTACCTTAAATAACTTCGAAGAATTCCGAAGAAAGAATGAGGATAGGTCCAAGGTTAGCAAATAAACCCTAAACAAGCATAGTTCAATCATTAGGAACAAATCCTCGAAGATCGGAAGTCAAACGGATCAAGACAAACCAATAATTCAGCTATTGTCAGGTTGGGTAGGTTGGCTAGGTCGCTTGGGCAATTGACCTAAGGTACTGTACGGATAGAAACTTGAATTTTTTATCCGAAACTCAACTTCTGTGATTCAAAACACTCTGAATTTTAAGGAAAAATCTAGAATAGTAGTCTAAATTATGCATATATTATGCATCAACAATGATCAAAAGAATAGATTTCTAAATTAATCAAAAACTAGGTTTTCAGAGAAAACAATCCGTAAATTCTATGGAAAGGCTAGAGAGAATGAGAATTCACTCTAGAAGAATAATAATAGTAGATCATAGTTAGAAACTAACATAGGAATGAATCTAACGTGCTTTAGAAATAAAAACAATAGAATGATCACACATCCATGAAGATTTCGCAAGATCTCTTCTTAAAATCAAGTTGTGTAGATCATAGAAGCATTGGAGTGAATGGAGATTCATTCACAACTACAAAGATTGAAGAAGAGGTCTTTGCCATGATACACAACCATCTTCATAATCATAGAGATGAGAAGAAATCAATAGAAGAGTAGATCAATTGAATAGTATGAGTAATTACTAACCTTAACGAAGAGGACTCACCAAAGAAGTTGAGAATTCGCAAAGGATCTTCCACAACTCAAAAGAGATGGCTTGAGAGAGGCTTCCCTCGTTCTCTAGAGGCTTTAGAAACAAGTGTGGCTGAAAACCAGGTAGTCCCATTAAATATAGCATCAAAATTCTAAAAATCAGAAGTTCACAATCAAGCCCCTGACACTGTGGGTCGATTGGCCCAGTCAACCCAAGCAATTGACCCAGGCTGACAGCAAGCCCAGATCAAGGAATTGAAGCTCCAACCTCAAACTTTTCAATGGGGCTTCCCCCAACTCAACGAGCAACTCACCTAGCATTAAGGGACCCTTCAAACCATATCCAACTAGGCCTCAAGTCCAATCAACCAAGCTTTTCTTCTTCAAGGTGCAGTTTGTTCTCCAACTCTTACAAGGTTTCCAAGTGTGGGACTCCATCATCAATCTCCATGGGTTCTGGGTCAAACACTATGTTTTCTATTGAGATGGCCCAAAATTGCCTTTTCCCTTCACTTTGGGTCTTCGGACCTACAAAAAAAAAAAAAAGGTTTCTGGGTTAGGGTTAAGGCTGGATTTCACAGTGGGGACTATTGTTGCTTGTATCTCAAGATATTACGCAAGTGTATGTATCGCAATCAAGTAATAAATGATAAGTAAAGTATCGATCCCACAGAGAATTCTATCCCTAACTTTCAATGTAAAAGTAAAACTGATTTAAACAAGATTAACAAGATTGATTTGTGATTGACTGACTAAATAACCAAATGATAGGTAATTAAACTAAAGAACTAAAATGGAGATTGAGCAATAGAAGGAACTTAGTGAGGGAAAAAAGTGTTGGGAATCAAGTTTCCCTTCCCTTGAATCTTATAATGCAAACACTAAAGTAATACTACAGCCAAAATATATCAAGAACCTGGAATGAAATGGCATAATGGTATTTTCCAATACACATATATTTAGCATCCTAATTCAACATCTGCATATTCCTATGAAGAATTGAAATATGAATGCAATTTAAACCCAATCCGAATCATGGTAATGTGAGGTAATTGGGTATTCCTACCCAGCCTACTAATTAGCACAAAATAATTAAAGATTATGCTAACTCACACAATTCAGCAAGCATCTAGACTGCATTAACTTTCCAGTTAACTAAATCATCACAGTCGTTCATGAAAGATTAATCAAGAACCGAAATTAATCAATATATATCATGCTGAATTCATTGACAATAAGTTGTATTGCAGTAAAACTAAAGAACACATGATAGTTACATCTTAAAATTCAGGTTTAGGTACTACCATCATCCCAACACAACACAAGTTTAGCCCATAACTGAAATCAAATACACAGCCGTAGTTATAGTTATCATTAAGCTAGAAGATAAGAAGATAAAGTTATAAAAATAAAAAGAAACTAAAGCTTCAATGCTTCCACAAGAGCTCCAGCCTTCTTCTCCAGCAGATCATCTTCTCCAGCAGCTCTCCTTGCTTTCGCACGAGTCAGCTCTGGTTCTCTTCCTCTCAATCATGTATTCTATTCTCCTTTCTTACCTCCTCCTTAGCCTCCTCTCTCTTTCTTCCATAATATGCACTCATCATTAGGGTAGAACCACTGGCCCTAGGATTAGAACATTCCTCCTCAAATCAAGGGCTGAGAACAATCATGCATTTACAAGAGTAATGTCCTCTAAAGTTAGCCCCTTCTGGTCATTTCCACTTGAATTGGATCTGAGAATATTCTGCTCCGTACTGCTGCAGCAAACTTTACAGCAAAGTTAGAGGACAAATTCTTCTTCTATTATGAATCTTCACCTACATTTTTCAAGAGAAAGAGGATTAATCAAATTCATCCATTAATCTGAAGAGAAATTCATGTAAGAGTGACAATAATGACCTATACAAGATGCAACATGTTGAGACTCAATAAGACAACATCTAATGAATACTAACACTAAAACAAAGATAAAGTACTCCTAAATCAAGCCATCTCAAGTATAAAGTTATCAATCTTAACTCTATTTCATAGAGTTATCAACTATTAAAGTGAACCCTCGTTGCTAATTGTCTCATTGCGATAATATAGCATCTCTATCAAAGTAGAGTAGTAGTAGCGGCAACCTTCACTTGGATGAGACAGAGAGCTTTCTCAATCCCTTTTAGGTGACAATGTCATACATCTCTGGTCATCATTATCATTTGACAATTCAACTCACAATATACCTTTTAGAAATTAGATTATCCAGTTTTATACAAGGGTGGGTTACTTGCAATAGACCCAAAAAAAAAAAAAAAAAAAAAAAAGTGGTGGAAAAGTTGATAGGAGTAGCTACAAATCTTGGAGAGATTTGGAAATGCCACCCACTTATTTGCTCAACCACTTTTTGCAATTGGTGCTTTGCATTGAATGGAACTACAAAATTCAGAATATGTCTCATCAAATACTAGAACATATGGATTCTGTTGGGGTAATTATATTACAAATTATACAAAACACAATAATGAAATTGCAATACAATTGAAAGATGAAGATCCTTAGCCAATCCGAAGAGCTTGCTGTTGTAATCGAACGAACCACCGACGAATGAGGTTGAGTCACACCTTGAGTGAGGTCTTTAAGGTAATTAAAGAATCATTAAGAAGTAGTCCTAAAAGAATAGACATCAAACGGATTGAAACGGACGAAGAAATCCCTTGCTGTCATGATGGGAAGACTGGCAGGGTCGATTGGTCCAGTCGACCCAGTGAACAGGATGCATCCAAAAACTAATTTTTTTATCCGAAACCTATTTTACAAAATTCGAAACGCTACGAAACTCGGAGGGAATCTCTAAAATAGTAATCTAAGACTAACTAGCATAGATTAGACATCAAACAACAATAAAAACCAATACTTACTAATTTAGAATCATATTTTCTAATTTAATAAAAATCATAGTTTTCAATGAAAACAAGTTATGAACTCAAGAGAAGAACTAGAGATGATGAGATCTCATTCTAGTAGATCAACCTAGTAAATCATGGATATGAATAATCATGAAGATACATCTATAATGCTAAAGAAATCATAACAAGAGTATGATCATAGTTTCATGAAGAAAACATAAGAATCATGGTTAAGATTGAATATGAAGATCATAGCATAAAAGAATGAATGGAGATTGCAGAAGAGATGTTTGCAAAGATGCAACATCTTCTTCATAATCTTAGTACAGAGAATGGATCATAGTAAGAGTAGATCAATACCATAAAAGAGCAATTACTAACCTCTGATTGAAGAACAAGAGAGGAAACTTGAGAATTGCAAGAGTTGATCTTCTTCCACACTAATGGAGGCTTTGAGAGGAGTTCCCTTCGTTCTCTAGGTGTTTTGGAAGCAAGGGAAACTAAAAATACGAAGACCTATATAAATCTAGCAACATAAACCTAAATAGAGGATCTTGCATAGATTCTATCTCTATGGGTCAATTGGCCCAGTCGACCTAGGCTGTCAGCAAAGCCTGAAACAGGGAATTGAGGGCCTAACTCTTATCAAAATCAAATGGGCTTCACAACATAAACTATAAATCACCTAGCATGGAGGAATGCCTTCAAATCATTTCCAACCAAGCTCTAATAGATTCAATGATAGCATGATACTAATAGACCTTGCAACTGAGGAATTTAGTCTCATCAATTTTTCAGTACCACCAAAATCATGTCATAATATTCTACTGAAGATGAAAGGTGACGTGTCTTACTTGTTCAATCCCATCCATCCAATAGCTGGATTTTTGGGTTCTAATTGATTCTAAGAAGCATGGATGAAGTTACTTATTCAGCATCAATTTTGGTCAAGTTTCACTCTGTAATTACGTGTTTTCCCCACTTCTAGTGATGGAAAATCCTAGACCTACAATACTATTTATCATCTATGTATGGTGGGATTCAAATTTCTTTTCTATGAAATGAAATGTGGGGAGTTTAAAGAAGTGTTCAAAAAGCCAACGCAAAGCTGTTTTAGTGGTTGCAACCAACACCTCTTAGTGAAGAGGTCGTAGGTTCGACTCTTGCTGAGGCATATTAATATTCCCATGCCCCGACTTAATAAAGTCCCTTTGAGGAAGTAGACTAATTGCTAGTCAAAATGCTCATCAATTGCTAGAGTTTCAAATCTCTAGTCAACAGGAATATGATGAATTTACCCTTTGTTTTTGCGTTGCATAGTCTTCTATTATACCCTAATTGATCATTTGTCAAATTTATATTTTGCAGTTTGACAGCTGCATTATTTAGGTTTTGACTTGTAATTATAAAGCTATCAAATTACAAAGCTATTGGCTTACAATTAGAAATTTCTATTATATGAAGTATAATCTAGATTTCTTGATAATCTTTGAATCGATATATTTCTTGAATCATAATAGTTATAGAATAAAATAGATAATGGCTGGACTATGGTGCAACAGTGAAGTTAATCCATTATGATCTTGTAGTTCATGGGTTAAAATAGGAAATCTAGAAAGCTCACAATTGAGAAACTAGCATACATCCTTTCATTTGATTTGGTTTAAATAAAGGAATTAACATATGTAGATAGGTTAAAACTAATGGATAAAGAATCTTGAGATTATCATTGTAATTTTTTTTTCATTGCATCTTGCAATCACGATTAAACTCATCTATGAGTATGAAAAGGTAGACTTAGAAAGTAAAGACATGGTAATCTGTATAGTATTGATCATGATCCATGTCAAGAAAACATTCTCTTCCGACAAGGATTCTGAAAAACTAGATCAAAATCAGATCAACAACATTAGACGAATGTAAAATCGAATATAAACCCAAGTAAGATCAAAACCAAACCTTTCCTTATTGAGTTATTAGAAATTCGTTTGAGAGAGAATTCTTCCACACATAGATTAGTGAGTGGGAGATGTGAAAGGGGCCATGATTTCAGTTAGTGGGTGGGGATTGATCTGGTGGATAGATTAACTTCTGATGAACGCAAGTGAAGTTGTTGTCTTGTTTGATCTTTGAAGATTTCTTGATTCAGTAAAAGGCCTATGAACTCATCAAGAGGAAGAGGGTCAAGATGAGATGTAATTGAGGTGGCAAAGGATTCATATTCATGGCCTAGGCCACAAAGCATTGTGAGGATAATACCTGCATCAGAAACTGAGTGAGCAGCGGTGGCAAAATGATCAACAATAGATTTATTCTTCTGAACATATTCGGCCATAGAAGAGTGGCCTTTGCAAATTTGAAAAAGTTGGTATTTCAATTGCATTATGTGGGCTGGAGATTGGGAGGCATAAGTCCGTTCAAGGGAATTCCAAGCAGCGTGGGAAGTGGTGAGACTAACGATTTGAGAAAGAGCACTTTCAGAAAGGGAGGAGATGATCCAAGATAAGATCATCTGGTCTTGCTTGCGCCATTGAGAATATGTAGGGTTAGGAATGGAGGTTGATGTGGGTGATGTGGTGGAGGGATTAGGTATGGTTTGAGGAGGAGCTGGATTGGTTCCATAAGTAGAGGAAGAAATTGCAATTTCCAGAGGAGATAGTTGCTTCGATCAAGCTTTACAAGTAAGAGAGAAACGATGTTGGTAGGTGAAATCAGAGAAGAAGCCATGGTAGTGGTGGAGCTGGTCTTGAGGATCGTGTAGATGGCGGGCAGAGGCTGAAAAACTAATACCAAGTTAGAAATTCGTTTGAGAGAATTCTTTCACACACAAATTAGTGAGTGGGAGATGTATATTAATATTATATGAATTACAATTCAAATATTTGAATTCGAGTTTGAACTACAACTTGTTTACAATCAAACTCTACAACTTGTTGATACTCTTAACTATAACTCAAAATTCTTCTTGATCGGTTGGAGATAAGATCAATCGAGGATAGAGCTAGTTATGGTGGATTTGAATTTGAATTTGAATTTAGAAACTTATCCTTTACAAAGTACAGGGGAAAAAGAACAAGAAACCTTGCAAGGGATAAAAAGAAGAAGAAAATAGCAAGTGAGCTTCCCACGCGCTGCTTCTCCCGATGATGCTCCTCCTTTGGTAATTGTAGGTATTGATTGGCAGTTATGATGAAAGGTGTCATGAATAACTATGAGGAATGAGGGCTGGGCATAAACCGTGGCATGGCTTTGAAAATAAAAAAATAAAAATATGGACATTATAGTCCATCCATATCTGAGGGTATTATGGTCATTAAAATTCTATTAACGGTCCTAGATAACGGTGTTAGGGTTGGAGGGTGTGTTTGCAAGGTTTTGATTTTGGAGGGGGTGTGCCTCTTTCCCATGGAAACGGAGGGGGCTTAGGTAAAAATCTTTTTCCACCTAAACGTACTACAAGAATAAGCATAGTTGCAAATTCAGGCTGAATTTCCATCCACAATTGTTGTCCTTGTTAAATGCTTCCTTACCTTCATCCAATGTTAGTTTGTTCTTCTAATATACTTCTATATAAAAACCATGAACAATGCCACCCTTCTCCAAATTTCTTCCTCCACTATTCATTTTCCTCGTTATCAGGTTGCATTACTCATTTCCTTCCATTATCTTAGCTCATGCGTTGTAGGAAGCTAAAGATCAAGAAATTAGAAAAAGCAGTTGCTCACAAAGTATTATTCGCGAAATAGAAGAATATGACCTTCAAGAAAGCTATAGTAATGTTCTCCCTCGCCGGTGTCTTGACCACCTTTTCTAGTAGTGGAGCATAAGTGCATGCAACTAAATAAAACAATAATTGTAATTATTTTATAGTAGTGATTTCCCCCCCGAAATGTTTATGTTTTGTATAGCCTTAATGATCTACTGCTCTGATTTCTGAATCAGTTTTATCATATAAAAGGATCGTAAGTCATTATTCACAGACAAACACACTTAGGAATTTGAAATAAAATTTTCTATCTTTTTACTAGAGATCT
This sequence comes from Hakea prostrata, assembly GCF_041222555.1. Lineage (NCBI taxonomy): Eukaryota > Viridiplantae > Streptophyta > Magnoliopsida > Proteales > Proteaceae > Hakea > Hakea prostrata. The sequence goes on from NC_142603.1 coordinate 39,033,959, forward strand.
TACTCTGTGCGCGAGAATTTAAGGAGGTCGAGGTAATTACTTACACCAAAACCATGGGTTTTGATCTCACTGTCTTCCCCTGACCAGCCAATCTTGCCTTGTATAAAATGTTTGCCTCACAAACCCATATATTTTCAGTGTTTTTCCTTTTATTATTGTTTTCCATTTGATACACTGTGGACCTGTGGTATTTCTTGAGCTCCATGATGCATTTGAAGTATGAAGACGAACTTTTCAAATATTTCCATTATCTTCATACTTTTAAGGCATTATGGAGCTCAAGATATACTGCAGCGTATCAATAAAAAACCATTAAAAATAAAAGAACTGAAAGTATCAATTATGTGTTTGTGAGGCAAACCCACAAATACTTTATACAAGGCAAGACCATCTGGCTAGGGGAAGAAAGTGAGATCAAAACGAATGGTTTTGATGTGAGTAATTACCACGCTGACCTTAAATTATCTGTGCAAACAGAGAAAAAAAAAATTGGAATTAATGACCGTCACTAGTAAAAAAATAGAAAATTTATTTCAAATTCCTGTGTGTGTGTCCATGAATAATTACTTCCAATCCTTTTATATGCAATTTTACATGATGAGACTAACTCAAAATCAAAGCAACAAGTCAAACAAGTCATTAAGGCTGCACAAAACATAAACATTTCATGAGGAAAAATCACTACTATAGAATAATTACAATTATTGCTTTAATTAGTTGCATTCACTTACATTCCACTGCTAGCAAAGGTCAAGACACCGGCAGGGGAGAAAAACACCGTGTGGTATCCCACCAAAATAAATAAATCTCATCTGGACTCCTATTCGGAAAGTTACCATTTCCCTTTTGACGCTAGAATATGGGTCCCCAAATCTTCTGACCGTCCCTACTCAGTTGATCCAGGAATTATCACCATTTACCTTGATCATCTCGACTCAGGTTTTCGAATCCCCTTGATCCCCATAGTTCAATCTTTATTGGACTACTATCATGTCTGCCCTTCTCAACTCACTCCAAACTCACTCCAAACAGTTGGAGACTAGTTTACTGTTTTTCGCTTTTATCCTCAAGATGAATCGTATCCCCTCTGTTGATCTTTTCGGAAATTACTACACCTTGAAAGTATCCCGCGAACGCGGATACCTTCATTTTGCCATAAGAACTTGCATTTTGAATGAACTGGGGAAAGACTCCCAGATTTTCATTCACTCCTCCATTCCCCATGATAACAAGCAATGGCGAGAGAAGTATTTCTTCTGCGCCATTCCGAATCCAAACTTTCGGTCTCGATGGTGTTTACATTCCTTGAACTCCTTATCCCCTTTGAATGTGCGTCCCGAGCTCAGTGAGTACGATCGAGAAACTTGGGGTTTGATTCCCACTGGAACTCCAATAGATGCGGCCAAGTTAAAAACGGATGCAGGTCTTATGTTGGATGTTGTTGCTCCAGATACTAATGTACCCCCTTTTGTTGAAGAAGATGATCAAGATGTTCCTCCCTTAAAAGAAAATAATCAGAACATTCCTCTCCCTGAAGAAATTCATGAAGTTGCCCCACCAGAACATAATGCTGTCAATGCGGAAGCTCTTATGGTAGCTGATCCTCAGATTGGTCATGGAGATCCAGAAAATATTGTCATGCATACTGGTTCAAATGATGCTGCCGTAAATGCAAATCTTGAGAATGTAATTGAGATAGTTGATCTTCAACCAGTCCCTAACCAGCCTGATGATACCATGAGTGTTGCTGACTCTGGAAATCCTTTCAATCTTGAGTGGCTTTTAAAAGAAAATCATACAGCCTGCCGCAATTGGGAGGTTGCCAAGAGAGTGGGGCACAAAAGGCCGAATCCCCCGTGACAAGAGAAAAACTGCTCGAATGTCTGACTCTGAGCTTTACTCTCACGGATGGGGGTAATAAATAGATCTTTCTTCTCATTCTTTTATTAAAATTGATTTACTATTGATCTAGTTATTTATTATGTTTAGTTTTTATTGATTAACCTACAGATGTTTTGGAGCTGCCTTTAATGCATTTTCTGAAGTGTTGGAGAGGGAAAAAACTTTATCCCAAGAAAATGATGATCTAATCAAGAGGAATTTTGAGCTGGTCAATGAGGTACAAGAACTTCGAAGAAATTTGAACTCTTCAGAGAGAAGATTGACAGCAGCTGAATTTAGAGAAATTGATTTGGTCAATGATCTTGATGATTTGCACACTGATTATGAACTCTGCTCTGATCATTGTGCTGATTTGTAGGAAGAGATTTCTATGTTAAGAGATGTTGTTTCAAATTATAAGGACGAGCTTCTTCAGCTCGAAATGGTAAAGAATAATGCCCTTGAAAGGGCTAGGATTGCTACTACTGATAGAGAGGATTTTAAGGAAAAGCTAACCAGAGCTTTGGTCTGGTCACAAAGTATTGAGAAAGAAAAGAATGAACTTTAGGAAAGGTTCAATGAGATTGAAAAGCTGAATACAACTTTAGAGTTGGCCCAAGAATATCATGTGAAAGCTTTCAGTTCAATTTTACAGGAAAAATTTGCTTTAGAGGATAAAAATGATGGTTTGGGATTGAGACTTAGTGAGGTGACAGCAGAAAGAGATAATCTTGAGGTTTCCCTAGGCTTGGTTTCCAAAGAAAAGGAAAGTCTTCATGCTCTTTTGGATGAAACTTTAAAATTCAAAACTTTATTGCATGAAGATTTGGAAGCAGAAAGAAGACAATTTGAAGCAGAGAAGAAAAGAATACAAAGTGAAAATCAGATTGTCTTAAATTCAGTCACCTCCTCAATGAAGGAAGTTGGAGATAATCCAGCTTTCCTCGAATTTGCAAGAATATGGTGAAGGATTGCTCTGATCAAATCTTCTCAGAAATCCTCAAGATTCATCCTGATATAGATTTCAGATTGTTACCTCCAGAATAACTCCCATCCAAAACCTTTTTTGATCTTAGGAATTTGAGATACCCTAACTCTGATAGTTCATCAGAAGATGATTCTAACAATGATAATAGTGAGTCTTCCAGCCTTGGCCAAAATCATTCTGCCAGTGATTCAGATAACAATGGTGATGATGACTCACCTCTTCAAGATGATAAAGAAATTGTTGCCAATGATGCTGCTGATGTCGATCCATCTGATAATGTTGCAAATGTTGATCCATCTGCAAAATCACAAGTTTGAAGAAAACATTTCCTGTGTTTATGAATTTACGTTTTTCCTCTCTTTTGTTTACCTCTTTAGTATATGAGGTTTTTGAACTTGTCTATCTTTTATATTAATGAAATTTCCTTCCTTTCCTTTGCTCTTTTTGGCTTTGACAGAATAGTATCTTTTATAATATTGGCAATCATCTTCTGATCATCGCATATTTGATTAGATACATATCTCTGATCATACTTGTATTCTTCATTGACTTCTGATGAGATACTTCTGAAGAGACAATATTTGATAAAAACCTCAATAGCTGATCAGATATTCTCAGATAATGGTCTGCAGAAAATCTTTGAGCTTTTGATAAATAATCCTCCATATAACCTGATCCTTGAATTGTTTTATTGATTAATTCCATTGTTCTCAATCAAAAGGCTGCCTTAGAGAGATGCTGTCTTAGAGAGATGGCTACTAGAGCTTGACTTTGGAAAGTCGGGATCATCCTCGAAAGGAATGATCCATGATTAACTTAGCATCACCTGGCTACCTGAGCCTAACTTACGTAAAGTCGGGACCACCCTCAGAAGGAATGATCCGTGATCAGCTTCGGAAAGCATGACCAGGCCTCGGAAGGCTGGCTACTTGAGCCTGATTTATAAAAAGTCGGACCATCCTCGGAAGGAATGATCCGTGATCAGCTTCGAGAAGCATGACTAGGCCTCGGAAGGCTGGCTACTTGAGCCTGACTTATAAAAAGTCGGGACCACCCTCGGAAGGAATGATCCGGATCAGCTAGCCTAATCACGCCTCAAATGGCTGGCTACTTGAGCTTGACTTCGGAAAGCCGGGATCACCCTCGGAAGGAATGACCCTGAATCAGCATTGAAAAGGCATGATCAGACCTCGTAAGGCTGGCAACTTGAGCCTGACTTCGGAAAGTCGGGATCACCCTCGGAAGGAATGATCCTGGATCAGCTTTGAAATTGCATGATCAGACTTTGTAAGGCTGGCCACTTGAGCCTGACTTCGGAAAGTCGGGATCACCCTCGGAAGGAATGATCTTGGATCAGCGTTGAAATGGCATGATCAGAAGACTGGTTTGCCAAAAATGTTCTTTGGATTAAAATGAAGAAGAAACTTCTGATGACCATGATTAATAAGATGATTTCTTCAAGAATACTAGAAAATCCTGCCTTCTTTCTATTGATAATATTTCTTGAGGTGAATTACATTCCACGGTCGTTTCAAACAACTCCCATGAGCATCCTTTAGCCAATATGTGTTTCTACTCCAAAGTTTTGTTACCACATATGGCCCTTCCCAATTTGTAGAAAGCTTTCCACAGTTTCTTGGATCTGATGCCGACTTCTTTCTCAAAACCAAATCTCCCACTCTAAAAGATTTAGATCTGGCTCGGGCATTGTAGTACGCCGCTGTTCTCCTCTGATATTCTATATTACGATATAAGGCTTTTTCTCTGACTTCATCTAAGAATTCAAGATTTGCCCTCAATCCTTCTTCATTAGCTATTGGATCAAATCCTTCATATATGTTTGATCCCACCATAACCTCCACTAGAGCCAACGCCTCTGACCCATATGCTAGTCTGAAAGGTGTTTCTCCTGTTGGAGTCCTGACTGTAGTCCTATATGCCCACAGTACATGAGGTAGCTCATCGATCCATAAGCTATTTGCTTCCTCCAGTCTCCTTTTTATTCCCTGCAGAAGTGTTCTGTTGGTTACCTCAATTTGACCATTCCATTGAGGATATGCCACAGATGAGTGCTTGCATTCAATATGATAATCTGCACAAAATTCCTTGAATCTTTCATTGTCAAATTGTGGTCCGTGATCAGTAAGTAGAATCTTTGGCAGGCCATATCTAAATATGACATGATTTCTAAAGAACTTCTCAATTTGACTCGTGGTTGTCGTTGCCAAGGCTTCTGCTTCTACCCACTTCGTGAAATAATCAATTGCGGCCACTACGAACTTTTTCCCTCCAGTTGTAACAGGAAATGGCCCTAACAAATCCATACCCCACATAGCAAATGGAAGGGGATTAAGAATTGATGTTAGTTGTTTCTCTGGTTGGCTCTGAATTGGTGCATGAATTTGACATTGATGACACCTTCTTACATACTCAATCACCTCAGATTGCATGCGTGGCCAATAAAATCCTTGCCTTAGAACTTTATAAGCCAAAGCTTTCCCACCTGAGTGACTTCCATAAATTCCCTCATGGACCTCTGATAAAGCATATCGTGCATCAGATGGTCCCAAACATTTCAAAAGTGGTCCAGAAACTATTCTTTTATATAACAGCTATTCTTTAGAATAAACCTAGCAGCACTTCTTTTCACCGTTCTGGCCTTTTCCCTATCTTCAGGAAGAATACCATCTTTCAGATACTGTACAATAGGATCCATCCAAGATACTTCTGCATCAATTTCCATTATCTCTAGATCTGAATATGCTGGAATATCTAGCTCCTCAAAATATATAGTTTGTGGTATAGAAGTAGATTTTGCAGATGCCAACTTTGCCAGAGAATCTGCTTCATTGTTTGATTTTGGGATATCCTCGTGATTGAGAATTGTGAAAACCACTCTTTACATTGCCATACCTTTTTAAGATAACTGACCATCCAATCATCCTTCACATCATACAATCCAGTAACCTGGCTGACCACCAGCTCAGAATCACTTTTTACTTCAATGTTCTGTACACAAAGGGATTTAGCCAATCGCAAACCTGCAATGAGAGCTTCATATTCTGCTTCATTGTTTGAAGCGTGAAAATTAAATCGAAGTGCGCTCTGAATTACAAATCCGAACGGACTTTGTAAAATCACTCCTGCTCCTGATCCCTGAGAATGGCTTGACCCATCTACATGTAGAGTCCACCCAGAAGATGCCTTATTGGAATCTTTTTCCTCCTCCGGTGATGAAATACTTTCGGCAATAAAATCAGCCAAAACCTGTGCATTTATCGCAGTTTTGGGCTTATAATCTATATCATGTTCTGTTAACTCTACTGCCCATGATACCATTCTCCCCGCAAGATCAGGCTTATGCAGTATTTTCTTTAAAGGCTAGTTAGTAAGAACAATAATTGGATGAGCCTGAAAATAAGGTCTAAGCATCTTGGCTACTATTATCAAAGCTAAAGCCTGTTTTTCAAATTCCGGATATCTGGATTCTGCATCTAACAATGTATGACTTACAAAGTAGATAGGATTTTGAATAGTACCTTCTTCTCGAAGTAATACTGCGCTTATTACTGCCTTCGAAGAAGATAAATATATCTGCAAGATCTCTCCTAGATTTGGTCGAGATAGAACTGGTGGACTGGTCAGCCTCCTTTTTAGTTCTTCAAATGAATTTTGACAGTCCTCTGACCATTTGAATTCGTTGAGTGCATTTAGATTTTTTAACGCCTTAAAGAATGGTGCACATTTGTCTCCTGATTTTGATATAAATTTGCTTAATGCCGCAACTCTTCCTGTTAAACTTTGAATTTCCTTCATACTGCTGGGTGCTGTCATATTCAACATGGCCCTGATTTTTTCTGGATTTGCCTCAATGCTCCTCTGTGTAACCATATAACCAAGGAATTTGCCAGACGAAACTCCAAATGCACACATTTCGGGATTGAGCCTCATTCCATTCCTTCTGAGTACATCAAAGCACTCCCTTAGATCAGTGAGATGATCAGATCTGAATTGACTTTTTATGAGAAGATCATCCACATAAACCTCCATATTCCTTCCAATCTGATCAGCAAACAACTTATTCATTGCCCTTTGATATGTTGCACCAACATTTTTTAATCCGAAAGGCATAACCTTATAACAATAGCTTTCCCGATTGGTCATGAATGCTGTGTGGGGTTGGTCCTCCTTCTTCATAAGAATTTGGTTATAACCAGAATAAGCATCCATAAAGCTTAACATTTGCTGACCTGATGTAGCATCGATCAACTGATCAATTCGTGGCAAAGGATAGCAATCCTTGGGACATGCCTTGTTCAAATCATTATAATCTACACACATTTGCCATTTTCCATTATGCTTCTTCACCATTACCACATTTGCTAGCCACTTGGGACACTCAATTTGCTCGATAAACTTAGATTTTCTGAGCTTGTCCACTTCAACTTTAATTGCGTCATGTTTTTCTGATGAGAAATTCCTTCGCCTCTGTTTCACTGGCTTGATAGATTTATCTATCCAAAGACAATGCTTCGCCACTTCTCTGCTTAAACCTAGCATATCTTGTGCTGACCAAGCGAAGACATCTGCATTTTGCTAAAGAAATTCTTTTAATTGCTCCTTATCCTGAATTGCTCGATAAGCTCCTATCATGGTTCCTTTCTCCGGGTTCTCCAAACCAAAACAAATCTTCTCCAGCTTTTCTACTGGTTCACCTCTTTGAATTTTTTCTTCATCCTTGTTATCCATAACTTCCACAGTAAGAGCTAGTGCCTTACCTTGTGCCTTCGAATCTTTCAGAAAGGTCGTATAGCTTTGCCTTGAAGTTTTCTGATCAGATTTGCATTCTCCAATACCTACTTCAGTTGGGAATTTGACCTTCAAATGTCTCGTCAAAACTATTGCCCCAATAGCATTCAATGTTGGTCTCCCCAGAATTATATTGTATGCCGATAGACTTTCTATCAACAAGAATTTAGTAACCGTAGTTACCGTTTGTGGATGTGTTCCCAATGTTATTGTTAACTCCACAGTTCCTTCTACTGAAGTAGATCCTCCAGAAAATCCAAATAGTCTTGTACCGCAAGGCTTTATCTTGACTGTATCCAACTTCAATCGCTGAAAAGCTTCATAAGACATTATGTCTACAGAAGATCCCGTATCGACTAGAACCCTGTGAATATCCCTGTTTGCTACCTCAATGACTACCACAATGGCATCATGTAGTTCCTGAATTCCTTCCATCTCCTCCTCCGTGAAAACAATTTGCTTTATCATTTTGATTCTTCTAGGGATAACATGAGATTTTACAGCACTTACATACCTGGCATGTGCTTTAGACTTTGAAATTGAATTCAAATCTAAGCTCCCCAAGATGGTCATGACTGGAGACTGCTTCTGTTGAACTTGTTGATTTTCCTATTGTTTAGCATTTTCATCTGGAGAGTTATATTGAAAATCTCCCTTCGGTCGGTCTTCCCTCGCTGGTGTTTGGTTATTCCATCTTCTTGGTTGATCAACAACATTTCTTCTGTTGCCTCCATTTCTCCTTTGAACAAATTGATCCAATCTCCCCTGACTGATTAATCGTTCAATTTCATTTTTCAAAATTCTGCAATCATCAATATCATGACCATGATCCCTGTGATATCTACAGAATCTATTCGGATTCCTCTCGTCCGCCTTTGCTATCATTGGTAATGGCCATTTCACAATTCCTTGATGTTGAATTCGCATCAGAATTTCCGACCTTCTAGTATTGAGAGGAGTATAGTTTTCCTGGAATGTTCTTGGAATGTCCCTTCTGAATTGACGATCAGGAACATTTCTTGGAAAATTCCTGCTATTCCTCTGATCTCTCTGATCAAATCTCATGACTCCATCCTCTTTCTTTCTACTTCCATTGCCATCAATTTCCTTTCTTGCCTGAAGAATGTCTTTCATATTTGCATACTGATTACATTGAGTCGTCAGCTTCGCAATATTTGCCGGCTTGTTCATGATCAGAAATTCTGAAAGATGCTCATCTGTCACACCTCTAAACATAACATCATACGCCACTGCTTCATTCAAGTTCTTAATCTGAATCGATTCTTGATTGAACCTCTTCATATAACTTCGAACTGATTCCCCTGATTTTTGGCGAATTGCAGCCAAATTATTAACAGTCTTACTACTCCTCATACTACTTTGGAATCTCGACAAAAATATTTTCATCAAATCTTTAAAATCTTTAATGGAATCTGGTAGTAAACTGAAGAACCAAGTTGTTGTAGATCCTTTCAAAGAAGATGGAAATGATCGACACTTTAAGACATCAGAGTTACCTGCCAACATCATAACAGAATTGAACTGAGCCAGATGCTCCATTGGATCTGTGCTTCCATCGTACATTGTGAATGTCGGAAGTTTAAAATTGCGCGGAAATGGTGCTGACATAATATCTTTAGCAAATGGATTTTGATTCATCACTTCAATCAACTTTTTCTCCACCATGTTTGTTCGCCAGTCGCTGAATCTGATCGTCAAGGATACGAAATCTTTTACTGATTTCCGATCCATGAACTTTAGATCTGCTACCTTCTGATCTTCTTATTTCTTTTTTATCTCCCCAATCTCCAACACTTCTACTCTTTTTACTTTGAATATGACTCAATCGATCATCTTTGGATGATCCTCAATCTTCAAATTCCAGAGGAATATAATTCAGATCTGCACTTTCTCCCGATCCTTTTTTGAGAATTGATCTCCTTTGGCTTCCTCCTGACTTCTGAATCTGAGAATTCGGAACAGAAAATGTCTCAGCTTGGGGAAAGAGTTCGAGATTTCCTAGCTGATGAGATCGGAGCTCTCCCTTCTGAATGAATTCCAATTTGTTTGATGAATGTCCTCATCAGATTTTGAGTCTCCAGGATTTGATGTTGCACGCTTTCAAATTGTTCAGTAATTTGATTCGGATCTAGTTCCAGATGAGATGCCGCCAACGTGTCTGCTAGTTGTTTCTTTTGTCTTTCGAATATTTCAGTAGGATGAGGTGATCGATCCTTAGTCATCCTCTGCCTTTATCGAGTCTGCATCGTCGGAATTTGTGGTACTGGAATCGTTTCTCTTGTTCTTCTTTTTGGATTTACTCTTCTCGGTTCCCTCTGGCTTGTTTCTGCCATTTCTATCGGTAATCCTTCCTCCCGCTCAGGTGATTAAGCCATAGCCTCTACTTCGAACTTGTTTCGGGATTATGTTCCCACAGACGGCGCCAAAATGTTGGTGCTAAAATTGCCGGAGGTTTGAACCGTCTCCTTCGCACCGAACTCCTCAGATCTGGATTGATCTGGTTAACTTGATCCTTCTGTCAGTCTCTCGATCACTGAAAAAATGAGAAAAACACTTGTTAGAGACGGAGCCGATCGTCTTGATCGGCGTCGCGTCTCCGACGATTTAGTCAGATTTTTTGAAGAAAGTTCTTCTGAACTCCGAAGGAGCTTCAGAGCTATTTTAATGGAGTGAGGTCAAGTTCTGATCTAGTGTCTGTGCTCTGAGAGAGACTTACCTTTTTGGAATGACCCTTTTGCTTTTATATGAATTTTCCCGCTAGTAATGCCTTTTCGATCATGACCGTTAGATCATTGCTTCCTTTTGGGTGATGCTGATCATCCCTTCTTTATTCCTTCGGTTGGGTCCATGAATTACTCCGTCTCATTGATCGAACCCGGTCAGGCTGGCTAAACCGGTATAAACCATAGATGCATACTTTAGTCACAACAAATATAGCTTCTTCTTTTTTATATCATATTCTTACATTTTTCTAATTTCTTGATGTTTAGCTTCTTATGACGCAAGAGCTGAGATAATATAAAGAAATGGGTAATACAATCTGATGACGATGAAAATGAATAGTGAAGGAAGAAACTTGGAGAGGGTGGCATTGTTCATGTCTTTTATATATAAAAGTATATTATAAGGAGAAACTAACATTGGATTGAGGTAAGGAACTAACAAGTGTGGATGGAAATTCAGCCCATTAGCTACTTGACTTATTCTTGTATGTTGGGAAATACCATGTCAGCATTGCCACATCAGTCTCCATTAGTTTGATGATAACAAACATGAAATTACTAATAGCCATATCAAGTTATGATTGTTCAGTTATTATGAAAGCAAGTGGACCAAACTCACCGGATGTCAAAAGTAAAGGCCAAGACCAAGCCAAGATGGACATGACGTCTAAGTCAAGATGAGCATGAGAATGGAATACAAGAAGACTCAAGAACATCAATGATCATCAACTCAAGCTCAAGCAAGAAAACTTAGCAAATTAGGACTCAAATCATTTTATGTACACTCATATGTAATTGCACTCAAATATACATATATCATGTCATGAGACTGACCTAGGACATGTTGGGAAAGTGTATGGGGCTTAGGGTTGGCTAGAAATACCAAAAACCCAACAAGTCCCTGAATGCACATTATTGTGCACTCTGTGCTATAGACATACGTCCATCTGATCCAGACAGTCGTCCGTCTAGTCACAGAGTGCCAGACGGAAATCCGTTTGGCAATTGAAAGCCAGATGGATGACCGTCTGACCATACGGACATTCGTCTAGTTTAAAGTATGCCTAAACAGCTACTTTTTAATGGATACTTTCCAGATGGAGCTCCATATGATTCAAATGGATGTCTGTCTAGACTGAAATATGGACTAAAAAACTGTCCGTTTTCTATCCGTTGGGGGTTGGGCTACGGCACTCAAAGGCCATCTATATATGCCCAATTCACCCCATTTGAGACCTAAAACCCTGCAAATTGATCAACTACTCCCCAGGTACTCTCAAGCTCTCAAATTATAAGAAATCAATTAAGTTTTGTCTCCCATCCTCTTTAACCTTAAAGAACACACCAAGGTGTTAAGCAAGCTTGTAGAAACCAAGCTTGAGGTGATTGAAGGAGTTGGTGGTACATTCATTTCTATTGAAGCATACACTCTCATTGCATCACACTCACACAAGAAGTAATGTGTCACACCTCTTGTTAGGTAACATCCTTTTATTGTATATTGTTTGTCTTCAATTCTAAGTCTAGGTAGACTAGAATTGGTTTTGGGTGCTCTAGCCCGTGAACACGGATAGTTTGGGTACTCTTACCTATAAACAAAGATTGAAGAAGGTGCTCTTGCCCTAGGATAAACAAAGATTGTAAAGGGTTCTCTTAGCCCGTAACAAAGATTGTAAGGGTTTGATTCTCTACCCACCGTATTGAAAGAGAATCACTAGTGGATATCTCTCTTGAGGCCAAGAGAGAAGTGGACATAGACTTGTAAAGTCGAACCTCTATAAATTCTTGTGTTGTGGTTGTTTGTTATTGTTTAATTTCATTTGTGTTGGTGCAACCTAGAGGGGGTGAATCGGTTGCAACTAGTGGATTGTCCCAATTTTTTGGTTTGATTGCAAATTTTAAGATAAATTGAAAATTCAAATGAAATTAAACAATACCAAACAACCACAACACAATAATTTATAGTGGTTCAACTTTACAAGTCTACATCCACTCTTCTCTTGACCTCAAGAGAGTATTCCACTAGTAATTCTCTTTTAATACAATGGGTAGAGATCAAATCATTTACAATCTTTGTTACGGGGCAAGAGCATCCTTTACAATCTTTGTTTATCTTAGGGCTAGAGCACCTTGATGGGCAAGAGCACCCAACTAATCTTTGTTCACAGGCAAGAGTACCCAAAATCAATTCTAACCTACCTAGACTAGAATTGAAGACAAGTAAATACAATAGATGATTAGAGATTACATAACAAGGGGTGTGACACTTTACCCCTTGTGTGAGTGTGGTGCAATGAGGAATGAATGCCCAAATGATATGATTTGCACCACCAATAACCTTCCAATAAAAAGCCTTTAATCACCTCAAGTTTTTCTCCAATGAGCTTGCTTAAATGCCTTGGTATGTTCTTCAAGGGTGGAGAAAGGGTGAGAGGCAAAACAAGTGTTTTCTTGTAATTTGACAGCTTGAGAGTGTTTGGGGAGTAGTTGATCAATTGTCAAGGTTTAGGCTCTCAAATGGGGTGAATTTGGCTTATATAGATGGCCTTCAAGTACCTTAGCCCAACTTCCAACGGATAGAAAATGGACAAATTTTAGCCCACATGGACTGTCGTCTGACTCAGACGGACATTCGTCTCATTTAAAAAGTAGCCGTTAAAATTTAGCCGTGGCAGATTTTTATCCAGACGGAGCTTCGTCTGACCAGAAGGAAGTCTAACTCAAACTGAGCGTCGTCTGATCAGACCGCAGTCTGTCACAGACGGAGCTCCGTCTGAACAAATGGAATTCCATCTGAGCTTCTGTGATCAGACGAACGTCCATCTGAAGCACAGATTGCACAGTTAGGTGCAAACAAGGACTTGAATGGGTTTTTGGAATTTTCTATCCAATCCTAAGCTTTATACACTCTCCTAACATGCCCTAGGTCAGTCTAATGACAGATATGTGAATAATTGAGTGCAATTACATATGAGTGTACATGAAGTGACTTAAGTCCTAATTTGCTAAGTCTTCTTACTTAAGCTTGAGTTGATAATCATTGGTGTTCTTTGAATCTTCTTCTACTCCATTCTTCATGCTCATCTTGACTTAGACTTCTTGTCCATCTTGGCTTGGTCTTGGCCTTGACTTGGGCTTAGGCATTTGGCATTGAGTTGGATTTGGTCCACTTGCTCTCATATTTAACTAGACAAACACAACTCAGTATAGCCATTAGTAATTCATGTTTGTTATCATCAAAACCAATGGAGGTTCATGTAGCAATACTGACATGGCATTTTCTCAATTTTTCTTGAAATTGCAATTAAACTAAAAAATTGGGACAATTCACTAGTTGCAACCTAATCATCCCCCGTCTAGGTTGCACCAACAATTGGTATCTGAGTGGGAGTTCAATTTGAAATTGAAATCAATCTCTAAAAGAGTAAAAGATTATGGCCTTTCCTTTTGACCAAGTTCCCTCAAGAACTGAAGGACTTAACACTTCTAGACCTCCATACTTTGATGGAGAAGGTTTTTCCTATTAGAAAAATAGGTTTGAAGATTTCGTTTGTGCACATAACTTCGATGTTTGGGACATCATCACATGTGGACCAAATGAAAATTTTAAGCTAGATGAAGATCGAAACAAAATGCCCAAACGCAAAGCCAAGTGGACTTCAACCGACAAAGTTAAAATTCAATTCAATCGTAAAGAAGTGCAAGAGTCTACAATAGATGTGGAATTTGCAAAAATGCCAAAGAAAAACTTTGATAAATTAGTGGTCACATTTGAAGGGACTGACGACAACAAAAAGATGAAGTTACATGTCTATATGCTTCAATATAAAGACTTTAAAATGTTAGATGATGAGAATATTACTTCTTTATTCAGTAGACTTACTAACATTGTTAACGAGTTGCATAGCCTTGGAAAGGACTTCACAAATGAAGACAGGACAAGAAGAATCCTAAGAGTTCTTCAACCTTCATGGAGACCCAAAAGGAACGCAATTCAAGAAGTGGAAAATTTATCAAAAACCATCCTTGATGAGCTTATGGGATCTTTGCTTGCTCATGAAGCAGAGCTTGAAGAAGACAAGCAAGTTCAAACAAGTGTGCAATAGGATTGAAGGAAGAAGTCCATCTCCTTAAAAAGTGCCACTAAGGAAGAAGAAGAAAGTGAAAGTGAAGTGCTTGAATGAAGAAAAGAAGAAAGCCTATATGACCAAAATATCCTACATCACAAGTGATGATGAAGAAGAAAAGGAGGAGATGAAGAAAGAATCAACATGGCTCTAATGGCAAAGTCCAAGGAAGAACAAGAAGACCTTGAAGTAAATTCTTCCTATAGTCTTAATTCCATTAACAATAGTGATAGGGGCTTAAATGAAACAAATGACATGGATAGGGACAACCTAATTGAAGTCTTGTCCAAAATAATTAAAGACCTTGAAAAAGGCTATTAAGGGAGAGTTTGTTGTCATTTCTTTTATGCATTAATTTTTGGGGAGAAAGCATATGTGAGGGAGAGCATGTCGTCATTTATATTATGCATCCATTTAGGGGGAGCATATGAAAGGGGGAGAGTTATTTGAGGGAGAGCATTCCATGCTTTTTTCATTTTTGTTGATGACAAAGGGAGAGAAATTTGGGGAACATAAAGATATATATGATGTTTTATGCAATGTTCCATGATTGGGGGTATTTAGGGTACTTCATAGTGATATGCCTTTCCGGGGGCATTTGAGGTACTTCATGCATAATTGATGATTTTAATGTCGATAATGATCATATGTTCTATCACTTGTGTGTTTATCATCATAAAAAAAGGGGGAGATTGTTGGGAAATGCCATGTCAGCATTGCTACATCAGCCCCCATTAGTTTTAATAATAACAAACACAAAATTACTAATGTCCACATCAAGATGGTGATTGTTCAGTTATTATGAAAGCAAGTGGACCAAACCCAACTCATTGGACCAAACTCACCGAATGTCTAACGTAAAGGCCAAAACCAAGCCAAGATGGACATGAAGTCTAAGTCAAGATGAGCATGAAGAATGGAGTACAAGAGGACTCAAGAACATCAATGATAATCAACTCAGCTCAAGCAATAAGACTTAACAAATTAGGACTTAATTCACTTCATGTACACTCATATGTAATTGCAGTCAAGTATACACATATCATGTCATTAGATTGGCCTAAGACATGTTAGGAAAGTGCATGAGGCTTAGGGTTGGCTAGAAATACCAAAAACCCAATCAAGTCCCTGAATGCACATTACTATGCCCTCTATGCTATAGAAGGACATCCGCTTGGTTAAAGGTAGGCCTTAACGGCTACTTTTTAACGGATACTTTCCAGACGGAGGTCCGTCTGGACTGAAATATAGACTAAAAATCTATCCATTTTCTATCCATTGGGGGTTGGGCTAAGGCACTCAAAGGCCATCTATATAAGCCCAATTTACCCCATTTGAGACCTAGAACCTTACAAATTGATCAACGTCTCCCCAAGTACTCTCAAGCTCTCAAATTACAAGAAACCAATTGGGTTTTGCCTCTGATCCCCACTCAACCTTGAAGAACATACCAAGGTATTAAGCAAGCTTGAGTTGATTGAAGGCGTTGGTGGTGCATTAATTTCTATTTGATCATACACTCTCATTGCATCACACTCACACAAGTAAAGTGTCATCTCTCTTGTTAGGTAACATCCTTCTCTTGTATATTGCTTGTCTTCAATTCTAAGTCTAGGTAGACTAGAATTGGTTTTGGGTGCTTTTTCCCGTGAACAAAGATTGAAGAGGGTGCTCTTGTCCTAGGATAAACAAAGATTGAAAAGAGTGCTCTTGCTCTGTAACAAAGATTGTAAGCGTTTGATTCTCTACCTACCGTATTGAAAGAGAATCATTAGTGGAAATCTCTCTTGAGGCCAAGAGAGGAGTGGACGTAGACTTGTCAAGTTGAACCACTATAAATTTTAGTGTTGTAGGTTGTTTGTTATTATTTAATTTCATTTGAATTCTCAATTTATTTTGAAATTGCAATTAAACTGAGAAATTGGGACAATCCACTAGTTACAACTTACAACCTAATCATCCCGCTCAAGGTTGCACCAACACTGTAGTAAGTTTGGGAGAGGGGGAATTTTATTTAAAGGTATAGTACTTAGAGATTTTATGATTTGTAACCAATATTGTCTGTTGTAAATAATTGCTCCTTAAAAAGAAAAATTATTAAATGGCAAGTAGCTTTTATTCATATGTGTAACTGCCTTAGGAATCAAAATCTTTAAGTGGAAATGTAGTATTCTTGACTCAAGTCAAATTGACCTTGATATTTGAGAGCACATTGATTACCTTTTAGGCCGGTTGGACATAGAGAATAAAATTGACTACCTTACAATGATGGGAAGCACACAATCCTCTTTCTTAGTATTTGTTAAGGACAGGGAATGTTAGGAGTTGCCATGAAAGAGATATATTCTTTTAACACTATCAGCATCACCCCAAATGGAAATTCATCTTATCATTCATGAAGTGCTTTCCATGAGGTAAATAATTGATGCTTGGTCATTTAGTGCCTGGGCAAGACAGGCTGTCTCTTTCCTTAGATAGCATTGCCTGGCTTTGTAACAGAGGCTACATGTTTGTGTGCATGTTTCATGTATCAAAAACCTTTTTCCAGGTTTGTATTGAAGATATTAAGAACATTGTCTAGCTTTGTAACATATGCTACGTATCTTTAGTTATCTTTTTCTTCTTGTAATTGGGGGCAAATATATCTATTTATTCGAGAGGTAGAGACATAATGAGATGCTAGTGTGCGTTGTGCAATTTGGAAGTATCCTCTCTGAGTCCAATTCTATTTTGAAGTCCTAGATAAAGTTAGTTGTTTGATTTCTAATGACATGGGGAGTCTTATCTTTTAAGTTGGACTCTTTATGGATAATTAGGTCTTTTGTTTCAAGATAAGTTATGTTATTCATGTAGCTATCATTCAATTGTAAGGGGTGTCATAACTTTTAGAGGAAACCCTAGTCAAGTCTAAGTCAATTTCCTAATTAGAGTCAAATTTATTCTTTCTTGGTGTAAGGCTATAAATAAGACATTCCCTTTATTGTAAAACTAGTCCACATTGACTAAGGGTTGAAGAATTCTTGTAGGAAACAAGTTGTGGTTCTCTTTGGAGGGGCCATGGCGGAATTCTTAGCCTCTTGCCTTCAATTGCAGCAGCCTTCATGAACCAGCATTCTTCAAGAGCCGCTCCCCAAGTAGGTCCAACACCCAGCCCCTTCCCCTTCACCCACACCCATCACAGCCTTCTCCTCCCACCTCTCTTGCACAACCCATAGGAACACATCGCCTATGATCGCAGCCCTCAAATTCCCTCCCCTACCCCCAAAGATCCTTCCTAGGCCCATATCCCACCCCTATGATCCCTTTAGACTCCCCCACCTCCCCAAAACCCTTAGGCATCCCCAACCCCTGTGATCCCTCTAGATCCCTGTTGTAAATATGTTTAAAACTTATTAATGTTATTTTATATAAATTTAAGTTTTAATCGTGTTTTTTATCCATAGTTTTATTTAGTCCCACATTAGGTTGAAAGGATCTGATTATATGGTTTATATATAGTAAAGGCCCACATATTTTTAATTTGTGAGACACGAACATAGCCTGAATCCTGTTGTGACCATGCCATGATTATATAAATATATAATTAATATTAGTATATCTATATGGCTTGGGACATGGGTCATGGGTCGTGGGCCTTGATCCGGAAGGCCCATTTTGTCATGGGCCCTATTCTGGAAAGCCCACTGCTAGGTGAAAACGTGGAGATGCCATTAGAGAGGCACTCTCCTGCAAGGAGGTCAGCTGGATAGGTACCTTCCTAAATGGGGTTGAGTTGAAAGGTACCCTCACAAAGAGAGGTGACCTTACCCTTTCACCCATAGCCTTTGGGGCTCTATATAAACCCATTTTCATGTTCATTCTTGACACAGAATTTTCCTCCTCCTCTTTCTTTCTCTCTCTCTCTCGTTGTTGTTCTGATAAGCAGTGAACATAACCTGATACACCATAAGTAACCTTTTTGGGGTGCAACTTTAAAGGTTGGGCTGACTGATCTTGGGGTGAAGACATTGTAGAACCCGTATTGCACAATCAGGGTGTCTAAATACCTTAAAGAAAGTACCTCTGGTACGTTTCAGCTCAAAAGAAGTATTGTGAGAACAAGCGTTCAAGTGTTTTTGCAGATTCCTTAACAACGTTTCAACATGTTTAAGGTATTGAGTGTCCTATTATGGCTACTAACAACACCACTTAAGTAATTAACACAACCATTGGAAAAGAGACCAACATGAAGGACTCTACAACTGTTAGTACCTATGAGAAAGTTACTGAGGACAACACTCTTCCATCTCTGCAAGCGTCGCAACCAACAACCGGAAAGTCAGATTTTGACAAAATCGAGCAGTTCAAAGGTGAGAACTTTAAAGCTTGGAAGCAAATGTTGTATTTTGCACTTATGGAAGCTGGGATAGCATTTGTGCTGAATGAACCCCAACCTGATAAGTCAAGTGATCCTTCATTAGATCAGAAAAGGATCGAATGGTTCATTGCGGATTTCAAATGTAAGAATCACATTCTAAATGTGTTGTCCAATGAGTTATACAACGTGTATAGCTTGTATGAATTTGCTTATAAAATCTGGGAGGCATTAGTCAAGAAGTATACTCTTGAGGATGCAGGTAACTTAAGGTTTGTGGTTGAAAATTTTCTGGAGTTTACGATGGTCGACGGGATTAGCATCTATGACCAAGTAGACAAGTATCAAGTATTGGTAGGGAATCTGGAAAAAGAGGATATCATTCTACCAGATGCTTTTGTGACTAGTGCCTTGATACACAAGCTTCCTTCCTCTTGGAGTGCCTTCAAGGTCTCAATGAAACAAAAGAGGAAGGATTGGGCTTTTGACAGTGTTGTGGTTCGGATCAAAATAGAAGAAAGGAACCGACTTAGGAACGAACTAGTAGTTCCAATAAGCCTAAGGCCAACTTGGAAGAGATTGAACAGAAAAAAAATCTAATAAGTCTCTAAAATCCAATCAAGATGTTAGCTTCAAGAAGAAGAAGAGAGCATGCTTCAAGTGTGGTAAACCTGGGCATTTCATAATGTAACTTCGGGTTGTTTGTAGGTCCAGCAACCCAAAGTAAGACAAGAAGTCAGCTTTGGGCCATTTCAGTAGAAGACTTGGTGGCTGGAATTGAAATCCATGAGTGTTGATGTCAGTGTTCCATTTATGGAAACTGCACCCTGTTGAAGATCGGATTAGTTGATGGACTTGGAGTGCTCTTTGTATTGGTTCGAAGGCATTGCTACCTACTAGGTATGTCACTTTAGGTGTGTTCAAAACCCCTTGATGTTTGGACTTGATCTGAGCCTTCAATTCCCTATTTTGGTCTTGCTTGTCTGATTGGTCGACCAATCAATTGCCAATTGATTATGTTTTTGTAAATTAGGTTGTGGCTACTCTATTTAAGTCTAATCTCGGGAATACTCCGCCTCATCTGCCTCCTAAGCCTCTAGAACGAGTTAGAACTCCATTCTAATCAATTCCCTTGCATCCTTGGTTGATATCTCGCAAGAACTCAAGTGATCTTCATCCTCCTGCATCAAAGGTATGTTTATGATCTCTTTTCTTTTCTTTCTCTGATTTTCTTTTCTTCAACCTTGTTCTTGATTGAGATCAGGAAGGAGATGCTGCATTCTTGCAACCATCTATTCCATAATCTCATTCGATTCTTTGAGATCTGTGATCATTGTCATGATCTTAACCCTAGCCAGTTAAACTCTTGAAACCCTAACCCTTGTATGAGCTTTCTGGAAACCTTTTGGTAACCTCCCATGTGAGGGAAACCTCATGGGTAATATTTATGCTAATCTAAAATTGATATTCTATAGTTTTTCTTGTTGTTATTGGCCAACAATGTACTTCCCTTTCATCCTGTGATCTCAACCTTTCCATGGGAGCCAAAAAGGGTTGAAACCCTAACTTCTTGGATATGTTATTGACCTTGTTAATAGCCAATCAATGTGTTTTCCTTACAAGAATTGCAACCTATCATCCTCTAATTATTTATCCTTGATCATACTATGTTTTCTTCATGATTCATGATTTAACCTAATTAGGTTAACTTTCTGGTTTCTGAGTTGTAACTTGGAAACTTGATTTAATTGGTGGTTTGATGTCCTCTATATACTAGGATGCTGCCATTGTAGTTTCCCCCTTATTTTGTAACCTTTTGAACCACCAAATTTGGTTTCTTATTCTAAAAATTCTGATTCTTGAAGGCCACTATCTCTGTTGGTCGACTCATTGGTCGACTGAGGCAGTAGACCAATCAATCGACCAATGAGTACAACAACCTCATTCTTGGTCTGTTTTGATTGAATTGATATCTTTCCTTCTATGTATCTTTCCTAACATGTTGTATACACTTGTTTAAGACTTTCTTCTCAGGTTTAGTCAAGGTCTTACTTGATTTCTCTAAGTTCCTTTACGAGTTAGAAGGTAAGGACTGTTATTCTTTAACTACATAGATTGCATACTCTCTGGTTTCTACCTTATGAAACTATGAGTTTACCTACTGTTGTTATACTTTATATTTCTGATTTACTACTGTGAGAACAGTAGCACTTGCTTATGTTTTCTTTTTATTATTTAAGCTTATGTGAATTGTTTATTACTATATTGTTTAACGATTAGATCATGACTGTATACTCTCTTGTATATGATGAACTGTTGATTGTGTATGTCATGTCCAATATGAGATTGTGTCTGATTAGGTATGATTTGGGATTGAGAGGTGTCCTTTTGACACTTCTGTCCTTGGACATTATCGGAAATACAATGGGATGTTTCCGGGGTTGCCCATCGACGCTTTCCTGAATTATTGATTGTCATACCTAGGGTTGTCTAGCAGTGTTTGGCTAGGATGTCCCCGTTATATCAAACCCAAATCGGAAGGGTATTGAGACCGAACGACCCGTGGTAGCAATGGGGATTCACGGGCGCTCAAGACCGGTAACCAACCCGTGAGAGGACGGGAATCACATTGTGGGGGCCATGTATTGGAGGGCTGCATATGGCTAGACTTGGGCTCATGGGCGCTTAAGACCGGTGAGGTATATCCGTGAGAGGACATGAGAGCTTCCCGTTTACCATATGTGGATAACCAATAGGGTTGATGAGTCCGTATTTGAGAGAGTCGGATACGCTGACTCTAGTGGAAAGGATACCGGAAAGGATCCCGAGAGGGGAGGAATGGAAGTATCTGGACCTGAGTTGATGTAACTGAGTAGATGACTTGCATTGGGCTAGGCTTTACCCTGACATTCACCAGTACTTATACCAAATGGTTATGTGAGAGAGTTTTGACTTAACCCCCAGCCATGGAATGTCCGAGAGGGATGCCGGACCCACTACCAACAGGAGCCATATTAGTGACCTACCCAAAGAAGTATGGTGCTATGACTTAAAGCATGTCTGCCAATAGAGACCAGCATACATAGAGTTTAGATGCATACATACATCATCTATTTCATACTGCATTGCATCTTGCTATGTTTTGCCACATGTTATTTATGTTGTTATGGATTAACTACCTTACTGAGTTTCTTTGAAACTCATTCCTTTTTGTACATTGTTTGTTAGACTATTCTACAGGTACTAATTACTATGAAGGACAGTACGATGAAGTGCAAGCCAATGAAGCGTACTACAAGCAAGGTTTTGGTGACAATCAAGATTACTCTGATGATCCCTCAATTGATCAAGTTTCGTACTACGATTAATGGCAACGTGGAGCTGGAACATCTGAGTTGGATTGATGAAGTCCACTATTTTGAAGATGTCACCTATAGGATAGAAGACTCTTAGCTTAGTTGTCTTTCTTATTTCATTTGTTTTAGTTGTAATTCATTTTAGACTTACATACTACGTTCCACTGTATTTGTGGAGTGAGTTTCCGCCTCACTCTACTTCTTTTGATATCTTTGGATATCTGGTATCATTTTCCGTACTCTGATTATATTGTTTATTCATTTCTTGTTTTGAACCTTGTATATGATATTAAACCTTGATTATTTCCTATTTATGATTATGTTATTGAATATGTGGGAGGATGATTTCCTTGACACTTGATCTTTGGGGCTGTGGATCACACTCATGGGTATGCCAGTTAGGGTACCGGCTGGAGAGGATGTGACATATTGGTATTAGAGCCCAAAGTTCAAGGAAATCCTAACCACAGAAAACGGTAACAGAAAATTCCTAAGTCATAGATCCAGAAGTGACTCATCTACTCTTAGATGTGAATAATAGAACACTTGGACTAGAAACTGTGTAATGAAGCATAACTGAATACTTTTGAATAATACACAATAATTATACTTAAATAGTTGTCACTTAATGCAATACAAGAAAAGTGCATAATACACAATAATAAAGTGAAACAAAGTGAACTTCATTAATATTAGGAGTTTTACAACAATCACATCAGAAAAGCATAAATGGAAATCCTAAGTACAGTCTATCTAGGTGATCTCCTCTGATCTCTGTAAGCTCTGAAGTCCTCTGCTAGCTGAGTCACCTGATACTCTATCCTATCCTGTCATGACTCCATCCTCTCATACATCTGCTCCTGTTTGACCTCCATCCTCTCTAGCATGGAAGTCATCAATCTCATATGTGCCCCAAGATCTGAAGTCTCTGGAACTGCATGAGAAGGGCCACCTGTCTCAAAGTGTTATGAAGGGAACTCGTGATGCATTGGCTCAGCCTCGTGCATCTCTGTATCATCTCCGGCCTGATCATCACTATCAGGACCGACATCCTCCTCTCCATCCTCTGACTCCTGCTCCTCATCCTCTGTCTCCTCGTCATCCTCACCCTCTGGACTAGGAGATCTCACAGTCTGTTGCAGCCTCATCTGACGAATGGTCCGAGTCCCAATCGTGTACCCTCATGAACCAGTGTCCACTGGTGTATCCTCGAAACTCACCCCGAAATGCCTGAAGATCAAGGTCAGTAGCCTCCCATAGCAAAGGTTTTGCATACTAGGCCGCAGAACAAGATCCAGCATGACCCGCTGAATGATGTAAGAAAGGTCTATCTCGAAGCCCATGTAGATGCGGTAGATGACTAAGGCCTCCATCACTTTGACCCGATGGTGATGTCCGGCCTTCGGCATGATGTTTCGGCCAAAAATGTGACCGATGATCGAATCTTTCATCCACCCGTTGTTCCACGGAGTGTAGCATCGGCGACTATCCCACAGTGTGGAGCATATCTCGCGTAGCTCATATGGCATCAAGTAGCTGTCTATGTTTGCCCCCGCAGGTATCCACACGCACTGCTCTGGATAATAAGGAACCCGCAAGATCTCAGCCAACGATCTCGTGGAGAAGCCAATCCGAGTCTGAAAGACCCTGCTCCTGAGGACTAGCCGAAGAGGATGTCCTAAACCTCGAAACTCCTCTGTGTAGGTAAGGTTGCTGAAGAACAACCTCACTAGCTCCGGATATATGGGCAAATCCTCTGTGAAGAGATGTGTCCACTACAAAGTGTCAAATCTCTGTTGTATCCTGAAGACTCTGAGCTGACAAAGGTGAAGTAGACGTCCCAGCTGGATGCTGCAGGAACTGAAGTAGGCCTCGTACAAGAACTCGGCCTGTGGAGTGTCGAATCGCTCTGGTCTCCGGACTACCTGTCTAGGATCTTAAGGAACTTGACCTTTGCCTCGAGTGCCCCTTAACATGTGACCTCGACCTCATATTCCTCTAGGCATAGTGAATGTCTGCTGAGAAGAAGAAAAAGACATTGTTGTTAGTACTATTTCAAGATTTCAGCCAAAAGGGTATTTTCGTAATTTTTTGGAAAATCTCAAATTTGGGGAAGATTTGATTTGAAGATACTAGCATGTGCACAAAACTTGGAATTGCATGGCTATGAAGTTTGTTTGAAGAAAATTGACCGAAAACTTGGTTCAAAGTGGAAAATTCAGCAAGAAGAATTTGGGGATTTTTGCATTCTAGGTCAAAATTGGATTTTTAAAAAGTTGAAATTGGTTAAATCAAATTGTATGGACATATCTACATTATCATCTTGAGCATGTAGCATTTGATTTCGTATTAAAAATTTACGGGGTTTGGGGGAAAAAAAAATTTTTTTTATTTAATTAATTTTTTTTTTAAAAATATTAAAAAAGTCTGGAATGTGTTAGAACTTGTTGTCTATGAATGGAATTGTGTTTAAAACCTTTGGAATATGTTTCTAAGTATCCCTAAACATGATTTCTAACATTGGATACAAGTAAAACATGGATTTTGTTGAAATGCAAGCATGAGAAGAAAAAGATAATAGAGAAAATGAGAGATTTACCTTGTGTGTGATGAATGTAGGTTGTTGTGTTGTTGTTGAAGCACCAAATGACCTCAAGAATACTTGGAAGAACCTTTGGAGTCTTTCCCAAGAGCTCTCTCACTTTTGGAAGAAGTTAGAATGAAGTTGGAATGTGAAAATGAGGCTTATAATGCGAATTTTAGTATTCCGTGAGCATTGGTCGACTCGCCAGTCGACCAATCAATCGACCAATGGACCCAGTAACCTCATTTCTGTTGGATTTTTGGAAAATGTGATTTTTTTCCTATGGTTTATTGTTGGATGACTAAATGGATGTATTTAGGGCCTGTTTGGTTACATGAGTCTTGAGATTTCAAATATCTAGAGATTTCCAATCTATAGATTTCAAATCTATGGAGTTATAATTTATAAAATTAGATGTTTGGTTGTGGAATAAATCGTGGATTCATCCAAAACTAGATCGCGTGATTTTGTGAATGCAAATGTAGCTTTTGTCTCGGTTCACCCCAGCCCCGCACGTTAGTGAAAGGTGAATCTCAGTTCATGAATCTAAATTTTCCCAACGGGTATTCCGTTCTGAATCCGAGATTTGAAATCTTAGATTCATGTACCCGCCTTAAGCATGATTTAAATTTTCAAATCATTTGGACTTGTGGATTGTGTCGAAACTTCAAAATTTGGTATTTTGATGTTCTCAGTTTTTGCAGAATGGTTACTCTAAGAAGTGGTCATGGTTGTGGTGAAATACTTGAAGATGGTCATGATCAGCGGACCAATACTGGTGATCAGGGTACCCATGACATACCCGGTGCCCCGAATGTTGGAAGCTTTCATGATATTGCCAATATTATGGGTAATATGATGCAGCAACAAGCAGGCCAGTTTAACCAAATGATGACGGGTTTCATGACTCTGCATAATGAGACTCGTGCAAATGTTAATGGAAATCTTCATACTGTAGTCCCGAATGCGGGAGGTTTAGCTGGAACTCCTCATACTCGTCTGATGGAGAGTTTTCTGAAGATGCAAGTGCCCAGTTTCACTGGAGTTACCAAGGACCTCTTGTTTCCTAACAAGTGGCTTCGTGAGTTGGAGAAGGCTTTTCGTCATTTGCAATGTACGGAAGCTCAGAAGATATTGTTTGCTGAATAGAAGTTGCAACATGAACCTGACGCTTGGTGGACCTCCACTCGGCCTGTTTTGGAAGGTTTGCATGCGGGTGTTGTAACTTGGGATTTGTTCAAGGAACCTTTCTACATGAATTATTTCCCTGAGGCGGTGAAGGATGCGAAAGAAGCTGAGTTTATGGTTCTTGCGCAAGGATCTTTGTCTGTGTTGGAGTACCAACAGAAATTCGAGGAACTTCATTTCTTTGCTCCTGATTCTCTAAAGCTTGATCTTGCCAAAGCGAAGAAATTCTTTAAAGGACTGCGCCCTGCCATCAAAGCTTACCTCACTATCTAGCCTATAGTGAGCTATGCTCAAGTGGTGCAGAACTCGAAAAAGTTGGAAGAAACTGAGAAGGAGAATGCACATGTGCAAAGGCGCTGTGTCACATCCTCCCAGCCGGTACCCTATCTGGCATACCCGAGAGTGTGATCCACAGCCCGAAGATCAGGTATCGAGTAATCAACCTCCCACATAAACAAAAACATAATCATGAACAATCATAATAAAAGTGCGGAAGATAAACCATAGATCCAATAAGGAAAGAATGAATCATAAATAAATCAGGATACTAGATATAATCAGAGTGTCAAACAGATAAGTAAAGTGAGGCAAAAATCCCACTCTACAACCAGCGGAAAAGTAGCTCTAAAAGATAATAAACTAGACAAAATCTAATCCCAGTAGCAAGTACAATGGGTAACTAAATTGTTCTCCACTTTATAGACAACATCCTTATAAGTGTAAATCTCATAAATGGCACAAGGACGCTTCCACTCAATGGTCGGACTAAGCATCGTACGGAGCATAACCACTCCGGGATCTTGGTGTAATTGTGGTAACCGCAATCACCTTCGGAGATATGCCTCTTCGCCTTGCGCTTCTTCATAGGGACCGCATAATACTCAGACTGCAGGATAGTCTAACAAACATTGTACAATAAAAGGAATGAGTTTCAAAGAAACTCAAGAAGGCGATTAAATCCATAATATCATAAATGGCGGGATTTAGAACAAACATAAATGCAATATGATATGAGACAAGCAATGAATGAATGAATCTAACTCTATGTATGCTGGTCTCTACGCGGACATGCTTTAAGTCATAGCAAGTACTTCTTTAGGAAGGTCTCAATCACCATCATCAGTTGGTAATGGGTCCGGCATCCCTCGGGACATTCCATGGCTGGGTTAAGTCACCACTCTCTCACATCACCATTGGTCTAAGTACCGGCGCATGTCGGGGTAAAACCTAGCCAAATGCAAGTCTTCTACTTAGTTACATCAAGTCAGATCCAGATACGTCCATTCCTCGTCCCGACGATCCTTTCAGTATCCTTCACACTAGAGTCCTCATAGTCCACGACTACGGACTCATCAACCCTATTGATCATCCACATATGGTAAACGGAAGCTCTCACGTCCTCTCACGGGTTGGTTACCGGTCTTAAGCGCCCGTGAGCCCAAGTCTAACCATATGCAACCCTACCAATAAATGGCCCCCACAATGTGATTCCTGCCTCTCACGGGTTGGTTACCGGTCTTGAGCGCCCATGAATCCCCATTGCACCACGGGTCGTTCGGTCTCAATACCCCTCCAATTAGGGTCGACATAACAGGACATCCTAGCCAAACACTACTAGACAATCCTAGATATGTCATCCAACAGTTTAGGAAGGTGTCCAGAGGGCATCTCCGGAAACATCCCATAATATTCCCGTAGTAGTCCTAGGACAGAAGTGTCAAAAGGACACCTCTCCTTTCCAAACCATACTTAAGCATACACATGCATCAATTCATATCATCACATATATGGTAACTTCATATATGGAAAGAAATCAATAATACAATCACTTGTATATAATTGGTAAGTAAATCATACATGAATCAATTTAAGCA
Organism: Hakea prostrata; assembly: GCF_041222555.1. Taxonomy (NCBI): domain Eukaryota; kingdom Viridiplantae; phylum Streptophyta; class Magnoliopsida; order Proteales; family Proteaceae; genus Hakea; species Hakea prostrata. Next base: position 39,061,864 of record NC_142603.1, read on the forward strand.
ATGCTACGTAATCAAGGTTATGCAACAGTAGTATATCATTGTAAGAATCTAATTTAGGAAACATATCAATGATATTCAAATATAGAAACTAGATTCATGCTATCTATGTAATTAAGGAAATAACCATCCTTACCTTTTATAACTCGCAAAGGAATCCTAAGAAATCAAGTAAGATCTTGGCAAACTTGAGAAGAAGGTCCTAAACAAGTGTATACAACATATTAGGAAAGATCCCTAACAGAAAAGATACCAAAACATCCAACACAGACCAATTCGGAGTTCTGTACTCATTGGTCGAGTGGATTGGTCGATGGTCGATCGACCAATCATCGACCAATGCAGACGATAACCTAAAAAAACGAGTTTTAAGATATGAAATCCGAATTTGGTGGTTCAAAAGGGTACTAATCAAGGGGTAAACTACATCAGTAGTATTCTAACATATAGGGGACCTCAAAACACTAATCCAATCAAGCCATCAAGATCCAAATTAGGAAACAAAAAGTTACCATAATTAGATCAACCATGGATCTTGATGAATCGAAATAGAAATCAAAGACAAGAACAATAGGAGGATGGATCATTGCTTCAGGTAAAGGTATCATGAAAACATACTTAGATCTTCAAGGAAATAGGCTTAAAAGCATAAATCTAAATAAGGAAACAAAACCTACCATATATGTAACTACCATGATTCATGAAGAACACATAGTATGGTAGAAGAGAACAACTAGAGATTGATAGATCATGGATCATGAAAAGAAAACACAGCAATTAACTACTAACATGATCAATATAGAAGATCCAAGGAGATCAAATTCAAATCAGAAGTTTAACAAAGATTAGATCATGGTTTGATCATGATTCCTTCAAAAGCTTGCAATGATCATGGTTAAGATCATTGTTCTAGCCTCTAATCCTTAGGATGATCATGAGAGACAAGTCCAGAGATGTTTGCAACAGAGAATGCAGCATCTCCCTCGTCTCAACTCAAAAAGGAAAGAAAATAAGAGATAGAGGAGAAGAAGAGAGTGTAGACATACCTTTTGATGAAAAGGAAGAGTTTCGACGAAGATCCGTCAAGAAAATCACCAAGGATGCAAGGGAGATGACTTGTAGAGGTCTTTGGTCGCTCCAAAGAGTTTGGAGGCAGCAAATACGAAGTAGACTCGAGATTGGACTTAAATAGAGCAGAAAAACCTAATTCCAAAGACAAACTCATTGGTCCAGTGGATTGGTCGACTGGTCCAGTCGACCAATGCCACAGACAAATCCAAAACAGGGAATTGAAGACCCAGATCAAATCCAATCCTAAAGGGGTTTTGCACACATGTCAAGTGACTTACCTAGTAGGTAGAAATGCCTTCAAACCAAGATAGAGAGCACTCCAAGTCCATCAACTAATCCGATCTTCATCAAGATTCAGTTTCCATAAATAGAACTCATCATCAACTTTCATGGATTCAAAGCCGGACACCAAGTCCTCCCGGATGGCCCAAAGCGACTTCTTACTTTACTTCGGGTCATCGGACCTACAAATAACAAGGTTTCCGGGTCAAGGTTAGGGCTGGGTTTTACACCCTGGCAGCCTAGGAACCCTAGATTGGTGGATTGTAATGATCGGCGTTTTGTGAGACCTACACCCTACCCCACTCCTGCTTTTCAGCCTAGGAGTGTAGGTCAGAGCCCTGGTTTTCAGCAGCCCGGCCAGTTTAGACAGTATGGCGGGAATCGAAAACTAGTGAATGCGAGTGCTAAGCCTGTGAATGCGAATCCTAGGCCATTGGTTCAGAAGCCCCCTGTTGCGGCTACTTCAGTAGGACCTAGCAACCCTAGTTTCTTTTACTGTAAGCAGACTTGTCATTTTGCTCATGAATGTCCGAAGAAGCCAGCCCAGCAGCCTGCCCCAGTGGTGAAGAGTGCCTCTGCTCCTCCCTCTGGTAGAGTGTTCAGTATCTTCGAGCAAGATGCGAGCCATGATGTGATTACAGGTACATTGTTAGTCGCTTCTATTCCTGCATTTGTTTTATTTGATACGGGTGCATCTCATTCGTTCATATCATCTGCATTCATCAAGAAGACTGACCTAATCCATGAGAAATTGTCTAGTTGTTTATTGATTAGTACACCTACTGGTCCTGTTGTGAAACTAGATAAAGGGTTAGTTAATTGTCCTGTGTTGATTGGTGAGAAGAACTTGGAAGCCAATTTGGTACTTCTTGATATGAAGGACTTTGATGTCATTTTGGGAAATGACTGGTTGACAACCCACAAAGCTGTGTTTCTTTGTTCCTCAAGGAAGATCCAGTTCCATATTTGTGGAAATTCGGTTTTTGAATTTCAAGGTGAGAAAAGAAGGGTTTGTAGGAAGATACTGTCTGCATTGATGCAAATCTATGCCCTAGTAGATGATGCTCCATATGAAGGCAAGAGTAAAGTGGAGAAAAGAGTTGATGAAGTCAAAATTGTCTGTGACTTTGTTGATGTCTTCCTTGATGATCTATCGGGAGTGCCTCCAGATTGGGATGTTGAGTTTTCTATTGATCTCATCCCTCGTGCCGCTCCAGTATCTAAGGCTCCATATAGGATGGCTCCTACTGAGTTGAAGGAGTTACAAAACCAGTTGAATGAGCTCATTGATAGAGGTTTCGTACAACCTAGTGTGTCACCTTGGGGAGCTCCGGTTTTGTTCTTCAAGAAGAAGGATGGTAGTATGCGTCTGTGCATCGACTACCGTGAGTTGAATAAGCTGACTATCAAGAATACATACCCGCTGCCCAGAATTGATGATCTCTTTGATCAGTTGAAGGGTATAGCTGTGTTCTCAAAGATCGATTTAAGGTCTGGATATCACCAGTTGAAAGTGAAGCCTAGTGATATTTTCAAGACAGCTTTTCGAACAAGGTACGACCATTATGAGTTCAGAGTCATGCCTTTCGGATTGACTAGTGTTTCTGCAGTGTTCATGGACCTCATGAACCGAGTCTTTCACGATGTGCTTGATAGGTTTGTGATCGTCTTCATTGACGATATCCTGATTTATTCGAAGAGTGAAGAAGAGCATGCTAGGCATCTAGATTTCACTTTGCGAAGACTGAGAGAAAAGAAGCTTTATGCTAAGTTTAGCAAGTGTGATTTCTGGCTCAAGAGTGTAGTATTCCTCGGCCATGTGGTTTCAGCTGAAGGTATTCGTGTTGATCCTGAAAATGTCCAAGCAGTGGCTGATTGGGAAAGACCGAAGACGGTTACGGAAATAAGAAGTTTCCTTGGATTGGCGGGTTACTACAGAAGGTTTATTGAGAATTTTTCCCGGTTGGCTGCTCCTATGACTAAGTTAACCAGGAAAGAAGAGAAGTTTGTTTGGTCTAACGCTTGTGAGAAGAATTTCCAAGAGTTGAAGGATAGATTGACAAGTGCCCCGGTTTTGACTATACCTGATAGTTCCGGTGGTATGACAGTCTATACTGATGCGTCAATGATTGGTTTGGGTTGTGTACTGATGCAGCATGGTAAAGTAGTAGCCTATGCTTCTCGGCAATTGAAGGATTATGAGCGAAATTACCCCACTCACGACCTAGAACTTGCCGTGGTGGTTTTTGCTTTGAAGATTTGGAGACATTACCTCTACGGTGAGAAGATTGCCATTTTCACGGATCATAAGAGTTTGAAGTACTTCTTTACCCAAAAGGAGTTGAACATGAGGCAAAGAAGATGGTTAGAACTAGTTTTGGATTATGATTGTGATATTCAAGTATCACCCGGGAAAGCAAACATTGTTGCGGATGCTCTTAGTAGGAAGACTCAGAAGAAGACTTTGGATTTGAATACTTTGAGTCTACTATTGTTGTCTTCTATTGAGAGTTTTGATTTGGAAGTTGTCCCTGAGAATTCTGATTCTGTTCTTTCTGCCATGACGGCAAGATCTGGTCTTAGAGATAAGATTGTTGCTTTGCAGAGTTCTGATCAAGAACTTAAGGATAAAGTTGAGAAGATTTCTTCGAATCTTGAGTCAGATCCCGACTTTGGTATATCCATGGATGGTGCTTTATTGTTTAGAGGTAGATTGTGTGTGCCAGCAAATGAGGAAATTAAGAAGGAAATATTAAAGGAAGCACACCAGTCAATCTTTACAGTACACCCCGGAAGCACCAAGATGTACAAGGACTTGAAGGAACATTTTTGGTGGATTGGTTTGAAGGCCGATGTTGATGATTTTGTTGCCAAGTGTGAGACTTGCCAACGTGTGAAAGCCGTTCATCAACCTCCATCTGGATTACTTCAGCCCCTTCATGTTCCTAGTTGGAAGTGGGAGGATATCTCTATGGACTTTGTGACTAGCTTGCCTCGGACAAGTAAAGGCAATGACACTGTGTGGGTGATTGTTGATAGGTTGAGCAAATCAGCCCATTTCATTCCTATGAAGATCACTCATACTCTAGATAAGCTAGCTAGGCTTTATGAGGACAATGTGGTTCGTCTGCATGGAGTGCCAATGAGTATTGTTTTGGATCGTGATCCTAGGTTTACCTCAAGGTTTTGGAACAATTTGCAGATGCCTTAGGAACCCAATTGAATTTGAGTACAGCTCATCACCCATAGTCGGATGGACAATCTGAGCAAACAATTCAGACTTTGGAAGACATGCTCAAATCTTGTGTGGTGGATATGGGTGGAAATTGGGATGAACACTTAGATTTGGTTGAGTTTGCCTATAACAATAGTTATCAAGCAATGATAGGCATGGCTCCTTTTAAGGCTTTGTGTCACATCCACCCAGCCGGTACCCTACCTGGCATACCCGAGTGTGTGATCCACAGCCCCGAAGACCAAGTATCGAGGTAATCAACCTCCCACATAGACAATAACATAATCATGAACCATAATAATCAATGTACAAAAGATAAACCAAAGATCCAAATAAGGTGAGAGTAAATCATCTATAATCAGAGTACGAAAGATAATTAGAATGTCAAATCAATAAAGTAATGTGAGGCGGAATCCCACTCTACAACCAGCGGAAAAGTAGTTCGTAAATCAAAAGAAAGATTACAATTGTATCTAAAATAGGAAAGAAAACTGAACGATACTAAACTAAAGTCTATTCTACTTTATAGAGAACGTCTTCATAAACGTAGACTTCATCAACCATGCTCAGATGTTCCCATTCCACATTAGGGCTAATCCTGATAACAAGCAAAACCACTTGAGGAATCCTCAATGTAATCTTCATGGTTGCCAGCACCTTGTGTGTAGTACGCCTCTTCAGTTTGCGCTTCCTCGAATTGAATTTCATAGTCATTAGTACTTGTAGAGTAGTCTAACAAAACATTGTACAAAAGGAATGAGTTTCAAAGAAACTCAGTAAGGCAGTTAATCCATAACAACATAAATGGTAGGATTTCAAAGCAAAGTAAAATGCTATATGATATGAAACACATGATGCAATATGATTCTAACTCTATGTATGCTGGTCTCTATTGGCAGACATGCTTTAAGTCATAGCACTGTACTTCTTTAGGAAGTTCTCATCACACAACGCCTTTTGGTAGTGAGTCCGGCATCCCTTGGGACATTCCATGGCTGGGGTATAGGTCACCACTCTCTCACATCACCATTGGTCTAAGTACTGGCGCATGTCAAGGTCAAAGCCTAGCCAAATGCAAGTCTCCTACTCAGTTACATCAAGTCAAATCCAGATACGTCCATTCCTCGCCCCTGGCGATCCTTTCCGATATCCTTCACACTAGAGTCCGCATAGTCCCTGACTACGGACTTATCAACCCTATAGGTCATCCACATATGGTAAACGGGAAGCTCTCACGTCCCCTCACTGGTTGGTTACCGGTCTTGAGCGCCCGTGAGCCCAAGTCTAACCATATGCAACCCTACCGATAAATGGTCCCCACAATGTGATTCCTGTCCTCTCACGGATTGGCTACCGGTCTTGAGCGCCCATGAATTCCCATTGCTACCATGGGTCGTTCGGTCTCAATACCCCTCCGATTAGGGTCTGACATAACGGGACATCCTAGCCAAACACTACTAGACAGTCCTAAATATGTCATCCAACAGTTTAGGAAGGTGTCCAAAGGGCATCTCCGGAAACATCCCATAATATTCCCGTAGTAGTCCTAGGACAAAAGTGTCAAAAGGACACCTCTCCTTTCCAAACCATACTTAATCATACACAAACATGAATCCATAACATCACATATATAGTAACTTCATATATGGAAAGAAATCAATAACAACATATATCTTGCGTATAATTGATAAGTATCATACATGAATCATAAATAAGTAATGCTACTGTAATCAAGATAGTACAATAGTAGTATAGCATTGTAAGAATTTAATTAAAGAAATAAACTAACAAGATTCATATATAGAAACTAAGATATGCAATCTATGTAGTTAAGGAAGTAACCATCCTTACCTTTTATAACTCGCAAAGGAATCTTAAGAAATCAAGTAAGATATTGACAAAACTTGAGAAGAAGGTCCTAAACAAGTGTATACAACATATTAGGAAAGATACCTAGAAGGAAAGATATCAAAACATCCAAAACAGACCAAATATGGAGTTGCTATACTCATTGGTCGATTGACTTGGTCTCTTGCCTCAGTCGACCAATGAGTCGACCAACCGAGACAGTGGCCTTCAAAAATCAGAATTTTGAGAATAAAGAATCGAATTTGGTGGTTCAAAAGGGTACTAAACAAGGGGTAAACTAAAATGGCATCATCCTAGTGTATAGAGGACTTCAAAACACTAATCGAATCAAGTTTTCAAGTTACAAATTAGGAAACAAAAGTTACCATAATTAGATCAATCATGGTTCTTGAAGAATTCATAGTAAAAATCATGGACAAGAACAATAAGATGATGGATAACTGATTGTAACAAAGGAATCATGAATAACAAGCATAGATCTTTAAGAAAATTACATCTAAGGCTGAAGAACAATAATCTAAATAAGGAAAGTGAATGAATACAAGTTTTCCTTCAAAAGCGAGTGATGATTTTGATGAAGATCATCCACCAAGCTTTAGATCCTTAGGAAAAGAGAGGGAATGAGTATAATGATGGTTGCAACAGAGATACAACATCACGACTATTGTCCTCAATCAAAAAAGGAAAGAAAAGTAACGAAGAATCAAAGATGAAACACAGAAGAGGATGATCACATACCTTTTTGTGTAGAAGCACGAGTTTTGACGAAGATCCGTCAAGATAATCACCAAGGATGCAAGGGAGATGACTTGCAGAGGGCTCTAGTACGTTCCAAAGAGTTTGGAGGCAGAAAATACGAAGTAGACTCGAGATTGGACTTAAATAGAGCAAGCAAGACCTAATTAGCAAAGACAGAACCCATTGGTCGACTGGTCCAGTCGACCAATGAGTCGACCAATCAAGACAGCAAGTCCAAAACAGGGAATTGAAGGCTCAGATCAAATCCAAACATAAAGGGGTTTTGCACACACACCAAGTGACTTACCTAGTAGGTAGAAATGCCTTCGAACCAATACAGAGAGCACTCCAAGTCCATCAACTAATCCAATCTTCATCAGGATACAGTTTCCTTAAATGGAACACTGATATCAACACTCATGGATTCAAAGCCAGTCACCAAGTCTTCCACTGGGATGGCCCATAGCTGACTTCTTGCTTTACTTCGGGTTGTCGGACCTACAAACAACAGGGTTTCCGGGTCAAGGTTAGGGCTGGGTTTCACACTTTGTATGGTAATACTTGTAGGACACCATTGTCTTGGCTGAGACTGGTGAAAGAAAAGTCTTAGGTCCTGAAATGATCGAAGCTATGAGTGTGATGGTCGATATGATAAGAGAAAGGATTAAGTATGCTCAGTCAAGACAGAAATCTTATGCTGATAAGAGAAGGATTGATTTAGAATTTCAAGTTGGAGAGAAAGTTTTCTTGAAGGTTTCACCAATGAAGGGTGTGATGAGATTCAATGTTAAAGGAAAGCTTAGCCCTCGTTTCATTGGACCTTTTGAGATTTTGGAGAAGGTTGGATCTGTTGCTTATCGATTGGCATTACCTCCGTCTATTGCTGCTGTGCATAATGTGTTTCATGTTTCGATGCTCCGGAAATATATAGAAAATCCAGAACACATTCTACAGCAAGCACCTGAAGGACTTAGTGCTGATCTCACCTATGATGAAGGGCCAGCAAAAATTTTGGATAAGAAGGACAAGCAATTGCGGAATCGCACCATACCTTTGGTAAAGATTCATTGGAAGAACCATACCTCAAAAGAAGCTTCTTGGGAGAAGGAAGAAGATATGAAGGAGAAGTTTCCTCACCTCTTTGGAAGCATAGGTACGCTTTCAATTTCGAGGACGACATTTGTTTAAGGGGGGGAGAATGTGAAACCCTGACCCGGAAACCCCTGTTGTTTGTAGGTCCAGCAACCCGAAGTAAGACAAGAAGTCAGCTTTGGGCCATTTCAATAGAAGACTTGGTGGCTGGAATTGAAATCCATGAGTGTTGATGTCAATGTTCCATTTATGGAAACTGCACCCTGTTGAAGATCGGATTAGTTGATGGACTTGGAGTGCTCTCTGTATTGGTTTGAAGGCATTTCCACCTACTAGGTATGTCACTTTAGGTGTGTGCAAAACCACTTGATGTTTGGACTTGATCTGAGCCTTCAATTCCCTGTTTTGATCTTCCTTGTCCGATTGGTCGACTGGACCAGTCAACCAATCAATCGACCAATTGATTTTGTTTTTGTAAATTAGGTCGTGGCTACTCTATTTAAGTCTAATCTCGGGAGTACTCCGCCTCATCTGCCTCCTAAGCCTCTGGAACGAGTTAGAACTCCATTCTAATCAATTCCCTTGCATCCTTTGTAATATCCAGCCCTATTCTAACCTTGACCCTGACCCGGATCCACTGTTGTATTCAGGTCCGAGGACCCGAAGCGGTGGAAGAAGAGATTTATGGACCATTCTGATTGATGATCATGATTCGGAGACCGAGCCCATGGACATTGACAATGATACCCCTTGCATAAATGCATTGTCGGTGTTTAAGGAAAGTCTGCACATCGGAGGAGATTAATATGGTTGATGTACCAAATGACCTCCTGTGCACGATCCGAAGGTATTCCCCGAAACTAGACTTCTTTATTGAATTGTGGAAGAAAACCTCACTCAATTTGACCTTGTATAGCCTTTCAAATCCCTACTTGAAGTTGCTGTTCGAAACATGAGTTTTCTGCTGAAAATATTTTGGTCGATCATTTTGGTCGATACCATCGACCAAGGACCATCGACCAAAATGTCCCAGTCTGCCAAGTTAATGATTCCATGGAATATTCCTTTTCTATTTAATATGACCTCGAGCCTTGAGCCTTTTGCAATCATTTTTCTCACCTGGGAACGTGGGGAGAGCTTCCCAAAGCAGCTCCTTGGTTAGTGTGAAGGGTATCTCATCAAAGACACTTAGTTTATCATTGATTCTTGTCTTCATCTTCCACACTAAGGTATGACTCTTCATTCCACTCTCTACCCTATCCTTTTCTACTCTTTTCTATTGTCATCTTGCTGATGGGACATTTGGAATGGTGCTGCAACCTTGCAACCACCACTCCAAGTGCCTACTCATGCTCAATCCATGATTCCCTTAGCCATTCATTGATGCTAATGCTTATATCTCATGCCTAGCATATGTATTCCATGATTTACCTATTAACATCATACCATTTGATATCAAACTGAGCTTATTATGTTCATGTTTAACATTGCCATATGATTCCAATCGAATTTCTATTAGTTTCTCTAGCTATTGCATGCTATTCCTCATCAATGCAATCAATTCCAACTCATGCCATGATGTTTATCACTTGAACTTGATAGCTCAAATTGGGGCTTTTTAATTGGACCATTGGATTGGGTTAATTCCTTGATTTATAGTGTCCTACTACTGTTGTTAAGTATGCCTCCAAGTTTCAGATTGATCCGAACACCGGAAGACTCATTTCGGACCAAAATCCCCAAAATCCACTATTACGCCTTGAGGACAATTTTGGTCGATACTTTTGGTCGATACCATCGACCAAGACCATCGACCAAAGTTGTTGCTTGCGAAACAACCTTGATCAGTTTTGACTCAAATGACATCCGATCTTCCCGACTTCTTTTCTAACTTATTATTGATGTTTGTTTAGGGCCTTAACAATTCTATTGGACTATTCTTGGTATTCTCAATTCATCATCAACTCATCCAAGGTAAGGATGGTTATATCCATAAACATATAAGTCATCAAATATTTGATCTGTGCTTTATTTAAAGAATAAGATCCCTAAATTTCCTTTCAATCATTATGAGACTGTTACACATGTGTTAGAACAGTAGCATTTAAATCTTTATACTTTGTTGGGTTACTTAATCATTTTGATTTGCTTATGATTATAATGATTCGTTTCAATATCATGATTTGATTACTATTGTGAATATGCATTGGATGCATGAGAAATGATGAGATTTGATGTGTGATTGCTTACGTATGACTTGGGATTTGGGGGTGTCCTCACGACACTTCTGTCCTTGGGCATCGGAGGGAATAGTATGGGATGTTCTCCGATGGTGCCTATCGACACTCTCCCGAGTTATTGGATGACATACATAGGATTGTCTAGTTGTGTGGCTAGGTTCATCCTTGTCGTGTCAGACCCGAATCGGAAGGGCATTGAGACCGAACAACCCGTGGTAGTGCATGGTTGGATGGGCGCTCTAGGCCGGTAGCCAATCCGGTAGGGGACATAAACCATGCTACGGATACCTGAAAGGGGCCATTTATTGGTAGAGTTGCATATGGATAGACTTGGGCTCACGGGCGCTCAAGACCGGTAACCAATCCGTGAGAGGACGTGAGAGCTTCCCGTTTACTATATGTGGATGACCAATAGGGTCGATGAGTCCGAAATCCGGGATTTCGCTGACTCTAGTGTGAAGGATACCGGAAAGGATCGCCGGGGGCGAGGAATGGACATATCTGAATCTGACTTGACCGACTGAGTAGATGACTTGCATTGGGCTAGGCTTTACTATGACATGCGCCAGTACTTGACCAAATGGTGATGTGAGAGAGCGGTGACTGATCCCCTTACCACGGCTTTTTGATGACTTTACCGATCTTCCCCGGGCATTCCCAAGATATGGAAATGGGAGAGTGACTGATGACCCAGAGAAGTACGGTGCTATGACGTAAAGCATGTCTACCTTAGAGACCAGCATTCACAAAGTTAGGCTCATATCTGCATCATATGTTCCATATCACATTGCATTATTATATGTTCTGAATGTGTATGATTTCTAATTATGGAATAACTTCCTTGCTGAGTTCTTCAAACTCATTCCTTTTGTGCAAATGTTTTAGATTACATTCCAGATACCGAAGATTACGATGGCACCTCCTATGAGGCGGACTATGATTCCACATACTACCCTCCGGGTAGTGGCGTCGGTGAGGATCCGTATATTGGAGCCGAGGAGGATTACTATCTTCACCAGGGTTAGCCCCACAGTTGTGCGGGAGCGGCAGCGCTGGGTTTACTTCATCCGTACTGTTGAGGAGACTACCATTAGTATGGAAGAAACCCTAGCATAGTGCCCCATTCCCCTGGTGTATTTGTGGAACCTTGGATATTGTAATTAACTTGTCTTTGAATTATTCTGGTGGTATTCGGATATGTAACTAACTTGATTTACTTCTTTTCCGCTGCTCTGAGAGGGTGACTACCACACCTTCTCACCCTTTATGATTTTGATCACACTTTATTATTATCTATATTTCGCACTCTGATTTAGTTACTCTTATCTTATTCATGATACTTGGTATTAGCTGTTTTTACCATTGATTATTACTGTTCATGATTGTGTTACCGTGTATGTGGGAGGCATGGACCTCAGATCATTGATCCTTGGACTGTGGATCACATCCCGGGTATTCCAAATGGGGTACCGGCTGGGTGGATGTGACATCCTTGGTTGATATCTTGCAAGAACTCAAGTGATCTTCATCCTCCTGCATCTAATGTATGTTTATGATCTCTTTTCTTTTCTATCTCTGATTTTCTTTTCTTCAACCTTGTTCTTGATTGAGATCAGGAAGGAGATGCTACATTCTTGCAACCATCTATTCCATGATCTCATTCGATTTTTGAGATCTGTGATTATCGTCATAATCTTAACCCTAGCCAATTAAACTCTTGAAACCCTAACCCTTGTATGACCTTTCTGGAAACCTTTTGGTAACCTCCCATGTGAGGGAAACCTCATGGGTAATATTTATGCTAATCTAAAATTGATATTCTAGAGTTTTTCTTGTTGTTATTGGCCAACAATGTACTTCCCTTTCATCATGTGATCTCAACCTTTCCATGGGAGCCAAAAAGGGTTGAAACCCTAACTTCTTTGTTATGTTATTGACCCTGTTAATAGCCAATCAATGTGTTTTCCTTACAAGAATTATAACCTATCATCCGCTAATTATTTATCCTTGATCATACTATGTTTTCTTCATGATTCATGATTTAACCTAATTAGGTTAATTTTCTGGTTCCTGAGTTGTAACTTGGAAACTTGATTTGATTGGTGGTTTGATGTCCTCTATATACTAGGATGCTGCCATTGTAGTTTCCCCCTTATTTTGTACCCTTTTGAATCACCAAATTTGGTTTTTTATTCTAAAAATTCTTATTCTTGAAGGCCACTGTCTTTGTTGGTCGACTCATTGGTCGACTGGGACAGTAAGACCAATCAATCGACCAATGAGTATAGCAACCTCATTCTTGGTCTATTTTGATTGAATTGATATCTTTCCTTCTATGTATCTTTCCTAACATGTTGTATACACTTGTTTAAGACTTTCTTCTCAGGTTTAGACAAGGTCTTATTTGATTTCCCTAAGTTCCTTTACGAGTTAGAAGGTAAGGACAATTATTCTTTAACTACATAGATCGCATACTCTCTGGTTTCTACCTTATGAAACTATGAGTTTACCTACTGTTGTTATACTTTATATTTCTGATTTACTACTGTGAGAACAGTAGCACTTGCTTATGTTTTCTTTTTATTATTTAAGCTTATGTGAATTGTTTATTACTATATTGTTTAACAATTAGATCATGACTGTATACTCTCTTGTATATGATGAATTGTTGATTGTGTATGTCATGTTTGATCTTAGATTGTGTCTAATTAGGTATGATTTGGGATTGAGAGGTGTCCTTTTGACACTTCTGTTCTTGGACATTATCGGAAATAGTATGGGATGTTTCCGGGGTTGCCCATCGACGCTTTCCCGAATTATTGATTGTCATACCTAAGGCTGCCTAGCAGTGTTCGGCTAGGATGTCCCGGTTATATCAGACCCAAATCGGAAGGGTGTTGAGACCGAACAACCCGTGGCAGCAATGGGGATTCACGGGCGCTCAAGACCGGTAACCAACCCATGAGAGGACGGGAATCACATTGTGGGGGCCATGTATTGGAGGGTTGCAAATGGCTAGACTTGGGCTCATGGGCACTTAAGACCGGTGAGTTATATCCGTGAGAGGACATGAGTGCTTCCGTTTACCATATGTGGATAACCAATAGGGTTGATGAGTCCGTATTTGAGAGAGTCGGATACGCTGACTCTAGTGGAAAGGATACCGGAAAGGATCCCGAGAGGGGAGGAATGGAAGTATCTGGACCTGAGTTGATGTAACTGAGTAGATGACTTGCATTGGGCTAGGCATTACCCTGACATGCGCCAGTACTTATACCAAATGGTTATGTGAGAGAGTGTTGACTTAACCCTCAGCCATGGAATGTCCGAGAGGGATGCTGGACCCACTACCAACAGGAGCCGTATGCGTGACCTACCCAAAGAAGTATGGTGCTATGACTTAAAGTATGTCTGCCAATAGAGACCAGCATACATAGAGTTTAGATGCATATATACATCATCTGTTTCATACTGCATTGCATCTTGCTATGTTCTGCCACATGTTATTTATGTTGTTATGGATTAACTACCTTATTGAGTTTCTTCGAAACTCATTCCTTTTTGTACATTGTTTGTTAGACTATTCTACAGGTACTGATTACTATGAAGGACAGTACGATGAAGCGCAAGCCAATGAAGCGTACTACAAGCAAGGTTTTGGCGACAATCAAGATTACTCTGATGATCCCTCAGTTGATCAAGTTTCGTACTACGATTAAAGGCAACGTGGAGCTGGAACATCTGAGTTGGATTGATGAAGTTCACTATTTTGAAGATGTCATCTATAGGATAGAAGACTATTAGCTTAGTTGTCTTTCTTATTTCCTTTGTTTTAGTTGTAATTCATTTTAGACTTACATACTACGTTCCGCTGTATTTGTGGAGTGAGTTTCCGCCTCACTCTACTTCTTTTGATATCTTTGGATATCTGGTATCATTTTCCGTACTCTGATTATATTGTTTATTCATTTATTGTTTTGAACCTTGTTTATAATATTAAACCTTGATTATTTCATGTTTATGATTATGTTATTGAATATGTGGGAGGATGATTTCCTCGATACTTGATCTTCGGGGCTGTGGATCACACTCTCGGGTATGCCAGTTAGGGTACCGGATGGGAGGATGTGACACATAAAGGATTGCAAGGTAAATAAGAAAAGAAGACCAGAGAAAGCAAGGGCTAATCTGATTGATTATGAGATCTACACTACAATGATAACAGAGGCTTTTGTGGTTGCAAAGTCAACATCCTAGGTGATAGACCGTAAGACTAGATGGATTGAATAGTCCAACAAAGGTGATGGTTGACAATGAACAAGTTACAAGTTTTGTGAGTTGTGAATGAAGAAGAAATAGAAAGAGAGAAAAAAAAATAAAGAAAAAGAACTCACTTAAAATGAGGGTTTTGTGAATACATATAAATACTAGGAATTGCTCATGATCATTTTGGCCTTTTATTTTTTAAATAAGCTTAAAACGAATTAATATGCCAATTAAAACGATACAATTAATACATAAATAGATACGAATGGGTTACAAAGTTGGATACGGCATTAGTGCATGCTTAATATGCAGGAAGAGTTCGTTTTTTTCAATTATATGTTTGGATAGGCGTATTAATACAACGATTAATATGTTTATTTACTAACTATGGTTGGGAGTGAGATAAAAGAGAAACAATCGGATTTTCACAAAAGGAATCAATGTTTACTATACTTTCAATTTGTAGTTGGATTTTAAATGACTTGTGCAAAAATAAATAGAATGAGTTTTTGACCCAAAATTCATAATAGACAAAAAGCCCATTATGGATTTTGAAGGTTTTTCTATTACTTTAAACGAAAATAGGATTTGAATAGATACCAAACACATTAAAAAAATGAAATGTCAAAAAAGAATGAGAAACAAATGGCCCAACCAATGATTAGACCAAAATCTTACCCTCCCATCACCAGTAGCCCAATTCTCAGTCTAATGTACAAATTTCTGAACCTAAAAGAGAAGAGTGCTGTATTTGGCTTTAATAACCCACTGAGTCAACCAATCTTCCTCTCAGAAATTGAACGCTACAAAATTCTTTATGTTTTATCATCCATGCCAGTTTGCATAGGCATTCAAAATTGACGTCATGAATCCGACGAATCCCCAAGCTGCCTTCAAACTTTGGCAACCATACTATGTCCCACTTCATTGTGATATTTTTCACTGACTCAGTATCACCAATTCATAAAAAATTTCTCATCCAAGCCTCTGCTTGGATGATACTCCTTAACCACCAATAGACTAAAAAAAAATGGATTGAAATGCTTGATAGAACAGATCATACAAATTCCATACAACTAGCTTGAGATAAAAATTTTCCTTTCCATCCTTGCAACTAGTATTTGATTTTGTCAAGAACTGGCAGAAACTTTGACCGGGTCACTAAACTTCTACACCAAGATACCATGTAGGAAAATGCAAATTCGGAATCCCTAAGATTTTAGCTGCTCTATGACATTGGTGAGGGGTAATTTTTCCTAAGAACAACACATGTGCTTGATTGGTCCCATTTAGGGCTGCAGCAAGGCCAGCTTGGGCTGGGCTTTTCCAATAAGAATCCCAATTGCAAATACGCATTCACGCCTTGACCCTAATTCATAGCTTAGAATTCTTGTCCCTGACCTAAACTATAGGGCCAAGAACGACATTAAATATGTCTTAGTATCGGGAGTGGGATGAGCATTTTCTGATAAACCGCCACTATATGTATATCATTAGTGGCGGTTAATAATAAACCGCCACTAATTAAACGTCACTAATTATGTTTTTTCTTGTAGTGCAAGCCCATTCTTAGGTGAGTCGTCCCTGATTGGGCTTGGTCGGGACAGGTTGGCCATGGCCTAGCTTGTTCATGTCTCTAATTGGCCTTGATCCTTTTCCAGTCCTTGATTGGCCCTTATCCTCATCCTTTTCCTGATTGGCTTTGTCCCTATCCCTAATCACTTTTGAATCATATATAATCACATATATAATTGATATCCAATTTGAATAAGTATTAGTCTATTATAAATGTATTATATATTTAAGTGATTAACAAATACAATTTTATGTTAATGTTTAGAATTTTGTATTTTTCCTTATTCTAATTTTAATATATATCTAATCAACTTGTAAAGAGTTAAGAAAAGAAAACTTTATAATGAGTGCAAAAGGGATTATTCTATATATATGCACCATATAAACAAATTACCAGTGATACTATGTGATTTGTCTTTTAATATTAATGTCACCACAAAACAAAGCAAACTATTAGTTTCACCCTTAGTAAACTCCACTAACAGATACATTTTAGAAGACAAAAACTTTCCAATGAGAAAGATCATTATACATATTAGCAAAACCAATTGTTTTTAAAAAAAAAAAGAAAAAAAAAAAAAATTAAAAAAAATTTTTTTTCACCCAAAAAAATAAAAAAAAAAAAAAAAAAAAACACAAAAAATAAAAAAAAAAAAAAAAAAAAAAAAAAAAAAAAAAAAATTCTAGCAATGATTCATTTGTCAATCTCTTATGCAAGTTAATTTCACGTTCATTTGATTGATTGATTCATAAAAATAAATATACAATAGATGTTAGATACTTCACATATTGGAGGCGATGCATCATCTTCTACCAATAATTAGTATGGTTAAATTTTTGTTTTAATACTGTATATCATCTAAAATATTAATTTACGGATCATGTCATTCAATTTTCTCTTGACCTTGATTTTGAAATTTTATGTAGATGTTTCAAATTAAGATTGTCGATCTATAAAAAATTATGCTTAATGATTTGATTGTTATTTATACTACGAGGCAAGTAAACATATTTACACTCTTATACTTGTTTTGTGCTTTGATCATTAAGAGAAAAAAAAAATACATAGAATAGTTTAATTGGAATGGTGATCATAGAATGCCCTATTTTTTCCCCCTTTTTTTGGGCAAAAGAATACCCTAGGTCATGAGTAACGATTTATAACTTTAAACTTATGGCCTTCAAAATGTACCCTAGTTTAATTAGAATTTTAATTCTAAAAGACTTTAATTAATTTTGATTAAAATTATGATTCTAATTAAGTCAATAATTATTTAGATAAATATATATAATAAGACTGTGGGATGTGACAAACAACTTAATCTGTTTTTTATGAATACATATTAAAATAAAAAATTATTTATTTTTACTAAATGAAAACAACAAAAGAAATAAAAAATAATATTAAACTAAGTGGACTCATTGGATCAAGAATGACTTAAGATAAAAAATTCAAAATCAGGGCTTGAATCAAGGTTCATATGAAGATCAGTATTAGGATGAAACCATGCTTAAAGTGATAGTCAGGGTCAGGATCAAGGCCAAAATCAGGATTAGGATCAGGATCAAGATCGGAGCTAGAATCAATTGGCCAAGTTCAAGGTCAAGATCATGGTCAAAATCAGGGATGGGTAAGACAAGATGAGGCAAGACAAACTTGAACCCAAGACCCACCCTTATACTAATTCAAGGCCAATATATCTTGGCCTTGACTTGCATTCAAAGCCCAGACCCTATTCGAGGCCCAAGTAGGTCAAGGCCACTGGTGCCAAACCTACATCCTACCTATATATATATATGCATTTTTGCTAAATTGCAAAACTTAATTGAGAAATTCTAAGGTGCACTATCTTGCTTAAGCCAAGAAACGCATATGGCATCCTTAATAAGATACAGCTCATCATATTAAAAAATTAAATGCATACAGCTTTTTTACTTTCACCCAAAAAAATTCGGCATTAATTATGACCATTACGTTGGTAATATCGACAAATTCCACTATATAATTGCCCATTCTAGATTTCAAGCAAATTTCATGTGGCTGCAATGGAGAATTCTTTTAGGTATTATCTTCTTTCTAGTCTTGTTCTGTTCTTCTATTATATCTTTGTTATTTACACCATGATCTACACCTATGCTTCCAATATAAGTTTTGCTTCATCTTCTTCTTTCTTTTGGGTTAAATTTACTGTGTACCAGTTTTTTATTCTACATTAATTTAATTAAGTCAGTGCTGTTCTTTTTATTTCCTTATGATACAATCTTTATCTCGCTCCTTGTATTCGATTAGCATACTGTTGTTTCTGCAGGAGAACAAGAAGAAATAATAGGCTGGATTACAAAAAAAGAAGAAACATTTCCATCGGATCAATGATTTACCAGCGGTATTATTCTTCTCAGACATATTTTTTTCTTTGTTTCCACTACAGGATACTTTAAAGTAGGCAATGAAAGAAACCATGACACAAACCTTTTTTATATGATATCAATAAAATATTGAATTAATTTAGGATTAGTTTCAGCTTAAGATGAAACCTTCTTACGTTCTTTATTTTTTTCTTTTTTTTGGGGAGAGTGAAGGAAGTTTTCATGCTCTTTAGTTCAGGTATGCATCACTTTCATTTTTCTTATTTTATTGTTCCTCTGCTAAAATTTTCTGAATCTTTAATTTCATCACAAGAAAATTCGTCAGCTAAAGCTCTTCCAATATGAGGATTACAATAGCCACAGCCCTTACCCCTGCCTCCTGCCTCAATATTAACAAGTGTCTACAAAGTTTTAATTTCAAAGCGCATAATAATGTGACTCTAGATTATGAAATTTTTTCCTTATAGCAACCAATTTTTGGAGCTATCATGTGAGGTCTACCCCAGATTGGATAAGCTACTATATTCACCGGAAAGATAGGTCCTTTTTCATATCCCTTCTTCCCATTTTTTTCTTTGTCTCATCACTTCTTAGTTAAGGGTTTCATGTAATCTGCTTTGAACCTAGGGTGGAGGGCGTTGTGCTGATGTGTCTCTGATGCACGAGGGAGAAGATGGGTAAACGATATATATGTATAAGCAAATTGATTATTTTCATTTAAATTTGATGAATCATTTACATTGATATTGCTTACTGTCTTTTTCATGTATAATGGTGACCCTACTGTAATTTCTTCTCATAGAATTCCTCGTGATAAGGTAAATCCCGTCTTTATTCCTTCAATCCCACTTATCTTTGTTGGAGATCTTGATGCTCAAAATATTAATTTGTCCACAGCTAGAGTTTCTGCGGAGTACCCTTGAGTTTACAAGGGATCAGGGAAATGAAGAACGAAGGTACAATGTACTTTTCTATTTTCACCTCCATTATCTCCCATCTTCTTAATGTTTAAGGAGTTCTTCACATAAATCTTCCCGTGATTGTTGATTTTTTGTTGAATTAGGTTTTATGATATGATGAACAGCTCAGATGCTCAAGTGAAGGTAATTCCTACAGCATGCAACCAATAAGCAAATCGATTGTGGGTTCTTTCATTAAGGCAAATAATTTTCCAACTGTGCTGCAGGAACTTGCGAATCAAGTCCACGAAATGAAACGTGGTTTAGAGGATGCCAAAGCAAAATTGAGGTTCCAACCAAGTCTTTTTAGTCAGCAAACTGGATTATTATAGCTTCTGCATGGAACCCTAACACACATGAATCCATTGTCTTCTTTGCAGTATCTTTGAACATGATCCTAATCAAATCATGTTGGAAGACTATGATCAGGTTGGAAGATTATTTTCTATTTTGTCTTATTAATCTAAATTTTTGTAGCATGGTTGACAAACAAATCCACTCTAGTCTCAATTTCTATTTTACCCTTAGTTTTTTTTTATTTTCTGTGGAGTACTATCAAGTTTCTATTTTTTATGTAAGTTGGTTTAGAAAGTAAACCCTATATTGGGATTAGTTACTATTGCTCCAAAAACCTGTTTGGCGTGCAAGCAACCGACCCTGCAAAACACGTGACTTGACTAAAGACCTTATCCCGAATTTTAGGTAGGTTAGTTAATATTCAAACGGTGTACACTACTTGGTATGTAGGCTACTTGACTTGTTTCGGTTGCAAACCGACTAGAGCCTGCCCGGTCTGGTTCACCCCTGGTTGAACCAAGTCGGTCTATTAAAGGTCGGTAATATCAATTACATTGCTATTAATATAGTGCTAGTTGTGGGGGAGGGTTTAACATGTTTAACCTCTCTCCTCTCTTCCTCATTCTTTTCATCTTCTCCTCACTTTGGTCTATTCTTCTAAATTGCAGCAATTTCAAGAGATGCCACTGTGGACCTTCTCTAGATTGCAGCTCAGGTTGTGAAGATGACTGCCTCAGCCGGATCTATAACATTGAATGTCTCAACGGACTCAGCCCTTGGTGGTGATATATTACTTCGATTGTATTTAATTTTTATCTTGATTTGACACTAAGTGCATCAATGGAAAAAAAGAGATCGAGCTAGAAAGTCCTACAAAAAAATTATATTGCGTTCAACAATTTTGACCTTTTGTTTTGATAAGTTGTAAATTACTCAAAAAACTGATCTTAATAAGCTGGTCTTTTATTACTCACGTCTATTTAATGTTATTTAGTTAGAAAGCTGATCTTTGTGATTGTCTTCAACTTATTTGCACAAGATCCTTAGTTTATTTTGTTCATTTGGGTGATTTGTTCAATTACCCGGTTCCTTGGATTGAGTCTTGTCTTCTACAGTTATTACTATTGCTATAAGAAGGATTTGGATTCCTCGAAGCTTGTAATTACTATTTTAAGTTCTCTTGATACATTATTATCTCCAATGACACAATTTCTATATAAATGCAAAGATCAAAGTTAGAGAGGTGAACGTGTGAGAGGAGATATTTTTATTGCATGTGAAGTTTTGTTTGTTAATTTTTGTTGCATGTGAGGTTTTGTTTGTTAAGGAACTTGTTCTTGACAAAGGTTTTGGTAATGAAAAATGGATCAAGCTCTATGGCCTGGGAAGTGAGGCAGTAGGTGTTGCCGGTGTAAGCTGCTGATCACCATCCAAGTCTGATCATCCCTGAACCTGATGAATGACCCTCTAATATTTCTTTTCGCTTTAACAATTTTTGGTTGGAGAGTCCGCACTTGGTGGAGGTTGTTAGATGTCATTAGGGTGACACAATTTTTGTTTTTTTCTGAGAAACTCGAAAGGCTGAAAGGGGTTTTGAAGGGTTGCACAAGATTTGAATTTCCTAATCTATTATTGGAGGTTAAAAAGGCTGAACAGAGCTTGGAATAAGCACAACAGCATATTCACTCACAAGGTATGGAGATTCCCTTTTCAAATGGGATACTACGACTAAAACAGCTCTACAAAATGTTGTTAAGCTTTAGGACCCCTTCTTCGCCAAAAATCAAGGCTAAAGGTTCTTCACGACAAAGATCCAACAAAATTTTCTGTCTTTCTAATAAAATTTGTAGAGATAAGAACCAAATCAGAAATTTTAAAAAATCAGATGGAGGGTGGACGTCTAGGATGGAGGACTTAAAGGAACATGTGATACAATTCTACGAGAATTTTCATAAAAAAAGTACTTCATCAAATCTGCTAGAATTTCTAGAAGCAATTCCATCTATTTTGACTAAAGAGGACTATAGAATGCTTGAATCTATTTCCTCTTGAGGATGTGATAAAGAAGACGATATCGGACCTGATCTAGACAATGCGTTTAGGCCTGATGGCTTTCTTGGATTGTTTTATAGAGCTTGTTGGGAGGAGATATAGTTTGACTTTGTTATTGTTGTCTGTGCTTTTTTTCAAAAATGTAGACTACCTAAAGGGGTAAGTAACAATTTTATTACCTTACTCCAAAGGTGTCCAACGCTAACTCGCTAGAGAGTTTTGCTCAATCTATATGGAGAAATTTTATTGCAAAATCATCTCTAAAGTGATGGCTTCTTGACTCAATGGCTTTCTCTCTCAATTAATCTTAGAAGAGCAAGGAGAGTTCTCAAAAGGTAAATCCATCTCTGATTATATTTGTATTGCTTTTGAGTTAACAAGTTTATTGCATACAACTGTAACGCAGGGGTGTTGGGGCTAAAAGTAGATATAGAGAAAGCCTATGATATCCTTTCTAGAAAATTGGTTGGATTTAATCCGTAGATTTTGATGGATAGTTACTCAATTCGATGCCAAGCCTATACATTCAAGGATGAAAAACTTGCTAATGAATTAGTGATCACTATGTCATTGCCTGTACAAAAAGAACTCTCAATTGCTTGGGGTGTTCACCATTGTAAGTATGTCCATTGAAATCAATTGGAATAAAAGTTAAGATAATGCATGAATATGTCCTTTTCTTTTAAGTGCAACTGAAAATTAAAGTTCTTGTTGCCAACTCTGTACCTTGGTATGCAAGCTAATCTTACCTTAATTGTCAATGATAGCAATTTATCAAGCTTGTCATTGTCTTGGTTATTGGTCACATTTTTGTCCTTAAACTAGCATCGGCTCTAGCAAATCTAAAAAAAAAATCTCAATTAAATTGAAAATAAGATGCATAATTTTTTTTTCCTCAAGACATCATTTGTATTAAAAGAGCGAAAAATATTTACAATACCATGCTATATACACCATGTAAGCAAACCATAGTCACCCAAACCTAAGGGTGCAAGTTTGGCCCTCGCAGCCCTGACCCGCCCTAAGCCCGAATAGGGTTTGGGCTAAAGATTTTGGCCCTAAGGGCGGGTTAGGGCCAAAATATTTTGGCCTTGAACAAGGGCCAAGGGCGGGTTAGGGCCAAAATATTCTGGCCCTAAACTAGGGCCAAGGGCGGGACTGGGATTACTCTCTGGCCTGCCCAGCCCATCCCGGTCGGTCCCTGATTTTGACCCTGATTTTGGCCCTGATTGTGACCTTAATCTTGGCCCTGATCTTGGCCTTGATTTTGGCCTTGATCTTTGCCTTGATTTTGACCCTGATCTTGGCCCTGATCTTGGCCCTGACCTGATTCTGGCCCTGATATTGGCCCTAATCTTGGCCTTGTTCTAGGCCCATGATTTTGGCCCTGATTTGAGTCTGAACCCTCCACCCATATGGAGAGGAATTAATTCTAATCCACATGGGTGAATACTTGACACATGTCATATTTTAAAAACATGATCATGTTTTGTAAAAAACTAATAAAAATAAATTATATCCTCATTACCAATGTACTAAGTATCCATCTGATTTTGGCCCGATCTTGACCCTAATTTTAGCACTAGTCTTAATGTTAATTTAACCCCTGATCATGTACTAAATTTTTGCCCTAATCTTCATATTAACATTGATATTACTATAAGTCTCGACTTTGACCTTCAGTCATTTTGATCATATTATATTATGTGTTCACTTTTTATATTATTTTTAAGATAATTTTTATTTTTTGAACTAAGTCATTTTAGTTCTCAAAAATCATTGATTTTTTTGGACTAAGGTGTGATAATATATTATAAATAAAAGCTAGTATATAGAGAATTAATATCTGACAAATCTACAGCCCAACTTCTCATCATGAATATTGACATCTTTCTTTTGCCTCCAATGTGATATTTCAGGAAGAAAAAAAATGCTTATTAAGGACAGATAGCTATGTTTGTAACTAAAATATCATTTTCATTAAATACGAAAAAATATCAATACTAAATTATTGTTCATTTACTTGTTAACAAAGTTTTGAATATGGATTTTTTTTGTTGAATAAGGATTAATGAAAGAGGTTTTCAATTTCCATCACCAAAACAATGAGAGACTTTCAGAGCTCAATATAGAATTATGGAGTATAAACTTATTTATGTTTAAAGCAACACTATTAACTTCCTGACTATGTTATCATTTTGTATGAGCTTGAATCATCTTATATTTCTATGAATTTTATTTTCAGTTTACTTGTGATACCTTTTATTTTTAATGAATTTACATTTGATATTTTAAGTCGAAGGATAGGACCAATTAAGGTTAGGGCCAAGATAGGGTCAATCATAGCCAGGTACAAGGCTAATTGGGGATAGGGCCAATCAGGGTTAGGGCTAGGGACAGGGCTAATTAGGGCCAAGGATAGGGCCAATCAAGGTCAGGGCCAATCAGGGCCAACTCATCCCGACCCAGCCCAATTAGGGCCAATTAGGGTGGGAATGGGCTTGGCTTGACCCTGTAGGGCTTAGGGTCTGAAACAATAATCCTTGGCCCTGAACTAGTGTCAGGGCGGGAATGGGCTCAGATTAGAACATATAGGGCTAGACTTGGGATTGCAAAAGCCCGCCCATTTGCAGCCCTACCCAAACCTACAGCAGTAGTTGCCCTCAAAACACCAACCTCACTAGTTCTCTTTTAGAGCTAAACATGGTGTAAAAACATTACAACAAAAAGATAAAAATCTGAACTAATCTCAGAAATGAAATCTAGGTGCTACGGAGAAATTATGATCAAACTAGGTTCATACCTAGTTCGACCCTCGACCCCGGTCGAGACAGAGGGAACCGACTCGCTCCCGAGCGAACCGGATCCAGAAGATGGCTTGCAAAAGAAGAAAACTGATTCAGCTACAAGCACGCCCTAATCCTACTTATGGATTAGAGTAATTACACTAATGATGGCAGACTCGAATTGACGGCTGCAGCTAATCATTATCGAAGGGATAATCATTGCATAACCTAAAGAGTTATCTCAGGAGTCCTCTACTAGTCCAAACTAGTAGAAGTCTATTGCTCAACGGATCTATCTATTAAGATCCAACGACTACCCGAAAAAGGCTCGAGTGCATCCAATGAAGGAAATTCAAAGGTACACTCTATATAAACCTCACTACCATACGAGGTGAGGGAGATCGAAAACACATAATCTGAGACTTAGGTTCAGATACATACTGATAGACTTAAACTATCAGCGGCTTACGATCTAGATCACCTTTCCTAGTTCTTCATTCCTTAGCTCTGTGCTTCTAGCAGAGCCGTTTGTGATTAAGTTAATCAACTGACTTAGCCTTCGGAGGTGGACTCCCGACCCCCGCGGTCGGGCCACATCTGACGTTTTCGTTTGCCAGATCATCACGAGGAGATCTAAGGGCTGGGCAGATTTTGAACGCATCATTTGGCGCCATCTGTGGGAAACAACCATGGTGACTAGATCATCAGCCGCAGCAGCCGCTGCACAGCGCAATTCAAGTGTTCAGATCCCTGGAGCGAATAATCCAGATATTCCCCAGGGAAGCCAAAATCCTCTCGAGGCAGATGATGATCAAAGAGGACGTAATCCTCCTGATACATTCCTAGATCAATTGGATCAGGTAAAGATTCAACTTTTGGAGGTGAGCCAAGCACTCCGCCTGCTCACCAGATGAGTGGTTTTACCACAAGAACCTGATCAACGCGATTCAGGGAGACGTGCGTTACCACGTGATCAAAGATTGGCTGAAGACCGGAATATCGGTCAGAATTTTCGTGAAGGAGACCGAGGACCTAGGAGGATTGATGATCAACCTAGGCGAGACGATCGGTTCGACAGACTGCAAGAGAGTACAACTGATTCAAATACAAGGTTGGATATAGGGGTAAGAACTCACTCACCAACTGTCAGAAGAACCGTTCGCGATGATCGAGCAGTTCGCGACGAGCGGAATGTTCGGGAAGGACGGGCTGTTCGTGATGATCGGATAGCACGGGATGATCCTGTTAATCAAGGTCGTGATCATATTGCTGAAGATCACCCGACCCAGATTGGTCAAGAATTGGCCAACATCAATGAGAAATTAGGGCAGTTGGCTAAGGGCAGGATTGCTGAGGATATTTACTCAGTCATTCGGAAGACCCCCTTTGCCGAGCCAATTGCGGGATATCAGTTTCCCCATAACTTCCGTTTGCCTACCTTTTCTATATTCGATGGCTCCGGAGATCGAACAGCTCACATCGGCTATTACCAACAAACCATGGCAGTTTCAGGTAATTCTGATGAAATTTTATGCAGGGTTTTTGGTTCATCTCTAACTGGAGCAAGCACAAAAGTGGTTTTCAAACCTCCCCTCGGAAGGATCGTAAACTTTGATGAATTGGCGCGCAAATTCATAGAGTGATTCCAGAGTGGAATACAGGTCAAGAAAACGGAAGAAACCTTGTTTACTGTCAGACAAGGAAAGAACGAATCAATCAGAGAGTTTCTGAAAAGATTCAACAAAGTAACGATGGAGATAGAAAATTTGGATGAGCAAGTAGCCAAAACTGCTCTATTCATGGGACTCACTAATCGGAAACTCCTGGAGTTATTACTACAGGATATGCCTGCGACTTATGCTGAGTTGGTACAGAGATGCCAGAAGCAGGCTGAAGTCATGGAGATTCTAGACGCGCGCCAAGGAGATAATAAAGTCTCCAATAAGGAACAGAAGGCTCCTGAGCAGAAGCAGAAGCCAAAGAAAGATGTCCGTGATCGGGTTGGAAAATCTCAGGCTTGGCGCCAAAGGTCTCCCGGTAAAAGTGAGTATACTCCATTGAATGTTCCTCGGGCTGATATTTTAAATATCATCAAAAGAAAAAATATCTTGAAGTGGCCGCCTAAAATTCTTTTGAAACCCGGAGAGCAGCAGGATCGAGAAAAGTATTGCCGATTCCACAAGGACTATGGTCATTATACAAATGAATGTCGTCATCTGAAAGTAGATATTGAGAGATTAATATCTCAGGGACATTTGTCCAGTTTTGTTAACAGAAGGAGGGAGGAGCCACGTGCGGCTGCTCCTAAAAGGGATCGTTTGGTTAGTTCAGAAAGATCAAGGGAGGCCCCGAAGTCTAAGAAGGGCAAGGAGGTGATTGAAGCTAGTCGGTCACCGATCCTTACCATCTTCGGGGGACCAGAGCCTGAATCACTCCGGAGTCTAAAAACAAAATCCAAATTTGTTGGAACCGGAGAGATGCAGAAGCGAAAAAAGCTGAATGGTGAAGATTCTATCACCTTTAGCGAGGAGGATGAAAGAGATGTTTGTTTACCTCATGATGATGCCATAGTCATCAAGGTAGAGATTGCACGTCGGGAAGTGCATAGAGTTTTGGTTGATACGTGGTCCAGCTGACCTAATTTCTTACGAAGTGTATCAAAAATTGAAGGTGGATCAGGACTTGATGAAACCTTCATCCACACATCTATATGGTTTTGCGGGGGTCATGCGCAGTGGCGGAAGGATCGGTCCAGTTGGACTTATCTATTGGAAGTTTTCCTAAGGAAACAACCGTCCGAATCAATTTTTTGGTGGTTCGGGAACTGCCAGCTTATAATATTATCCTCGGGTGACCATCTTTATCCAAGATAGGTGCTATTGTTTCGACAAAACACCTGAAGATAAAATTCCCGACTGATATGGGAATTGGTCAATTCTCCTCTGACCAGAGGATCTCTTGGCAATGTTACGTTGCCTATTTAAAAGACAAGGAGGGCCCGAGGAAGGTAACTGCCCTACCTATAGAAGTTCGAGACGATCGAAAAGAGGCAGAGATGCAAAGACCCGAACCAGTGGAGAAGCTGGAACAAATCCAGCTGTGTACCGAGGATGAGAAAAAGATTACTTATATCGGGTCTGAATAGCTAGAGGAATTTAAAGATAAGTTGAAGTTATTTCTTCAACAGAATAAAGATGTATTTGCATGGTCTGCTGAAGACATGCCAGGAATCGAAACCAGTGATACAGAAAAGGAGAAATTTCTCCATTGAAAAATATTAAGCCGTTCGTAGCGAAGTTGAAAAACTCAAGAATTCTGGTTTCATAGAACCAATTGAATGCCCAACTTGGTTGGCCAACGTGGTAATGGTAAAAAAGGCGAATGGGAAGTGGAGGATGTGTACAAACTACACAGATCTTAACAAGGCTTGCCCTAAAGATTGCTATCCATTGCCTCGGATTGACCTCTTGATAGATGGGACTACAGGATATGAAACTTTAAGTTTCATGGATGCCTACTCAGGGTATAATCAGATCCTTATGAATAAGGAGGATGAGAAGCTTACGGCTTTCATGACTGATCGTGAAAGCTATTATTATAAGGTCATGCCTTTTGGCTTGAAGAACGCAGGAGCAACATATCAGAGGGCCGTCAACAAGATTTTCAAAGAGCTGATAGGAAAGAATGTTGAAGCTTATGTTGACGACATGCTAGTGAAAAGCTTTACAAAAGCAAATCATACTGCAGATTTGACTGAGGTATTCTCAATACTGCGAAAGTATCAAATGAAGCTAAACCCAGAAAAGTGCGCCTTTGGAGTCTCCTCGGGCAAATTTTTGGGCTTCATGGTATCACAGAGGGGAATTGAGGCTAATCCTGCCAAAATACAAGCTCTGGTTGATATGGAGGCTCCCAAAACTGTTCGTGATGTGCAGTGTTTAACAGGGAGAGTTGCTGCTTTGAATCGATTCATCTCCAAGTCTGGAGAAAAGTGTTTGCCATTCTTCAAGGCACTCAAAGATTTGAGGGGTAACAAGGAGGCAAAATGGACCGAAGAATGCCAGAAAGCTTTCGAGGAATTAAAAGAAGCACTCGGACAACCGCCGATCTTGTCCCGACCAGAGAAGGGGGAAATATTACAGCTATATCTAGCGACGTCCCTTTCAGTGGTCAGTGCAGTACTTGTTCGTGAGAAAGATAAAAAACAGTGGCCGATTTATTATGTGAGCCATGTGTTGCTAGATGCGGAGACACGATATTCGCAGATTGAGAAGCAGGCTCTGGCTCTCATAATGGCCGCTAGGAAGCTAAGGCCATACTTTCAGGCTCATCCAATTGAGGTATCTACAACTTTTCCTCTCAGTAAAGTTCTTAATAAACCTGATTTATCTGGAAGGATGGTGTCCTGGTCGGTTGAACTCAGCGAGTTCCAAGTGAGCTTTAAGCCCAGAACCGCAATCAAGGCTCAGGCGCTAGCCGATTTTGTAGTAGAAACTACTGCACCGGGAATCCACCGTCGAGGATGTCACATCCTCCCAGCCGGTACCCTATCTGGCATACCCAAGAGTGTGATCCACAGCCCTAAAGATCAAGTTTAGGAACAATCATATCCATTTCGCACAATAACATAATCAAAAGCAAGAACAAATCATAATGTTCAAGTAATTTATAATAAAAGTCAAGAAAGGATCTCAGAAGGATCACTATAGAATATCAGAGTGCAGAATAACAAGATACCAAATCAAAAGACAACTGTAGAGTATAGCGGAAATATACCCTACAAACACATGCGGAAGGTAGATCGAAATCTAAATAAAGCTCTAAGCTAATACAAGTAAAGTAAAAGATAAGTCTAGAATAAACAAAGGAAATCTAATCCACATCTTCAGTCAGCTCTTCTTGTTCTTCAGTCTTCATCTTCTTCACCTTGCGCTTCCTCATACGGGCCGTCAAAGAAATACAAACCTGTAGAGAAGGCTAACAACAGATTGCACAAAAAAAGGAATGAGTTTCGAAAGAAACTCAGTAAGGCAAGTTAATCCATAACAACATAAATAACATGGAAGCAAACCATAACAAGATGCAATGCAATATGAAACAAGTAATGTATGTATGCATCTAAACTCTATGTATGCTGGTCTCTATGGCAGACATGCTTTAAGTCATAGCACCGTACTTCTTTGGGTAGGTCCGCTCACATCCTCAACCATTTAAGATATCTTGGATTCCCTCCAACCATTTAAGATATCTCGGGCGACCGATTGGTAATGGGTCCTGCATCCTTCTCGGACAATTTCCATGGTAAGGGGTTAAGTCAACACACTCTCTCACAACCGTTTGGCATAAGTACCGGCGCATGTCAGGGGAAAGCCTAGCCCAATGCAAGTCATCTAGTCAGTTATATCAACTCAGTTCCAGATACGTCCATTCCTCGTCCCTGACGATCCTTTCCGGTATCCTTCGCACTAGAGTCAGCGTATCCTATGGCACCGACCAACTCGGACTACGGACTCATCAACCCTATTGGTTATCCACATATGGTAAACGGGAAGCTCTCATGTCCTCTCACGGATATAACTCACCGGTCTTGAGCGCCCATGAGCCCAAGTCTAGCCATATGCAACCCTCCAATAAATGGCCTCTTTCGAGTATCCACAATGTGATCCATGTCCTCTCACGGATTGGTTACCGGTCTTGAGCGCCCACGAATCCCCATTGCTACCACGGGTTGTTCGGTCTCAATACCCTTCCGAATCGGGTCTGATATAACAGGGGTATATCCTAGCCAAACACTGCTAGACATCCCTAGGTATGACAACCATTGATTCGGGAAAGTGTCGATGGGCAACCCCGGAAACATCCCATACTATTTCCGATAATGTCCAAGGACAGAAGTGTCAAAAGGACACTTCCCAATCCCAAACCAAACTTAAGCAAACACATTCTCAGATCAGTCATGACATACACAACCAAGTAGTTCATCATATAAAAGAGAATGTAAAAGCAACATCAGATTAAGCAGTAATAAGTAATTCATATAACATAAACAATGAAAAGATGATATAAATAAGTGCTACTGTTCCCACAGTAGGAGATCAGAATTAAAATACAATAACAGTAGGTAATCTCATAGTTTCATAAAGTAGAAACCAAAGAACAAGCAATCTATGTAGTTAAGGAAATCAACTGTCCTTACCTGATTATCGCCGAAGATAATTCAAAGATCAAAGAGAGAGACACCAAACATGGCAAATAAACCCCTAACAAGCATAGATACAACATTAGGAAAGATACCTAAAAGATCAGAGAGCAAACGAATCAAATCGAGCCAAAATTGAAGCTACTGACTTCATTGGTCGATTGCCTTGGTCTATCGACCCATCGACCAATCGGTCGACCAATCGAGTCAAGACGGAATAGTGAAAACTGTTTTGGCCATAACTTCTTCGTTTGAAGTCGGATTGATCCGAAATTCGAAGGGGAACTTCCTAGGATGTATTAGAATCATATGGGAAGATAAAATCATCAAGTCATGTTAAAAATATGGGTTCTTGACTTGACCCAAGAAACTTAGGGTTTCAACCTTTATGGCTCTCATGAAAAGGTTATGATCACAGGAAGAAAGGGAATGGTTGCAATCAAGAACATAATAAGAAAATCTTGTTTAGGTTAATAGAAACATTATGGGAAGATAATCATGGTCAAAAGATGGGTTCTTGATCTAACCCAAGAAATTAGGGTTTCACCCTTATGGTTCCCATAAAAAGGTTAAGATCCCAGGAGGGAGGGAATCGATGATTGGCCAATTACAACAAGAAGAATTAAAGAATATTGAATTTAGATCAACCTCCACATTACCCATGAGGTTTCCCTCACATGGGAGGTTACCAAAAAGGTTCTCAGATAATCACCCAGGTTAGGGTTTCAAAGGATTAGGGTTAGGGTTTTCAAAGATTCCACTGGCTGGGGTTGAGATCATGATGATGATCATAGATCTCAAGGAACAAGATGAGATCATGGAGTGGATGGTTGCAAGAGTGCATCATCTTCTTCCTGATCTCAGCCAAGAACAGATTAAAGAAAGAAAATCAGAGATGGAGAAGAAAGAAAAGAGAGTAGACATACCTTTGATGCGAGAGGAAGAAGATTACTTCAAGTCTTGTGAGAGATCACCAAGGAATGCAAGGGAATTGATTAGATTAGGGTTCTAACTCATTCCAGAGGCTTAGGAGGCATAGGAGGCGAAGTAATCCCGAGATTTGACTTAAATAGAGGAGATAGGACCAAATTGGTAAATTCAGACACCATTGGTCGATTGGATTGGTCTATCGGGTCCAATCGACCAATGAGTCGACCAATCAGGACAGCAAGGTTCAAACAGGGATTCGGAGGGCTATACAAGGTCAAATTGAGTGAGGTTTTCTTCTACGAGTCAATCAAGAAGTCTAGTTTCCAGAAATACCTTCGGATCAAGAATTGGAGTTCATTAGGTTCACCAACTAGGCTCATCTTCTTCGATGCGCAAGCAGGATTTGACAGACATAGTTCAGCAACTTCGGACAGGGATTTGGAAGGTTATATGGGGTCGAATTGAGTGGGGTTTTCTCCTGGAAGTCCATTAAGAAGTCTAGTTTCAGGAAATATAATCGGATTGAGCACAGGAGTTCATTAGATATTTCAACTAATTCACCCCTCTTCGGTGCGCAGATTCAGAACAAAACTGATGGCTCTCATGGAAAGGCTAGGGGTAATCAAGATTCACCCTAGGGCTAAAAGAATTAGAGAAGAGGTTATTACAGCAGTGTAATAACCTTCTCATAATCAGAATATCAGAAGTAGAGAAGAAAGAATGAATTAAAGAAGAAACGAATTGAATAATAACTTTTTAGAAGAGAAACCGATGAGGAAATCTGAACAGATGCTTGAGGGTCTTCCTTGGCTTCGAAGGAGAGGATCTAGGGCTCTTCCCACGTTCTCCAAAAGCTTAGAACAGATTGGGATTGAAAAACATGGAGTTCCCCCTCTTAAATAGCACAAAGAGTCCAAGATTTACTAGGATTTCACCAAACTGACCACACTGATTGATTGGTTGCCAAAGAGGAAGATCTAAGGTCCTTTCCATGATCCAAAGAGAGTTAGAAACCTAGTGGGAATGTTTACCACGAAATTAAAAGAAATAAAGCTTTTAAAAACCTTCAAAACAGAAAATTACCAAAATGCCCCTGCCTAGACAGCTTGTTCAAAAATAGGGATTTAATGGGCCTAACTTCAATATTTTTGGATGGGCTTCTTTCAACGCATCATACTACTTACCTAGTATGGAGGGATGTCTTCAAACCAGGTCCAACTAAGCTTTAGGTCCATCAATCAAGTTCTTCTTCACTAGTGAGTAGTTCAACACCAAATCAATTAAGGTTTCCATAAGGAAACACCATCATCAATATCCATGGGTTTTGGGTCAAACACCATATCTTCTACTGAGATGGCCCACAAAGACATCATCCCTCATTTTGGGACATTGGATCAACCCTAAGAGAAAGGTCGACATGGCTTCCTAAGATTTTCAAAGATAGTAAAACCGAAATCACGGCAAACCAAATCAACATTAAACAAAACTGAAATCACGGTCCAACTTCAAAGTCAACATTTAAACAAACCCTTCTTTACCCAAAACAGATAGGGTGACCTGGCTAGGTTTGGGCTGGATTTCACATTCTCCCCCCCCCCCCCCCCTTAAAATAATTTCGTCCTCAAAATTGGGAGATAACTTGGTTTCAAAAAGGCAGGGGTACTTTCCTATTATCTTGGCTTCCTTTTCCCAAAGTCCACGGAAAACAAATAACAATAAGTCTTTTTGTAAGAAAACAAGGAGTAAATCTGACATGCTTTGAAATCAAATGGAAAGTATGATCATGGCTTCATGAAGATTTCACAAGGATCATGGCGAAGATTAATATGAAGATCATAAAACTTTAAGAATGAAAGGAGATTGTAGAAGAGATGGTTGCAAGGATCAATATGTTGCAAGGATGCAACATCTACTTCATAATCTCAATCTCAAAGAATAAATCATAGCAAGAGTAGATCAATACAACACAAGAGAGATTACAAATCTTTGATTGAAGAATAGGAGATGAAAAGCTTGAAGTCTTGAAACAATTAGAAGGAATAACAAATCATGAAGATCACACTTGATTTCTCTTCGAAATCATCATGTGGAGAATTTACAAGGTTATAGAGTGTATGGAGATCCACTCTAGAACAACAGGGATAGAAGGATCAGTCATGGGAATGATTTAAGATCATCCTCCTATCAAAGGGAAGGTAAGGCACAAGAAGAAATCGTGGAGATAATAGATCAACTTTGGGGTAAACTTCTACCAAACGAAACTAGGCAATTCGTACAGCAGAGAATAAATTGAACAATGCATATGGTATATATGTATTTGGTACAACAGCAAGGTTAGGAATAGGTGGGATCTCACATTCTCCCCCCCTTAAAATAATTTCGTCCCCGAAATTGAAAGCATACCTGGGCTTCCAAAAAGATGAGGAACTTCTTCAGGGGTGTGATTCTTCCACCGAAATTTTACCAGGGGATGGAAGGTACAATGAACAATAGATCTAATAGGTAAAGAACATGGGAGTCTTGGCTGACTTCTTAAATAGCTAAGAGGAATTCAAAGCAATATTGACAAGTACTTCATACAAACGAACTAGGCAAACTCACATGGTAAGAATAAATCAAAAAATTGCATATGGCCTATATACAATGCATCAGTAAGGATTAAATCAAGCAACGCATATGATATGTATGTAATGCACAAGTAAAGAATAAATCAGGGCAATGCATGTGGTATTCATACAATGCGCAAGCAAAGATAAATCAAAGCAGTGCATATGGTATTTATACAATGCGCAAGCAAAAACTAGATCAACGAAATGCATATGGTATATATGCAATGAACAATCAGAGAATAAATCAAGGCAATGCATATGGTATTTATACAATGCATAAGTAAAGAATAGATCAATAGCAGAAGTTAAAGGATAAGAGCAACATACCGATTGCGACATTGAATCTTCTATCGGCTCATGGTTGATCGGGAAGATGGGGCTTTGAGATGTAGTTAGATCAGAGGATGAGAGTGCTGATGACGGTGATGATGATGATCGGGGTATGATGAGAATGAGCAAGAGAAGGGAAAGCGGGGGGCAACGGAACCGACAAAGGGAAGAGGGAGGAAACACCGACAATGAGGAAGGACACAACAAAGAAACCCACAAGATGAAAGCCGGGCGAGAGGCCCGCCGAACAACCAAACAAAGCAAAAGAACAGCCGGGGGCAGCGGGACACCGGGACACAGGGGGCGCGGCGGAGGGGGCATGCGGCGGACCGGGAGAGGGAGTGTGATGTGTGTGATGATGATGATGATGATGATGATGATGATGAGGATGAGGATGAGTATGGATACAATGATGATCATGATGGGGTTCCAGTTGAAGATGAGGATGTTATTGATGATCAGGGAGATGAGGATCAAAATCAAGGTGAGATTTCGAGACACAAGGAGATTCCTATACCATGCTTTCGTGAGATTGGAGGTCCATCACATACGACACGACTGGAGAAAGAGTTCAAATTTAGAAGGGACCAGACAGATCACCGGAGTTGATCACCTAGATAGATAGTACTAGGAGTTTCCTTTTATGCTTTCTTAGATGTAATTTCCTTTCAGACTTGTAAACCTAAGTGATTAGTGAAATTCAGTTTGTTTCACTTGTGTTATTGTACATTATGCATTTTCTTTTGTTGTATTAGTAGTTGTTAATGTTTAGTTATGACTTATAACTCATAACGACTACTAACGACCATTACTCCCAACGACAACTCCCGACTCGGACTTACATGACACACACACAGTGACTACAATATGACCAACTCATGACGACAATGACGACAACACCTCACAATGACAATTTACTCACAAAAACAACTCACCACGACAACTTTCAAAGCAAGACTCAACTCACAACTCAACACACATACCCATTAACTTAAAAACCGACAACTTAACTCTAACCATGACTACAACCCAAGTACAAGTCATAAACTTTAATTATTGTGTATTATTCAAACTTGGTATATTATGCTTTGTTTGTTCAAGTTTCTAATCCAAGTTTTCTATTATTCACTTCTAAGAAAGTTTGAGTCACTTCTGGATCTATGACTCAAGGATGCTTTCATTACTGTGTTCTATGGTTATGATTGTCCGAAAACTTAGGCTCTGATACCATTCTGTCACATCCTCCCAGCCGGTACCCTATCTGGCATACCCGAGAGTGTGATCCACAGCCCTAAAGATCAAGTTTAGGAACAATCATATCCATTTCGCACAATAACATAATCAAAAGCAAGAACAAATCATAATGTTCAAGTAATTTATAATAAAAGTCAAGAAAGGATCTCAAAAGGATCACTATAGAATATCAGAGTGCGGAATAACAAGATACCAAATCAAAAGACAACTGTAGAGTATAGCGGAAATATACCCTACAAACACATGCGGAAGGTAGATCGAAATCTAAATAAAGCTCTAAGCTAATACAAGTAAAGTAAAAGATAAGTCTAGAAGAAACAAAGGAAATCTAATCCACATCTTCAGTCAGCTCTTCTTGTTCTTCAGTCTTCATCTTCTTCACCTTGCGCTTCCTCATACGGGCCGTCAAAGAAATACAAACCTGTAGAGAAGGCTAACAACAGATTGCACAAAAAAAAGGAATGAGTTTCGAAAGAAACTCAGTAAGGCAAGTTAATCCATAACAACATAAATAACATGGAAGCAAACCATAACAAGATGCAATGCAATATGAAACAAGTAATGTATGTATGCATCTAAACTCTATGTATGCTGGTCTCTATGGCAGACATGCTTTAAGTCATAGCACCGTACTTCTTTGGGTAGGTCCGCTCACATCCTCAACCATTTAAGATATCTTGGATTCCCTCCAACCATTTAAGATATCTCGGGCGACCGATTGGTAATGGGTCCTGCATCCTTCTCGGACAATTTCCATGGTAAGGGGTTAAGTCAACACACTCTCTCACAACCGTTTGGCATAAGTACCGGCGCATGTCAGGGAAAAGCCTAGCCCAATGCAAGTCATCTAGTCAGTTATATCAACTCAGTTCCAGATACGTCCATTCCTCGTCCCTGACGATCCTTTCCGGTATCCTTCGCACTAGAGTCAGCGTATCCTATGGCACCGACCAACTCGGACTACGGACTCATCAACCCTATTGGTTATCCACATATGGTAAACGGGAAGCTCTCATGTCCTCTCACGGATATAACTCACCGGTCTCGAGCGCCCATGAGCCCAAGTCTAGCCATATGCAACCCTCCAATAAATGGCCTCTTTCGAGTATCCACAATGTGATTCCATGTCCTCTCACGGATTGGTTACCGGTCTTGAGCGCCCGTGAATCCCCATTGCTACCACGGGTCGTTCGGTCTCAATACCCTTCCGAATCGGGTCTGATATAACAGGGGTATATCCTAGCCAAACACTGCTAGACATCCCTAGGTATGACAACCATTGATTCGGGAAAGTGTCGATGGGCAACCCCGGAAACATCCCATACTATTTCCGATAATGTCCAAGGACAGAAGTGTCAAAAGGACACTTCCCAATCCCAAACCAAACTTAAGCAAACACATTCTCAGATCAGTCATGACATACACAACCAGTAGTTCATCATATAAAAGAGAATGTAAAAGCAACATCAGATTAAGCAGTAATAAGTAATTCATATAACATAAACAATGAAAAGATGATATAAATAAGTGCTACTGTTCCCACAGTAGGAGATCAGAATTAAAATACAATAACAGTAGGTAATCTCATAGTTTCATAAAGTAGAAACCAAAGAACAAGCAATCTATGTAGTTAAGGAAATCAACTGTCCTTACCTGATTATCGCCGAAGATAATCCAAAGATCAAAGAGAGAGACACCAAACATGGCAAATAAACCCCTAACAAGCATAGATACAACATTAGGAAAGATACCTAAAAGATCAGAGAGCAAACGAATCAAATCGAGCCAAAATTGAAGCTACTGACTTCATTGGTCGATTGCCTTGGTCTACTGACCCAGTCGACCAATCAGTCGACCAATCGAGTCAGTACGGAATAGTGAAAACTGTTTTGGCCATAACTTCTTCGTTTGAAGTCGGATTGATCCGAAATTCGAAGGGGAACTTCCTAGGATGTATTAGAATCATATGGGAAGATAAAATCATCAAGTCATGGTAAAAATATGGGTTCTTGACTTGACCCAAGAAACTTAGGGTTTCAACCTTTATGGCTCTCATGAAAAGGTTATGATCACAGGAAGAAAGGGAATGGTTGCAATCAAGAACATAATAAGAAAATCTTGTTTAGGTTAATAGAAACATTATGGGAAGATAATCATGGTCAAAAGATGGGTTCTTGATCTAACCCAAGAAATTAGGGTTTCACCCTTATGGTTCCCATAAAAAGGTTAAGATCCCAGGAGGGAGGGAATCGATGATTGGCCAATTACAACAAGAAGAATTAAAGAATATTGAATTTAGATCAACCTCCACATTACCCATGAGGTTTCCCTCACATGGGAGGTTACCAAAAAGGTTCTCAGATAATCACCCAGGTTAGGGTTTCAAAGGATTAGGGTTAGGGTTTTCAAAGATTCCACTGGCTGGGGTTGAGATCACGATGATGATCATAGATCTCAAGGAACAAGATGAGATCATGGAGTGGATGGTTGCAAGAGTGCATCATCTTCTTCCTGATCTCAGCCAAGAACAGATTAAAGAAAGAAAATCAGAGATGGAGAAGAAAGAAAAGAGAGTAGACATACCTTTGATGCGAGAGGAAGAAGATTACTTCAAGTCTTGTGAGAGATCACCAAGGAATGCAAGGGAATTGATTAGATTAGGGTTCTAACTCATTCCAGAGGCTTAGGAGGCATAGGAGGCGAAGTAATCCCGAGATTTGACTTAAATAGAGGAGATAGGACCAAATTGGTAAATTCAGACACCATTGGTCGATTGGATTGGTCTACTGGTC
This sequence comes from Hakea prostrata, assembly GCF_041222555.1. Classification (NCBI taxonomy): domain Eukaryota; kingdom Viridiplantae; phylum Streptophyta; class Magnoliopsida; order Proteales; family Proteaceae; genus Hakea; species Hakea prostrata. The sequence continues at coordinate 39,100,804 of NC_142603.1, forward strand.
CAGTCGACCAATGAGTCGACCAATCAGGACAGCAAGGTTCAAACAGGGATTCGGAGGGCTATACAAGGTCAAATTGAGTGAGGTTTTCTTCTACGAGTCAATCAAGAAGTCTAGTTTCCAGAAATACCTTCGGATCAAGAATTGGAGTTCATTAGGTTCACAAACTAGGCTCATCTTCTTCGATGCGCAAGCAGGATTTGACAGACATAGTTCAGCAACTTCGGACAGGGATTTGGAAGGTTATATGGGGTCGAATTGAGTGGGGTTTTCTCCTGGAAGTCCATTAAGAAGTCTAGTTTCAGGAAATATAATCGGATTGAGCACAGGAGTTCATTAGATATTTCAACTAATTCACCCCTCTTCGGTGCGCAGATTCAGAACAAAACTGATGGCTCTCATGGAAAGGCTAGGGGTAATCAAGATTCACCCTAGGGCTAAAAGAATTAGAGAAGAGGTTATTACAGCAGTGTAATAACCTTCTCATAATCAGAATATCAGAAGTAGAGAAGAAAGAATGAATTAAAGAAGAAACGAATTGAATAATAACCTTTTAGAAGAGAAACCGATGAAGAAATCTGAACAGATGCTTGAGGGTCTTCCTTGGCTTCGAAGGAGAGGATCTAGGGCTCTTCCCACGTTCTCCAAAAGCTTAGAACAGATTGGGATTGAAAAACATGGAGTTCCCCCTCTTAAATAGCACAAAGAGTCCAAGATTTACTAGGATTTCACCAAACTGACCACACTGATTGATTGGTTGCCAAAGAGGAAGATCTAAGGTCCTTTCCACGATCCAAAGAGAGTTAGAAACCTAGTGGGAATGTTTACCACGAAATTAAAAGAAATAAAGCTTTTAAAAACCTTCAAAACAGAAAATTACCAAAATGCCCCTGCCTAGACAGCTTGTTCAAAAAATAGGGATTTAATGGGCCTAACTTCAATATTTTTGGATGGGCTTCTTTCAACGCATCATACTACTTACCTAGTATGGAGGGATGTCTTCAAACCAGGTCCAACTAAGCTTTAGGTCCATCAATCAAGTTCTTCTTCACTAGTGAGTAGTTCAACACCAAATCAATTAAGGTTTCCATAAGGAAACACCATCATCAATATCTATGGGTTTTGGGTCAAACACCATATCTTCTACTGAGATGGCCCACAAAGACATCATCCCTCATTTTGGGACGTTGGATCAACCCTAAGAGAAAGGTCTGACATGGCTTCCTAAGATTTTCAAAGATAGTAAAACTGAAATCACGGTCCAACTTCAAAGTCAACATTTAAACAAACCCTTCTTTATCCAAAACAGATAGGGTGACCTGGCTAGGTTTGGGCTGGATTTCACAGAGGATCCCATTATACCAACCATTTAGGAGGTATATGTGAATGGTTCGAGTAATAAAGATGGAGCAGGAGCTGGAACTCTATTGAAAAGTCCAGCAGGATTTATTATTCGATATGCTTTGAGATTTGCATTTGAAGCAAGTAATACGAAGTAGAATATGAGGTTCTGATAGCTGGACTTCGGTTGTCAAAAGAGTTACCTATCGCAGATGTTACTATTTATAGTGACTCTCAACTTATAGTCAACCAAATCCAGGGGGAGTACGGTATTAAAGAACCACGCTTGCAGAAATATCAAAAGATAGTGCAGGCATTTCAAAACCAATTTCGGAATTTGAAGATATCTCAGATTTTGAGGAATGAAAATTCAGTGGCAGATGAGCTATCCTGACTAGCCAATGCCAAAGAAAAGAATCTAGACCCTTCGGTCTATATTGAGGAGATAACTTTTCCAAGTTATCATGAGAAAGAAATTTCTTATATTGAAGCAGAGCGTTGCTGGATGGATCCGATAATCGTGTATCTGAGAGATGACAAATTACCTGAGGATCTGAAAGAGGCAAGGTTGATCAAGATACGATCAGCGAGATTTGTCATTCAGAATGGGAGACTATACAAAAGATCTTATTCTGGACCCCTTATGAGATGTATAGGCCCCGAAGGAGCAAAGTCAGCTTTGGCTGAGGTTCATGAAGGAATTTGTGGGGCTCACATGGGTGGACGAGCCCTGGCCCACAAAATTCTAAGACTTGGGTTATATTGGCCTAAGGTCCAAGAGGCTGCTATGGAATATGTTCGTCGGTGTGGTAACTGTCAAATTCATGCTACAGTATCGAAGCGCCCGGCGGAAACCATGACTTCAATTCTAGATCCCATTCCCTTTGCAATGTGGGGAATTGATATCATGGGCAAATTCACCAAGGCGTCAGGCGGACGGGAATATCTGATAGTAGCAATTGATTACTTCACGAAATGGGTTGAAGCCGATTGCTCCGGCAGCAATTACTGAGAAAAAAGTGGAGAAATTTGTGCTTGAATCAATCATATATCGCTTTGGGATTCCAAAGATTATCGTCACTGACCGTGGTACTCAGTTCGATTGTTCGCAATTTGAGCAATTTTGTGGAACATATATGATCGAGCATCGTATGTCCTCACTGGCATACCCCTAGAGCAATGGACAGGTAGAGGTTACTAACCGAACGCTACTGGAAAGTTAAAGAGAAGACTCGAAGCTGACAAAGCTTCTTGGGTCGAAGAACTTCATAATGTACTGTGGGCCTATAGAACTACGGTTTGAACACCCACAGGAGAAACTCCATTCAGGTTGGCATATGGATCCAAAGCATTGGCACCAATGGAGATAATGGTGGGGACATTACGGGATCGTGAGTTCGAGGAAAAAGAAAATGAACAAGGACTGCTTGATAGTCTTGATCTGTTGGACGAAGTTCGGGCAAAGGCAATAGCACGAACTCAACATTATCAAAGAAGGATAGCATCTCATTATAATACTCGAGTGAAGAATCGCCAGTACTTAGCGGGAGATTTGGTGTTGAGAAACACCCTAGCTTCCGACCCGTGTCACCAAAGAAAATTGGACCCTTCCTTGGAAGGACCTTATATGGTTGTAAAACCAGTTGGTTCAGGAGCTTATAGGCTGAAGAACATCAACACCCAGAAAGAGTTGGATCGGTCGTGGAATGCCAGGCATCTCAAAAAGTTTTATCCTTGATGATGATTTCAATTTTGTTCGCGATGTAAACATTTTCAACTCAATCAATGCAATTTTTGGCTTTCAACAAACTATCTTTTGATTGGGGGGCATCATACACCACATTCAAGAACAAGATCCAACTATAAGGCATCGGATGAAAATTCGTGTGGGTCCTTCAACACATATGGAATTTTTTCGGATCTTCTTAAGTCGAGGCATCGGATGAAAATCCGAGTGAGTTCCTTTTGCAAGGTGTCGGTTTGAAACCCGAGTAAGTTCCTTCAAGACTTATTGAATTTTCGAATAATCTTTAAGTAAAGGCATCGTTTAAAACCCGAGTGAGTTCCTTCTCAGACTTATTGTATTTCTCCGGAAATCTTTAAGTAAAGGCATCAGTTTAAAACCCGAGTGAGTTCCTTCTCAGACTTATTGTATTTCTCCGGAAATCTTTAAGTAAAGGCATCGGTTTAAAACCCGAGTGAGTTCCTTCTCAGACTTATTGTATTTCTCCGGAAATCTTTAAGTAAAGGCATCGGTTTAAAACCCGAGTGAGTTCCTTCTTAGACTTATTGTATTTCTCCAGAAATCTTTAAGTAAAGGCATCGGTTTAAAACCCGAGTGAGTTCCTTCTCAGACTTATTGTATTTCTCCGGAAATCTCTAAGTAAAGGCATTGTTTCAAACAACTAAGACCTAATTCAACAGCGATTCAGGTGGCTAGCAAAGTTCAAGATGAAGTTAATTTTTTATTTCTTCAAAAGATCGAAAGAGGCCAGTATCAAAACAATTACAAGAGCTGAATACAATCTTCGGTCAAAAACGAAAGTCATCATCGGTGACTGTTAAGAAGTTATACAAGATCGACACGACTTTGCTAGAACAAGCATATGAGTCAACCATTGGTGTGGATTCAAGGAAAAAAAGAGGAGAAATGAGGATTACAAAAAATATTTCGGTATGCATAAAATCCTCCGCAATTTCATACTCTTTGTCCAGCTTGTCTAGGAGAAGCATGGTCCTCGACCAAACTTGCATTCAAGACGAGCTCATCATAATTGACTTCTTCCAGGGGAGAATAAATAGGAGAATTTTCCAGATAATGCATAATATCTGGATCGGAAGGTGGAGGATCAATCTTATCTTTGGTCCAGTCAGGAGGAGGAATACCCAGGTCGGTAAATACTTTAGGATGGCAAACAGCACTATAGGGATTCGTATCAAAATGAGGATCCTTCCTTAATATTGATTCCCACACTTCGTTCTCACCATCCCGGTACGCCTGCAAGTTATAAGCATTCAACATATCAACAAAGGGCTTACTGTGTAAATACTTGAAGACGCAGGCTCTACTAACATCAGTTGGAAGGGATTCGGGCAAAGGAACGACAGCTTGCCTTTGGGGTAACGTTTTAGATCCTTTGGCTCCTGACTTTCCAACTGCTCGCTCCAGTTGCCGGATCTTCTCCCTGGCATCATCCAAGTCCGACTGAAGACGACCGATCATCGAATTCTTTTCTCCTACAACCTCCCAAGCTAGTTTCCGAAGGCGAGCAATCTCAGCATCTTTAGCTTTAGAGATTTCCTGAAGCCTGGAAACTTCATTGCTCAACCTATTGAGTCTAGAGGCTGCTTCCACTTGGTTGTGGAAGTTACCAGTAAGACTCCTGCAAATAACTTCCGAGTTATAAAAAAAAAAAAGGGGAGCAGAAGAGTAATTTTTCAGAATCAAAAGATAATGAAGAAAGACTTACATCACCAGTGACTTCATAAAGACTTCATCTGAGAGTTTGGAAAGCACTGCGCTCTCAGAAGTCATTCGAGCAGCAGTGCACCATTCCAACGCTCTGTCAAACTCGTTTGACACTAATTCGGGCGAAGGATGAGAAGTATCAGCTACATCAAGAGAAGGATGAGCTGCATCACCTATCACCCGACGGCGCTTCCTGGTGGCAAAATCCTCCAACTCCAAAGGAGAGGAGGAGGATGCCAAACAAGCACTGGAGTTGGAAATAGGAGCAGCGCCTGCTGGGACCACACCTTCATCAGACGCCAACATAGTTGCCTCAGATGCCCGAAGAGTCTCCTTCGGGGGTGCACCAACGGTCTCTGCAGCAGGGGCGTCAGCAGCGCCATCAACAACGGAGTGATCAAGATATTCCTGGGAAAGACGAGCGATCACTTCGGGCAAAAGAGGCGTACGGGCGGCATCAATAGAAACTGTGGGAATCTGACTTGAAGATTCACCAACAGCAGTCGCCTTACGCTTGGAGGATTCACTAGCTGAAACCACCTCACTGGCCCCAACCACCACCAACGGAACGATTTTCTTGCTAGATTTCGCTCTGATAAAGTTCGGGTTGATCTTGGGAGCCACTATGCAAACAGAAAAGCCATATCAGTACAAATATCCAACGACAACAAAAAAAAAGGGAAAACCCTAGTTCTCTATCACTTCAGAAAAACCCGATTAACTAAACCCCAAGTAATACTACTGTGCAGTTTACTCAAGGGGGAAGTGGGGAAAGAGATGAGTAAAAAAAAAAGACTCACTTGTTTAGAAGTTGATAGAGCTATTGTTGGAGTACGAAGAATACGGAAGCGGGTAGAAGGACGGAATGTCGCTTTAGCGCTTTAGCACTTTAGCAAATCTAACTTGCAGATAGTAGGATAGATGGAGAGTACCCATGAAGGCTTTAAATAGCCTCAGGTATTAAGACGACGGTTGAAGGCTAAGGACAACCAACGACCCAGATCGAAATGACGCTTACACAGAAAGCAAGATCAACGGTCGAAGGGATGCCACATGGAAACATGTGGAAGCGAGCACCCGATGCAGAGATATCTCCAATCGTCGCACCGCCATTATATTAATGGGAGTATTTCCGATTCATTGGAAACAGTGAATGGTATACAAAAGCAAGAAAACGTGTGGACTTTGCAGAAGGGAAACGTGTTGACTTTTCAATAAATGAAGTAGTGGGGAAGATTAATGCATCTTTCCGAAACGCATCTTTACAATATTTCTACAAGATTATTATTCGTCGAGGAATGTGAAGTTAAGTGATAAGTTTTATCATTTATACTTTGATATTCAAGACAAGATTTCAGCAGGAGACAGGGAAATGGAAAGGCTAACATGAAAAAGAAATGTCTATTCATTAACAAGGAGGTCAATCTTTACAAAAGAAACAAAAGATAACTCCCTAAGCCTCTTCTTCATTATTGCCCGAGGGACCCTGGTCGGGAGGACTTTTCTCAGGATGTTGAGAAGAGCCTTCCTCAAGAATGACATTGGCTGAGTCCTCTATAGCAGCAGCTTGAGACTCGGCTTGTGATTTGTCCTCTGGAAGCGCCGGCTCGTCCCCCAAGTATGCCTCATATTGAGGGTCAGCTGGAAAAGGATCATCTTCTTTCCGAGCCCAGTCCGGGAGATCCATGCCTAATTTCCCGAAGACCTCTTTATGGCACACCTCACTAAAGGGAGCAGTATCGAAGGAAGGGATTGATGCGAGAATTCGCTCCCAAACGTCATTCTGCCCCAAGCGATAAGCTTGAACGTTATAGGCACCTAGCAGCTTGGAGAAAGGTACGCTGTTCAGGTATTTCCGAACACACTCCTTCCGAAGCTCTGGCTTTATATGCTCGGGCTTGCTAGGGATTGCCAACTTCAGATATTCTTCGTTCTCCCTACATCGGAATTCAAGCCTGTCACCGAACAACGTGGCAGCTTCCTTCTGCTTCCTGGCCTCGCGCTCGGCAGCAGCGGCACGAGCCTTCGAAGCATCAAGGGCCTCCTTGAGGGAGATCACTTCTTCCTCATGCTTTCTCTGCAGCTCCTCAGCAGCTGCAGTCAGCCGGTCTATCTCAGAATTGGCCTTGGCCAAGTTCTCTTCACAGGTTTGCAGCAAAGAGCTGTTGCGGCCAACACGGCTCAATGCTTCCATGTGTTGATAGAAGCTCAACACATCATTCCTTGGAGAGCGGAAAATATCAGAAGAAGTCATAAGAAATTATGAAAAAATAAGTAAGCAAGAAGACTGACCTTGTGGATTGACTAACAAGGGCAACGTCATCCAGGTTTTCAAATTCCTGGTGATCAGAAGGAACAAGACTGAGGGAGCTCCACTCAGCAGCTTTCTCAGGGTCCCGAGTCACCCTGTCGGTCAACTTCAGGGTCCACTGGGGGGTGAAGACCTCCTCACAATCCGTTGAAGCTTTGGATTTTTTATTGGGGGAAGCATCAATTGTATCATGCCTCCTTTTGGTTCGGGCGGAGGAGGAGACATTGGACCTCTCCACCATTGGCTTTTTCCCTTTACCCGAAGCATCTGCCACGGGCCTGATATTCCTAATACCCCTATAAGAGGGGTCGGGAGAGGGAACAGAAGCCTCTTGATCTACGGTCAACGCTCTGGGTGATCGTTGCTCGGCTGTCGCAACGGCCCAGCAGCCTTCACTCGTAGGTTCTCAGGGTTCATCCTTGGAGGCACTGCAAAGAAGAACAAGGGTCAGAATTAAAGACATATCACTTCAATAAAATTAAAGGATGATGGTTAGAAGCTCACAATGAGCCAAGCCCCAGTACTGAAGAATGGAGTTATACTCCACCTCAAATCCACGTATCTCTTGATACCATGGAATGGATTTGATCTTCCTGACGGCCGCCTCGTCTTCTTTGGATAAGGGGAGGCCTCGGTTATTCTCGGAAGAAGAAGTACATCGCCTCCAGGCGGTTGGGAAGTTAAGATCCGATGGAGGCGCTCGACAGAAAAAGTATCATTCGTGCCATCTTTTGTGGTTAGAAGGGCAAGTTCCTTTGGCAAGGATGCTGCCCCTCCAATCAAGTTCAGCCTTATTGCGCTTGTTCAGAAAAACCCATCCGGGAGGATGGGAGATAGAAAGAACATGAAAACGTACAAAGAGAGAAAGAGATGGCGTAATGCCAAGTTCAAAACACAAACCCAAGAAGCCGACGATGAGACTCCAGCCATTGGGAAGGAGCATTCCGGAACAAATGTCCCAATGATTTAGAACTGCGGAGAACAAAGGATTAAAAAAGGGAAAGCGATCCCCGCTTTCCAGTGCATCTATGTACAGAGAAAATTCACCCGAAAGGGTTGAATCAACCCTTTCATCAGAAAGGGGAGCCCTAATCTGATAAGAGGAAGGAAAATCAAAATCTTGGATGGCTGAAAAAAGGGTTTCCTCATTATAAATGGAGGGAACAGAGCTAGGTCCACCATCGGACCTGGAAGTTGGAGGCTGCCTAGAAGACTCGACAATCTTGGAAGATCCAGACTCGAGGAAGGCAGGAGGAGTTTTGGTTTTGCTCTCTAAACCTTTTTGAGAAACTTCAGCAAACTCGCGCCAGAGGACAGTTAGGGTTTTGTTATCACTATCCGACTGTTTGGAAGGAGGAGAAGCAAAAGCTTCACTACTATTACCAACACTGGATACCAGAGAAGCCCTATTATCTGCCATTACTTGTTTCAGTAAACTACAAAAAGAAAAAGACCAGTAAACTTACTGATTCAGTGAGGCAGAAGCTTGGGAGCAAGAAGGCACGAAGCAGACAACAAAGGTTCGAATTCCAGACAGGAAGAATGAAACCTATGAAGACAACGAACCACTTTTAAAACACCCGCACGAGTGTTCGGGAATCTGAACGATCGAGACTAATTCAAAATCAATGATCGAGATTGAAAGACGTTTTGAAAGTTTGAACTCACGAATCCGAAACAGGTGTTCGGAAACCGTCGCTTGGATTACGTGAGCCACGACAGATCGACTGCAAGGTGACACGTGGCCTTACCCTCACAACGCTCGAGGAAAAGTGACCACCGCATTAAATGTGATATGACATTTAATGGAGCACGCAAAGTCTATCGCCTGACGAAGAACCCAGTTAAAAACCAAGCCCTCGGGATCGACCGAACGCTTGGTTTGGGGGGCTCATGATACGGAGAAATTATGATCAAACCGGGTTCATACCTGGTTTGACCCTCGACCCCGGTCGAGACAGAGGGAACCGACTCGCTCCCGAGCGAACCGGATCCAGAAGATGGCTTGCTAAAGAAGAAAACTGATTCAGCTACAAGCACGCCCTAATCCTACTTATGGATTAGAGTAATTACCCTAATGATGGCAGACTCGAATTGACGGCTGCGGCTAATCATTATCAAAGGGATAATCATCGCATAACCTAAAGAGTTATCTCAGGAGTCCTATACTAATCCAAACTAGAAGAAGTCTATTGCTCAACGGATCTATCTGTTAAGATCCAACGACTACCCGAAGAAGGCTCAAGTGCATCCAACGAAGGAGATTCGAAGGTACACTCTATATAAACCTACTACCATACGAGGTGAGGGAGATCGAAAACACATAATCTGAGACTTAGGTTCAGATACGTACTGATAGACTTAAACTATCAGCGGCTTACGATCTAGATCACCTTTCCCAGTTCTTCATTCCTTAGCTTTGTGCTTCTAGCAGATCCGTTTGTGATTAAGTTCATCAACTGACTTAGCCTTCGGAGGTGGACTCCCGACCCCCGCGGTCGGGCCACATCTGACGTTTTCGTTTAGCAGGTTATCATGAGGAGATCTAAGGGCTGACCAGATTTTGAACGCATCACTAGGTCACCCAGATGAATCCCATACTAGTTCATACATCACCAAAGCTGGCCACGTCACATATATCCATACCCGAACACCTCTCCCTTGCTGCCAATTTTGCCATATAATCAGCTATCGGGTATGTCTCCTATAGCAGTGTGTTATTTTCCACTCCATAGATTGCAAATATACAATAAGTCCTCTCCAACACTGTTGGATCCACCATGGACTTCTTTTGGATCAACACTACAGCCGCAACAGAATTGCATTCGATCCGTTGCTTCAAAATCTGTCAATGCTTGGCCAACTCCATTCCGAACATTAAGGCTTCCATTTCAACTTTTTTTTTTTTTTTTCATCTTCACCTGAAATAAACATGATATGATCCTAGCACCGTAGCTTCTTCATCACGAAACACCCCGCCCACACCCTTGGGTTCCCCATTAAACACCCACAAATTTTTGAACTTTACCTGAAGTCTGGGGAGAGTACCCAAAACACTTCTTGTGGCTGAGCAGCCCCCATCACTCTCAACGATAAGCCCATCCTTCTTGAGTGAACCAGCACTTTGGGTTCATCCTCCTGCCCTCAACCTTATATGCTTGTTGCCCGATATCAAAGAGAACATTTAGAATAACCCACTAAGGTGCCATAAGAAGAAGCACATAAGAAGGAACCCATTAAGCTAGGCCGCAACAAAAGAAAGAACCTTCCCTTGTTGCCGCACCATAAAACTGACTCCTGCACTGATGTTTTTGCTGTCCACATAACACCAAAGTGACCAACAAAATTTTCCCCACAAGAGAGGGCTAGAGGACAAGAAAACGTAACATGAAACATATCCTTTGTAGCCTAAAACCACAACTCACGTATGGAGGCCAAGTCCACCTCAGCCATGGTCAGATTTGAGTGCCCCATAGACCCCATATCTAATATTATTTATTTATTTTATTTTTATTGGAAAATCTTTGTCCAATTAAATTCGTGTGCATTAATGTCATCATATGTTTGTCCCTCTTTTGGAGATACGAAGCAAAGAGTGATTGACACTATAATCACTAGACTAATGCTATGTAGCTCGTCAATGATCCATCTCCAGATATTTGAAATTAGAAGGTATGCACTAAGATTTAATTAACAGACTTCTTCTAGCTATCTCTAAGTCTAAGATCAAGGCTACAGTTTCAGAATAGAAATTTGGTTAGACATTGACATTTGAAGAGCTGTCAGTAGAAACATCCAGTTGCACCCAATTATGACTCGATCGTCAACTCGCCTATATATAACAGGTCGACCTTAGTTGATCCGGGGCTGCCTCGGGCGATCTAGGGCTGCAACTGGGCCAGGCTGGCCGGGCTTTTGCAATCCCAAGCCAAACCCTATATGTTCTAATCTGAGCACATTCCCGCCCAGAACCTAGTTCAGGGCCAATGGTTATTGTCCTTGGCCCTAAGCCCTACAGGGCCAAGTCAAGCCGATTCCCGCCCTAATTGGCCTTAATTGGGCCAGGTCGGGATGGGTTGGCCCTGTCCTTGACCCTGATTGGTCTTGTCCCTGGCCCTAATTGGCCCTGTTTTGCCTTGACCTTGATTAGCCTTGTCCCTGGCCCTGATTTTCCCTATCTTGGCCTTAGCCTTAATTGGTTATATCGTTGGACCTAAAATATCAAATGTAAATTCATAATAAATAAATAAAAAATCACAAATAAACTAAAAATAAAATCCATAGAAGTATAAGATGATTCAAGCTCATACAAAATGATAAAATAGTCAATAAGTTGATAGTATTGCTTTAAACATAAATAAATTTATATTCCATAATTCTATATTGAGCTTTGAAAGTCTCCCATTGCTTTGGTGATGGAAATTGAAAACCTCTCCCATTGATATCCTTATTCAACAAAAAAAAAAAAAAAATCCATATTCAACACTTTGTTAACAAGTAAATCAACAATAATTTAGTATTGATATTTTTTTTTCATAGTTAAAGAAAATGATATTTTTTTTTCATAGTTAAAGAAAATGATATTTTAGTTACAAACATAGTTATCTGTCCTTAATAAAAATAAAAATTTGTTTCTAAAATATCACATTGGAGGCAAAAGAAATATGTCAATATTCATGAAGAGAAGTTGGGGTGTAGATTTTTTAGATATTAATTCTCTATATACTAGCTTTTATTATTTATAATATATTATCTCGCCTTAGTCAAAAAAAAAATCAATGATTTTTGGGAACTAAAAATTACTTAGTTTGAAATATAAAAAGTGAACTCATAGTCTAGTATGATCAAAATGACTGAAGGTCAAAGTCGAGACATAGTTATATTAATGTTAATATGAAGATTAGGGTAAAGATCTAGTACATGATCAGGGTCAGATTCACATTAAAACTAGAGCCAAAATTAGAGTCAGTTTAACAACCCCGTATTTCTAACCCGAGATCCATATTTCAGGTCCGAGAACCTGAAGGTCTAGTAGGGTAAGTTTGTGGAGTGTCCAGATAGAAGTCCATGATCCATACCCTGAACCCATGGATCTGGATCCTTTGTCTGAAAAGCCTGCCTTGCTTGGTGGTTGGTCTTCTAGAAGACAAGTGTTGTTCGGAGATGTCCGGAATGAAGGTAAGATCTCCCCCATCTCTTCTTTAGGGCTAGGTTGTACTTGGATATCAACCCCCTAGCAAAAGCACCCTTGTATGGCAAATTACATGGGGGCAGTTGCTAGTGACGGTCGATCAAACCAAGCGACCGCCTGGAGCGACCGCCAGGTCTGTTTTCGGAGTTTTTGCCCTATTATGCCCCCTGACTTCTATAAAAGGTAACCCTTGTCCAAGTAACGAATATTTTATTTGTGGTTGCTAAATTTGGAGGTTAGACGGCTGCGGGGAAGTTCCGAAAGTGAATCTGAAGTGTTGGCAGTGACTTGGAGATCAGTCCTTCCCTTATTCTGGCTTTCTGTAGTGAGGTAATGAATTCACCCTTTATTCATTAGCCTCTTTGCCTATTATTTTAGTGTTAATCCATCCCCTCCTCATGGTGGTTACCCTCTTTGATCTTTGTGACTCTTTTTCCAATCTACTTGAGTTGTATTATCCGTAAATAAAACCCTGCTTTCGTGAGAAGGATAATCCAGTCAAGGGGAGAGTTCTGGGTAACCCAATGATGGTAATTGCTAGGATTTCCTTCACCCTTTGGCTTTGGGAGTATTAGATTTGAGACTTAGGTCATGATTACTCGAAATCCGGATTGAAAATGAGTGATTAGAAGCCTAAGTTTCGGATTGAAACTCTCTGTTTTTGGGGCGGTCACTAGTGGCGGTCGCTCAACTTAAGCGACCGGCCTGAGCGACCGGCTGGTAAATAGTGACCAAATGACTTTTGGTTCTGATTCTCTTTGATTCAATTAACTTATATAATATTGTAACACTGTGTTTAGGTATACTCTGTTTGAAAAGAAAGACTTGTAATAGTTAACGGATCTCTTTTTACGAACAGTTTACTTATATGCAGGTAAGGACAACCCATCCTATCTTTTGAATAGACTTGAAATATGCTAATCCAGTGTTTATTAGAAGTAGTATTTCTTTATGTATGCTGTTGTATTCATGTCTTATATATTAATCTTATTATACTACTGTGTTTGTCTTGTTTACATATATACTATGTTGATTATGAATGTTATGCATTGATGATGGTTAGTATATGGTTCTGATGGAAGAGGTATTTCTTTTGGGATATCTTAGCTTGGGATATCAAACGGCTGTGGAATGGGACACATGCCTGTTGATGTATCCAGCACTATCATGACTATTCGATGGCATTATTAGGTAGAGTTCAGAATTGTATGGCTAGGTACCCCACATGCTACTACCCTTTCGGTAGGGGGATTGAAACCGAGTGACCCGTGATGACAGTGATGTGACATTGGTCCACTGTTAGTCATGTAAATGGTAGGGTTGCATATGTTAGGGTTGGGCTCATGGATGTCCAAGGATCGGACCGGGTGTCGTGAGGAATCATGAGAGCATCCGCCCCAATAATATGTGGATGACCATAGGGTTAAGGAGTGGAGTTGAACAGCGGTAGCCAGTCCGTGAGGATTCTTTCTCCTAGGTTGCGAAGGATACTGAACCGAGTTGGTTGGTGTCATAGGGGATGTATCTGGACTTCATGTAGACATGTAACCAGTATGACCTTACTTTGGATTAGAAACCCCGACATGCGCCAGTACTCATTACCAATGGTCGTGGTGAGAGAGTGTTGACTTAACCCCAGCCATGGAAATGAGAGCCAGGTGTGTACTTTCCCTTTTTCCCAGGATCCCTTCAGAGGTAGCCAGTCCTTGCCGGATCAGAGTGATGAGACTTACCCAGAGGAGGGTTGGTGTGTATCTTAAAGCATGTCAACTATTAGAGACCTGCATAGTTAGAAATCATAGTATCATTCATACTTTGCATTCATTCATATTATTTGTGCTTTTTGGTATTGTTGGATAATTGATGGGATTGGTGATTGTTTCTTACTGAGTTCTTTAGAACTCATGCCTTTATTTTGTATATGTTTATTATCTTGCACAGAAGAAGGAATTGTACAGGAAGATGGATTGGTTTCCTATGAAGGAACCATTCCGTATGAAGAAGATGTGGCACCGTCAGTGGGAAATGGAGATAGCATGTGCGGGAGCTTCTGCGGGTGCATGGAGTGTGCTTATCGCACCTATTGATGGTCAGAGACGGAAGGTGGTTAGAAAGTTCGCTCAGAGAATGGAGAAGAATTGGAGGACACCCTATCTTGAGATTCATGAAAAACACTATTTAAACTAAGAAAAGGAAACTGAGAAGAAATTGATATAATTCTTTTGTTGACTTCCGCGTAACACTTATTCATTTTTATTCATTATTTCTTTCCTTTATTATTGTTATTGGAGTACTTGGACTTCTGTAATTCCTTTAATTCATTTATTGAACATTTGTTACTCTTGATTATCTTTATTTGTATTTAATATTGTTGATAGACTAAAACCGTGGATCCTATGGAGGATCACTACCACTGGTTGTCGGGCGGGTAACCGAGACCGGCGGGTGGGGTGTGACAGAGTGGTATCAGAGCTGCTTGTTTTACAAAGTCAATAATATTTGATACAAGTGTTAGATGAGCAATCTGAGTCAGAGATCCAGAAGTGACTCAAAAGAACTAGAGTGATTAATAGAACATTTTTCGTTAGAAACAAACCAATAAAGTAAGTGAATTATCTTTTGCATAACTTACTATAAGTCAACTGAAACATATTCTCACATGTTAATTATCAAGAAAGTGCATAAGAGACAATAATACAATGCAACAAACATAACTGTATTTCATTAATAAGATAAAGCTTTACATAATTTGGAGCTTACTCTACGCTTTACAAAATGATAGGAAATGAACATATGCTGAATAAAAACTACAATAAACATATCTAAACCCTAAGTCAGTACTGAATCAAAAAGGATCAAAGTCTAAGTCTATCTACTGCTGTGGTGGAGGTGGTGGTGCTAGTCTCATCTGGAGGAGTATATCAAGGCACTCTGCTATCTTGCCCCTCATCTCTACCTGCCCCTGCTCGAACTGGTCCATCCGAGTGAACATACCTCTAGCCCAAGGTGGTGCGACCTCCAAAGTATCATGAGCCTCGGATGTGCCTCCTGTCTCGAACTGAGAAGGTGGTGGCGAGTTTGCATGATCGTCATCATCAGCCTTTACATCCATGTCCTCTGTCTCGGTTGGCATCTCTGGTAAGTTTGGTCTGCCTAGTAAGTGCATCTGAGCGACCAATCTGTGACCTATCGTGCAGCCATGCCCAACTGGAATAGCCTCCTCTCCCTCTAAGTCGACCCCGAAGTGCTCGAAGATTCGTGTCTGAAGTCGCCCGTATCCAAGGTTTGCTCCCCTCGGATAAGCCACTCGATAGATCATGGCATTCTGGATTATGTAAGCCAAGTCTATCTGGTAGCGGGTGTAAATGGAGAAGGTCATCATAGCCTGCATGAGTGAAATCTCACTCTGATGACCTGCCTTAGGCAGCAGGTTTCGTGCTATGATCCGAGAGATGATCCTGCATGAAGGAAGCAGCTCGGTCACTGACTCTACCCCGCTGCACTCCCGTGGGCAAATGCTCGAGTAGACGAGAGCTCTCTCCTCCCAGTGAATGATATCGTCTGACTCAGCCCCTGGCTCGAACCATCTTCTGTCGCTATGGATGTATGGCACGTCTGGGATGTGAGCTAGCTCCTCTATAGTGAAGCGTATGTCTGTAGTCTTCACTCGGCTCTCTATCACCAGCCTAGTGTCATGCTCTCCCACCCTCTCTCTGTGGAAGGTCAGGTTGCTATAGAATAACCTGACTAGCTTTGCATAGGCATCCTCGTTCAAGAACAAGGTACCTCTCCAGCCCACTGCCTCGAATCTACTCTTGATCTGGAACTGCTCGACCCTCGAAGTCACTACCGGTCAACCATACTCGATCTGGCGCTGACTGAAGTGGCCGAAGTACAGCTCCTGTGCCTCCGGTGACCTGAAGTAGTCTGGATGGACTGAGTCATGTGCGTCACCTCTATCTAGACCACGACCTCGGCCACGCATGGGTACTCTCCTACCTCCGCGTGCAGCCATCTAGCTAGAAAATCTGTTTTTAGGCGAAAAAGATGCAAAATGAGAAGCCATGAGATGTCTAGTAATTACCTGTTAGTGTAAAAATGCATAGTGAACAGTAGATCTATGCCTAGACATGTTGTGAGAAGTAAAAGAAACATTTTGCACGAAAGAAAACCTAGAAATAATTGCACATTGTAGTTTCTTACATGCAAACCATGGAAATGAAGGGTTTTGTGAGAAGATTACCTGTGTAGTGTGTAAGCGTCATGTGGGAAGTAGATCCGAAGTTAACAAAGTCTCCAAAATGCTTTCCTAACCCTTAGCACGAAATCCCCAGAGCCCTAGTACTGTTTTGAGAAGTGTAGAAGTGCAAATGAGGCCCAAAACCGTATTTGAAGCATTGTTGTTGCGCATATTTTGGGGCGGTCGCTATTGGCGGTCGATTGATTTGAGCGACCGGCTCAAGCAACCGGCCCACCAGTTTCTGTTGCACAGATTTTTGGATTTTGGCTCTGTTTTGATTATTTTTGGACTTTGTGCTTGTTGTTGCTTCTGTTTGTGAATGTTGGCCATGTTGTGGAGTTACTTTGACTTGAAGAATCTTTTTCCAGAATTGATCATATAGTGTTGCTAATTTCTGGAATTCTTTTCGCAGAATGGTTCAATTAAGGAATCGTGCTGTTAATGATCAAGATGGTGGAGAAGGTGGGGAAAATCAAAGCCGTGTCGAGATACCTATTGTAAACACTGGAACTGAGCCTCCCCAAGTTGAAATTCCTTCCACTGGTGAAAATCCTCCACGTGCACCGCAAGTAGTCTCTATACAGGATGTGATGAACATTTTGGGAAACATGATGCATCAACAGCAGAATCAGTTTACTACTATGATGCAAGGTTTTGCGACTACTCAGCAGAATGCCCAGGCAACTCTTAACCCTAATGGAGCTGGTACTTCTGCAATTGATTCTTTTATGGACAGTTTTGCCTCTGGTCCACATGCAAGGTTGATGGAGCATTTTTTGAAGCTTCAGATCCTGCTTTTACTAGTATTTTGTCGGATACATTGTTCCCTAACAAGTGGATCTGAGAGATGGAAAAAGCTTTTCGCAACCTCCGTTGCAATGAAGCTCAAAAGATTCTATGTGCAGAACAGAGACTGCAGCATGAAGCTGTTGCATGGTGGAATGCTACCAGACCTAGTTTGGAAGCTTCACACCCAGTTCTTACTTGGGAAATTTTCAAGGAAGCATTTTGTAAGAATTATTTTCCTGAGTCTGTGAGAGATGCTAAAGAGGCTGAGTTTATGGCACTCATGCAAGGACCTAGTACTATTTTGGAATACCAGAAGAAGTTTGAAGAATTGTTTTACTTTGCCCTTGCTGCTTTCAAAGGTGATCGTGAGAAGGCAAAGAAGTTCTTCAAAGGTTTGAGGCCGTCACTGAAGACTTACCTAGCGATTCCTCCGATTGTGGATTATGCTGAGATGGTACAGAATGCAAAGAAGGTAGAGGATAATGAGAGAGAGAATTATCTGCTCTAGCGTTCTGTTGCGAACTGGAATCATTTGGGTGACCGTAACCGGAGATTCTCTAGGCCTGCTCCTTATAATGCCCCTTCGTTTCAGCCTAGAGGAGCTAGTTCCAGTTTTAGCTCTGCCTCGAGCTATGGTTCTAGTGGTGCACCGGTGCGTCCTGTCGCAGGTAGTCAGGGTACTGGACCGATCTATGCTAACCCTCGTCCAGTGGTTAATAACTAGAGACCTGCATATCCTTCTTCAGCAGCTCCTGTGAGTGGTAGGGATTTGATCTGCTTTAACTGTGGAAAGCCGGGTCATTATTCTCGTAACTGCACTCAGAAGCCGAGTTCTTAGGTGTCAGCTTTGAAGCCTGCTTCAAATGTTCCCACTGGAAAAAGTGTTCAGTGTTGTTGGTTCAAAATCTGAGACAGATCACGATGTTGTGACAGGTATTATTTCAGTATCATCTACCTCTGCTTTCTTATTATTTGATACTGGTGCATCTCATTCATTCATAGCATCTTCTTTTGTGAGTCGTATTCCTGTTACACTTGCAAAGTTAGAAAGAGGACTAGTTATTAGTACTCCTACCAGATTTGTTGTTAGACTAGATGAAGTGGTTGATTTTTGTTCCATTGTTATTGATGGTAGAACTCTTGAAGCCCGTTTGATCAAGTTGGATATGTCTGATTTTGATGTGATACTTGGAATGGATTGGTTATCTAAGTATGGTGCAGTTATCCTTTGCTCGGAAAGGAAGGTACTGTTTCATCCTAAGGATGATTGTCTGTTTGAGTATCAGGGTAGTCAAGAGAAGTTAAGCAAGAAGATAGTGGCTGCGACTGTGAAAGTCGGCACTGGACTAAGGATGTTGGACTTCATTCCTCTTCTGTGGATGTCTAGGAAGGTGTGAAACGGTTGTCTGATATTGAAGTTGTGCGGGACTTTCCTGATGATTTCCCTGATGATTTGTCTGGTTTGCCTCCAGAGAGGGAGTCAGAGTTTTCAATTGATCTAATTCCTGGAGCAGCTCCTATGTCAAAAGCTCCGTATAGTATGCGATGATGGCTCCGACTGAGTTGAAGGAACTTCAGACTCAATTAATTGATTTGTCAAGCAAAGGGTTTATCCAACCCAGTGTTTCGCCTTGGGGAGCCCCAATGTTGTTTGTGAAGAAGAAGGACGGTAGTATGCGAATGTGCATAGACTATAGGGAATTGAACAAGTTGACGATTAAAAATAAATATCCTCTTCCTAGGATCGACGACTTGTTTGATCAGTTGAAAGGTACCTCTGTGTTCTCAAAGATCGATCTGAGATCTGGGTATCATCAGTTAAGAGTGAAGTCCAGTGATGTCTGCAGGACCACATTTAGGACTAGATATGGGCATTATGAATTCTGAGTTATGCCTTTTGGTCTTACTAATGCACCGGCAGCATTCATGGATCTGATGAACTGAGTATTTCAGGATGTCTTAGATAAGTTCATCATTGTATTTATTGATGACATTCTGATTTATTCAAAGAGCGAAGAAGAACATGTTGTGCATTTAAGTTTTGCTCTGCAGCTTTTGAGAGAGAAGAAGTTGTTTGCCAAGTTCAGTAAATGTGACTTTTGGTTACCTAAAGTTATGTTCTTAGGTCACATTGTTTCTGCTGACGGTATTAAGGTTGACCCTGCAAAGGTTCAAGCTGTTGCTGATTGGGACCGACCTAAGTCAATCACTGAGATTCGAAGTTTTCTTGGTATGGCGGGATATTATAGGCGCTTCATTGAGAATTTCTCTAGACTCTCGGCACCTATGACAAAGCTTACCAGAAAGGGAGTCAAGTTTGAGTGGAATGAAGCCTGTGAAAAGATTTTCCAAGAACTCAAGAAAAGGTTGACTAACGCTCCTGAGTTGACGATACCAGATGACTCTGGAGGTTTGACAGTCTATACCGATGCCTCTAAAGTTGGTTTGGCTTGCGTTTTGATGCAGCATGGGAATGTTGTAGCTTATGCTTCTAGGCAGTTGAAGAACTACAAGTATAACTATCCTACTCATGACTTGGAATTGGCAGCTGTGGTTTTTGCTCTGAAGATCTGGCGTCACTATCTTTATGGTGAAAAGATATCGATTTTCACTGACCACAAGAGTCTCAAGTATTTCTTTACTCAAAAGGAGTTGAATATGAGTCAGAGAAGATGGCTGGAACTGGTGAAAGACTATGATTGTGATATTCAGTATCATCTAGGAAAAGCTAATGTGGTTGCTGATGCCTTAAGTAGAAAGAGTAATCAAGGAAGTGTGGTTTTGACATCTCTCAGTAAGCCCTTGTTGTTCTCCATTGTTAGATTTGGACTTCAGATTTGGTCAAAAGGTTCCGGTGCTATTTTAGCAGCTGTGTCGGTTCGACCAAGTTTGAGAGACCGAATTGTTGCTCTGCAGTCGACTAATCCGGAATTGAAGAAGAAGATTGACTTGATCACTTCGAAGACTAAGGACATGGAAGATTTCTCCCTAGCCTTTGATGGTGCTCTTGTTTTTAGAGAAAGAGTTTGTGTTCCTGCTGTTGAAGACCTCAGAAGCGAAATCTTGACTGATGCTCATCAGTCCATCTTTACTATTCATCCCGAAACTGTGAAGATGTACCATGATATGAAAGGATATTTTTGGTGGACTGGCATGAAGAATGATGTGGAAGACTTCATTGCTTAGTGTGGAACTTGTCAACGTGTGAAAGTTGTCCGGCAGCCTTCGTCTGGCCTTCTGCAACCTCTTCCAGTACCTAATTGGAAGTGGGAAGACATTGCTATGGACTTTGTCACCGGTCTACCCCGAACTAGCAAAGGGAATGACTCAGTGTGGGTGGTAGTGGATCGATTAACCAAATCGGCACACTTCATTTTGATGAAGATCACTTATTCTATGGATAAGTTGGCTCGACTTTATGTTGATAATGTGGTGAGACTGCATGGTGTTCCTGTTAGCATTGTGTCAAATAGAGACCCGAGGTTTACTTCGTGTTTCTGGAATAGTCTACAGAAAGCTCTGGGTACTCAGATGAATTTGAGTACTGCTCACCATCCTTAGACCGATGGCCAATCGGAAAGGACCATACAGATTTTGGAAGATATGCTTAGAGCGTGTGTCATAGATATGAGTGGTAACTAGGATGACTACCTAGCCTTGGTGGAGTTTGCTTATAATAACAGTTATCAGTCTACTATTGGAATGACCCCGTTTAAAGCTCTGTATGGAAAGACTTGTAGAACGCCTCTGTATTGGGATGAAGTTGGGGAAAGGCGTGTTTTTGGCCCTAATCTAATCAAAACTATCGGTACCATGGTGGATATGATTAGAGAAAGGATCAAAACTGCCCAGTCTCGACAGAAGTCTTATGCGGATAAAAGAAGGTTTGACCTTGAGTTTCAAGTTGGAGAGCGTGCGTTTTTGAAAGTTTCGCCGATGAAAGGAGTCATGCGTTTTAATGTTAAAGGAAAGTTCAGCCCTAGGTATATTGGTCCCTTTGACATTATTGAAAATGTTGGACCAGTAGCTTATCGGTTGGCTTTGCCTCCGTCTCTTGCTGGTGTGCATGATGTGTTCCATGTGTCCATGCTGAGGCAATGCTTGGCAAGCGCAGAGCAGTTGCTCCAACATGAACCAGAAGGTTTGAGTGCGGATTTGACGTATGATGAAGAACCGGCTGAGATTTTGGATCGGAAGGACAAGCAATTGAGAAATCGAACTATACCTTTGGTGAAGATCAGATGGAAGAATCATTTGTTTGAGGAAGCATCTTGGGAGAAAGAAGATGAGATGCGCTCCAAGTATCCTCACCTTTTTGGACCTTCAGGTAAATTGTAATTTCGGGGACGAAATTTCTTTTAAGGAGGGAGGGTAACAACCCCCGTATTTCTAACCCGAGATCCGTATTTCAGGTCCGAAAACCCAAAGGTCTAGTCGGGTAAGTTTGTAGAGTGTCCAGGTAGAAGTCCATGATCCATACCTAGAACCCATGGATCTGGATCCATACCTAGAACCCACGGATCTGGATCCTTTGTTTGAAAAGCCTGCCTTGCTTGGTGGTTGGTCTTCTGGAAGACAAGTGTTGTTCAGAGATGTCCGGAATGAAGGTAAGATCTCCCCCATGTCTTCTTTAGGGCTAGGTTGTACTTGGATATCAACCCCCTAGCAAAAGCACCCTTGTATGGCAAATTACATGGGGGCGGTCTCTAGTGGCGGTCGATCAAACCAAGCGACAGCCTGGAGCGACCGCCCGGTCTGTTTTCGGAGTTTTTGCCCAATTTTGCCCCCTGACTTCTATAAAAGGTAACCCTCGTCCAAGTAACGAATATTTTATTCGTGGTTGCTAAATTTGGAGGTTAGACGGCTGCGGGGAAGTTCCGAAAGTGAATCTGAAGTGTTGGCAGTGACTTGGAGATCAGTCCTTCCCTTTTTCTGGCTTTCTGTCGTGAGGTAATGAATTCACCCTTTATTCTTTAGCCTCTTTGCCTTTTATTTTAGTGTTAACCCATCCCCTCCTCATGGTGGTTACCCTCTTTGATCTTTGTGACTCTCATTCTAATCTACTTGAGTTGTATTATCCGTAAATGTAACCTTGCTTTCGTGAGAAGGATAATCCATTCAAGGGGAGAGTTCTAGGTAACCCAATGATGGTAATTGCTAGGATTTCCTTCACCCTTTGGCTTTGGGAGTATTAGATTTGAGACTTAGGTCATGATTACTCGAAATCCGGATTGAAAACGAGTGATTAGAAGCCTGAGTTTCGGATTGAAACTCTCTATTTTTGGGGCGGTCAATAGTGGCTGTCGCTCAACTTAAGCGACCGCCTGGTAAACAGTGACCAAATGACTTTTGGTTTTGATTCTCTTTGATTCAATTAACTTACATAATATTGTAACACTTTGTTTAGGTATACTCTGTTTGAAAAGACAGACTTGTAATAGTTAACGGATCTCTTTTTACGGACAGTTTACTTATATGCAGGTAAGGACAACCCATCCTATCTTTTGAATAGACTTGAAATATGCTAATCCAGTGTTTATTAGAAGTAGTATTTCTTTATGTATGCTGTTGTATTCATGTCTTATATATTAATCTTATTATACTACTGCTGTTTGTCTTGTTTACATATATACTATATTGATTATGAATGTTATGCATTGATGATGGTTAGTATATGCTTCTGATGGAAGAGGTATCTCTTTTGTGATATCTTAGCTTGGGATATCAGAAGGCTGTGGAATGGGACACATGCCTGCTGATGTCTCCAGCACTATCATGACTGTTTGATGGCATTATTAGGTAGAGTCTAGAATTGCATGGCTAGGTACCCCACATGCTACTACCCTTTCGGTAGGGGGATTGAAACCGAGTGACCTGTGATGACAGTGATGTGACATTGGTCCACTGTTAGTCATGTAAATGGTAGGGTTGCATATGTTAGGGTTGGGCTCATGGATGTCCAAGGATCGGACCGGGTGTCGTGAGGAATCATGAGAGCATCCGCCCCAATAATTTGTGGATGACCATAGGGTTAAGGAGTGGAGTTGAACAGCGGTAGCCAGTCCGTGAGGATTCTTTCTCCCAGGTTGCGAAGGATACTGAACCGAGTTGGTTGGTGCCATAGGGGATGTATCTGGACTTCATGTAGACATGTAACCTGTCACATCCACCCAGCCGGTACCCTATCTGGCATACCCGAGTGTGTGATCCACAGTCCACAAGATCCAGTAGTTAGAGAAATCAACCTCCCACATTCACAACAATATAATCAAGAACAAGACTAAATCAATGTTAACAATATTATTCAAATGAATCAAGGTAAAGTAACGAGATATTCATCAGAGTGCGGAAAAGATACCAATAGATATATAAATCAAAAGTAGAGTGAGGCAGAATCTCACTCCACAAGTACAACAGAATGTAGTTCGAAAATCAAATGGGATTACAACCGATTCTAAAGACAAGAAAAAAAGATATAATCTAAACTAGAGTCTTTTCTACTTTATAAAGGATGTCCTCATAGACATAGACTTCATCGATGATGCTCAAACGCTCCCACTCCACAGTAGGGCTAATCCTGGTAACCAGAGAGACCACTCGAGGGATCCTCACAGTAATCTTCGTAGTCGCCAGCACTTTGCGTATGGTACGCTTCTTCATCTTGCGCTTCCTCATATTGCGCTTCATAGCCATCAAATCCTGTAGGATATTCTAACAAAAGATATTGTACAAAAAGGAAGGAGTTTCAAAGAAACTCAGCAAGGCAAGTTATTCCATAATAGCATAAATAACATAGTATCACAAACAAAGCATAAGATGATATGATATGAGGCAACAATGTATGTATGAGTCTAACTCTATGTATGCTTTGGTCTCTATAGGTAGACATGCTTTAAGTCATAGCACCATACTTCTTTGGGTAGGACTCATCACACAACGCCGGTTGGTAGTGGGTCCTTCATCCATCTTGGACAATCCATGGTTAGGGTTTAAGTCACCTCTCTCTCACATCACCGTTTGGTCTAAGTATTGGCGCATGTCAAGGTAAAGCCTAGCCCAATGCAAGTCTTCTACTTAGTCATATCAACTCAGATCCAGATACGTCCATTCCTCCCCTCTCGGGATCCTTTCCGGTATCCTTCACACTAGAGTCAGCGTATCCGACTCTCTCAAATACGGACTCATCAACCCTATAGGTCATCCACATATAGTAAACGGGAAGCTCTCATGTCCTCTCACGGGTTGGTTACCGGTCTTGAACGCCCATGAGCCCAAGTCTATCCATATGCAACTCTACCCACAAATGGTCCCCACAATGTGATTCATGTCCCCTCACGGATATAACTCACCGGTCTTGAGCACCCATGAATCCCCATTGCTACCACGGGTCGTTCGGTCTCAATACCCTTCCGATTCGGGTCTGATATAACAGGGGTATAACCTAGCCAAACACTGCTAGACAAGTCCTAGGTATGAAAACCAATAATCCGGGAAAGCGTCAAAGGGCAACATTGGAAATATCCCATACTACTCCCAATGAGGTCCAAGGACAGAAATGTCAAAAGGACATTCCCCAATCCCAAATCATACCTAAGCAATCACAATCATAATTCAGTCATATCATCCAAGACAAATATCACATCATATGAAAGAGTATAATAAAACAAGATTAAATAAATAAGGAAACATACATGAGTAAGTATTCATACATAATCAAGTACATAAAGTAAATAAAGAAATAAGATCCTAATGTACTTGCAGCATTCATATCATAATAGAAACTATCATAACAGTAGCAAATCTAAGTAGTTCCCAAATTAGAAACTAAATCTATGTTAATATGGTAACAACTTTCATTACCTTAAATAGATCCGAGAATATTCCGGACGAACAAGAGGATGAATCCAAAGTTAGCAAATAATCCCTAAAATAGCATCACACAATCATTAGGAAGTAGTCCTAAAAGAATAAGCATGATTCGAATCTGATATGGAGAGTTTATGATCAGACCGGGTTCATACCTGGTCCGACCCACCCCGGTCGCCGATGGAGAAAACCGAATCGCTCCCGAGCGAACCGGATCCAGAAGATGGCTTGCTGAAGAAGAAAGATTATTCTGCTGCAAGCGTGCCCTAATCTTACTTATGGATTAGGGTAATCACCCTGATGACAGCAGACTCAAACTGACGGCTGCGGATAATCATCATCAAAGGGATAACAATCGCATAACCTAACGGTTATCTCAGGAGTCCTCTACTAGCCCAAACTAGTAGAAGTCTATCGCTCAACGGGTCTTATTGATAAGATCCAACGACTACCCGAAGAAGGCTCGAGTGCATCCAACGAAGGAGATTCGAAGGTACACTCTATATAAACCTCACTACTATACATGGTGAGGGACGGATCAATTGATCAAGGAGAATACCATCTGAGACTCAGGTTCAGATACATACTGATAGACCTCAACTATCAGCGTCCTGCTATCTAGATCACCTTTCCCGTTTCTTCATTCATTAGCTCTGTACTTCTAGCAGAGCCGTTTGTGATTAAGTTCATCAACTGACTTAGCCTTCGGAGGTGGACTCCCGACCCCAGCGGTCGGGCCACATCTGACGCTTTTGTTTTGCAGGACATTACGTGGAGATCCAAGGGCTGAGCAGATTTTGGATGCATCATTTTGGCGCCGTCTGTGGGAAAGACTTGAAAAAACCATGGTGACTAGATCAGCAGCCGCAGCAGCCGCTGCGCAACGCAATTCCGGTGTTCAGATACCTGGGGTGAATAATCCAGATATTCCCCAGGAAAGCCAAAATCCTATCGAAGTGGATAAAGGCCAGGGAGGACGTAATCCTCCTGATACAATCCAAGATCAATTGGATCAGTTAAAGATTCAACTCTTGGAGGTGAGCCAAGCACTCCGCTTGCTCACCAGACGAGTGGTTTTACCACAAGAACCTGATCAACACGATTCGGGGAGACGTGCATTGCCACGTGACCAAAGAATGGCTGAAGACCGGAATGTTGATCAGAATTTTCGTGAAGGAGATCGAGGACTTCGGAGGATTGATGATCAACTAAGGCGAGGCGATCGGTTTGATAGACCGCAAGAGAGTACAACTGATTCAAATACAAGGTTGGATTCAGGGGTAAGAACTCACTCACCCATTGTTAGAAGAACCGTTCGTGATGATCGAGCAGTTCGTGACGAGAGAAACGTTCGTGAAGGACGGGCTGTTCGTGATGATCGAGTAGCACGTGATGATCGTGTTAATCGAGGTCGTGATCGTATTGCTGAAGATCACCCGACCCAGATTGGTCAAGAATTGGCCAACATCAATGAGAAGTTAGGGCAATTGGCTAAGGGAAGGATAAGCGAGGATATATACTCGGTCATTCGGAAGACTCCTTTTGCTGAGCCAATCGCGGGATATCGGTTTCCCCATAACTTCCGTTTGCCTACCTTCTCAACATTCGATGGCTCGGAGATCCAATAGCTCACATTGGCTATTACCAACGAGACCATGGCGAGTTTCGGGGTAATTCGATGAAATTTTATGCGGGGTTTTCGGATCATCTCTAAGCGGAGCGGCACAAAAGTGGTTTTCTAACCTCCCCTCCGGAAGGATCGTAAACTTTGACGAATTGGCACGCCAATTCATAGGGCGATTCCAGAGTGGGATACGAGTCAAGAAAACGGAAGAAACCTTGTTCTTGTCGTCAGACAGGGAAAGGACGAATCGATCAGAGAGTTTCTGAAAAGATTCAACAAGGTGACGATGGAGATAGAAAACTTGGATGAACAGGTAGCCAGAACCGCTCTATTCACAGGACTCACAAATCGGAAACTCCTGGAGTTATTACTACATGATATACCCACGACTTATGCTTGAGTTGGTACGAGAGATGCGAGAAGCGAGGCTGAAGTCATGGAGATTCTAGATGCGCGCCAAGGAGATAATAAAGTCTCCAATAAGGAACAAAAGGCTCCTGAGCGAAGCGAAGCCAACGAAGAATGTTCGTGATCGGGTTGGAAGATCCCAACCTTGGCGCCAAAGATCCCCCGGCAGAAGTGAGTACACTCCATTGAATGCTCCTCGGGCCGATATTCTGAATATCCTCAAAAGAAAAAATATTTTGAAGTGGCCGCCTAAAATTCTTTTGAAACCCGGAGAGCAGCAGGATCGGGAAAAGTATTGCCGATTCCACAAGGACTATGGTCATTACACTAATGACTGTCGTCATCTGAAGGCAGATATTGAGAGATTGATATCTCAGGGACATCTGTCCGGTTTTGTTAGCAGGAGAAGGGAGGAGCCACGTGGGCCACGTGCGGCTGCCCCTAAAAGGAATCGTTCGGTCAGTTCAGAACGATCAAGGGAGGCCCCGAAGTCCAAAAAAGGCAAGGAGGTGATTGAAGCTGCTACTCGGTCACCGATCCTTACCATCTTCGGGGGTCCAGAGCCCGAATCATTCCGGAGTTTAAAAACCAAATCCAAATTTGTTGGAGCCGGAGAGGCGCAGAAGCGGAAGAAGCTGAATGGTGAAGATTCTATCACCTTTAGCGAAGAAGACGAGAGAGATGTTTGTTTACCTCACGATGATGCTATAGTCATCAAGGTAGAGATTGCACGGCGGGAAGTGCATAGAGTATTGATTGATACAGGGTCTGCAGCTGACCTAATTTCTTACGAAGTGTATCAAAAATTGAAGGTGGATCAAGATTTGATGAAACCTTCATCAACACACCTATATGGCTTTGCAGGGTCATCTGCAGTGGCGGAAGGATCGGTTCAGTTGGATCTTTCCATTGGAAGTTTTCCCAAAGAAACAACTGTCCGAATCAACTTTCGGTGGTTCGAGAACTACCAGCTTATAATATGATTCTCGGGCGACCATCTTTATCCAAGATAGGTGCTATTGTTTCGACAAAGCACTGAAGATAAAATTCCCGACTGATATGGGAATCGGTCAAGTCTCCTCGACCAGAAGATCTCTCGGCAGTGTTATGTTGCCTATTTAAAAGACAAGGAGGGTCCGAAGAAGGTTACTGCCCTCCCCATAGAAATTCGAGATGATCGGGAAGAGACAGAGATGCAAAGGCCCGAACCAGTGGAGAAACTGGAGCAAATCCAGCTGTGTACCGAGGATGCGAAAAAGATTACTTATGTCGGGTCTGAGCAGTGGAAGAGTTTAAAGATGAATTGAAGTTATTTCTTCAACGGAATAAGGATGTATTCGCATGGTCTGCTGAGGACATGCCGGGATCGATCGTGCCATTGCGAGAGCACAAACTCGGATAGACCCTAAGGCGAAACCGGTGATACGAGAAAAGAAGAAATTTCTCTATTGAAAAATATGAAGCCGTTCGGAATGAAGTTGAAAAACTTAAGAATTCTGGTTTCATAGAACCAATCGAGTGCCCAACTTGGTTGGCCAACGTGGTGATGGTGAAAAAGGCGAATGGGAAGTGGAGGATGTGTACGAGACTACACGGATCTAAACAAAGCTTGCCCAAAAGATTGCTACCCGTTGCCTCGGATTGACCTATTGATAGATGCTACTGCTGGGGTATGAAACTTTAAGTTTCATGGATGCCTACTCGGGGTATAATCAGATCCTTATGAATAAGGAAGATGAGAAGTATACGGCTTTTATGACTGATCGTGAAAGCTATTATTACAAGGTCATGCCTTTTGGCCTGAAGAATGCGGGAGCAACATATCGGAGGGCCGTCAACAAGATTTTCAAAGAGCTGATAGGAAAGAACGTTGAAGCATATGTTGACGACATCTTTGGTGAAAAGCTTTACAAAAGCAAATCACATTGCAGATTTGGACGAGGTTTTCTCGGTACTAAGGAAACATCAAATGAAGTTGAACCCCGAAAAATGTGCCT
Source organism: Hakea prostrata (assembly GCF_041222555.1). NCBI lineage: Eukaryota > Viridiplantae > Streptophyta > Magnoliopsida > Proteales > Proteaceae > Hakea > Hakea prostrata. Next base: position 39,130,037 of record NC_142603.1, read on the forward strand.
TTGGAGTCTCCTCGGGCAAATTCTTGGGTTTCATGGTATCACGAGAGGGGAATTGAGGCAAATCCAGCCAAAATACAAGCTCGATTGATATGGAGGCTCCCAAAACCGTTCGGGATGTACAATGTTTGACGGGGAGAGTTGCTTTGCCTTAAATCGATTTATCTCCAAGTCCGGAGAGAAATGTTTGCCTTTCTTCAAGGCACTTAAAGACCTGAAGGGCGATAAGGAAGCAAAGTGGACTGAAGAGTGCGAGAAAGCTTTTGAGGAATTAAAAGCTGCACTTGGACAACCACCGATCTTGTCCAGGCCGAGAGAAGGGGAAATATTACAGCTATATCTAGCGACATCCCTTTCCGCTGTCGGTGCAGTACTTGTTCGGGAGAAAGATAAGAAACAGTGGCCGATTTACTATGTAAGCCACGTGTTGCTTTGGATGCGGAGACGAGATATTCGCAGATTGAGAAGCAGGCTCGGCTCTCATGATGGCCGCCAGGAAGCTAAGGCCATATTTTCAGGCTCATCCAATTGAGGTATTTACAACTTTTCCTCTTAGTAAAGTTCTTAACAAACCTGATTTGTCTGGAAGGATGGTATCCTGGTCGGTTGAGCTAAGTGAGTTCCAAGTGAGCTTTAAGCCCAGGACTGCAATCAAGGCTCAAGCATTAGCCGACTTTGTAGTAGAAACTACTGCACCAATGGAACCCACTATTGAAGATCCCATTATACCAACCACTTGGGAGGTATATGTCGATGGTTCGAGTAATAAAGATGGAGCAGCGCTGGAATTCTATTAAAAAGTCCGGCGGGATTCATTATTCGATATGCTTTGAGATTCGCATTTGATGCGAGTAATAACGAAGCGGAGTACGAGGCCCTAATAGCGGGACTTCGGTTGTCAAAGGCATTAGCTATTGCAGATGTTACTATTTATAGTGACTCTCGACTTATAGTCAACCAAGTCCAGGGGGAGTATGGCATTAAAGAACCACGCTTGCAAAAATATCGGGAGATAGTGCGGGCATTTCAGAACCAATTTCGGAATTTGAAGATATCTCAGATTTCGAGGAATGAAAATTCAGTGGCGAGATGAGCTATCCCGACTAGCCAATGCCAAGGAAAAGAATCTAGACCCTTCGGTCTATATTGAAGAGGTAACTTTTCCAAGTTATCATGAGAAAGAAATTTCTTATATTGAAGCGAACGTTCTTTGGATGGATCCAATAATTGAATATCTAAGAGATGACAAGTTACCGGAGGATCCGGTAGAAGCAAGGTTGATCAAGATTCGATCAGCTAGATTTGTCATTCGGAATGGGAGACTATATAAAAGATCTTATGCTTGGACCCCTTATGAGATGTATAGGCCCCGAAGGAGCAAACTCAGCTTTGGCTGAGGTTCATGAAGGAATTTGTGGCGCTCACATGGGTGGCGAGCCTCGGCCCACAAAATTCTAAGATTGGGGTTATATTGGCCTAAGATCCAAGAAGCTGCTATGGACTACGTTCGTCGATGTAGTAACTGTCAAATTCATGCTACAAGTATCGAAGCGCCCGGCGGAGATTATGACTTCAATTCTAAATCCCATTCCCTTTGCAATGTGGGGAATTGATATCATGGGCAAATTCACCAAGGCATCGAGCGGACGGGAATATCTGATAGTAGCAATTGATTACTTCACCAAATGGGTAGAAAGCGATCAGCCTGGCGACAATTGCGAGAAAAAAGTGGAGAAATTTGTGCTTGAATCAATCATATATCGCTTTGGGATTCCAAAGATAATTGTCACTTGACCATGGTACTCGGTTCATTGTCCACAATTTGAGCAATTCTGTGGAACATATATGATCGAGCATCGTATGTCCTCGGTGGCATACCCCCAAAGCAATGGCCAGGTAGAGGTTACTAACCGAACGCTCTTGGAAGGAATAAAGAGAAGACTCGAAGCTGACAAAGCTTCTTGGGTCGAAGAACTATATAATGTCTTGTGGGCTTATAGAACTACGGTTCGGACACCTACGGGAGAAACTCCATTCAGGTTGGCATATGGATCCGAAGCATTGGCACCGGTGGAGATAATGGCGAGGGACGTTAAGGGATCGTGAGTTCGAGGAAAAAGCAAATGAACAAGGACTGCTTGATAGTCTTGATTTGTTGGATGAAGTTCGAGCAAAGGCAATAGCACGAACTCAACATTATCAAAGAAGGATAGCGTCTCATTATAATACTCGAGTGAAGAATCGTCGGTACTTAGCCGGAGATTTGGTGTTGAGAAACACCCTAGCTTCCGACCCGCGTCACCAAAGAAAGTTGGACCCTTCTTGGGAAGGACCTTATATGGTTGTGAAACCGGTCGGTTCGAGGAGCTTACAAGCTGAAGAACATTGATTCCCAAAAAGAATTGGATCGTTCGTGGAATGCTAGGCATCTCAAAAAGTTTTATCCTTGAAGATGATTTCAATTTTGTTCGCGATGTAATCATTTTCAACTCAATCAATGCAATTTTTGGTTTTCAACAAACTATCTTTTGATTGGGGGGCATCATACACCACATTCAAGAACAAGATCCAACTATAAGGCATCGGATGAAAATTCGTGTGGGTCCTTCAACACTTCAACACTTATGGAAAATCTTTCGAACTTTCTTAAGTCGGGGCATCGGATGAAAATCCGAGTGAGTTCCTTTTGCAAGGCGTCGGTTTAATACCCGAGTGAGTTCCTTCGAGACTTATTGAACTTTTGAATTATCCTTAAGTATAAGGCATCGGTTTAAAACCCGAGGGAGCCCCGGACTTATGCATCCGGAAATCCTTAAGTATAAAACCCGAGTGAGTTCCTTCTCGGACTTATTGTATTTCTCCGGAAATCCTTAAGTATAAGGCATCGGTTTAAAACCCGAGTGAGTTCCTTCTCGGACTTATTGTATTTCTCCGGAAATCCTTAAGTGTAGGCATTGTTTGGGACAACTAAGACCTAATACAACGACGATTCAAGTGGCTAGCAAAGTTCAAGATAAAGTAATTTCTTATTTCTTGGGAAGATCCAAAGAGGCCAGTATCAAAACAATTACAAGAGCTGGATACAATCTCGATCAAAGAAGAAGGTCATTACGGTGTTGTTAACAAGTTATACAAGATCGATGCGACTTTGCTAGAACAAACATATGAGTCAACCATTGAGAGGAGTCAAGGAAAAGAAGAGAAGAAATGAGGATTACAAAAATATTCCAATATTCGGAAAATCCTCTGCAATTTCATACTCTTTGCCCGACTTGTCCGGGAGAAGAATGGTCCTCGACCAAACTCGCATTCGGCACAAGCTCGTCATAATTGACTTCTTCCGGCGGAGAATAAACAGGAGAATCTTCCGGATATTGCATAATATCTGGATCGGAAGGTGGAGGATCAATCTTATCCTTGGTCCGGTCGGGAGGAGGAATACCCGGGTTGGTAAATACTTCGGGATGGCAACAACGACCTTGTAGGGAGTCGTATCAAAATGAGGATCTTTCCTTAGTATTGATTCCCATACTTCGTTCTCACCATCCCGATGCGCTTGCAAGTTGTAAGCATTCAACATATCAACAAAAGGCTTACTTGTGTAAATACTTGAAGACACGGGCTCTGCGAACATCGGTTGGAAGGGATTCGGGCAAAGGAACGACGGCTTGCCTGTCGGGTAATGTTTCAGATCCTTTAGCTCCGACTTTCCAACTGTCCGTTCGATCGCCGGATCTTCTCCCTGGCATCATCCAAATCTGACCGAAGACGACCAATCATCGAATTCTTTTCTCCCTGCCACCTCCCAAGCTAGATTCCGAAGGCGAGCAATCTCAACATCTTTAGCTTCGAGAGATTCCCTGAAGCCTAGAAACTTCATTGCTCAACCTCTGAGTCTAGTACCTGCTTCCACTTGGTTGTGGAAGTTACCAGCAAGACTCCTGCAAACAACTTTCGAGTTAGCGAGGAGCGAGAAAAGTAATTTTTCCAAATCGAGAGAAAAATGAAGAAAGACTTACATCACCGGTGACTTCGTAAAGACTTCATCGGAAGTTTGGAAAGAAGCGCCTCTCGAAGTCATTCGAGCAGCGGTACACCATTCCAACGCTCTGTCAAACTCGTTTGACACTAATTCGAGCGAAGGATGAGAAGGATGAGCCCAGGGGCGCTCCCAGAGAAGGATGAGCTGCATCACTTGTCATCCGACGGCGCTTCCTGGTGGCAAAATCCTCCAACTCGAGAAGGAGAGGAGGAGGATGCCAAACAAGCATTGGAGTTAGAAATAGGAGCAGCACCTGCTGGGGCCACACCTTCATCGGGACGCCAACATAGTTGCCTCGGATGCCCGAAGAGTCTCCTTCGGGGGTGCACCGACAGCTCCTGCTGAGCTCACCAGCGGGATTGCCGCCGGGACCATCGGCAACGGAGTGATCAAGATCTTCCTGGGAAAGACGAGCGGTCACTTCGGGCAAAGAAGGCGCGGGGACGGCATCAACGAAGCTGCGGGAATCGACTTGAAGATTCACCGCCCGGCGATCGCCTTACGCTTGGAGGATTCACTAGCTGAAACCACCGCATTGGCCCCAATCACCACCGACGGAACGATATTCTTGCGAGATTTTGCTCCCGATAAAGTGCGGGTTGATCTTGGGAGCCACTATACAAAAAACAAACAGCCGTATCGATCTGAGAAATAAAGCAGCGACAACAATGGGGAAACCCTAGTTTTCTAAAGCTTCGACAGACCAACAAACTAAACCCCAAGTATAACTACTGTGCGGTTTACTTGGGGGGAAGAGGGGAAAGAAATGAGAAATCTAAAACTTACTTGTTCGAAATGGATAGAGCTGTCGTTGAAGTACGAGGAATACGGAGGCGGGCCGAAGGACGAAAGGTTGCTTTGGCACTTTAGCAAATCTATCTTGCGAAGTCGGGATAGATGGAGGGTACCCACGAAGGCTTTAAATAGCCTCGGGTATAAGACGACGGTTGAAGGCTAAGGACAACCGACGACCCGGATCGAAACGACGCTTCGAAATCCGTAAAAAGCAAGATCAACGGTCGAAGGGATGCCACATGGAAACATGTGGAAGCGAGCACTGATGCGAGAGAAACCTCCAATCATCGCACTTGCCATTAAAATAATGGAGGTATTTCCGATTCATTGGAAACAGATGAATGGAACACAAAACCGGGAAAACGTTTGAACTTCGCGAGAAGGGAAACGTGCGGACTTTGCAATAAATGAAGTAGTGGGGAAGATTAACGCATCTTCCCGAAACGCATCTTCACAATATTTCTACAAGATCATTATTCGGCGAGGAATGAAGAGTTAAGTGATAAGTTTTATCATTAATACTTTGATATTCAAGGCAATACTTCGGCAAGAGATGGGGAAATTTTGAGACCAATATGAGTAAAGAAATATCTATTCATTAAAATGAGGGTACATCTTTACAAAAGGACAACACCCTAAGCCTTTTCTTCATTGTTGCCCGAAGGACCCTGGTCGGGATGACTTTTCTCAGGATCCTGAGAAGAGCCTTCCTCAAGAATGTCATCGGCTGAATCCTCTACAGCAACAACTTGAGACTCGGCTTGTGATTTCTCCTCTGGAAGTGCCGGCTCGTCATCTAGATATGCCTCATATTGAGGGTCAGCTGGAAAAGGATCATCTACTTCCTGGGCCCAGTCTGGGAGATCCATACCAACTTTCCCGAAGACCTCTGGGTGGCATACCTCACGAAAAGGAGCAAGTGTCGAAGTCGGGGATCGTTCCAAGGATCTGCTCCCAAACGTCGTTCCGCCCCATGCGGTAAGCTCCGAATGTTGTAGAAACCTAGCAATTCGGAGAAAGGTACGCTGTTCAGGTATTTCCGGATACACTCCTTCCGAAGGTTTGGCTTGATATGCTCAGGCTTGCTAGGGATTGCCAACTTCAGATGTTCTTCGAGATCCCTACTCTTATTTTCAAGGCTGTCACCAAACAACGTGGCAGCTGCCTTTTGCTTCCTGGCCTCGCTCGGCAGCGAGAGACACGAATTCTTGAAGCTTCAAGGGCTTCCTTGAGGGAGGTCACTTCTTCCTCATGCTTTTTCTGCAACTCTACGATGGCTGCGGTCGGCTGGTCTATTTGGGAATTGGCCTTGGCCAATTTCTCTTCACAAGTTTGCGGCAAGGAGGCTGGTGCGACCAACACGGCTCAAAGCTTCCATGTGTTGATAAAAGCTCAACACGGCATTCCCGAGAAGACACAGAAGATATCGAAATCATAAGAAATTATGAAGTCATAAGAAATTATGAGAACATAAATAAGCGAGAAGACCGTTACCTTGTAGATTGACTCACAAGGGAAGTGTCATCCGGGGCTTCAAACTCCGGCGATCGAAGGAGCAAGAGCGAGAGAGCTCCACTCGGCGGCTTTCTCGGGATCCCGAGTGACCCTGTCGGTCATCTTCGGGGTCCCAGGGGGAGGAAGACTTCCTCACCATCCGTCGAAGCTTTGGATTTTTTGTTGGAGGGAGCATCAATTGTGTCATGCCTCCTCTTGGTTCGGACGGAGGAGGAGACGGTGGCCCTCTCCACCATTGGTTTCTTCCCTTTGCCCGAAGCATCAGCTACATGCCCGATATTCCCCGATACCCCCTGTAAGAGGGGTCGGGAGAGGAAGAGAAGCCTCTTGATCTGCGAGTCAAGACCACGGGCGATCGTTGTTCGGCTGTCACAACGGCTCTAGCGGCCTTCACCCTGAGACTTTCGGGGTTCGTTACGGGAGGCACTTGCAAAGAAGAAGGACAAGAATCAAAATTCAAGACATTTCACTTGAGTCAAATCAAAGGATGATGGTTAGAAGCTCACAATGAGCCAAGCCCCAGAACTGAAGGATGGAGTTATACTCCATTTCATATCCATGTATCTCTTGATACCACGGAATGGATTTGATCTTCAAGATGGCCGCCTCGTCTTCTTTGGATAAGGGAAGGCCCCGGTTACTTTCGGACGAAGAAGTAAACCTCCTCCAGGTGGTCGGGAAGTTAAGATCTGATGGAGGCGCTCGACAGAAAAAATATCGTTCGCGCCATCTTTTGTGGTTAGAAGGGCAAGTTCCTTTGGCGAGGATGTTGCCCCTCCAATCAAGTTCAGCCTTATTGCGTTTGGAAAGAAAGACCCATCCGGGAGGATGGGAGATAGAAAGAACATGAAAATGTACAAAAAGAGAAAGAGATGGCGTGATGCCAAGCTCAAAACACAAACCCAAGAAGCCGACGATGAGACTCCAGCTATTGGGGAGGAGCATTCCGGGACAAATGTTCCAGTGATTCAAAACTGCGGAAAATAAAGGATTAAAAAAGGGAAAGCGAACCCCGCTTTCCAGTGTATCTATATACAGGGAAAATTCACCCGGAAGGGATGAATCAACCCTCTCATCAGGGTGGGGAGCCCTAACCTGATATGAAGAAGGAAGGTCAAAATCTTCAACAGCGGAAAGAAGAGTTTCTCCATTATAAATGGAGGGAACAGAGCCAGGCCCACTATTGGACCCGGAGGTTTGAGGTTGCCTAGAGGAATCAACGATCTTGGAAGATCCGGACTCGACAAGGACGGGAGAAGTTTCGGTTTTTCTTTCAAAACCTTTTTGAGAAACTTCAGCGAACTCCTGCCGGAGAGGACGGTTAGGGTTTTGTTATCACTATCCGATTGTTCGGGGCGGGGAGAAGCAAAAGCATCATTGCTATCACCAGCATGGGGTACTAAAGAAGCCCTATCGTCCGCCATTACTCGTTTCGATAAACTACAAAAAGAAAAGATCGGTAAACTTACTGATTCGGTGAGACGGAAGCTTGAGAGCGGGAAGGCGCGAAGGCGGACGACAAAGGTTCAAATTCCAGACGGGAAGAATGAAACCTACGAAGACAACGAACCGCTTTTAAAACTCCCGCACGAGTGTTCGGGAATCGAACGATCGAGATTGATTCAAAATTGACGATCAAGATTGAAAGACGTTTTGAAAGTTTGAACTCACGAATCCGAAATAGGCGTTCGGAAACCGTCGCTTGGATGACGTGAGCCACGACGGATCAAGCTGCAACGGAGACATGTGGCCTTACACTCACAACGCTCGAGGAAAAGTGACCACCACATTAAATGTGATATGACATTTAATGAAGCACGCAGAGATCATCGCTTGACGACGAACCCGAGTTAAAAACCAAACCCTCGGGATCAACCGAACGCTTGGTGCAGGGGGCTCGTGATATGGAGAGTTTATGATCGGACCGGGTTCACACCTGGTCCGACCCTTGACCCCGGTCGAGACGGAGAAAACCGAATCGCTCCCGAGCGAACCGGATCCGGAAGATGGCTTCTGTGAAGAAGAAAGATTATTCTGCTGCAAGCGTGCCCTAATCTTACTTATGGATTAGGGTAATCACCACGATGATAACGAGACTCAAACCGACGGCTGCGGATAATCATCATCAAAGGGATAACTATCGCATAACCTAACGGTTATCTCAGGAGTCCTCTACTAGCCCAAACTAGAAGAAGTCTATCGCTCAACGGGTCTTATTGATAAGATCCAACGACTACCCGAAGAAGGCTCGAGTGCATCCAACGAAGGAGATTCGAAGGTACACTCTATATAAACCTCACTACTATACATGGTGAGGGACAGATCAATTGATCAAGGAGAATACTATCCAAAACCCGGGTGGGGGAAAAAGAGGGAGGGCCCACATCTCGGGGGGGGCGGTGCCAACAACCCCCCCCCCCGTTTCGTTCCTTGGATAGGTGGGGTTTGGGGGGGGGGCGTTTGTGATTAAGTTCATCAACCGACTTAGCCTTCGGAGGTGGACTCCCGACCCCAGCGGTCGGGCCACATCTGACGTTTTTGTTTTGCAGGACATTACGTGGAGATCCAAGGGCTGAGCAGATTTTGGACGCATCACCCTAATAATCCCTGAAACTCCAACCCACCTAAAAAAAGCTGAAGAAGCACGCCCTTGTTTGCCCCTTCTCTCTTCAGTCTTCACACCACTCCGGTGGCCATAAACTATTCTGCTCCTTCAGAACCCAGACTCCTCTCTCTCTCTCTCCTGGAAATTTCATTTGGTTCAGAAAATTTCTGATGAGTGAATCTTTGTGCTTGCCAGCAACGGCAAGATTGGTTGTGATTACCAGAATAGTGTTCCTTCCTATGCCGGGGCTGCTTGATCATCATTTTGAGAGGTCACAGGCAACTGAAAAGGAGGAAGCACATCATCAGGGAAGAAATTGCAGTTCATGGTTCCTTCACAGGTAACTGTTTTCTGCTTCTGGGTCTTATTTCCACTAATGGGTAACTGTTGAGGTGTAAGAATATCATTAGGAAAGAAGTTGCAGAGAAGACAAGACAGCCTGGATTGAAGAAGAAAAAACAAGAGAGGAAGGTTGAAGCAAAGAGAGAACTTGGGCAGAAGAGGAGACTTTGAATTCTCTATAGACTTTGACTTGGAATTAGGTTCTATAATTTAGCCCTGCTCCTCTTCAGTACACCAATCTAAGAGATTATTAACTTACCTACCTAGCATCAAAAGAACTCCAAACAACTTAGAAAGATGGTAAACAAGGGTGAGTCAAAACTGAAAAATAGAGAAAGATTGATGACGAGAAGACATTTCATCCAAAGGACTTCAAATGCAATGTGCTTGTCCACAACGTCTTCTCAGCCACCGACCCCAAGAGAAACGCACGCGACTCACACGTCCCTGTAAGTAGCTTTCCCTTTTTAGGTTCAGGGCTTTTTTGTTGTGCTCTGTTAATTTTTCACTGATTAGTTCTTGTTTAACTTGATTTCTGGGTTTGGGTAGGTGTTGGCTCCATTGCCAATTGGGTTCGCAGTCTTCATGGTGCACTTGGCTACCATTCCAATCACAGGAACAGGCATCAACCCAGCTAAGAGCTTTGGTGCTGCTGTCATCTACAACCAATGCAACATCTGGGATGAACACGTAAGTTTTTTCCTCTCTTTTTTAGTTGAAGGTTTGGGTTTGATTAATAATTATAAATTAACTTGAGAATGAAATGGTGTGCAGTGGATCTTCTGGGTTGGACCATTCGCAGGAGCACTGGCTGCAGTAGCTTACCAACAGTACATGTTGAGAGCGGCAGCCACTAAAGCTTTGGGATCGTTCAGAAGCAACCCCAACAACTAAAAGAAGAAACACACAGAAAGCTGAAACGCACGGAAAGAAAACAGAAGATAAATGAAAACAAACCTTGGCGCGTATGATTCCTGATGAATCTGTTGCAAAGTTAGAAGTCCACTGAGCGAGAAGTGAGAAAAGAGGGGAGCAGCAGTGTTCGTTCTTTTGAGAGAGTTTGAGAGTAATTTTTATAAAGTTATGTGTATTTACTATTGTATCCCCATCTTAACTTTAAAATTTCGAGTAAACACAAGCATTATTTGGAAGAATGAATTCTCACCCATAATCCTATGGATTTTGAAGGTTTTTTTATTATTTTAAATAAAAATAATAATAGATGCCAAACAATTTAAAATAATAAAAAATTATCATAATAGATAATGAAAATTGATACAAAAAAGAGCCTAAGTTAGATACAAGGCCTGCCTCTACAGTTAGAGGGCCCGCTTTCCTATTAAGGGAAGAAATGAAGACTGAAGGGGCAAATCTGATAAAATTCCTGTCTAATGAGTTGCAAAAATCAAGGTAAAAGAACTCTTTATATCTACAATAGATGAACAGTTTCGATGCATGTAATGTGGTTCAATGAGTCCATCTCCAGAAGGCGTAAACGATAATTAGTGTAACTATCATCCCAATGTATTTAATCCTTCTATCAAGACGGTTCCGCTTCTCAATTAGCTTCAATACGGAGTTTGAGAGCCCAACTGTGTTGAGGATGTCCAGTGCTTTCCTTTGTGCCCTCTGAAATTAGCAAAAATGTTATCTAATATCAATATATTGCAATAACAAAATATTCAGCTTTATCCCAATAGAATGAATCTTTGCCCTGAGAATACCTATATTTGGGATCATATCTTTGCTCACCACTTTTCCTAAGATCATTTTAGATCTGCCTGACACTTGAACAGTTTATCCATTTATTGAAACAATGACATCAAAAAATAAAGCTCTAATCATTTTATATTAACTGTCAAGAATTTGACATTACAACACATTATTAGAGGGAAAATCTGAAATTTCCCTGATACCTTGTATTCTCATCAATCATTCAGTTCGAGTGTTCGACTAAATGTTAAGAAATTGGAATGGAGAACATGTCCCTTCCTAATTTACCATCGCCTAACCAATACAAAAGAACAAAAAAACAATTTTTTTTCCACTACTGCCATTTCCAAAAGGTACAGGCATCTGATTCCAGCGGAGTAGGGAACTATAGAATGTGTCTTATAAACCATTTGAAGGACATCACACACAAGCCAATCCTGAATTCTCTCAGCTCTTTTCATGGATAATCATTAGCTCAAAGCCAATCGTAGAATCCCAAATAGATATATTTTAAATAGAAGACCATCATGTTTGTCCTACAAAAATTCACTTGAGTCCATCCAAATACAAAAATTAAGTATATCAATGCTCATTCCGTCATTATCTTGTTGACAATACCTCTAATAAAGAAAAAGCAAAACCATATCCATTTGCATAATATCTTAAGCTTTAAACATCAATATGCATTGTAATTCAAATCCCACCAACTTACAATTCTACAATCAGAATGCTCTAAAGGAGCAAGTTGGACATTGTCCAGTTACTGAAAAGAGAATGAGGCAATTCAGCCTTTTCCTCCAAAAGTGAGAAGCTTAATCTAAACATAAATACTGGAACTAATGACGCCCAAGTTGGAGCTTCTGGGTCGGTCGCTGCTGTGTTTCTTGATGAGTAAGATCCATGGATCCAATCATCAGTTTTTGACAAAACTTAACCTAAACCTTTCCTCCACCTTGACCTAAACTCGAGCTAGCAAGCTTTCCTTGAAATTAGACTTCTATCCAAAACCCTAAGACCAAGAAGTTGATTTCCCATCAGCACCAATCTACTAAACCACCAAACTACAAGGACTTCAATTAAAACGGCCCATCTAGGCTAAAACCAAGTTATAGGCCCCAACCCAATAGTAGACGTCATCTTTCCACATCTCAAAGATTTTACCCCGTAGTGCAAATCCTGGTTGGGTTACCCCTTACCGGGTTTGCTTAGAAGCCCACCCAAGTGTTAGAAATCTAAATCCATAAGCAACAGGAGGAAAACAGTAATAATTTGAAGTTTATAGGTGTAGAAATTGTAAATAAACAGAAGTTCTAATTGGGATGACGGTGTCATAAATAATATTAAGTTGCAAAAGAGAGGTGGCAGACTTTAAAAGAAGCAACCTATGAATGAAAAATGTAGTTCTGCAAACTATGAGGGGAAAACCAGAATTACATCAATGAATGCAGGTTATTTTTCCATATTGGGTAAATAGTTTCCTAACTTGCAATTTCAAAGACCTATGTCTTTTTTAATCTGAAAACATAAATACCAGCAAGATCATTAATGAAAACCATTTTTATCAAAAAACGAAAAATTGTTTGGTCAACCACACAGTTAGATATGGAGGAAAAAGAGGTTTAATAATGTAAATAGTTTTATAATATCATTCACTACCTCACTAAATCTCTCACCTTTCTCATGTCTTCTCTTTGCATATCACTTTTTTAGTAAAACTTCTCATCTTTTTTCTCAGCATATCAATGCCTTCAACAAGAACAAGCTCATCTCCTGAAAGCTAGTGCAGCTGTATCTTGACAAGACTGAGAAGCTCAATCCAACATCCTGAACAGTAATAGAAGTGAATCCTGATGCACTAACAATGAAACAGGAGAACCTGGGAGTGATCCTCGCAATTGATGTATCTGTAAGAGAATGGAAGATGAGGAGCAAGAAGAGCCAACAACACATGGACCCTCTGATGCTATGATCTCCTCCTTTCTCGTAAGAATTCTTTGCCCAGACAAGATTGGAGTGTCATTGATCAAACATTAGTAACTGTGACGAACAGAGACCCATTTTGAATCAAATTTAACTCAAAGTTTTTCCCCAACACACCCATCTATCCTGTCATCAGACACAGAGAGAGAGAGAGAGAGAGAGAGAGAGAATTATTGGAAAACTGAAGTCTTGTCTAGCAATTGTGGGTTGTGGAAGGGACGGTGTTGCGGAAGGAACAATAATGGTTTTAGGTATCTTTCGTTCCAAAATTTGATGCAGATCCACCACCAGAAAAGCTTTTTTTTCCCTTTGAAATCAACCTAGGGTTGATAGATATGGGTATAGATCATTATTTCATAGGTTTATGCGATCATAGGCCTAAAAGTTGAGAGTCTAGATGATGTCGCCTCAAATGAACAAGCGGTAGTTCTTCCAATATCTTTTAAGAGAACTAACTCAAACAAGGCCAATAAAGGGTCTCGAAATTTTGGTTGTGGGCCATGGATGAATCTTACAGACATGGCAGAAAGTTTTAGAGATGTGATCGTTGATCTGATCTTGTTTCAGGCGCATAGTGAAGTTCAAAAATTCATTAAAAATTCAAGAAAAATAAAGAAAAAGTGATAGAAAAGGGGAACAGAGTGTAGGCTACCAGATATCTAGATGCAGGAGACTTGTAGAGCAGTGGAGTGAATGGAATGGCTTCTTGAAGGCTGTCTATTCAGCCACAGCATGGATCTCGCTTGACTTACACCAAGAATCTTAGAAAAATATTCAAATCTTGGGCCTTCTTCGACCAAAGTAGACATAAACCAACAGTTGCAGCAACCACACACATAAAAGCACTCAAGACTTGAGAGATAATTTGATAATCTAAATTGTATGTATTATTCCTCAGTGGTGGTATAATAGGGGTAAATAACATTACAACTCATAATAGAATCCTAACTCTTAAAGGAAATAGAACTTGAAAACCTACTAGACCTCGACTCCTACTAGACGTGTGAATCGACACCAAGAACTGATGTAAAACACAAGAAAGTATCCTGCCTTTAAAACTTAAGTGGGGAATCATCCCCCCCCCCCCCCCCCCCAAAAAAAACACTAGAAGTCTGGCAGAACTTACATAATTAAACCACTTAATTAAATTATTTTCAAATTTCCCAGGCACTTAACTGTTAGGTCCATAGGATAGGCCCATGACCACATAAACCTATGACAAAGGCCCAGCATCAATATCTATCAACCCTAAGTTTCTGTGGTCCTCTAAGGGCTGGGCAACAAAGCCTAAGGGCTTCACCTGGGCTTCTAGGGCAGGGAAGCAAATCTAAGGGCCCTAATTAGAGGCCGGATTTGCATCACTGTTGGGAGTGCAGACAAAGAGACTAGGATAATAACTCTGATCTGGACAGAAGCAGCATGGTTAAGGACTGCTAGATCCTCCTTTGGCACGCAAAGCATTCCAATACTAATCAAGACAGTCTAGCTACAAAGGACAAGCTTAAGACCACTGCTGGATCATTTGTGACAGTGGGTTGGATGAAGAAGCGAAAGGGATTAATGTTTCTAGTTTGAAGAGTAAATAATGCTTTTACCCTTAGTTTTGGTCACATCAGCACATGCTCATCAAAGTTACGGCAAAAATGATTCAAAAACATTTTCACCCAGAATCTATGGTAGACTCTTAAATCTATTCTGGTTTTTAAGGGGTGTTTTCTGTTCTTTTAAACAAAAATAAGTTTCAAATGGATACCAAACACGAAATGATGAGAAATTGTCAGAAAATTGAAAATGATACTAAAAAGAGTGTAAAAAACAGGTCGAGGATCAAAGAAATTCCTGCAACTCACTTGTGGTGGTAAGAAGGAAATTAGATCCGTTTATGATTTTAATTTTCTCCATGAAAAGAAGCAATTCAAACCAAAATTCTAGGGGTTTTAATTGTCCAGACGCTTCCTTTGACCCAAATTTCAGAACTGTCCAGTAAAGATTAATTGTAAGCAAGCTTCTTCTCAGTTCTGGTAATACTACTCAGTATAGAGAGAAAACCCGCAACAAATAATAAAACCGTCAACAAGGGAAGTAGCAGATGGGGATCAAGTAAGAAATGCGAAGATGATCAGACGAGGTGAAAGAAGAAAGCACAACTCTCGGTAGTAGTGTCAAACAATCACGATCAATTATCCACATCAAATGTCTCCCCAACAACGAAAATATATGCCCTTTAAAAATAAATTTTAAAATAAAAAATAAATAAATAAATCCCATCCCTTATTTGAATTGAATAGAGATCAACCTTCTCCTTGCTGCATTACCACATTTGACAAAAATTCCAAAATTCTAACAAAATAAACCTTTTCTTTCTAGTCTGTGGATTCCATAGTTGAATCCATTACACGCCCGCACCCCCATTAACCCCAATCCATAGTTGAATCCATTACACGCCCGCACCCCCATTAACCCCAATCCATTTAATTCCTAATCAAGATATCCAAGAACTCACTTTAGATCACCCCATTTCCATCAGATATACTCTAACTGAATATCACAAGAAACCCTAGTTTTTTCACATTTGAGTTGGTTCTGTTATTGTCCCTTATTTGATTGAGGCTACACCAGGCTCTTACAAGCCTTATGTATTAAACTGAACCAAACTCCTAATCTGACTAGGAAAGTCAAATCAAATGGAATACCCAGTACAAAAGGCCCATGCCACTGTAAGGTCTAAGGACAGTCATAATGTAGACAATCTTAGGCCTAGTTCACGGGTAGGTTGTTTCATGACTTGAATCCACGACCACACATTCAATGGAGCAATCTTACATTGCGCGAGCTCTGCCCTTAGTAAGGTCAAATCCTATTGCTAATAGCAAACACAAGTGAAATAGGAAATAAGATTCCAAGGGGAAAAAATCCACAATAACAAAGTCAGCCTTATCCCAACTTTGAGGTCTGCTACATAGATCCAAACAAAATAAAGCAAGAAAACTGAAGCCTGAAAAAATAAAGGGGAATAAGAGATAGGAAAAGAAGACAAGAAATTAGATGAGAAATGACAATTGGAAAATTCTGACTGAAAGACGGAAAATAAAAGCAAAGATAAAAGATGAAAGTAAGAGGAGAGAGACACAGCCGAGCCAGAAAGTAGAATCATAGCTAAATACGGTGTGTACGTGGACCCTTGTCCTCCAGTAAGCTCTAAACGAGACTACATTCCAAATAGATTTAGACTATCCATGGCCTCCACAACTTCTCCTATGATCATTTTGGGCCTGCTCCTATCACTTGTAGCTCCTTCAATCAGAATCACAACACTTCTCAATACTAGGGTATCTACAGGCCTTCCATTGAACATGACCATACCACCTAAAACGACTCTCTCAGAGCTTGTCACTGATTGGGAAAACTGCCAAGTCAGCTCTAATATGATTATTCCTTTATACTTCCTATTTTTTCTGCGTATCCATCTTAATATCCTCATCTCTACAAGAAATAGCTTCCCAATAAAACACCTCTTAACTAACCAACATTCTGCTTCATGTATCTAGAGAGTCATAGAACAGTCAATAGAACTTTCCTCCAAGCTTTAAAAAAAACATCTAGAAAATCTTAAATTAAATAAAAAGACTGCACATAGTACTCTAGACATACCTCTCCACTTCATCCATCCTACTTTAATCATCTAGAAAAACTTAAATTGAATAAAAGACTGGCTAACCGGATAAAGAATAAGGTAAATCCTCTTCTACCACCTTCTACATATAGTTTAGGCCCATTAAATGGTTCATTACTGCAAGAAAAAAAGGAGATCGATGGCCCAATCTAAAGCTTCTTTCTTTTTCTTTTTCTTTTTTCAAATAAAATAAGTCCTTTTAAGTGACATCTCTGCAACATTTATTCTTGGGCTTGCTATTACATTGTGTGTTAAAAAACTTGTCAACGTCAGTCCTCTTATATCATCAGATAGATCTACAGAACATCCATCCAAAATAGTATATTTATTAGGAACCAAAACACAACACTTAAAATACATGAAAGCAGATTGACAGCACTCAGGAAGATTTCATTTCTGCAGTAAGCTAAAATCAAAAATAAAGGAAAAAGTATAGTGAGTCCATACAGATAAGGAATCCCATTACCTTCAAGTTGTCCTTTTGCTCGGCATATTTGGAGAGAATGGCCACTCCAGTAGAATAAGCTTCTTCGAGCATCTTGGATGAGTTACGGGCTGCTTGCATTGCATGTGTCTCATCATCGAAGATTCTCAAAACATAAGCAGAGTCCCCATTCTTCAAATACACAAGATGGTTTTCAGTTACCAGAAGCAGAGTAATTATAGATACAAGAAATATTAATAATGGCACCTTCAACAGTTGAATACAATGAAAGGATAACAACTACTAACAGCTCTCTCAAGTAGTTGTGCCCTCTCTTTGACCTCCTGCATCCTTTTCTGATGGCGTAGTATATATTTATCAAGGCTTTCCTTGAACGAATCAGCTTCTTCAGCTACCTGTTCCACTTTTCTGTACATAAGAAGGGTGGTTTTTAAGTAAAAATGACATCATGAATCATGAAACCAATTTTGATTAATGATCAAAAAAAATCCAAATTATTATTATTATTTTTTGAGTAGAAATCCATTCGCAACCCTAATAACCTTCTTCAACTTCCAAAATCCTCAGAATGCTTTAAAAATCATAATTTTCACAAACTCGGTAATCCTGGTTTCCATATTTAGTTGTTCATTCAAGCCTAATTCATAGAAGAGAGTAACCACATTTTTGGGGTTGTAATCAGCTACATAATATACCTTGACATTATCTTGTAGTGTAAAACAGGAAGTTAACGACATAACAGTCCCTTGAGTCGCGCCAGTTCTCAACATTCGTCGTACATGCTAATCACCAGAAAATTGTGCAGAGGTTTAACCCAAGCAAAGAACCACAAGATTGCAAACCAATAATTGAAATAAGACCTAGCTATTTATGATTTTCTTCGTAAAATTGTTCTGTTTGGATAGAAAGACTGATTCACCCAGTCAAGAGTTCATTTAAATAATCCATTGCAAGTTCACAAGTTTCCCTTCAGAAACCCACCCAAAGAAATCGTTTGTTCAATGTAAACAAGATCATGTGATGCCCCGAGTCAAGTTCCAAGTACATATTTGTGTGAAGTAACACAAATTAGATCAAATCAATCGGGTGACGAAGGTAGAAAACAAATTATGGTTACAAGAATTATTACCGCTTCCAGAGATCACGTTGGGGTTTGGAAACAACAGATCTCCAAAGGCGTTCCATCTCGACACAGAGAGATTGGATCTGAGTGATGTCTTTCTTGATAGAGAAAGCGAGTTCGGGAGAATCGATGCCATTTGACGATGACGAGAATTCCAAGCGTTCAAGCCTCTCCAACCCATCTCTCGTCCTCAATAACAACCTCTTCGAGCTCTGGTAGATTTCCGATAGCGTTCCTCCTCCTTCCATGGCCAAATGACGCCACAACAGAGAGAAGATGAGAAAGAATTTCAACCCCCCAAAGAACAAAAAACCAAAAGAGTATACAAAATACTAATTTTAATTCGATTCCTTCGTCTGTAAGGTATCATGTGTAAGAAAACCAGGCATCGGTTGATTGCTGACTGGGGTAGGAGAAAAGGGTGGTAAATCCTGATAACGGTGACGGTGAAAGTTAAGATAACGGTGAAAGTTAAGGTATTTAATAATTGTTGCTAATTTAATAGAGGAATCTTATCCGTGTTGACAGAGTATTACTTGGGTTGTTGCTAATTGCTGCTGACTTGGACTCTAATAGCAATTCAAACTATTTGACTTGATTAGAATCATTATCTCTATCTTTAAAATGGTTGATTACGATTCATATTGTACACATTGCTTAGTGCAAACGTTTCATATGTTTATTCTGGTCCAACCAAGGTTTGGTCGGTCTGGTTCTTCTTTAGTCGACCTAGGTAGTTTTATTATGAATTATCCATAATATAAGCCCCCAATCACTTGGTCATATGTTAACTCTGTATTCGGGCCAAGGGACTAAGTTTTTCTCGACCCAGATTTGATTCAGACGAGCGATTTTTCACTTGACTTGTGTTCAATCAATTTTAAAAACAGTGTCAATGGCGCATTCGTGTCCATGTGACAATTGCGCTGAGTAGGATGCTAGAATTTGATATGATTGTTCTTTTCTGAGTTACAACTCAACTTGCTTAACAGTCATTCTTAATTAAAAACTAACTCATCAATCCCTATTTATTCTCCCCTCTTTTCTCTCTCATCTTTTCTTCGTATTTATTCTCTTATGTTTGTATAAGAGTGGGTTTAAAGTAAATTTTAGAAGAAAAAAAAATCTTATTAAGTATTCAAAAAATCAAAATGTCATTCTTAATTAGAAACTAACTTTTCAATTCTTATTTATTCTCTCCTATCTCCTATCTCCTCTCTCTCTTCTTTTCTTCCTATTTATTCTCTTCCCTTTCTATAAGGGTGGGTTAAAATCATTTGGAAAAAGAAAAAAAAAATCTACTCCACAATTAGGTATTTTTCTCTTTCTCAATTTATTTATCCTTTCTATTTTTCTCTTCTTTTTTTTATTTTTTTATTTTATATTCTATGATTCTTTATTTCTTGTGCAATTTTCGTTATTTGATTTTGTATTGTGGTTCCTATTTATTCTCTTTTCTTTCTATAAGCGTTGGTTAAGGGCCTATTTGGTTGTGAAAATCTCTAAATTTCATGGGTTAAGGGCCTATTTTAGAGATTCATCTTTTTACAATAAAAACATTAATCTGTAGATTTATGGGTATAAAGTGAAATCCAGAGATTTCATTGCCACTATAAAAACACTACACATTTGTGCATTCACAAAAATCACGTCGACTGAATATTTTTTTAAGATGAATCCACAAATTTTATTCCACAACCAAACAGTTAATTTATGAATTATGACTCCATAGATTTGAAATTTCTAGATATTTGAAATCGCCAGACTCATGTAACCAAACAGGCCTTAAGAAAATTTGGAAAAAAAATCTAGGTACTCTTTCTCTTTCTCAATTTATTTATAGTTTATCTATTTTTCATTTTTTATTTTTTTTGTTATTCTTTTTATTTGATTTTATATTCTGTGTTTCTTTATTTCTTCTACAATTTCGCTATTTGATTTTGTATTGTGAATAAAATGTCTATATTAGTAGCTAACTAACTACTATTAGTTTGCATCTTACCTAAAAAAAATTTGGTTTACATTTCTTACCAAAGAAAATTTTGACTTGCATCTAACTTTTTAGGGTTGAAGTTATGTGTATATATTTTTTTATATTGTTGCTTTAATTTTACCTATATTTTGTCAAAAAAAATATCATTATCAATAATTTACCTTCTTTTTTTTTCAAATATGTGTGGGCCCCACAAAATATATGTGAATCTATTGTTTAATATAATAAAATAATTTAGAGGTGGGCCCCCAAGTGGGTCTTATAAGGGCACACACAATATGTGTGGCAAAAAAGCATTAGTACTTCCCAAATGGGAAGGTTATCTGACTTTTATTCTTCGCCCCCCCCTCCAAATATTGCATCCTGGGTCCGCCCCTGTCAACAATTGGTCGAGTTTTTTTGGATCAACAACATTATATATGTTCTTGCCTTTGCTCACTTTGTGTGGTCGATCGCAGCATTCTTCTTGTATGTTTCTTTTGTTATTTTCTTGGTTGAGCATTCTTCCATGGTCGATCAAAGACTTCAAAAACTTTTAAGTTGCTAAATGAAAAACTTTTAAGTAGCCATGTTCTTGATGTTGATCTTTCGATCTGGAAGTTCCTTAGGATGATAGAGTCCTCGCTGGTCTCTCAAACCAAATGGTGAGAGTCCTTGTTGGTCTCCTTGTCCAACCATGAATCCATTTAGAAGTCTTCGAAAGTTAGTTGAACTCTACCCGTGTTCATTGTTTAATGTGCACGTTATCTTACACAGTTCACCCAAGTTCAACCAAGTTCTGATCGGTTTGGTCCATTTGTGGTTGACCCTAGTCCTCTATTTTAGGTCGACCATAAAGTCACTTGGTCATGGCGACTTCATGCTCGGATTAAGGGACTAGGTCTTCCTCTTAATCAAGCTTTGATTTGGTAGTGCTCAAACCATTGATCTGGTCAAACTAGTCATGGCCGAGCCGAATGATTGAACTGGTCGAGCTCTTGAGCTTTCATTCTAAGTTGTCAGTTCTCAATCAGCCAAGAAGGAGACTAGTGTTGTCGAACAAGATGAGTTTGATGAATGAGGCTCTGGCTAGTCTGGTCAAGAAGGCTCCACCAATGAGGAAGACGAGGTTGGCCAGACTACAACTTTTCTTGGTTTGACCTAGGTTTAGTCGTCCATATGTTGGCCTTTGTAAAACTTTTGTTATTTGATAGCAAGTTTGTTTGGTTGACCCTGTATTTGTCACACATTGTGTTAATCCTTTGGTTATCTTTGTCGCCTCTTTGGTTATCTATCATTGATCATCCTCTTCTTTGATCTATGACTTTGCCAAGTTGCCAAACTTACATGTTCGTGACTTTGCCAAGTTTTCATAGTTACTTGTTTGGTATATGTATATATATGTTCAACCACTTCCCCAAGCATGATAATTGGGAATTGGTCATCAAAGCAAACTGATGCTAAACAACGAGAAGTGAAATTTGCATCGATGCTAAAACAGTGAATTGAAAATTTGCTCAAAAAGCAAACTGATGCTAAACAATGAATTTGCTCCAAAAGAGAACTAATGCTAAAGAGAAAATTTTACATCGATGCTATATAGCGAATCAAATATTTGCTCGAAAAGCGAACTAATGCTAAATTGCAAAATATTGTTCTAGTCGAGTTGAGTCATTGTTCTAGCCGAGTAGAAACACTCTAGTGCTGGTAGAGAGAGAGAGAGAGAGAGAGAGAGAGAGAGAGAGAGAGAGAGAGAGAGAGAGAGAGAGAGAGAGAGAGAGAGAGAGAGAGAGAGATTTGCGTATGGATTTTTCTTGCACACACACACCATGAACCCATCAAACAGGAATGATAACAGATGCAGAAAGTAGATGGTGATGTTCCCAGGTCTTAATTCATGTTCGCATTAGGTGATTAACTCATAAATTATCAATTGAATCAAAAGAAAAACGCAACCTATAAACCCTAACCTAGCCTAACCATTCGGTGGTGTGATTTACCTAGAAATCAGAAGCAATAAGAAGAAGAGACACAGGGCATTTGAACGGAGTTCGGCTCTTCCGAGCCTACGTCTCCGGGACTCAAGACTGAAGTTCGATCCACTATGAAATGAAATAGAAACTTACAAGATGTTAGGGATGAAACCGTATACAGGATAATCACAATAGGGCAACCATATGACACCAAATCACCGTCGAGTGTCCTTCTCAACAAGCTGAACAAAAGCCCTCTTTCACCACTGAAGCAACGCATCAAGAACAGAAGTCGCCATGAACGAGCCAGAGAGAAAACTCATAAAACCCCAAATCTGAATCATGTATAGCATCTCAAGAGATCTCTCGATTTTCCCTAAAATTACCAACGAACCTTCTTCTCCCTCCTCTGAACACTCCTTGCTCAGAGCTCCTTCAAGATCGTCCAAGAACCAGATTAATCGATGAAGAACAGAGAGAAACGAAGATCGCCATCGCCAGAGCCATTTTTCCCAAATTCCAAAAACTCGTTTTGCATACGAGTGACTCAAACTGGATCAGAGAATAACATATACAATGAAGTGAACCAAGTGAACCGAAACCGGTTCAATAGAAACCAAACCTAGGAAATACCCAGATTACCCCAACAATCTCCCCCTTAATCTGGTAAGCTGATGAGCACATTTATGTGTGAAATCTTAGGGCATAAAGCATGCATTTTATACACTTAGAGTGGAGTTACCTTGGGTTTTATGTTGTTTTTGCAGATTTTAGGACTTTTCAAGATTTAAGCAAATATTTGGAGTTTTGAGCTTGAATCATGCTATTTTACACGTCAAGAAGTCCATTCAAATTCTCAAATGCAAAAATGGGCCTGATCTGGAGCATGATGGGCTAGAGATGTGTGATTATGGGCCAACTCCGAAATATTGAAGAGATAAAGACGGCAAATTTGATCTACGGCTGAGATTTTAAATCAAATCTACAGAGATATTATTGAGAGAGTCCAAATGGAAAAGAGTCCTTGCATACCTCAATATCTTATCTCTTATCTTGGATTTAATTAAAGAAAGAAAAAGAGGAAAAATCCCGTTTTTGAATGCCTCTGTCCAGTTTCGATCAAACCCTTCATCGAACGGTCATCCGATGTCCGATCGTGCTGATTTTTGGAGGAGAGCTTCACGACTACTTAAACCTCAAATCCAACGGTGGAATTATGCATCTGATTTCTCTAAGTCGATGAGATTACTACGTCAAAACCCTAATTGGTTGAGTCAGATAAAAACCCTGAGTTTTATTCAAATTCAGCCGTGCTTCATATCTCATGTAAACTTTATAAAAGGAGAGCATACTCCATCAAAGGAGAACATGTTCTAGAGCTTAGTAGAAGCATTCTTTCTTCTCTCTTCAGTTTATTTAAGTTTTCTTTAGTTTTCTTTGCTTGCATTAGTGAGATTTAAATTTCTAGATTAAATGTTTAGGTTTAATTTTTTTATGTAATGCAATTCAAGTTCAAGCTTCAAGTTCAAGTTCAAGTTTCAATTTTTTTTTAGATTCGTTTTTCTCTGGGTCTAGCAATTGCAGATTTAGATCATTCTAGATCTAGATCTGGTTGTTAGGGTTGGTTGAGATTCGAATCGTTTGTTCAATTCGCAAGTAAGTAACCTTCTTTATTAATCTTCTCTCCTCCCTCCATTCCCGCTTCTATCTACCCCTCCATATTCTTAATTTAGGATTTACTTTCAGCATTATTTATTGCTCTGCCTATTCATTCATAATCTCGGACCACATAACCGGAGCAAGCCTACAGTCGTGCCTCTGCTTCTGGTGACGGGTGGTGTTGCATCTGCATTTTAGTTATTTCCTTTTCCTTTTATTGCTTTGTTTATTGTTTTGTTATTTACTTTCTGTTATTTATTGTTCTGCCTATTCATTCATAATCTCGGACCACATAACCGGAGCAAGCCTACAGTCGTGCCTCTGCTTCTGGTGACGGGTGGTGTTGCATCTGCATTTTCCTGTCTTTTATTTATGCATTGATTGTGTTTAATTTGTTGTTCGTTTCAATTCGATTGCATTAGACGTATAGATTAGGATCGTTTAGTTTAGTTAATTAGTTAACAAAAATTGAATCATTCCACTCTCGCATTACTATTAAGAAGTTGAATTATAAGTGGCATATCTCCTTGAGATCGACCCGTTAGCTACACGATATCGTGCGCTTGCGGTTACTTTTAAAATTTCACAAACATAAGCCTAAAACAACATCATAGTAGACCGGGCTTCAACCGTCATCGTCCAAGTGTACCTGCACAAACAAAAGAAAAAAGACCACAGTACAAAGCAAACAAAAAATATGCAAAATACCTAGACATGCACTAACCATGCAACACTAAAGGACTCACAGCAGGCACACCATGCAACAAATGCAACAGGTAGAGAAACCCATAATCAACAACAACTCCTAGTTCACAACTCAACCAAATTAACATGGAGAGTACATATGCACACATCAGACATATATCTCATAACAGATAAAAACAGAACAAGAGTCACAAAATTTGGGCAGCATCTCCCCTAAAACTGCAACATATGCAAACCTGATAACAAACACAAGACATACCTGGACATCACCACACCATAGATAAATGAAAAACAATGTATACAATCTCCACAAAAGGTAATAACCCACCACATAGACTTACTCATGCCAACCAAAGCATAATAAATATATGAATTAAAACAAGTAAGACTTTAAACAAGAGACTGGTATAAACTTCAAGAAATCCATGGTGATATCCAAAACCAACCTAGATTAATAGAACCTCACAAACATCAACAGATGAACAACATGGTTCCAGACATAATTGACAATGCCAATACAGCTCATGAATCTACAAATGCTTACAATATAAGCCAAGTCAAGTCTAAAACATATCACATGATACATAAGAGAACTTAACCAACTAGAGAAGAGAGATTAAACAATTCAAATATATAAAACATAACAAGTAAGCATAAATCTCTTCCCCTCAATCAGTAGATCCCAAAACTTAGGAAATTCCTAACAAATCCATGTATTTTCATTTCAAATTCTGATTTTAAACCTTCCCCAAGGAATACAATCATGCAATCAATATGTGAACCACATAAATGCAGATATAAGACACATAAAATGAAATGAGAAACTAGAGGCAACTGTCAACCTAAAATGCAAATACAATGCAAAAAACTCAAACATCAAGTCTTATATATCAATGCCAAGGGTATTCAAATGAAATCACAACAGAATTCATTAACAAGTCATATTTTCAAATTCAGTTGTTAAAATGCCTAAAGAAGTTGCAAATCTTTCTTTCTTCCACACTAAAGTAAAGAAAGACAACAAGTATCCAATTACCCATTAAAATAATGAAGAGAGTAACTCAGGATAGCAAACATTCTAATAGCCTTACATTTAACCAACAAGATGAAAATATTCTAAACAAACCCAAATAGGCAATAATACTCCTCAATCCATCACTGGCTTACTACCACTACTCAAACCAGGACCTCTTCACTCACTCACCACACATGACGGGCATAAGTCACAACTAGAAACATCCAGGTCACCTAGAGTAGAAACCAAACCAAAGATAAAAGAAGTAAACTCAATAAGACTTAACAACTCTGACCTACAAGACCAGACTCAATGACCACATAAAAATATAACTGCAAACAAGACATAATCTAACCAATAAAACTGGTGCAAGTCATCTTACCAGACAACTCCATAAATCTGACAATAAATACTCCCAAATCAAAATCACACAAGCTGACAGACCATATCCCCTGAATCTCATGTGAACCCCAACAACTTGTGAGGACACACCCTCTTGACAATACCTATGTCAAGACCAGCACTAATGCTGAACCGGAGAACAAACCTCTCCCCCTGGAGACCAACCTCTCCAAGCACTTGACAACACTGTGTCAAAACCAGCACTCATGCTGAACATGGAGACTATACCTCTCCAAACACCAGGGATATACCTAATGTTATACCAAGTGAAATAGGAATCATCATGTGTGTAACTAACTGTACTAAACAGTCTCAACACCACCTATAACCACTCTAGCATAAAAACTCAGTCAGACATGTATATCAATGCAAATAAAAGCATCCATGAGAGTACAAAACATATTGTCCCAGATTTATTAAAAAATAAACAGCTTCCTTACACAAGCATATCACCTTAAAGATAAATAGACCACCTCCCTTTAACAAAGGAACAAAATAGGATAAACCAAAGTATGCATCCAATGGAAACCCCAAATAATCAGGTCTTAAAACAAGGTTTATGCTAACACAGAAAGCACCTAGGTCATCAAAAGACCTCAAACATGTTTATTTCACCAGAATTAGGCACATTATTATTAGATGTCTCATCTTCTAGCAGTTTTCTCTTATATGTAAAACAATTTTTCTTAAAGTGTCCAACTTTCTTGCAAAAAGAAGCATCTCTTGAGGTTTGCATCAGACTTGTGGTTCCCATTATTATTCTTATTGTTATTCTCATGACTTTCAAATACTTTTCCCTTCCCTTTGGGTCTCCCTTGTTTGTAAGAGCCTTTGCCCTTAACAAACAGATTTTCCCCACTGTCCTTAGTCTTACCAGAAGCCAATAGTTCAGACTCCCTATTCTTTAAGGCATCAATTAGTTGTTCTAGGGAAATGTTTTGACAAGCATACTTGATTGAGTTCTTAACAACAAGATAATCATTATGAAGTGAATTCAATAGGATAATAGACAAGTCCTGATTTTCCAATTTAGTCTTCTCCCCTGTGTTAAGTCTTGAATCAACTTCTTAAATATA
The DNA here is from genome assembly GCF_041222555.1 of Hakea prostrata. Classification (NCBI taxonomy): domain Eukaryota; kingdom Viridiplantae; phylum Streptophyta; class Magnoliopsida; order Proteales; family Proteaceae; genus Hakea; species Hakea prostrata. The sequence goes on from NC_142603.1 coordinate 39,157,069, forward strand.
TCTAGGTTCTTGTCAAGGCTGATCGTAGGGTCCATCTTAAACCCATACAACCTCTCCTTTAAATAAATTTTGTTACCTAGATTCTTTTTTTGATAGATTTGTTCAAGCTTATTCCAAACTTTAATAGGAGTATTGTCATCATCATCAAGACACCTGATAACCCCATCAATGATGTTCCTGAGCATGCAACCAATGGCATTCTCCATCACTTCAGTCCTCAAGACTGGGTCAATGCTTTCAAAGAAAGCAACTGGGTCATCTATTGATCTTAGGAGCTTTTGCTGAGCCATTAAAGCCCGGACATTTCTCTTCCAAATCTCAAAGTCCCCTGTCCCATCAAACTTCTCAATGTCTACCCTGGAACCCCCCATAGGAGTATCCAAACTTAGGTAACTAGGATTCCCCCCTAGACCTACTGCTCTACCCGAGCCTGTGGTAACCCCACTGACCACACTAGGAGGAGTGCCCTCCCTTGGTAGACCAAATCCCTTGCTTGACTCCACTTTGGAGCAGGTAAATCACAACAAATCAGTATATAAGAAATAATTCAAACAATACTGATATAAACAATTCTGAGAAAGGAAGATTAAACTAATCAAGCATCAATTAATCACACTTTGTTTGCTAATATCATTCAAAACAAAAAAATATCAGCATTTATTTAATTAGATGTTAACACAACAGGCCAATACAAACCAAGTAAAGTGCCAATATTAACAAATTAATATAATAATGCAATTTTATAAAAGAATATTTAGCAAAAAATGTATAACAGTGATTAATTAAACATTAACCATATCAGAATATCTTCTCATACATAGGCTTATTCCATTACAATAAAAAAAACCAGATCAAGCATAGGACCGAATGTTAACAACAGAGTTATAAGGCAACAGAAGCAGGTACCTACAAGATCTGAAATTAAAAATTGAAAAAAAAAACAACCTAAAACCTTATGAGATCAAACATCAAATTATTATGTAAATAACATACATAACCTAATTTGATAACAACTAACACCTTCTAACAAGGCTAACTGGATAACACAGGTTAACAGGCTAACAGTGGTAGAACTAAACAAAAAATCATATTATATATATAATCAAATCCGAACTAGCAATGGTTGAAAACTATACAGAACAAATGTATATCATCAATTCTAACCAACAGATGCAGAAAAATATATACAACATATAATCAAGTCCACCAAAGAGCGTATATAATCAAGTCCGATGGAAGAGCAAAGCATACATACAGTTATATAATCAGAAAAAATGATTCAATAATTTAACCTGAAATTACCTATGAGATCATATAAACCAATTAAGCATAAAACTCATAAATAATAGCAATTAGTCTCCACAGAATCACAAGAAAAAGAAAATCACCGAAACACAGGCTATCTCAGACTAACATGGCTAATGATCGACATGCTAACAAGTGAAATTATACAAACAAAAAACAAATTATGTATATCATCAATTCCTAACCCGAAGTAGCATGAGCTAAAAGCGTAACCAAAGATAGCGAGTAGCCAAAGCTCAACCGAAACACATAGCCTGGGCTCTGATACCAATTTGATGTTCCCAAGTCTTAATTCATGTTCGCATTAGGTGATTAACTCATATAAATTATCAATTGAATCAAAAGAAAAACGCAACCTATAAACCCTAACCTAGCCTAACCATTCGGTGGTGTGATTTACCTAGAAATCAGAAGCAATAAGAAGAAGAGACACAGGGCATTTGATTACGGAGTTCGGCTCTTGTGAGCCTACGTCTCCGGGACTGAAGACTGAAGTCCGATCCACTATGAAATGAAATAGAAACTTACAAGATGTTAGGGATGAAACCGTATACAGGATAATCACAATAGGGCAACCATATGACACCAAATCACCGTCGAGTGTCCTTCTCAACAAGCCGAACAAAAGCCCTCTTTCACCACCGAAGCAACGCATCAAGAACAGAAGTCGCCATGAACGAGCCAGAGAGAAAGCTCATAAAACCCAAAATCTGAATCATGTATAGCATCTCAGAGATCTCTCTGATTTTCCCTAAAATTACCAACGAACCTTCTTCTCCCTCCTCTGAACACTCCTTGCTCAGAGCTCCTTCAAGATCGTCCAAAAACCAGATCAATCGATGAAGAACAAAGAGAAACGAAGATCGCCAGAGCCATTTTTCCCAAATTCCAGAAACTCGTTTTGCATACGAGTGACTCAAACCGGATCAGAGAATAACATATACAATGAAGTGAACCAAGTGAACCGAAACCGGTTCAATAGAAACAAAACCTAGGAAATACCCAGATTACCCCAACAGATGGGAAGACTAGCAACTTATGGAGGCAACAAGATTTAGAAGTTGCATCATATATCCCATAGAGGTAGTGAGCTTTTCGGACGAATAGAGTGTGGATCTAGTCCACTCTTTCTTATGAAAGTCTAGCAGAACCCATACTTCAAGAGCAGTGTTATTACTGGAGCTCAAGGAAGATGAACTCCCTCGTATATTCTTCAAGTGATGAGGTCCATATACCAATTTGGAAAATGGGAGTGTAGTCTTGTGACAAGTTTCCTTTCTAGTGTCTATGGAAAACAAGTAGTCATGACCATCCTCAAAGCTCAGCTAATGCAAGGAATTAAATAATAATTGGTCATTGATTTGATAATGACCCATCTTAATTATTTGTATTATTTTGTTGCAAGTGCCACCATATAACACAGTTAGAACTCAATTCCTTCCAACACTCAAGCATTGAGTAGTTGATAAATGACTTTCTATTGTTAATTGTCACACTACTCTTTGAATCATTACGCATGTGGGGCTTACTTCTCTTTGATTCGCCGAAGGCCTCCCTGTGAAATCTTCCCCTAGTGCGTTGGGTCTTACTTGCACTTCTCAAAGAAGTCCACTAGAAGTTCAGTAGCCTGGTCTCCCTGGTATGGATCGATATGGTAGCCAGATACTCCATGAACTATGATCTCAGCTATACCCTATTAGAAAAACTAGCTAAAAGACAGAATCAAGAAGAATTAATCTACAAAATAAGAAATTAATATTTGACAAACTCATGATAGAATTAACAAACCTCTTCGAAGATAAATTCCAACCTTGTAGAGATGATATAAGAAGAAAAAGAAGATCTAACACCATTGTAGCAAAAGTGAAGGATGAGACTTGAAAATTAACACCACAACAAGTAACACGTTCGATGCCAAGGATCTCACAAGCAATCAGGGTGCTCACCCCAGCTGGACAGGTATACCATCACTTTGTATTTTGAGCTTCTGAAAATAATTCTTATCCCTTTGCATATGTGACCTTGAGATATATATATCTCTAGGGTGGAGATAACCAGCCATAAAGTCCAACCTAAGTGAGATGCTAGCCCACTAATGCTCATATCCAGAATGCCCTTAAAGCTTACCTTGACAATAACTAAAAAGCCCCCAAAAGAATAATATAGTACGTTATGATCTGATGAAATATGACAATATGATTTACAAAAAATTATCTATAGTTAGGTAATCAACATATGGCTTCCATATGATTTCTGTATTTTAGACAAAAATAGTTTTTATTATTTGCCAATGCATGGCTGGTTGAGTGGTAAAGATCCATACTTCTCAGTGGAGAGGTCTTGGGTTTGACCTTTGCAGACGATGTTATATTTCTAGTATTAAAAAAGCACTAGTACAAAAAAAAAAAAAATCACTATTAATTTTTCGAAAAACGTACCACTGTAAATATAACGTACCACTGTAAAGATTCAGTTTTTTATGCTCGAAAAACGTACCACTGTAAATATATTACTCAAAAACGCATCAGGTTTTAGTTTTACAAAACACTTATTCATTTTACTGCCAATTTAATGGAAGTGCGAACAAAAGCAAAAAAGTGCCCGATAAAAAGGAAAACCCGAATCCAACCCCACCCGTCTGGGGAGCACAGACTGCTCCCCGAAGGCTTTCCAACGACACAAACACGTGGGGCCCACAGGTAAAAAACACATTTTGAAAAAAATAAAAAAACTTCAAATTTTCACTTGTGGGCCCCACGTGTTTGTGTGGTTGGGAAGCCATGGGGGAGCAGTCTGTGCTCCCTGACGGGGTGAGGATCCGGACTCGTTTTCTCGCGCTATGCCAGAGACTCCATTTTCACTCCTTTGAACTGTGTCTCTGGAAATCGCTGTGGAAGGAGATTCGCCATTGCTGGAACAGGTCTCCTACAACGCTGCGGCGTCTGGAACTCCGGCATCTCCAGGCCTCCGAATTTCTCTTCTTTTCAAATCCATGAAACCCCTTTCCGCGCCTTGGATTCTGGTTCAATTTCGTCGTTAATTTTTTCAGCACACAAGAAAGTGTCATCGTCGATTCGTTTCTTTGTAGCAACGTAAATCCAGGTGGTGCGTTGAGGCAAAAAATCGGCCATCTCAAGTGAAACCAGTAACAGATTTACTTCTTTACGTGCCATTTTCAAGTCTCAAGTTATTCTTGACTCTGCAACGGATCTCTCAATTCCTCGAATAAGGTTACTTTCGTCCTTAGTTTCTGTTTTGTTGTATTTTATCTAGTTTTGTATTTTTTATTTTCTCTCTTCCATCCTAGCCGTACAACTTTCACCATCTGACAGAAGGTTCTTGTGGGTTTTCTTTTTGGAGCGGTTATTTGATTCCTTTATCAATGTCTCCAGGGTTTGATAGTTAAACCCAATTTGCATGCTCTAGTCTACTCTAAGTATAGAAAGAGACAGAAAGAGCAAATGTTTACTTATAAGTTGGGGGAGGCAGAGAGAAGCCAGTTTCTTGTCCACCCTTAAACCAGTTGCTTCTATGGTTGTAGGAGTCTGAAAGTTCTGCAGGGCTTCTCTGTCAAATGTGTTCAATTTTTATTACATATATTGTTGAGGTATTTGAGTCATACCAACTTATGTTGGGGTACTCAAGTTATACCCAACTTATTGTTGAGGTATTTGAGTCATACTCAACTTATGTTTTAATATGAGCCATCAGATTAATTACGATCTAACGGTGTAATGGGCCTTTGTAGGAGAGTCCAATTACCAATAGAACTCAATATTTATTCTATAAATACTAGCTGGAAGCAGCGGTCTGGGTATTCCAATCTAGATACTCAGAGTGTAATGTTTTAAGCAACGTTGTGGTTAAACCCTAACCTTAACAATCTTAAAGCATTATCTTTTCTTGAGAAGTTCTTGTTCGGAAAAGGTGATCAACGCTGTTTGGAGTGTTCTGCGATTCAAGTAATCAGTGAGTAATCCTCCCTCATAAGTAAGTGGCTCCTCTATCTTTACCTGATTTCCTTTTGAAGATAAGACTTTCTTTTAGTAATTTGTTCTGAATTTCGAACAGATGAATTGATTAAGAATTCTGATCAGTGTAACGATTATTAAAGTACTTTAGCTCATGCGTTGAAAATGGGGATAATATTATGATTGAACTTTTTGAGCAAAGTAATCATTGTTTTTCTCTTTCTTGAATTGAGTTATTTAAAGTGCTTTAGATCATGCGTTTTAATTGGGGATGATATTATGAACTTTTAGTGACTCGATTGCTGAGAAACAAAAAGCAATTCTGATAATACCATACTTTTTGGTTTTGACTCGTTTAACGAGATTCAAAGTTATATTTTGAAAATCAAAATTATTTTGAGTTTTTGACATTGTCAATTTTGTTTTTCTTGGAACTTGGTTTTATGAGGTTTACATAAAGTAACTTGAGTTTTAACAAAAAAGACAAAAACGACATTATGAATTCGGTTTCTTGAGAACTGAACCTTATTTTTTTTATTGATGTTGTTTATTAATTTTTAAACAGTGAATCGATTATTTTTCATATGATCGAACATCTTGAAAGTGATTTAACCAGGAAAGTGATGTTTAATGTTAACGTTAACTTTTTCCTACTTGACTCATTTTACGTGAATTCTCTATTGCATGAAGACTTTATAAAAGTAGAATATATGGTTAATCGTTAGTACTGGCTACTAAGGTACCCTCAATAGTTGCCATATTAACAGTTGTAATTATTACCTGTATCTTTCTTTAATTGTTTTTTATATGCAGGATTATAATGGATGTTGTTCCAATTGACATGGTCAAACTTCAGACCTTTACTGGATCTGAGTTTAATGTCTGGAAAAGAAAAACACAATTTAGATTAAGGTATTTGAATGTGTTTTATACAGTACAAACCTCTTTTGAAAATACTGTTAAGGAAATCGATGAATCACAATGGAAAAGAGATGAGGTTTTCTGGAGACACTATTTGTTGAATGTCCTGTCAAATATACTTGCAAAAACCTATAGCAAGTTTGAAAGTGCTAAAGAAATATGGGACAACTTGGATGCTCAATATAAAAAAGAGGAAGAATTGTCCAAAACTCATCAAGTGGACAAAATTCATGGACTTCAAATTTGTTGAAGACAAAGAAATACTCCCTCAAGTTACAAATCTTGAAAACTTGAGATCCAAACTAGTCACAGAGAAAATAAATATTTGTGATAAATTTCTTGTTGGGGCAATTATATATAAGTTACCATCAACCTGTCACTCATTTAAGACTAAGATGTATAGGAAAAAGATACAGGTGGGGCTGAATGATCTCAAACGGTTCATACGAATCGAAGATGAGAACAGACTTAGAAACAACTTGGAGATGGTGAATAGACAAAAATCTACTGCGAATATGGTCACTCATCCCAAATATAACTCTAAGAAAACAAAGCCACACAAAAGTGAACCCAATAAATTGGAGGCCAAAAAGACTATCTTAAACAAAAATAAGGGCAAGTTCCACAACTGTGAAAAATGGGGACATTATGCGACTGAATGTAGACTACCAAAAAGGAGTGATGGATACACTAAAAAGAAAGAAGTCAACATGATGACTGATAACACTGAGCCTAGACATTTTGTAGCCATGGTGGGCGCAAAGGAAGTCAAGACCAGTAACTTCTTAGATTGGTGATTGGACTTAGGAGCCACATGTCATGTTTGCCAATATAAGAACTTGCTGACTGACAACATCGAGGTTTCAGAGACTGTAATAGTTGTTAATGGAGCATCAACCATGGTAACTCAGAGAGGAACTGCAAATCTGATTCTATTTTCATGTAAGAGACTAATTTTAAAAGATGTTAAAGTAGTTCCTAATTTAGAAAAGAATTTAATTTCACTTAGCCTTTTACGCAATGCTGTCATGTGTATTTCTTTTCATAATGGTAGTGTAACTTTAACTGTTAACTCTCACTACTTTGGATGTGCTTATCTAATAAATGATATGTATAAACTGAGTTTAGGAAATGAGACCGTAAACCATACTAGTTCAAGCTTAATTGATCCTAATACATTGCATTGTAGCTTGGGACATGTGAATTATAGGAAGATGGTCTAGTTTTCCAAAATTTATAACATACCATTAGATACCTCTAAAGGTTTTAACAGATGTGAAGTGTGTGCCCAAACAAAAATTACTAGAAAACATTTTCGTCAGGTTTCTAAAAGCACACAACTTTTAGAATTAATACATTCTGATCTTTGTGATTTTAAAAATTTCACAACTCGAGGAAGACGGAAGTATTTAATTACCTTTATAGACGATTTCTCTAGATATTGTCATATTTATCTGTTAAAATCAAAAGATGAAGCATTTGAAAAATTCAATTCAAGATTTTTAAGAGTAGAGTTGAAAATCAGTTAAATTTGAAAATTAAACAACTTAGAAGTGATAGAGGAGGTGAATATTCTTTGACAGAGTTCAAAACTTAGGTGATAAAGGTGCAGTAATTTAAAAAATTATACCTTTAGAGGCACAAAAAGTTTTGAACTCTGTCAAAGAATATTCACCTCCTCTATCACTTCTAAGTTGTTTAATTTTCAAATTTAACTGATTTTCAACTCTACTCTAAAAAATCTTGAATTGAATTTTTCAAATGCTTCATCTTTTGATTTTAACAGATAAATATGACAATATCTAGAGAAATCGTCTATAAAGGTAATTAAATACTTCCGTCTTCCTCGAGTTGTGAAATTTTTAAAATCACAAAGATCAGAATGTATTAATTCTAAAAGTTGTGTGCTTTTAGAAACCTGACGAAAATGTTTTCTAGTAATTTTTGTTTGGGCACACACTTCACATCTGTTAAAACCTTTAGAGGTATCTAATGGTATGTTATAAATTTTGGAAAACTAGACCATCTTCATATAGTTCACATGTCCCAAACTACAATGCAATGTATTAGGATCAATTAAGCTTGAACTAGTATGGTTTATGGTCTCATTTCCTAAACTCAGTTTATACATACCATTTATTAGATAAGCACGTCCAAAGTAGTGAGAGTTAACAGTTAAAGTTACACTACCATTATGAAAAGAAATACACATGACAGCATTGCGTAAAAGGCTAAGTGAAATTAAATTCTTTTCTAAATTAGGAACTACTTTAACATCTTTTAAAGTTAGTCTCTTACATGAAGATAGAATCAGATTTGCAGTTCCTCTCTGAGTTACCATGGCTGATGCTCCATTAGCAACTGTTACAGTCTCTGAAACCTCGATGTTGTCAGTCAGCAAGTTCTTATATTGGCAAACATGACATGTAGCTCCTGAGTCCAATCACCAATCTGAAGAAGTACTGGTCTTGACTTCCTGCTACAAAATGTCTAGGCTCAATGTTATCAGTCATCATGTTGACTTCTTTCTTTTTAGTGTATCCATCACTCCTTTTTGGTAGTCTACATTCAGTCGCATAGTGTCCCCATTTTTCACAGTTGTGGAACTTGCCCTTATTTTTGTTTAAGATAGTCTTTTTGGCCTCCAACTTATTGGGTTCACTTTTGTGTGGCTTTGTTTTATTAGAGTTATATTTGGGATGAGTGACCATATTCGCAGTAGATTTTTGTCTATTCACCATCTCCAAGTTGTTTCTAAGTCTGTTCTCATCTTCGATTCGTATGAACCGTTTGAGATCATTCAGCCCCACCTGTATCTTTTTCCTATACATCTCAGTCTTAAATGAGTGATAGGTTGATGGTAACTTATATATAATTGCCTCAACAAGAAATTTATCACAAATATTTATTTTCTCTGTGACTAGTTTGGATCTCAGGTTTTCAAGATTTGTAACTTGAGGGAGTATTTCTTTGTCTTCAACAAATTTGAAGTCCATGAATTTTGTCCACTTGATGAGTTTTGGACAATTCTTCCTCTTTTTTATATTGAGCATCCAGGTTGTCCCATATTTCTTTAGCACTTTCAAACTTGCTATAGGTTTTTGCAAGTATATTTGACAGGACATTCAACAAATAGTGTCTGCAGAAAACCTCATCTCTTTTCCATTGTGATTCATCGATTTCCTTAACAGTATTTTCAAAAGAGGTTTGTACTGTATAAAACACATTCAAATACCTTAATCTAAATTGTGTTTTTCTTTTCCAGACATTAAACTCAGATCCAGTAAAGGTCTGAAGTTTGACCATGTCAATTGGAACAACATCCATTATAATCCTGCATATAAAAAACAATTAAAGAAAGATACAGGTAATAATTACAACTGTTAATATGGCAACTATTGAGGGTATCTTAGTAGCCAGTACTAACGGTTAACCATATATTCTACTTATATAAAGTCTTCATGCAATAGAGAATTCTCGTAAAACGAGTCAAGTAGGAAAAAGTTAACATTAACATTAAACATCATTTTCCTCGTTAAATCACTTTCAAGATGTTCGATCATATGAAAAATAATCGATTCACCGTTTAAAAATTAATAAACAACATCAATAAAAAAAAAAGGTTCAGTTCTCAAGAAACCGAATCCATAATGTCATTTTTGTCTTTTTTGTTAAAACTCAAGTTACTTTGTGTAAACCTCATAAAACCGAGTTCCAAGAAGAACAAAATTGACAATGTCAGAAACTCAGAATAACTTTGATTTTCAAAACATAACTTTGAATCTCGTTAAACGAGTCAAAACCAAAAGTATGGTAGTGTCAGAATTGCTTTTTGTTTCTTAGCAATCGAGTCACTAAAAGTTCATAATATCATCCCCAATTTCAACGCATGATCTAAAGCACTTTAAAGAACTGAATTCAAGAAAGAGAAAGACAATGATTACTTTGCTCAAAAAGTTCAATCATAATTCTATCCCCAATTTCAACGCATGAGCTAAAGTACTTCAATAATCGTTACGCTGGTCGGAATTCTTAATCAATTCATCCGTTCGAAATTCGGAACAGATTACTAAAAGAAAATCTTATTCTTCAAAAGGAAATCAGGGTAAAGATAGAGGAGCCACTTACTTGTGAGGAAGGATTACTCATTGATTACTTGAATCTCAGAACACTCCAAGCAGCGTTGATCACCTTTCCCGAACAAGAACTTCTCAAGAAAATATAATGCTTTAAGATTGTTAAGGTTAGGGTTTAACCACAACGTTGCTTAAAACATTACACCCTGAGTATCTAGATTGGAATACTCAGACTGCTGCTTCCAGCTAGTATTTATAGAATAAATACCGAGTTCTATTGGTAATTGGACTCTCCTACAAAGGCCCATTACACCGTTAGATCGTAACTAATCTGATGACTCATATTAAAACATAAGTTGAGTATGACTCAAATACCTCAACAATAAGTTGGGTATAACTTGAGTACCTCAACATAAATTGGGTATGACTCAAATACCTCAACATATGAACATATATCTCAAGACTTACCCATTCTGATGGTTTAAATACTGTTTTCAGTTGCATATTGTTGGAGTAAGTGAAGCCTCCGATATTTACAGATCAAAATGGTTTTTGGAGAGTTGGTTTCTAAAGTCAAATGCTTGAAACCCCATAATTCAGGCACTTTATTTGTAAGTGGACAATAGGGTTGGGTTGTAGAATATAGGGGTTGCATCAATGCCCCCATTTAATGCTATTGTTTTGTTTTGATTTTTTGGGTTCCTTCCCTGTATATTTTGATGTTCTTATTTATGATTATTGAAACTCTTGAGTTATTCCATACGAGTTGAAGTCTACCATCTTAACTTTCAGTTATGAACTTCTAGTCTTGGTTGGGGCACTGGAATTATGGACACAGTCGGTTTATATCCTTTTCCTAATAGAGACATGCCTCATGAAGAAGTGAAACATAAAAGAAGGGGAGGATAAAATCAGTGACTTACCAGATACCCTTCTTCGTTACAACCTCTATTTTCTTCCAACAATATATGCTCTTAGAACTTGATTTTATCGAAAAGATGGAAGTACATCTAGACTTCTGTTACCAGTCTTGACTTTGATGATGGATTCTGCAATGGTGAACTTGGGAATAAGCGAATTGGAAAAAAAAGTAGTCAATTTTATATTTTGTGGACAGGGTACTGATTCAAGAATGCCATGAATGTAAACAGATTTCTTAGTACATGTTTATCAAACATGTTTTGTTTTGAAAATGTTTAAGAGATATATTTGGAACATTCTTATCAAACACTCAAAATTGCTATAAATTTTTTTTTTAAAGCACAAAAGTACCAAAAAATGTTTCTTTTTTTGGTTGCAGAAAACAGTGCTTCTAGCATAGAAAAGTTATCAAACCCATGCTAAATACTTGGGAAAGTATTCTTGCTGTCCCATCGAAGCTGCCTCTCAGTTCTGTTCTCCTTGGTATTCCCTCTGCAAGATCTCCCACATGCAGTTGCAAGGATTCCAGTGCCCCATCCACAATAACACTGCTTTGCCTCTTAACAGGTTAGATTTTAGCTCAGTTCTAAATTCTTCCTGGCTTTTTTCTCCTTTTTCTGCATCCTGTGCCAATGACCCAGGTTCCGAATCAAGGGATGATAGTTGTCCCTAGAGTTCTTTCACCACCCCTGCGAGTTCTTCTGAACTTCATTCGGCTCCTGACCATCCCCAAGGATCAACATGCTTTGATTCCAAGATGATAGGACTCCCTTCTTCACTCAGCTGAATCACTCCAACACTCAAACACAAATACAGATATGCAAAGAGTATAAAACAGAGGAAGTACTGATTTGACTGATTCACATCCATCTATTCGTTCATCAATTAATTCATTCACAGAGAAACAGAGCAGCAGCACAACTCTAATCAGTTCAATAGATCCATAACTCAGTACATTGATTTAACTAGGAAACAGACAGATTGCATCTACTTTCTTTCACCTTACCTGAGAGTAGAACTCTCAGCAGCAGCTCTCCCTGCTCTTCCTTACTGAATTCTTCCTTCACTCTTACCTTCAATCCTCCCTTCAAATATCCTCATAGCACCCTAATTAACTCCCTTTCAATGTCAGCCACAATCTCTGAAAGTACCAACTCTGCTGTAATTTGCAAGGTTGAGGTTGCTGACCAATGCTAGACTGCCACCTGTCCTCTCATTTGCCTTTGTCTTCAGCAGACTGTCTCCAGTAGGCTTAGCTGGATTTGATGCCCTACTGCCCTTCCACTTATTACAGTGTATACCTTATTTACTAGTGGCTTATCAAGCCGTTTTGCTATAAAAAGCTGAAGATCTCACTTAAACTACTGCCAACAAAAGAAAGAGACATAGCATACAAGACTATACTTGGTGCTTAAATAGATTAAATGATTTAGAGACTGATCTTGGAATGAAGCTTGCATAATAACTGATCAGTTTGAGTCGACAAAGCCATGAAGTCTACTTCTTATTGGACATAGAATCGTAATTTGATAGTTGGACTTTAGTAATTTGATATCCCATGGATATTTTTCTAGTAGTTTTAAAATTTTAATGGACTTCTTATAATTTTAATTTCTAATTTGATGAGCAATATTGACAATTGGTTGGCTAACAAGGCTCCAATCACTAACATTTGAAAATTCTTTCCAGAAGCAGGTTTTATCGCACCCCATTTGTGTTCTGTAAACTTTTCTAGAAACAGCTGTCTTTTAAACTGTCCTCATAATATAAGCATCAAGAAGTGTTTCTGGTGTTTCTCAGGGTAGAGTCACTGGTAACTTTATCAAATGGATCCTCAGTAATCTGATGAACAAAGCTGAAGAAACGGATGTTTCAAATCAGCCAGCTTAGGGAGGTCGAATCGTTTTAAAAGAAGAAGCTTGGACAACCTTGTCTCAATTTTCATATTATATATTGGTGGCAGTACCTGCTATACCCAACAAAATCTGGGTAGAAAATGATATTAATAGTTATAGCTGTTAATTACTGTTGTTCTTTTGTCTTATTTCCCCCCCCCCCCCCATCTCTTTTAACAAAGAGTTTCTATTTTTGGCTTATTTCTCACAGTGACAGAAAGAGGTCTTGGGGTCCCATTAATTTCAAAGGAAGTCATCAGAGATGATATTGTTGCAGTCGCCATCGAGATTTCTACTTCAGACATTATCGAATCGAGTACAAAAGTACGCCCGCCTTTATTGTAATCAGTTTCAGTTGAAAGTTTGCTCCTTTTTCAGTTATCACTGTCTTCACCTACATCATTTCATAATCATTCAGTCGTAATCATTCAAACTTTTGTAGGTACTAGTTTCTTTCTGAATTAGGTACCTTTTTCCTTTCTCTTATCAGTTTTGGTGTATGTACAAAAACTTTTGATGTAACCATTGGGGACTCCTACCCAATTTCCTGCAGCCCTCCAGGAATGCCGAATCTGACCAGGGGCAAAGTGGTCATTTTGTCCTCTTTTTTGAGGTCCTAATGGGTCTTATTGGATGCAGAGTACTGTTAGTAGTCCATATCTACTTTTATTTTTGTGTTTGAATCTGTCTATGATTAGCTATAAAGGAGTCCCTGTCCCATTAGGAAAGGTCTAGTTGTAATCCCATCTTAAATTGGTTTCCTTTTTAAGTTAAGAGTCTTTTAATTCTGCAGTTTCTATTTAATTAGAAGCCCCTTAAAATAGAGTTTATTTGATTTGTTAGAGTCAAGTAGGAGTTCAAGTTTGATTTACTTTTATGTTTGAGCTCTGGTAGGTAACCGTTCAATGCAAAGGCTATAAATGTAGCCCCCCCCCCTGCGGCCCCCCGGCCCCCTGTAAGAAAAATGGTTGATGATATTTGAATAAAGAATTGATTGAAGGGATTGGTTGGAGTCGTAGGTTCCCAAGGAGGGAAGGCTGCTGGAATTTGTTAATTTCTGCAATTTCCAAGCTTCTCCCTCTCTCTCTTACTTGCGACAGCCATTACTTGAAGAACTACTGTAGAATTGTAAAGAACCCTAGCATCCTTGTATCTCCAAGTAAGTACTGAAGTCCACCCCAATCCTAGCCTCTTCCTTCTTCTTCTTCTCCCATTAGCAGGCCTTTCCTATCCCCCTAACCCTAATTCTACCATGGCAGTCCCTTCCCCCATTGCAAATCATCCCAACTCCTCCCCAACGCTGTGGCATCCCCTCATCCCCTTCCCCTATCCTAATAATAACCCCCTCCCTTCCCTAGCACTAGACCTACAATTTCCAGTCCCCCTCTTCTTCCTCATTCAAAGCTCTAGAATATTAAAAACCAGAAAATCAAACCTAAACCCTAAGCTTCTGCTACCCAAGAGCTATCCTTATTAGGAATTAGCATCCCCTCCCCGTACCCAAACTTCAATCCAAGGTTTCAGTCCTCCCCTCCCCTCTAAACCCTAGAAAATTATTCAACTCATCTTCTTCCTTAGAAACCCTAAAACCCTAAAGCTTCAAGCCTTCAAAACCCTAAATCTCCTTAACCCCTTATCCAAACCTAAAATCCCTTTTGGATTAGCATCCATATCACCTATTGAACGCTCAAACCTAACCCTAGACCCAAGTTAAACTTGTAGAAACCCTGGATTCTCCTAATTTCCAAAACCCTAGCCTTTTAATTCCAGTCAGAAAATAAAGTTACAGCAAAGGAACAACATTGGAGTTCAAAACCTTAGCCTCCAAGACATAGCTGAATCTAACCCTACCCTTTTCCAACCCTAGAACCGCTTAACCAGCCTATTTTCTTCAACCTTAGGATGTTCTAAACCCTAATTGGCTGCTGATTTGCTTGAAGAGGATGCTGTGGGTGGACCTTGATCTAGGGCTTTCCTTCTATCAACCAAACCCTATATCCTCACATGAACTTTATAGTCAAATTTCAGCTATTTACTTAGTGTTTCACTTTGGTGGCTGAAAAAGGATATGGTATTTTTCTGTTTGTTATTTTACTATTGAAAGAGTGGGTGTAGTAATCACATTTTCTCAGTTGGGTGTTCAGTTATTTTATGGCAATGTGCTGATGCAAGTGCCTGAAGATCCTGTGAGAAAGAAAATATCAATTTAATGCTATTTTCATCCCCTTTTTATGGGTTGAATGACAGTCCATTAACAAAAAGTAGGAGATATAATGGATCCTTGACACAAGGAAGAATGAAGACAGTACAGATTAATGAACAACAATACTAAGGAATCAAAACCCAATCCTGCATGAGCAAAGGAGGAGGTAGGACGCAGGACACAACAATATGCATGCTCCTTGCGGAATCAAATAAGAGGAGATGGAAGATAGCTTGATCAAGAGATCACATGATGCTTTTTTGGAGCATCAGTGGTTTCCATATATTATACCTACTGATGGGCCATCTATGTTAAAAAACTCGAACTATTCCGTTTCTTATGTTATGGACCATGCATAATTTCAGTGGATAAGAAACTTTTAGATTGCCAAGGGTTTCCTAGTTCATCTGAAAAGTTGTTCCATTGAAAACATGTCATTTGGGCTTTAGGTGACAAATTGTGTGGGGAGGTTACAGGGAGTCTGCATTTTTCTAGTATGAGGGTCCTTCATGAAAGGATACTGTATGATGAATCTTAATTTGATCTAACAGGTGACAGTGACTCAACAACCAGCTGATTTAGGTTTGGGAAAAACAATGAAAGGGTAGTATTGTCTCTTGCGCTTGCACTTGCACTGAATCCAGGATTATTTATTTATCTTTTGGCAATGAAACCGTAGACTAGGAATTTGCCCGCCTCATTAGCAGGCTTTTATTTCTACTTAAATTTTCTGTCATCAAGCCTACTGCCACTGCCACTAAACCTGCAACTTCTCAACAGAATTTCCTAGAAGATACAAGCAAGGTTATTCTTGAGAGAGAGTTCTGACCAACTTATCCGACCATTAGATCCCCTGTTTTTGAAACTTATTATCCCTCTTCGGCTCTTCCCTCCATTAGTGCAGCCTTTGATCTGATTGGCAGCCACATCAGATCTGTTAAAACCTCAAACTTCCATTAAGCCCTAACTTCCTTCGAAGTCCTAAAATCTTCAGGTCCTAATTCCCCTCAGTTTATCCATTAGAATTTCTTTTATATAATTTTTTTTTGGGGGGTGGGTAATGTAGTACTGTTTTTGATTGATCAAAACAGTAGCCCAATAGGATCTTTTCACAGAAAGGAAATTCATATTTAAGAGCCTTAAGGATGAGACAGAATTTAGATGTCAAGCAGAGCTGAAATCTAGAGTGGGGACAGAATTGTACTTCAACATAAGGGTAGTAACTGAAATAGAAGATTAAGGACTAGATGGTATTATTGTTAGATGGGGACGTGAGGGAGTGGTATAGGCATATAACAAAAATGAGAGAATAAGGATAACAAAATAACACTTGGGCTTCACACCGCAAGGTGGATCGATTGGGTTGGACACAAGGTTGTCAAGGCGGCAAGGCAACCAAAGCGGTTGGGGCTTTGCCTTGGTGAAATGTGTAATCGTCCGAATCATAGGTGCTTGAAGTATGCTTGTTTAGTGGACTAGAGAAATAGATTTCCCATTTTTTCTTAATGTCCTCATCACATACTAGTACTTTACTATCTCTATTTTTAATATAACATGGTCAAGATCTCTACTCTTCCTATCCCTCATCTTAGCTATCTTATAAATTGATTTTTCCTCTTCCTTCGTGCCCAACTTATTGTATAACTCTTCATATTTCTTTTCTCTTGCTTTTCCCGCAATTTTCTTAGCTTCATTTTTATCCAACCTATACCTTTGAAGATTCTCATCCTTTAGTTCTTTGCCATGTCTTAAAACTAGTTTTCTTATTCTTAATGGCAGCTTGAACCTCACTATCCCACCTCCAAGTCTCTCTACAAGAATGGAGCTTTCCTTTTGATTCAGCTAGGGCACCTTTAGCCACTTTGTTGATACGCATGGCCATCTCATTCCATATCGCATTAGTATCCCCCTTAAAATCCACTTTCCTTGTTTGACTACTTCATCAATGAAGGATTTTGAGCACTCTCCTTCCAAGATTCACCATTTTATCTTGGGATAGTTAACCTTGCACCCTTTTATGAGTTAAGTTTTCCCTTGGTATCACCTTGCAATCCTTGCACAACAATCGAAGGACAAAATTTCGATCGATATAAACATTTCGACCTTGAAAAAGGTCAAAATTTCAAGGTTTCGGTCGAAATTTCGACCGAAATTGGATACTTTTTCCTGATTCTTGAAAACTCAATTTCGAGCCTCAAATGCACTCAAATTGATTTGGATTTTTGCATACTGGCTATTTCAAGCATAATAAACACTATAAAACTACTAGTTTACTAAAAAACTACTGAAAATGTAACATCCAACATTCCAAGTATATAGTACATGAATCAGAGAATAAGTGGGAATGTTATTACTTACAAGTCTATTCTGTTCAAGCCTCAAGGTCTCCCTCTTCCGTCTGCACCCCATACAAATGACAATATAACTCCCATGATGTTTGCCCCCGCCCTAGATAGTTTTGGACATAGTCAAGAACTGCATCTCTGTATGTGGCCTCATTCACATGCATAAGATTTCCTAACGGTAGGAAGTTGTGAATCTCCAAAGGAACTGGTGGTGGTGGGCCTTGTGGCTGTGTAATAGTGTGGAAGATTTGCTCAACAAATGAAAGAGCACCCTGCCCCTAGCTCTCAGGAGAAGGATAAGGATACTGATAAGGTCCTAGTGGCCGACTCCGATAATCAACAGTGGGAGGGACACCATAAGCTCCATAGGCCGCTCCATTACCATAAGGCTCCACTCGTGGCTGACTGGCCTGACCCTGAATCTGATAGCCAAGAGGGACACCATATGGTCCATAACCATAAGTCGACTCGGTAGAACCAATACTCTCCACAACAGTATCATATGAGGACTCTGCAGGCCTATGCCATCCGGATCCTCTGGAGGTGGAGGAGTCTCTAGCATCATCAATGCTCATCGATCTCAGAGGTCCCACCAAGCTCTCGGCATCGGATGGACGGTGGGACCCATATGATGACATGTCCTCTGTGCTCCAGCCGTGTTGTCTCCCCTTCCCCTTCCTTGAATATGTAGAGGAAACATTTTTGCCTCGAGATGCAGTTCTAGTATGGTCTGAATCCTGTGTCGCGTGGGTGAACTGACTCTTGCCTGTGAATCTTGGTGGTCGTCCCCCCACCCTTGACTCTCACGTGGTGGTGGTGGTCTGTCCCTAGGATCATCTGAATCCTGATCACGAGGTCCAACACCCTCCTCGTCCCCTCCATCATCACCGCCATCGTCATCATCACCATCATCGTCGTCATCACCGGAGGCCTGAGTCACCTCATCCTCAGTGTCGGACTAGAGAATCAAATCCTCACTCTGGGACGAGCGGGGCTCGCATGTGGCCTCCCCTCCCGGGCCATGAAGTCCCCCACATCAGCCCCCATCTCCTCTGGCAACTGTCTATTGGGAAGACCTCCCTCCTCATCCAGCAATCCGTCTCCACTGTCCCTGATCCAGTCAACTATTGGGTTATCATCATCATCCATCTCAAATATGTTGGCCAACTCGATATTGGTGCTCTCTCTATCCATCCCCTGTCTAATATGATCCTCTCTCAGTCTCATATTATAGTGTAGGTAGACAAGGTCCTCTAGACGCTTCACACCCAATCGGTTGCGCCTCTTCGAGTGAAATGAGGCTGAAGGTGCTCCAATTTCGCTTACAACCAGTGGCAGAACATGTCTGGGAGAGCACTTTGCTTGCAATCACACTTAAGTGGTGTGAGTCACGTCCAAATTGCAACCACCGTTTAGCTGCAACAAACATAGACTCCAAGTCATTTTAATACTTAAATAACTAAATTAAAGATAGAATATAATAATTAAATGTATAATGAAATAAATGAATGAACCTACCCGCAAGGGCGGTTTCCCATCCCGATACGGCCACAGCACGACCGAAGCTCCCAGTGGCATCCTTAAAAGCCTTTATCTAATATATAAAAAGAAAAAACAATAACTAGTTATTAGGTTAATGACTTAGTATAAAACTACGAATTGTGAATATCAAATGATTCAAATCACTATTTCACCTCCATAAGGATGACTGCTTGTTTATCTGTATCCGGTTCGAATTTCTCCACTACAGTTTGGACAACATCCATCAAATATTGCCTCATCCCAAGATTGTCCTTGTAATGGTACTTGGGATTTAAATAGTATGCTGTGTAAGAAAAAGTATGTCATAAAAGGGAATAGTTAATGCTTAATAGTGTGATAACATAATGAAAATTAAATTAAATACTAGACTTAACAACTCACCAGCCTTATGCTGTGGATGTTGCAACATAGACTCCCATCTATTGTCAATGATTTGAAGGACTTTCTTGTTGCCGCGTGGGTGGACCTAAGCAACTTGCTGCTTCATCCTATCTACTGCAGCAAATATGTGTGGTAGAGTAGGTTTTCTCTGTTGATCTACCATCCTCAACACATTCACCACAGGCTCAAGCATCTTCACCACTATCCTCACATTGTGCCAGAAAGTCTCATCGAGGATGGTCAACTGTGCTCTCCTTCCTCCCACTGATGAAGAACCCTCCCAGTTATAATACTCCTCTAATGCAAACATACTCCTAAGGCCAGTCTTCCTACTCAAAGCTCTGTAGTGCTATCCAATTAGTAGCAAATTTGGTTATGCCTGGCCTCACTAACTCACCCTGACACTTGTCCCTCATCATCCTTAATGCATAGGTGTGGTTATATATGAAGGTGCTAACATGTTGAGCTTGCTCCACGGTATTCTTCACAAGCTTGACCTTTCCAATCTCCTTTAACATTAAGTCAATGCAGTGAGCAGCACAAGGAGTTCAAAAGAGCCTATATCTGTCCATCCATCAAGGCATCAAGCCATCAATACAAAGTTATAAAGTGTACGTGTATATGTGTAATGTAAATATATGTATATACAAATGAAAATTAATACTATATGTTTAGATACCTGGAGTTCTCCTGCATCTTCAACCCAGCTTTCTTGTAGTTGGAGCCATTATCAGTCACAATTTGAACCACATTTTCCAGTCCAACCTCCTTCACCACTTGCTTCAATAACTTGTAAATGTATTTTGCATCCTTTTTCTCACCGGATGCATCTAATGACTTGAGGAACACTGTCCTCTCATCACAATTCAACATGAAATTGATGATGGACTGTCTAGTGAGACCAGTCCAACCATCAGCCATCAGAGTCACTCCATAATGATTCCACATGGGCTTTAATACCTTAATGTACTCATTTATGTTCTCTTTATGCTTAGGCAAATACACATTATATATCTTATATGGAGTGGGGCCTTGTACACCACTCCTAGCCCTACCTATTTGCTCAGTCATATCTCTGTAGTAAGGCCCTTGGGCTGTATGTGCTGGAACACTATGGTAATGCGCCCATTTGGAGAAAGCCATCCCCACTTTCTCCTTCACACTCCCCCATAAGTGCTTCAACTTTCTCTGTTTATGCTCAGGCCTCGCAAATAGGGCCGGATCATTGCGAGAATCTCAAGATCCGGATCCGTAGGATGTGCTGAGGAAGCTTGACCCCTTGTAGGGGCCCGTGGGATAGGAGCCTCCTACCTCACACTCTGAGACCTCCTCATAGGGACTTGGGAGCCACCTGTGCCTCCCATACCTACTGGACCTCCTCATACATCCCTGTTGCCACCAGCTAGATGCATCTTCAATCTAGTGGCCCCACCTCCTCCTATTTGTGTCTTACAATAATTACACTCGCTCTTCCTCCTATCAGCTGTCAGTGGCCTCCTATGTTCCCAAGCTATGTCTGACATCTTTAAAAGAGAGTGCCTAATACAAGAAACACACACTAAGTATCTTGAAAAGCTCCACAATATGCTCCAAAAATGACATACATGCTTCTAATAATAACCTCCTATTTTTAAATATAAAAAAAATATATGTATAACTATATAAGTATTTTTTAATATATAAATAATTTTAAAATATATAAAATACACACAAACTATCTTAAAAATATCCACAACATGCTCCAAAAATTGCATACATGCTTCCACTAATACTCAGCTATTTTAAAATTTAAAACAGAAATTAGTTAGTTTTTTTAATATTTAAATATTTTTTAATTATTTAAATATATATTTATTAAATACAGTAAAATTACATAATTAACAGAAAAAAAAATTAATTCAACACCATCACAGCAATATGGTGTCTCAACTCTCACATACATTCATTTGAAGCTTATACATGTACTATACATACATTTTTAGCAATATACATAATTTAGTAAATAATTTTTAATATCAGAAAAATAAAAAAATAGTAGGAAGAATAAAAAAATAATTTTGACACTACAAATTCATAGATCAACACTCTAAAGTAAACATATATAAATTTGGAAGCAATCTAACATGATTTAAGGCACAAATGAGACAAAAATAAAAAAATGAAGAAGTTGGTTACTCACCTTGCAAGATTTGAGAAAATGCACAAATGGAGGAGCAAATCAAGTGTTTGATGGAAATGGAATACTAGAAATTAGGTGTAGAAGCGGATGAAAACAAGAGAAATCAACAAAAAATTCAAACACAGCTCGAAATGGCTCTGGCGATATGGCTCGGTAGGTCGAAATGCCGTCGATATGTCGAAACTGGGTATTTTATAACTTACGTAGGTATCATTTTGGCCCGATATGGTATCGGGCCGAAATATCGACTCGTATCGACCGAAATTTCGGTCGATACGACACGATACAGGATACATTTCGTGCCTATACCTGGATTTCGTTTCGATTTGGAATTTTGCAGGCATTTCGGTCGAAATTTCGACCATTTCGATCGAATTTTTTTCCATGCAACAATCTATCAGTCCTTTTAGTTTGGAAGACATCTATTTGGCTTCTATGATGTTCACTTTTGAAGGTAATTACATGTTCCGCTCTCTTTTTGAAATAAGTATTTACAATAGAGAGATCAAAAGTAACAACAAAATCTAAAATTGAGACCCCATCCTCATTCCTCTCTCCAAAACCATATCCTCCATGTACACTCTCATAGCCTCTTTGATCTTTTCCAATATGTTCATTTAGATCACCTCTTATGATAATCTTTTCTCCTTGATGAATTCCTTGCATTAATCCATCCATATTTTCCCAAAATTCTAGCTTTAGACTTTCATCCAATTCTACTTGAGGTGCATATGCACAAATTATATTTACGAACTCTTTCTCCATTACAGGCTTGATTGCAATAATCCTATCACCCACATATTTAAACAATAAAGACTAATAGATCAAACTCCCTACTGGACTCAAACTCCTAACTGAACTCAACTTATGACTTACAACAGTGTTAAACAACTTTGTCGTAGCTGTAGACTGAATCCAAAGCCAACCCCTAACCCTATTGACTAGCCGTTTGTCATTCTTCTCAGCTGTCCTAAATTTTACGACTTTGCCATCAGTTAAGATACTAATACGGATTGAATGCTTTCCTTGGCTCCCTTTAAAATTGAACCAATTTTCTGCCCCCAGCTGAAATCTAGGAACCTTGAAGTCCCAATTTCTTTCAGAATTAACATCCTCCCCCCCCCTTCCAAGGAAAAGAAAATAAAAATAAAACGACCCAAAAAAAAGCGAAGAAGGGAGAAAAATCTGGGAGATTATGATATCATACTTGGCCCTTAATTCTATTGCGGCGCTACACCAGATTGATTTTATTTTTTAATATAGCTCTAAGCACATGGATTCTTAAAGGGACTAGTTTATGGGAAGTCACCCATTTAACATAATTCCATGACATCCCTTGCTGAAAACAGGGTTAGTGGGTTGGGATTTGTAATATTGAATAGTTATATTTCTAACCATCTATGGCTTTCTTATGTTAAGTAAAGAACCATAAACGTAAAGAGTAACAAAATAGGATTTGAAAAAGCGAGATGCAATCCAAGTCCTACTATCTTCAAACCAGAGTGATTAGCATGCCTTGGGAGACTAAGTTTCAAGACTTCTATGGAAGTTGATATAATTTTGAACCAAAAGTAACAGCAACAAAAGAATTCAGACTAATTAACCAGAGAGAAGATACAAGACGTTTGTTCAATGGCGAAAGTCTAAAAGGCAGTTCAATAGTTTATTACTTACTTTTGGTAATTGGGTCCTCCACATACCAATCGTCTCCTATTTCTTGCAACTGGACTTTTTAATCCTATTTTATTATCGAAGTTTACTTTGGTCAACTTTGATAACCCAAAGTGACGAATTTTGCCTCAAATCTGGTGCAGACCCATAAAGTGCTTTTGATAGTTACCCGAAGTATGTTGGTGCACTGTCCAATGGCCCATTTGGGTGAGTGAGTACACTGGGCGGCACACTGGACTGGAGAAGGAAAAGATCCCAAAGTTACCTCCGCCCAAAAAAAAGAAAAAAGAAAAAAAGAATAGAAAATATAAAGTGATGAAAGTAAATTATCATGCAAACAAGTTTGGTGTCAAAATTGAAAAATGCTTGTACTCCATCCTCGTACAAGGAGATTCTAAAAATCTCCAGAAATAACAAACCATGGAATCAGTTAATACAACTGATCCAATAAGGGCAGGTGCCTGTGTGGTCCCTGTTAGTGCCATTTAAGACATTGACCTTAGCTTTAGGACTTGATCTATGGCACTTCATATCTTGTATTGGATTTGGCTGCTGAATCCCATCACCTATTCTTCTCATCTTGAAGTATATGATCCTCTCCATGGAATGCTTAGTCTAGTTCATTAAGGGAGAGAATTGCCTGTTGATTTTCTGCCCTTTCATGGCTGCAAAGCCGAATATGCTCTTCAGGAATTGTAAGAATGGATGTATTTTTCTGTCACATATGCACTATGTTACTGTTCTATTTCTCCAGTGGATGCCGGAAAATAACATATCGTAGTTTTCAATTTTAAACTGGTCTTTGTCGTCGTCCTGAGCTAGCAGTGCTGTCTGATATTCTTGATTTTGACTCTACAGTTTAGAGAAGGGTGTTGAACTGGATTGTCACTCGGTTGAATTTGATGATGTTCGCTACCATATTCAGGTGATTTACCAGATCTTCTATCCTTATTCAGTTGTGAGGGAACCTGTTTTCTTAAATATGAGGATAAACAAAGTTCATGCTAATTTGTGAGTTAATGCTCACGTTTTCTGTCACATGCTTGCTTGGCTTATTGCAGGTGTCTACGAGGTATCCTCAATTTTTGCTACTATCCATGTCTCTACCCACCCCTCCTCCAGAAACTGTTTTTCTTGGTGGGCTTCCTTTTGGAGCCATAGAAGCTATAAAAGCAGCATATGGTGTGCTCGTGCAGATTCTTGACCCTCCCAGGGATGGATTTAATTTGACGATGAAATTCAATTTGTCAAAGCTTCCACCAGATGAAGGTCCTTCAAGTTTCTTTCTCAATGTCATCTATTTTCATGAGCTTGCAATAGCATACAGAAGCCCATAGGATCAGTCAGTTATGCCTCTAGTCTACTGGAACTGCTTCTATTATGCTTCTGTGTTGAGATCCTCTTGCCTGTAATGACTGTAAGGATATCTGTGGGTGTTTCTCAAACGCTGCTCAATCAAATACTCTCTTGCCTTTCACATTTCAGCCTGCTTCAGTCTTCCTCCCTGTAAGTGCTTAGCCATGCCCTGCTGCACCTCGTAAGGAGCATGGTCATATTCGGCTGCATCCTTATACAGCCAAATGCCAATTCAGTGCAATATCTTCTGACAGTTCCTACACTGAATTTTGCTTAGTGTTTACATTTAGGATCTCTATCCTCATACCCACCAGCATGCATTATTTGTCTATTCTACACAATTTGAGAGTTCTAAATCAATTACATATCTATTTCTTTTAATTTTCTTATAAATCAAAATAAATTTTAATGTAATTCATCTAGAACCACAATGGAATTGAACATGATGCAAATATGAAATACAATCACAATACTTTAATCAGTTTCAAAGATTTTTCAAATTAAAGAGAATATTCCTTATGTTTTGAAATTTCTGTAATTTTCAAAAAGTTATAAATTTCATAAATCAAAATAATTAATCTTTGGACAAACAACTGTGAGGCTGTAGTGGGCCAACAATGTCCAATATATATTAAAATGACCCCAATATCCTAAGAATTTTTTAACATTTAAAAAAAAAAGAAAAAGAATAATTGGTGGAGATGTCCAGAAGTAGACCTTCTATGTGAAATGGATCTATCCCAATTTGCATTTATGAAGCCTTCCACAATCTGCATAGTTTGCCTCCCACAAATGTGCAACATCCAGAAGTAGACCTTCTAGATGGAATGGGTCTATCCGAATATCTATGAAGCCTTTTATTTTCAAGTGATTGTGTTTGACATACAATAGTCCTTTTTCTGGGGAGGGCTTACAAGCATATGAGAGTTTGTATATTGCATCAAAGTATGCTCACTCTTTCGAGCATGCATAAATTAACTCACCTTCCTAGTACATAAGAAAAGCATGTGAGCTAGCCATAGACAGATAAATGAGTTTACTTGCCTCAGGTGCTTCCAGCATCAACAAGAGAGACATCACAACCTTCTCCTAGTTTCTGATTCTGCTTAATAGGAGAGTTGACTGGTTTGCAGCCCAACATGCTTGTCTCTTTCAACAAATCAAGGACAGATTTCCTTTC
Source organism: Hakea prostrata (assembly GCF_041222555.1). Classification (NCBI taxonomy): domain Eukaryota; kingdom Viridiplantae; phylum Streptophyta; class Magnoliopsida; order Proteales; family Proteaceae; genus Hakea; species Hakea prostrata. The sequence goes on from NC_142603.1 coordinate 39,183,015, forward strand.
AACATATTTATATTCCCTTCTTAGATCTCAAACTTCAATTCCCAAGACACACTTCAAGGGACCCAAATCTTTGATTTTAAACTATGGAGCTGGGAAAGTCTTCAGCCTAGGTCTCTCAGTTTTAGCATCTCCATTCGCAACAATATCACCAACAAAACTAATAACAGCTGTGATTGTACCATAACCTCATCTGTTAAATAGAGTGTGGTTAGCTTGACTTTGGGGATGCCCATTCTTTAGAATAGCTTGCCTGAACTGCTCAATCCATGCTTTTGGGGACTACCATAAAATGCTGTTTTGATAAGACACTTTCCCTTCAGCTGAAGGGGGATTGAAGTTGGGAGGAGTTTGCGCGTACACTTCTTCTCCAAGTCACCATGGAGGGTGGCATTCTTTACATTTAACTGATACATCTTTATCAGCAAGGCAGCAAGCAATTAATACTGACTCATATAGAGTTGTTTAGCCACGGAAGCAAATGTCTCCTGATTTAATTCCACAGTTGACTATGGTCTTTCCCTACCATCCTTGCTTTGTATCTCTCAATTTGTGTCCATCAGATCGGTCCTTGATTGTGTACACTCACCTGCATCCAAGATGATCCAACTACTTTTCTTCCCGTTCAAAGATCTACCAATTTCCAACTGTTCTTTTCTGGAGTCATCTTTTCCTCAGACATTGCTTTTTTCAACTTTGGATGGGACATGGCCTCAGTGACACTGCTGGGGATAGAAATAGAAGAGACATCAACAGTAAAGTCAAGACCTGCTGGAGAGAGGGCATAGGAAACAAACTGGGAGGATTAGGACAAACTCTCTTTCTTTTTTTGACAGCAATAAAAGGATCTAAATCAGAGGAAGAAGATATCACCTAATTCAGGATGTTGGATTTCAAAATGTGGATCTGAAGAGTTTCTTGGCAGGTTGTCTTCTCCAAAACAGCCTCTTGTGTATACATTTTTGTATACACTTAAATTCCTTTGCACCACCTGATTGCTGTTCAATATCAACCTCTGCAGCTGACCCAATTTATCTCAAATGGGAGAGAGAACTCCACTGCTATGATCTGGCTTATCTTCTCTATGAAGCTTGTGATTGGGAGAAGATTCATAGTAAAAGACACTGCCAATGATATTTGGGATAGTGTTACCATAACCTTTGACTTTGTTGGTGATTCAGCCTGAGTGTATCAACTACTCAAAAAGATAATTACAATGAGTTATCCTTATCTAAGATTTACAATACTATCATTGGTCTTTAAGAGTTTGATCATCATAGGGACCTTTGTCAAACCAGCTCAAAGGATGAAGCAAGGATTTACTATGGTCTTGAGAAGGAGCGAGTTCTTATTCTCCATGGAGCATTGAACCCCAGACTTTGTATGCAAATATTGGACAGATCTCTTTTTTCATCCTTAGATGAGGTGTATAGTTATCTGCATTGTGAGGAGGCTTGAAAAACAGCCATGGAGCCTGCTACCTTCCTTGAGTCATTGGCCCTCTCCTTTAGCTTTCTTTGAGATTGGCGTAGTGCTGGCAGAGGCTGGTATTCTGGAGGTCATGAAGTTGAACAAGATGCACCCATTTTTGGAATCATTGGTAATTCAAAGGGAAGTATTAGGTTCTTCATGACTCCTCCTGGTACATGTGATGAATCTACTGACGTTTGGACTTTGTAGAAGGGGGGGGGGGTTGAAGCACATTTGGTGATGATTGATACTGATACTCATGAGGTCTATGCCACACTTGAGCAGCTCACCTTGTATAACTATAGTGGCAGACTCACTCATCATCCTTAGCTTTGTGGGCCTCCACATCTACTCGTACCATAGCCCCATATTGGGTCACTGGCTCTAATGCCAATCTGGAAGTTAACAAACCCAAAGAACAATAGAAGGACGGAGAAGAATGGTTGAGGAGGATGGAGGAGAAGAAGAGAGGATTAGGGAAAAGAGAATGATGGAATGGTGTGCATTGGGGGAGTGGGTCTCCATACACTTATATTGCTTCACTAATGAAAAGAAAAGGAGTTACATACAAGGAGGAAAAAGATTAAAAACATAACTTACAATATAGGGCAAATAGTCAACATACTAGTCCTAAACTATGCTTACTACATAAACTCTAATAAAGCAGTAGTGATGTGGCTGTGGCTCTTAGGTCTTCCATTGATCATATTCGGCTCTGCCCCCTGAATAGCTTCTGAAATTGGGAATTCACTCTCTCTTGCACCTGCTTACACTTTCTTGTCTCTTACTCTCCAGCAGACTAAGAAAGGATGGTGTAAGGTGCAGGTGAGTTAGCTAGCTCACCAAGTGAAGGGAAAATGTATCTTGGGGTATGTATGCCAACACAAGTGGTGGATCAAAATAGTAAAGAAACACCATTAGACAGCTTTCTTCCTCTTTAGTATCATCAGGTGAGTCGCCTGCTGGGGATGCAATAACTGAATTGAGAATGTTAATAATTGAGAAGGATCAAGCCAGATTAAAACTTAGGTCCATGCATATACGTCAGTTCTGTCCATATTATGCTTGCTTCAACCTCCATATATTATGATCAGATAATAAAGTTGAGCTTCATTTTGAATAATGTTGAAATTATTTCCATGTAGAGCAACATCAGGCTATTCTGGTGAAAATTGCGTCTGTGAGAGAAGTGGTACTTGGGGCCCCTTTAAGATTCATCCTAAAGCATCTTGCTTCAAAGACAGTTGCTCCAAATGTAGATCGACTTGTTTCTATTGTTCACAGGCCAATGGAGTCATTCTTCCTTATCCCCCAGGTACCTTCTTGTTTTTATTATTGTGTTCTTAATCAATTTCCCCTTTACATTTCTGTGAGGCATTTTATGCTTGTCAATATCTTTCTATTTGCATCATGCATATTAAATCGCATTAGAATGGTTAGTAATACAGTTGTAAAGACCATTATACCCCTTGGCCTATGTACAAAGGGGTGAAAAGACCTCATCGACCCTTCTCCTTTGGGTTCTTATATGCTCAAGGACTGATATGCTTATATTTCATCAAGTGCATCATTTGATGCTGGACAACTAACCTATTCTAATCCTAAGGTTCATATTCTTCAATCTTAAACCTTGGTTTACTCTCTTTGTTCTCTTCTAACCCTGCGTCTTCTTCATCTTTGGCTCTGGCATTGGCACCACACTGCCGCTTGCCGTTAATGACCCAGAATCGAATAGACAAATTCCTAAGGGGGTTATTTCCAATCTGGTTTCAATGCAGTGTGTGAAGAATGGTTGGTGGAGATCTTCCCCTTGTCCTTGCCACTACCCATCTCAGGAGCAATACCTAATCTCGTGAAATTCTTAGAATGGAAGAAGTTATGGTGCGGTATCGTCTTGCTTACGAAATTTCCATTTTCCCCTTTTCTTGTTTCTTTAAAATTTTGTTGTTTGGATCAAGGAACAAATTTCGGTCGAAACTAGGATTTCAACCCAAGAAAAGGCTGAAAATTTTCGGTTTCGACTAAAACTTCGGTTGAAACATTTGGTTTTTTTTTTGGGTTTTGGGCCTTCTATGACGTCTATTTCATCTGATTTCTTGCCTTCTACCTATTTAAAGCGTAATAAACATAATGGAACTAGTATTTTGCCCAAAAAAAAAAAAAACCACTGAAAATTTATCATTCAAGTATACTTCAAATGACTGGTTTTGACAAGTACAAATTGTATTGCATATACGTGTAGAATAATTAGCATACATGAATTGTTTGATAGAATGGTTAGATATTAACAAGTCAACAAAATAAAATGACCAACTAGATCAAGTGATGGTGTCTCACATATATTAAGTTGAAGCCCATATATCATATATACATATTTATTTTTTCAAAATACATAATTTAAAAAACAATTATTAAAATCAGAAAATGAAAAAAATGGTAGACAATAATAAAAAAAATAAGTTTAACGAAGCACAATCATAGATCATAGTCCTAGACATTAATTTCAAAGGCAATACAAGATAATTTAGGGTAATTATATATAAAAAAAAAGAAGGAAGTTTGGAACTGTTGGGTATGGCTCATGCTTCACATTCTATTGTTGCTGGAGTTCTCTTTGTAGCTATTGTGGCTTAGGCGGTGTTTGGAAGCAAACGATGAGCAAAAGAGGTGCTTGAAGGCAAAAGAGTCATGGAAATTAGGTAAAATGGGATAGAAATTGACAAAAACCGATGAAAAACAAGTTGAAATGGTTGAAAATTAGGTTGGGATGGTTGAAATTTCAGTCGAAACCTTCGAAATCTCCAAAATTTCGATCGAAACCTATAACTTTTCCAAAATAATTGGAATTTCGTTTTGGTTTTCAAAAATGCAGGCATTTCAGTTGAAATTTCGACATTTTCATCCGAAATTTCTTCAATGGTTTGGATTATCATGAAACCAGACAACTTCTTCCATTCTGAGAATTTCAAAAGTTATGGTGCGGTATCGTATTGCTTTCAAAAGTTTCTTTTTTCTTGTTTTAGTATATAATTTTTTTTCGCTAAAATGATCATTATATTAAGCGAAGAAGAAATATTAAAAATACATCAATTAATACCGTATAAAGAACCAACCTCCCTTACCCGCAACAACTGTTGCCCCCAATACACCCTTCCTCACTTGGTTCCTGCTCGATTAGAAAACCACTAACTTATAAAACGAAATCTAGAACGTCTAGAGGCATCCACATCAAGTTCATTAAGGATTGAAGCTGACCAAGGAATGTTAATATCAGAAGTTCCTGTTCTAGCTGCTGAATTTGCCAAAAAATCTGCCACTGTATTAGTTTCACGATAGCAATGTGAAATCTTCCAATCTATAGTCATCAAATATTCTTGTAACTCTCTCCACATATAAAAGATATACCAAGGTATTTTCTTTTGCTGTATTAAAGTCACCACAACTTTTGAATCACTTTCTACCCAAAGCTTTTTAATTTGTAAATGCCTTGCCCAACGTAATCCGTGAATGAAAGTTTCCAATTCAGCCTCAAAGTTGGTTTTAACATTTAAAAAAATACTGAAATTGAAAACCACCGCAGCAACTTCATTTCGAAATACTCCTCCACCGCCAGACCTTCCTAGATTGCCTAAAGAAGACCCATCAATATTTAGTTTAACCCAACCTACAGCAGGAGGACACCAGAAAATTTCTTGTGGAGGAGCAGCACTAAAAACAGAGAAGTGAAGGCCCAATCTTCTTGCATCTGAAAAAATGGTAGGAGTTACTTTTCTTCCATCCATTTTAAAGCCAAACTATACTAAAATAATAATTTATTGTCTAGTTGTTTTAGTATATAATATATAATAATTACTTCTGACTTTAAAAAATATTCAAATTAATTTTTAGAGAAAGCTAACAGGTTGTTCTCAATGGCCATCAAAACGAATCAACTAATGTAAGTTTCTATAATTGGTTTTTTATGCTATGCATTACTATATTTTATTGTAACAGATTCTATCCATCCAATTTAAAAAATACAAAACGTGAGTTTTCCTAATTCAGTTTAGTCTCTATTTTATTTGAGAGTTACATATAACACATCTAATATTGTTAACAAAAAGTTTGTGGATTAAAATTCGTCTTCTTAGTCAGCTACAAGTCAATTCTTTCTCAGGTTAAAGAAAAACTCCAGTAACAATAGCTTTGGTGTTTTGGCATTTTTTGTGGTCTATTAGTTCATCTCCAGATTAGATAGATTTTCATTAAGATCAAGATAAGACAGTACAGAACTCTGAAAAAGTTTCCTATAGTCTATTTCGACATCCAAGTATTTTTAAAGTTCTATTACCTTCAGGTTGCAGATTGGACAGATTTCAATCGTTGGAATAACACCAAATGTTATCGATTTCTCTAGTATCCCAAATCAACTCCATTTCAAAAGAAATTTCAGAAGCGTAAACTACACATTCTTATGGTACCCTAATTATTTTCATAGTCTAAAATTCTAAAAAATCCACATGTGATATCAAGTACTACCCTATTTAACCTCAAATCCAAAGCTAGGAGGTTTTCTAAACTAAGTTAGATGCTCACTCTTCTAGTGTTTTCTAAGTTGAATATAACTAAGTCTTTCACCTTGGATACCACTTTGTAATGCCCCAATCTCCATGCAGAGGAGGAGATCATCATTTATCTAATATCAACTTTACTTATGTAGTGAAGCAGAAACCCTTGAGGGTTTTATCTAATAGTTAGGTGGATTTCTAAAATCATTCAATAAGAAATACTGATTTGTAGCGGAATTGAATTATCTCATATAAAATAAAAAAACATTTCTATAATAGGCATTTCTTGAAAGTCCCAAAGTATATTTAATCATCCGAAGTACAATCAATGAAAACTCTCAAAGAAATTAGTCTATCCTAAGAAATAAAATAAACATGTTCTTGATCTTCATCCTCCCAAGTAATTACCATCCCCCCTTAATGAGTCTTTCATCTGTGGAGGGTAAGTATTGGGAAGAAACTTAGCAAGAGCAACCATGTAATGAATCAACAAGTTTTTTAAATAAAATAATCTTTTATGCAAAATAGATTTAAAGCATATATGTGACAACATGACGTGGCAATCTCTCCTAAAGTATCTCAAGTTTTAGGGTTGATCCATGCCGTTACACGGCTTGTGCCGTACCATAGCCCTATCATTCACATCGCCCAAAAGACTAATGCTTACCAAACATCTCAAATTTAGTAGATGGTCCTTGCCGTTACATGGCTTGTGCCGTACCACATCCCTATCATCCACCTCACTCAAGTCATTGATGCCTCATTTACATCTACCTAAATAATGTACCTTAAACTCAATGGATGATCCATTAAGTTACATGCCTTGTGCTATACTATAGCCCTATCATCCATCTCATCCACGACACGATGCTAACATCTACAGATACAATAATGTAAATATGAACATGGCATGGATCGGTGAGATATGCAACCAACATAAAATGACATGCTCCTTTTAATGAAAAAAAAAATCAGCGAATGACATATATTAGACCACATGTTGTATTTCAAAATTTATAACAAATATAAGATCATAGAAAATCAATAACAAAACTCAATATGATAAAACGTAAATCAATCTATGAAAAACATGCTCCACAAAAGACACGTGAATAGTAAATATCGGATAATAGATTTAAAAGATATAGAACCTATTAAGTAAAATATATGATGGCAAGATATAGGGTTGTAGTTGCAAAAACATCAAGATTGACAAAGTATAGGAAAATATCATTTGAGAGAGTCTAGGGTTGCACTTGCTATTGTGAGGTCTCAAAATGAACAATAATTCACCTTTAAATAGAGGGAGTTTATCGCACTCTAACCTTGTGGATCTTTGCCTCTTCTCTTCTATTCCTTGCACTCTCTTGTCTCTCTTCCTCACTAAATTAACTAGAGTATGGGTTCTTAATCACCTGTATTTATAAACTCCCTGATTCCTTAATCATCTCTCTCTCCTCTTCAACACATCTTTCTTTCTTTTCCTATTTTAAATTCGCCTCCTCAATTCCTCAATCTTCTCCCACAATTTCTTCCCCTCTTAAATTCCTTAATCCTCTCTCATATATTTGACTTTCTTTTCTTGTCTAATATTTAATTTCCTTATTTCTTTTGACTTAATTTCTTAATCCTTACATACCCTGCGCAAGGAGTTTCTTTTCTTGTCTCATGTATTTTCTTCCGTTTTTGTTGTTTCTAGTAGGTTCCAAATTAGGTGTGGTGGTGGGGGTCAAAATTGCACCAAAACATTTTGTATGTTTTGACACATCCAAGGTGCATTGAATCTTGGACCTCCTTTAATCAAGATAAAAATTAACCATTTAGTTACTCATCAACGTATGACTAAAATTAACAAATTAAAATAAGTATATTAATCCCATATAAGTTCACTCCAAAAGTATAATTATGTGAATATCAATATGAAAGGTCTAAAGTACCCTTATACTTTTGTCATGGGTGTTGCGTTCCTCCCCCTTTATAAAAATTTCGTCCTCGAAATTTAGATTATAGAAGATTGAGGAAGATAGAGAACTCACCTAGCATCAAGGTCCGAAATTTCGCCGGCTGGCAAACTGGGGAAATTTCACCGATATATGGCCATGTTTTGGCCAGATTTCAACCCCCCATTTTGGGGGGTATTTTAGGTCATTTTGGCTTAAATTTGTTTGGTGTATACCCTAATTTGATGCCAATGAATTGCTGGTTTTGCCTAAATTGGTGTTCTTGATCAGCACATACCCGACTGTATACGGGTAAAACTGGAATTTATAACATTATTTTAAACAATTAAAAGAAAATAAATATGCACAAGGACAATAAACATCATTATAAAATACTAGTATACAAATATAACTAAGTATATACTGTCGCTGGCACCACCTAAATCATGTCAATAACAAGTACTATGCCTCGGTGGATCCATCCGCTGTGAGTCCTGTGATCTCATGCTGCAAGGCCCAAAGGCTACAGTTATGAGCTTCTCCTCCATTATTCTTTTAAAGTCACTCCATGCCATTTCATGCTGATGGTTATTGATGTACAAAAAAACTAGAGCTTTGTAATTCGCCTCATCTATGGATGCAAAACTACTCCCGTCAGGAGGGTAATGTGAATAGAGATATGGAAGAGAGTCAAGAAACCCTGCTGGGTGTGGTGGTGCATGTTCATATGATGGTAGGTTTACCATCATACCATATTGGTATACTACCTCCAATGTACCAGTTGTCCCCAAGCCACTGAGAGGGATAATCGGGACACTCTGATGATGATGACCCCAACCATCATAACCACCATAAGTAGATGTGGAGCCTTTAGAGTCATCCAAGCTCATGGATGATCCATCATTGTACCCATAATAATGCGAACTCCTAAAAGACGAGTATGTACCATCGTGTCCATGAGTGGGAGGGACATTATAACCATAAGGAAATGTGGATCCTCTTGACTAGCTGTCCGTCGGATCGAAATGGCCGTATGAGCCAAACTATCGAGTATCGTCACTATAACCATGACCATGCATATGCTGCTGCTCCCCCCCATGACCCTCCCCCTCCCTGGCCTAGTGTAGCTCGTAGGACGACCACGATAAAGCGCAGCACCATGATCGTCATCCTGAGTGGCATGCGTGTATTGAGTCTCTCAAAAGTATTTCTCTGGGGGATGCTGTGTCTTTGATAACTGTACTCCACCAACACCAAGACCATTCCTCCGAGTCAGACTGGGACTGGAAGCAAGGGTGTCATTTGGATCATCCTCGTGTGTGCTAGGCTCCACCATCCAATCCTCATCTGCAGTTGCAGGCATTCGCCTGTACGTGTGCCTGCCCCTTTGGAGATTCCATGCACTTATCTACATCAACTCCCACAGCTTGAGCAATGATTGGGTCTGGCCTACCTCCAGGTTGGTTTAACACTGGCTCACCCCTGTCCAACAACCAATCAGTGAGGGGATGCTGTTCATTTGCAGTGATCTCAAAGATATCATTGAGCTGGATGTCACTGTCCCTTTCACGGTTAGCATTTATCCTGACATGCTCTATCTTCAACCTCATGTTGTAGTGGCAATACACGAGGTCATTCAGGCGCTGACTTCCTAACCTATTCCTCCTCTTGGAGTGAATCATGCCAAATATACTCTAGTTCCTCTCGCTCCTAGAGGCAGAGCAAGTCTGGGAGAGGATCTTCACTACCACTCTCTGGAGTTTCTCTGTATTGCCCATATACAAAGCCCACCACTCAACTGCATTATCATAAATACATTGAGTTAATTCTTTAATGCTTAATAAAAGGTCCTACTTATGTAGATATATGTAAATGTAATAATAATAATAATAATAATAATAGTCATGCATCTAACCTAAATCATAATTTTGTCAATCATCTACAACATCTGAACCAAAGACCCCAAGTGCATCCCTAAACATCTTTATCTACAATCATTTGTATTGATGGTTCACTAAATTCTTTCAAAAATAAAAAGCAAGTACTAACTTCTAAATCCCTAATATCTCACCTCCGTGTGACAATTTGATTGGATCAATGGGTTTAACTCCAACTTTGAAATAACTTGCATGACGACATTGAACAGGTCGACCTCAACCCCAAAATTTTCGCTGTACTGATATTTGGGATTGAGATAATAGGCTGCACAATTCACAAACTCACAATTAGAGACTTAGACCTGTCATTGAATGAATTATTAATGTCTGCTACTATATAAATTATCCACACTAATTACTTACCTGCCCTATGCACGGATGCGTTAGATGAGTGGTCCATCTAGTGTGCACTATATTCAAGTTAGTAGTGTGACCGTTGGGGTTTTCTCTTTGTATTGTTCTCTTCATGTGCTCAAGGGCTGCATCAATATGGGGTATAGTGGGCCCCTCAGGGAGGAGTCAATCATACACAAGACCTTGATTATGGGCTCCAAGGTCTCCAGCACAATAGTCACATTCCTCTAAAAGTCATTAGATGAGATCGTCGCCTGTGTTGTGCGCCTACTATTCATACTGAATTATTGCACACACATTAAGTTAGTAAAATATATTACATACTAGATATTTATAGTATAAATATATAAGAACTTGTTAAATGAAATAGTAAAAAAAAAGTACTTACTTGGATCCAACCCAAGTCTAATGCACACATAGCTCTGAGGCCCGCCTTCCTCTCCAAGATACTGTTGAGGGCTACAAAATTCGTGGCGAATCTCGTTTGACCAGGTCACACCAACTCACCCTCATATAGTCACATGCTTGCCTCATCATATCCAGAGTAGCGCTATAATTTAGATGAAATTAGTTACCTGCCTAGCCCTCTCCACTGTGGTCTAGATAATACTGATCTTATTAGTGTCCTTTAACATGAGGTCGATACGGTGAGCTACAAAGGGTGTCCAATAGATATTATACCTAGGTGTATTCATCAGTTTCTCACTTGCCTTCTTGAAGTTGGAGCCATTGTTGGTGACAATCTGCACCACATTATTCTTCCCAACCGCATCAATAACATCCTGTGGGAGTCCAAGTATATATCTGTGGTCTTTTGTTTGGCCAATAGGATCCATGTATTTAAAAAAAAATGGTCCTCCTGTCACAATACACCATAAGGTTGATGAAAGACTTTCTTGTTGGATCGGTCCATCCATTACATATAATGGTGCATTCATATGACCCCCACATGGATCTTATACCATCGATGTACTCCTGCAGCTCTTCTTTTCCTCAGTCAGTAAGATCATCATCACCTCTCTAGGGGTGGGACCAACATATCCAGGACCTGCCTCTGCAGTAGTGTTAATTATTTTCTTATAATAAGGAACCTGTGCTTTGTTTGCTGGAATAAAACTGTAATACATCCACTTCACCATTGCGTTTTTCAGCTTCTTAGCCATCCCTTTTCATGTACCTGTAATTTTGGGCTGCTTGGCCCCCTTCTGAAAATGTTAGGATCCTACTCTAGGATAGGATCCCTCCTTTGTGGATTGTCACGTAGTGCCAGTGGATTTGCTATAGGAGTGGCCCTCTGACTTTGTGATTGACTGAACATACCACGTATACCACCCCCGTCCCTAGATCTAGATGCTCCTGCCCCTGCAACCTTAGAGGGATCAGCTTCTGTAAATCTAGCTCTGGCCCTCTCCTACTCCTGGTACTGCATCTCCTTGCTCTCAACCATCGCCCATCTAATATCCCTCTCCTCCTGCTATTTGATATCAATGGGATCAACATCCCGATCAGAATCTGAATCAACTCTATAAGATGACGGTGCTTGCTCTGCCTCGTCCAAAGGAACATTCACCCTCCTCTTCTCTTGTTTCTTCTTCCTCGTTGCTTTCTCCAGCTCTTTTACTACCTTAACTTTAGCAGCATGCACCTCAGTGCATGTGGCCACATCCTTCAAACTGCCAATGATGTGAGCCTTAAACCTGCTAATGCCACCTGAGTTCAACTCCTTACCACAGAAGTTGCATGTTGTCCTACTCTTGTTGCCATCAATAGCAATACAATTCTGCCATGCTGGATTAACCCTCCTGTCCTCGGCCCTGCTGTCCTCTATGTGAACCCGCTCCTCTCCCACTGCTAGACATGATAACTGTTGCATCGAAAATAATTGCATAAGTAATTAAACAATACCAAAATAATTTTCTCTACACAAAGAAACAATCATGTACCTAGGTAGCTGCTTTTTCTATTTTTATAAATACAAAATGAATATTTAAAATTTTTTCGACAAAAGAAAAGGTTGCAATATCAAAACAGGCAGTGAAACCACACGAGAAGCACTTGAAAAATGCTTATATAGCTATTCCATAATTTTCTATAATTTTCAAAATCATTTCCCTTATTTTTCTCTTTTTTTCCATAATTATTTATATTTTTATATTAATATTTTAGTAATTTTCTAAAAATAAAATAATTATTTATTGGTTAGAAAAATATTTCGACTTTGTGAGTTTATAGATTGGCCCATGGAGATCTACATATGTTTTTTCGATTATGATACAACACATATCATGCACAAATTAAGCATTTTAAGTGTAGAAAAATACAATTTTTGTGTATTTTTTATGCCCGAAATAATAAATAAATTACTTAGCGAAATTTTTTTTCGATACCGTGAGTTTGTAGATCGGCTTACGTGTTCAACATATATTAATTTCATACCCATCTAACAACATTATGACATGCATTTTGAAAAAGAAAAAAAATCAATTTGGAGAACAATAGTTACCAATCAGATGAAAAAACTCCACAAAAACTCCCAGATCTGTGTGAAATCTCACTTGATCGTTGCAAACAATGCTATACATGTCAAGAATGTGGCGACACCTACTACTATATATCAAAGATCAAAGGAAAATATTGCAAAAGTGCTAGTAGGAGAAAGAAGGTCTGAGGAGCTTTGAAGAAGAGAGATAAAATCACCAAAAATCAATGGATAATTTGGCAAATTTTCGGTATATATTGCCGAAAATAAAGTCGACCGTTTGGCTATATCTTGCAAAAATCGGTTTCGCCAACCACCGAGCCAGCTGAAATTCAGCATATGTTGCACCAGGCCTATCATTTCAAAATATAAAAGGTCCGAAGCATCCTTTTACTTTTTGTATGATGAACCAAAAAGTCTCCAAGACCTATTGTTAAGAATAATGAATTACTATTCTCATTAATAACATTTAACTAGCCTGACAACCATATGCTTTGACCCGCATTGAATGCCGGGCCATTGGTTGAAGATAAAAGTACGTCGAACCCATTTGAACTCTTGCCTTGAGCAGATTGTATCCATTGGGCAAATATGGGTTCAATCAAGATTTGTTTCTCTGGAGTACCAAAAGCTAGCATGACGACGTTATGAACCCTTTTACTTAAGTACAGGTATTACATATTAAGTTATTGTTGTGTATTTTTATGTTCTATAAATCTGCATCTCTATTTCTTCAGCACAATAGTTTCAAACTTAGCGTTAAATTGAAACTCACATTTATAGTTGTTTTCTTATAAATCTACAGTCATCAGTGTATTTAGAAGGTGTAAAGTAGGCTGGATACCAGTTTCCAGCCCCAAAAGATCCTTAGAACCCATTGAGATGGGCTACCGAGTTGGGTCGAGATAGGACTAATTTTTTCCTCAAACTCGATGAGATCTTGGTTTTTTGGCCAATCGAGATCAAGTTCTCTAAGTTTGGTATGAAGATCTGCGTACAAATTGCTGTTAGTACAGTACTGTAACAACAAATAAGAAGATCTATCTAACCATAGTCTCCCTCCTTCCCACTTTTTGAGTTTTCCCTCAGTCCATTCCCTTTATCCCTTCATTTAAAGACATCAAACTTCCATTGAAGTGCGTCCTTCCACTTACAATCTGAGGCAAAAAGTACTCCTACCTCCCTAACCCCCCCCCCCCCCCCCCCCCCCCCCCAACACCACCCATCAGCCTCTATCAAGCCCTAGAAATTTCCTTGACTGAAATTCAAAATTTCCCAAATTTGGAGATGGGGGATTTAAAACTCAAATTCCACATTCATTACCCATCAGTTTTCCTCAGAAATTAAACCATACAAGCCCCCCAACAGTGAGCTGCAGTCAATCCCCTTTACTGCCTCTTCTAACCATTGGAACATTTACTTCTATTAAACCCTCACTTCCTCGAAAACTCTAAAACCTTCAACTCCTAGTTCCTCTCATTCTACCCATTTTAATTCATTCCATTAATGTAACACCCATGACTAGTGTATAAGGGTATTTTAGACCTTTTTTTATCGATAGCCTCATAATTATGCTTATGGAGTGAACTAATATAGGATTAATATGCTTATTAGAATTGATTTGTTAATTTTACTATAAGTTGATGAGTAATTAAATGGTTAACCTTCACCTTGATGAAAGGAGATCTAAGGTTCGATGCACCGTGGATGTGTAAAATATATAAAATGTTTTGGTGCTGTTTTGACCCCATCCACACACCTAATTTGGAGCCTACATGAAAAAAAAAATGAAAGGAAATATGAGACAAGAAAAGAAACTCCGTGTTTGGAATATGTGAGGATTGAGAGATAAAGTCAAAGAAAGAAGGAAATTAAATATTAGAAAAGAAAAGGAAATCAAATATTAGACGAGGAAAGAATGTCAAATATTAGACAAAAAGAAAGTCAAATATGTGAGAAGATTGAGGAATTTACGAGGGGAAGAAATCGTGGGAGAGGATTGAGGAATTGAAGAGGGGAATTTAAAATAGGAAAAAGAAAATAGAGGAATTAAGAGAAGAAAGAAAGATGCGTGGAAGAGGAGATAGAGAAGATTGATGAATTGAGGTCTATAAGAGGAAAAGAAAATTGTGATAGAGGAGAGAAGATTGAAGAATTGGGGACTTTACAAAAGAGGGGTGATTAAGAACCAATACTTTGGTTCATTTAGTGAGGAAGAGAGAAAAGAGAGTGCAAGGAATATACAAGAAGAGACAAAAAGAAGGGATCAACAAGGTTAGTGTGCGATGAAGCATATCTAAGGGTGAATTACGGTTCATTTTGTGACTTGACAATAGTAATTGCAACCCTATCTTTCTCAACATGATATATTTGTAAGGGCAATCCTATATTTTGTTCAACTTGATATTTTTGTAACTACAACCTTATATCTTGTCATCATATATTTTACTTAACTGGTTCTATATCTTTTAAATCTACTATTCAATATTTACTATTCATGTGTTTTGTGGATTTATGTTTCCGTAAATTGATTTATGTTTTATCATATCAGATTTTGTTGTGATTTTATTGATTTCCTATGATCTTATATTTATTATAAATTTCAAAATGCTTCATATGGTCTAATATATGCCATTCATTGATTTTTCTTTCATCAAAAGGAGCATGTCATTTTATGTTGGTTGCATATCTCACCCATTCATGCCATTTTCATATTTGCATTATTGTATCCATAGATGTTAGAATTGTCTCGTGGATGAGATGGATGATAGGGTTGTGGTACGACACAAGCCATGTAATGGCATGGATCATCCATTGAGTTTAAGGCACTTTGTTTAGGTAGTTGTAAATGAGGCATAAGTGTCTTAAGAGAAGTGGATGATAGGGTTGTGGTACGGCATAAGCCATGTAACTACATGAATCATCCGTTAAACTTGAAACACTTGGTCTAGGAGAGATCTTTACGGTCTTATTGTCACAATATGCTTTAAATCTATTTTTCACAAAAGACAATTTTATTTGAAAAATGAGTTGATTTTTTATATGGTTGCTCTTGCTAAGTATATTCTCGATACTTGCCTTACTTCACAGATGATGGACTCATTCAAGGGAATGATAGTTACTTGGAGGATGAAGATCAAGAGCATGTTTATTTTATTTCGTAGGATAGGTTGATTTATTGAGAATTTTCATTGATTGTACTTTTTGAAAGATTAAGTATCCTTTGGAACTTTGAGATTTATGGCTATTATGGAAATGTTATTTTATTTTATATGAGATGAATAAACTCCGCTGCAAATCCGTATGTTTTATTGAATGATTTTAGGAATCTACTTAACTAGTAGATAAACCCCTTAAGGGTTTCTTGTTCACTACCTAAGTAAACTTGATATTATAAATTACGATCTCGTCCTCTACATGGAGATTGGGGCATTACATAATACATATGAATCCATTATTTTTAAGCTTAAACAACTCTTATATATTGTACAATAGGATCGGCGTAGTTATAAGGGAAAAAAATTCGTTTCCATGAAAGTATAGATCAAACCAAGTTCTTGAACATATATTTAATCCCATCCCTAGAACAAGTGTAGAACATAGGTTTTGAAAGAAAAAAAATCAAATTTCGGATGAAATCTCATCCTTTTTTTTAGATTTGGTTGAAAACCTCTTCACTCTTTGCTATAGATGTTGTTGGAGGGTTGTTAATGAATAGGTGGCCCGGCCAAAAACTCAGGCAATACTTCTAGCAAGGTGAGAAGGCAGGGGGGGGGGTAGTAAGAGCACCTAGATCTCGCCTACATCTTGTTGAAGACTCGAGATATCTCTACTTGATTGATATCTAGTGTTTTAAAAACAGTGGTTTGACTGTGATTTCGGTCGTACTGAGATCTCAGTTCAAGATCTTGGCCGATATATTGAATATTCCAGGTTTCACTTCCTATCTTGTCTTGGCTTTTGGAGAAAACAAGATATCTCATGAGACTTGTAAGATCTTGAACCATTCTTCATACAGAAGACTGATTCCAGAGTCAGTGCAGGGGCTTGACTTTAAATACAAACTCCAATCCAGCAACTTGGGCTTTGAACACCAAGAAGCATGCAGCCTGAATTTAGCACCACGATATAAAAACTGTCTAGATTTTAAGCATTAGACAAGTTTCACTCAAGAGAGAAGCAACAGCAGCTTGCTTAAGCAATTTCATTAATTCTAGTCTAATTGTATTCTTCCATGATGGGGTATTAAATAGGGGCTTAACAGCCTTGATTAAAAAGTCCTTATCAAATTGAAAGTTGGGAACTAACTCACAACAGAACACTTCCCTCTGCATGGTGCTGCCTGATGCTTCTGATCAATAGGAGGGAAGAAGAACATTCATTCTATTTGCGTCGATTGTTTCCAGTATCTCTATTTTCTTGCTTGGTCCCGGGTTTGTCTTCTAACTATTTGAGGGGATCATTTTTCACTGTACATAACTGGTGACACCCCTGTGCCTACTGAAGGAACTGCAGAAAATACTTTATTGGCCAATTATGCACTCAGTAGGTCTTTTTTCCTCTACCAATGAAACCAACAATTAATAATAGCTTCCTTTTTATGAATTCTGAAAAGGAATTATGATGCAATGCAACAAACATGAAACATATGCCCAGACCAGTAACTACGCACAAATCTATGAGCTGTCGACGGGTTATTGAGGTGACTTAGTGTTCTCTTACATCCTTTTGTGCTGCTGTGAATGCTCTCTAGCAACAATTGAATTTTGACCATCCTATTATCATGGCGTGTGCTAGTGATGCCACTAACTTTTAGAATGTCTTAGATAGAATGGGTGTATGCATTCATTGCTGGCCCGAATCTACAACCAGTTTTGCATTCAAATTCTTGGCTGGAACAAGTTTCCAACCCTTCTTCAGGTGTATAATCTGCTTCAACATGAATAAATAAAGATACATAGTCTCATTATCTCATAAATAGAGATTCATAACAAATCATAAATAGAGATACATAGTCCATGGTAGAATGGTTGATTCCTGCATCATTCTCTCTTTTAATGTCTATCATTTGAGTGTATTGTTTCCAAGAACAGTTCTCTTCTACTTTGAGGGGACTGATTCTAGGTCTGATATACTACAACTATTGTTTCCAAGAACAGTTCTCTTCTACTTTGCGGGGACTGATTCTAGGTCTGATATACTACAGCTATGAAGAATCTTGCTGCTGTTTTCTTCACTTCTCTATCCAGAGACTTTGACAACATTTAATGAAAGAATTTACATAATTGCTTGTATGTTATTTTAGTACTATCATGCATGTGGAGTTGTGATTCATCCATCAGAATCTGATTGTATGCATTTCAAGAAGTTTGACCTGGAACCAGTACCTGCAAAGTCTTACTTGCTGCTATTCTCATACATTCTTTTGCTTAAGGTTTACCCTCTGATACAATTTTCTTCTCCTAACCATGGTGCAAAATTCGATCGAAACCATTGAATTTTCGACCGAATTTTCACATTTTGAGAACCTCGAAATGAAACCTTGATGGAGCAGAAAAAAGTCCTAGGTTTCGATCAAAACTTGGGAAATTTCGACGAAACTCTGCGAAACTGGGTGGAAACTTGGTTTGATCTGACTTGGCCAGCCGGTTCATGAGAAAAAATTTGAGAGAAACGTGGGAAATTTGGTGGAAACCTGGGACTTTTTCTTGCAAGTTTCGTGGTTTCCTCACATTTTTGAATTTTTTTTCTTTCATTCATGTTTCCCCAAATACCATAGCCAATACCCCCTCCATCAGGACTTCCCTATCCAAATTGTGTATTCCCTCAGATTGGTGATCTTAGGCATGTTGATGACCAAACTTATAGAGCTGCATTTGTCAATTACCTTGACAACCATAGGCATAACATGTCATGGGATGTCTATATTTGTTGGTCGGAGGAGAGGATGTTACAGGCACAGTACTACTTAGCTCACGGTCACAGGATGGATCCACTGATGCACACCTTTTGGCATTGATTGTACTTTCCTCATGGGATGGATCCACTAAAGCACTCCTTTTGGCATTTAATTGTACTTTCCTTTTATTGTCAGTTACTTTGTATTTGATGTTTTGAACTTAGAAGTTATATATTGAATGTTATCTACTTAAGTAGTTAAGTTATAGTGTATTTTTTGGACAACTTTACATTGATGTTATGTATATTGATTGGCATACCTACATTGATTTTTTTTAGCAAAATGCATGTGCCAATGTGTTCTTTATACTCTAATTAGCTTAAATACAGAGTCCCACCTCAAAATACTTCCTAAAATCTGTCGAAACTTGCACGAAAAAGTCCCAAGTTTTCTCAAAATTTCCCAGGTTTCCACCTAAGTTTCCCATTTTCACTTAGTTGAAACTTGAGTTTTCCTTGAATTTTTTTCTATGCTCCTAACTTCCTCCAAATTTACTGGTACGCAACTCTAAATCCGTACCTTGTTTGTTTTCCTTTTAGTTCCTTGCTGATATGCTATTCCTATTCCACTTCTTGTTCCTTGTAATGATTTTTACTAAATACGAAGTCTCGCTGGTTGATGTATAAGGAAGAAGAACAAGGATTGATTTACCATTCCATTTTATCTTATTAGATCACTTGATAGGACCTTGTGCTGCTATTTGCGTTGTTTTCAAAAGATACAAAGAGCTATAATCCTCATCTCAGAGAACGAACAAGAGCTGGTGAATGAAAATGCCATTTCTGTGTGACCACTCTTCTGTTGCCATCAGTATGGGATTAAGATCAACATGTCTTCTAACAGAACATTTCTGGAGGTGGAAGAAAGATTTACAACCTTTGATCCCCTTTCTAGGTTGACCTTGATAATCCTGTTAGGTCTTAACCAGTCAATGAAGCACGTGGCCTCTTCAACATAAATATTTCTCCTATTTACCAGTTTGGTTGTTTATGATACATAGTCAAATTTTGCATACATTACGCAACTGAAAATGAGCTGGTGCCTCCTTGCAGATATTTCAGTCTGATGCCTCCGGGAGATTTCTTTTTCTTTTATTAATTAATATTGCATCCTAAGAGAAGTGTTACTCTGGAAAGTTAAATAGCACTGTTTTATTGCAGGCAGAAAAAGTGACTGTAGTTTTTCCTATGAGATTCAAGGACTCTGTAGATACTGTGCTGGCAACTTCCTTTTTGCAGGTGAAGTTGTTCCCTCACTTGTTCTTCCTCTAATTTTCCAAAATCAGCGTCTATCTTGCCGGGTTAGTACTCATTGTTGAGCCTATGTTCAACGGTGATTGTATTTTATGCTGTGAACAAATTATAAATTTTAAAGTCTTAAATAGAAAAAACTTGCATCCAAAGTCTGATGCTGGAAGAACTCCTTTTGGTATGAAACTGCTGATCATGTCTAAAATGAATAGGTTGGATTCAGCAAGTGCTTGGGTAGTTTATTTTTGGCAATCTAAGTATGGCTGAAAATATAATTGTCCTACAGGAATTTGTGGAGGCAAGGCGCACTGCTGGACTCAACAATGCCCCTGCTTGTTTATGGTCTCCTTCTCCTCCTTTAGAACTGAAGGGAGCTCCAGCACAAGCGTTATCTGCAAATGCAGGATTTGTTACATTCGGTAGTTTGAGGCAAAATCAAGAATATGTTTTGCTTTTTTCTTTCTCATTGGACTCTTATCTGTTTTCCTGTTCTTCAGTTATACTCCCTCGCCATGTGGAAGGCAAAAAGTTGGACAGAACTGTTTGGAGTTTATCAACATTTCATGCCTCTGTTAGTTACCATGTAAAAGTGAGTTTTCCTTCTCAACCCTAAACAGCTTAACAAATGAAACCTTTATCATCTTTAGAACCTGACTTGTGTCATAGAGAGACAGCCAGCCTTTATTTATAGAGTAAATTGCTTTGACACCCCAAATAGAGGTCTTTAAACATTGACACCCCATTTTATCTTTGGAAAGTATAGAGTCTAGAGATAGCCCAAAGTTGGACTTTATTGAACACATTAGTCCAATCCGTTGCTGAATGCTGTTAAATCATCATTAGTTTTTTTGAGAATTCCCATAATACTTAAATTATCAGAGATAGGATAAATATGTCTAGTTTGACTTGCTAAAATGCAAGCATCTCTATGGTAACCTTCAAATTACATTGCTTAACCAAAGCAGGGAAAAAAATCTAGATTAAGTAGCCAATGCAGGATGACTGAGACGATGATCAGATGATGCCACTGAAGTAAAGTAAATAAAGCAAGAGTAGGAGAGCCGAAATAGGTGAGTGCAATCAACTGCAAAGGAGAATGGTCAAGCAACTGCAGCCTACCATCTCGTATACTAGTGCCAGTTGTACGCCTTGCTTCCAGGTCTTAAAACACACAACAAGATGGAAAGAGGTTATTTTGCAGTTGAAGTCTTGAGTAAGGCTACTAATAAATAGAAGGGTAGAAGAAAAATTCGGAATGTAACACAAATGATAAATGTAAAGAGGGAGAACAATTAACAATGCCCCTTTTCAGAATCTAAACCATCAGCAATATGAACTTTTTGTTATTAGAAACAAAAGAGTAGGAATAGAATAAGGATTGAGAACTAGTTATGTGATTAGTTGCGTCGCGGCATGGTTTGAGATCTCGGTCTCAATAGGGATCTCAGCCCTCACAAAATCAAGATCTCACGAGATCTTATTCAAGATCTAGTAAAAATCCCTGGTCGACGGATCCCAACTTGATGGCTCATCTCGGTGGGTAGTAGGGATGGAATTTGGTATTTAACCTATTTTAGGCCTCTTAAATGGAATGTTGGCCCTAAATTTGTGAGAAAACAATTGTATATGAATTCCAACTTGACCCTAACTTTGAAATTGATACGCTAAAGGAGTGAACGTGCAGAGTTGTAAAACATGCAATACACAACCATTGCTTGATATAAATTATAGCATAAAGCTTTATAGTCAAATAATTCATCAAATCTATTCAGTTGTTTGGAATTTCACATTATAACATCGATGTACTTATAAGGTACACTATGAGAGTAAAAGAGTAAAATCAATGACTAAGCAGCTCCTCCAACTTCTGCTCCACCAGCACCAGCACCACCTCCACCAATATAAAGCCTAGTTTTGGGGGAAAAAAAGAAGGAAAAAAGAAGAAGTTTGGAAAGAACTCTCACCTGGCTTCAAATTTAGTAGACATTTGTTGTAGATGAATTAAACAGTTTGTTGATGTGACCTAGGTAGAGTTCCCCCAACTTTGCGGTGAAAAATCCATCCAAAACATCAAAACCAGTGAAGGGGGAAGGAGCTTTGAGACAAGTCGAGATCAAGGTATCTTTACTCATCTTTACTAAGATGAGGTATTTTTAAGGATGGGTAGGACCCAATTCTCGGCCGAGATACTGTACTTTCTTTGGTATCGACTTGTGTGAGATCTCGCATTGAGGTCTCAAAAAAGAAAAGATCTTGACGAGATCTCACGAGACCTCGAACTATGTGTCGGAGTCAAATAGACCAGGAAGAGGACTTATTGATGCATTATGGCAACCCAAAAGAGTATTTGAGGTAGTGGAATTCGCAAAAGAAGTAACTGTTGTAGAACCACACTGGCATTGGAAGTTGGTCCAAGTGAATATGACTTAAGATGGTCATCTACAAATGTAAGTGCTAGAGCTCATTTGAAGAGAGAGGTGTACTAGGATGGCTGTCAACAACGCATTGATGGGTATGTCCCATGTTCAGTACTAGAAACTCCTCTGAAGGTAGGAGGACATCCATAAAGCTTCTAGCATTTTTCCTATGTGAGATGTTTATGGTTATAATAATAATCACCCTTGAATGGAACACAAGCAAAACCTCCAAAGTCAGCATTACGAGGTTGAGATGTCGGAGAAGAGAGCCCATGGGATGCAACACTAGAGCCATAAGAACCATCAACAAGAGCAGATTGTTTGATGAAAATAGTGTTGATCATTGCAGTACATTGGCTAACCTCTATATCGATGACATAAAAGGCTTGCTTAAGAAACAACTCAAAAGGAAGAACCGGAGTGCGATTCGTACTCCATGTTTAGACCAGCCAAAAAATCATAAACACAGAAGTTATCCTCCCACTTCTGATAAGCAATAGCATAGCTTCACAGGTAGGAGTGAACTTCCTATGGAGGTGCATTGTCTGGTATTACCAATGCAAAGTGTTACTGAGAGAGGGTTCAGATTCTTTTGCTGCAATTGATGGATCTTTCAACAAATTTCAAAACACTGAGCTTTATTAGCAACCTTAAATACGTCACTTTCTTGAATTTCCAGATGGCAGTAGTGTTTTCAAGGAGGTAACTGTCAGCAATAGCAAATTCAACTGGGTTGAGTAGATAGCCTATCATGGGGCATTCATCAGTTTTCCATTTGTCTTGAACTGGACTAGGAGTTGTAGGTTTCACAGGATTGTCATGAAGATGGCCAACAAGATTGCGTGAATCAACCAAAAATGTAACTGATTGAGTCCATTGTGGATAATTGCTCCCATTAAGCTTGATATGATTCATCTAGAAGGAGGGAAGTTGCTCTCATGTATAACTGGAGCCTCCTCTACTACAAATGAACTAGTAGATCCAATAGACATAGTTGCTGGACTGAAGAATATGGAAAACCAAAAAAAGAAAAAGGAAAAAACCTCAGAGATCCCATAGATGGGTAAAAAGGACCCTTGGTGGGAGAAAAGGTGCTCACTACCAAGTGGAATAAGCCACAGAGGCAGTTGAAGGCCTAAACTAGCCGACAAAAGAGATGTGGGAGGAAGGAGGCGTTGTGGAAGGAAATGGAGGCTTTGTGATGGAGACATCACACGCCCACCCATCACTCGTTATTACCAAGGCGGAGGTGACAGTTACTTTCAATTTGGTTCGGCTACTAGGAAAGGGTCATCTGGACCCTTAGGACCGTAGTCCACACCACACTTTTTTTAATATTTTTATTAAACATTAGTATTAGTATTTATTGGATTATTTATTATAAGGGTAGTTCAGGGAATTTCTTTTCATATCATGGGGTTATGGGACTTTATTTTTTCATATCATGGGGTTATGGGACTTTATTTTGTTGGAGTTATTTTTAAACAAGTCTTTTTTCTTGTTTCTTTTATTTCAGTGGGGTTATTTTAGGAAACCTTTTTCCTTTAATTTGCTAATCACCAGCAAGGCAGGACAGATGAAATTAGAAAGGGAAAAAAAAACAAAAAATGAAAGCAGCGGCAGCCATCTGAGGAGCCAGTGACAGCAACCTCCTTCCTCTTTGGCAAGTCTACTTCGACTCCTTTGCTTCAGTTTCTTGTCTAGAAAATCCATTCGCTCCTCTATCTAGCCCTACCCTTTTTGTTCCTCTAGCCTTACCCTTTTTGTTGCTCCAAAAACCTTGTTTTCTTTACCAGGAATTTTTTCTTTTCTTCTCCAAAACCTCATGGCAGCCTGTTTCTGCAGAAAATTTCTTCCCTCTTGTTTATTATTTCCTCTTCTTCTCCATACCCTTATGGCAGCCTCTCTTTTCTCTGGAAGTTCTCTTTCTTCCCATATCCTCACGGCAGTTGCATTTTCTGCTTCTAACCCTTTTCTTCCCCTATATTGGCCTTCTTTTTCTCTTCTGTGAACATTATATTGGCACTATTATTTTTCTGCAATCCTTATTTTCCTAATCCATGTTCTACTTTTCTATCCTTTATAGTGATACTGCCCCATTCTTGCTGTCTTGTTTTTTCTCAGGTGTTGCTGTCTTCTTGTTCTAGCATAATAATATCTTATGATGCCCATGTTGGTTGGCTTGGTTTAGGAGTTTTTCTTCCCCTTTTTTTTTTAATTTATTTATATTTTTGTTTTTTTAGACGTTGGATGTAACACTTGCTTCTATATTGAATGACAGATTGATCATAATGACTTTGCTGGAATTTTATTAAATTTGAATGTAATGCCCCTAACCCCCTGCCTAGTTGTGTGGATTGATCATATAAGAATTCTTACTTGTCCCCTTGGGTTTATAAGAAGTTTACTCTTATATTATTGATTGCTGAATTTTATTCCGTACTGTTATCTTAGTGTGAGTCTAGTTTGTGTTGTGCAAGCCAGTCTCCCAGTTTCCCTTAGTGTTCTAGATGGCGTGGATCCTGTTTCTTTTAGAAGACCCTTGTTCCTAGGGCTGTCCTACATCAATTTGGCAGTGTAACGGTAGGGTGGTGGTGCTGTGAGGTTGAGGTGAAAGTGGTGGTGGTGGTTTGGCGGTGTGAGAGAGAGAGAGAGAGAGAGAGAGAGAGAGACAGTGGGGGTGGGTGCATTGGGTGCTCTTTTTACTGGAAAAAGAAGAGATAGAGGGAGTTATTAGGTTTAGGGGGAGTTTGTTTCTTAGACATCTCCTATTTTGTGTCTTGAAACCATCGGCGTTGATACCATGATGATTTTAGATAAGACACATCCAGCCTTTATTTATATTAATAGATGAATACAAGAAAAGTATAAGTACCCAATGTGGAATATTACAAAATAATATCCTATGGGCAATTCTTTATGTGGAGGGTCTGGGCCAGAATAGGGCCTAGGGTGATAGCCCCATACCCTACAGCCCTTTTGTAAAATCAGGGGTATTTTGGTAATTTTACAGTATTCTGGTAGAGTTAATTTAGGGTTTCATCGGGTCCAGTATGTTTGTAGGATCCTAGACCTACTTATATTTTTGGATTTGTTTCTTGTTTGACAATTTATTGAAGAGTCTTAGCTAGGTTGGGATTCCCAAGTGGTAAGGGAGTCCCTGCTTGCAGTCCACTTCATACAAGGATTCTATATCTACTTTTATTTTTCAATTTGGATCATCCTAGAGTGATTTATGATAGATTCCTTGTATGAATGTGGGTCTCTAGTCCAAGTATGAATCCTAGTTAGATTTGCTCTCTAAAGTTGAGTCCTAGTGTGAGTTCCTTCTTAAATGCTACTAAAATGCCTCTCCAATATTAAAAGGCAGATCATGTTTAATGAATAAAACTGGAGATTGGAAGGAGTAAGCTTTGAATTGTGGGTTCTCTAAGAGGGAACTTGCTGCTGTGTTTGTGAATGAATTCTGCAATTTCGAAGTTCTTTGAGGCCCTTTCTTCTTATTCAAGTAAGTACAGCCAAGCCTCCTCCCTTTCTCTTCTTCTTCCCTCATCCGCAGCTTTCCCCATCCCCAAACCCTAATTCTGTAGTTACACCCCGCTTTGCATATCATCCCTCCCCTTCCGCAGCCCCTACCCGTCCTTAATCTCTATTTCCTTAACCCCCCCTTCCCCAACCCTTGTTCATCATTCCTCAGCCCCTCTTCTCTTTTTTGCTTCTTCATCGTCTTCCTTCTTACTTGTGACAGCATAGGAAATCTAGGAAATTAAAACCTGGAAATTTTCCCAACTCCCTAAATCCCTCACCCTTTTAGGATTACCTTCCCCTTCCCTTTACTCACACCCCATCCCTACCCTGTCCCCTTCCCTCTGCACCTTTTCTTCTTCACTAGAAAACCCTGAAATCCAAAAACTTTTAAAACTAATTCTCCTCAACCTCTCAATCAAACCATAAACCCTTTTAGGATCATCTTCCCTAAACCCTACTTGACACTTGACCTAAGCCTAACTCATCACCAAGAAACCCTAGAATTTAAGAAAACCTAATTTTCTAAACCCCTAGATTTGGAATTCGATTCTGAATTTTAAATTACAGCAAGGGTTCAGAGTTGAATTTCATAACCTAGATCCTAAACCCTATTCTTATCCCTGCTTTCCCTTTCCTAAAACCTAAATCCAGCATTAAAGCTCTAATCCCAGCATAATAGCCCTAATCCCTCAACTAAAGGGTATTACAAAACCGATACAAAACCAACAAACCCTTGTTTACTGCAGGTTTACTTGATTAAGATCCTAAGGGTGAATGTTAGATATAGGGCTTGCATCACTCAATTAAACCCCACATCCCTAGTTCACATCAATGCTATCCATATAGTCAGAATTACAACAGTCTTAGATAATGACTTATGATGGTTCAGAAGATAAAATTCTATGACATTATTTTGGATAAGGGTAATAGTTGTCATGGTGCTGGCAATCCAAGGCAAAAATAATAATAATATAAAAAAGTAAAAATTAAAAATAAAAAGGAAAAAAAACCTATGACTTGTTATGACCAATGCCTTATTTATTAAATGCAGTTTTCTCCAATGAGAGAGGGAGACATTTATGGGTCATAGACCTTGATCTAAGTGGTGATTCCAAAATAAATGAATATAGTGAAAAGATTCCGTATTTACCAGTAGGCCGTTGCCCATCTCTTTTCCTTCCTCAACATGGATACACATTGCATAGTTGGGTCCATTATCAGGATAACAACCCCCTCACCCGCCCCCTTCCTCCTCTTCTCCTTTTCTCCTCTGTTCCCCCACCAAAACAGATGGCTCTTCAAGCTGTCTTTAGCTTTGAAGGCCCTTTTTCTTGTTAAGAGAGAACTTCCTTTGGATATACTTTGGAAGGTATTTGTTCTTGAATTGTGCTTCATGTCTTCCCAAGTCCTAGTCCCATGTCTTCTGACTTCGAACCTTTCTTCATGGGATCTCCACCATTCCTTAGCACAACCAGTCAATGGCAAGTAGAAGACTCTAAACTTCTGGGTTGTACCAATCAAAATGTTCTTTTGGGAAGCTAACCAATCAAGGAAGAACCATGGATCCGTCTGTTCAGAATCATATGCTCCACCTTTGAAAGAATATCAATTTCACGAAGTGCCTAATATGTTAGTGTAGTTTCTTGTGTCAAACTTCTATGGTATTTTTTTTTGGTACTGGTGCTTTTTTTTTTTTTTAATACTGGAATTGAAATGCCATCTGCAAGAGTCGAACCCAAGACCTCTCCACTGAGAAGTATGGATCTTTACCACTCAACCAACCTTGCATTGGCAAACTTCTACGGTATTAGTTAGTGTTCTGTGATGTAGCTGGTGCCGGGTAATGCTTGTCTCTGTGGTCCTCTGGAGTAGGGTGATGCTTTGACATTGTATCAGATGTTGCTCCAATTACTAAATTTTCAACTAATTAGCATTTAGCAAGTTATCCCATGGGGGGGGGGGGGGGGCCGGAAAAAAAAAAAAAAAAAAAAAAAGGGGGCCCCCCTGACAGAGCATTTATAGGTCTCCGTTGAACGTGGCCGTGCCACCTCAAACGACTTTCTCTAAGCTTATCACTTATGGGAGCAACTCCCAGCCCAACTCTAATATGATCGTTTCTTATCTTATCCATCCTAGTTTTGCCACTCATCCATCTTAGCATCCTCATTTCTGCTACACCGAGTTTATCTATATGATTCTTTTTAACAGCCCAACACTCTGCACCGTACATCATAGCTGGTCGAACAACGGTTCTATAAAATTTTCCTTTAAGCTTTAATGGAACACGCCGATCACATAAGACCCCGGACGCACCTCTCCACTTCATCCACCCTATTTTAATTCTTTGGGAAACCTCATCTTCCAAATCACCTCTTTTACTTATGATTGAACCTAGGTACCTAAAACAATCACTCTGAGAAATCTCTTTATCGTCAAGTATCACCACCTCATCATCTGGCCGATCATGACTAAAGTTACAAACTAAATATTCTGTCTTCGATCTACTAAGTTTAAAGCCTTTTGATTCCAAAGCTAATCTCCATGATTCTAATTTGGTATTAATCCCCACTTGGGTCTCATCAATCAACACAATATCATCCGCAAAAAGCATACACCAGGGGACCTCATCTTGAATGTCTTTGGTTAATTCATCCATTACCAATGCAAATAGATATGGGCTTAAAGTTGACCCTTGATGTAGCCCAACTGTTATTGGGAATTCATTACTTTGTCCCCCCACTGTTCTAACACTAGTCACCGAACCATCATACATATCCTTAACTATATCTATATATTTACTTGCAACACTTCTTTTCTCTAGTACTTGCCAAATTAACGCTCTAGGGACTCTATCATAAGCTTTTTCTAGGTCAATAAATACCATATGAAGATCTTTCCTACATTCTCTATACCTTTCCATAAGTCTCCTAATTAAGTAAATAGCCTCCGTTGTAGATCTTCTTGGCATAAACCCAAATTGGTTCTCCGTGAATCGTAGTTAAGTGTCTCAAACGGGTTTCAATTATTCTCTCCCATAATTTCATCGTATGGCTCATCAATTTAATGCCCCTATAGTTATTACAACTTTGAATATCTCCTTTATTTTTGTAAATTGGAACCACAACACTTCTCCTCCAATCATCTGGCATTTTCCCTGTGCTCATAATCTTATTAAACAACTTAGTCAACCAAACTAGTCCATGGGTTCCTAAGCTCTTCCATACTTCAATTGGGATTTCATCGAGACCTTGTGTCTTGCCGAGTTTCATCCTCCTTAAAGCTTCTTTTACTTCGGACATCGAAATTCTACGTATATAAGTTCGGACCTTGGTGCCTTGGTGAAAAGTGTAATCGTCCGAAACATAAGTGCTTGAAGAATGCTCATTTAGTAAACTAGAGAAAAAGGTTTCCCATCTTTTCTTAATATCCTCCTCACAAACTAATACTTTACCATCTCCATTTTTAATACATCTAACATGGTCAAGATCTCTACTCTTCCTATCCCTCATCTTAGCTATCTTATAAATAGATTTTTCCCCTTCCTTTGTGCCCAATTTATTACACAACTCTTCATATTTCCTTTCCCTTGCTTTTCCTGCAATTTTCTTAGCTTCATTTCTATCCAACCTATACCTATGAAGATCCTCAACATCTTTAGTTCTTTGCCATGCCTTAAAACTAGCTTTTTTATTCCTAATGGCAACTTGAACCTCACTATCCCACCACCACGTCTCTCTATAAGAATGAGTCTTTCCTTTTGATTCACCTAGAACATCTTTAGCCACCTTCTTAATACACATAGCCATCTCATTCCACATTGCATTGGTATCCCCTTTAAAATCCCATTTTCCTTGTTTGACTACTTCATTAATGAAGGATTTAGAGTACTCTCCTTTCAAATTCCACCATCTTATTTTGGGATAGTTTACCTTGGACCTTTTATGTGTTCTTGGGACTAAGCACATATCCAAGACCACAAGTCTATGTTGTGCAGTTAAGCTTTCCCCCGGTATCACCTTGCAATCCTTGCACAACAATCTATCAGTCCTTCTAGTTAAGAAGAAATCTATTTGGCTTCTATGCTGTCCACTTTTGAAAGTAATTAAATGTTCATCTCTCTTTTTGAAGTAAGTATTTAATATAGATAAATCAAAAGCAGTAGCAAAATCTAAAATTGAAATCCCCTCCTCATTCCTTTCTCCAAAACCATATCCTCCATGAACACTCTCATATCCTCTTTGATCTTTTCCAATATGTCCATTTAAATCACCTCCTATGATAATCTTTTCTCCTTGACGAATTCCTTGCATTAATCCATCCATACTTTCCCAAAATTCTAGCTTTAGACTTTCATCTAATCCTACTTGAGGTGCATATGCACAAATTATATTTATGCATTCTTTCTCCATTACCAACTTGATAGCAATAATCCTATCACCCACTCTTTTAACATCCACCACATCATTTTTTAAATCTTTATCCACTATTATACCCACTCCATTTTTATTTGTTTTATCCCCAAGATACCAAAGTTTAAAGTCATCCAACTCTTTGGCTTTTTTACCCCTCCATCTAGTCTCTTGGATGCAAGCTACATTAATCCTTCTTCTCCTCATAACATCAATCAATTCTAAGCTCTTACCAGTTAAAGATCCTATGTTCCAAGATGCCAATCTAATCCTACGCTTATGGACTAGCTTCTTTACCCGCACTCGTCCACGGCGCGGGAACCCTTGCCTACTTATCACCGCATCCGGGCGCCGATGCGACGCGTCGCTTACAGGGGACGCCCTAGCTAACCCTTGCCCACTTATCACTACACCCGGGCCATAGTGTAGCGCGTCGCTTCTTTTGTCGGGGAACGCCCTAGCATAGCTTTTATCATATAAGGTCGAATCCATGAAAAAAGGTTTGGCTAGATTTTTTCCGGTGCCGGCTGCCGACCTGACGCACCAACCCTCCTCCTTTACCCGGGCTTGGGACCGGCAGCAAAACCCCGGGCGCCCCCCCCCCCCAGCCCCAAAAAACCCCACCCCACCCCCCCCCCCCCCCTTCCTTTCTTTTTCCCCCCTTTTTTTTTTTTTTTTTTTGGGGGGGGGGGGGGGGGGGGGGGGGGGGGGGGGGGGGGGGGGGGGGGGGGGGGGGGGGGGGGGGGGGGGGGGGGGGGGGGGGGGGGGGGGGGGGGGGGGGGGGGGGGGAGGGGACCTTAACTTTCCCCTCTAAGAGAGTGCTGTGGGTGGTGTTGTTTGGAAAATCATGATTGGTCACCATGGAGCAACCTTACTGCTTTGAGAACAGTGACAAAAAATGTATGAATTTGAAGCCTGTAATCCAAAGTCAAGTGATTTCTTATAATAACAGGATCTTGCTAAAACTCTGCTTGAAGGATCCTTCAGGACTTCAACCCCTAAAAACTGAGGGTAATCTGCTGGCCAGATTCCCTACGGAAACCTCATATCAACTTAAGCAAGTTGGTGCCCATAAAAGGGCTGCCGCCAACTCTTTGTTGTGATTTCGTTGGTGTTAAATAAATCCCAACATGATCTGGGTTTGAACAGCTGCAATGATTGCAAGTAATGCTCCTGTTTCAGTTTAAATCATGTTCAACAGACACTATTTACAATAGGGAAAATAACACTTATTTGACAGTGGAAATAGAAAATAGAGAGGATATGACTTTAATTTCCACCAATAAGTTTAAACCAGAATCCTGCCAATCCTAAGAGTTTCCAACTGTTAACTCAGCTTCACAACAGCAAAAAAGGCAATAACCATCATTGATAAAATCATTTGTTATTCTAGCTAAGTAAAAAATTTGTGTAACCAACTTACATAGCCAATAGGAAACTTGAAACAAAAAGGACACTTAAAAGTAACTTTTGACAATAGGTAAAGGTCTTTAGCTGACGCCTCCTAAAGAAAGTATAAGAAGAAAAGATAAGGCTATGTGCACACAAGCTAAGGTATTTAGCTGATGCCTCCTAAAGGAAGTATAAGAAGAAAAGTAAGTAAATATATCCGAGACATATAAATTGCAGTGATCCTGCTGCGGAACAAGCGGTTATTGTGAAAATTTGGGCCACAATTACCGCGAGCAAACGTATTATTGACGAGGAGCGCATTTTTGCTACTAATACTCGTACTGTCTTTGTTATTCTGCCCCTCAACAATCCAATTGCAAGAGCGAAACTCTTCTTGCCGGATGCTTCTCAGGTGAGTGGGAGGCTTGATCAGGCGGAGGCGGAAGAAAATTCAACCGAAATAGGAAATTCGACCGAAATAAGAATTCCGACCTTGCAAAAGGCCGAAATTTCAATATTTCGGTCAAAACTGGACACTTTTTTTAATAGAAATTGGAACTTCAATTTCAGGGCTCATATGGACTCAAAATGATTTAGATTCTTGCATACTACCTATTTCAAGCATAATAAACACAATGGAACTAGTTTTTTGCCCAAAAAAAAATAAAAATAGAACCATTGAAAATTTATCATTCAAGTATACTAACAAATGACTGGTTCTGACAAGTGCAAATTGTATTGCATACAGGTAATGAATCATCAACATACATGAATTGTTTGGTAGAATGGTTACATATACAACGAGTCGACTAAATCAAATGATGGTGTCTCACATATATTAAGTTGAAGCCTATATATCATATGTACATAAAATAAAAATACATAATTTTAGAAAATAATTATTAAAATCAGATTATGAAAAAGTGGTAGCAAATAATAAAAAGATAAGTTTAACAAAACACAATCATGGATCATAGTCCTAGGCTAAACATATATTAATTTCAAGGCAATACAAGATCATTTAAGGCATGAACAAAAGAATAATAAAATAGGGGAAGTTTGGAACAGTTGGTATGGCTCATGCTTCATATTCTATTGTGTCCGGAGTTTCCTTTGTAGTTGTTGTGGCTTAGGAGGTGTTTGGAGGCAAAAAATGAGCAAAAAAGGTGTTTGAGGCAAAGGAGTCATGGAAATTAGGTGAAAATGGGATAGAAATCAACAAAAATTAAGGAAAAACAAGTTGGAATGTTGAAATGGTCAAAATTGTGGTCGAAATTGTTGAAATTTGACATTTTTCTGAAATAATTGGAATTTCGTTTCATTTTCAAAAAATGTAAACATAAATTTCGGTCGAATTTTCTTCTATGGGCGGAGCAGATGCCTCAGCAAATAGTCTTCGCCCTTCCATTCAAGTCTTAGTAGATAAGCAAGTGAATGATGAACAAATTATTCTTTTGTTAGCGAATGAATAGCAGGAGCCAATAACTACCAAGTGCAGGGAGGGAGTTAACTCAGGGCTTACCGATTAGAGAGGCTGGCTTACAGATAAGACAACTTTCATTAATGTAATAAAGTGAATCCCATATTCCTACATTCTACCCTTAATTTATGCCCACTGTGAAGAAAACCCATTGGACCAAAGGCCTAACGCATATATAAACCAACCTTAGTTTCTTTCTTTTTCCCACCAAAACAAGCTCTGTTATGTCTTAGGTATATCACAGTTGCAATTTATGTTGTACACTAACAGTGGTATCCTGGTAAATTAATTGCAAAACACCTGACCCCTACTTTCAAAGGTCTAAGTTTTTATACAGTGGAAGGCTTTCACCATGAATAAAAGGTCTAAACACCTTTTGCCACCAAAGTCATTTTCCGGTGATTAACTTCTCTCAGCTTACAAGTGAATGAGCAATTCCATGGCTTTCAAGATTTATTGTTAGTCCGATACCAATCTTGTGGGAGTGACACCAATCATATACTCTATATCATTAGCTGAATCTCTTTCCACAGTAAATTGATAAATCCTTTAGATATGGATGGCTCCATTTCACTTTAAGCAACGGCATTGCATCTCTAGTAGAACCCTACTGCTTTTTTACTTTGATTCTTATCATGGAGTAAATAAATTGTTAATTTTTGAGTTCTTGAAATTCATAATTTCTGTTTATGGTGAACCCATTTCAACTGAGATTGGAAATCCATCTCTTCACTTAGATTTGGCTTAATGTAAAGTGTTAGGTCCTTCAATGGGCTGTTCAATATATTCGTTCTCTTTCATGTCTTACTGAGCTTCTGACTCCAGTTAGTATTTACTGTGTCTGCTTATTCTTTTTGTGGTGGGTTTTCTTTAATTAATCTTGAAAGCTCGGTCTTACCCCGATTGGCCGGTTGAAGAGTTGAGAGAAATCTCTTCTGTTAGCCGATTAGCCACATGGTTTATTTTCTGCTTATTCTTTCATTTCATATTCCATATGATTTGGATATTGATTGATCAGGTCATGTGAATTCCCTCTCTAAATTTCCCCTGCAATCCTCTTCTAGGATTAAGGGGTGGGCTTGGTGGACTAGAGTTGTAGCCCTAAGGTTGAAGCATCCATGCAAACTCCCAGCAAAATTTGGGGTAAGACTGCATAGGAAAACTGCCCCTCTAGACTTTGCTGTGCGGAAGCCTTTGGCACTGGGTTTGCCCTTTTAATCCTCTTCTAGGATTTTTTTTCTTTTCTTCTATGAGCTGGAGTACTTTAGGGTAGTTGAATCTGTGGAGACATTTTAAATGATAAGTTCTACGACAAATCGGTCAAAATAAGGGATTTTAACTGGTATGCTTTGGTCTTAATGCTAGCAGTCATATTGACCTTTCTATATGTGGGTCCCTATATTATCCTTGAGCTTTTTACCTTTGTCACAAGCAACTTCTAAATGTATTCTACCTGCGGGTGGTACTTCTGTTTGTTACAGAGGCATACTGGCTAGAAAATTATTTGTCGCCTTATGGATTGTTCAGCTCTAGCCAAACAAATGAGTTTGATTGTTCTTACATATTTTGACAGTACTTGCAGCCGTGCATATACTGATTCATTTATTATTTTTCATTTTCTTGCAGTGCTCTGAAGGTTTCATGCACACCCGGATGAGACGCCGTGTGGAGTCACTGATACTGGTAACTCCTCATTCTTGGTGTTGTTTTCTTTCCTTTTATGCCCTTTCCCAGCTTCAGTTCTGTTTTAAATGAGACATAACATGCCAAAGTAGTTTATGTGCATTTTAACGTGAAATATCAATGGATGTTGACTTATCACCATGTTTTTCTCCATGATCCACAAAGTATGGTTGCAACTTGGCTGGCAATTTGTAGCACCAGTTTTGGCTGAGAGTTAAGCCATCAATGAGTTCATGCCTCTCTTAGTGCAGGCTGAACTATCACCTTGCCTCTCAGGCTTTCGTAAGTTGTAAATGCTTATTGTGTCAAATAGCACCTCAGATTTCAGCTGGTTAGTTCACATTTTCAGTGAGTGGGAGGTTGTTTTGGTTGCATCATATTTGTTCTTGATGAATATAGTTATTGTATTTTATGTTAAGACTCTTGATCAACCCTGGAATAATTGGGTAGAAACCCTGTAACGAGACCCTCTCCTATGGTTAGGTCACTTGCGTATCAGCTCTTGGAAGCACTTTAGTTCATCACTAAAACACACACAACATTTGAATTCCATAAACAAGATCTGAAGAGGAAATGTAATTGGTCAATGCAATAAAATTTGCAACAGAACTGCATTACAGAACTCCCCGGACTTGAAAACACCAGTCAACATGGCCCAACCGAGAGTCTTCCCCTCCTATCCTAACTACTTTCCTGAGTGGCTGCTCCCCAGTAGAATGCTGCCACTTGTTCCTGTCCTTTTTGTTCCCCACATGATTATTTTGATACCCTATAGCTCCCTTTTCCCTACACCCTCAACATTAGAGTCTTTAACAGTGTAGGATAAATTTTAGATACTAAGTTTTCATATCATAGCATATGTATAAAATATATATGCTAAGTTTTCATATTGTAGCATATGTATAAAATATATATGCATCATTATATGTTATTATTGACCAGTTAACTAGTATATGCACTGATGTAGGGTCTGGTCAAGAATTATTTCCAAGAGTTGACAAAACTGAAGGTCCAGAACTGAACCGAGTGGCCTTCTGTCAAATAGATCCTCAATCATTAACAAAATCAGTCATTATATGCCGAAAACTTATGATATTTGGTCTTAAGATCATTAAAGTTGTATGGATTTAAAAAATCTGTCTCACTAATATACAAGCAGTTACTGAGATCTCAGATCTGGGTAATATTACCTTTTTGAGATTCCAAGATGAGATGTCCTGTGAGTTAATATCTCAGCAATATCAGGGACATCTTGGTCAACTGCTTACTGCATTTGTCGTGTGCTTATTTTCTGAATGCTTGGTTCTAGGCTCTGGTCTTGGAAACAGTCTCTCTTCTCTCTTTCTCTTCCCAATAGGAAAACCCACTGGATAATTTCATTAAAGGGTAATCAATATGCAGAAGGATGGTTCCCCCCCCCCCCCTCTTATATTTTTACTTGTATTTTCAATTTTTCTCATTGGAAAAATGATGATTGATTGCATGATATAGATATAGTTATTCAAGCTAAAGGGCCAAAATTATAGCCCTAATCTTCAAAGTAAACATCTATCTCCAAATTAACCCAGTCCAGTTTGACATAGCTGCTGCTGTTCATGAAGTTTTAGAAATGCCACTAAAATAAGTACTAAATCATTCCGAGTTTGAACAACGCAACTATGGCCTTGAGTCTGGTGCTATTAGCTCATGTGTTTATGTGTGTGTGGGTGTGTTCAATTGCTTCCATGGTTTATTCCACAGGCTCTGGATCGTGCAAAGCCAGATGTTGTTGAGAAGTCAAAGAAAGCTGCGCATAGCAGATCCTTCAAGAAACTGGTTTGTAATTAGATAACTGTTACGCTTTGGATAATTTTTCATGGGTCATTTTGTTGGTCTGTGTTATTTATCATTATACCTATTTTTGACTGTAGAGCCTGAAAGGGAGCCCTAGGTAATTCAAATTCATGAAGATGTGCCTATTTGTCAAGCAGCAAAAGACATTACGAAATGCTTATGGAACCCAAAAGAATTCTTAGTTTTCCTTTACTGTTTATGTTGAAGGCCAGTGCATACCAAGTTAAAGGGCTGACCCCTCTGAGAATTTGTGTATTGCAATTTAGTCCAGTTGCGGCTGAAACTCCAGAATATCGCGAATTTGTGTGTTGCAATTTAGTCCAGTTGCAGCTGAAACTCCAGAATATCGTTTTGCATTTGCTGGATGATTTTGTACATTCAGACTTCAGTGTTGTTGAAAGTGGATCAATTGCCTTTTCTGGACCTGTATTGTGAGTTGAAAAATATCAATTGGTGATGTGCAATGAAAGAAAGAAAATATCAAAATTCCAGTCAGTTTTATTGGAGAATTTGGAAATAATTGTTCAAGATCTTCAGTTTTCTAATGCATTCTTTATAGACCCCTTGCATTTTTTTCTTCTTTCTGGTAACATATAACCCCCCTTGCATGAGGAATGCATAAAACTTACATCAACGCTAGTGCACCATAGAATGCATCATTCTGAAATCCTTAAGTCTTGTTAAATTTTGCCCACATGCCTTCCTGCATTTAACAGGTCCAAGGAGGTTAACTTGAGGTTGATTTATTTATGGGCAAATGACCTCTTGAAATGAATTTTCTTTTGTAGGAGAAAATGATTTCTCACTCTTTATTAGATAGATGGTTTAGGTTTTTGGTTATTTGCTTGACATTTAGAATGCCAATTTAGACACATTTTCAGTGAAGATTGGGTTGTATTGAAAATTGGGTTATGCAATGCAATTACTAATACTATATCTGTGGGATAGAGGTTTGTGTCCCCTCATATTTCTTTACCATATGTTTAAAGGGTGTTCATCTTTGTCAACCTTATTAGTGTGCAGAGTGGCATTCAATACAATGACCAATATGATATATACAACAGCCAATATGGTAACTAAATTTAACTCCTTTTAGGTAAACACAAATAACTTTTTCGGTGGGTTGAGTTTTTAAGTATGGTTTTACTCTTGCTTCTAATGCAGATTGAGTATGCATTTGGTGGACCGTGCATTAGTTATGTGAAAGACCGTCATGCCAAACAAATCGAGCCGTCGGATCGAAATCTCGACCGGAATTTAGGATCTGATGGTCTGAAATTTTGCTTGATGGTCATGCGCATGACTGAAGCAATTTCAGCATTTGGTGATTGTTCTAGCAAATTAGCTTTCCGGTAAAATTATTTTTACATGTTTTTTGTGTTGGGCAATCACTCTTTGTTTAAAAATGGGCTTCTAATAGACTTGTTCTAGAACTATTCTCAATTAGGCCTCAATGTGAAAAATCTAATTTCCTAATGAGGACATGGAATAGGAGACCAAGGTAAAAAAGTTTGCAAGACAAGGTTGGGGTGGAGATGAACTAGAGAGAATTTTACTATTGGGATCATATTATTAAGGGCGCGTTTGATAACGTTCTTAAAAAACGTTTCTGGCGTTCTTTTGTTCTTTAGGAACGGAAGAACGGGTTAGAGGCGTTTGATAAAACGGTTCGTTCTTCTATTCTTTTAGAACGAACCAGTCAAAAAAGTGTTCTAAAGAACGCTTTTTGCATAACATAAAAAATATGTTTTTACCAAACAACAGAAACGAAAGTGACAAAATTGGTTCAAATTGAAGCCTTAGAACAAGTTTATCAAACACCAACTTATTTTTCAACAAAAAAAAAAAACACTAACATATTCTATTTAGTGTTTTAAAAATATTTTCAGAACGGATTTATCAAACGCTCATTTTCAAGTAAAGAACGATCTTTTAGCACAGAAACATTAAAAAACGGTTTTACATAAAAACCGGTTTCTCAGAACAGAAATGTTACCAAACGCATACTAAGTTTATGTTCCCTCGACATGACGTATCTTACATGTTCTTCAAAAGTAGACTTTTAGATCATTATTCACAATTCATTTTTTAAAAACAAATTAACAAATCATTTTAATAAGGGTAAATTTTGTGCTTCCTCTCTATATATTCTTATTCTCCTCTGATTGCCTTAAAACAATGAACTCTTAACTTTGTTTCTCGCTTGATATTTTAAAATGGTCAAATCACCCTCTATTTTCGTCCCTTTAATTGATTAAATCAATTTCTTTCTTTTGTTGATCAAAATTTTTCTTCATTTTCTCCTTTTCTTCTTATAAGAGTCTATTGTATGCAATTAGGTGTGTTTTTTTATCTTTTTCTTCTCCCTTTTTTATAATTTCTTTTTCTTTTATTTTCTTTGGTGGATTCTTATAAAAGAGGGAGGATTTAAAAAAAAAAAAAATACACCGAATAGTGTTTACTGGATTCTAACAAAAGATGGAGGAAGAAAAGAAAGACATTTAA
Source organism: Hakea prostrata (assembly GCF_041222555.1). Taxonomy (NCBI): domain Eukaryota; kingdom Viridiplantae; phylum Streptophyta; class Magnoliopsida; order Proteales; family Proteaceae; genus Hakea; species Hakea prostrata. Next base: position 39,222,195 of record NC_142603.1, read on the forward strand.
TCTATTCCTATAGAAAAAACAAAAGAAAAAAATATATACATAAAAAAAAGAGCAAATTGCATTGGTACAATAAAATGGAGGCCTTAAAGTAATAACACCCTACTTTATGTTTGAAAGACATAGACATTCCAAAATTGAATTTTCGTTGGGCATATTAATCCTATTTGTTACGAAAAACAATTAAATCACCATTTTTTCCCCTTCATATTTTAATAAAGATATTTTTAGAATTGAAAGAAAATAAACAATGATTTAATGAGTTTTAGTGACAAATTAGACTAATGTATCTAATGAAAATTCAATTTTGAGGTGTCTATGTTTTTCAAACATAAAGTAGGGTGTCAGTGCTTTGAGGCCTTCATTTTAGGGTGCTAATGCAATTTGCTCTAAAAAAAATACATTTAAGTATGAATTCCTATAAAGAGAGAGAAATGAAAGAAAAGGAATAAAGTAAAACAATTAAAAATCAGTATAATTGATTAAATAAGTAAAAATAAAAAATAACTTGATTATTTTATAATATTAGGAGAGAAAGAGAAGTAAAAATTTCATTTTTTTTAACGGGAATAAGAAGTGAAACTTATGAAAGAGTACATAGATCAAGTAGAGGGGTGGGATGCGAGAGAACATATTTCTCTTTTCTTTTTTTTTTTTGGTAAAATAAAAAGTTTCATTAGAAAAGATATTAGAGCTGAAAGCACTTACATATAGTGTCTATACTGTGACGAGAGTCATCAACCTGTGTGGCTGCATAATTTGCCTGTTTTTCAAAAAACAATTGGAGCACTGGGTTGGGGAATTCAACATATTTCATATATTTGGTAGCATTAGCCAACTCCATTAACGTTGCTAATATATCAAGGGGCCACTTCTCTGTTGATGGACATGGCAAAAGCTTTGTAATCTGGTGGTGATTAGTCCAAATTTCATCAATTTTTATCCCCCTATCTGATGCTTTATCCATTTCCATATGTAGGGCAAAAAATGTGGTGTCCAAAATCCCTTTAGTCTTCTTTCCAAAATTGACGGTCTGTAGATGTCCGTCTCTGTATATCCCAATACTCCAACCTGTTACTCCTAGTTGCTGGTAAGGTAGCCAGCCCTGCACATATCAAAATATTTATGTTAGTTTGAGGAAAATAGATACACTAATTTCTTTCAAATTCATCTTCATTAACAGTATTGAGCCCATTTTCAAGATTGACCAAAGATACCCTATTTTCATTTTGTAATTTCAACTCCTTAGTCCAATGATTTGTACTTTTTAATACCCTCATTGGGTTTGGTATCTTGTTGTTAAACACCCTCTTATTTCTTTCTTTCCAGATGAAATAACAAGTTATTATGAATACCGACATAACCCGTCGCCTATCATCTTTGCTTAGTTGTGTGGTCATATCATGACAGTAGGTGATAAGCGATGAGTTCTGCCAGTTTTCAGTGCGAAACCCGAGCGGTCCTGCAGCAGGATTCTTTTTCCCCAGTCACATGAAATAAGAATGTGCCATATTGTTTATTCTGATTTTCCACATATTGCACATTCCGCATTCATGTCTGACCATTGAGCAAGTTTGGCCCTGACCGGCAGTCCCGCATTTAATACACGCCAAAAGAATACTTTAAATTTTGGATGTATAGGAAGGTTCCACATTTGGTTCCACCACTTAGCAAATTGATAGTCATGGGTTGAAAACCTTTGTTTAAGTATTTCTTTGAAAGCCAATCTGACTGTGAAATCTCCATTTGGAGAAATTAAGGAAGACCAAGAGTCTTCGTGGTCCGATAAATGAATGGAGCGGATCATTGCAGAAAGAGAGTTTGAGGATATCTCCCTGTCTCGAATTTGATTTTAATGTAATTCTCCCACCATTGCAGCTACTGATGTGTTCTTGGCCATCTACTGAAATCCTAATTTGTTGCTATAGCTTGTGCTTGATGTTGTTCCCATGGATCGAACCAGAACGATGTGTCTCGTCCGTTCCCTACCTTCCTTCCCACCATCTTCCTCAACTATGGGAGAATGCTTGTTATACTATTCCAAATCCATGATCCCCTTTTTTTCCGAACCATTGGATCAAAAATACTTCGGTTCTTGAAATATTTGGCTTTGAATACCCTTACCCAAAGTGCATCCGGGTTTGTGATTAACCTCCATTCCTGCTTTAGTAACATTGCCGAATTCTAGTCTTCCATTTTCTTAAAACCCAATCCGCCCATCGCTTTTGGTTGACAACATTTGCCCCAAGAGATTAGATTCAATTGTTTGCTTCTATTTGGTTGATCGTTCTAGAACCTTTGACAGATTGCATCAATTTTCTTGCACGTGGTCTTCGGGAATCTGAGACATTGCATTTGATAGAGCGCCATAGATTGGATTGATGCTTGCATTAACACTCCTCTTCCCGCGAAAGAAAGGTTAGATGCCTTCCACTTAGCCATTTTCGTAGACATCCGATTCACCACTGCTTGTAAAGTTTTGGCTTTGGCCTTGCCTGGAATTAAGTTTGACCCCAAGTATGTTGCTTCTCCTTTAATTTCTTGAACCTTTAAGATTGCCAGCACCGCATTTTTATCAATTGTCGGGACATTTTTGCTAAAGTAGACTCCACTTTTCTCAAAATTTATCTCATGTCCCGTCAGATCAGCGAACAATTCTAGAACTGCTTTCACAGCCAGTACCTCTTCTATATTCGCTTTATAGAATAAGAAAGTATCATCTGCAAAAAACAGGTGAAAAATTCCCGGGGCCCCCCTCCCAACTTTAATCCCACTTAGAAAATTCAGTGAGTTGTACTCATCGAGGAGGCGAGAGAGGACCTCCATAATGAGTAAAAACAGATAGGGACTTAGGGGGCATCCTTGTCTAAGTCCCCGAGACCCCGAGAACCAGGAGAACGGTGATCCCTTTATCTTAACTGAAAAAGTAGGTGTAGAAATTAACTCATTAATGAGTTTACACCAACCTTCATCAAACCACAAGAACTTAAAGATCTTGATTATGATGGACCTATCAGCCCTATCATATGCTTTAGACATATCCAGCTTGAGAGCGATGAACCCTTGCTTGCTACGTGTTTGACGCATAAAATGAAAAATTTCATGAGCAACCATGATATTATCCGTAATTTGTCTATTAGCCACAAAGGCCCCTTGGCAAGGAGAAATTAAAGATGGTAACCAGCCTCTCAGCCTTTTGGCCAGAATTTTAGCAATTATCTTATACGATACATTGCATAGGCACCTATGACCTACCCCTAGTAGTTCTTTTTATTTTTTTGGTAGAACCCCTAGTAGTTCTTCTATTCTGCAGTAAATAAATAATGCAAAATAGGAGGTCAGAGTTCGAATCCCCTCGGGGCCAGGGGCGAAGCCCCGCCTATATTAATTATATAAAAGCTCCCCTGAGGATGTAGTCGTGGTGCGCGCAAGCTGGCCCGGATGAACCTTGAATCCAAAAAAATAATGCAAAATAGTTCTCTATAAACAAATAAAACACATCCGAAAATGCTGGTTTTACCATAAATAAAAGGGAAAGCAATGCGGGAAATATAGTATAATAACTATTGCTAGTCAAAGGAAGAGAAAATGTATCTTTGAATACGATGAATAATGCTACAAGGACATAATTTTTTTGGTCAAATATATACTTAGATCACCAATATTTAGATAAACCAAAAAATACTCCTAGAGGTACAAAGAGAGTTACTTACAATTAGGGGTGCAAGTTTGGCCTTGGTGGCCTGACTCACCTTGAGTACGCCTTGAGCCATAATAAGGCTTGAGCTCAAGAATTTGGCCCTAACTAAGGCCAAAGGTGACCATGAGATTACTCTTTGACCCATCGAATTCGTCCTTGATCTTTTGCCCTGATCCTGACTCTAATTTTGTCTTTGATTTTGGCTCTGATCCATACCCTGATTTTGGCTCTGATCTGGACCCTAATTTTGGCCCTAATCTTGACACTAATTTTGTCCTTAATCTTGACCCTTATTCTATCCTTGATTTTTACCCTGATCTTCATATAAACCTTGATATAAGCCTTGATTTTGACCTTGAGTCATTTTGGTGATATTAGACTATGAGTTCAGTTTTTATATTATTTTTTAGGTAAATTTTTATTTGGACCCCTTGGGATTTGACCTAAGTCATTTTTAATTCTAAAAAATATGAAGTATTTCAAAAAGATTTATTAAGGATTGATAGTTATGTTTGTAACTAAAATACCATTTTTCTTTTTTTTTACTATTCTTTTTTTGTGGAAGACTAAATTACCATGGATTTATTTGTTAATAAGGTTTTGAATAGAGTTTTTTCCCCCCCCTGAATAAGGATATTAATTTATCGAACAATTGTGAATGAAAGCATACTTTATCAAGGATAAGGCCAATCTGGGTTAGGGAGAGGACCAATCAAGGCCAGGGTCAAGGCCAATCAGGGTTAGGGCCAGGGCTAGGGATAGGGCCAATAGGGGCTGATCAAGGCGAAACCAAGGCCAACCCGTCCTGAACATGCCCAATCAGGGACAATCAGAGTGGGAATGGACTTAGATTAGACTATATAGGACTGGGCTTGGGATTGCAAAAGTTCGGCCTAGCCGGACCCTGTTGCAGCCCTACTTACAATAAAAGGGGGTGGGGAGAACATATTTCCCTTTTAGTAAACCCCTATGAACTACCCCTGTTAGTTCTTCTATTCTCTAGAAAATAAATACTGTCATAATGGTTCTCTATGAAACCCATCCTAAAAAAACTATTTTTTTATTTTTTAGGTATCTGAGGTCCATTCCGGCCAGCTTGCGCGCACCTAGATTATATCCTCCAGGGGGGGGGGAAGCTTTGTCGTCTGCACAAGGATCGAACCAATGACCTCACCACTGAGAAGTATGGATCTTACCACTCTACCAACCTTGCATTGACCTAAAAAATAAATAAATAAAAACAAACTATTTTTACTAAATTCCAAAGGGAAAGCAATGCGGGAAATAGTATAATAGCTATTGTTAGTCGAAGGAAGAGAAAATGTATGTGTGAGTATGATGAATTAATGCTACAGGGTCAAATAAAAACTTATATTAGGCTCTCTAGGAAAATACTCCTAGCGGAACAAAGAAACTTACAGGGGGTGGTGAAGACCACCAATATCTAGATAAACAAAAAGTTTCGACCGTATAGTTAGATAAGCCGCCAAAAAGTTTTCAGACCTATTAAAAGAACAAAACTTGTGAAATTCAAACAGATGAGTATAAGATAAAGTATCCTCAACAATGCTGCAACTTGACCAATCTAGAGAATGTTCTAGCGCATTAAGAACTCACACGGCAGCCTGGCAATCTAAGAAAATAACAAGCTTAGATCTAAAGATAAAGCTAAACTAATTTGACTCCTGTTGAGAAATCTATACCTTATAGTAGCGGAGTAATCAAGAAGATTAAATCAAAGAGAAGACACATGGGTTTTACTTGGTTCGGTCTTAGAGACCTACATCCAAGGATGAGTACAGAGGCTCTGCAAACATTGCACTAATCGAATATTAAAGAAGGTTACAGACCTATTGCTACCTAATCTATGCTCACACGACATGAACCAAGAGAGACAACACAAGTGAGAACGACTACACCTAGTATACAACATATAATAGCTCATCTCTTCAAGGCAAACCGAGACCACCAAGCAGCAGTAGTTCCACGCCTTAGAAGCTCTTAAGCTCCATCATCATCATGCGAAAACACCTCAAGAAGAAGTAGCAACAGAGCACCTTCAAAAGAGCCGAACCAGCTCTAACTCTCGAATAGAACAGAGAACCAGAATGATCGAAGATATGAAACCCTAAAGCCCAAAAGAACCTTATATACAAAACACATAAAAGACATCATTACCCTTATATAGAAACACATAAGACCCTCATATCCCTTTTATATGTGAAAAGACCATAATTACCCTAAACACAAACATTCTCCACCTTGACTCGATATTTGTTGTGCAATAACCTCGTGAGTAATCAATAAACTCATCAAAAAATAACAAAACAAAAAACAGATTAGAAAGATAATAACTTCATCATGTTCAAGGCAGACTTGAACTCTCCAATAAGTACCACTTTAGTCATAATGTCAGCTGGATTGATAGAGGTATCAATTTTGCAAACATAACAAGACCTTTAGGAATAATATGTCTAATAAAATGAAGTTTTACTTTCACATGCTTAGTTCTTTCATGATATACACTGTTCTTTGAAAGACACAAAGCACTTTGAGAATCGCAATGCACAAGAGAATGCAAATTCCCAAAACCAAGCTCACTAAGGACCCCTTTAAGCCACGAACACTCCTTAATAGCTTCAGCCAAGGCTACATATTAAGTCTTAGTGGTTGAAAGTGCCATCACATGTTGAAGTGTGGACTTTCAACTCACCAAGTTACCACTAACAGTGAACAAATAACTAGTCAAGGACCTTCTCTTGTCCAAGTCAGCAGCAAAATCAGAGTCACAAAATCCAACAATGTTCATATCATTAACACAAAAATTATCATGAACAATTCTATAAGAAGTAGAATTTTTTAGATATCTTAATAACCACATAACAGCATCCCAATGTGCATCACAAGGCCTACTCATGAACTTACAAATCAATTCAACTGAATATACAATATCAAGCCTAAGCAAATCATGGAATACATAAGACTGCCAACATACTCTTGATAGGGCCTACCAGTTCCAACAACATCAGTAATAGTTCTAAGTTTAAGATGAACACCAAGAGGAGTATCCACAGTCCTATAATTAACATTTCCAAACTTATTCACAAGTTATGAACATAATCTAGTTGTGACAATTAAAATACCTTTAGATCTATTGCTATGAATATCAATGCCAATAATTCTTTTAGCAGCCCCTAAATCTTTCATTTCAAACTCAGATTTTAACATTGATTTCAATTCACAAATCTAAACCTTATCCTTAGATGCAATAAGCATGTCATCAATAAAGTAAAAGATAAATGAAAGAATTAGGACTGAAGTCACAATAATATACATAATTATCATAATAGCTTATTTTATACTTATTCTTGAGCACGAATTCATCAAGTCTCTTATACCACTGCCTAGGGGATTGTTTCAAGCCATATAATGACCTCAATAATAGGCAAACATTTGTCTCACTACCTTTAACATCAAACCTTTAGATTGAAACATGTAAATCTGCTCATCTAATTTACCTTTCAAGAATGCAGTTTTTACATCAAGTTGTTCAAATTCTAAGTCATAGATAGCAGCTAGGGCCAGCAACACTCTAATAGAGGTGTGTTTCACAACATGTGAGAATACCTCATTATAATTTATTCTCTCAGTCTGAGAATAACCCTTAGCCACTAATCTATCCTTAAATCTTGGATGTTCTACACCTAGAATCTCAACCTTAAACTTATAAACCCACTTATAACCTATAAGTTTCTTCCCCTTAGGTCTATTTACAAGAGTCCAAGTCTGATTTTTGGCTAAGGAATCCATTTCTTCCCTTATGGCAGCAAGTCAATGCTTGTTGTCCACACTTTCAAGAGCCTCCTTATAAGTCCTAGGTTCACTATAAGAGAAAATCCACCTGCAACAAGGCTTTCCTTATCAGGAGACTTGTGAATTTCAATACAAGGAAGGGAGCTCTATGGCAACACACTTAAATGAGGTACAAAGTATTGTTAACCAACTCAGTTTTATGATAATGACACTTGATGATGAGTTTTAGGCTTTGTTACTGCTTAGTTCGTTGCCAGAAAGCTCGGAGACCTTAGTCGTATCCCTCAATAACTCGACTCTTGAAGGGAAGCTTACAATGGATATAATGGTTGGAAGCCTATTGAATGAAGAGACAAGGAGAAAATCCTTACGATGAAGCCCTTGTCATTGAAAAGAGGGGGAGAAGTAAAACCAAACCACCTCATCTTCGTGAGAAATCACAAGGAAGATCCAAATCAAGAAGCAGGATCACATGCAATTACTGTAAAAAGGTAGGGCATATGAAAAAAGATTGCTACAAGCTTAAGGCACAAATGGAGAATCAGAGTGAGGACAAAGAAGACCAATAAACCACTGTCATTACCTCATATGGATATATTATCATCGTCTCAACTAGTGACGAGTTTTGCCTCACTTCTACATTCCATGATAAAGATTGGGTCATTGATTAAGGTGCATCCTTCCATGTTACCCCTTATAAAGAATTCTTTACTACATTTGAATAATGTGCTTTTGGTATAGTAAAGATGGGCAACAATAGCATTTCAAAAATCGTGGGAAAAGGTAATTATGTGTGCATCAAGACAAATGTCAGATGCCAATTGGTTCTCAAGGAAGTGAGGTATGTGCTAGATCTCCGTTTAAATCTAATCTCTACATGAAAGCTAAATGAAGAGGGATGCCATAACCATTTTGGCAATGGTCAATGGAAACTTACCAAAGGATCTCTACTGGTGGCAAGAGGTAGCAAATGTTGCACTTTGTACAAAACACAAGTGCAAATATGCAAGACAGAGGTAATTGCAGTAGATGAAGAGTCCACTACAAAATTGTGGCATCAAAGATTTGGCCACCTGAGTGAGAAAGGTATGCAAATTCTCACAAAGGGAATCTTCTGTCAAACACTAAAGGTATGCACCTAAAACGATGTGTTCATTGTTTAAAGGGAAAACAATATCGCGTTACCTTTAATAGAACCTCTTTCTCAATCTTCTGATTTGTCTACTTCAATGCACAAATTGCCCTGCCCCCTCATTCTGTTTGTAATCTTTTAATACAAATACGGCTTACTAATAATTTTAAAAGAAGGCAGAAAATGGAAAGAATTAGCGAATAGCAGGTTCGCCACTTAAGAGGTTTACGTGGTTCAAGAGTTTAATGGCTTGTCACGATCCCAAACCAATGCCCTCACTCTCCCCTACCATTGAGATTTTGGGCAGCGGATGATGGTGGGTGCTTTCGAGTACCCATAGGCAAGGTGTAGGAAGGAGATGGATGAAGGGGGAATTCCTTCACCCACCTAAGGATTGGGAAGGTAATTCGGTCATAACACTACTCTTGGGGATATTATGGGCATTTCACTTTCAAAATTTGAATGACTTAAGGGCCTGTTTGGTTACATGAATTCAGAGATTTCAAATCTTTGGATTCATGAATGCGATAATTATACCTGCTTAGTTGTAAAAATCTCTGGATTCATGAAATTTAGAGATTCATCTATTTACACTAAAAACGTGAATCTATAGATTTATGGGTATGGGGTGAAATCCAGAGATTTCAACACTACTATAAAAGCATTACATTAGCACATTCACAAAAATCACAGATGAATCCACTGATTTCATTCCATAGATTCAGTTTAAAAAAAAAATGTTAATTTTATGAATTATGACTCCATAGATTTAAAATCTAGATATTTGAAATCTCCAGACTCATGTAACCAAATAGGCCCTAAAAGAATCACTACAATTAACTTCTAATTTTGAAGTGGGTAACCTATAAATTTTTGCACTAAGGTGGGGTGCCTGGAGTTTCACTCTCACTAAAGTGGGTAAACTGTAGAAAAAGTCGATCTTTCTAATATCATTGTAAAGGCACAACTGTTCAGATTCATCATTGGACCCATATATCATGGAAACTGTTGTTCCCAGATTGACACTGAGAGGGGGGGGGTGAATCAGTGTCTTCAAAAATTCACCACAATGTGGCTGGGTCTACCAGACAGTGTACCACCACTCTGCAATCAAGGCACTCCAATATGTGCAACAAAGAAAAATAAACAAAAACGCAATGCACCAGAGTTTACGTGGTTCGGCCAAATTGCCTACATCCACGGAATAATACCCTACCTAGGGTTTCGTATATTACTCAATACACTCTTAGATATTTTGACTGCTACAACAGTCCAGGAACACCAATCCCTGTTATAGTCTAAAATGCAATTCAGACAAGGGCACCAACCCCAACCCCCTAGACAAGCTCCAACTTGCTAGGTCATATTATTTTGACTGCTACAACAGTCCAGGAACACCAATACCTGCTATAGTCTAAAATGCAATTCAGACAAGGGCACCAACCCCAACCCCCTAGACAAGCTCCAACTTGCTAGGTCACAATGTAAACCAAGAATTCAAATTCCCCAAATTACATTCATGAGATAGATTCTTCATCACTAAACATAACCTCGAAAATAATAGACAATCACTTGTGAATACGGGTTACCTCTTTCTTTAAAAAAGCCATACAACCATGTTCCTTTCTTTTCTTCTGCTGCTTCTCTTTTCTTCTCTTTCACTTTCTTTCTTGTTCAGCAAAACAAAAGACTTCTTATTCCCATGCTTCAGATCTCCATAGCCAACCAACGTCTTCTGGTTCGACCTCCACGCTATTCCCAAGCTCCTCAAAACGTTCTCTCTTTTGCTGGAGTTTGCTCTCCTTTTATAGATTAATTTAACTCAGAGTTTGAATCAAACTCAGAGTTCCTATCTGACTTAAACAAGGAGTGTTTTAACGTACAAATCGGACTAACTTCTAGATCTCCAATGAACAATCCCACCGTTGGATTTGAAGATCAAGAAGTCGTGAAGCTCTCCTCCAAAAATCGGCTCAATCGGACACTGGATGACCATCCGATGAAGAGGTTGATCAAAACTGGACTCAGAGTTTGAATCAAACTCAGAGTTCCTATCTGACTTAAACAAGGAGTGTTTTGACGTACCAATCGGACTAACTTAGAGATCTCCAATGAAAAATCCCACCGTTGGATTTGAAGATCAAGAAGTCGTGAAGCTTTTCTCCAAAAATCGGCTCAATCGGACACTGGATGACCATCCGATGAAGAGGTTGATCAAAACTGGACAGAGACCCTCAAAAACGGGATTCTTGAGTTTTCTTTATTTGAATTGGATTCTTTCTCTCGGAACCTTTTTGTGTGTTGCTGTACCATATCAAAACCCACTTAAGTTGCCAACAAGATCAAAACCCACTTAAGTTGCCAACAATGACAACACCTTCATTTTAGGCCAATGGAACAACAATCTCCCCCTTTGGAATTGTTGGCAACTCAACCTCATTTTCTCTTTTCTCCCCCTTTGACAACAAGTACAAAGGGTGCTTTGTGCTCCCCCTACCATAGAGCTCCCCCTACATAGACTCTTCCATAGGAGTGCCCACCGCACCTTCCTTCCTATGGAGAGATGACGTTCTATGTATTTTCTCACTTACTCCCCCTTGGAGCCACAACCCCAAGCTTTACTCTTAATCTCTTATGCCATAACAAGCTTTCATCCTCTTGACTCACCATGCCCCTGTCTTCACTAGTGTTTGATAAGACATATAAGTTTCCGGTTGTTCTGGTTCCTAAAGCCACTGCTTTGCCACTTTTTGGCTTCTTGATTTCACAACCTTCTTTAGTGAAAAGAACTTTATATCCACCATCACAGATTTGGCTCACACTAAGAAGATTGTGTTTGAGCCCACTCACATATAAAACATTATTGGATTTTAACTTTCCTTCATCCAGCTTAACTGAGCCTCTACCTTCAATCTTGGCCCCATCATTATTGCCAAATCCCACTGAACCACCTTTCACTACATCAAGACTTGAGAACCTATTCTTGTCACCTGTCATATGTGTGGAACATCCACTATCAAGAATCCAAGGTGCCTCGCTACTATGAGCCTTGAAAGCTGTTTGAACTACCAAGGAATTTATCATTTTTCCTTTTTGTCCTTTCTCAACCCAAACTGCTTTATCTGATACATCAATAGGTTCCATCGGTTTTCTTTGAATTGTTTGTGCATGTCTTTGAGCTAGCTTTTAGGGAAGGTTTATCTCCTTCTGTGAAGGAAGAGCAGTCCAACAATATTTTGCAATATGTCCCAACTTGAAACACCTGAAGCATTCTATTTTAACCTTATCCAATGGAGCAAATCTGTTTATGTTGTTGAATACCACAACCTTGTTTTGTCTTCTACAGTTTGCCACTTTATGTCCAAAGTTGTTGCATCCATTACAATACCCATAAAAGCCTTGACCATTAAATGTTTTATGATAAGCTCCAGTATAGCCTTCTTTACTCATCTTTGGCTTGGTCTTCTCAATATATGGATTCTTTTGGTGTTCCTCATCAAGACTCATTGGATTTGTTGTATTTCTATTTCCATTGGTCTTATTTACATTTGAACATTCCCCCTTTGAGTATCCAAGACCAGTTTTAATATGAAGTGACCTCTGGACACTCAAGATCTCATCTAGTACATTATCTCTTCCCCAAGTAGAAGTAAAGTGAGTAGTCCCTGTCACTTGATTTTCAACTGTCTTGTCCTTAAAGTTCAATGTAACTGGAGTGGATGATGTGGTAGCTTCTAAATAACTCTTCTTTTGTTCTCCTTCAAGTTTTGATCTTAACCTTCCAACTTCTTTCTCAAGTTCTTCACACTCTTCACACTTGAGAGAGAGGTAAGATGATGAGTCATTTATAACATGTTCCAATTCACTAATTGTGACAGTCAACTCCTTGATTGTTGTCTCAGAATTTTCAAGTTGATTCTTCATTTCTCTATTTTTCTTCCTTTCCTTTTTGAGATCAAGCAAGGTAGAGTACAACTCACCAACATAATCAATTTCACCTTCAGTGTCTTCATTATCATCATCTTCAATAGCCATAAATAAAACCTCATCAGTTGAGTCATTGTCTTCATCTGATTCTTCTTCAGAGGAGTAACATTCATTCTTAGTCAAAAGACTTCTCCTTTTGAAATGGCTTTTCTTTTTCTTTGGTAAGAATTTTTTTTCTTTCCCTTCAAATCATTTCTCTCTTCCTCTTCATCTTCCTCTTCATCTATGTTTCCTCTCTTAGGACATTTAGAGGCAAAGTATCCTATTCCACCACAACTGAAACACTTAAAAGGTGCTTTTCCCTTGTGTTTACCTGTTCTTTTCTTAAACTTTCTAGCTAAGTAAGCTATAAGTTCATCATCAGAGTCTTCAGATTCTTTTTCTTCTATGACCCTTAGCTTTTTCATTGCTTTGAATGCTGCTTCCTTCTCGTGAACTTGCCCTTTTCAGTTCTCATCTCATAGGTTTTAAGTGTTCCATATACTTCATCAATAGTGATTGTATCCAAGTCTTTGGCTTCTTCAATGGCCGAGACTTTGGAGTCATATTTGGGAAGCACAGATCGGAGAATCTTCTGACATATCACAGAATTTTCAATTTTTTCTCCAACTCCTCTGATGGAGTTTACAACCTCATTTACTTTGACCATGTAGCTGTCTATGTCTTCTTCTTCAGTCATCTTAAGACTTTCAAATTGTGCTCTGAAGATTTGCAGTTTGGCTTTCTTAACTTTGATGTCCCCTTCATAGATGCTTATCAACTTTGTCCCCAGACTTCTTTAGTCGTATCACAGTCCATTACTTTAGCCATGACTTCTTCATTCAGCCCAGACATGATAGCATTTAATGCCCTGAGATTGTGTGCATAAGCCTTTTTTGCCTCATTGTCTATAAGCGGAGCTACCGATTCCTCATAGCCATTAATCACTGTAATCGCCATACATCATACCCTAGAGATCCAATGTATATCTGCATTCTTCTTTTCCAAAAAACATATCCTGTACCATCAAAAATAGAAAATTTCCCAAAGTCTTTGGAGCTGCCTTCACTTGTGGCCATTCTTACAAACTCTTTGATCAAATCCCGAAGTGGTTACACTTCTCTTCACGGGAACTTGGCTCTGATACCAATTGTTGTTCCCAGATTGACACTGAGAGGGGGGGGGGTGAATCAGTGTCTTCAAAAATTCACCACAATGTGGCTGGGTCTACCAGACAGTGTACCACCACTCTGCAATCAAGGCACTCCAATATGTGCAACAAAGAAAAATAAACAAAAACGCAATGCACCAGAGTTTACGTGGTTCGGCCAAATTGCCTACATCCACGGAATAATACCCTACCTAGGGTTTCGTATATTACTCAATACACTCTTAGATATTTTGACTGCTACAACAGTCCAGGAACACCAATCCCTGTTATAGTCTAAAATGCAATTCAGACAAGGGCACCAACCCCAACCCCCTAGACAAGCTCCAACTTGCTAGGTCACATTATTTTGAATGCTACAACAGTCCAGGAACACCAATACCTGCTATAGTCTAAAATGCAATTCAGACAAGGGCACCAACCCCAACCCCCTAGACAAGCTCCAACTTGCTAGGTCACAATGTTAACCAATAATTCAAGTTCCCCAAATTACATTCATGAGATAGATTCTTCATCACTAAACATAACCTCGAAAATAATAGACAATCACTTGTGAATACGGGTTACCTCTTTCTTTAAAAAACCATACAACCATGTTCCCTTCTTTTCTTCTGCTGCTTCTCTTTTCTTCTCTTTCACTTTCTTTCTTGTTCAGCAAAACAAAAGACTTCTTATTCCCATGCTTCAGATCTCCATAGCCAACCAACGTCTTCTGGTTCGACCTCCACGCTATTCCCAAGCTCCTCAAAACGTTCTCTTTTGCTGGAGTTTGCTCTCCTTTTATAGATTAATTTAACTCAGAGTTTGAATCAAACTCAGAGTTCCTATCTGACTTAAACAAGGAGTGTTTTAACGTACAAATCGGACTAACTTCTAGATCTCCAATGAACAATCCCACCGTTGGATTTGAAGATCAAGAAGTCGTGAAGCTCTCCTCCAAAAATCGGCTCAATCGGACACTGGATGACCATCCGATGAAGAGGTTGATCAAAATTGGACTCAGAGTTTGAATCAAACTCAGAGTTCCTATCTGACTTAAACAAGGAGTGTTTTGACGTACCAATCGGACTAACTTAGAGATCTCCAATGAAAAATCCCACCGTTGGATTTGAAGATCAAGAAGTAGCTTTCCTCCAAAAATCGGCTCAATCGGACACTGGATGACCATCCGATGAAGAGGTTGATCAAAACTGGACAGAGACCCTCAAAAACGGGATTCTTGAGTTTTCTTTATTTGAATTGGATTCTTTCTCTCGGAACCTTTTTGTGTGTTGCTGTACTATATCAAAACCCACTTAAGTTGCCAACAAGATCAAAACCCACTTAAGTTGCCAACAATGACAACACCTTCATTTTAGGCCAATGGAACAACAGAAACAATGCTTGAACTTCGAAGTGTTTAAATTGGGGGCTCTTGGTCAAGCAAGCAACACCAAGCATACCTTCATTACCTTCATCACACAAGGTCCATAACTGGCCCGTGCTCAAATACTCATAATTAGCTAAACAAGGGCAACAAGGTTCAAAAAATTGAACCATCACAACAAAGCCTTTAGGAGAACTGACTCTTGGCTCTCCAATCTAGCCCCGCACGTCTCTTCCAATTTGAATTTTCTACCTTGTGTTTAATACGCATTCATCACAGAATAGAATGAGGTTATTAATGCATGACTAAATACATTTTCAACCCTTAATGAGTTTCCTAGTTTGAAAAATGGAATATCTTTCGTATATTCTCATGGAAAATATATCCCCAGAATATGGTTGAATCACTACGAAATCAAGCCCCTATGGTTCAAGTGGGTTTTCCCAACCCAAAACAGTATAACATAGAAGGAAAAATAATGAACCAGAGCTGGAAACAAGCCAAACATTTGATAAGCATGGTCTAACCAGGATCAGATGTGAATCGAATCAGAATATTCCTCACATACAGATGAGAAATGGTAAGTTTTTGCATGGGAGATAAAATGGAAATAGAGCAAAAGGAATTGAATACAGATATCAAAATTAAGGTTTGTCTTCTATAAATAAAACACAAATCAGTCACTAGCTAGCACCATCTGCAAACCAAGTACCCAGGAGGAGAATAATGGTGAACAGCATGAAGAAGTTTGTTGTCTTCTCTCTCATGATTGCCTTGTTCTTGTCAAGGCCTTCATGTCTTGTACAAGGTAGATTACAGGTGATCATCATCAACGACTTGGGTCCTGGTCCTACAATGGGTCTGCATCTCCATTGCAAATCGAAAGACGATGATCTTGGAGAGCAGCTAAAGTGGTATGGCGAAGAGTTCAGTTGGAGTTTCAATATAAACTTCAGTTTGACAACGCTGTTCTGGTGCAATTTTCACTGGGGAAACAATGTGCAAGGGGGTTGTAAAGTCTTTACAGCATGGGATATGTCTGATAAATCAAATCTTCATTTCAAAAAGGTGAAGCAAGATGGTATATATACAAGCTTATTTAGAGATGGTCCTTATACGAGGTTCTACTCATGGCCAAATGCTACAGCATTATGAGTTATATTTGATGTCTCAGAAACTATTCTGCGTCTGATTGAATAAATTCTTCATCCTGTTACTTGTTATTGGTGTTGCTGAACTAGCTTCTAACAGAAATCATATGTTTATTCTGTCTTTTAATGTCTTGAAACAAATGGAGTTAGATCTCAGCTGTGTAGGAGTCAATATTCATGTTGGGAATGACATTGATTTGGGTTTTCTTTACAATGCAAGATCATCAAATGATGAATTATTTACAAAAACTAAACAAAAACATAAGACTCTGACATGTTGTTCCTCTTCCAAATGGGTTCTTCCTCTTAGAAAATACACCAGATTAATATATCACCCACATCCCAAGATTCTAGTCTAATGTAAACAAATTGAATTTTCAGTTAATGAACCGGTTAATCAACCTGGGGAAACCACTGATGGATGACTAAACAAGCAAGCGAAACCCCAATTCACTTGAATAGGGAAGTCATCCCAATGAGGTAGGTATTGATATTTAAAATATAATATTCCATTCCCTTACAATAAACCGACAATATATAAGAACATCAAATAATGATTTTGAGCCCAACACCAATTGTGATATCTTGGCCCCGGTCACAAGGATACTGACATGCCTAAAGTGTTGAGGAAGTGAAAAGGAAATTGAATAATAAAATGAAATGAAGATGAACCCCATATGTAATTTAGGTCGACCCAGAATTTCGTTCGTGTGCCTATATACAATGAATAGACTGAACCATAAGTGAGGAAATGGTCGCTATAATTTTCTTAACCGAAAGTACCAAAAATTGGATCACCAAGTATATCCCATGTAAGAAATTGAAGTGGGCTTACAAACCTATAAGTGGAAGCCTGAAATTAAAAACCCATTACCCAAGGATATATTAAATAGTATATATATAGTATATATTATGTATATAGTAGATACAGTATCTATTGGTTTCCAGTGATGTTTCTAATAATGGCTCGAGCAAAGTGAAGGTAGAAGACGAGTGAAGGAAGAAGACAAGTGACGGTATAATTCCTTCACCCTTCTATATGATTGATAACAATTGTTATAGGGGTATTTTAATCATATCATATTTAGCGTTACTTCAGTCATTTTAGATTTAAATTTTCAATGAAGTTAATGATTGAAGACGGTGTTAGTTGGTTTGGAACCTAGACATAATTTATTGCACTAACAAAAGTTTAGGTCTCACTAAGAGGATCCACAAATAAATTTTTCTAACTTAAGCTTTTCTTTTTGATGAAAGGTCATTTGTTTTAAAGCAAAAGAAAATAATGTTACTAAAATGCACAGGTTCTAAGGAGTTTCAGTATTATGAATACAAAAAAAGATGATATAAAAGGGAAAATTAAGAGAGAGGAGATAGAATTTGGATAACATAGAAGAGATAGGAACGGGAGAAAGAGAAGAGAAAAGGAGAAGAGGATAAGAGGAGCTAGTTTTGGATCCATGAAGGTTATTCTCCTTGAGTACAACCAAGGTCCGACATGTCGCTCCATGTCGCCGTGTCGGACCCTGGCGACACGGCGAAAAATCGAACCCTTGTTTCGAAGGGTATTTCAGATCATTTTGACCTGAAATTTGACATGTAACCTAATTTGAGATCAATAAATACATTGGGAGTGCTATTTTGACTTAAAACATCACCTAACCTAAAGTTTATAATTGGCACATGTCCGGCTATATGCGGGCAAAACTGAAAGTTTGGAAAATTCATATAAACTAATGTAAATATGCAAAGAGAACACAAATACACAATTAGTAAAGAGATCTACTAAAGTTTACAATTCATTATACAATTATGTTGAGTATGGCTCATGCTTCAAATGAAAGGCTGTTATATATTCAAGATGTAGCGATATATCGCCGACACAGGGCGATATATCGCCTACACAGGGCGATATATTGCCGACATATGGTAAATATCGTGTCGCTGGGGGGAGTCGTGTCGCCCCCCAGCGACACGGAGATATATCGCCGACACAATGAACCATGGGTACAACTATGTCCATCTTCTCTTTAGTTTTGTTTATTATTCTCCCATGTTATAATTCAAGAAACCATGTGTGAAATTGATTTGTGAGATATGATAGTAACCATGTTAGATTCCTATCGAAATCTGAAGGTACATATGTTAAAAGTATGTGCTGATAGTAAGCAGCTTGGTCCACTTAAGCAAGGTTCCGGTATCGAAACCTTGTGGATGCAAAAAATCCCCGCTGGGAGACTCACCCACCACAGCCAGGTGTGCGACCCGGGTCGAACACCGGATTAGTCAAGGCAAAGCCTTGGGAACCGGGGTTGGCAACCCAAAAAAAAAAAGTATGTGCTGATTTAGCTTAGGTTATACAGATTATGAGGATAAGGGTTGTTGTGCAAAACCCTAATTGAATTTCGAAAGATTACTCGAAATTAGGCAATCCAGACTAGGAACCCCTCCATTCCATATTCAAAATTGGGAAATTCGGGCATAATTAGGTCTAGTGATTCTCTATAAACAAAAGCCCTAAATTTGGGAATACGATATGGACCAAAACTTTTAAAGTAAGAATGTACAATGAAACGAGTAATTCTACAATAAGATATAGTAACATTGTTCAATCATTGAATTAGGTACTAACCAGATTGTGAACAATTTATAGGAAGAAAGAATATGCTCTAGAGAAACAGGTAATTAAGTTCTTACCCCTAACTATATGCATAATTGGGTAGCATTGAACCTCTTGTGATGTATGACTTTATGCTAAGATGATTAGTTTTAATAAATACGTACTTATGATGCAAGAAAGTAAATGACATGTTTGTGTGTATGATATGGAGATGACATGACATAGTTATGTTTATGGAATGGGAAAGGGTATGAGTATGTTTATAAAAGGGAAATTGCATAGTTACATGAAATAAAGTGACATGGATATGATAATGGTATGACATGTTTATAATACGGTTATGCTAATAGAACGGTAATGACACTATTATGTTTATAGACTAGAAGTAATATGAATCTATCGAGGAACCTTGAAAAGTACCTCATGTAATATGCACCTAGGACTAAAGAGTAAAGAATGGGATTGGATGATTGTAGCACTACCTTAGAGCTAAAAACCAATTGTGAAATGAAAGAGGAAAATCAACCCTAATAAAGCAAAGGAACTTAAACTCTCCTTTGTGTGATGGTGATACATTCTGATACATCAAGAGGGCATATTGTTGCCACGAGATACATTATGGCTTGAGTTGCTTAAGGAAACTTGTAAGGGCAGTTGGTAGGAGGAAGAGGTGAGTGAATGATGTGGAAAGTCTCAACCCCTTTTTAGTATGACGACAATTCATTCTAATACAAGAAGGGAATGCTTATGAAATCAGATCCATTCCGGCATAAACCAAGATAAAGGAATTCATGCATGAAAGAAGGATAAGAAGAAGAAGACAATTATCAGTTCAAAAAGTATAGATACTTCTTTTCACCCTTCATATCAGGGTGCCATGTAAAATGTAAGGCTCACATCAAGAACCAGAAAATAAGAAAAATGAATGATAGGGACAAGAAGCTTACTTTCAATCGCATTAGAAATACTCCTACTTGTATCATTCTATATTATTCTTCTCATAAACTAGACTCCCATTGTAATTAATGTCTTTCATATGGTTCTTGCTACTATATGTATGATTTAGGTATGCTTTTACTTGCTGAGCTAAAATGCTCATTAAGGGGTTGTATGGTAATGATTCTGTGCCAAATTTTCCAATTCGGCACATAATCCACTTTTTATGCTTCTATGCCAAATTGGGCAAATTTGACATAGAATTTGTACTAAAACCTTGTATGATTGGATATAAATGGGCACGTTTCTTTGGTAAAATTGGCATAGAATCTTGTATGGTATGCACAGAATCATGGTACAAAATGGGCACCCTTTTTTTTTTAACGAAATAATTAAAAAAAGGTAAATACACATGAGTTGATATACAATTGCTCACATAAAATCATGTGAGATTATAATATTTCAAGTGATTGGTGGGAGTCTAGCTCTTGCTGCCAATTGATTTGCAATTGTCTTCCTTTGCTCTTCCATTTGTCTTGTTTCATTTTGGGTGTTTTTAAGGGGAACATAAAGGTCCGTTATGACTTCTTTAGGTATCCAATGTGGGTCTCCAGACTCTTGAAATTTTTTGTTAGCAACTTGCTCGTCGCGGATATGGTTATGAATAGCACAACAAGCAATGACAATTCTAGCTTGAGTACATAATTTAAACCCGTGACGCATTTTAACAAAAATTGGAAACCTGCTCTTTAGGCACCCAAAACACCTTTCTATAATATTCCTTACCGAAGAGTGCCTGTGGTTGAAAAGTTCAACTGCAATCCTTGGCCCTCAGCCTCTCCCCCTAAAATCTCGTAAATGATACCTATT
Organism: Hakea prostrata; assembly: GCF_041222555.1. Lineage (NCBI taxonomy): Eukaryota > Viridiplantae > Streptophyta > Magnoliopsida > Proteales > Proteaceae > Hakea > Hakea prostrata. The sequence goes on from NC_142603.1 coordinate 39,242,914, forward strand.
GCCCTTGAATGGTGTCATGAATCCAGTCATAGTCGGGTATCCGGAGTCAACCATATAATACTTACCTACAACAAATTAAGATAATAAAAGTTAGTCCCATCAGTTTAGATCCGATGAAGGGTTAAAAAGAATCGATGAAGTAGTTGTATTAAATTTATCCGGAGGAGGTTGAAAAAAATTTTAACTGGGGTTTGTAATCTCTTGTCAAAAAACTCTGCAATCATTTGCAAAACCTTCCCAGCCAGAATAGACAAACATGAATTTGATGTCAAATGAACACGCACACATGAATTTTGTGTGGTGATTTGTTCCTTCCACGAAATGGTACTTGTCTTTTAGCCCATACCACTACATGCACATGACTATCATCAATTGCACCAGTACAATACTAATATAATGAACATTTTCCAACTCATTAATAGATGTCGATGAAAAACATAGAGTATAAACGTTTAATATTGTATTCCAATAATGAAAACGTGTATCATACCTTAAAGTAAGGAAAATGTTTTGGATTTGTGAGAATCTCATTTGGAATTGCATCAAGGTTAGGAGGCTTGATGTTTTCTTTGCTTAACATTACAAAAGCATTTAACACTCTCTTGAATACTCTTGTGATTGTCTTTGGCGAACGTTGGAAATCTTCCGCGACATCCCTATATCTAAAGTCACGACCAACTAATCACAAAAATATGCCAAGTTGTTCATCAACATGAATGTACCTAGTATCATCTAACCACCCTTGATGTCGCATTTTAGACTCTAGGCTATAGAACATGTGTTGCTCCATCTTGAATTTCTCGTAGACGCAATCTACATGTCCCTCTAAGATTTCTCTAACACGTTCCGATCCCCATGAGTTTACTATCTAGTATTGGCTCAGGGACACGGGTCACTTGTGGTTGATCTATCAGTAGCATCTCCGAACCTAAAAACTCCATGAAAATCTCTTCATCTGAATCACTAGATGTATCCATATTATGAATATAGTCCTTGAAAATAATCACATGAATCCTATTCAAATAAAAAAAAGAGATAACACCCATCATTAATTCATAACATTCCATACAATCCATACTTAAGAGTTTATAATCCATACCCTATTAAAAAGATGAACATAATGCATACTATGCAAATCCAAAGTTTTATAATCCAATGGTAACCTATTAAAAAACACACATAAGTTGCATCCAATGCACATCCAAAGTAGGAGGGTACATACCCTATTTAAAAGCATATAATATCACCCCGAATCCATAGGCATATATAATCCATACAATCCATAACCCAAAAAACAAAAAAAATATATACATCCAAACATTCTTATACAGACCAACTGCATATAATATCATCCTGAAAACACAAATTGTTCAAGCTTGAGTAAGGTCACTGGGGTGGTTGGATACTAATGGATAGTGGTAATTATAGAATTCAGAAAAATATGCTTGACTTGGGGGGTGGGAAGATATCAGCACTTCTCTAAATGTCGGATCCAACTTCACATGTAAGATTGTCTTGCCTAACGTGGAGGTACCAAATTCATTTTCATAAGAATACTTATGGCATTAGCAATACTGAAATCATTAGTATCACTAGATGTTGCACTTCTTTGAGTTAGATAATTGTCCCACTTTGCCAAACTTATTTTTGAGAAGGACTGAATTGCACTTGAATTGCTAAATCCTGGGCATGGGCTCTTTTTCTTCCTTCTCTTTGTATTTGGAGTCTTCTTATGCCTTTCAGTAGGAAGGACGGGTCCATTGGATATACGAAGCTGAGGGATGGGTGACACCTCAAGATTGCCTTTAGAAAAGATGTTAATTTCATCTTCACCTAAGCTGTCATCACCCACATACTCATCATTATCCCTGCTCAAGTCCATTGAAGATTGCAGTGCAATGTCTGGACTAATCGCTTCTTCACCAATAGCATATGTGTCTCCAAAGATCTTACACAATTCTTCCCACTTAGGAAGGCCATGCCTCTTAAACTTAGCCCAACTTGGATTAACCTGTTGTAAATATTGTACAAATAAGTACACATAATCCAATGATCCAACTGTTTAAAATATATTTAAAAATATAGCTCAAATTACCTTGATATGAATTTCTCATAAGGACTCACCATCAACAGTGGCAGTTTTGTTGATAGGGTTGCACCCAAATCTCAAAGTTTCCAGTAACCTTTTTAAACTAGGATATTGCTACCTTACATTGTTAAACTTGTTTGTCAACTGCTTCATTTCAAAATTTAAGTTTGACTTGCTTCTAAATTTCTCCAAAATATTTCTCCACCCAACTTTATTGAATGTGGATGTTGTTCTATTTGAAGCCTTGACCTTTTCAACCATTATTTCTATAAAAAGTCTCGTATTCTCTTGGCTCCAACTATTTTTATTATTATTATTATTTTTTTTTTTTTTTTTTGCCAAAACTACTAAATTTGATTGGATGACAATGACATTTTGCAAAAGCTACTAAATTCATGCCAATGGAGGAGTAGTAGGATGGTTAGGAACCTGACTTCTTAGTGGAAAGGTCATGGGTTCAACTCCTACCGGCGGCATATGTAATATCCCTATCCCTATATATAAAAAGCGCCTTTGTACCGGGAAAAAAAAAACTACTAAATTCATACAAATAATATATGATTAAACCATACAAGTTACTAACAATATAGTAGTATGAACAACAATTACTAAAGGGGCTAACAAATAATAAAGACATCAAAGCATTTATTATATCAGTTCGCAAAAAGATATAACTAAGCAGATGAACCCAATAGAAATAGAAGTACACCACCTAATACAAATACTCCTATCAGTACATGTCTAATTAACACTACATCCTTCTCTATATTCTCCATACATTTTCATTCCCCTTTTTTGGGACTTCAACAGTTCCCTAACTAGTGGGTCATCTCGTATTGTTTCCATCCCACATGAAGGAGTGGTTGTTGGCATTTCTCCTATTGGTTCACACCATTGAAAAAAACTACATCCCCTCGAAAATGATGCACATCCTTGATATAACCTATTAGGATGTCGGGCTGATGTTGAAATTCTGACTCCAGCCAGGTTCCCACAGCTGCAATTTGTATTGTTGAACTTCAGATAAGAACTTCCAACATCGTTCACATTGGATGTTGAGATGCTGATACAAAGAACACAGTGATCCAAGCAGCAAAGAAAGGAAATATTATTAACATAGCTACAACAAAAAGATGAGGGACAACTAAAATTAGTTTATTACCGCTGCCATGAAATATTTGTTTAATTGTTTCACTAAGATCTTATTACATTTTTATTAACCCTTCCTAGAATCTCATTCAACAATTAGAGCCCTTGTGTAAAGAAGTTCTTTATTCAATTATACGAAGCCCCCAATCCCTGCCCAACCCCACAAGAAAAAAAGAAACCATAGGGAAGCTGGAAAGCAATCTGCTGTTTTGGACAGACTACTTTCCAGCTTCACTACTATTTAAAATATTTTGTTTCTTTTCTTCATTGCAACCTTAATCCCAACCACCCCTTCATGAGAACCATTTAAGCGGCAATGACTGCATAGAAACATGAACAAGCACCTGTTGGTGAGTTCATTTCGGACTCTCTTATCCGGAGAATCTCTTGGGCTTATCTCTTGGCCTTATTTGTTCGGTGATTTGTTGTGAATAGAACTTTGGTCGTTCTTGATGACTGGTCTCCATAACTATCCATTATGAGCAAACTGCTCTTTAAATATACCTATCCGGCTCATCAGATTGGATGTTGGTCGGCCCGAACCATGGTCAGCCCAACTTAGATATTTGATCCTTAATAGATACCAACTTTGGCCCATGGCGAGCTTTATAGCCAATAGGCACGACAAACTAAGCTAGAACCTAGATACCCTAGTAACCTTAGATTACATTTTCTTTTGGGAGTCCGGATTGCCTACTACTCCCCCGGCATCTTTTAAGGAAAAATTACATGATTAACTAGTTTTAGGTTTCTCTTTACAAAAGTAACCACCCAAGGTTTCTTTAACAAAACTAAACAAAAACTAGTTTCTTTTACCACAAAATTGGCTTCCTACTATGTAGTCCAAATCTTTAAATTTTTATTATTACTTGGATATTGACACCTGTTGTGTGTAGATGAGTTTTCATCCCTAAGTTTATATAGATATAGGACTGTATTGCACTATCATTTATTATTGAAATCTATTCACTTTAGTCTTTCACTTGAGATTGATTATCACTTCGTTCGTGACTCAATTGCTTCCAAGCAATTGGTTGTTTGCTATAATTCTACCATTGATCATGTTGCGGATATCTTCACTAAAAGACTTCCCAAGCAACAGTTTCTTCTTCTTCATGACAAGCTCAGGGTTACAGACTCCCTCCGCTTGCACACAAACTTAACGCGTTCATGGTTTACCTCATGCCTTTGGGCTTCATTCGTGAATATAGGAGCTGACAAAGGTGATCCTACAAATCTTTCACTAAGACACCGTTTGTTTGCTGGAATAACGGTAGGTTGAGTAAATGTTTAAAAAAACAAAATTTTCCATGAAATCCCAAAATTATGGTTTGTTTGGTTCATGGGGTGGGAAAGCTGATAGAAAGGTGCGGTAGCATGCTAACTTTTTCACCTCAAGCCTTTTTAAAACCCTACAAAATAAGTGAAATTTTGTAAAAAAATGTAACAATAAAATATAACTCACATTTAACATTTTTTACAAAATCCTTTCATTTCATTTCCTTCTTGGTGATATAACTCACAATGCAAGCCATTGGATCATGAAATTGGCATGTTGAAGCTCCCAATCTAACATAGATATCTCCTGCATTGCTACAAAACTGACGCACTGCCCACTAATATACATATTGAACCAATCCCTCAAGCCATAGGGCCTAAGTAGTCTATTTTTTCGCTGCTGAGAACATTAACTAGATAAGCAAAAATTTCACGGATTTTGATAACTTATTAATGAAACTTTGCTTTGAATTTATTTTGTCTCTTTGCTTCAGCTATAAGAAGGGTGAAAGCCTTGCTGCTGAGAGCTAAACACCTAAGATTAAGTAACCTAGGTCAGAGAAGTGGAACACCTCCTTCACTTTTCTTCTCTTGTTCAAATATGTGCTGAAGCTGCTGCTGTGTGAACTATTGTTGTCCTCCATTCAATCCTGACCTAGCCTCTACAATCTGATTTGGCCATATCCCTAAGACTTCTAGTTCTGTCCTAGGGTTCGGTCATCCTTCATTTTAGCCTTACATTACACTGTCAACCTGAAACCAATCCAACCTAGTTGAAACTTGAAACCTCAATATTCAGAAGCTTAACTTAAAAAAAGTTGTAGTGATTGGTATAGCCTTCAAACTGAATTTTAATTGAATCAATTTTCTCTCATTTGTTTCATGTATGAATAGTTTTCTCAACAAGCTAGTCCCTGTGTATGCACAAGAAATGATGATTTGCATCTGTCAATCAAATTCACTAAATTCTAAAATGATGATTTGCATCTGTCAATCAAATTCACTAAATTCTAAATTTTTTTTGTAATTCTGCTACTGAGCCTACGTCAGGCCCAAAAAGCGTTCCACTATAACAGAACCATAGGTTACCACTTAGCACGACTGACCCAGCCGCATTCACCAACAATTAACTCTGCAATTATAGACTTAGTACAATCCAGATACAGTTCATCAAATAGAAGAAAGAAACACAAACAGCCTAACCTATCCAAAACCAGAATTGCAGGCAGAGATGCCATGTTACAGAGCATCAGACTGATGAACTCTTAGAACCCACCAGACCCTTCAGCAGCACCACCACCAAAACCTCTATCCCCACGATAACCGTCACCAAAGCCACCACCAAAACCACCACCACGGGGTGCACTAGGCCTCTCATTAGCAAAACTCACACGAATGTTTCGCCCATCTAGTTCCTGGTAAGATGGTCATTCGGAGTAAGCAAATGCTCTATTGGCAAGCAAATTCACTGTACTGGAAAGTGTTCAAGTAAATCTATTAGTAAAATATCCCTTTCTCACACAAACCTGGCCATCCATGGATAATGCTGAGTTGGCAGATTCACTATCAGCAAAGCTGATAAATCCAAACCCTCTTGACCTCCCAGTATCTCTATCCGCAATAACTCTTGCTGCATTATAACACCAAGCGAAAATGAATACATCTCAGCTATTGTCTTAACCTCACCAAGAAATAATCTTCAAACTCAGAAGGATAAAGAACCTACCGGCTATTTAAATTCTTCCGAGGAAAATAAGGAAAAAATTTAAAGGCAAAACCATTTCAGTTTTATTCAGCATGTATGCAATTCTATATACTGTGATTCAACTTAATTAACATGTAACTGACACTAAAACAGAAATAGTTCACCTTCAGTCACGGTACCATGGCTGGAAAATGCTTCTTTAAGAGACTGATCATCAGTTCCAAAACTAAGACCTAACCAAAAAAAGAGTCAACCACCATCAATATCCTATTCCTTTGATCTACGTACATGTTCATTCAGCCAAAAAAAACACAAACTTCAGTATATACCTCCAATAAAGAGTTTTGTGGAAACAAATCGGACAGCATTCAGCATAGATGTCACTGGAAGTTGCCCATTAGACGTAACAGTTTGTGACATGCTCTGCCTCAGAAGACCCGCAAATCTACTAGACATTGCCATTTTGATTTGTGATTTTTAAAAACCGGTCTTCTCAAGGCTGTAGCAAGAGGAAACTATTTTAACTTCACAACAAAAAAGCTAGAGGGCTCCAGAACAGCAGCAGCCATCCAAAGTGCAAAACAGATAAATTGACATGTACCATCTCTTTGAGTTTAAAACCAACTTCCAACAAAAGACTTTGAAGCAAATTCAACCTCAATGCATTAATCCAATTTGTTTCTAGAGAAAGAATATCTTAGAATCCTCAAGTTGTATTACATGTCAAGAGATTATCATATTCGCCAATAATATATCCTTTATGTCTTCAAAAATCATGTAACAAGAATAAGAAGAAAAGAAAAATGACTCGGTTCGACCCATAATAAGAAAAGTTACTGAATATATTATGCCCCAAGAAGGTTCCTCACATAAGCTCAACTCTGTCCGAAGTCAGAAACCAATTCAAACCATTCAAAGCAGAAGTTACACATCCCTCATCTGTGCCAGACCGAAGAGAAAAGGGGGGTTTTTGGGTGCAACAAGATGCTCCAAACTCAGTGTCACAGCATGAGTCTGCTTTGTCTTTCTATTCCAAGGGCATAATGGCACCAAATCACAATGCACATATACATTATCAATCCAGTTTCAAACTCCTATGTTATACAAATATAGAGAGACATATCTCTAAGCACATTTCTGTTTATTACATCTTCCCAATCCTTCCAGAACCAAACAAAATATACCCAAACATAAAAGGGACACCCATGAAAAAATCTCTCTCTCATACACGACCAAATCCACCACCCAAAATAATGAGAGGGGGAAGGGAACTGCTCACAGATATTAAGCAAACAATTGTCCAGCCGCTTCAAAACCAAAATAACAAACATAGCTGCATATGAGTGAGAGGGAGACCAAACTAATTAAAACGCACAATCGATTGCAGGGTTTCCCCTTAAATATGTAGAACCATACTAAAATCATGATCAGATGTTGCGGCCACTCTTTTGAAGCCGCAAGTGCATCAAATGTGGATCAGACAATCTAACTATGAGATTAAATTTATATGAGCTCCGCGAGGTTAACATGGATACCTAATTCAGGAAGAATATACAAGAAAAAAGAAACAACATTAAGTCAATAAAATTAAAACAAAAAAAACAACAGAGTGATAACATGCATTCAAACCATACAAGGAGCTTAAGGAATCAAATTTTGGGAACAAGAACAGGGCAATCTAAATCAAAACTATAAACGAACAACAGAAAGATATAATATCTGAAGAATACACAAAAAACGCGTCGTCTATATGTTTTCAGAGAGAAATTCACTCGTAAAACAAGCAGAGCAACGTGCCTGTACCTCTGAAACTTGGAAACTCCTAATGGGAGGAGGGAGAGGGCTTATGGGGTTTTAGATCAGACGGAGAAATGAAAGCCGCTAGGGTTTAAGCAGTTCCACGACTTTACTACTTGGCTGGCTGGTAGTGCATCAAAACATACGAAATAATAAAAAATAACAATAATTACTGTTGCCCACCATACTATCGTTTAATTACTTATCAAATCCTACACTTTATGAATTTGCTATTGTCTCCTTCACTTCGAACTGTTTTTTTTTTTTTTTTTTTTTTTTTTTTTTTTTTCTTCGGTAAACCACTCTTTATTAAGACAAAGTACGGTTACAACCGCCCAACTCCTGGACAACAAATCCAGGAGCCAGAGAAAGCTCACAGGCCAGAAACACCTAGAACCAGAAGAAAGACCACCACGGGCCAAAGCATCCGCAACCAAGTTAAAGGAGCGAGAAATCCAAGAAAAAGAAACAACAAGAGGGGGCATAGAAAGAGCTAAAATCTCATCCGCAATAGGGGAGATAGAAAGGATATCAGAGCCACCAGCTTGCAACATAGAGATGGCTAACAAGGAGTCCGATTCTAGCATCACAAACTTGTAACCAGATTGAATTGCAAATAGAAGGCCCTCTTTCATAGCTTCTAGTTCACCTTTTATAGCCGAACACATTCTACTAAAATCAGAAATTGCAAAGAGAATAAACCCATTATGATCACGCCCAACAAAACCAATGCCACCCATAAGCTGACCATCACAAAAAGCGACATCCAAATTGATTTTAATCCAGCCCACATTCGGGCCCACACTTCTAACCGTGTTAAGTGTCTGTTAACTGGTAGTACATAAAATCCATTTTATCCTTCATTCATAAATCTAATTTTGACTTATTTTAAGAGATAGATGAAGAGGTGAAGAGATACTCTCTTCACCCACCTTCTTCAACCGAATGTGAATCAGCCCTAATCCCCCTATGGCGCTGCTACTATGATGCTCAATGATGGGTTCAGTCAACTTTGTAGGATTTTCTGAGATCCATTAGTAAAGTTGTTAATAGAAGGAGATTGACAGAAGAAAAATGATCAAACATTAAACAAAATAGAAATTTGTAAAGTCACCAATAAACCTAGATCAACATCAGGAGAAAGGTCATTGGCTTTCCATTCTTCTTCTTTTTTAATAGATTTTTTTATACATTTGCATAATGTTCTGATCATGAAAAGGAAGATAACCAGCCATTAAAACGAACAAAATCATTCCCCATAACCAAATACTCAATAGCATTGTGAGCCAGAGCTTCAACGGCTACATATGCAGAGGTTCCACAGAAGGTATGTAACAATATGTCCTGCCTAATCTGATCTGATACCTCGCTAAGGCAGCTCTACCTTAGCGCTTCCTGAAAGAAACTTACCTCCTCTGTGATCTGGAAGTCTCCACCACTTCATGGTTCTCCCTTGGTGCCTCCAAAAGAAATCCACCTATGTCTATGTGAAAATCTCCACCAACTCTGTCTGCCACACCCAACACCCCTTCCCTTTTATGTTTTTAATCCTCTCAAACTCAACTCATTAGACATGATGGCGATGAATTAGAAATCTTTGGTTCCCACTTATGGAAGTTTGAGGAAATCAAATTTAAGTGATTATGTGTATGATGCATTGGTTGATAGTGTTTATTCAAATACTGAGATGCACTGAGGATTAAAACATGGCAAGTAACCATTGAAATATGTAGTTCAGCATCTTGTATGAGTGTTAGCTTGAAGCTTTCTTGATGAGCTATGTGATTCAATAGGGAGTGATGCATGGAAGCCATTACCAATCTATGCTTCTTCCATATACTCTTTTTGTTTCCTCTGCAATTAATTACTTACGTCATCTTTATTTGTGTATTTAGTAAAATTTTCCTTTGGGTGATTAAAAATACACAAAGGGAGGGAAGAGACCAAAGGAGAGGAAGAGGAGGGGGTTTGGAGGAATGTCTCGGCTAGGAAACCCTAGCTAGCAAGGTCAAAAGGGATTGTTCAAGCCCTAGGGTAACAACAATATGTTTACTCCTTGGGAATGAACTAAAGTTTTATGAGGAAGAAAGGAGAGTTTTGAGTTTACATCTTTGCATATAGCCTTTCAAATCTAGTCAGGAGATCTGGATTTGGAAGTCTATCTGCAGAGATCATAGTCCATCCAAATGTGAGATATATGTTTTGAAAATCAACTTCCTAATAGTGCTTGCAGCAGAGGATCTCCAGTGGTTTTCACAAGCGGGGGCCAATTGTTCTGTCACATTTACTTCTACATCTTGTGTATTTCAAGACCAACAATCAACGAAGACTATTGCAGCGAGTAAATGTTTTGGTCATTTCTATTACCTGGACTTACCTTTCCCTCCACCTTTTGTTGTCTTTACTGTACATGGTAGACATTTCAACATTTCGCATTGGTGATTAGACCACCCTAGTCTCAATTTAACCTCTTCTTTTAAACATTTGGATTCTAACGTTTTATTATCAAATAAATGTACTTGTACTATATGTTCTTTGGCTAATCATACAAGACTATCATTTCCTTTGACAAAGTACACAAGACTACATCTTGATGTTTGGGATCCACATCGCTTAACATCTATGGCTGGCACCATTATTTTTTAAGTAATTGATGATTACTCACGAAGCACTTGGATTTATTTAATGGCTTCAATAACTAAGGTGAATCATCTCATTCTTCAATTCTTTACTATGGTTCAAACCAACTAACACCCATATAAAATGCCTTTATTCTGATAATGAAATTGATTTTTTTTAATGCACTCATCAATTAATTTTTGGCCTCTTGTGGTGTTCTCCACCATTCCAGTTGTAAACACCCCCCCCCCCCAATAAAATGGAGTTGTAGAATCCAAACACCGGTATTTACTGAACATTGCACGAGCTTTATATTTCAAAGTTAATTTGCCATTGGAAAATTATTTTTTTTGGGGGGGGGGGGGTTATGAGGAGGGGGTTTGTGTTCTAATTGCTTGTAACATCATAAATCATCTTCCCACCCGCTGTGCTCCATGGTAGGATAGCTTATGAAGCATTGTTTAACAAAATCCCAACTTTTTCTTATATGTGTGTGTTTAGTTGTTTGTGTTTTGCTAAGAACATTACTATATTACATAAATTTGATAAAAGGGCTTCCCCTATAATTTTTATTGGTTATTCATACAAGCAAAAATGTTATCACATCTTTGATCTTTTGTTCAAAAAGACAACGGTCAGTCATGACGATATTTTCTATGAAAATATTTTTCCTATCTTAAATTTGCACAATAGAATACACCATTAGAAAATTCTGTAAAGTCATGGTTAGAAAATCTCATAAGTTCTAAATTGTCCTTAATGTGCTATATGACTTTACGATATTGCTCTTTACTCCTTACCTACACTTTGGAAAAAATTCATTGATCTACTCTATTTAAAAAGATTTACGTACTTCATAAGATTGTGTCAAAGTTTTACCTTGATGGGTTTAATTTTGAAATTATTTACTTTTTCTTTTTTGAGAATATTTACATACTAACTATTTTAATGTTTTTCATTCCTTCCTAAAAAAGAAGAAGTTGACATTAACTACCCAAAATATCATTTTAAAGTTTTTTTCTTAATAATTTACTCCTAAAATCTTGTAAACACTATTCAGGTATTTTTAAAAGATTTTTAACGAAGTTACTCCTACAATTTTAGTCCTCTACTTTATTTAAATATATTTTTTTAATAATTTACTCCTCTATTTTGTTACCTATCCTCATGCTTTTCATTTTATTGATAATTTACTCCCTAAATAAATAAAATATAATGGATAGCAAAAATTGTGGTCAAATATCAAATAAATTTTAGAAATATTGTTGTAAGTTTTCTTTATTTTCTCAATAATTACTCCTTAAAAATAATAAAAATATTATTCTTAATTTTTAAATACTTATTCCCATCAAATTAAGATACAGTGGATCAAAAAGATATTGTGAAATTTTACAAACTCCTTCACTACGTCAACTCAAGAAACAAAAGTAATGAAGTAAAAACCAGAAGAATTTTTGGAGTTTATCAAATTATAATAAATTTGGGAAGATCCTTTTGGTAGAACCTACAGTAAACTCAGGACAGTAAGGGCAATTTAGGAATTTTAAGATTATTTATCTATAAATTAATGGAATTGACTAGCGGAGTTACTATCGTGCAAATTTAAGAGACATCTTAGGATGTCTTTGCCAATTTGATATATTCTTGTGATGTCTGTGCTTTTCGCTACTCATTTTGGTGTGTCCTTGAAAGTTTTTGAAAGATAACTATGTATGAAATTACCATGCAACCCTCATAAACAAGTGAAGATCCCACGTAGTGTGATGCATGCATAAATTTTGGAGTAGGGAATGCAATTCTGGGAATTCAAGTTATGGTGGGGTCATAAGAGATGGCAATGGTGCTATCATGTGGAATTTTTCTGGTCTCTTCTGGGATAAAAGATGCAACCTTAGCACTTTCGTCAGCCAACGCATGTGCAAGCTTTAGAAACGAAAGAAGTAATCTCTTTCATATCTAATAAATACATTTACCTTATTTTAGCTAGAGTACAATTTATCATTTAAGACCTTTAAAGGGACCAATGCAAACCTACTAAATGTCACGAACTCATATGGAAAATGTTGACGAATTTCCTATATAAATTCCATTCCACATTTCGCGATCATATTTCCTTGAAGTTCTAATCGAGAAACTTTTGGTTTAGATCTTTTAGCTATAGTCTTGTTTTATTACTCTTCCTTCTTGTTGTCTCAACTTTTCGAAGTTTATAATTTTTTGAGATTCAATTGGAGAACCTTTTAGGTAAGGTTCTTTTAAAGGAGATGCGTTGGGATGCTTTAGAACTTCCACGATCAAGTTCTAATGGTTGCATGGTATACTTTGTGTATCGTTCTTATAAGCTAGTTCTTTTGGAACTAGTGAGATTTGGTGTATGTGGGGCAACTATTGTTGCAGTGATGAATGCTTAAGGTGCTTCAGTGTGTGTATTACAATCTTCATTTTCTAATAAAAGTTTGGTCCTTTATTTGAAAAAAACAAAAGAATGGGATGTGTAGAATCAGTGGAAGATAATATAGAATCCTTTGAGGATATTATAGAATCATTGGCAAAATAATATATAACCTTTGAAAGATAATAGGTATTCAGATGGAGATTGGTTATCTTTCCCATTTAGTCCAAGTAGATGTAGCTGACTGTGGGTTGTCAAGTGAGATTCCACCATAAATTAGGAAGCTTTTCAACTTAAAATGGATTTGGAGACTCTGAATCTTTTGGACCAAAGTGATATGGGTCTAAAGACTTTGAATCCCCTTTAGCTCCTTGTCTCCTCTCCCCATTCACAGTGACTGCTTGGTAACTAGTTTGTTTGTTTGTTTGTTTTTTTTTCACCATCAAAGTAGTCAAGCACTCAAGCCAAACCTAACTAATGTTGCGCATAAGAAATTGACACTATTTTAGTTTAGTATTTATGGAAATTGTAGATCATTTAAAGTAAAGGAAATAATCAACTACAAATGAATTATCCAATTGAAATCAAGTATTTATCTAGAACTACTTGTTGGGGACGGATGCACAACTACGACAAAGAACACAAGCAAAACACACTCAAAACCACAATGAACTTAATGTGGTTTGGTAAGATTGCCTACATCCACATAAGAAAAAGAGACTCCACTATTTCTTGAAAATCTCACCACTCTCACACCTTACAAAGTGTTACCCTTTGCTTGTCTTTCTTTTATTATGTTATCCCACAAAGATTATTTATAGAGAAACCCAAAACCTTAGTTCCCATACAATTATAATTCTACCATTGTACAAGTATTTGACCCAAAACTTGTTCCAATTACAAATATGTTCACTTTTAAGTATATGGACCCACAAAAAACTAGACATACCAAACCCAACAATAATAACCATCAACATGAAACACTTTGTATTTTTATTCTATTTAAGCAAAGAGAAGGGATGTGGGTTAACGCAGTAGAACCCATTGCTCTTAGTTTCCAAAATCCACCAACTCACATCTCATAGTATTCGATTGCTACTTAAGTAGACACCTTGGTACATTCCATCACTTCCTCCAATAGATGACTAATTCATCAATCGGCCATCAACCTTCATCATCTCCTAGATCTTTGAAGCTACCAATCCTTATCTTCTCAAATGTAGGTGCAGTAGCAAGAAGGAATCCAATGAATTCTATTAAAACAAACACCACGAACTAACGAATTGAAAAAAAAAAAAACTAAAACTAAAACACGCGGAGATTTAACATGGTTCACACACCAATATGATATACTACGCCCAAGGGTGAAAAAAAAAGTTTCCACTATGTAAAAGAAGAACAAAAGGAGATCTCACAACCAATCACCAAGAATGGCGTTACAAGAACTCTCACCAAAACTGTAATCGAAAATCCCAAATCTCCCAGTCATTTGTGGTAGGCAAACATAAGATACATATGTATGAACTACACTTTGATAAACAGGTCGAACCATCAGGTCATTCTGGTCGCCTACCAAAATATATCGGCAGGGGTCCATCTTTCCAAGTCATGTACAAAATTCGGGTCAAAACATAACAAATTCTATTTGAGTTTTTGTGACCCACAAAAGCTTGTTAGAGTCGCATTCTCAAGTTCTTTCAGGGGCTTTTCCAATTCATCATCTATTTCCAAAACGTGCATCCGAATATCCAGCTCAAGATATGCCTGCAGCAACGAATATGCAATTAGTTTTCTTAATTCTGAATCGTGTCCAGTCCAACAAAAAATAATACATCGGGTCCGAAAATCCTTGTGTCATCACACTAAATCAAACATATTCATGATAAAATTCAGTATAGAATATGACAACAACAGCGTTCATAAGGGTTATTAATTGTAAACAATATAGCTCCTGAAAGAAGAAATGACATGAGCTTTTTTAAAGTCCCTAAGAATTCCACCAGCTCTAGCCAAAGTAGGGTTCCCTAGAAACAATCATCTGATAGATCCTTTTAACAGTGTTAACTTCATAGGGCCTGTAAATGAGATCTGATGTTTCAAGGGTGTATATTGTGTTTAGTAAGTTTTTCAAAGGGGTCCATGCAAAAAGCTCTTATTATTCTTTATCTGTTCAAGGGTTAGGGGTGGTGTACCAACAGGCTGTCAAACTTTACCAATTCTGTTGCAAAATACTGAGGCTATGGAAAACATTCCAATTTTTACCATCCCATATGAAAGCATCCTTTAATCAAAAAAGTTAGTTGGTTTTAACACTAAAATCAAGAAGATATCTTTTGATTGCACCACTAATACTATTGCACATTCATCAACTAGTCCGATAATACGATTTTCCTTAACCAACTATTTTTTAATTTTCTTTTTATTAAAGGATCAGATTTCTATTGAATTAAAAATAAGCAAACAGATACTTAAAAATGGGAACAAATGGAAAATAAGGATGAAAATAAACAATTTGTGGAAAACGAATGAAACTTTTTGTGTTAGAAACATGGGAAATTGCATACCTGAGGAAACATGGGGATCAAAGTTAAACAAGAATCATGTATCCTTGGTGTTCACCACTAGACGCAGCAAATTGCATTACTCGCCCTTTATCCAAAAATGATATCACCCAATAGTTTTTAGGATGTAAAACCCAAGTATTACTCCTACAATTAGAGTTATTAGAAGGAGATATCATTCTTGATTTTCTTTTAAGGACTAGTAGTACTTCCACAAGAGTTGAAAATTGATATAGCTCAAGGACTTTGAACAGTGTCAACCTTGTAACCTTCCTTTTACTGTTCCTAATTCAATCCAAAAAAAAAATCCTTAAAACTCAGTGATGGAAACAAAGAAGGATGTATAAATATCAATCTGAGAGATTCAACAATACTTACCTCATAGAACTTGGGATCTGCACAGAGTTCTGACATCTAGATTTAATCACGATATAGAGAACCACAAGTTAGCCTAGGATGTGAAAACATAGTAATCTAGAATTGAAGATCATTAAATAAAAACAACACAGTTTAGCTTGTAACCACCTTGATGATTCTCGTATAACAAAAAAAATCTGGCTTTTCAATCCGTCGATATTCATAAACTCTAATATCGCAAACTTTACGATGAGCCTAGGCTTCTTTAATGGAGATTCGAACTCAAATCCAAGTAAATGTGATGGGTTCTTAAAAGGTTCACTCATGTAAAATGCACAATCAAAAGGGGAGGGAGAACAATCAGAAACTGAGGAAGAGAGGCTGAGAGTCAAGGGGAAGAGAAGCTACTACGGTCACTTGGGCGGCTGGTTCCTCTTCCTCGCGATATGTGTATATAAAGAGAAGGCACCAGTCTATTGACCCCTCAAAACCCTAATGGGCCATGGGCTTCATGGTACCCTAAGTAGGTGCATGGGTCGGGTAAAACCCACGCTAACAACGAAGAAATTGAATTTTTCCTACAAAGCTAGTTTGAGGACAGCTCTTCGAGCAATGGTATCATTCTCATTTATGACATAATGGAAACTACCAAGGTATTTTCATTCAAGTTTGAGATCATTGGTCATTCACAACCCCCCCCCTCCCCGGTCCTACGCCCCCAACATAAAAAAATAGTAGTAGATCAATTATAATGATTCATTCTCCCAATATAGTGTATCTTTAATTATTTCTTAATGTTTTGTTGGGTTATCTCAATGTAGAGAAGATCTTTGAAGAATTTCTACATCATTTAGACCAACGAAGATTTACTAGATCAAATCAAATATAGCATTCTGGTAGCGCAATTTTAAGAGCTATGACTAGTTGAATAACAAAAGCCATAAGTATTTATTTAATTTTTTTTTTTGGAAAACACCAAATTAAGGCTTTATAGATTGTTTCAAAGTTTTATTGGTCAATTTCCATCTTTTAAGATTGGGCCTTTAGAGTTTGGTCTAAGGAATCTTAGTTTTTTTGGTTTGTTTTTACTATATTAGTTCATTCCTAATTTAATATCTTTTTCTAATGGTAAAATTAAGAGTTCTTTGTTTCAAATGAAAGGTAATAAACCCTCGGGGATCGATAGACTTCCTCCTAGGTTCTTGCATAAGAACTTGGATATTCAAGGGGGAGACCTCATATTAGGTACTGATCAACATTTTTCAATAGGGATATTGTTGCGTCATACTCGCAAGTGCACGAGGTCGCTAATAAGTTTATTTATGCCTACTATTTTGAGTAATATACTAGATACATTTTCATGTGTTCGTGATCGTTTTGTATCATATTACCATAATATTGCATGCAAAGAATCAACAGATGCACTCTCCTTGAATTTAAGTAACTTTGGTCATTTATATTTATCATGGCAAATCCTTATTCAAATTTATTATCTGCGTTTGTAGTCAATCATCTCAATTCTTGGACTCTTCAACAACTAGGATTTTCTTCGAGCAATTGGTGGAGGTTGAAGTCTACTCAAATAAGGAAAAGGGGGGGGGGGGAATCCTATTTAAAGAAAGAAAAGGGAAAAACTCCGTTTTTAAGTGTGCTCTGTCCAGTTTCAATCAAGTCCTTCAACGGATGGTCATTTGGTGTTTGATCAAGGTGATTTTTGGAAAGAATCTTCATGACTTCGTGATATGCATACCAACGGTGGAATTGTGCATTTGATCTCTTGAAATCAGTACGATTTATACTCCAACCTAGAATTTCTTAGTTGAGTCAGATTAGGACTAAGAGTTTGTTTCAAATTATGTCAGGAATCATATCCCATGTAATCTAGGAAATCACTCTATGAAAGGGGAACATATTCCAGCCATTAGGGACATTTTTAGAAGGATAGAGATGAATTTCATATAGGAGGAGCTGCTAGAGATGTTTTGAGGAGCATTAGAGGAGCTACGACTTAGGCTAGAGTTTTTCTTCCTCTAGAGTGATGTTTCCATTAATTTCTTCTTCTCTCATGATATTCTAAACTTCCATTTCTAAAGTGTAGATGGATCGTTACATGAATTAGTTTATTCATTAATCTCTTTCATGGAATACAATCCTCTACTCATTGCTTTCTTCAATTTTGTTCTTAACTCCTGAATTCCTGTCAACATTCATGAATTTCGTAGTAAGTTTTCTTACATGTAACAGTGGAAATGCATGCTAAACCTAGGGTTAAAGAATGATAAATTACATCTAATATGTTACAAGTCAGATAATTTGTTTGACATCGTTTAGAGATTTTTTGTTTCATGCAATGCATTGAATTGATCTTCTATGTATAAAAGGAAGAAGGGATTTGGACTGTTAGGGACCATCCAGCATGACAAATGGGATGATCTAGTTTAGTAATTATGTTGATAAGAGTAGAGAGTAAATTGATTACATGATGGAGAGGAATTGATAATTTATGACATGTTTGGTGAAATCAAAATTCTAGTATTTTCGTTAATTGATTTGCATGATATTTTCCTTTTTAATTTTGTTAGTATAATCAGTAGTTAATTCTTAGATTTGATCACTAGATAATTATAAGTACTTAGAAGTTGGTATGTAATTTATGTCACATCTCCCCAGCCGATACCCATTTGCCTGAATACCTAAGGGTGATCCACAACCTCAAAGATCAAGTCTCAGATAATCACAATAGTACAATCATGAGCAAGAATAAATCAATGTACTAATATTATTAAATAAATAAATCAAGTGTTATGGATCTCAAAACCAAATTAGAGTTAGGAAGTGATGTCACATCTAAAGTAAACAACTGGAAAGAAATAAAGGAACATTAAAATATCCTAAGTGTTACATTAGGTATGTATCTTTAATTAAAATATAGTTTCTAAATCCAAAAATCATCGTATTGTGAACGGTATAGATCAGTTTATGAGTCGAATTAATTTTGGTACGCGTAGTCAATAAACAAACATTCTTCACTGTGAATATCATAGTCCCCAAAATCTTGTACACCGTACAGATCGATCGCCGACGTCTCGTATTCTTCTACTTCTGTAACATTTGGATCTGCAGCAAAGTCTAAAGCAACAAATTCCTTGAAGGGTGAGCTCAAAAGAACTTAACAAGTAGTTCACAAACGAGTAACCAATATCACAGTCTAAATCAATACATTACATAATGTAACAATATGAGACAAAATGCAAAAATGCAACTATACTCTAACATATGCTAGTCTCTAATGGCAGACACACATTAAGATAGAACACCAGTCTCCTCTAGGTAGGTCTCATCACTCTGATCTCTCCTGGGTTAGTTACCAATCTTCAGATCCCGGGTAAGAGGCATCCCTCTCAGACTATCACCATGGCTGGGGTTTAGGTCACCGCTCTCTTGCTACCATTGGTATTAGTACTGGGGCGTGTCAGGGTTATACCTAGCACAATGCAAGTCAACTGCTCAATCACATCAACCTAGGTTCATATACTTCCCCTAATGCATCTCACAATCTTGGTTTAGTATCCTCCTCTACTAGAGTCAACATATCCTATGGTACCAACCAGCTCGAACTATGCTATCTCTTAACCCTATTGGTCATCCCCTTATAATGGACGAGAAGCTCTCATGTCCTCCTATGAGTTGGCTACCAATCTTGAGCGCCCATGAGCCCAAATCTATTCTTACCAATGAATGGCCCCTCACAATGTGGTTGTGTCCTCTCACAGGTTGGTACAACCTTGAGCGCCCACCATCCCACACTGTTGCCACGGGTCACTTGACATCAATACCCACGCCGATAGGGTGTGATATGACAGGGTTTCTAACCAAACTCAACTAGACTTCCTAGTTATGATATCCAATAATTGTGAAAAGTGCCAAGGGGCATCATAGGATTGTGTCTCATACCACCTCCATTGATGTCCCAAGACAGAAACACCTGAATGGTATTCCTCAATTCACAATCACAACCTACATTCACATTACAAGATGGATTAAAACACATCCTCAATTCACAAGTTAGTCTAAGTCCATACAATCACATGTTGATCCAGATATCATGAATATTATTAATCACATGTATACTAAAATTTTCGACTCATAATAATCCTCTTAAACCCTAAAACAACAATATGTAATCATATAAGCAAATTCCATAAAAATCAAGAATGTAACAATGGTTATGTGCAACTGAACGTCCTCACCTTGCTATCGATTTATAACCTAGTAAAAGTAGGTCAAAGAGTATGTTCATGCTTCCCAAAAAATCTTATTAGCATTTGGTTTAAAGTTAAAAACAACCCTAGAGGTATGATGTTGAAAAAAGAAACAAACTACCAACTTGGCAGTGGGTGGGTTGTTTGGGGCAACCAGGGCAATCAACCTAGCCATGAAAACTGCTAAGCATGGGTGGGTCATCCAAGGCAATTAGGGCAATCAACCAGCCTTTTGCGTATGGACAGATTTCACTCAGATCAACATAAAGCTTTCCATTTGGGTTTTAAACTACTCTGAAAATACTTTTAAAAAAATTCTGAGATTATACTAGAACATTATCTAACATAGTTTAAAGATCAACTTAGTAAAAAGAAAGTAAATATAATGAATCCTATATTAGGTCTTCTCCGAAATCTATCCAAGAGATTCACGGATAAGTCAGAGTGAATGGGGATTCACTCTAGAGTAAAGAGGATAGAAAAATTAAGTTGTTACAGAAAATAGAAGCCTTCAACTAGATCTTGGCAATAGGAGGAATCAATCAAAAGAAGAAAACTAGAATGAAGAAGATAAATACCACCTTTAAGAAAACAGATCAATGTTCAAAAACCTTGATGGATGCAGCTAGGCGAGAGAGCTTATGGGGTTTTAGATCAGACAGAGAAATGAAAGTAGCTAGGGTTTAAGCAGTCCCATGACTTTACTACCAAAATATCTTCCACCTCCCTTAAGGCCGTGTTTGATTGGCAAGTAATGCATTAAAACATACAGAAATAAATAAAATATAAAAAGAAGAAGAAGAAGGAAATGACCATGCTACCCTCAATTCAAATCTGAGTGTGTAATTACTAGAATATCCTCTTGATGATAAATTACGTAAATACCCCCATACATTTAAATTTTTTTTAAGGTAAATTACCGAACTTCCCCCATCTAACCTCACTCTCTCCACCCACTGCTAGTGACCATGTCTAGCAAGCAACTCATCTTCTTCGACAAGATAACCTATTTGAGAATGGAAAAAGGATCCTCTCCCACCCAAAATTTTAGCCCTAAATCAAGGCCAAAAGTGGGTCTGGGATTACTGTTTGTCCCGTTTTGGCATCGATTTTGTCTATGATTCTAACCATGATTTTGGCCCTAATTTTGACTCTAATTTTGGCCTTGAGGGCAAGTCGTGGACAAAATATTCTGGCCCTAAAACAGGACAAGGGCGGGTCTGGGATTAATATTTGTCTCATTCTCACCCTATTTTGAATACAATTTTGTCCCTGACCCTGGCCCTAACTTTCGTCCTAATATTGAGCTTCATATTATCCTTGATCTAGTCACTTTGATTCAATGAATCCACTTAATTTTATATTATTTTTTATATCTTTTGCTGTTCTCAAATTAAGGGTGGAAAAAACAAGAATTTTCTTTCCTAAAAACGTAAGAAGTCAGAAAGTCAGAGAGAGAGAGCTGAGCGGTTACTCAATCATTGATGATCAGTCTAGAATGATAAAGTTAACCACCCTTTGCAACTCAACCTCTTAACCACCCTTCCCGCTCTCACTTTATTCCCACCATAGTTACAGCTGATAATCTCTTTTCAAATTCAAATTCAAATTTTGAAATCTCCCATCCCACCCAAAATTCCAATTCAAATTCAAATTTTGAATTTTCCCACCCCACCCGAACTTCGAATTCAAATTCAAATTTTGAACTCTCCTTTCTGAGTCAAAATCCAAATTCAAATTTTGAAATTTTGGAAATTCTATCTCAACCTCTCACTGCACCCGAAACCCTAGCCCATAACCCACCTGAAAACCTAGCCCATAACCCACCCGAAACCCTAGCCCATAACTCACCTGCACCATCACCAACTCAGCCTCAACCTTACCATGTGCAAACCCGATCCAAAACGGGTCATCCCAAACCCATCTCTAAACTGAACCTCCTAGTCACCTCTTTTTGTTGATAATCTTGAAATGGAACCCACCTCATATACCACTACCAGTAAAGACCACAAATGGAGGCTTGCTATGAGTGATGAATTTGATGCTCTCTTATGTAATGGTACTTGGAGTCTAGTTCCTCACCAGCCCCACATGAATTTGATTGGAAATAAATGGGTTTACAGAATCAAACGAAATAGTGATGGCTCTGTTTCACGTTATAAGGCTCGTTTGGTCGCCAAGGGATTCCATTAGCGTGAAGGAATTGATTATTTTGACACTTTTAGTGTCGTTGTCAAACCTACTATCATATGCTTGAATCTATCGCTAGCAGTTGCCCAAGGATGGACTCTTCGCCAATTGGATGTTCAAAATGCATTTTTAAATGGTGAATTATCTGAAGATGTTTACGTGGTTCAACCATAGGGTTTAGTTGATCTAGAGAGACCTACTTATGTATGTCACCGTCAGAAAGCTTTATATGGTTTAAAATAGGTCCCTAGGGCATGGTCTCATCGGCATGGCAATTATTTACTCACTCTAGGATTCTCACAGTCCCTCATATGATATGGCACTATATTTTTGTACTTCAATACATCAAACAATTTGTCTTCTTGTATATGTGGACGACATTGTCCTCATTGGATCTTGTTCTTCCGAGGTTAATTCTATCATTATAGCCATTTGCAAGGAATTCACCATCAAAGATCTCAATGACTTAAACTACTTTTTAGGGGTCGAGGTCACTTGCTCATCTCACGGTTTACATCTTTGCCAGTCAAAATATTATTCAAATCTTTTGCAAAGGACCAATATACATGAAGCAAAATCAGTAGCAACCCCGACCTCCATCACCAAAGCAACCTCTAACAAACCTCCCCTCTATGATGATTCGTACCAATACAGATGTACAATGGGTGCCCTTCGGTATTTGACTCTCACACGCCCTGATATAGCATTTGTTGTCAAAGGGGTTTGTCAATATATGCATTACCCTACAATTGATGATTGGGCTGTAGTTAATACCCTATCACACGCTGGAAGGATTACTATGGCAAAATCTATTGTCATGACAATCCCATATTATACAACACAAAAGAGTCTCATACCAAAGGGGGGGGGGTTGGGATTTTGTCAACTCACTCTGATGAACAAGGCTTCACCTGCATAACAGAGATGTTCATGAGGTTGATTTCACCAAGCCAGGCGACAAATGATGAATCATTGGAGAATACTATGCATCAATTGAAGAGGCTTGGGCATCCTGCAAGAGCAGTTTTTAGAATATTTGCATGAATCAAGATGTTGTTGGGTGGGAAAGACCAAAACATGGTTGGTATAGGGGGGAGTCATAAGGGATGAGTTTTTTTTTTGGATTAAGAGCTTCCTATATACCGGGATGGGAATGAGAATATTAATGCCACTAAATGGTGCGAACCCAAGACCTCCCCGTGGGAAGTTGGGCCTTTAACCACTTTACTAACCCACCATTGACTATAAGGGAAGGGGTGAAAGTTATGTTAAAGATGGGAGCTTAGCCCATCCCTATAAAGACAAACTCTCTCAAAGCTGTAAGAGACCACACAAAATTCATGGAAGATTGATTGAAGAAATAAACTAGATGATTGTTTTCCATGGTCATGTCCGTTTCAGCTATGTGGGGAGGGATACCAATAAAGCTACATATCAATTTTCTAGATATCCTCTGGAGGCGCAGGACACCTTGGTGATGTTCCGAGAGCCTACTTCTAAGATGGAAGAGATCCTCAAAGTAGATGGGTTGGCTAAACTAAGCTAGTTTAATTCCTTTTGTTTGTTCGATTTGCTTTGGGTCCTTTTGACCCCATTCATATACCCCAAAAATAAATGATTTATTTTTTATTTTTAATATGTTATGATATCATAAAACAAACTAAGTCATCTGTTACCTTCTAGATTCTTTCTAATAATTGTTGACTTACTTAAGATTAAATTTCTAATATAATTTAATTAGGGTATTTTAAAAAAATTAATTAAATTGAGCTTCACTGGCCATATATTTAAAGTCACATATTATTACTCTTAACCAAGGGCATTATACCATTAAAATTCCATTTAAACTATTATAGGTACCCTTTAAAATTCATTACACAAAACAAGTACAAATGAGTGTAAATATGTATACTAGCCTTATACTAAAAATAATAACTAAAACCAATTCAAATCATTCTTGCATTTAAGTATAATTTTTATAAATCAATGATCCTGATTTGGAACATTTCAGTAAAATTTTGAAATAAAGGATTCTTAAGAGAAATTTGAATGCATGATCTATAAATTAAATTTTTTTTATATGACATAATGTATTGAAAATTTATTTTTAACCATATTAATTGTTGATAAAAGACGACACTTCTGCCACCAATGATGTGAAGTATCTAATATTTATTGTATACATTTTCAATTAATGAATCAATCAAATAAACGTAAAATCAACTTGCAAAGAAATTGACAAATAAATCATTGTGAGAATGTAATTCATAGTTTTTTTTTTTCTTCTTTTTAATATAAGAACTTTATTTTTCAATCCATAACTGGTATTATTTAAACAAAAAATTCGATTTGAAATAATAAAATTATACTAAGCTATGTTCTAAAGTAAATGCTATTAATATTTTTACTTTCTTCTAGGTAAAAATATTGGGTTTTAATTAATAATGTTTAATAGATACTTTACATCATTGGACTGGTATTTATTTATTTTGTACAATGGGGTTTTATTAAACCGGGGGATGGGGATATTATTGCCTCAGCAAGAGTCGAACCCATGGCCTCTTCACTAAGAGGTGTTGGTTTCACCACTAGAACAGCTTTGCGTTGGCTTAAAATGTATTTTATTGGTAAGGACTATTAAGGGTGTGACTAATATTTTGATTTGTTTTGTGGCGACGTTAATATTAAAAGACAAATCACAAAGCCATTTTTTGTGGCACATCTTAATAGGAAATACTAGGAAGTATTGACTATGATTTGTTTGATCATTATAGCATAGTACAATTTTATATCTGCTTATTAACAAATTCTCTTTAAATATTTTGACTTTATTTTTCAATTGTTTATAGTTGCTTACCTTGCCCTAGGATATTATCTCGTATTTCATACATACTACTGTAAATGCACTAGATTTACCTTTAGAAGTTCATATATAATTAAAGATAGGGATAATTACTATTGCCCCCTTATACTTTGGTTTTATTACTAATCAAATCTCCTTCTTTATGAAATTATTATTGCCCCCCTCACTTCTAATGGTGTTAAGTGGTTGTTAATATCAAATATGGAATGTCTATTTTGCCCTTCATTAAAATTAAAAAGTCAAAAATATGGCATTACCCTCATTTATAGAAACTATATTAAATGTCAATTATATCTTTAAAATCTTATATGTTAGAATTAGTTTTGGATTTGGTGGGACCACATACTTATGGTTGTTGAAACTCTCACATTCCACTTAAATTCTTCATAATCACAATGATGGAAGTTTTACAAACAAATTAGCATATAAAATGTTAATTGATAGGAAATTTGGTAACATGCATAATAGTTAGCATATATTAAGTGATTTTCAATTTTCAACTTTGAATTAAATTTGATATTTCTTAATATTTTAGTTTCTATTTTAAGTTTTGTTTAATTACATCTTTCCTTTATTTGGTGATTTCCTTTTAGAGAAGAAAAATCGCATCTTTCCTTTATTCGGTGGTTTCTTTTTAAAAAAGAAAAGTTAATTTTTCCCAAAGTTAATTAAGAGTAGTATTATAACTTGACAAAAGAGTAAATAAGTAAAAAGATAATTGCAGGGGTTATTTTTGGAATTTGAAAAAATATATAGATGCCACATCATCAGTAAACTAATGGAGCTTAACGTTAGGGGGCATTAGTAATTGTTGACAAAATTAAAGGTTGGATTAGCAATTTTAAAAAATACAGGGGATAAAGTAGTAATAAAATCAAAGTACAAGGAGGCAACAATAATTATCCCTTAAAGATAAGATGGAAGAAAAAGCATATTTAACAAGTCCTAGAGGACTCATTAGAATATTTAATTCATCTGTAATTAAATATAGAAGTCAACTTCTAACCAATCCTAGATACACTCGTATAATAGAACAACGAATTATAAGAAATAGTGAATGAATTATAGTATTCTTGATAGCTTTTGCAAGTTCATCTCCACTGCCTTCTATTATTGTTATACAAGTGATAGAGAAAATAAGATAATAAGGAGCTCAATAGAAAATTTTTGTATGATTTGAATAAGTACTGAAATATTCCCAAAATTTAATATTAGAAAAGATAATAAAAGAATTTGTTAACTCTTTAAGACACAA
This sequence comes from Hakea prostrata, assembly GCF_041222555.1. NCBI lineage: Eukaryota > Viridiplantae > Streptophyta > Magnoliopsida > Proteales > Proteaceae > Hakea > Hakea prostrata. The sequence continues at coordinate 39,269,431 of NC_142603.1, forward strand.
AATTAAAACAAGAATTAATAGCAAAATTCACACCAATAATTGATAAGTATTCAAAATATCTATTATATCAACCAATAATTAATATTTTTTTTTTTTTTTTTGGGAGAAAAAGGAGACTTGTAATAAGTAGTATACAAAAATAAATTACAAATTACTTTCGGTAAAACCTACGCCCTTGTCGCTCCTCTTGAATGAGATTTGCGAGGTGGTCTGGCAAACACTATGGTAAACATAATCCACAAACTGGTTCCTTAGCTCCATAATCTCCTCCAACATCTTAAGGATCTTCCAAAAAGCCTAAAAAGAACCCAAGATAGCTCCAGTGACATCTTCGGAGTTGGGTTGAATCAAAATATTACATCCAAAGGCTCGAGCCCTCTTTAATCCACAGAGAATGGCATGCATCTCTGCTTGTAAAATATTGATGCCATACCACCCTCCCATACAAGCAAAACCCACATCACCGTGACAGTCCCTAACAATGGTTCCACATCCACATTGTAAATTACATTGTAAATTTGATAAATATTATAATCATATCCTACATTCTAGTGATTACCACTTAATAGAGTCAATTTAAGAGAAGCCTCACATAGAAACTTTGAAAGTTTTAATAGAATACAAGAGATAATTATTGAATACATTCGAAATAAAAACAAAATTTTGAAAGAAATGCACCAAATTTTAGAATATAACAAAGAAGATATTAATTACTTACATAGAAAAACAAATAAAATACCCCCTAGAACAATTACCATCAAAACAAAATATTATAAACTTAATAGCAAGCTTAGACTACTACAAATCTAAACCCATAGAAATAGAAACCAATAGTCTAATAATACAATTATCAAAAGAAACAAATAAATTAAAAATTCATCATAAATATTTAGAGGAACAATATAAAATTTTATACATATTAAAAAACAAGTTAAACAAGGACTAGGAATAGAAAATTAATGACTACAAACAACACCTATTATAAAGAAGCCATTGAGGAATGAAGGAATTATTACCAAGGAGAATATTTGGGGATAATAGACTTCAAACCACTAGCAACAAACCACCATGTAATAATAAAGCAGAATAACACTAGTTTAAGTTTATTAGTAAAAATATTAGAAACTTTAAAAAATAGGAGAAAACATCTTCAAAAATAGATAATTTAATCCAACAATTTAAAACATTAAATATAAACAACCAACAACGAATAAACAGACCAAGATCAAGAAATAACATAAAACCATTGAGAGAATATACTTTCTATAAAAAAAAAAAAAAAAAAAAATTTAGAAATGAATATTAATAATTTTTTTGGAACAAGTAAAATAGTATCAACAATTGATCTTCCTAGAAAATATTTAGCATTTAATAAATTATCAGAAAAATAAAAAAGAATAGAAAAATCCAATACATTAGAAGAACTAATAAATACATATAAGGATATAAAAAAAATTATATTATAAAGTAGAGAAGATATATTAAAAACAAGGAAGAAAATTAGGACAAGATTAATCAACTTTTTTATTGAGTTGTGTGCATACATATTTATAGTAGAAGCATATGTTCTAATATAGAAATATCATAGTCTACAAGAAAATATAATATTGATTCTTGCATAGAATAAGATACTCTTGATATGGAAGGCTAGATTGTTATGATCTTCAGTTAACGAAAATGTGAATCACAAAATTGCACGTTGAGGTGGTTGAATCTTTATTTGAAAGAACAATGCAATCTAAGGAAATCAAATTAAAACACAATAGCAACATAATGATAACATCCATTCAAACCCTAGAAGGAGCTCAAGGAACCAAATTTTGGGAACAAGAACAAGGCAATCTAAGTCAAACTATTAACGAACAATAGAATGATATAATTAATGAAAAATACACAAAAAAAATGCATCGATTGTATGTTTGTTTTTAGAGAGAAATTCACTCGTAAAACAAGCAGAGCAACGTGCTTGTACCTCTGAAACTTGGAAATGTTGAATGGGAGAAGGGAGAGGGCTTATGGGGTTTTAGATCAGACAAAGAAATGAAAGAAACTAGGGTTTAAGCAGTCCCATGACTTTACTACCAAAATATCTCCCCCCACCTCCCAAAGGTCGTGCTTGGTTGGCAAGTGATGTATTAATATATATGGATCAAAACAAAAAACAAAAAACAAAAAACAAAAAAAAACAAAAAAAAAAAAGAGAAAAGAGGGAAGAAGAAGAAGAAGCAAGGTAAATTGTCTTATTTATAATTTCCCTACTTTTCTAGCCATGTGAATCACCTACCCATCGATGGAGTACTAATGGTTTTTCATGTGACTCTATGGACTTAAATTGATTCATGAATTGGGAATGTGATTGAACCTTCTTGCTACTTATGGAAAGTGAATGTGTTGTGATTGTGAATTAGGTAATACCTTTTTGGGTGTTTCTGCTTAGGACATTAACAAAGGTGGTATGAGACGTTATCCTCTAGTGCCCTCGGCACTTTTCAAGATTTCTGGATGCCATGACTAAGAAGTCTAGTGGAGTTTGGTAGGTATCCTGTCATATCACACCTTATTGGCATGGGTATTGATGATGAGTGACCCGTGGCAACAATGTGGAGTGGTAGGTGCTCAAAACAGGTAACCAACCAGTGAGAGGACACAACCACATTGTGGGGGCCATTCATTGGTAAGGTTGCATATAATAGACTTGAGTCCATGGATGCTTAAGACCAGTAGAACCAACCGGTGAGAGGACATGAGAGCTTCCCATCAATTATATGCGAATGACCAATAGGGTTAAGAGAAGGCGTAATCCGAGTTGTTTGGTGCCATAGGATACATTGACTTTAGTAGGGGAGGATACTGAACCAAAAGTGTGAGATGCATGAGGGGAGGTATCTGAACCTATGTTGATGTAACTGAGTAGTTGACTCGCATTGGGCTAGGTGTTACCCTGACACACGCCGGTACTCATACCAATGGTGTGGTGAGAGTAGTGACATAAACCCCAGCCATGGTGATAGTCCGAGAGGGATGCCTTGACCCCTTACCCGATATCTCAAGATAAGTAACCAAACCGTGAGAGATTAAAGTGACGAGACCTACCTAGAGGAGGCTAGTGTTGTCTTAATGCGTGTCTACCATTAGAGACTAGCATCCATTAGAGTATAGTTGCATTGTTGCATTTCACTTCATGTCATGTTGCACTATGTGATGTAATGATTTGGACTATGATATTGGTTATTTGTTTGTGAACTACTCGTTGAGTTCTTTTGAGCTCACCCTTCAGGGAAATTGTTGTTTTAGAGTTTGTTGCAGATCCAAATGTTACAGAAATTAAAGAATATGAAACAACGGTGATCGATTCGAACGGTGTACAAGATTTTGGGGATTATAACTTTCACAGTAAAGAATGTTCGTGTCTTGACTGTGCATACCAGAATTAGTTCGACTCACAAATTGATTTATACATTTCGTGATATGAAGATTTTCAAGTTTTGAAATTATATTTTACTTAAGGACGTGTACTTGATGTAACACTTAGGAGTTTTGACTATACTTTTTTCCATTTCCAGTTGTTTACTTTAGTTTTGTTATCACTTTCGCACTCTGATTTGGTTTTGAGATCCTTCTGAGTCCCTACTAATTGACATATTTCTTTATTAATATTTATGACATTGATTTATTCTTGCTCATGATTGAACTATTGTGTGGAATGGTTGGTGAATGTATGAGACCTGATCTGTGGGGTTGTGGATCACTTCTACGGGTATTCGGGTGAATGGATACCGGCTAGGTGAATTTGACAAGGTAAGACTCCACTGGAATGAGGATTAGGAGATAGAGCAAGACAAGGGGCTAAACCCCCTCGAAATTGCTCCTGGAATGAAGTTTCTAGGGGTGGGTCAATTGGCCTAGTCGCCCCAGTTAACCAACCCAGGCGACCCACCAGGCACCGTGAAAAAAGGGCATTTTTGGTATATTGATTCTCAGACTCCTCTAAATATGTATTTCAACCCTAAATGTATTATTATGCTTTGTAGCTGTTAGAGGATGTCAGTACAAGTTAGTGAGTGATTTGCGAAGGTGAAGGACAACGTGGAGATCATCCATGAGGCTTTTCGTACAACGTTTGCATTATTCTAAGGTTAGTACTCTTCTCTGTTGACTTAACCATTCCCCATGCATGTTTTCTTTGCTACTATTAGACCTTGTAGGGGTTCCTAGTACTGGAAAACCTTATTCCATTGTTCCTTGAATTTTGAGTGAATCCTCACTCACTCTGTTCCATCCATATTCTTTCCCGATCGATTTCTAAAAAGACCTATTATCAATTTATTAGGTTTATTGTTTCTCTTGAGCTTTTAAACACCTATTAATGTTAGGTCATGTTCTCTGTTGTTTTTAGAAATTTTCATATGCTTTGGAAGTAGTTTAGAACCCAATCTCGTAGCAGTCTGATGATCGGAAGTGATTTTGTCCATACTTGAGCATGGGCTGATTGGCCTAGTCTCCCGGGGCGACCCATGCTTTGTACTGTTCAACCGACCACCCCTTGGTCAATTGGACTGGTCTCCCCAGCCGACCCACCTACTTATTGTTCAATCCACCCATCTTCGACAGTGTTAATTTTTTTTCCTAAATCCAACATGGGACTTTTAGGGTTATTTCTAACTTTTTCCAACATGTAAATAGTATTTTAGGAAGTGTGAAATCATCCTTCGACTCTCTTTGGAAGGTGTGAACTTAATTATAAGGTAAGGATGTTCACATGCATTTAATCGTCATTAAATTCTTAAATAATGTAGAACTTGCATATGGATTTGTATGCTGTTGTTTAAGGACTTTACCTTTATCATAATGCTTAGAAATTACAGAATATTATTGTTTGAATATGATACTTGTGAATTGGATAGTCTTATGTGAATTTGGACTTGAACTAGGGTTGTGGCTCTGCTATTACCCTAGGAACCTTAATATTGAACATAACTTTATTTTCCTGGTACGATGTCTATTTGCATGGTTAGGATTACCCCCAACATGTTATGACCCTAAACGGTATGGGAATTGAGGCCGTGTGACCTATGGCAGTGGTATATGGTTGGTGGGCACCCAAGATTGCAAGAGGCATAAGAGAACACACAACATTGCCGTGGGGGCCATTCATTGGTAGGGTTGCGTATAATAGGCTTGAGCTCGTGGGACCCAAGATTGCGAGAGGCATGAGGGGACACGAAAGCTTCCCGCCCATTATATGTGGATGCCCAATAGGGTTACGGGAGCGTAGTTCAAGTTGGTTGGTGCCATATATAGGATATGACTGTCTAGACTTGGGAGGATACTGAACCAAGATTGCAAGACGCACGAGGGGAAGTATATGGACCTTGAGTAATATGTTAAAAGTAAATTACTATGCATTGGGTTAGGTAATACCCTAACACGCGCCAATACTCAGACTAATGGTGTGGTGAGAGAGTGCTAACCTAAACCTCGACCATGGTGATGATGAGAGGGATGACCTTACCCCTTACCTGAGATCTCAAGACCGATACTCAACCAATAAGAGATTCGAGTGATAGGACCAACCAAGAGGAGGCCAGTGTATTTTCTTAATGTGTGTCCACCCTATAGAGACTTGCATTAGTTAGAGTATAGGAGCATTCCTACATTGCATTTCATACTATAACATGTTAACTATATATGGATCGTGATTTGAATGACGGAAAAATGTATGCGAACTACTTGTTGAGTTCTTACGAAATCATTCGTCATGGATGTTGTTTTTCTTTAGATTTTGTTGCAGATTTTGATGTTGTGTATCAAGGTTATGAAGCACAGTAGCCAATCAGTACGATGTACAGGATTACAGGGATAACAACTTACACTGTGACGAGTATGCATGTCACGGCTGTGCATACTAGAATTAGTCTGACACATGAGAAGATTGAAATCTTTCGCGACACAGAGTGTCACACCCCACCCAACAGGATCCGGTCATATCCGAATACCCTTAGGGGTGATACACTACAAGACCAAGGTTCACGGCCAAACCCATACTACCATACAACATAGCATAATCAAAGGGCAGGAATAAACCAAAGATCAATATTCAAAGTTATAATAATCAAGTTAGCAAATATGGTTATAATCATCCATCAACTTAAAGTTAAAAATCATTATCCAAGGTTGATCAAACCGAATCATCAGAGTTTAGAAGAAATAATTGTTTGCAGCGGAATTCTAGGTTCTTCGATGGAAGACAGCATCATCTCTCTCTAAAGTTTTAAAGGGAATGACATAACATAAGGTTATGAGGGATACTATCATCTCCAAAGACATCGCCGAACCTTCACTAGTACTCAACTCCATAGGAGCAATCCAAGCACGGGCTTAAAGCTCCATGGGAGTCCACCTCCTAGCAAGTCGCTCCCTTAAAATATTATGCCGACGACGGATCCTCCATTTGAATGGAGTCCTCATAACCTATAACAAGATCTAAAAACATATGTATATAAGGAGTGAATTCAATAGAACTCAGTGAGGTCAACTCAACTACATATCAAGCATCCATTCACAATTTTCCGCATCAAACATATATGAATTATAATAATAAGATGAATAGTTAAATGAATATGCAATCCTACATCTAACTCTAATCATGAGGTCTCTATGGTAGACACACATTAAGCTATACACCAGCCTCCTATGGGTTGTCTCAATCACTCTCCCTCAACAAGAGACATCTGTTGGGTTCTCCGTGATTGTGGGGTCAAGTCACATCAATCTGTGGTTGGGGATATAGGTCACCACTCTCTCACATCACCATTTGGCTTGAGAACTAACGCATGTCAAGGATAACTCTAGGCCCAGTGCATCGTCATACGGTCTCGTACTACATATGGTCCAGATATCATTCCTCAATAGGAGGCATCTATTAGTTTGATATCCTTATCCACCTAGAAATGGGATCCTCAATGGGAGGCATCTGTTGGATTCAATTTTTCTCAACCGTATGGTCATCCACATATGTATAGGCGAACGCTCTAGTGGCTTCCTCATAAAAATCGCACATCGCGTTGAAAGTGACACAAGCCCAAACTTTATACATATGCAACCCTACCATCTCATGATGGCAGTGGGCCTGCTTGATGGTCATAGGATCCAACCATTGACATCACTGGTTAATCGGCTTCAATGCCCCTACCGAAAGGGTAGTAGCACTCATGGGTTACCTAGCCAACACAACTAGACACCTAGTATCCATGTACTTAGGTCTAAGGGCATACATATATAGAGTCACCAAGGTAATGGGCGAACCCACAGCCCTAATTGGCATATAAGTACAAGAGGACAAGGTCCCTCAATCACATTAACACATTCACATCATTCGTATATCACAATTCATGAAATTTGAGAGTAGAAACAAATATAGAATATCATTTCCTTCCGTTCGTGCAAAGTCACACACAATTTATAATAGAATACAAGATAACAATATGAATGAAAATTCAAATAATACCAATAAGTACACAAGATACGGTTAAGTATTTTCCTCGCCTTTTCAATTTAACGAAGCTCTTCAAAGTCCCAAAAAGTTCACCAAAGAGTGTGCAACTAGACCTAAAATAACCCTAGTTACACAAGAAAGTGAGTGAGTAACAATTAGAATCAATCAAGGGTCAAAAAAGGGCTAAAACACACATCACGAATATGGGTGGTTGGATAGGTTGACAGGGCCGGTTGCATAGGCTTATAGGGCTGGTTGACCAGCCAATCAACCCCCCCCGCAAGAATGGTCATGAGCAAAAACTCCATTTTTGGCTCCGATTTGAAATCAATTCGAAATGGGACTCTGGGGTCTTCAAATTAACAGTATTAGGGTTCCCAAAGTACCATCCAAACATCCCAATTAGGTTTCAAATGAAAAGCCCCAAATATGGCTCTTTGTGTCTGCCTGTGAGCGCCTCAGAGAGGTTTGATTCGGTTTTGAATGCAAAGATTTGCACAACAAACTCTAAAAAAACGTAGGGAAACACAAAGAAAAATAAGGGGGAGCATTCAATACAACATAAAAACTTCAAGAACCGAAACCTACCATTCATTGATAATAAATACCATCAAAACTATGTTAGAGAAGAGGGTTTTCAAGAACACTCACCTTTCTAAGCATTATTGCAACAATCTGAGCTTCGATGAGTCACCACACGAGAAGGAATCACAAAAATCTCTTGGGTTTATCTCATCCCAAGCCCTCTGCCCCACCTAGCTGTGAAATCCAACCCTAAACCTAACCTGGACACCTTATCTGCTTTGAATGAAGAAGTGATCTGTAAGTGTTTGACCTTGAAGTTGGACCTTGAGTGTAGTGTTGTTATCCTTGGAAGGTCCTAGGAAGTGAAGTCAGACCTCTCCCTCAATGTAGATCCGAAGATCCCAGGTCCTGGGAAGGTCCTAGGAAGCTTCTCTCAAAGCCTCTCCTTGGTATTTTTGAAGAACTCTTGCAAGATTTAAAGTTCCTCCTCTCTTGTTCATCTTCAAGGTTAGTAATCTATCTCCTACTGCTATAATCTCTTCTCCCCACCCTTGTTTCTTATTGTTTTGATTGTGAGGAAGGCATTGCACTCCTTTGATCTCCTTGTGTCTTAGAGTGAATGGAGTTCACTCTATGCATTCTTTGAAGCCATATGGTGACTCTCCTTGTTTCTAACTTGATTTTGATAGCATGATTCTTTCTTACATTAGTTTTCCTTTCTTATAAGTGTTAGACATGTTTACTCTTAGTTTCTATTGTTGATCTACCATATTCAATGTCTTTGAATGAATCTCTATTCATTCCATTGATGCTATGATCTTCATGCTTAATTCATAGCAATGATCATATGATATTTTCATGAACCCATGATCATTCCTCTAATCTGATTTTTGTAGCATATTAGATCTGATTTCATGTTAGTATTCACCTTTGATCTATTGCTAATAATCCTCTTGAGTGAATCCTTAACTCTCCTTTGCATCCATGGTTGTTTTCTTTGAAAACCATGTTTTTGACCAAATTAGAAAGTCATGATTTATCATTATTTTTAAATTTTTTTATTTTTTTTTATTTTTTTTATTTTTTATCATGGATGGTGTTTAATCCATGCTAAAGAGTCTTAGTATGTTTATGTGGAGTTCCCCTTTGAATTTCAGAGCAATCGGACTTCAAACGAAGAAGTTATGACTGATTGTGTGTTTGTTGTTGCGTAGTGTTCACCTGGTTGACTAGACCAGCCAGGCTGCCAGGCATGAACAGCATTGATTTCTTCGTCCAATTTGATCCGTTTGACCTCCAATCTTCTAGGGCTTTTTCCTAATGATGTATCTATGTTTGTCTAGGATTTATTTGTTAACTTGGTCTTGATCTCTGATCTCTCAATTGAAGATTATATATTCGGATTACGAGGTGAGTATTCCGACTCACAATATGCCTACTTATATGCTTTTATGTATTATGACATGAATGCATGATCTAGCTACTGATGTTTTATTTTCTTTACATGATACTTCTACAACTACAGTAGCATATTCATATTGTGATTTACATATTAGAATTAATTATTGAATTATGAGAATATGATTGAACTATGATGTGAATGTGAGTGTGAATGTGATATATATATGAAATCACGATGTGATGTGAATGCCTAGGTTGTGGTTGTGGAATGGGGAATGCCCTTTTGGCGTTTCTGTCTTTGGACACCAGTGGAGGTGGTATGGGACACTTTCCTATGGTGCCCCTTGACTCTTTCCCTGACTACTGGTTGACATACCTAGGAATGGTCTAGCAGTGTTTGGCTAAGAATACCCTGTTATATCCATAGTATATTATGTTGCCGATTTATCGCCGAAATGTCGCGATAAATCGGCATGTCGCTCGGGGGCGACACGACACCCCCCAGCGACACTGATTTTACCATATGTCGGCGATATATCGCCCCCGATTGAAAAGTCGATCGAAAAGTCATGGAAACACTGCAACCACCACTGGCGACGATCGAAAAGTCTGTGGAGCCTGTGAAGACCAAACTGTCAAAACCTGCAATGATGGAGTTAATCGATTCCAAGCACTTCGAAGTTCGAATCGGAGACTTGCCACACTTTTAGGGTTTTATGAAACACCTACCACCACCACCACCGGCGACGACAAACAGTTCCTCTTGTTAAGAGATGAAATCGATCAAGAAAATGAAAATGGAACAATTGAAATCGTATTGCTTGCTTGTTTGGACTGTGTGCAGAGATTCTCATTACGGTTTGTTCAAGTATTCTGGAAACGGGTGGAGTTGAATGTTTCAAAAGGGAAATTGAAGGGTGAGAAGGGTTTGCTACCAGGTTGGCGATGGCGACTCATTCATAACTCCAAATGGTGAGCGATGCAGATCTCCGACTCCTATAGACCCAAAAAATCTGAAAGGAACTTGTTTCTTCTGGTTTTCACAATCAAATCCCTAAATTGGCTTTCAGTTGTAAACAGTAAACCCCATCACACCCACACCCGCACACTCTGCCTCTCCCTCCGACGTTACCTGATTTTGACCGAAAAGATCCAGGAGTGCCCAACGAGCCCAACGATGTCTCCGACGTTACCTGATTTTGGCCGAGAAGATCCAGGAGTGCCCAACGATGTCTTCGACGTTACCTGATTTGAGAATAACTGGTGAGAAATTGAGAACTGAACTGAGAAGGTGGAGGTCGTGGAGCATCGATATCATCGAAACCAAAGACTAAAAGTCGTCCGAAGTTTCGCCGGTGTCGCCTGTGTCTCCAGGCACTGACACGGCGACACCAGGCGACCTGTCGGACCGTGGTTATATCAGACCCGATTCGAAAGGTGACCCGTGGTAGCAATGGGGATTTGTGGACGCTCAAGACCGGTGAAATGACCCGTGAGAGAACATGAATCACATTGTGGGGGCCATTCATTGGTAGGGTTGCATTTAGTAGACTTGGGCTTATTGGCGCTCAAGATCGGTAACCCTGGGGGGGGGAAGAGAGGGGGGCTTTTGGGTTCCAATTTCTATTTGTGGATAACCAATAGGGTTAATGAGTCTGTAGTCCGAGTTGGTTGTAGCCATAGGATACGCTGACTCTAGTGAGAAGGAAATCGGAAAGGATCACCCAGGGTGAGGAATGGACGTATCTGGATCTAAGTTGATATAACTAAGTAGAAGACTTGCATTGGGCTAGGCTTAACCCTAACATGCACCAATACTCAGACCAAACGGTGGCGTGAGAAAGTGGTGACCTAAACCCCAGCCATCGAATGTCCCGAGGGATGCAGGACCCATTACCAACCGGAGAACCCAAGATATCTAAAATGGTTGAGGGAGAGTGATTTGGACCAGACCCATAGGAGTATGGTGCTATAGCTTAAAGCATGTCTGCCAATAGAGACCAGCATATATATATAGAGTAAGAAGCATACTTGCATATATTGTTTGATATCATTGCATTATATTTGCTCTTGCTTGTGTGTGAAGATGCTTATTGTGACTGAATATACTTGCTAAGTTCTTTTTACCCTTCGGGGGACTTGTTTTTAGATGACATTGCAAGTCCGGAAGCAAACCCATGCCACAGTACGGAGGACCCTTCCATATATGATGCAACTCCGGAAGTCTCTAGAGAAGGTCATGACAAGCGGGGCAGCCAACACACATGTTTGGACTGCTTTGATGGCTCCTATTGACGGTAGCCGACATCATGTAGTTTGTCAATGGGATCGTGAGCTAGATGTTGATCTGAAGCTTCAAGAGCATAACCCAAAAGCGAAGAAGATGAATATTGAAGAAGAAGAAGAGCCCATGGAAGATGTTGATTAGTTTTCTCTTTTCTTCTAGACTTTTCCTTTTACTTGTATTAGCTTAAAGCTTTGCTTTAGATTTCGATCTACCTTCCACATATGTTTGTAGGGTATATTTCCACTATACTCTATAGTTGTCTTTGATTGGTATCTTATTGTTCCGCACTCTGATATTCTTTTGTGATCCTTCTGAGATCCTTTCTTGACTTTTATTAATAAATTACTTGAATATTATGATTAATTTGTTCTTGCTTTTGATTATGTTATTGTGCTAAATGGATATGATCATTCCTAAACTTGATCTTCAGGGCTATGGATCACACCTTCGGGTATTCCAGATAGGGTACCGGCTGGAGGGATGTGACACTTGCAAAAAGAAATACGATTATGAGGAGTTGGAGCTTAAAATACGGTTTTTGGTCCGAAATATGGTTGAATGGCTGGGTAGGGGCAGTCGACCCAGCCATTCAACCGGCTTCTCGTTCATAATTGTACTGTTGTGTGGAATGGTGTTTTGATTTGCCTAAAACCTGATCATTGGGTTGTGGATCACTCCCTCGGGTATTCAGGTTGATGGATACTAAGTAAATGTGACAAAGGAGGTGATCTAGACTCCCCTAAGAACTCTAGCATTATTTTTTTTCTTCTATTTTCTTTATTGTTACCTTATTTGGAAAGAAGCATAATCCTTTTTTGCATGGCTTCGAAAAAAGTTGATCCTAGTGATCTCCTAAACTAGCTTCATTCATGTTTTCTCAAATGCCCTATTTTCCCCACTACCATTGGTGTTTAATCACAGATAAAGTGCTGACCTAATTTTGATATTCCCTCCTGTACTACCATAAATTGAGTATGTAAGAGCTTTGGCATTTTGTTTTTCAAAGCAAGTATTCTATATTCTACTAGCCTCAAATGTTATATAGCAATATACTTGATAGGTTTCATTTGGCTTTGGATGAGTATTGTAATCAATGAAGTGTGGTCCATGTACCCAGATGCTATGACACTAATAAAATGTATTTGGCTCCTCTCTTTGGAGAGAATCACCTGATAAGTTATAGGATTATGCCATATGTAATATTCTAATACAATGGCATTCATTGGATCTATCCAAGCCATCAGATTAGAATATTAAATGTGGCTGAATCCTAGAACTCATTGGACACCCATTGGGAGAGCCCCTCCAAGGAAACAATCCACAAAATTCTTTCCATTGCTTCTTGGTATTGAAATCCAAAAGGATCCTATCAAGTCTCTTTGTATGTAAATGATATTTTTTTGCCAAGATACCCCTTCCACCCACATTCTGCACCCTCTGCACCTAGCCACCCTACCATAAATCACCCACCGGCCCCACTCTGTCGAAAACCACCAACCGGCGTCATCCTACTAGAAATCACCCACCACCACCCCCAAAAAAGGTTTGAGCTCTCGTTGATTGTAATACTACTATGAAGAGGAAGAAAATGGAACAAAAGAAGCCATTTCTGCAACGTCATTCTTACTGATACATTCATGTAGCATTGCAAAGTAAACCCAAATCCCCAGCCCACCCAATGCATCTTTTTTTTTTTTTTTTTTTTTTTTCGGTTAGAAGAAAAAATCTTCATTCAAAGAAACTAAAAAAAAAGATACAAAAACACACAAAAGAAGAAAAATACAGAAATACATCCAAAAGAAAATACAGAAACATAGATGCATGCAAACACAAGGTTCAAACAGAACATCCTAAACCAAGGAGAGGAGTTTACGAAATATTATACATGCAATAAACAGGGTCTTCCAGGCTAAGGTATGGGTCAGGCCCAGTAAAACCTTATAATAAACCACAAAGGCTTCTCCGGACACGCTACAAAGGCGGAAACAGACATGCCACAAAGGTGGAGAGATAACACACCACAGTGGCAGAGAAACTTTAGCGGAGACGCCTACTGGATTTAGTTGGAAGGGTGGATGGGCAAGTGCTTCAGCAGCAGTGACTTTGGCAATGCCAGATCTGTGGCCAGATGATGTTGCGGGAGAGGCTCATGGCAGAAAAACGCCTAGATCCAAGAGTTAACAGCAAGATCTGTGACCACAAGTAGAAGCAGAACTTGCGATTTTCCTTTTGTGCCACAACATGGCCATCTCGATCACACCTAGATTGATGCACAACAGTGGCTCCTATGCTAGAACCTACCCAACAAATCAAAGCAACTTGAACAACACAAACAACAAATCGTGAAGCAGTTAGGGCAAGAAAAGCAAAACCAAAGAAAGAGGGAAAATAGAGAATAAAACATGAGAGGAGAAGAGAAGAAGAGAAGAAAGAGACAGGAAAAGGAGAAAGCTTAGGACTGCCTGTGCCCTCCGCCTCAAAATAGGGCCTGCACTTGGGTGTCAAAGCCAAAGAGAGGCGAGAGTGAAACGTGGGGAAGAGGTTTTTCAGGGAAGCTTTCAGCGCTGCTGCTAAAATCGCCTACTATTATGAAATCGCCTCAACTGAGTAGATAGATAATGATGTCTCCATTCCAACTTCATCATCCAACACCACCCAATGCATCATTAACACTAAATCAATGAGCTTTCCAATAATGCCATGCCTTCTTGCCCTTACCATGCTCATATCCTTTCTTCCTTACCTCCAATCTCGCCATTTTTATCCTTTTATTTTATTTTTTTGCTTCCAAGTCCTAATTTTGCTCTAATTCATTAGCAACAAATGCAAACCCATCAATCTCTAAAAATTATAGATGGAATGAACTCTAACAATTCTCTTGTTGTGCAAGGATTGCAAGGTGATACCGGGGGAAAGCTTAACTGCACAACATAGACTTGTGGTCTTGGATATGTGCTTAGTCTCAAGAACACATAAAAGGTCCAAGGTAAACTATCCCAGAATAAGATGGTGGAATTTGAAAGGAGAGTACTCTAAATCCTTCGTTAATGAAGTAGTCAAACAAGGAAAATGGGATTTTAAAGGGGATACCAATGTAATGTGGAATGAGATGGCTATGTGTATTAAGAAGGTGGCTAAAGATGTTCTAGGTGAATCAAAAGGAAAGATCCATTTTTATAGAGAGACGTGGTGGTGGGATAGTGAGGTTCAAGCTACCATTAGGAATAAAAAAGCTAGTTTTAAGACATGGCAAAGAACTAAGGATGTTGAGGATCTTCAAAGGTATAGGTTAGATAGAAATGAAGCTAAGAAAATTGCGGGAAAAGCAAGGGAAAGGAAGTATGAAGAGTTATACAATAAGTTAGGCACAAAGGAAGGGGGGAAATGTATTTATAAGATAGCTAAGATGAGGGATAGGAAGAGTAGAGATCTTGACCATGTTAGATGTATTAAAAATGGAGATGGTAAAGTATTAGTTTGTGAGGAGGATATTAAGAAAAGATGGGAAACCTATTTCTCGAGTTTACTAAATGAGCATTCTTCAAGCACTGATGTTTCGGACGATTATACTTTTCACCAAGGCACCAGTGTCCGAACTTATATACGTAGAATTTCGATGTCCGAAGTAAAAGAAGCTTTAAGGAGGATAAAACTCGGCAAGACACAAGGTCCTGATGAAATCCCAATTGAAGTATGGAAGAGCTTAGGAACCCATGGACTAGTTTGGTTGAGTAAGTTGTTTAATAAGATTATGAGCACAGGGAAAATGCCAGATGATTGGAGGAGAAGTGTTGTGGTTCCAATTTACAAAAATAAATGAGATATTCAAAGTTGTAATAACTATAGAGGCATTAAATTGATGAGCCATACGATGAAATTATGGGAGAGAATAATTGAAACCCGTTTGAGACACGTAACTACAGTTACGGAGAACCAATTTGGGTTTATGCCAGAAGATCTACAACGGAGGCTATTTACTTAATTATGAGACTTATGGAAAGGTATAGAGAATGTAGGAAAGACCTTCATATGGTATTTATTGACCTATAAAAAGCTTATGATAGAGTCCCTAGAGTGTTAATTTGGCAAGTACTAGAGAAAAGAAGTGTTGCAAGTAAATATGTAGATATAGTTAAGGATATGTATGATGGTTCGGTGACTAGTGTTAGAACAGTGGGGGGACAAAGTAATGAATTCCCGATAACAGTTGGGCTACATCAAGGGTCAACTTTAAGCCCAAAATCTATTTGCACTGGTAATGGATGAATTAACCAAAGACATTCAAGATGAGGTCCCTTGGTGTATGCTTTTTGCGGATGATATTGTGATGGTTGATGAAACCCAAATGGGAATTAATACCAAATTAGAATCATGGAGAGTAGCTTTGGAATCAAAAGGCTTTAAACTTAGTAGATCGAAGATAGAATATCTAGTTTGTAACTTTAGTCATGATCGAGCAGATGATGAAGTGGTGATACTTGACGATAAAGAGATTCCACAGAGTGATTGTTTTAGGTACCTAGGTTCAATCATAAGTAAAAGAGGTGATTTAGAGGATGAGGTTTCCCAAAGAATTAAAATAGGGTGGATGAAGTGGAGAGGTGCGTCCGGGGTCTTATGTGATCAGCGTATTCCATTAAAGCTTAAAGGAAAATTTTATAGGACCGTTGTTCGACCAGCTATGATGTATGGTGCAGAGTGTTGGGCTGTTAAAAAGAATCATATAGATAAACTCAGTGTAGCAGAAATGAGGATGCTAAGATGGATGAGTGGCAAGACTAGGATGGATAAGATAAGAAACGATCATATTAGAGTTGGTCTGGGAGTTGCTCCCATAAGTGATAAGCTTAGAGAAAGTCGTTTGAGGTGGCACGGGCACATTCAACGGAGACCTATAAATGCTCTTGTTCAGAGAAGTGATATAATCCATATTGAAGGAACTAGAAGAACTAGGGTTAGACCTAAGATAACCTTAGGAGAAGTGGTGAGAAAGGTTATGTATAGCTTAGGCCTTGTATCTAGCATGGCCTCAAACAGAATTGATTGGAGGGCAAGAATCCATGTAGCTGACCCCATTTAATTGGGATAAGGCTTATTGTTGTTGTTGTACAAACTTAAGGACCTTGTTAAAGCAATGATTGTGTCCACCATCATTTGGTGATTGTCATGAATTTTAGTGAACTTTTGATTAATGTAGTTACCAAATCTAAGAAAGTCATGGAGACCTCATTGATTTTGCCTATGGTGAATAGGTAAATAGTTTCTCTATTCAATAGAAAGATCCATTAAAACCTACTAGAAATAGAGCATGAATGAAATGGGTTTGTTCTTGATATGCCAAATTGTGCATGACCTAGTTCAACTTAAGGTCCGAAACGTTGGACTATGTCACCTTGTCGGTGGCTGGCAACATTTTGACTTTTGGCAGGGTGTCAATGAAAATTCGTCAGGGGGTATTTAGGGTCGCTTTGGCTTGAATTTTGTTGTGTAACCTAATTTGAGCCCAATAAACACACATGGAGCATTATTTTGCCCTAAAACATCACTTAATCTAAAGTTTCTGATTGGCTCGTGCCTGGGTATATGCGGGTAAAACTGGAAGTTTAGAAAACTCATATAAACTAATGTGAACATGCAAAGAGAACACAAATACATAACTAGTGAAGAGAAGTACTAAAGTCTACAATTCATTATACAATTTTGTTGAATATGGCTCATGCTTTACATTCTGTTGCCGATGGACATGGGGTCCTGCTTGAATGAAAAATCGGTGAAAAACCGAATGAAATTCTATTAAATATGGTGAATTTGGCGATATGTCGTCAAAAAGCCTACTTTTCACGATATATTGCTGATTTTTCGGCGATATATTGGTGATTTTTGAAATAAGTCGTTTCGCTAGGGGGAGTCATGTCACCCCCTAGCAACATTGTGATATATAGCCCTGTGTCGGGGATATATCGCCGACAGATTGAACCTTGGTTCAACTCTAGTCTAGGTCATGTTTAGTCCCTCGATCGGGTCAACCAGCTGACCAGCATAAGACTCTCCCAATCACCCCTTGATCGGCTTGAGCATAGCCTACAAGTCCACACATGTATAGCCGCACATGGAATGGTCGAGTAACTTGAGTATGGGGAACAAGAACGTGCCAGCCACACGCGTGTATAACCATCAGCATCCAACTTATACATGTTATTAGATTTTGTCCAACATCGACTTGGTTTCTAAAGATATCTAATGCTGACTAGGGACATGCAAGGAACTGCCTCTAGAAAAGTCCATGGGGTTAAAGACCCCACTTATGCATAAATCATGTAACTTTTTCTTCAAGCTTAAGCTCTTTCCGCATTTTCTCTAAGATGAACCTGCAATTGGGTTCTTCATTGTGTCTGCTATTGAATCTGACTTAGATGTTGGGAAGCAGTTCCTTGATCCCTTGTTTAGCCCTTGTTTCCTCTGTCCATAGGTCCATTCAAGTCCAATTAGTTCAACCCTCATATTCATTGCAAGAACTTTGTTTCTTGTTCGGCTTTCTATTTCTCATAAATAGATCCATAGGACTAAAGCCTCTTAAAATAAAGGCTGAGCAGCAATACTCATTTATTGCTTCGCTTTTGTTCTTCTCAATCAAAATTAGCATAGAGTTTCGTTGAATCTATAATTGGTGTTGGTGATCTTGTGATGAAAAGAATTTTTAAGTAGTATAATCAAGCTTAAGACCAAGGTTTCATGTCTTTGTTATATGGAGATTTCTAATATTTGTTATGTTAAGGATAAGGATTATCCAGCAGTAGCATTTGAATTTCAAATTTTAAATTCAAATTATACAGCAACATCTACGTTTGAATTGTAATTTTTCAATTCAAATGTCTTCTCCTTCCTCTCTTGTCTCTCCATTGCCCACTTCCAACTTGCAGCAAAAATATCACTTTGAAACTCTCCCCTGATAATTTTTTGTTGTGGAGAACACAATTGGTTCCCATACTCCGATCTCACAAACTAGTTTGCTTTATTGATGGCACATCCAAGTGCCTTTCTACGACTTTTCCTACTGCCGCAACAATCAATTCAACCATCTCTACTCCTTTTTTTAATCCTGCCTATGATGAATGGATCCAAAAGGATCAATTAATGATGGGTTGGTCAATTGCTTCTCTTACACCTGAGGTTCTCCCTTATATGGTTGGTCGGTCTTGACACAGCATATGCGGTTTGGCAAGCTTTGCAGACAGATTTTGAAACTCTCTCTACGCCAATATTTTACCATTGTAGAACACAAGTAAAGGATGTTGAGGTATTTGAGTCATATTCAAATATGGTTAAAGTATTTGAGTTATACCCAACGTATGTTCTAATATAGGTCATCAGATTAGTTATGATCCAATGGTGTAATGGGCCTTTGTGGGAGAATCTAATTAACCGTAGAACCTAGTGTTGTTCTTATACATACTATCTGGAAGCAACGGTCTGGGTATTCCAAACTAAATACTCAGGATGTAATGCTTTAAGCAACCTCATGCTTAAACCCTGAACATTAACAATCTTAAAGCATCATAGGTTTAATTTTTAGAATTTGGTTTCGGTAGAATCAAAGAAGTTCATCTTTTATTCGTTGAGATGAATGAAGGAAACATCAAATTTTATCCTCCTACTTGTGAATTGTACACTGAATTGGACGTGTTTTTGGCACCCAAAATCAAGGAGTAGATTGGAACTCCAATTGTTTGAAAGGCGATTCCAAGCCCTAATGGCAAAGTTCAATCAAATATGTTCTAGTCAAGCAATGGCACTATTGAAAAGCAGAGCAAAGATGACTTGCTTCGGTTTTGACAAATCTTCTTTCACTTCTTGGTGGAATCATGGAGAAATATGCTTTCAAATCGCAAGTGAAAACGTGCAGCGTTTGGACTAGCGACTAGTAGCTAGAAAAGAAAAAGGAATTTCATCAGAGTAGGCGTCGAAGATAACTTACCACTCCATCGTATCTTCAATTTCACTGGTGAATTTTTGGCAAGTACTGACTTGGCTGTAATTCCCATGGCTGAAAAAAAAAAACCCCCTCTCAGTGGAGAGTGGAAAAGCATCCACTATTTCACTTATGAAATTTGAACCATGATTCAACCCAATTCTTGAGATGGTTGTGGAATTGAATAGCAATATTCTTTTTAGAAATCCATTGGATTCATCTTGTGACGGAAAAAAGGGTTGAAGATGGGTTGCTCAAATTGAATGTGGATGAGGAAAGAAAAAACATCTTTCAAATTTGTTATAATGGTGAAATAGTGGCCTTGTGAAGAAAGCTCGTAAAAATGGTGGCTTATTGTTCAATCATACCATTAAAAATGAAACGGATGTTATTGTTATTTTTATATCATTCCACATCTGATGATATTATTATATATCTTTATGTTATTTCACATTGGATGATATGTCTTCCATAAAAAGGTTTGTCATTCCAAATTTGATGATACAATTGATTACTATGTTGGACATGATGATTATAACATTGCAAATAGAAATATAGAATGGTTCTTTGTAAAAAAACCATTTAGATATTATTCTTGTATAGAAACTTGATGAGAATGTGAATGATTTTTCAGCCATCATGTGAGTTTTATTAAGTTCTTTTGGTTGAACTCTATACTTATGCAAATTATTGAATTCATGTATTATGAAATTCATATTTGTAAATTTGCCATGAATGACGCAAATAGAGGAGTGAATCCAATCCTATGGCTTCGTGGAAAGATTTACTTGACAAATAAAATCACTCAAAGCTGTCATGATGGATCTCGATGAGGGTGATTCACCTCATGAGTAAATGGTTTAAGGATGCAAGGAACAATAATATTGTTCTTTGTGAGAATAAGTGATTCACTTCCAAGAAGAACTTCTAATTAAATTGGGTTTAGATTTGTTCTAAAAACTCATGTTTTGATTTAAAGTGTTCATTTGGATTTAATTGGATATTATTCTCTTTTGGAAAGTTATGAATGACTCTATATTGAATTTGAGCACTATATTTTTTAGATTAATGCTAGCGCCATATATAGAACATAGGAAGAGAATGTTGAGGTATCTGAGTCATACTCAAATATGGTTGAGGTATTTGAGTTATACCCAACGTATGTTCTAATATAGACCATTATATTAGTTAGGATCCAACGATGTAATGGGCCATTGTGGAAGAGTTCAAAATTAATTGTAGAACCTAGTGTTATTCTATAAATACTAGATGGAAGCAACGGTCTAGGTATCTCAAACTAGATACTCAAGGTGTAATGTTTAAAGCAACCTTATGCTTAAACCCTGATCATTAACAAAGGAGACAAATCAGTGGCTACTCATCTCAGAGAAGTGAAGTTTAAACAAATCAGTCGGTCACCAATAAACCTGTCTCCTTGGCAGAACTCAATGCTATCATCTTCAAAATTTTGGGCCCTGATTTCGATAATATTGTTGCTGCTCTTGCTACAGAGAATGAACCGACTTCATTCCATGACTTGCATCGTCTTCTTATCATTCATGGACGTTGCTTAAAATCAGCAACCATAGTTGTGGAAGAAAATCTCCCATGTCCCATCGAATTCTGGTAAGATGAATTTTTTGGTGCCAACTAACAATGCATGCATTCTTCCAACTCTTTCCAATCATCCAAATCAATGCTCTTGAAATCAAGGACCCTGTAACAGGAGGAAGGATCGTTGTCAAATTTGCAGTAAATTTAACCACACTGCAGCTCGATGCTATTTTCGATACACTCCAAGCAACTCCAATGATCAAAACCACTCCCAAGCTGTAGCCAACATTGCTGGCCTCTTTCAAAATCCAGCTTTGAAAGATTGTTCCCAGACACTTCAGCCACCAACCGCATCACTCTTGATTTGACCATGCTTTAAATTTCTGCACCTTGTTCATCATTTACCAAAGATAACTCATGCTTCTATGAATTTCACCTCAGGTGATGAAGGTACCATTGCTCCAAGGGTTACTTAAAGATGGATTGTATCGACTATCAGATCTCCATTTCTCCAGTAAGGCTCGTCCCAGGGAAGCCGATTTTTGTTCTACTCATGACTGGCATGCTCGATTAGGTCATCCTCATTGTCAGATTGTTCATTCTGTTATTAGCAAACATGCACTGCTATCTTCATCTCATAGTTCACTTTTATGTTCTTGTTTTATTGGCAAATCTCAGTGCAGTTGAAACATTAGTAATGACCTTTCGGAGTTAATTTTTTTGTATGTGGTCATGCTCCAATCACTTCCACTGTTGGACATTAATATTTTCTAATGTTCATTGATGATTTTACCAAGTACACATGGTTTTATCCTCTTATTAAGCGTTTTGAGGTTTTCTCAATTTTTTCTTAATTCAAAACCATAGTAGTGACAGTTTTCAAAACAAATCAAAGCTCTTCAATCTGATTGGGGACGGGAGTATCGCAAGCTTCACCATGATCAAGTAAAATCAAGAATTATACATTGTTTTGCTTGTGCTCATACACATGAGTAGAATGGGACTGCCAAACAAAAAATTTGTCATGTGATGGATAATGGAATAACCATACTAGCTTATACATCTCTTCCAATAAAATTTTTGTCATATGTCGTTGAAACTATTGGTTACTTAATCAATAAGCTTCCAACACCACTTTAGCACAACAAGTCAAGTCCCCTTTTGAATGCCCTCCGCTTTCATAGAACTGAGGCGCAACTTCCGCGCGAGGGCAGAGAACTAAATTACAAATTATTCAAGTCCCGGAGATTAAATTATAAATTTTATTTTCTTTGTGTAGGATTTCCTATATTTAGACAATGTAACAATCACAAGTTCTCTTTTAGATCCACCCCCTTTATATTTTTGGGCTATACTCCAAATCATTTAGGCTGTCACTACCTTCATCCATCAACAAATAAGGATGTACTTAGCCCGTCATGTTTAGTTTATTTAAAATTAGTTCCCTTGCAACTAACTCTTCAAATCCCCTATTGAGCATGTATAGGCCGGATTTCACTCCATGGACGATGGTATTGGCAAATCTGACTCAAAGAACACCTACGACGAGTATCTCACCTATCTTACCCTTGCCCACTAGTCCAATTCCTACCCCCAACCCTTGCCCAACAACCAAGGCGATGAACAAATGTTACTGAATCTGGAAAAAAAATCTCTATGCCATTGCAAATTTTAGAACTAGCCTCAACCAACCTCTAGATGCCCCTTAAGAAGATGACAACCATGTCTCCCCTAACCATAATTTAACCAATTTATCTAGCCCAACTTTACCTACAAACCGCACCCTTAAGTCATCTGGCCAAACCCATCACATGCAGCTCTGGTCCAACCCAAAAACCCTCTACCCGATATCCTTTCCCATCTACATCCCTAACCTAAAAGGTGACCATAATAGAGCCGATTTGCTACACTGAGGTAGCTAAATATCCTCACTAGAAGGATGTTATGCTACAAGATGTTAATGCTTTGCTCAAGGGATCTTGGTTCCTCCAAAACCTACCTAGAATATTGTGAGTTGTAAATGAATGTACAAGATTAAAGCCAAGGCAGATGGATCTCTTGACAGGTATAAGGTCAAATTGGTGGCCAAAAGTTACAATCAACAACCTAGTATTGATAACACGAAGATGCTCAGTCCCATTGTCAAATCCACAACAATTAGAATTGTGTTTTCACTAGCCACTGCATCAATTGACATCAATAAATGCTTTCCTAAATGGTGAGTTAATTGAAGAGGTTTATATATCTCATCCTATTAGATTTATTGACCCAGATCATCCAGATTATATGTGCAAGTTGCAACATTCACTATATGGTCTAAAACAAGCTCCACTCCAATGCTTGAGTACCTATTTACTTACAGTACTGGGTTCTCAAGGTTCGAAAATGGATACCTCATTATTTATCTTGAAAAGTGCTACTTATTGCATCTATATTTTGGTTTATGTCGATGACATCATCATCACAAGTTCAATGAAGGCACCCATTACACAAGTTATTAGTTCTCCACATGGTGATTTTCACTTCGTGATTTGGGAGATTCGCACTATTTTTTGGGTGTTGAGGTGGTATGCCATTCATAAGGTATTATTCTATCCCAAGAGAAGTACATCATGGGTTTGTTATAGTGAACCGATTTGGATGGAGCCAAACCCATCCAAACCCCGATGGATAGCTTAACAAAACTCTCCCAAAATGATGGTGATCCTTTGTAAGATGCCACCTCATATAGGAGTAATATAGGTGGGTTGTAGTATGATACTTTGACACGGCTAGACATTGCTTTTGCAGTGAATAAGTTTGTCAATTCCTCCACTCTCCAACCAACTTACATTGGCAAGCTATTAAGCGCATTATACACTATTTGAAGGCTATTGTCAATTCCTCCACTCTCCAACCATCTCAAAGGACTCTACTACTAGATTAATGGCATACTAGATGCCAATTGAGCAGGTTGTGTGGATGATCATCAATCTACTAGAGGGTTGCAATTTATATGGGTTGTAATCTCATATCCTAGTCTACCAAAAAGAAACATACCATCGCCCGTTTCTCTATAGAATCTTAGTATAGGGCGCTGGCTGCACAACCATAGAACTGCTTTGGATTTCTTCTCTACTCAGCAAATTGGGAATTGAAAGGGATCAACCACCAGTCCTATGGTGTGACAATTTAGGGGCTACGTATTTAACAATCAATCCATCGTTTCATGCCTTACCAAACATATTGAGATTGATTTCCATTTCGTCCATCAGCTTGTGGCTCAAGGGAAATTGGAAATCAAGTTCATCTCCACAAAGGACTAGATCATAGACATCATGACCAAGCCATTTTCCACCACCAGATTCCTATTTCTATGTGACAAGATGAAGCTCTCTAAACTGCCCGCTCCATCTTAAGGGGGCCTGTTAAGGATAAAGATTATCCAGCAGTAGCATTTGAATTTCAATTTTCAAATTCAAATTATCTAGCAACATCTACGTTTGAATTTTAACTTTTGAATTCAAATGACTCCATCTCTACATTGAATTTTAGAGTATGTTGTAAATTCAAATTCAAACAAATCAGAGTTCAATTCTCATAGGCTAAATACGGTTAGCCTTTGCTTCATCTACTTCTTCTAAACCCAAAACCAAGATACCCTTCCAGTTTTATCCATTCTTAATGCCTAAAACCATAAATGAAAATATTTTTTTCAAGTTTTGATTTCTTACCCAGTGAAAAAAGGGGTCTCAAAGGGTGGGGGTTGGAAGCTCTAGGACTGATGGTGGGGTGATTTCCAGTAGGGATAAGGTGGGGTAGTGGTGGATGTTCTTTCTTTTTTTTTTTTTTTTTTCTTTTTTAAAATTTTGGTAGTGAGTGATTTCCAACAAGGTGGGGCAATGGTGGATGATTTCTAATAGGGAGGCTGGGTGTGGGTGGAGGGGGGTGTTGTGGTCATTTCACGAACAAACTTAACACCTCTTAAATGGGTGTTAGTTGACTCTAGACCTAGATGTCATTTTTCCCACGAAATGGATCCAACAAGGTTTTAGGTTTCACTAAAGAGATCCAGACGTAGAATTTTCTTTTCCATTTGAAAAAGAAGATCTAAATTTAATTTTGTAATGTTTGAAAATTTTGATTAAAAAAATTTACATTTGAGTCACCTATTTTGGACTAAAATTATGGGTTCCCTCCTACGTGCCCAAAATTACCTTTGGGTCATAAGGGAAACTAACACCATTAATCGCAATTAACTTCATTGGTTGAATGACAAAAATACCGTCATGTAAAATCAAATGAGTTAAGAGTTACTAACATACCCTTGTTTGACTAAACTATCCTTACCTATTGCAAGCCTTCATGTAGGAGGGTGAAGGGATAGGACCTTTGCCAATCTTCTTCCTTCACCTTGCCGAAAGTCACCCAATCTTAAAATAAATAAATAAAAACCACCACTATTGAGGAGTGCAAATAGTGGCGTTTGGGATTTTTTTTCCTCTTCTTTTTTAGCTTCCAAATCTAGCCACTCATTCTCACACTCCAACTGCAAAAACAAGAGACCATGGCAAGACTGTGGATGTTGTTCACTCTTTGTGTGTTGCCAGCTTTGTAAGGGTCACTCGGATCGGGATCATCTCCCCGTCGGGAGAGCACAAAGTGCTCCCTGACACCTTCCCAACCACAAAAATACAGTGGGGCTCACAGGTGAAATTTTGAGTTTTTATTATTATTTTTTTCTTCCAAAAAGTGTTTTTCACCATGGGCCCCACTATTTTTGTGGTCGGGATGGCGTAGGGGAGCACTTTGTGCTCCCCGTCGGGGGAGCTGATCCCGACTCGGGCCACTCACCCTATCAAGAAACCCTTCATTGTCACTGGCAATGTCTTTTGTGATACCTACAATTGTAGTTTCGAAACCTCTGCCACCAATTACATTCCTTGGTAATTCAACACTTCTAAATTCCAATATATTTTCCCTTTCTTCTTCCTCTTTCCCTTCCCTTTGTTTTCTTCATCTTTCTTCACTACTTTAAGTTATTAGGGTTTCCAAAGCATTTGCTTTGTTGCTTGTAGGCTTAGATCTAGATCACTAATGACATGTGCTACTTAATTTCGATTGAAATTTTGTTGGTGCAAAGGTTAGGGTGGAATTCAAGGACAGAAAAACACTTAAGGTCACACTCTAAGTTGATGCTATGATTGATGGTACTGGGACTTACAAGATCACATTTCTAGATAATCACAAGGATGAATTCTGTTAGTCATTGCTCCATAGTAGCCCTCAGAAGGCTGTACCACCAAGACACTAGGGCATGATAGGTCCTATGTTATCCTCACCAACAACAATGGCATCTGCCATGCCAAGACTAGGTCAAATGGTGGCGTTCGGGTTTTTTTAATTTATTATTTTTTTATTGGTAGCGAGTGCTTTCTGGCAGGGTGAATCCTTTCACCCACCTACATGAAAGGTTGGGATAGGTAAGGGTATTTTAGTCAAATTGCATTTATTAAACACTTTGGAGGTATTTTGGTTTTGGGGGTTATTTTGGTCATCACATGGTTCAAGGGATAATTTGTCCTATTAAATTCAAAAATTGAATTGTACAAATGGTTTTTAACTTCAAGTTAATGGTTGTGACCCAATCGTAATTTAGTCACATTAGACAGGAAGCACGAGTTTCAGTCCAAAATAAGTGGCTCAAATGTAAATGTTTCTGTAGTTAAACTTATCTAGTTCATAGTTGGGTAAAAATAGTGAGCTTATTTAACTTGATGACCTTACCTCACTATTTTTAATCCGAACTAGTCTAAATGATTGTTAATCAAATAATTTTGGCTCAACTTCAACAACTTGCTTGATAAAAAGCTAACATTGAATTCTCTCATGAATCTCTGCATAACACTTCCAAAAGTGTTCATGTTTGTTGTCAATTCCCGCAAACTTTTCAATCACATATTTCGTAGGAAGACCCACCTCTAGTCCACCTTATTGGTACTCAGAGGTGGATCTGCCTCCTAAATATGTGGGGAGAAAATATAAAATGCACACAATCTTCTAGTGTCTGGATAGAGGTATCATTTGTTTGCTAAATAAAAAGGGTGCAAAAAATAAATATGTCAAGCCCACATGTAGTGCCGAGTAGGGGGAGAGTAGAAAAGAAAATGATTTTGTAAAAAAATTACAAATGTGAATCATATTTTCCTTATATTCCTCATTTTTTTCACAAAGTCCCACGTTTTTTAAAAGGGATGGGATGAGAAAAGTGAAATGCCATGTCAACATATTGATTTTCTTTAAATTAAAGAAGCATGTTTGCCCACTTTTCTACTTATTGAACTAAACAAACCATGTTCTGAAATTCTATGGAAAACTTTGCTTTTTCCTACCCATATTTTCCCATTACACTTCAAATTCAGCAATAAACGATGTCAAACTTGTTGTCCACTCTCCACTAGAGAAACTCAAAAATAAAGACACGTGCAAAGATAGATCTAAAATCGAAATTTTATCAGGTTTATTTTTGACTAGGAAATAATCTATTTTCTTTTAGATGAAGGACATCTGTCATTAAATTACATCCAAATGCTAAGATTAAATTAAGATAAATCTTTTTTTTTCTTCTTTATAAATCCTACCTAATCCATTGGATGTCACTTGATGGACATGTGTTATTTATCTAATATGGTCCATTTCCCTATAAAAAATAGACCTTATAAAATTCCATGTAAAATCCTATGAAATAGAACATTCGATGGTAAAAGCCACGTGGAGAGCTTAGTGGGGGAAGCCAAGTGTGGGATCCAACTCCAGCTTCCGTGGTTAGATGTTTCTTCATGAAATTTTCGTTTCAACCTTCTAAATCCCTACCTTATCTCTTCTTTCATTTTAGGCCTCAATTTGACAATTTTATTTCACTTTAACACGTTTCCTAGCCAAACACCCTTCCATTTTCTCTCTCCTAACCCATTATAAATAAGGCTACCTTGTTCGCTCACAATTTTCTCTACCCTTAACGGGGTGTTTTATATTTGCGGAGAGAAGCCGCATCTCTTTTCGTTGCGTGTAACTTCCGAACGAAACTTCATTTCATGATCTGAAGAGCGGAGAGGAGAGGAGAGGAAGAAAACCCATACTCACACAGAAGAGAATGAGAAAAACCCTTTTCCCAATTCGTATCTATCTCTGAGATCTTGTCCGTCTACATTGGCTACTTTGTAGTGGACAAGGTAAATAAAACATTAACAAGAAATAAAATTTTGATAAATTTTTATAGATTTTATCTCTATCTTCTCTCTCGTTCTCTGCAAATGATTGTGGCATTAAAGCTACAAATCGAGCTTCTGGTACTCATGTAATAGAAGCAGAGAGAGAAGCAGGGAATTTGTTTGTCTGTTCTTCTTTTGTCTGGTAAAAATTTGTGGTTTTGTTTCTGTTTTCGTTTTTGTTTTTTCAATAAGGGTGAAAAGAATTTCTTGGAAGATTATGTATTGGATGATTGTAGTTAGGGTTCATTTTTACTTGGGGATGTACTTAGGATTTTCCTGTTGCTGGATTTTTCTAGGGTTTGGTCGGATCAACAGCGCTAATTTTGTGGTGTGGACTGTTAGGGTTACGACCAGGAGAGGTTGCAGAATAAAGACGGTTTTATTTTTGGATCGTTCGGATGTTACCAGAAGTAGAAATATAGATCGGAAGAGGCTTTTGTAAGATTGGGTCTTTCCTTGATCGGGTTTGTGGATTATGTAGCTCTGCCTTTGAGTTTCTGAACCTGGACCCCTTTTGATTCACTGAGTTCGCATTGGGAGATGGTGAAGTTTTGCATTTTTGGATATGGAAGAGGATTGCACTTTAAAACTTGTGTAACCTGGGCCATTGGATTGACAATTTCTTTGTTTCAACGTTTTCGTTGATCTTCTTGCTTCGAGAGATGCTCTTGATATCTATATTTGCTGATAAGGAGCAGCTGATGATTTGTTATTGTTCCATCAGGGGAGACGGAAGAAGATCAGATTATAGTCGACTGTCTTCGTTTCTCAAGAAACCCTTCGGTCTAACATAGCTTCCCAACAATAATCTGCAGCCGCTTTAAAAGTATTACTTTTTCTGTCTCCTGTCTGTGGCAACGGTCAAGCTAGCTAATGCAGTATTTTTTGATACGGCAGATCTGATCGTTATCTGAGCATCAATCAAGCTAGTGCAGTGTTGGTGCGGATTGGGTGATAAAACTCAAGAGGACTGTGTTTCTTCTCGGATAAGTGATTTGAGCTTTTTGAGTTATTAACAAGTTTTGTTGTTAGGCTCGAAGAAGAACATGAGACACAATTGAATTTGGAAATGATTGTGGGGACATGGTGCATGGACGGGATAACAGTTGCTGGTCCGTTCCCTTGGAACAGTTCTATTGTATACTAGGTGAAGCATTTGTGCTGGTGAAAGGAGCGCGAGTTCCTGATTTGAAGATTTCGTGCAATGTCTCGCTGCTTTCCATTTCCACCACCAGGATATGAAAAGAAGGCCAGGACTGACGAAGCAGATATTCTAGCAAAGGTTCTTACTTTTAGGCCTAAATCTTGATGGCTGTTGCTTATTTCATCATTGCTAATTTCTTGCTTCACATCGAACTTCCTATTCTGATTACTCCACTACTCCTCTTCTTTCGAGCTATGGAAAAAATCTTAGATTAGATGACTAGAATCTTTTATTCTATATGCTGGTCGTCTCCCCGTGCTTCATTAAGAATTGGATATTATGAAACTATTGTAATGGGATTCAATTTTTTTTGGCCTCGCCGACAAACACACTGATTTTTTTTTCTGAGTTCATGACAAGAATAACAGCTTTTGCCTTGTGGGTCTGTAGTATTGAGGTGCTGTACTCTCTGATTTAAGATCAAGTTATCTGACACTGGTGCCTTAATTGGGGCATAACTGCTTTCGGGAGAAAGTTCTGGCATCAAATGTACTCGTAACTCATGTAGAGTATCAGCCAAGTCAAGTGCTGGAAAGTCAAGATGGCCATAAGCTTAGTCCGGTAAATACAAGTTTGGCAGGATCATTTTCTGCGATATATGCTGAATATAGCACGGGTAGCTTCAGAGACATCTTATTGGTCTAATGATGCTTCAGAACTGGCTGTTATATGAGGGTCTTCTAGATCGTTTTATGTTTCAATGTTCTGGGAGCCCCTTTCTTATGTATAATATATCTTTAATGTCAAAACTGGTTGCCTGGATTTTGAGGAAATTTCTTAGTTTATGGTGCTTCTTCAGTGTTTAACAACTTTGCTACTTCCCCTTGTGCATTCTGACAAAGTCCCAGGACCTCATCTTAAGCTAGAATCTTTGATTTAGTTTAGGATTTACTTCTCAGTAGACACGCAAGAGATCTGTGGGAGTGTTCTTGTTGTACTTGTGTGGTGGAGTGGTGCTGGAGTACATTGCTTAGGGGGTAAATAGGGTTTTGTGACGTAATATAGGGTTCTTGGTGAGACATTTGATAATACTCCCTACAGATTTCAGGAGTTGTATCTAGTATCAAGCTGCCTTTTCACCTATCAAGTTCTATTTACAATCTCTTTGAGGCCCAGAGAATGCTTTTATCTAGCATACCTTCACATGCTGTTGATGTCTTAGGTCAATAGTGTTTTGGTACAACGATGTTTAGTAACTTTAGTTATTCTTGCAATGTTAGTAATGTAGAGGTGATGCAAATGAAATGCACGACTGGGCTTATCTACTGCAAATAAGACTTGGGTTGAATTTTTTTATGTTAGTCCTCTAATCAAATTCCTGGTATTGGTTTGCAGTGATTGATATCAGTACCATCAGCCACCTTGGGCTTACAGGATCAAAACATGTGGCTCTGGTCTGTTGCTGTGTTTGAAAGAATAGGTATTTGCATTTTCACAATGTTAGACCTTTTTATTGAATACCCATGGTCCACCAAGAAGGATATACAGACCTTTAGAAGGATGATGTCACACTGAATTGTTTCTTTGAGTTCACCAATAGAATAGGTGACCAAACATATATCACTGAAGTGTTCTTCACGTATGCAACTTTGTAGGATTTAGATGTGGCTTTGTTTGCAATCCCAACTTGAAAACAACTCATTAGGAGACAGCATTAGTGCAACTACCACTATTTGATCACCATATTGCATAACTGGGCATTGCACTTTGATTTAGTCCAAAATTGAAGAGGTTCAACTAGGGGTTAGCTTTCTGGGATCTTAACTCAAAAAGCAGGGGTTTAGGGTTTTACGATTTTGAGTAGTTGATTGGGATACATAAGAACTCAGGTTATGTTGGCTGGATGGTTTTGGAGGGATTAGAGTAATGGGGTGTATGGATGGATAGACAAGTTCTTGAGACCTGGGATGAAAAGTTATTGGAATGGGGTGAAACTTGGAGAGACCTTCGCTAATGATATATCGAGATGATACCTAAAGTTTAGGACCGTTCTAATGGTTAGATTGGCATGGATATAAATTGGAAATTTTTGTTTTTTGGGAGACTGAAAACTCAAGGAAGGGGGTTTAAAACCTTGGATTTTGGATGGTATTTTGATGTATACTCTTGATCAAAGAAGGGGATGGATTTTTCTTATGTATAGTGTTGATCCATTGGCTGAGATTGGATGTGTTGTCATTGTTGGCAACCAAAATGCAATGTGTACTAAGAGTGTGTAGCTTGTGCTGAAGTGAAGGTCCTGTAGAAAATTTTGGGTGTTCACTCTATTTTTAGAGGGTGGTTAGCACTACCACAATGGTTTTGAGTGCTTATGAAAAGATTTGAGAGTTCTGGGTGAAGCGAAGGTTCCCTAGTGTGGTGAATTTCATAGGTCACTATATGCAAGGGTCATCTAGAACAAATTTTTGGATGGTCATGCAGTTGCTTTTTGGGTTCAATGTCAACTGGAAAAATATAGTTTCTTGAAGTCTTCTTTCCCGTGCACTTTTCAGATTGTGATTCAGGCATCAAATAAAGGATTTATGGTGTTTCTCATGAGGGTGCGTGATATGGAAGCAAATCTGGACAGTTTGGAGATAAAAGAGAAATTTCTCTTTGTGATGCTGTTTTGCAACAGGGGTTAAAGTATGATTTTGAAGTGTTCTGGTGTTTTTTTGAAAGAAGAATTGAGTCTTAGGGAGGAATGTGTAATTATAAGGTTTGAATGATGCAAATCCAGTGGCTATCAGAAGGCTAAGTATAAGGATTTGATTTTAAGGGTTGAGATTGATGCGCTTAGAATTTTAGTACTCAAAACGGAAAAGATTCCATCACTTGGCTTGTGGTTGGTTGGGAGCATGTATATATGAAGCATTGCAAAGTATTATGATTAAAATAATTCAGTGAATCTTAAAGTTATGGTATAATCAGGCAAGGTTCCATTTAAAATAATCCGGTGAAGTGCACTTCAAGCTTACATGACTTAAAAGATCCAACAGCCTAGATTTGATCGCCACTTTGAAGAGATAATCCACCAGTCTTAATAGTTAGATTCCATATGAGACTCATCTAGAAGGCTTAATCGGACGTTTCCTTTACATTCTTGTTCTTTCTCTTGTTAAATTCAATTTAGGGCGAAACATAAGTGGTTTTTTTTTGGGGGGGGTAATTTTGGTGTGTGGTGACCTAGAAAAACTAGGAGAAGAAGCCTAGAAGCAAGCTGTGTGTGGAGAAGAAGCTTGGAGGATATTTTGATGAAAACATTGAAGAAAGTGGGTGAGTTTCCTATTGTAAGCTCCCTTGTTTGAATTGTTTTACCTTTCAAGTAGTTACTTGTTGGAATGGGTGCTCCATGTATTGAATGTAATGAGAGTGGGTGCTCTCTGATAATTGTATTGATCAACTTTTTAGTAGAAGAGTATTGACTAAATACGAAGCCCTATTAGGGCATCTCTCCATGGACATAGGCAGTTTGGTTGAACCACATAAATTTGGCGTCTTGTGTCTTTGGTTTATTATTTTTTTTGTTGCATATATTGGAGTGTTTTAATGGCTAGGTTTTAAGGAACATAAAAATATAAAGGAAAAAGGGTAATTGGGGATTGAGATTTTGGGGACTAGAAGAACACAGATTATAGGTTTTAATGGCTAGGTTATAAGGACCACAAAAATAGAAAGGAAAAAGGGTAATTGGGGATTGAGATTTAGGGGACTAGAAGAAGAACTTACTGTTCTGGAAGAACTGCCTTGGAGTGCTTTAATTAATCCTTGAACTTACAGAATTTTAAACAATCTTGAGGCTTCTTCAATAGAGATGAGAAAGCTTAGGGAAATCGTAGGAGAGAGATTGGCAGTTAACAACACTGACTCATAAAGCAACAATGTTCAATATATCTTTATTAATTGAATTGTGGGCTTAACTGAACTGGGGATTGAGATTTAGGGGACTAGAAGAAGAACTCACTGTTCTGGAATAACTGCCTTGGAGTGCTTTAATTAATCCTTGAACTTGCAGAATTTTAAACAATCTTGAGGCTTCTTCAATAGAGATGAGACAGCTTAGGGAAATCGTTGGAGAGAGATTGGCAGTTAACAACACTGACTCATCAATGCTCAATAAATTTTTATTAATCGAATTGTGGGTTTAACTGAACAGTCACATCATATATGAACAATTGCGTGATGTGTGTGTGTGTAAACATAAGACAGACTAGAACTAGATCTACAACTATAATGAAACCTAGATCTAAAATTGAAATTTGAGTTACTCTGCATGTCTAACTTCAATTTTCTTATTGGAATTATAACGTCAAATAATACCTAACTAAAATAATTTATAGGTGAAATAAAATTCAAAATAACCTAAACCCATGCTTTTAGCTGCTATCTCCTAAACCTGACCTACACCTAATGGTGCCGGCTTTGGGAGAATCCTTACACCTGAGACTGTTTTAGACTACTGAACTGCATCACACTTCGCATGGGTCTAGAAAATGCTGCTATATGAAGCAAGCATCTAGCTGGTCAATTTACAGCCCACCATAAAAAGGGCTGGATCAGAACTTTTCCAATAAGTATTCGCGAATGAAGACCCAGCCCAAGTTCAATCCCACAACCCTACTCAAGCTCAAGGCTTGTTCCAAGTAATTTTTCCAACCCAAGTAAGGCTGCGTTTGTTTGCTGGAATAATGGTGGGGTGGGAAAAATTCTTGAAAAAAGCAAACTTTTTATACTTTTCCTTTAAATCCTAAAAGTGTGTATTGTTTGGTTGGTTTGGGGTGGGAAAGTTAGAGACAAGTTTCCTTAAATTAAGGAAACTTGTATGGTGAGGTAGCAACCCAACTTTCCCACCCCAAGCCTTTTCAAAACCTCACAAAATATGTGAGACTTTGTAAAAAAATGTGGAAAAGTAAAATGTGGGACCCACAATTAACACTTTCACACTTTTCTTTCCCTTCCTTTCCTTTCCTTCTCCCTCACCCCACTACACATGGGGCCCACATGTTTTTTTTTTCCCACCCCACCTTTGCAAACAAACGCAGCCTAATAGATGGTCTACATGTTTGACTAAGATCCATTCATAGCCCAAAAGTTAGAATTTGTCTAAGCTGGACTTGCATGTTTTTATTATTAAGCATGTGTTATGAATGGTAGTTGATTAGTTGGTGGGTCTTCGTAAATAAAAGAGGCCTCATTTCCAAGGGGAAGACTCATTGCAAGGTAAAGTTGTAGTTGAGTGTATGCTGTCAATTTTGTAATAGTTGTCTAGTGGGTTGGCCTATAAATAAGATGGGCTTTTTTCAAGAAGCGAAACAATTCAAGAATTATCAAAATCTTAGCTTTTGAGACTACTTGTGAGTCTGTCAAGTATGCATTGGTGAGGTTCCTATGGTGAGGCAACTGGTGGGACTCTAGGTTGCCATCTATCCTCTTTATCTCTTCACATCCTTGATCTGCTTGTCTATCATCATCAAGTTTGCCAAGAAAATCAGCAAGCATTATTGTTCTCCTTATCCCACTTTAATATAACCTTCTTTACTTCTCTACTTAATACGAGGGTAACTTTTGTTTCTCTATATACTTCATTAAACTAGATTTGATTTTGGCTGGTAGCCTTGTAGGTTTGCATCACCATGGTGCCAATCGTCATCCTTGGCTGATCAGTATAGAATGAAGAATATAGCTAGGGTATTGTTCCGCATCATCATCATTGGTTCCATCATTTAGTGGTTGCTCGGTGGTATGTTAACTGTCTCAAATTTAAAGGGCTCTACTAGAATATAAGCTACCACGGTTGGGACATTGAGCAATGATATGTCTGTAATCTTTATGTGTGAAACACTGGATGGTTGTCTTTGGAATCATAGAAGCTGAAAGCCAATCAGACCACACCAAGGTGGTTGGTTTGGCCGTGCAAGTGATATGTTAGAATTAAGCCGAGGTGGAGATGGTTGGTTAGGATGGGGAAACTACTCTTGTGGTTTCCTAGTCAAAATTGACCTCTCTTGTGAAGGGGACTGTTGTGTGGAAGTTAATTGCCCATAGAAAATGTGTCTGGAAAATTCATTGATGATACAATTTCCTCTAAATTTCCTTAGATTTGATATCTTGTTGGGGTGCTTCCTCCATGTTAGATAGTCAAGTGGCTGCAAGTGGCACTTATTTGTGGATAAAACCATTGCAAAATTATGTCACTGGGAAAGCTTCGTTCTTCAAACTTGGTGAAACCCAAACCTTAGGTAGTCTTATTACCAAAACAAAGCCTCGTTCTTCGAGCTTGTGTGAAACCCGAAGCCTTGCTACTCTGCCCCTTCAACCAGCGGCATCCTGCAAATTCATCCACAGAAAAAAAATATAATTCGACCACATATTCGTCAACTGACAATCTATCTTGGCTCAGCTGAACAAACTTCAGGTGTACACTCTGCTTTTAATCAGTTAGTTGGATTTTGAGTCCATCACTGTTCACCCTCAGTCCATGTAACTTGCCCAAGGCCTTGAGTATGGTTTTCCTGTTGGTATTTGGTCCACCAAACACAAGTAGCATCTTTCAATTTTCTTTTTGCAAATGTCAGTACCTGGCTTTTGGAGGGCTACACCATCTGAAGAAAATCTTTAAGCTATGAATGCAGTCAAGATGTTTTTCCAGGCTGTGGCCCCGATAAGAATCAGTGATTTATTTTTTATTTTTTGCTATTTTTGTAACTCCTGCATCATATTGCATATAGTGGTGGGTTAGTTGGAGTTGGAAGTTGCTGCCAAGTGTATTGGACTCTTCCCTTTATTTGAAGCTTCTGAACAGCCAATTAAAGCTCATGTAGATTCATTCATAATCTGAATGATGCAGATCCAACACTAATTGGCCTCTCTTTTCGTTTGAAGTCAACCTAGGGTTGGGTGTTGGGCCTTTGTTTAATAGGTTTATATGGTAATGGGCTCAAAAGTTCAGTGTCTAGGATAAGTATGAAAATATTTTTTTATTAATTGCTTTAATTAATGTAAATTATCTTGACTTCAGCTATGGCAGAATAGTCTTTTTTCTTATGTTTTTTATTTTAGGTTTAAGTGTCCTATTCTAAGTAGATTAGTTTCTATTTTGAGCTAGTTTCTTATTCTGCTTTATAGTCCAGCTTAGAGTCCTGGTAGATTAGGACTTCACCATAATATGTATAAATTAAGTCCCTCCACTCGATGGGAAGGCACCCAACTTTGATTTGATTGATAAAGCGTCTCAGTTCTAGTATTCTTTTGTGTTTGTTAAAATTAGAAGGTCCAAGATTAAAGAACAACTGAGGTCTATGTTGAAGTCAAGCCTAAATTCTTGCTTGCTGAATTGACAGCTTAAACTCGATCTACATTCAATCCAAAGTTTCACAAGGTTCCCCATCGAGGTATCTGGCTATGCTGTGGGCACATTAGTCCTTTACCAATCTCAGCATCTGTATCTAGCAACATCTGAT
The DNA here is from genome assembly GCF_041222555.1 of Hakea prostrata. Taxonomy (NCBI): domain Eukaryota; kingdom Viridiplantae; phylum Streptophyta; class Magnoliopsida; order Proteales; family Proteaceae; genus Hakea; species Hakea prostrata. Next base: position 39,306,555 of record NC_142603.1, read on the forward strand.
AATAGGGCAATGTAGCAACATTTGTTGGGATATTGTCAAATAACGACCACTTACCTCCACAAACATACACCTCACAGTACCCCACATCTGCTTCAGTTTACATTGTTTGTCGATCTATTTTTTTTCCCTCCTTTTTTTTTCCAATATAGATCCTGAGATCTTGCTCTAGTATTCAGTCCCAACATTGTGGTACCATTGGAGGTAAAAGTGGAACTGCCTACTGCTTGGTAATCTCCTTAGGGGACTACAGGCTGCCTCATCACTGTGGCTCAAAGCCCTATCCCCATGAAGTTGAGGCAATGATGTGGCAAAATTCAAGCTGTATGCAGTGTTTTCTTCTTCTCCAAGTTAAAACAAACACAGCTGGTGAATTCAACGAGAACTCATGACACATGTGATCTTTGTATCATTCTGCTGTTATGATACCAACATCTTTCTAAAACTGTGCTCATCTTCTATGTAAACATATATCTCATTCTACCAGTTTCAAAATTTCCAAAAATTGTGGGTGATATTTAGTGGAGAATGTAAACTGTGAATCTGAGTTTTGGTTTGCCTCCTGTAAAATAAGATTTAAGTCTATTTTTTATCTGCATCACTTTATCTTGCAACCATAGTTGGGCCCTGGATAATTGGATCATATTATCTAGTTGATTCTGCTCAGACGTACAGAATGATTTAGTACTAAATCAAAAATGGAGAGAGGAGAAAAGGTTGCTATTAGTTGTATTATAGAACTGAGCATTTCAGGATGACTAATTTGCTGCTATATCTTAGATGGATGGTTATGAGTCAAAAAGTCTTAAGTCTTTGGCTGATTTACATTTGACAGTCATAATAATGTTCGACAAAATGAATTTCATCTGCGGACAAAAAGTTTATAAGTCGACTATGGAATTTAATGGTTGGCTGAGGCATTTAGAGTTGGTCTAGGAGTTGCTCTCTTAAGTGATAAGCTATGAGAAAGTCGTTTGAGGTGGCATGGCCATGTTCAACGGAGGCCTATAAATGACCATTTATGGAGAAGTGATATAATTCAAATTGAAGGAACTAGAAGAGCTAGGTACAAACCTAAGATAACCTTAAGAGAAGTGGTGTGAAAGGATATGCATGGCTTAGGCTTTGTATCTAGCATGGCCGCAAAGAACTGATTGGAGAGCAAGAATCCATGTAGCGATCCCATTTAGTTGGGACAAGGCTTATTGTTGTTGCTGATGAGGTGTTTATTTAAAACTGTGCAAAGCATACACTCATTGTGTTATAAATGGTAGTGTGGAATAATAAGTCAGATTTTTGAGTTCCATTGTGCCCTTATTGTGTGAAATCTGCTAAACACAGTGTTTGCTTGTATTATGTCTTCTATCTTGCAAATTTTAGTGATCCATTTGAAAACTTTTGTTGGTGGTAGGGTTTACATTCAATTGCTGATGGGGCATTTTATGAGGTATATCAATGGATAATCCACAAATATGCGTAGAGCTATTCTCTGGAATATCATATCAAATTTCTAAGTAACCACTATATTTATTTATTTTTTTCCCCAAAGGGTACTTCACAATCTTACATCTTTTTTAGATTATAAATAGTGTTAAATGGAAAACTACTTTTTGTGTTGTGTAATTAGCCATAATCTTGATTATTCTATGACATGAGTAGGTTTTTGATACAGTATTTTGAGATATGAAACTTGTGAATCTCTTTTTCTTGTCACAGAAATTTAGTCAGTGTTGGGCATCCTATTCATTCTTTATTTTTTGGCATGTATTAGTGCTTAAGATCTTTAGGTGGAAATTCATTGCATCTGACTGAAACATGTTTTCCAGGAGAAGCAGAAAGAGAAGAAACATAAGAAGGAGAAGAAGGACAAGGATAAGAAAGAGAAGAAGGACAAGGAGAGAAGCAAGGATAAACACAAAGAAAAGAAAGATCGAAAGGAAAAACACAAAGACAAGAAGGACAAGAAGGACAAGGATAAAGATAAAAACAGACCCTCAGATGAGAAGCATAATGAAGGGCGACATGAGGTCAACAATGGGGAGAAGTTTGATAAGAACGGACAGCAGGCTGAGGAAATCAAGGGTTATAAACTTGCCCCGGAGTTGGGCTGGGGTATCTCAGGTGCAGAAAAAGGGTCAGGGGTCCAAACAGTTGAGACCTTCACTGTTACAGATCAAAGAAAAGCAGAGGGTTTGGCTAGCTCGGAAGCTAAAGAAAAGAAAAAGGTTGGTACAGATAAAAAAAGAGATGATTTGGGGATGCCCAGAGTGGAGGAGAAGGCTTTTAGCAACAGGGTTGTTGGGAAAGAAAAGATTAAGGATTCTAATTTTCTACAAAGAGATGAGGGGATGGCTAGATTGGTGGAGAATGCTGTCAGCTGGGCTGAAGGGAAACAAAAGAATACGACCAGCACAGATCAAAAAGGAACCGTGGGAATGGCCAGAGTGGTGGAGAAGGATTTTAGCAATAGGGATGAAGGGAAACAAAAGAATAAGGGTGGCATCTTTCAAGAAAGATCTGAGGGGATTGCTAGATTTGCGGAGAATGCTGTCAATTTGGCTGAACTTAAAGAAAAAAGTAAGGAGAAAAGTGATGATAAAAAGGCTGATCTACAAAGAAATAGAGATGATGCGGAGAATGCTGTCAATTTGGCTGAACGAAAAGAAAAAAGTAAGGAGAAAAGTGATGATAAAAAGGCTGATCTACAAAGAAATAGAGATGATGAAAGAAGTTCACGGAATACAAAATTCCAGAACCTCACCAGGATGGATCAACAAAGAGTTGAAGGAATGGGCAGACCAACGGAGAAGGATGCTGAGAAGAGACTGGAAGGGAAAGAGAAGAAAAAAAGCAAGGAAGGTAGTGATAAACAAGGGGATAAGCACAAGGGCAGAGATCGAGAGAAAAAAGGCAAAAGAAAAGATAAAGACAGGAGTAAAGAGAAGAAGGAGAGGGAGAAGGAGAAAGCGAAGGAGAAAAGCGAAAAAAAGAATGGGGAGCAGGATAAATTAAAAAATAGCAGCAAGGACCCTACAAGCACCGTCAACATTAAAACATCAGCCTTAGACCTTTCCGAGGAGAATGAACAGAGCTTTGATGCCGATGGAAATCTCAGGAAAAGGAAAGACAGAGACACAAATGGGTTTTTACATGGTGAGTTGATTTATGTCCTGCAGCACAGTACTAGTGTACCTTGGTTTCCATCTAGTGGTTGGAAGCACATATTAGGCTGTGCAAACCCATCCACAGTTGGTGTTAGACACATTGCAGTATCTCTTGCTTGCTACTCAATACAATACCAATCCTTTCAGTTCTTGACTAGTGGGCTTTATATTTCTGAAGCCCAATGTTCCTGTCATTTGATTTGTACTTTTCTTTTTGAGGTATAAAATGATATGTTCATATTTCCTAGCTTTCTTGTTATCATCTGCTTAGGCTAATGAGCAGTTTTATCGTCCTCCTTTTTAAATCTTTTTTACAGGGAGTGACAGTCGGCCTAATAAATTACCAAGACCTGCCTTCTCTCATCAGTCAACGGTGAATGGGAAAAAAATTGATCCAAGCCAACCTGCTATTGAATTTACTTCTCATAGGCAGGGGGTACCCAATAACTTTAAGGCAGAGATTAAGGAACACAAAGTCAATGGTGTAGTAGAAGTTCAACCAGCATCCTTTTGCTCAACAAAGGAGATCCCTGCAGCACAAGCAAATGAGAATGGTGAGGCTTTGACAAAGCCACCACATCCTGATTTGAAGTATCTAAGCCAGATACTTTCGGTGCCCAATATGGAGGAATGCTCCCAGTTTGATGACCAGGAATGGCTGTTCAGCAATGACGGTCTTCAATCGAAGAAGCCCAAGGTGGGATCTTCTGTGGTTGATGAGACCCCACAGGTGTGGGCAAAAGCTCTGCAGATAGAGTCAGCTGATGTTTGTGCTCTGCCATATGTCATTCCATACTGATTGAACATTAGTTGGTCTTAAGCTTGGATCTGATGCCTTCCGACAATTTCCCCATAACAGCAGTCCCTGCAAGTACCTTCAGCGTGGCAAAGCATCAGTGGTGTCTAAAGATGGGTTGTTGGTTTCTTGTGCTGCTTTATCCTTTTAATATACTTCCTGTCCTATCAGGTATGGGTTTCACCAACATCCCATTGCAGTAAGTATTGATTGTGTGTGACTACGTTGTGCTGGAAATGTTTTATATGGAATCAAATCTGTCGCACACCTTTCATTGCTTGCCCCATTAAGTCAGTGCATCTCTGCAGGCTTGGCCTGAGGAACGAGAGAGTGAGAAAAAAGAAGGGGGGGGGGGATAGGTGGTTTGGTTTTACCTCACCTGTAAGTACTAATCCATCAGAAGCTTAGGTATCACCAGCAGATAATTTCACATACTGGGAGATCCTAAATGCCCCCAAGTTGATTGAAGGGGGAAAAAATGGGGGTTAAAAAGATGCTAAATTGGTGCAATCGTATTTTTTGTTTCCTCAAGCTAGAAGGCTCTTCTAATTGACAGTGGGAAGAGAAGCTTGGGGTGGTTTTTCTTGCATCACCACAATTTTGATTTGTACCATATATAAATCTTATTTATAAGAAATGTACAGTAGCGAGAAAAAAGAAAAAGAGGCATTTCCATTTGGGTATCCTTTATAGTATTCCTCTTGCTGTTCCCATTTTGCATGCAGATCTTTTGATTGCTTTGAATTGCCCATGATTTCTCACTCCAGGTTTGCTGGGGGCTTCTGAGGCATTTTCTGTTTTACTTGTTTTCGACTGTCTGTACTTGTACTTGGGACTGTTGGTGCAAAACCTGGGTCAAGGTCATTCATGGTGTGTTGGAAAGTGTTGTTTCTTAAGCATTCTTGATGCATTTCACATTCAGTGAGTTGGAACCACATCTGAGTCTTTATGGATTACTGATCCCTCTTGGTTGAGAGTGCTGAATCAACTGTAGTGGTAATTTCTAGGGAGAGAACAATTAGCATAGAATTGCTCCACATATCCATAATGGCTCAGACCGAGACTCTGTATTTCATGCATCTGCCAGCCTTCTTGCCACCCCTGAAGAAGAGTGTGGATCTCTGCTTCCCAAAAAATTGCCAGTATTCTAAAAAGCTGCTTCCAGGAAAAGGATGGTTCCTCCTCTTGAAGCTCTAATTCATACTTCCAGTTTTCCCTATGGAGAGCATATCATATCATATCATGTGTAAATGCCTTTGTTTAAGCAAGTTTGATGGTTTAACCAATTCAAATCAGACTTGTACTCCTATTTGTCCTCAGCTGTAGATACTGGTATTTCTTCTATTGCTGCTGTTAAGATGGTTGGAGTCGATTGAGCGAGTGTCGTTAGATCATGATGTAAAGTATTCCACGATACCCTGCGATACTATATGATATTAGATTGTGCTAAAATATATTGGCCAGTTCGATATAATATTTTACATGAGTCGAAGCATCTCTTAGAATTGCTTGGTTTATCTTTGCTCCAAGTTCTATCTGTGACTTCGGAATATGAAAGAAGAGACTAACATAAATCTTGTATGTTGACTAAAAGGAAAAAAGGGGGAAGAAAATAAAAAAAAAGAAAATTGTTCAGGTATTGGGCAAAGTTGGGTATAGAGCTTACCCATAGATCAAATTTGTTGAAACTCCATTACCCACCTTGCTGCTGACTATGAGTTTAACTGCACGGTTGTAACACTTTTCTTCCCGATCTAGTAAGGAAGTAGCCTTAATAATCGTCGGTTCAGTACCCTTGCCATTGTGAATTAGGTTGAGTTAATCCTCTTAACTTAATGGTTATGTGCATTAGGCTGAGTGAATCCTCTTAACTTAATGGTACGTAATGATTCTTACAAAGACATCTTTTGATATAATGGTGCGTCATTTTTAAATTATTTTTGAAAATTCCTTTATTCTCTAATTCTCATTTTTAGTCGGAATGACAATGGACAAAAAGTGGGTGGTAAATTCTAAATAAGATCTAAGATTTAGAGTTTTATACTTCTCTTATATTCTCTATCATGAGAAGTTGAAAGTAAAAATGTAAACAGATTGGATCTGGATCGGATAGTGGTAATTCCATATCTATTGAGCCTAGAATACCAATATATGGTGAAGGAAGACATCAAGACATCATGGAATCATGGCAGGAGAAACCATGGGTGTTAAGTCTCAAGTATTCACCAGGACACTAGCAATGTATCTTGATTTCACCTTAAAACCTGAAACTGAATGGTTTCAAGGCATCCTAGAATCATGGAATGCTTTTGTGTATCTTGAAGGAGAGGGTGTTCGACATTTTATTTTGGATTAAAGGTGTTCGTGGAGCATTTGGGTTGCCTAAAAATCTAGAATTCTTCAGCAACTTCAAGAATATTTTACCATAATTCATGTCTATCTCTAAAACATATTTCACAGTAGATTTTTTTTCCCCGGTAAGAAAAGTCTAAAGAACTTAGGTAGTAGGAAACTAGCTTTCAACACAATGACTAAACATAAGAAATAAAGGGTCACACTCATCTAGCGTGTGAATAAATGAGAGGCCATTTTCACCAAAATATGTTTTAAGGGCAGTTTCATCCATAACCACACCAAAAATGATCCGACCAATTTCTCTCGTAACAGTATAGATTCAGAATGTAAGGTTAAATCCTGCTGTTCACAAGGATTAAGCTTCCCATAATAAGTTAATGTTGTACAAATACCCATTTGTCATAACCCTTTCTGGTAACTTGGAAGGAGATTAAGGTTCCTAAACTTGCTAAAGAATAGATGCTTCTAAGAAATGAGCTACAGCAAGGCAAGTATATTTATGGTAATCTAGGCTTGAGAACTGCAACTCAAATGAAAATATGATATTAAAGATGAAGAGGAATTGACATCTCTAATACATTAGCTTATTAAGGCTGGTTCACTGAAGCATATCATCCTTTGTTAACCAAATGTTAACCATCTGAAATGGAAAGAGATTGATCATAGTTGTTGACAGCGCCTTTGCTGCAGCAACTTCCTTTGTTGACTAATTCAAATAAGTGTACATCAAACAAAAGCTCGGATATGCAACATCCGGTAGCAACCTCAGGATTCACATTTTCTTGAAAAATTTATCCCCTTTCTTACCCACTGCAGTCCCTACAAGGTCTGACTTAAGTATACATTGGGAATCTGGTCTCCATTGCAACTCCTTTAGAACTGAAAATGTGAAATCCAGCCCAAACCCTAACCCGGAAACCCATTTGTTTGTAGGTCCAAAGACCTGAAGTGAAGGAAGAAGGCAATTGTGGGTCATCTCAATGGAAGACATGGTGTTTGATCCAAAACCCACGAAGATTGATGATGGAGTTCCCTACTTGGAACCTTGTCTGATTTGGAGAAGAAGTTGCACCTTGGTGTTGAAGAGCTTGGTTGATGGTCTTGAGGCCTAGTTGGATATGTTTTGGAAGGTCCCTCAATGCTAGGTAAGTTGCTTGTTGAGTTAGGAGAAGTCCCATTGAAAATTTTGAGATTTGGAGCTTCAATTCCTTGTTTTGGGCTTGTTGTCAGCCTAGGGAGATTGCCTGGGTCGACTGGGCCAAGTGACCCAGCCAAGCTGCCCACAGTGACAAGGGCTTAATTGTAAAATCTTTGATTTTAGGGTTTTGATGCTCTATTTAATAGAACTACGTGGTTTTCAGCCCCACTTGTTTCTAAAGCCTCTGGAGAACGTGTGAAGCCTCTCTTAAGCCTTCTCATTGGAGTTGTGGAAGATCCTCTTCGAATCCTTAAGCTTTTCGGCGTATCTTCTTCATTAAGGTTGGTGATCACTCTTACTATTCTTTCATTGATCTATTCTATTATTGGTTCTTCTCATCTCTGTGATTATAAGGAAGGTTTTGTATCATTGCAAATACCTCTTCCTCAAATATCTCCATTCACTCCAATGTTTCTATGATCTACACAACTTGATTTTATGATGAGATCTTGTGAGATTTTCATGGATGTGTGCTCATGCAATGTTTTTGATTTCTAAAGCATGCTAGATTCATTCTTATGATTATTTCTATCTAAGATCTACTGTTCTTTTCTTTCTAGAGTAAATTCTCATTCTCTCTAACCTCTCCGTAGAATTCACGGATTGATTTTCGGTAAAAACCTAATTTTTGATTAATTTAGAATTCTATCCTTTTGATCATTATTGATGCCTAATCTATGCTAGATAGTCTTAGACTACTATTCTAGAGTTTCCCTTAAAATTTCAGAGGTGTTTCGAATCCCGAAAGTTGAGTTTCGGATCAAATTTGGAGTTTCAGTCCGTATTGTACACTGGGGTTGATTGCCCCAAGCTGCCTAGCCAATCTACCCACAGTGACAGTAGCTGAATTTTGATATGTTTTGATCCGTTTGACTTCCGATCTTCAAGGGTTTGTTCCTAATGCTTGAACTATGTTTGTTTAGGGTTTATTTGCTAACCTTGGACCTATCCTCATTTTTTTCTCCGGAATTCTTCAAAATTAATTAAGGTAAGGACGGTTGATTCTTAATAACCTAAAATGCATATTTACTTGTATTTGATTTGGATTGCATGGTCATGCTATTGTTCTTATATTTTCTTATAATTATATTACTGTTGTAAGTACTATAACTACAGTAGGACTTGTTCATGTAATTCAATTATCATTTTGATCATGTATGAATGGGTATTTCCCTATGTATTGATTTATCAGTTGTACTTGTGAATGTTTGATTGAGAATGTGATTGCTTAAGTATAATTGGGGAATGGGAAATGTCCTTTTGACATTTCTGTCTTTGGACATCAGTGGAGGTGGTATGGGATGCTTTCTGATGATGCCCCTTGACTCTTTCCCTGATTATTGGTTAACATAACTAGGGCTTGTCTAGCAATGTTTGGCTAGGATCACCTTGTTATATCAAACCCGATTCGGAAGGGTATTGAGACCGAGTAACCCGTGGCAACAATGGGGATTTGTGGGCACTCAAGAACGGTAACCAACCGTGAGAGGACATGGATCACATTGTGGGGGCCATTCATTGGTAGGGTTGCAGTAGTAGGCTTGGGCTCATGGGCACTCAAGACCAGTAACCAATCCGTGAGAGGACATGAGAGTTTTTCGTTTACTATTTGTGGATGATCAATAGGGTTCGTAGTCCGAGTTGGTTGTAGCCATAGAATACGTTGACTCTAGTGAGAAAGATATCGAAAAGGATTACGAGAGGCAAGGAATGGAAGTATCTAACTCTGACTTGATATAACTAAGTAGAAGATTTGCATTGGGCTAAGTTTAACCTTGACATGCGCCAATACTCAGACCAATGGTGATGTGAGAGAGCGGTGAGCTAAACCCTAACCATGGAATGTCTGAGAGGGATGCAGGACCTAATTACCACTGGAGAACCCAAGATACCAAGATGGTTAAGGGAGAGTGATTTGAGACCTACCTAGAGGAGTATGGTGCTATGACTTAAAGCATGTCTGCCAATAGAGACCAACATACATAGAATTAGAATTATACTTGCATGTCTGTTTCATATCATATTGCATCCTTTATGTTTTGTTATCATGCTATATTGTGTTATTGTGGAATGAACTACCTTGTTGAGTTCTTTTGAACTCACTCCTTTTTGCAACAACTTTGTTAGATCTATCTACAGGTGTTGATGACTATGAGAGCCAATTTTGTGAAGCCCAAGCAGATGACTCATATGGTACCCAAAGTACTGGCTATTGTGACTATGTCTGTGAAGACTACTAGTACGAAGCTAGACCTTATCAGGATTAGTCCGACTCTAGTGCTTGTGTGTCGGCGATGGGACAATCATCTTTTTTACTTATGGACAAACTATTTATAGATTTGAAGAAACATTAATTTAGATTTTGGTTACTTCTTTTCTTTCCCGTTTATTTTGGGAATCGGTTGTAATCTGCTTTCTAGTCTTGATCTACATTTCTGCTGTTATTGTCAAGTGATTTTCCGCTACACTATACATTTGAGTTATTCTATTGGTATCATTTTTCCACACTTTGATTATATTGTATATTCTCTTGAATCTTATCTTGATCTATTAGTTAATATAGTTAAACATTGATTTAGTCTTGTTATTGATTATATTATTGTAAATGTGGGAGGTTGATTTCCTTGATATTGATCTTTGGGGTTGTGGATCACACGCTTGGGTATGCTAGATAGGGTACGGCTGGGTGGATGTGACAGAAAATAAACTGGACAATGTGGGAGTGACTTCACTATCCTTTATTATTAGGGTCTAATTTGTAATTTGCTTTCTTCTTGGACCATTGGGTTGGGCTTAGCTTGAACCATCGTAAACCGGCGCCAATACTACTGGTTCAGGCTAGGCCATATATTCATTAGTTGGTTTATAGATTTCATTCTACTATTGGTTCAGTTCATGCTCTGCTCTTTTCTCCCATGAGTTAGGGCTCCAAGATCGCCGGTGTCGCTGCTGCTTCTCTGTGAAGATTTTCCGGTGTACATGCATGATTTCAGGAGTGGTTTGTGTCATTTAGGTCGCCTCTTGAGAGCTTCCTTCGGCTGTACTTTTTAGATGATTTGTAAGGATTTGATGATCTTTGATATAGTGGATTGGACTCGTGTCTCCCTCTCTTAATTTCTTGCATATTCATAGTTTAATCATCACTGGTCACAACATGTGGCATTAGAGCTAGTTTCAGTTCAATCTGTGATGAAATCGAATTGGGGTTTTTTGTTCTAATTGCTCTAATTAGAGGTTTAGGATCTCTGTGGATGTTCTTGGCATATGTTTTAGTCAATCTTGTTCACTATTTTCCGATTAGGGTTAACTACCTTGGTTAATCAGGTTCGGCTAGGGTTTGTGTGCATCAATCATATGTTTTGATGGTTTATGCCTTGATTATGAGGTCTATCATATCTGACATTATCTATTTTTGATTAATTGGAATGTTCTTGTTGTTAATTGTTAACAATTGTGCATAATTACCTGATGTTTGTTAACTTTGCAAGGTTTGGCCAATAGTGTGTTGTTTCCAATCATTTGTGTGATAGTTTCAAATTATATTTTGGTTGAGATTACACTTGTATTCATTTTGTATACTCTGATTTGTCAGAATATTGCTTAAAGAACTTAAAATTGGAGACTAAGAAGGGGTTTGGTCTGCCTAGGGAGGAAACACCTCCCAGTGTGGTTACCACATGCTCTAATTGGGCTGTAGGTCAGGGAGAAAACCTCAGGTACCTAGATTTGAGAGTTCCAATGAGGAACTCAAAGGTAGACATTGAGAAATTTGATGGCACCGGGGGATTTTGGGAGATGGAAGAGAAAGATAAGAGCCCTAATGGCCCAACATAGATTGTTGAGGGCTATAGATGATCCTGATGCTTTCTTTGAAAGCATAATCCCTCCATTAAGGACTAAGGTGATGGAGAATACAATTGGTTGCATGCTTTGGAACATCACTGATAGTGTTATTAGGTGCATTGATGAGGAAAATAATACCCCTATTAAAAGTATGGACAAAAATTGAACAAATTTTAACAGAAAAAGAATTTAGGTAACAAGATCTATTTGAAAGGAAATATTATATGGCTTCAAAATGGACCTTGCTATCAACCTAAACCAAAATCTAGACATGTTTAAGAAGTTGGTTCAAGATTTGGCCAACACTGGGGAGAAAGTAAATTAAATGACTAAGACTTGTCTATTGTATTAATGAATTTCCTTCACAATAATTATCTTGTTGTTAAGAATTCTATAAAATATGTTTGTCAAAATATGACCCTTGACCAATGTATAGGCTCTCAAGAATAGGCAGTGAGAGTTGTTGGCTTTTAGGAAGGCCAAGAGAAGTGGGGAGAACCTATTTGCTAAGGGCAATGGCCCTAACAAACAAGGTAATCCCAAAGGGAAAGGTAAGGGGAATGACAATCACACCAATAACAACAAGAATAACTATGAGAATAATAAATCTGACTCTAGCACCAAGAGATGTTTATTTTGCAAGAAAGTGGATCATTTTAAAAGAAATTGCTATACATATAAAAGGAAATTGAAAGAAAATGAGACATCAAATTCCGGTATGCCCTATTACTAATAATGGCTAAGCAAATGTGTACGGAGATAATCTATGAGGTGTTGACCATTTATGATAGTGATAGGCATGATGATTGGATCATTGATTTTGGCTGTACTTACTATATGTGCCCTCATTTACATTGGTTTACATACTTGACTGAGATAGATAATGTTAAAGTTATGATGGGTAATAATGATGTGTGTGTCATGGTTGGCATTGGTATAGTTAAGTTGCTCACTCACTAATTCTGTTTTCACATTGCATGATGTTAGATACCTTCATGATTTAAAGAGGAATTTGATTTCCATAAGTAGCTTTGATAATGCTGGTTTTGATACAAGTATATTTAGGGGCATTCTTACAATTTCTAAAGGTTCACATGCATGTTTGAAAGGTAAATCTCAGTCTAGTTTATATGTGTTAGATGATAGTACTTACTTTGATGATGTCTCTAGTACTTGTTGCTTGTCTAGTGAGTCTACCTACACTAGTGTGTGGCACTCTAGGTTGGGGCACATTAGTAATAGGGGAATGCAAACTCCAAAGAAATAGGGCCTCTTTGGCAATGACAAAGTTCAAAATTTGGAGTTTTGTGTTCTAGGCAAGCAACACAGGTTGGGTTTTGGAGCGGGTCCCACTTATCTAGTGCCATATTAGAATATTTACATGTTGATTTGTGGGGACTAGAATCAGTCATGTCTTATGGAGGTAACTCCTACTTCTTATCCCTAGTTGATGACTACTCTAAAAAGACTTGGATTCTCTTATTAAAGTTCAAGAATGAGACTTTTGCTAAGTTTAAGGAATAGGTTGCTTTGGTTGAAAACTGAGTGGGAAGAAAGTCAAAACATTAAGAATTGATAATGAGTTGAAATTTGTAAATAAAATATTCAGTGGGTATTGTAAAGACAAATGTATTCAAAGGCATAGAACAGTTAAAGGCACCCCTCAACAAAATGGCATTGCTGAATGAATGTATATGAATATCCTAAATAAAACAAGATGCATGCTTATTTGTTCTAGGGTTCCCAAGGGGTTTTGAAGTGAGGCTATGGTTATAGTTGTCTACCTAATAAATAAATGCCCTTCTGGGACCATTGGTTCCAAGACTCCTGAGGAGATGTGGTGGGGGAAGCCCCCCAAGTTGGATAACCTTAGTGTCACATCCCTCTAGTCGGTACCCAATACCCAGAGGTGTGACCCATAGCCAAGATCAAGTCTCAGACAATTATCCAACCATTCCACACAATAGTCCAATCATGAGCAAGAACAAATCAATGTATTAATATTAATAAAGAATAAAATCAAGTGTTAAGGATCTCACAAGGATCTCAAAACCAAAATCAGAGTGCAGAAGTGATGTCAAACAATCAGCGTGCGGAAGAAATATCAAACCTAATGTATACAACTAAAAAGGAATAAAGAAATATCAAAACTATCCTAAGTGTTACATTAGGTATGTTTCTTTAAGTAAAATGTAGTTCTTAAATTTAAAAATCTTCGTATCACAAAAGAAAATAGATTAGGTCAGGAGTCGAGCTAATTCAAGTACGCGCAATCGAGACACTAACATTCCTCACTGTGAACGTCATAATATGGGTCGCCTGGGTAGGGTCACCTTGGGAGACCCTGACCCTCGGAATTGCTCCAGGAGCAGTTTTGAGGGTGGTTCTTCCCTTAGTTCTACTCCAACACTTAATCTACACTTAAGGAAGCTCTTACCTGATCTTTGGGACCTTCCAAACGTGTTGCTATTGAACTCTTGATCCACCTTTTATATCCGTTAGTGTTAAAGTGAGATCTTCTTCTGAACATCAACAACTCTCCAGCTTCATCACCTTCACCATCCACTTCTATTGGTTTAGGTTCTAACCTAATGGTCTCTACCTGGATGGCCCACAATTGCCTTCTACTTGTGCTCCAGGTTCTCAGACTTACAATATGGATTCTAGGGTTAGGATCATAAGGGATTTCACACCTATAGCACAAAAAAATTAAGAGAAAATCACATTCACATGCCCGTATGGAACATATGCCTATCGACGCATGCCCTTGGGTTATGTAATGCTTCCTGCTAGATTCCAACGATGCATGATGAGTATATTCTCAGATGTTGTAGATGAGTATTTGGAAGTATTTATGGATGATTTCTCTGGTCATGGGTCTACATTTTTTTATTGCTTTCACCATCTCCACTTAGTTCTTGAATGTAGTAGAACAAAAATTTGGTTCTTAATGGGGAAAAATGTCACTTCATTGTGAAAAGTGGAATAGTCTTAGGTCATGTTGTTTTTAAGGAGGGAATTATGGTTGATAAAACTAACGTTGATCATATTTCTATTTTATCTCCACCTAAAAGTGTCAAGGATATTAGATAATTTCTAGGCCATATGGGTTTTTATCGTCATTTTATTAAAGACTTTAGTAAGATAGCTAGACCATTAACTTCACTGCTTGCTAAGATGTCCCCTTTAATTTCACGTCTGAGTGCTTATTAAGTTTTGAACAGTTGAAAGAAAAGCTATCCATTGCTCCTATAATACAAGCACCAAATTAGTTAGAACTCTTTGAATTAATGTATGATACTTATGACTATGCTTTAGGGGTAATTTTAGGTCAAAGGTTAAATAAGATGCCTAATGTGATTTCTTATGCAAATTAAACCCTCAATGATGCACAATTAACTATACGACAACTAAAAAAGAACTTTTGGCTGTTGTGTTTGCATTAGAGAAGTTCCACTCATATTTGATAGGTAGTCATATCATTGTTTACACTGATCATTCAACTATCAAATATTTGTTAGATAAGAAGGATGTGAAATCCCGACTGATTCATTGAGTCTTGCTACTACAAGAGTTTGACTTAGAAACTAGGGACAAAAAGAGAACTAAGAACTTGGTTGCAGACCATCTGTCTCGCCTTCCTAATTTTAGAAAGGAAGAGAGTCCAATTCTAAAGACATTCTTAGATGAACAATTGATGTCAACGAACATAGAACCTTGGTATTCAAATATTGTCAATTATCTTGTGACTGGTGAAACACCCTCCCATTAGTCTACCCAAGATAAATATTGGTTCCATTCACAAGTGAAATATTTTTTCTAGGATGATCCATAGTTGTTCAAAATGGGTGCCGATCAAATCATTAGGCATTGCATACTTGAGCATGAACAAATCTTAGTTCTTTTATTTTTCCATGATCATGTTTGTGGGGGTCATTTTGGGAAATTGTAGAAAAAGTGCTCCTATGTGGGTTCTATTGGCCTACCCTATATAAGGATTCCTTCTATTTTTGTTAAGCTTGCAAGGCTTGTCAATCCCTTGATTGAGTGATCAAAAGGAATATGATGCCCTTGAATCCAATTTTAATTATTGAAAATTTTGAAGTTTGGAGTATTGATTTTATAAGATCATTCCCTAATTCCTGCAGAAATCTATACATTCTATTGGCTGTAGATTATGTGAGCAAATGGATATAGGCCATAGCTTGTAAATCAAATGACCACAAAGTGGTGGTCAAGTTCTTGAGAAAAAATATCTTCTCACGTTTTGACACCACTCTTGCATTGATTAGTGATAGGGGCAAACATTTTTGTAATTGGACTTGATGAAAAAATATGGAATCACCCATAAGCTTGCTACTACATATCACCCGCAAATGAGTGGTCAGGTTAGAGGTTTACAATAGGCAGATTAAACAAAATTTAGAAAAAACAGTTAACCCAACTAATAAGGATTGGTCAAACTATTTGACTGATGCTTTATGGGCCCATAGAACTACATATAAGACGGATTTGGGTCAATCTCGATACCGTTTAGTGTATGGTAAGGCTTGTCACCTACCGGTGGAATTAAAACATCGGGTTTTTTGGGCAATCAAGAAGTTGAATTTTGATCTTGCCGATACATGTATCCACCATCACCTCCAACTATATGACTTGGAGGAACTTAGAAATGAAGCCTATGAAAACTCAAAGATTTATAAGGCTAAAACTAAAACATTTCATGATAAGAATATTGTTAGAAAATCATTTTTTGTTGGTGCCAAGGTTTTGTTGTACAATACTCGGTTGCATTTATTCCCAGGAAAATTGTATACTAGATGGGAAGGTCAGTTTATTGTTCACCGTGTTTTTTGATTATGGTGATGTGGAAATAATTGATCCTCATTCTAACCAAGTTTTCAAAGTGAATGGTGAATGTTTAAGGCCTTTCCTTGAAATGCCAAATGTTGATAGTGTCGAGGTCATTGATCTCTATGAGCCTTTTTACACTAATGATTGAGATAGTCAAAAGTATGCCTTGCTTTGCCTTGTCTTATCATTTTTTTCATGCATGCATTAATTAACTTGGGGGGGGGACTTAAGTTTATTTGTAGATTTTGATTTTGACTTTTTATGAGTATATATATCATTTTTATTGCTATGATGTATTGAAAAAACAAATGAGAGTGATTTTGATATCCATCAAGAACACATAAAACCTTATTGCGAGGAAGATAACTTTTATGTATCTTAAGATGGGACTTCCCTTAGAAAAATAAGAGGCCTTTAATTTAAGACGTTGTATCATCTATGAATCTTGTGGGTCTTTCATCTTTGTTCTTTGGTTAGGAATTGAAACCAAATTTTTTTATGACAGGCTCAGAATGTGACTATTTGCCTAGTACTTAATTCTGAATACCATTCTTCTAGAAATCAAAGTCCAAAGAGTGACTAAGTTGACTCCAGTTGGTTCTTGTCCATACGGTTCACATGGGTTCAGAAGTCTCAAATATGGTTTGGCATAATAATTATAGTAAAACACATAATGAAATTTTAATTATTTATCTAAAAAACAGTTTATAAAAGTCAGGTATATTATCGAATCCAGGACATTTTTACTCGACTAGGAAACCTTACAAAAGAGATCATAGACCAAGATCCCGCAAAAGTTACAATAAAAATAAATCAACGATTGAGGGACATAAAAGGCTCAAGAAAATAAGAAATCCGTTGCATTCTAAGAGACAAGAGAGTTAGATCTTCCACGATGAATTCACGAGCTTTTCAGTGAGAAACGAACTTGGGAAAGCTCAGATGGAACGGAAGCCTCTTGGTGCTATCCAATTACTTGCAAGCAAAATAGTTGCAGACATAGATGTTGAGGAAGAATGAAGGTTGAACAAAAGGAGGAGTCGTTTCTCTATTATTTTTTTTTCAAAAAAATGTTTAAATCAAATAATTTAGGGGTATGTTGGAGTTTTAATAATAAAATTAATTGAAGGTGATTTGGGTTTAATTAAGGGTAATTTAGGATTTAAACGACATGTTTTTAGTTGAAGATAATTTGGGGTTTGGAAAATTATTTAACTGTAAATTTTAATTTAACTAAAAAATGTTAATAGATGGGAGGAATTTTATCTAATTAAGAGGGGTTCAAAGTGCTTATTTGCCAACTAAGAGGAGAAGGTAAATTTACCTTAATTAATTTTAGTGGAATAATTGAGTAACAAAAACCATTTTTACTATAGAGTGGGAACTAAATTAGTTATATCTATATATGCCGTCAAGTGGGTGCAAACCTAGGACCTCCTGTGGGAGGGTCTTCAACCGTTTGACTAACCCATCATTGACATGAAAACTAACTTTATTAATGTAAAAATATTGAAACTTAAATTAGAGTATTATTTATTTTTATTGGATAAGAAAGGCTAGATAGACTTTAGATTTTTTTTCCTTTTAGAAAAGATGAAGAAAAGTAAAAACTATTACAAATTATAAAGGAAACTCAGCCATCCTCCGTAAAGTATCTAAGTTGATATGTTGCAAGATATCCATAAAGGCTCCTCAAATTGACACTTTAGCTTGTCACCAACCACATTATTACCCTCCAAACACACCGAACCCAATTCCGTTGATGATGGATTCCACGTAGGTGTTCCATTCTCATACCCATTCCACGTCAGCCTCTGCAATCCACTCCCATCCAATCTCGCCATGTGCAGGTCTCCATAAGGTTGAAACTGGTTCGGCCATGAAACCGGCTCGGCCGTCACACCGCCCAAATTTGCCGTAAATAACAGCCACGACGAATCTGAATTGAAGCACACGTGATTGGTCCTCTCTCTATCGGCCTCAGCCGAACCTTCCGGTCCAGCTATGTATACTCTCCTGAGGTCTGAACCATCCGGCCGGACCAGGTATATGCTGAAGGCAGCATCGTTATCGGGGTTATGACGGTTGGATGAGAAAGCTATGAGTTTTCCGTCAGGAGACCAGCTGGGCATTGTGTCTATCCATCGCCCATCCGTTAATTGACGGATCCCACCGTTAAATTCTCCGTCAACGGCGTCCATTATATAGAGGTTCTTATGACCAGATCTACCAGACCTGAAAACTACGAACTTACCATCAGGAGAACACGATGGGAAGGCATTATTGCCTGTGCCTTCTCTTGAAAGGATCTTCACCGTCGCCGGAATCTCTTCTCTATCATCAGTAAGATCCGTTGGATCAAAACTGATTCGTGCAATCTGAACCGTTCCTTTTGCTGACTCGAAAAGAGGTCCGATGGAGGTGTAAATGACGTTATCCTGGGATGGGTCCCACGATGTAGAGAAGGAGATTCTATCTTTCAGAACGACCCATCTCTTCGAGCCGTCCCTTCTCACTATCTTCAAACCTGAATTCGCATCGAAGTCATGGTTGAAAGCTATAAAATCACCTTTAAGAGAAAACGAAGCGAAAAATCCATTCAGCCGATGCATCTTCAGTTCCTTTAATGGCGAAGCTACTGGTTGCAGCTGTGGAATCGTCGTCTCTCCTGGTCCTGATTCACCTCGGAACCGGTGGTATCCGAGGAAACCACCTTTAGGGGAGAAGAAAGGATTGTAATGGTGGAAAGTAGGGTTCAGAGGCTCGGTGACTCTGAGAAATGATTCTGATTCTAGATCGAAAATCTCGATGTGCCGGTAGTTACATTCTCGCCGTCGAGTTGCGAAAGCGACGCAATTGCGATCTTCTGAGGCTGAAGGAGTAAACGCGTGGAGTCCTGGTGGGGTTATCCGGCGAGGATTGCTGTCGCAGGCGTCCAAATGCTGGAAATTTTCAGGGAGATCGACTCGGAAAATGCTCCACCATCCATCATCTGCTACTCGATGGAAGAAAATGGTGGAATCGCCGAACCATGCTGGCCATCCACCGCGCTTACAGACCACCGTACGTTTTTCAGGATCGGAGGGTGAGAACACGACGATATCAGTGTCGAGTTCCTGAAATTCTCCTTTCCATGGACGGAAACCGTAAGAAGCTACAGCGATGAACTTCCCTGATGGAGAAACTGCTGGGCTATAATCAACTGCTCCTTTAGGAGTTAACCGAACGACTTTCCTGTCAGCAAGCTGAGTCATGTAAACCGCAGACCAGCTATTGAGTGGTTTATCAACAGGATCATGAGCAGACGCATAGTACAATCGACCGTCTCGTAATACCGGCCGGTCATGAAATAGGCTTTCAGAAACAGTAGATAGTTGCTCTGCTTTGGGATTCTCTCGACGGTTGAGGTATATTCTAGGTGATCCAGTTCTTTCAGAGACGTAAACAAGGGTTTGATCTTCGTCGACAAACTGACCATTGAAGTTGATGGAGGTACCATCTGTGAGACGATTCTCTATCGAATGAGTGACCATGTCTAGTTTAGAAGGTAAAGCGGTGGAGAAGACATCGAAGCCGTAGAATGGTCTGCCGACGGTGGAGAAGACAATGGTTCCTCCGGGCATCATTGTGTCGCACTTGCAGTGTTGTTTGAAGTCGACTGAAATTGGCATGAAACGTGTGAGAGTGAAGTTGATGGTTTTGAGTGGGAGTAGAGCATAGTGAAGCGGTGATATCTATACCATGAATTTGAACCAACTCGATCGGCTCAACCCGGTTGGAGCAGTTGAAACTGAACTGTACAGGTGACGTCCATGCTTACCGTTACTAAGGCATTTCGTTTTTTAGGTAAAGATGCTTACGAAGGCTTGGTTTGTGATAACATTTACAATAGAGGTACGTAAAGTCCAATTTGCTGGGATATCAAATAGGTATAATCTTATCTTTCATATAGAAAACTAGAAAAACCTTATCATTATGTTCCTTCGCACGCTACCAATCTTGTTAGATTGCAATGTGAAAGGGATCTTTGATTTTTGTGTCTGTTTGACTGGAAATGCTGGTTCAGAAACGAGAGTAGAATGGTAATAGATTATGGATGTTTTCTATAAGAGTGTTTGACCGCCCGGCCACGAACACCAGAGATACACTAGGAGAATGCTTTGATAAAGTCCTCTTTACCTCTGATTGTGCTGAGTTGATCAAACTTCTTCAACAACCAGTCCATCCGGCTCATTTGGAGTTGGTCCCTATCATCAAGGATATCAACACTTTAAAGTCCTATATTTTGGATTATAAGTTTGTTGTAATTCCAGGGGGCTATCATGCTCATGACCCGCCGAGGCAGCATAAGGGCCGACATGGCCTCTTCCCTCCTGGTTGTATTCCTGAACCTTGGCTTTTGCCCAAACTTAATAAAGTTTTCTACTAAAAAAAAAAGTGTTTGACCGCCCTAATGTGAGAGGGTTATTATACTCTTAAATATTCACCCCAATCCAATCCGGTGATGAGGAAAACTAAAAAATCTCTAAATAGAAAGCTGTTTGATTGCCTTTGAAAGAAAACTTTCACTTAGTGCACCTTTGGTAACGGTTTTTTTTTTTAGAATGACATTCTTTGCAAGAATAATTTTCTAGTGTTTTTATCAAAAACCGGTGGTCTGAGCATAATTTTGACCGTTTAATAAAATTTTTGCTCAAAACACTTGAGGCAATGGAGATCTGAAAAAAATAAATATAAATTCTTACGAAGGTGGAAATGAGTTATAATGTACATGTGAATGAAGTTTGGGTTTAGTGTCCCTCTTTAGCATAATTTTGACGTGCTTTTTGTTCTTGAGAATGACGAAACAAATAAAAAATTGTTTTGTAAAAAGCCTTCTTTGACAAGATGGACATGGGCCGATTCATTTCTTAATAACGAAAAAACGACCCATTTTACCAAGCATTTTTTGGTGTTCTAAGAACAAAAGAACGTTAAAAACTATTCCTTGATCGGTTACCAAATGCACGCTTAATTCATGTCCACTGATATGACATGCATATTTTCTACCCCTCCCCCCTCTTTTTCAACTCTATCTTAGAACATTATTATCAAATAGAGACCGGAAAGATAGCATGCTTCTGGAACGATCTTTGGCTTCAAACCATAACCAATAGTAGCATTCCAATAAGACCATACCGCCCATCTTCCTATAAGTGGGTATCTCAACTTATCTCAAAAGGTAGTCTTGTCCGTCGGTAGCTGAACAGTGTGGCCTTCATCCACTTTTTGGATCCTTGATTTGTGTACTCAAGTTTCCAATATTTGCTATGCTTTGAGGAATGAAATATTTTCTTCAATTTACCACAAATCAAAAATAAAAAAGAAATAAAAAACTTATTCCAGAAGGTCTAGCAAAAAACTAAAATCATATCTTAGAAGGAAATTGGGAAACTCAACAATTAATTTTTTTACTACTTGCTCATTTTTTATGTGATTGTGTCCTCTAAGGTCATTGGTGATGATGGCAAGTGGCAATGCTTCCTTGTTTAGGGCATCAAATTCTCTACAAAGCTTGTAGTTTCTTATATTTTTCCTCCTACTGGTCATCCTATTGGAGTTGACCACTTAAAATGATGGTATTTTTTTCTATAAAAAATTTAGAGTTTTTTATATGACACCCACTATTGTAAGGGTAAAACTAGTGACAATTTATTATTATCTTCAAAATTACATGGCATCTATATGGATAATTACAAATCAACTACAATTAAGTTTTGTTGTTAAATGGTAAATAAAAATTTATCTAAATATCTTTATATTTATTTAAGTCATTTAAAATTTAAAATTTTAATTATTTAAATGCAAAATTACCAAATACCCTTAAGTGGGTGAAGGCATTGAAAACTCTCAGCAGTTACGAACATATTTTTTTTTGGTAGGAAACAACACTAAGAGGAAGGACGAGAAGAACACACGGGCTCAAAAGACAACACCTCCTGGACCCATGGACTGGAAATGGGCCACTCCACTTTACTCGACACAGTGAGGGCCCTCCGAGCTAAGGAGTGGGCGAGCCCATTAAACTACCTAGAAATACAGGCAAACTGACACGAAAAAAGGTCGTTCTTAAGCCACAAGATATCCTCCACTATGGCTGCAATCTGAGGACCTCCTCCTGGCTCCTGACTATTGAGCAACAAAACCAGGCCTTCACAGTCCGACTCAATCCGTATCTTTGACCATCCTAGGTCCTTTGCCACTAACAATGCTTCTCTTACAGCTTCGGTTTCCCCTTGAAGTGCAGAGGATAAGAAAGATGGGATAGAGAACAGATTAGTAACCTCATTATGTTCGTTCCTATAGGCAATTCCCAACCCTCCTGCAAGAGTCTCCTCCTAAAAAGCTGCATCACACTGGATTATGCATCCACACTAAGGTTCCTGCACGTGCAGAAGATCTAAGTTAGAAGGTCCCGCTGTACCTCCATCACCCCCTTTAGCTCCTTGTATCAACCAGAACTCCTCAAAAGCAGCCTAGGCTCTTCTTATCACTTCTTCCGGGTTCCAGACAATTTTTTTGAAAGCTAACTCGTTTCTGGCAATCCAAAGATACCAACATATAAATGCACATCTACTCAGGACCTCTTTGCTTTGCAGCTTATTCATAAAGTCAATTGCATCCCACTTCTCCAACCACACATGAAAGCCAGGGGTTTATTCAATTGGTGCAATGAAGTTAAGTTGACTACCAAACCACACCAACTTTGCAAACCCGCATCCCAACAAAATATGGTCAATGGACTCCGTCATACAACCACACCGTCCACAACTATAGTCTGTTTTGATCTGCCTAGACTTCAAATTTTCTCCAGTGGCCAGAGCTTGTGCACAGCACCTCCACATAAATGTTTTGATTTTAGTCATTGTCTTGTAGTTCCAAATAAGTTTCCACACCTTCGGCTGAACGTTGTCCCATTTATGGATTCTAGAGGACGAAGCAGCTGACCTGTACTCTCTATCCCTGTGGTTGATGAGAAGATGATAAGTAGACTTAGTTGAAAACCTTCCAATTCTATTTGCACCCGATACCAATTTATCAGGTCGAGAGAAAGCACTGATTTTCACAGCCTTGATAGCTTTCCTGTCCTCCATATTGAACCATTGCTCTAACAACTCACCTCTCCAAGTTCTAGTGATGGGGTCAATGAGATCACCCCACTTTTGTATTGGGCAATTGCTAGGTTTCTCTGTTGTCACTTTGAAGTTCTCCTTTGAATTCACCCACCTGCTATTCCACACCTCCACATTCTCACCAGAGCCAATATCCCATATCAACCCCTCTTTAAGAACATCTCGGCCCACAATAGCACTCCTCCAAGCCCATGATGACCTATTTCCCACTAGAGCATGAAGAAAATCAGTTTTTGGAAAATAAATAGCCTTAATGAACCTAGCCCACAGTGAATTTGGGTTCTCAAACAACCTCCACGCCACCTTAGCAAGCAATGCCCTATTTTGAAGGATTGGATCACGAAAACAGAGTCCTCCATTCTCTTTGGATCTACATAGTCTTGACCATGAAACCTAGTGCATTTTGCTCTCATTCTCTGATTGCCCCCAATAAAATTTAGTGATTCCTTTCTTGATATCATCATGTGTTGCCTTTGGAAGGATAAAATGTGAAGCCGTATAATTTGCCATTGAAGAAGCAACAGACTTAATTAGCACCTCCTTGCCTGCATGAGATATCATTTTACTCTTCCAGCCACTAAGCTTCTTCCCAACTCTTTCCCCTACTTCTCTGAAGACTTCAGTCTTGGAAACACCGATCTCAGTAGGAAGACCAAGATACTTGGAAGGGCAGGAGCTACAAGGGATTTTTAAGAGCTTCGAGAACCACCTTTTAAATCTCTGATGTGTGTTAGGGCTAAAGCTGAGGGTGGATTTCTTCAGATTTATTTCCTGTCCACTTGCCTTACAATAAATGTCAAGACAATGCTTTAAACTGGTCACCTCCTCTAGCTTTAACTCAGAGAACAAAAGGCAATCATTTGCAAAGAGAAGGTGAGATATCCTCGGCGTTCTACTTCTGACATTGATGCCTCTAATAAGGCTATTGTTCTCTGCTTCTTCAATAGCTGCACTTATCACTTGTGAGCACATTATAAATAGAAAAGGGAAAAGAGGGTCACCCTGGCGGATGCCCCTTGAAGGGGAGAAAGACCCCTTCTCCACGCCATTAAGGAGCATAGTGTACGATACTGAGGAAACTGATTCCATTATCATTTGCACCCATTTGTTACAGAACCCCATTTTTTCCAAGGTGGCCTTAATGAATTGCCACTCCATTCGGTCATAAGCTTTTTTCATGTCTAGTTTGATCGCCACAAGTTTTTTTTTTCCTTTTTTCTGGCCTTTGATAAAATGAAACATTTCATGTGCTATAAAAACATTATCCGAAATAGTTCTATCTGGAACAAAAGCATATTGGGATTGTGAAATGATACCTCCAAGAAGAGCTTTCATCCTCTCTGCTAAGATTTTGCTAATGACTTTCGCCACCATGCCGCATAAGCTAATAGGCCTGTATTGTTCTGGCTAACTCGGAGCTGCACCCTTGGGGATCAAACAGATGTAGGTTCGGTTGAGGTTGGTATCCATCTTCCCATTCACAAAAAACTCCCTAACAGCTGCAAACACTTCCACTTTAGTAGTCTCCCAACACTTCTGAAAGAAAATAGGAGGAAAACCTTCAGGCCCGGGGGCCTTAAGTGGGCCCAAACTATTTACAGCCTTGTGCACTTTTTCCATAGATGGTATTTCACAAAGATCTTTGTTGATATCATCAGTTATGCTATTTTTTACACACTGCATGGCCTGCATGAAGGCATTGTCATCAAACCCTTGAGTTTGCACCACTTGACTGAAATGATTCAACAAAATTTTTTCCATTTCCTCCTCCTCCTTCACCCACTCGCCTTCCTCATTTTTCACCTCAGTAATTTTGTTATAGTGTCTATGTTGGATTGTGTGCTGTGAAAGAAACTTGAATGATTTCTTCTTCTAGCTGATGGTTCACGTCCGAAGAGGGTTGACTTTGAATCATCTCCAAGTTCATCTTAAGAGTTCTAATTGTAGTTACGGACATTCTCCATTGGTTTTTAGGTTTTTTCTTTTGCCGAGGAAGGGGTTGTTTGGAGAAAAAAATGAGACCTTCGAAGCCATTGGTGCCCAGCTTCTGGAATGCAAGTTGCTGGGAAACTTGTCAATAATCTAATCTGGAAACTCTCAAGTGGGTTTTAGTAAAATCAAATTACGATGTTAGATGAACCAAAAGCAGAAAGGAAGACATGAGGAAGAGGAGAAAAATAGTGCAAGACCACCGCTGGAAGCAGGTTTGAAATAGACTCAAAGTGACATAGAGGCACTTGAGGATAGATTCATTGAAGCAACAATATTGTTTTGGATAAATTGGAAGAAAAAAAAAATCAAGAACTTGTTTTGAAATATAAATCATAAAACCCATAGCTGTAATCATCAATTTATTCCCGACACCAGAAATTTTTTTCCTTTTTTGCTTTCCATTTCACAAGTTAGAAACCAAACTCACCTTCTTGCTCTTTTCCTCGTCTCTATCTATTTTTAGTGTGGTTTGATTGTGAGGAAGAAACAAAGAAACTTGAATTGAAATACGGTGGTGGCCTTTTATAAGAAATCAACCGGAGATTCATGAATCTAAGCAGTTATGGATATTCTCCATTGGTTTTTAAGTTTTAGGTTTTTTGTTTCGCCAAGGAAGGGTTTGTTAAAATTGATGTAGTTTCCTAAAACTCATGGATCTTCTTTTCCCATTATTAGAGTGAAGATGGAGGAAGTCATGGTGGAATACTTGATTAGAACTTGTGGATTCGTTTAGGCTCGAAACCCTACTCTTATGCTTCATAGGCATCTGCTCATGTTTCTCATATACTCGCTTCTTCTCTTTAACTCTTCTCTACTTTTTTAGAGCTTCTTTTTGACCGATAATGGGTAGTCTGAAGTTGATTATTGGAAATTTGGAACCTGCGAGAAAGAGGAGTTGTGGAGTCAAAACTTGTTATGTCAAACCATCTTTGGGACTTCCAAATTGGAGCGAACCACTAGGGTCAACCGGGTTCATCATAGTCCTCTGATCGGCCAATTGGCTCTCCTTGGAATTCAGTCTCGGACTAGCCCCCAAGTTTTCCTCGAAAACCAGTATTCGGGCTAGCCACTTGGTTTTGAACTAACCTTTCAACACTCCTCGGCAAAGGGTTTATGGCCCAGCTATTTGGCGATAGATATTTTCCGAACACATCACTTGAGAATCTCCCTGCCACCACTTGTCGGCAAGACCGCATTCAGATAAGATGTTATCATTACACAGCTATACACACGCTAAGCATTTAATGCACCTTATCTGTACATAGGCACTTATTAGAAGATAAGATAAGCCAACCTACTAAAGTCCCTCTAGGTCTTGCTTCCCGCTGGCTTGTCAAGGAGAGAGGACAAGACACCCCATTTAGGGGAGTGTTTCATAAAACTTTTTTCTCGCTGGCTCCCCTTCTTCAAAATTTTCTACATGATAGAGGATTGTGCTCCCTTGACACTATTCTGATATGTAGAATTGATATAATTAGAGAGTCACCCTATTTGTAAAATGAAAGTTGAATACCAAATTTAAATCCTATTCTTTCATTGTGGTCTAGTATTCTCTTTCTTCATGGGAAACCTAGAGCTACATTGTGAAGTTCATGGTTGAATCACTCCTATTTTTAAACCTTGTAACTAGGTCCGTATATGCATATAATATATTCTATCTAAAAATGCTTAGACTAATCGATGTAAGCATACGTGTTATTTTTATCGTGATGATATACACGATACATAGCTCAATAAGGATTTTGTCTAGGCGACCCACACTAGTACCATGATATAGTAATATCATTCAACTTTCACATGTTCTCAAATTTAAAAGTGGTTTGATTCAATCTAGTATGAAGACCGGTTTGAGAACAGAGCAACTAAAATGTAAAATTAATTTTGCCTCAAAGAAGCAAAGAAGCAAAGAAGTGATTCAAAAGAGCAATGTTTGTGTTCACTCGTACATACATATAACCTTCTATCTAAAAATGCTTCAACTAATAGATGTGAGTATGTGTGTGTTATCTTTGTTGTGATGATATACACGATATGTGCGTCAATAAGGGTTTTGTGTGGGTGACCCACCCTATTACCATTATCTAGTAATATAGGAGAGAGGGTCTCGTAAGAACTAACGCCGCTCTGAGGAAACCCTAATCGCCGCCGTGCTTTGAAGTGGAGAGCCTCTGTCTCTCCACCTCCACCTCAATTTTTCTCATGGATTTCTTATGCGTTGGGATTCAGCTTCTTTGGTTGTTGGATTGATCTCTATTACGACACAAGATTTCCAATTTGTTCTCACGCTTTGAAAAAACCTACCGCTGCCGTACTTTGAGGTGGAACTTCACCTCTGCTTCTTCTTCCTCACCTTCTTTTCTCTTCTAGTTTTCTTTTCGGTTTTCTCTTCCTCCACCTCTATTCTTTGCTGTTCCGTTTCACATCGTCTCTCTCTCTTATTCCCCTCTTTGGTTCTTTCCCCTCTTTGTTTTTCTCTCCATTTCTTCACATTTCTCTCCATTCCTCTTTTCGCAAGTTATTTTTGTCTCTGCTCTCTGTTTATGTTTGTCCTTAATCGTGGAAGTCTCCAGTTATCCGGAAGGAAAAAAAAAAAAAAAAAGACTCAGGTAGATGTGAGATCCAGTCATGCATCTTGCAAGTCTGAATGGTTTATGCCAGAGCTGGAAGTGCCTCCCGTAGATATGGAAGCACCTCCCGCTGATCTGTAACCATGGTTGTTGCGGATGTCTCTTATTGCTGGTCAGTGTCGATGTTTCTCCACCGTTGTGGCTTTTGTTTCTGCCCTTGTGGCATGTATTTCCGTCCTTGTGAAGTGTCTATCTCCGCCTTTGTGGCATGTCGCTTCTTTGGGCGTTTATGATGGAGGATACGTATGTCGTATCCTTGTGCTTATTTGTGATTGTGGTTGTTTCAACCTTTATTCTAAGGATTTATTGGGCTAGACTAGACCTGTAAAAGGATCGGATTCGGCTCGGATACACCAATATCCGAATCCGAATCCGATTAACAAATCCGCTATCCGAATCCGGCAAAAATTTAGAGAAGGCATCCGAATTCGAGTCCAAAACTTTATCGGATATCCGATAATAATCCGATCCGATAAACTATCCGATTATTGATTGATAATTGTCACTTTTTTATTTTTTTTTATTATAAATTTATAATTTTCGATTACCACTATTCGAATTTGATTACTGGTATCCGAACCCGATTATCATCCACTTTTAAAGAAAAAATGTTAAATACTTTGCTCTATCCGGATATTATCCGATCCAATAAGCAATTATCCGAATCCTAATCCGGTTGCTTAGCGGATGGATACGGATATTTTTCGGTAAGAGAAATTCAAGATAAGAATATCCTTAAAAGAATATGAATGCGAATTTGGAGGCGGATTTCGGCTATCTATTTACAGGTCTAGGCTTGACCCATTCCGTAGCTTGGATGACCTTGTCTATTGCATATACAACATTTTGTCAATTTTCACTCCTTGGTTTGGATCGAAACCTTGAGTTTTCATGCATCTATCTTTTGTATTTCTTTTTCTTCTTTGGTGTGTCTGTATTTCCTTTTGAGTTCATGAATGAAGAGTTTCAACTTCTTACAAAAAAAAAAAAAAACATTTTATTCTAGGAGACCAACTCTTGTATAAAACCATTTTTACATATTTCTCTACTAAATATCATTCTATATTTGGAAATGTACGAGTGATAAATTTATTCTAGAAATATTTCTTAATTGAGCCCACACTATGGATAATCCTATTTTCGAGCAAATGAGTGGGTCAAGAGAGTAAGTTGGAGGGGTTTTATGAGCAGAAGTGGGGGTGGGATGGTCTCCAGAGATATTCACTATCAAGATCATTTTGTCAAATTCCTATTCCCCCTAAAGAACAAATCTTACATGTTCTATAGAAGCCATTCTTCATACCACTTTTCTCATTAGTTCATTTTTCGAGAATATATAAAAAATAAAAAAATAAAAATAAATAAACCATTTCAATAAACACTTGTAAGTTGTAACACATTCTTTTGTTCTTTGAGAACAGAACACTAAAAAATAGTATTCCAAAAAGGTTACCAACCACACCTTGAGGACCCCTTTGATAACCCACAAAGTATTTTTGCTTCGCAAAACACCAAATACAATTCATGATTGTTTCTAGAAGTAGAAATACCTTAATAGGCATTTAACAAAACTTACTTTTGAAAGCAAAAACATTATCAATAGGCTTTTAGCAGAGTTCTTAGAATATCAAATTCCAAGAAATGATGAAACCCTTCTCTAAATTCTTTCTATTAAATTTAGCCTGCACCCAACTTTTGCTTCAAAAACAAAACAAAAGGGAAAGTATTTTTAGAAGTAAATATTTTTAAAAATTTTAATTTATGTTGCAAAAAGCATGCAAAACTAAACGATTTTATCCAATAATTTTGAGTCCATTTGTCTACTTCTGAAAGCAAGAAACACTAAGAACTCTTTTTCGGTGGATTAACAAGCGGGTCCTTAGTTTCCTAGGACTTTCTGATCACATTCCAATTTTCTTATCCAACAAATTTATTTTTGTTATAAAATAAAGAGAAAATATATTAGATATAAAGAAGAAAGACAAGATGAGTTCAATCATAACTAATTCATTCAGTTGAGTGCATTACATATTTATAGTAGAAGGAGCATCTACTCTGATATGGAAATACAATATATGATTCTTGCACACAATAAGATATTCTTGATATGGAAACATAGATTGCCGCCCAAGATAGAAGGTGCATAGAATGGAAATATTGACTGCCAATATTGTGTAATGAGATGGTTGTGATCTTCACCAATATTGCATCATGAGGTAATTGAGATCTTCAATTGGAAGTACAATCTCTTTGGGGTAATGGACATCCATAATAAATATTATTTATAACACTCCCCCTTGGATGTCCATCAATAGATAATGTACCTCGTTAAAACCTTACTAAGAAAAACCCTGTGGGAAAAAAATCTTAGTGAAGGAAAAAGAGTATACATATCTAAATAATACGTATTGGTAGCTGCCTCATTAAAAACCTTACCGGGAAAACCAGTGGGACAAAACCTTGGTTAAGGGAAAAAGAGTGCAAGCACGTATTTTACTCCCCCGATGATAACATCATTGAGTATCTTTGAATACGTACATTCCATTATCATATACCAACTTCTCAACATTTGAAGTAGGCAACGCCTCAATAAATAAACCCCGTCAAGTTATCACTTGAACGAATTCAATGAACATATATTTCACCATTTCATTGAAGATCAAGAGTGAAGAAGAATTTCGGTGAAATATGCTTCGTTCTATCTTCTTTGATGTATCATCCCTTCAATTGAGCTTTGCATGCAGCATAATTTTCATATAATATTGTTGAAATTCCTTATTCTAGTAGAAGACTGCATGCTTCATGAATGTGTTGTATCATTGATCTTAACCAAATATAAAATAGCAAACATTCACTTGAAAATAAATAGCATGTTTAAGATATAGTTTTATGTAGATCAGATAAATATCCTGCATCTGCAAAACTAGTGAGTTGATATCCACATTCATAAAATAATATCATGTCAATAATTTCTCGAATATACTGAAATATATGTTTTGTAACATTTCAGTGTCTTTGTATTGGAGAATAAATAAATCTTGTTAATACACTTATAGAAAATGCTACATCCGATTGTGTATTATCAGCAAGATACATTAATGCCCCAATTGCACTAAGATATGGTACTTCAGGACCAATAAATTCTCCACTGTTTTCTTGGGGTCGAAATGAATATTTCTTTATATTAAGCGATCTCACAACCATTGGGGTACTCAATGGATGTATTTTATCCAGATAAAATCTCTTTAAAATATTCTTTATATAAGTTGATTGATGAACGAATATTTCATTCGTCAAATGCTCAATTTACAAATCAAGACAAAACATTGTCTTTTCAAGATTTTCATTTCAACTTTCTTAAAATAATCCCTCTGCTTTTGGAAACTCTTCAGAGTTTCGATGATATTTAAATCATCATCATATATACTTACTAAAATTAGATCCATATCCTTTAATAAAGGCACAATAATAAATTGGATCATTTTTATGCTTTTCATTTAGTAAATATCCACTAAAGAGATTACCATATATGCCTTGATAATCTTTGAAGCATTATTGAACAAACTTCCTAGGAATTTTTATGTGTTTCAGGCATTTTGAATCCTTCAGGGATTTTCATATATATTTCACACTCGAGTGAGCCATATAAATAGGCTGTAATAATATCCATTAGACGCATGTCAAATTTTCATATACCGCGATTAATAAGATATCGAAGGTGATCGCACCCACCACAAGAGAACATGTTTCCATGTAATCAATGCCGGCATCTGCGAAAATTCTTGTGCCTTAATTCATGCTTTATATATCACGATTTCATTATTTTTCTCATTTCATTTTTCGCAGAAAACTCAATTGTACCCCACTGGCTTTATACCTTCAGATATTGGACTACAGGTCCAAAAACTTTAATTTTCAAGCGAATTCAATTCTGCTTGAATTGCGTCTCTACATTTTGGCCAATCATTTCTTGATTTATATTCATCAACAAATTTATGTTCAAGATCCTCGTCTTGATGTATTATTTCAACAATAACATAATATGCAAAAATGTTGTCGACAACTTTATCTTTTCGGTTCCATCTTTTTCCTGCAATGACATAATTAATCGAGATCTTTTCATTATTTTTCAGGTACCTGAACCTCTTCTGGGGTTTTATAGAAAGTTATGTCTTCAGGATCTTCATAATCAATTGTCTCCATATTATGACCATCTTGATCATTTGCTCCTTTCCTTTTCTAGGATTCTATCCTTGGAACTGATTGATCTTCCACGTTTTAAACGTGATTTAGTTTCATTTGCACTGATAGATTGTCCTGCTGGGACATCAATTCTAATTGGAGCATTTACAGCGGGAATATGAGATTTAGTAACTCTTAGCAGGTCAGCAAATCTGGCAGTTGATTTATAATATTTATTGCATTATCCTTTGAACTTCAAGTTCACAGGTCTCAATGCAGGATCTAATGAGATAATGATAATGCATACAATCAATCTCTTTTTCCAACTGTTTATTCTCTCCCCCTCATGTTGGAAAAACTAATTTATCAAAATAATACTCAGCAAGTATTGTATTAAATAAATCTCCTATCCTTAGCAATATATTGAATTATATAAGGAGATTTATATCCAACATATATTCCCAACTTTATTTTGGGACTCATCTTTGTCATGTGGTGGAGCAATTGGAACGTAAGCCACACATCCAAAAATTTTAAGATGATAAATATTTGGCTTCTGACCATAAGCCAATTGTAATAGGGAGAATTTATGACAACCTTTTGGCCTGATGCGTACAAATGATGCTTTGTTCTCATAACCAATGGTTTAGCTATTAATTAGAGACATTTAATAAATGATTTTGCTAAACCATTTTGGATATAAACATAAACAACAGGCTATTCAACTGTGATCTCAGTTGTTATACAATAATCATAAAGCCTGAGATGTAAATTCACCAACATTATCAAGACAAACGGTCTTTATCTTATAATTCATAAATTATGCTCTTAATCTCATTATTTGAGCAAACAATCTCGCAAACACCAAATTGCGAGTTCATAATGAACATACATGTAACCACTTTATAGATGCATCTATTAAAATCATATATTATCTGAATGGTCCACATGATGGGTGAATGGGCCCATATATTTCACCCTCTATACGTTTCAAAAACGTAGAATGTTCAATCTCAACTTTAGCTGATGAATATTTAATAATAATTTTTTATTGAGAACAAGCAATACAAGAAAATTCACTTATTTGAAGAATCTTCTGGTTCTTCAATGGATGACAATTGAATTTTCAATAATTTTTCGCATCATATTTGATCCGGGATGGTCCAACCGGTCCAACCGGTCATGCCAAATAATAAAATTATTGGAATCAATGTTCATTTGATTTACCCAAGCATGTGTTTCAACCATGCGATATTCGTGTAGTACAAATTGGGAGAAATATCTAATACCTTTGTATAGATATTTACTTATACCATTATTTGTAGTCTCAATTTGATAATCATTTTGACAAATAGCTTTGAAACTTAATAAGTTTCAAATTTACTACAAAATAATGAATTATTCATAGCCAATTTTTTCATAGCCAATTTTATCTCCCAAATAATAATAGATTAGCTCTTCCAGAGCTTCCAATCAATATTGTACTACCGATTTTATATGAACATTGGCTTCCACATCATTAAATAAAAGAAATATATATATTTTTCTCCAGATAATATCGCACAAAGATATAAGAGAATATTCACATTCTTCATAAAAAATGAAACAAAATATATTAAAAGATATATAGAAAGTCAATAAAAAAAATAATAGAGGAAAAAGATTAAATTTATGATAAACTAACTTATGAGATGAGATTTGAAGAGAAAAGAATTACATAATCAAATCTTCAACTATTACTCAAAGAAGTTTCAGCATCTAGATGTGTAGTATCCTGAGGCCATCAAAATCATTCCTTTATAGGCAAAAATTGCTCAAGTATCATGATTTTGGAAAATCTAATTTATCTCCACATTATTTTTATTTCTTTAATTAAGGCTTGACAAAGCTTAATTAAATATTGTGAGTATGACAGATACATGTCTAATGGCTTTCATACCACATTGGTAACAAATATTATCTTCACTCCTTGAATTGTTATATTGAGAATCCTTATTATTCTCTTATTTATTTACATAATAATGACGGTAATTATTCCGTCTTTTCCTCATCTCTCCACATCATGACCATAATTTTAATTTTCCTTCTTTCAGACATATCATGAATTGTTGCATCACTCATGAATGGAACAAAACCAATAAGACGACTTCATGACTTTTCATTAATAGTCCATTATTTTATTCACCACAAATAGGCATGATATCATTCAGAGTATTTCTTAAAACTCCTTTTACAATATTACTATTATAACAACAAACTGAAACTTGAAAATTTGCGAGATATTTTCA
This sequence comes from Hakea prostrata, assembly GCF_041222555.1. NCBI lineage: Eukaryota > Viridiplantae > Streptophyta > Magnoliopsida > Proteales > Proteaceae > Hakea > Hakea prostrata. Next base: position 39,341,023 of record NC_142603.1, read on the forward strand.
TGAATAAATTTCTCCTTAAAATTTCAAAAAAGAATTAATTTCAAAAACTAATAGTATTTATTTACAAAGCTTCAAATCTTGCAACAACAAACATTTCAAATCTTGCAACTTCATGTGCATCTCAGAATCGTATTTATTTATAAACAACTTAATCATAAACAAACAACACATCTCAAATCTGATTTATTTACGATTCAAATCTTGCAACTTCAAGTGCATTAACCGACTTGTTACAGTTCAAATCTTGCAACTTCATGTGCACTCAGAGAACCGTATTCATTTACGCTTTCAAATCTTGCAACCAGGTGCATTTAACAATATTTGTGGTGCAAAGCTAGCAACCACTATATACAATAAATAAAACCACAATCGTTAAAGCAACATAATATCTTATTATTTGATTGATTCTTAGATTTAATAAAACACATACATTTTTATCATGATGCACTTACATTTCAAGATGGACAAAGTAAACTCCATTGTTTACAAAAACGTGCGAGGAGGTCGATCATTCTTTTCACTTTGGAATAGAAAACATAATGATACATAGTCCTTGCTTTCTTTTCAAAACGCAATACTTCGAGCGGATTTGTTCTTCGAGCGGAATCGTGCCGATAACGTGTTATAAAATAAAGAGAAAATATATTAGATATAAAGAAGAAAGACAAGATGAGTTCAATCATAACTAATTCATTCAGTTGAGTGCATTACATATTTATAGTAGAAGGAGCATCTACTCTGATATGGAAATACAATATATGATTCTTGCACACAATAAGATATTCTTGATATGAAAACATAGATTGCCGCCCAAGATAGAAGGTGCATAGAATGGAAATATTGACTGCCAATATTGTGTAATGAGATGGTTGTGATCTTCACCAATATTGCATCATGAGGTAATTGAGATCTTCAATTGGAAGTACAATCTCTTTGGGGTAATGGACATCCATAATAAATATTATTTATAACAATTTTCACTTTTCTCGTTTTGTTTTTCCCTTTTGGGGGGAGGAATATGTATGCTTTTCTTCTCTCTTTTTCTTCATGGAAATGGGTTAATTGAACCAAGAAGGCCCCACCCACCACATGAACAAATCACATAGTCCAATGCTCCACTTGATCAAATAGATTTGAAAAAGAAAAAAAAGAAAACTATCATTTTTTAGAGTAAATTAATGTTTGAGATTTACATGTTTCAGAGTACGTACACTTAATATAAAAAGAGATACGTGAACGACTGAGCATACACCATATTGTAAAATAAAATAATAAAATATTTGAAGGGTATTTATGGCATTCAATTTGCCTCTTCACCTTCAATTCATGTCATACATTGACTAAGTTCAAGTCAAGCAAAAATTTTGAGATTTTGTCAAGAGTAATTGTTTCTTCAAAAAAACACAATGAAATGTTGGCGTGCCATGGCCAATGGATGGAATCTAACAATTAGATATGACGTATCTAAGACTTGATGTTTTTTCGGGAGAAAGTGACAAAAACTCGTGGAGTTCTTTAATAGTGAACTTGTACCATCTCTACACTAGGGCAAGGACTAAGAAAAGAGAAAAAAGATTAGTGTTGAGATTGCCATTTGATTGATTGGTGTGTTCAAGTACAATTCATTAAGTATGCCAATTAATACGCTAATTAAAACGACAATTAATAAGGAAATCAATAGGGCTACCTTTAGAAGTGGATATGGCATTAATTACATGCTTAAAGTAGGGGGAAATGTTGTTTTTTCAATTATACATTCGGATACATGTATTAATAAGAAATTCATACGCATACTTACTAACTATGTTCATTACTACCTTCTTTTATTTTCCAATTCCAAAATTTGCTCTATTAGGTGTTTCCTTATTGTTTTGATTGGGTATCTAATCAAGATTTGTTGGGCTTCATTTAGCTGTTGTTTCATTGTTTGTCTCTTTTTTTTTCTTTTGTCATTTTCATTTCTCGCATCTTTTCATTTATCTTGCACCACTTTGCTTGCTGCCTGGCTGAAGGTCTATTTCCTCTGTTTTTGAAATGCAATTCTACTATTAGGAGATTTATCCTTTCTTTTATATAACCTGCACTTTCTTCCACAATCGTCAGATTGGCTTTTGTATGTGTGACGAGATCCTAATGACTTGCTACAACAAATAAAAATCCTAATTTTCTTTTATATTATTATTATTTTTTTCTTGAAATTTGAAGCGAGTTTGAGGTTAGTTTGAGAATTTTGAAAATACAACATATGAATGAGTCATCACTTTAACCCCATTATATTAATGGTAAGGATAATATATAATTTGAAACACAGGGGATCTAGAGCCTTTTTTTTTTTAATTGTTTTTCATTCTCTTTTTTATTTTGTTTTACACTTTTTAGTGTATTTGATATCTATTATGGAATCTATTTTAATTTTAAGAAATGGTAAAAAGAGCATGAAAACTATTTGTCGGATATTCACTCATCCAGTATATTTTTTATTCTATAATTTATTTAAGACTATAATTATCAAATAAATTCTATTTTACATAACAAAATTGAGAATGAAAATAGATACAAAAAGAGCAGCAAAACGTAATAGAATAAATTCAGAGGTGTTTTCACCAAAAGGAAATTTCCAGGGGTGTAAGTGTAATAATATACAAACTTAATTGGTGTATGTGTAATTTAACAAAAATAGAGGTTTCGAAGCCGCGCCTAAATGAACTTAGAGCCAGATTTTCAAACTTGTTACCGTTGAGGCAATTACTAATAATAAGCTTCTTCTTTTTTTGGGTTGTTTTCGGGGTAAACACAGTGGGTGTAATAAGCAACGGTCATATTGCCGTTGTATCGAACTCTTCGTCTTCGAAACAGAGCAAAATGAAGCTAAGCAAAGAGGAGAAGGTAGAGGGGTTTTGTTCCAGGAAGAAGGAGAAGGTGGGTTGTTGCAGGAAGGATTTGAAGCGGCAAAAGCTTTCTTATCTAAAACGAAGTGAGGGTTTGAAGAAGAAGCTCTATGAGCTTACAACCCTATGCGATATTGAGGGTTTCTTGATTATCATGCCTGAAGCTGAAGCAACTACTCTGGAAGAGGCAGGTGAACCGATTACCTGGCCAGAGAGTAAGGAGGAGGTGCTGCGTCTCATTCGAAGGTATTCAAGTGCAGAACATGGAAATGGAAAGGAACGCGTTTCGGATACGTGTTTGAATAAAAATGAGGAGATGAGCACCGACACCCTTGATGGATTTTCTCAGGAACGGTTGGAGGAGTTGAAGAAAGAGATCGACTCCAAAATTGCAGCTGTGGATGCTCGGATAGAGAAGATGCAGAGGGAGGCGTTGAATGAAGAAGAGAGACTTTGGGCATCTATTGGGCATCATCATCTAAGATCCCACCTCACCTCTCTTGGGTGTTTACATCACTGGTCTCAGCTAGCCTATGTCCTGCTGTAAAAAGAATTTTGGTTTTCCAATTGTTCTGCTGTTTTTCATTACCTACTTTGGACAAATTTTGAGAAGAGCACCCTCCTCTCTTGGGTGTTTGCGTCACTGGTCTTACCTAGCCTATCTCCTGATGTAAAATTTACTTTTGGCCTTTCAGCTTTTCTGCTGTTTTTCGTTACCCAGTCTCTGTTTTACATGTTGTATACTTTGTACATCCATTTCTTTTTGCTGAAATCAGTACAGTAGTTTCATTGTTTCTTTTGTATGTTGAAGAGGGGGTTTTGCTGAAGAATTCAGAGTAATAATAAGGAGGTTTGGGCATCATCATCTAAATGACAAAATATAGTTCCCACCTCTCTTGGGTGTTTATGTCGGTCTTACCTAGCCTATCTCCTAATGTAAAAAGAATTTTTGGGTCTTTCTGCTGTTTTTCATTTTCTAGCCTCTGTTTTACATGTTGTATAATTTGTACATCTCCTTCTTTTCTGCTGAAATACAGTAGTTTCATTGTTTCTTTTGTATGTTGATGAGGTTTTAACTTTCAAATTTTGAGGAGTCATAAATACAGATGATATTGCCACCTGTGTTTCCATAAGCCAAAATAAAATTTCAGTTGTTACTGAATCTAATGTCCATTCAACTAGGTAAATCCTGTAACAATTGAAAGTAGTAATAAGAAGGTTGATAGTGGCTAGTCATATTAATGAGTATCTGAAAAAAGTGATCATTGCAAATGCTTGATTTGGCATCCTAATTTTGTTGTCACCACCCAAAAGGCAAAAATGTCTCGTGATGTATTCAGAGTATGATATACTTAGATTTGCCTACATTTAAGATCTCTCTTGTGACTGCAGTGATCATATCGGCATACAAATATGCATATTTCTTATGATGCCTGAACTGGCATATCTTGTAACTATGAGCTGCCTGAGACTACAGTCTTTTCATTTCTTTCTAGCTGCCACCAAAGAAGGAGCAGGGCAACAAGGGGAAGGACAGCAACAAAGCGAGAGAAGAATCCAACAAAAAAGAAAACCAGAACCCGGAGGGCTGCCAGGACAACCCCACGGATGGCCCGGTCCGAGAGCCGGAGAGCACGACCTGACCAAATCCAACGGTGGGATGCCAGGAGACCAAGCCGAGACGCAAAATACCCAACCGAGAAACAAAGGAGAGCAACCCCGAGAAGGACGCGGAAAGAGCGACGGCGGGGCGGAGACGGCGGGAAAGCAAGAACAGACAGAAAAGAAAGAGGAAAAGACCAAAAAAGAACAGGAACCCAAAAAAAGGAAGCCGGAGCGCCCCCAACCCAGAGAAACAAGAACCAGACCCACAAGGAGGAACCCGATCACGTAGCATATCGTAGAAGAGAAAACAGCCAAAAGGGAACGAAATGGACAGGCCGGGGACGCGGGGGGGGGGCCCGTTGATGCATTCAGCCGGATGGGCGGGGCACAGAGAGTACGAACCGGAGGGACCGAGAGTAGGCGCCGACCCGCGGGCGCGTTTTGTTATTTCTGGCCATGGGTGCCTGTGCGGTGGGCGCCGCCTTGTGGGAATTTACGTCACCCCTCTGTCCGGTCCGCCGTGAACAAATGAATTGGAAATGACAAGTTGCATCTCAGTGTATCTTCCTTTAAGCATCAGAGAAGATAAGACATCAGATAAATTGCCTGTATTTAAGATCTCAGTTGTGATTGCTGCGATTATATTTCCTCAGTCTTGACTGCAGTGATCGTATTTGCATTGATGTGCATATGTATTACAAGTACACAAAGTCGCAAATCTTAAAATTCTGAGTTGTTTGAGATTTAATTTCTTTTTTTTTGAGTCACATCTTTGCACCAATGAATTGCAATTGGAAACTGAAATATTTGGGTGTTAACCTTATGTTGCTTTTAATAATATTTTATCTCTTTACATATTTTGCTGGGCCCTTCTTGTTGAAAATAGATGAGCACACAGGTTTTGACAATGCCAATGCCCCCTTTTTCCTGGTAAGGTGGAAAAAGCCAGATCCGGTAACCTCTGGTGATTCATCTTTTTATGTGTGAACAATGTTCAAAATCTGAGTATCTTTGCTGGTTTTTGTCAGACAAAACTTGAGTTATCGTAGCAACTCAATGAGATCTTAGCCTGAGTTAATGTGCTATTTTAAGCCAAAATTTTCCCATTGATTTTGGTGGCTAGATGAGCTGATCAGGTGAATGTTTGCACGCCAGCCTATTTAGGACTCCATAAGCAGCCTTTTTGTTAAAAGTAGGGCAAGGTTGCATACGTTATGACCCTCCTTGAACCCTGTATTGGGGGGAGCCAGGTGCACTGGCATGCCCTTTTTTAAAAAAAAATGGTGAAACATGATTTTTCTTCCCTCCCCCACCCCCCCCCAAAAAAAAAAAAAAAAAAAAACCCAATTCTTTCTTTCTACAATCATAACCAAAATTATTTTGCCTTAACATCTATCTCCTTGGAAACCAATTGTAGAGTTGTCTCTGCAGAATTCAGTGGTAGCAAGAAATGCCAGAAGCTTTTAGCAGTCTTGAACTCTATTTGACTGAAACTGGTGTTTGGAATCAAGAACTTACTGAGGGGAATGGGAGGATGCATCTCATCATAGGACTCTTACGTTCTTCACCAAGGCTCAAGCCAATATTCACTGATCTAATTTGTTTAAAATGTGGACCTTCCTCCCACAACTTATGTAGAATAAAAATCGACTTAGTCAGTACATTTACCCAATCCTTAACTACTAAGGTTTCCTACCGAAAAAAAAAAAAAAGTAAGGATTTCTAAGTTGACTAGAAAGTAAAATACTGTAGAAAAAAGACTCAACACAAGACTCTAACTAAACCATGAAGCAAATCGCATTTCCTCTCTCTACCAATATTTTAGGCACATTAATCTGGTCAATTACAAGGGAATCCCATCAAATCAAAGTCCCAATGCATGTATAACCCATCACAGGGCTTAGTTCCAATTAAATAAGCCCTAAATGACTGATCCACATAAACAGGAAGCTTAAATGACCAATAGAAAAATAACTTCCTTAACTCATGTAAAACCCTTGGTTTTTAAAAGACCATTGCTCCAAGCTTGGGGTTCGTAAGATTTGGTCAAAAAAATCAGCAATTGGGGTTTTTCCCCCACACTTAAGGTCAAAGTCTTGGTCAGATCTCATCAAGACAATGTATTTATATTGAGGGAGTTGGTAACTTCTCTTCCCAAAATCTCAGCTAAAACCATGTAATGTTATGGTGTTGCATGTGGTCTAAACTTGGACCTTGCTGAAACAGGAAAAAAAAGGAGAACTGGCAAGACCTTGACCTATGCGCAAGAGTAGTTCTTGTCCAACTCCCCGTGTGTGAGTAGCTATTGGCTAACAGATTGAAGCCTTTCTTGGATAATTTCAATCCACCCTTTTTGGGTGCCTTTGTCCTGGGGAGACAAATTGTGGCATGCGGCCTTAAAGATGGGACCTTTCTAAGACCTATGAGGCTATGACCAAGTTGAGTGGGGCTTAGTGTCCAATGTTTTTAGTTTTCTTGGGTCTGGAGAAAAATGGATCTCTCTTATTTCCTCCATTATTTCCTCCATTATTTCCTCGGTCTCTTTTTCCATTAAGATGCAGGGCAACCCTATGATTTTTTTCTTCCCATCAAGGGGTTTAAGGCAAGGGTGTTTGGTGAGTCCCTATATTTTTCTATGCGTGATGGAAGTGTTATCTCGTATTTTGGATGCTTATAGGGGATCTTTGGGGTGGGGGGGGGGGGGGGATTAAGGGTATTAAAATTGCTCACAGAGCTCCAGTATTTTCACCATTTTTTTGCTGATGATGCATTTTATTTTTGCCGAGCCTCTGAAAATGATTTCTCAACCATTAATGCAGCTTTGGATTTATTTTCTGGTTTATCTGGACAATTTATTAATTTATATTCTAACATTCTCTGAAGTCATCATCCTAATTAAGGTCTTCAAAGAGTCTCACATGAGGACAGCGAAGGCCCCACAAGGAGTGGTGATTCCCAGGTAACTACTCAAGATGATTTAAGTGCCTCGAGAACATTAAGGTATGCAGTTTACTTCTTCATCCTGTTTAAACTGTCACTGGAATGTCAATGCATTTGGTTAAGATAAATAGGAAAAATCTTGTGGTCCATATTATAGCTACTGGAGAATTTGATACACCTACAGACATATAGATTGTCCCATAATTTCCAGTCAAGTGCATCAAAAGTTTTCATGTTTGTACTCTTTGAATAATGCACGAAAGATACTTAGTCTTTGCTAGTTTGGCCTAGGAAATATATTTGGTATAACTGTTAAATGGGTAGTGTGTTTTCCTGAGCAAGCAAAAACCATATGACTTGCTGGACTGAACCATCTGTTCTAACTGGAACTTCTTTCGGAAGCTTGAAGTAAAGGTTTTCCACTTGGATTCTTGATGCTTGACTTGGTTAAGTTGCAACCTTGCTACTTGTTTGCAGCTTCAAAACTTGGAAACAGCCTCTCCAGTGGAGCAGGGGTTATGTCCCTTACAGTTCCAGATACTGCTGTAGTGGGAGCCTCATGCATTGTGTCACTTTTTCATTTTTGCATGATTGGCTTATTATGGGAAGGACAAAAGCTTCCGGACATAAGTTGACTCCAATTAACCATATTTATTTTAAACTACCAATGTATTTGGTTTGGTGTTGTGCTTGGTTGTAGGAAGCTCCATTTATCTATGATACTACTGACTTTCTGGGGCTTAGCTTGTTTCTCCTAATATTTTTCCCTATGTTCTTCCGTCTTCTTTCTTTTGTCATTTTCCTGTTTTCATTTCTTCCATCCACTTCTCCCCTTTTTTGTTTAGACCCAGTTTGCACCACTTTGCTTTGTTTGGTTCCATGTAGTGAATCCATTAAGTTGGGATGAGGCTGAGTTGTTTGTTATTGTTTTGCTTGCTGCTTCACTGAAGATCTTTATCCCCTGTTTTTGAAAGGCAATTTAGCTATAGGGAGACTTATCCTTCCTTTTATAACAAAACAATGGGATGTTCATCTAACAGTCTCAGTGTTCCATTGTATAGGGCCTACAGGTATCTGACTAGTGGGATTGCTTGTGAAGAATGGATCATTAATTGTTCGTTATGTCAACATAGTGAGATACCTTGTAAATTGTTTTGCTTCTTTCTTTTCTTTTTCCCCTTTCAGGAGGGAGGCAAGGGAAAGCACCTTCTTTGTTTCCTGATGAGTTTGATAATCTATTTCTTGGATGTATGATGCTTGTAAAACCTTTTGTCAATTTGCTGCTAACTGTAGCTATAATTTTGTTTCAGCCAGTATCTGTTTCCGATCTGTTTTCAAAATTGATCAATGACTGTTGCTTTTGATTCTGATCTTCTTCATTCTTGGAAACTCACCCATTCTTCTTCTCATTCTACCATTTCAATTGAGTAAGTATTATTTGTGTTTGCCTCAGCAGCATTTCCACGTACAACTACGGGAGATGAGTTTGAAAAGCTAAAATCAAAAACCCCAAAGTAAAGCAGTGAAGCAAATTGTGTAACCAAACCCTGCACTCTGATATTAAAGGAGTAAAGTCTTCAAAAACCATTGAAAATTCGCCTTTCATTCTACATAGCTCTCTGTTCTCACAGCATGCAAATAACAAGAAGGCTAGTGTAGCTATGGTCAATATCCTATCCTTCATCAGTAAGCGAAATGTAGAACGGAGAACATGGAGTTCCTCAATTGCAAGAAGAAGGATGCCGATCCGAGCCAAAAGGTTACTCGATGCGTCATTGGCTTGTAAACCCTAAAGCTCTATTTTTGTTTCTTTGTCTATTTGTATTTAGTCATGGTTAACTGATGGTGCAAATATTGTTTAGAACTCACACCTACAACAGGTTCTGTTTGAAAACTCGAGCCTTTTGTAAGTATTGATATCTGCTGAATTTGGAAGCAGAAGTTCTCAATAGGGCGAGTTGCAGATGACATGGTCTAGTTTAAGTATTTGATAGACTGAATGGTGGCCACTTTGTGTGGGTTGAGGTGAATGTGTCTAAGGTGTTGTACTTCTCTAGGATCTAAGTGGCCATGTTCATAATATTAGGACTTGAAGAGGATATATTCATTTGGTGTATTAGAAAGGTAAAACTCTTCCATTTAGTATGATTCATGTGGCTTTTGAAAACTTAGTTGAGACTTCCAATTAAAGAAATTTCAGTTTAATTAGGTTTTGAGTTCATACCTGTTCCTTTGTTACTATCTGATGTAGTACTGCATTTGAAAGACACAAACAGTAGCCAAAAGACAAGATCTTTAAATAAAAGGAATAGTTTAGATTATGGAGACTTCAGATAAGACTAAAGCAGATAGATTAGGTTCAATTTCAAACCCACTTCATCAATCAGAAGTGAAACAGTTGCTGAGAATTACAATCTAGTGGACAGAAATGTAATTTTGGGAGTAAACCTAGTCAAACCATGAAATGGGTATTATCAGTAAATTTTCATGATATCAGAAAATAAAAATAGGATATTACTAGGCTGGGTTCCTCCCTTTTGCCAACTAGTAGGCTGTAATCCCCCCCCCCCCCCCCCCCCAACTTTTTCTCCTGGGAATTTGCCTTCTTATACATTCTTTCTTTCCCCATTTGGGGTTTTGGTTAATGATATTACTCATTCATCCAAAGGAGAGAGGGGAAAAAACAGTAGGATATTAGTTTTAGGAACCAAATCGGGGGAGAATAGAAAGCACTAAAACCAGAACTCAATTTAATAGTACGAGGAGCCATATACATCAGTTTTAGGACAAACGGGGAGAATAGAAAATCTTAAATAACTCCGCGTAAGCAAGTCAGAAGTTCATCAAACTGGAACCAAGAATTTTACGTTTGAGAATTGATTGGTCAAAATATGAAAAGAAAGCAGCTGTTGTATTGCTCTGATCAGAATTTAGGCAGTTAATGCCTGTTATACGGCTTCCAGTTGGAACAGAATTTAATTTCACATCAATAACAAAAGAGCATGAAATGATAAAAGCAAGAGGGATTCTAGAATCATGAAAGGTACAAGACTTGTTTGAAGGAAAAGGTGGGGTTATGAGAGAGATGGAATGAGCTTTTATTTCTTCTTCTTGCTTTCTTGTATTCCTTCTTTCTTTTGGGAAAATTGATCCTGCCTTTGCAATCCTGCAGTGTACAAACATAGCAGAGGAATCTATTTGATCATCATTATCCCTTAAAAAAATAAAGTGGACTATAATATTTGTTAATTATGGTCTAATCACTTCCTATTTGGTCTGCAGTAATTGATACTGTCTATTTGGTTCATGGTATTAACTTTTTATCTGGTTAATAGCAACTCAGTCTTGTCTTGACTGCAGTAGCTTTATTTCCCATATATCATTAGATGGATTGTTATATATTACATTATTGTGGTTCAACCATAAGGCCCGAAGCCCGTTGAGGTGTGGCCATAGAGTCCTCATGCTCTCCTTTTTGCTGTTATAGATAATTAGATTTTCACCCAGTTATGCAATGAGTCAATGGATGACTACAAAGGAGGAGTGATATAAGACCAAACTTGGATGCTGAAACGGCAGTTCAGGAAGAGGTGATTCACATCATTTTGAGTTTCTCCACAAAACAACAAACTTCTGAGATGTTGCAGTGTTTCCTTTGCAAGAGATCAGGTGTTGAGACATTCCCATGTAGTATTTTCCAAATAAAATTGATGATCTTTGCTGCATGTTGAAGGTGCCAAACTTGAGCCACATGTTAGATCCATTTTTTTTCATGACATTTTAGTCCCAATCTATATAGGCTGAAGCGACCAAAAAGCATCCAGAAGCTGTTGGAGCCCAGACATTAGAATCCTGTGTTTCATTCAAAGGTAAGGGAATTATAAGTATTCTTTTTTCCCTTCCAAGTCCAGTGGTCACCATTCCCTGTTTAGTTGTCTTTTCCAAGAATGTGATGGTTGATCAATGAAGAATGATACTGTTATTGGAGCTTGAGGAGGTAAAGGAAATGGAGCTTGTTGCAAATCTGTCCCTGGAATCCATTGTCTAGCCAAGGGTTTACTGAAAGATGGTTGCCGACTAGGTTAAGAAGCGCAGGTTTCATAAAATCCCTTGCTTTGAATGTTGAAATCATTGAATGTTAAAAGAACTACTTTTGATGTTGAAATGTTTGCCTTCATAAAGTTACAGTTCTTCTTGGAAATAATTATCATCTGCATGTGGCAAGGATTATGCTTTTGCTGCAGCAGCTGTTGTACAAATTGATACTTTCTCCTAGTTTGTCCTGGGAGATTCATGCCCTTTAACCCCACACCTGATGTTGTTGTCTTAAAAGATGGGACCTATTGCTCTATAATTTGCATGACTATATATTTTTGAGTACTAAGAATTGACAGGATAGGTTAGAAATTCGGATATATGTAGTATCTCTTGGTATGATGGCCAAAACTGTGTTCTTCCTTCTCCAGTGCTTCCAGATTCATTTTTGGATGTTTACTATGGATGAATTTGGAAGGATGTTTTTGCATTTCTTACTGTTTTCCCCAGTGATAAACAGCCCTCTTTGAAATGTGAAAACTTAAGCAATAATTTTTGGTAGGTTCATTGTCTGGGAGGTCAAGTCTTCCTTGTCCAGTACATCAATGTTGAATAGGTGAATATGTGAATCCTCTGTTTTGCTGGGTGAAAAAAATTAGCCATTTCAGGTCAGTGGAGATGGGGTTTGATATTATTCGAATTTTCTCTTCACAAAGATTGGCATTTCAGCATAGGAGTACACAAATATGGAAGTTTGATGATCACAAAAGCATTTATTTGTAATACTAACGCTTCATGTTGCTGTCAGCTTAGTACATGGGTAAAGGATTGATGAATAAGAAGGTGATGGGATCCTTTAGAACTTCATCAACAAGCGTATAACCATCTCCGTCCTTATAGGTGGTATCAACCATAAGAAGCAATTTTGATACAATGTTATAGAACTGGCCTCAGGGCATCAGTCCTTTTATATCCTTCCATGCATCCTCCTGTCTCCTACTAAACTCATCATTAATCTCTTTCTCTAAGACATCATATTACTTCATGTAGCGCTCTGCAGCAGAACAAAGATGCCCTCTCTCTAGCTCGAACTATCTAAATATTAGAAATAATCTTATCATGTTGGCTAGATAACAAAAAACATAGCATGTAAAACAGAGGTTGGGTAATGAAAAGCAGAACAACTAGAAGACCAGAAATTGATTTTACACAAGGAGATTGGCTGGCTGACACCATTAATCGTTAACACCAATCTTCATATAGCAGTGCAAACTTGTGGAGTGGAATTCCAGTTAACATCTAGAAACAGTGAAACTAATATGAATTCACCAGAAAGAACACTGCATGTAAAACAGAGGTTAGATAATGAAACAAAAGAGAAGCACAACTGAAAGATCATAAAAGCATTTCACACAAGGAGATAGGCTAGGCTAGTAGCTGACACCATTAATTTTTCATCACCTGAGGGAGGTGGGATACGTATTTTGTAGTCTTTTAGATGGGGAAGGCCATAGATGCCTAAAAACTCTCTTCTTTAGGCAAGGCCTCTCCCTGCTGCCTCTTTAGAAATTCAATCCGAGCATCCACTTGTAAAATCTTTGAATCAATCTCCTTCAACAATTCCTGCAACTGTTCCTTAGGAAACCCATCAAGGACATCTGTGCTCTTCTCCACGCTCCGAATCTCTTTCTAATCTTCCTTCAAAGAACATTGGGCCTCCTCTGGCGGAGTTGTTTTAGGTATGATGATCATGAACCCTTCAATATCAGAAAGGTTTGTGAGCTCACAGTGCCTCTTCTTCAAACCTGAAATCTTTTGCCGCTGCTTACAACCCACCTTCTCCTTCTCCTTCTTCTTCATCGTGATCCTTCAACTTGGGAATGCAAACCCGAAATTTCTTTTAACTATGAAACCTCCTTCAGTGATTTCGTTTTATTAGCAACTACCACAATGGTACCAATAATTTAAATTTTGAATTTGAATTTTTGTTGGCACCCTTCTCTACATCTGGTATGAAGTATGATTCAATCCAACCGATATATTTCGGTATTCCAACTGATCATGTAAAGTCTGGGGTGTTTCTCTCCTGCTTGTGCATATATCTGCCACAATAGAGTTGATATATTGTTGATATGTTTTACTCCAAGGTTCCTTGTTCATACATCAAGTTTTAGCCAAGGCAATAGCTAGTAAGTTTGGGTATGAATGTATGATACTTATACAAGAACAGATCCGTATGATGATTAATCAGCCCATTCACTAAGAAGTCATTTTCAAAAAACTGGTGCAATAGAACACCTACTGAACTAATTGCTACATGTTTAATACATTTTTTATATGGTTGCTTTTTGGAAGCAGGGAGACAAAAAACTACATGTTTATCCTAGTAAAAGTCAAGGAGCAAACTGTCTTTTTGTCACTGAATTCTGATGTCTCGTGCCTTCATAAACACTTAGACCAACAGATATATGAAATTGTTTTCCATTTTTCGCATCTATTTGTCTTAGATTAGTCCATGAAATCCTCAAAATGTATATCATCTGTTATCCTCAAAATATATGTTTCATTTGTTTAACGTGGCAATTGATACAAACTTATGGTCTTTTAGGTTTTTAATTATTTATTTAACTAATATTTAATTGTATTGAAGCTTGGAAAGTATGTGTGGATCAAGTTCTCTCAGCCAAGCATGGAAGCCTTGTATGGTCTTTTTATTATTTTATGTATACAGCAGTTTTTTGACAACTAATATAGCAAGACTGCAGAGTCGTACGACTGATGGATACTGTACATTAAGAGTTGTTTTTTTTCATTCATACAGTTAGATATACTTACTAGTATGAAGTACCTTGGGTGGACACTGAATGACAAAGTAACTCTTGTGGAACTAATTGCATGTGAAGATTTCTGGTGTAAGAAAGTCTTCCATCCATGCTTTGCAAAACCTATATGAAGTGGACGATAACGTGCCATCACTTAGTCTTTTTACTGAAAGATTTTTAAACCGAATGGTTGAGCTTGCCTATGACATTGATGTTTCAGTGGCTGTGGCTGTGGCTGCTATAGGACTGCTGAAGCGACTGTTAAGGTAATTCCTTGCCTTCGGTCTCTTGAAGGATTTCCGCCTTCCTACTTGAATTTCATGTATTGAAAGTTGTTGTGGGTTCTTTGTAGATATCAGCTTTTATCTGATAAAGATTTGGTGTTGGTTCTTGGCAGACATAGCTCTTATCTGATGACAATTTAAGTCCTTTATATGATTTACTTGATGAGCCATCAGAGATCAGACATGCTGTTGGAGACGTAGTTTATGATCATTTGATTGTGCAGAAGTTTAGTAGCTCAAGATCAAAAGTTACATCAACCCCAACCAAAATTCAACGGTATCATTTTATTTCTGTCTGTGATTTGATTCTGTGTAGCCTTATGGTTATTCCATTGTACCAGGGAGCGATGGTGACACCTCTGAGGTTCTTATCAGAAGGATGTTGCAGATACTTAGAGAGTTCTCGGCAGCTCCAATTCTATGTACCCATGTCATTGATGATATCTGGGACTGCATGGAAGCCATGAAAGTGTTGTTGCGTACTAGACCTTGTCTTCTCTGTTGTTGAAGTCTGTCAATGATGAAAGATTATAATCATCTACAAGACTCCCACTATGTTCCTCCTCTTTTTTGTTGGGTGCCCCGGGGGGTTGGGGGAGGTGGAGAAGTGGAACTGTGCGCTGTTAATATTTCTTCTTCTTTGATTTTTCATTCTGCCCATGCGTTTTCATCGGTTTCAGAGTGACAGTAATGACCTGCGTTCTCCTTTGTTTGTCATTCAGAATTTCAAAACAGTTCTCCAGCTCATCAAAGATGCCTTTTTCAAACATGGTGAGAAGGATCCACTGAGGTCATGTGTAAATGCTATGAGCTTTTGTTCTAGTGAAAGTCAAGGAGAGCTGCAAGATTTTGCGCAAAATAAATTGAAGGAGCTTGAAGATGAGCTCATAGTAAAGCTTAGACTGCCATGAGAGAAGCAGCGGTAACCTCATCAATACCTAGTTCTTTTCAGTGATAGTTATGCAGTTGATGAAATATTTGCACTCTTTTTGCGGAGGGGGATGATGAGTACTCATTTCTTGTCAACTTGAAAAGGCTGTATGAGCTTCAATTGATAAAGCCTGTTCCAATTGAGAGTTTGTTTGAAGATTCTGTGATCACACTTAGAGGCTCCCAAAATATGGAAGATGAGGCATGTAAAGACTACATAATTATGTGAGTAATGGTTTATTTTCTCTTACCCAGTCTAGCTTCATCCTGTAATGTTTTCTTCCAGGTTGTGGGTTTTATGCTTCTCAACCTGTACTTGCATGTAGCATGGTGCCTGAAATCTATTGGGGATGGTAAAAACCTCTCTGACATATCTTCTTCATTGTTGTCCAAACGCAATGCGTGTTTGGATTACTTGAGAGTCTTTTGAATATACCAAGTGAAGAACAGGAAGACGGAAAGTATGGTACTTTGCTTGCTTGCAGAGTAAGTGATTTTAGATTAATTGAAATCAATTAGTTTTTTCTACAGTTATCAAGTCATTAGAGATGTCATCTTTTACTATTCTAAGATGCTTCATTTCTATCTACTCTCTGTTGTGTCAAAGGTCATCACCGTCTCTACCAAAAAAAAAAAAAAAGGTCACACCATACTTGCTGAAATGTGGTGCTTATTCAGAAAGCCAAACTTTTCTTCAACAAAGCTGGAACAGCTAGGATTTTGTCCAGACACGTCTGTGCTGCATAAGTTTTGGGAATTATGTGTACAACAGCTCAACAATTCAGGTGTCTTTCTGACTTCCATCAGGAACCTGTTCTGCATTTGGTATCTTTTTGTTACCTTAAGCATATTTGGGCTGTTCTGACATGTCCGGACAAAAGATGAAGCAAATGAGTTGCACAAAATTTCTTTAATTTTGTCAAATTTTCAGTTTCTTCGTTTTGGTAATTTGATCAATTTGGATGAGAAGGGGCACTTTTTTTGTTGAAAGTTGTCATTCTGTTCCAATGTTTCTCTCCTTTCAACAATTCTCCCCTCAAATTGGCCGACTGCAACTCACAGGGGGGAAATGCATGGTTCTGGTGAAACTGCTTTTCTAATCATTACATTTAAAAAAAAACATAGAGATTTTTGGTAAAAAAAATTTATTAATTGGTCTTTTTCCTTCAGTGAGATCGAATGCATGAATTCTTGTTGGTTCAGTTATTTTGACTTGACTGAATGCCGAACAAGATGCATTTTCAATTGTGACTTCAATCTTCAGTCAACAGCTTGGTTACTATATATTGCTGATTGTAGTTACCATTTTAAACATGGTGTGAACTTATGGGTGGAAATCCACTGATCACTGTTCATGATACATTCTGAGCCCTAGTACTTGATTGAGTGATCATGAGGCTGGGCTGCACTTCTTTCATTTGGCTGGAGTAAGAGGTGGATGGTTTGATAAGAAGTTTTTGTTGTGACTTCAGTGGTAACACATTTGGTTACTGTAGTTATTATTAATGTAAGAACTGGTCACAACTTTTAAATCTGTGGTGGGTTCCAAAAGATATAAGCTATGGTAAAATCTGGTTTTACTTTCTACTCTCCCAAAAGAAGAATCAAGCATGGTTCAACTGTTTGCCTTTGATTTTTCATTTATTTTTTATATCGTCAACAAAATCTAAAGATTTGAATGAGATTTAATTGCTCAAAACACTTTAGGCTGTTTTTGTTTGGTTTCAAAGCTATGGTACCTAAAATTTTTGGAAGGGGGTGGTAGTTAGCTACATACTCCCATATTGCTCTTGTGATGATGAGGACTTATCTAATTATTTATTTACTTACAGATGAGATGGAAGATGAAGATACAAACAGAGAGTATGTAGGGGAAATAAATCATGTAGTTGTCATGATTGCAGGAGCAAAGCTGGTTGCTGCCAATACAGTTTCTAAGGTGAAAATGTCTTATGCTGTATTGGGATTATGATACTTGAAATATCTTTTTCCTCTTTTCCTTTCTATTTATGGATGTGGGATCATAGCCTTGTGTTTCCTACGTGCCAGAACTTTTGCACATTGATGTTTGAAGTGATATTATCATGCAGGACTATCTTGCACCCGAGATTATTTCTCATTTTGTGATGCATGGAACAAGAGTGGCTGAGATTGTTAAGCAATTGATTGCTGTTCTGAAGAAAACCTCAAATCAGGATGTTTCAAAAATCTTCCTTGAAGCACTGAAAAGGGTAAAACATTGGATGGTTGCCTACATTTAAGATCTCTGTTTTGACTGCAGTGATCATATCGGCATAAATATGCATATTCTTTATGATGCATAAAGAAGCATGTCTTGTAGTTATGAGCTGCTTGAGACTGCAGTCTTTTCATTTATTTTCTAGCCGCATCTTTGAAGAAAATGAATTGGAAATGGCAAGTTGCATCTCAATGTATCTTCATTCAAGCATTGGAACAGATAAGAGACATTGGATAATTGCCTGCATTTAAGATCTCAGTTGTGATTGCAGCGATTATATTTCCTCAGTCTTGATTGCAGTTATCATATTTGCGTTGATGTGTGTATGTCTTACAAGTACACAAATCTTAAAATTCTGAGCTGTTTGAGATTGTTTTCATTTCTTTCCAGTCACATCGTTGCACAAAAAGAATTGCAAATGGAAACTGAAATGTTTGGGCATTTACCTTATGTTGCTTTTCATAATATTTTATCACTTCAAATATTCTCCTGAGCCCTCCCTGTTGAATATAATTGAGCACATAGGTTTTGAGATCATCTGCCTGCCTTTTTCCTGGTAAGGTGGAAAGCCAGATCTGATAACCTCTGGTTGTTCATCTTTTTATGTATGAGCAAAGTTCAAGGTCTTGGTTGGACAAAAAATTGAGTTATCTAAGCCAAGTAGGTGCATTTTTTATGTCAAAATTTGGCCATTGTGTTTTTTGGCTAGATGACTGATAGGTTATGAAACCTGCAAGACAGCCTATTTAGGGCCTATAAACAGCCTTCTTGCTAAAGTAGGGCGAGGCTGCATATGTTGACCCTCCATAGACCCTGTACTGGTGGATGTCCTTTTTGTAAAACATGGTGGAATCCTTGATTTTTCTTCCCCCCCCCCCCCCCCTTTCTGTCTACAATGATAACCAAAATTGTTTTACTTTAACTTCTCCCTTGGAAAACTGATTGTAGGGTTCTTTCCGCTGATTCTGTCAGTGGAGGGTAAGAATTCCCAGAAGCTTTTAGCAGTCTCGGACTTGATTTGACTGAAAATGGGGTTTGGAGTCAAGAACTTACTGATGGGAATAGGGGAATGCATCTCATCCTAGGTGTCCCTGGCTCATGCCAATATTTCATTAATCAAATTTGTGTACACTGTGGGCTTCCCCCCCCCCCCCCCCCCCCCACTACTTATATGGAATGAAAAGCTGTCTTAGTGAAAAGGAAATGTTTAACCCAAGCCTAACTAGTAAGGTGCCCTAAATTGACTAGGAAAGGGAAATACCGTAGAAGATAAACTCAAAACAGGACCCTAACTAAACCATGAAGCAAATCCCGTTTTCTACTTTCTCCCAGTATTTTGGGCACATTAAATTGGTCAATTACAAAGGAACCCCATCAAATCAGAGTCCCAATGCTTGTATAACCCATCCCAAGGCTTAGTTCCAATTAAATAAGCCCTAAATGACTGATAAACATGTCATAAACAAGCAGCTTAAATATCCTATAATATAAAACTTCAGTAATCAATGTAAAACCCTTAGTTTGAAAAATCCACTTCTTCCAAGCATCGGTGGTTGAAAATTTGGTTAGAAAATCAGTAATTGGGGTCCCCCCCTGAAAAAAAAAAGAAAAAAGAAATCCTCTTGTGGGTTGGAGGGAGGGGAATTGTGCATTCATGGTTGAAAACCCACCAAGAGAGGTCTTACTGTTGACCAAATATCATCCAGACAATGCATTTGTGTTTGAGGGATTTGGTAACTTCTTGTCCCCAAAATGTCTGCTAAAACCATGTATTTGTAAGGTTGCATTAAGAATGTGCTTATATTTATTTTTATGCATCTGTCATTACATTCACTTTGATGAAGAGTTCACAGTGTTTTGCTTGGTTACATTTTCTGTGATTGTGTATTTTTCCTTTTGTTGAATCCTCTAAATTCTTAAAGCTTTCTGGAAGAAAGTAAATAATTACTGGATGATAAAATATTCAATCAAATGCAGGGAAAGCTGAGCTACACAGAACAAGTTTAAATTGTATCTGTTGCTTGAGCTATCTCTAACCAATGTTCCTGCTTGCTTGGTTTTATTTATTTATTTTGTTATTGTTTCTTTGGTGTGGTTTTCTTAATGAGTTTGTATCTTGTTTTCTTAACTGATGGTTAATGAATTTTCTTGTTTGGACATGGATTGGTTTAGGCCTACCAAAGGCATGTCTTGGAACTCTCCAAAAGTGACGATGAATCATCTTCAAGTGAGTCTTTCAAAGAGTTCAATGAGCTGGCGGCTCGTCTCTTTGGAACATTAATTGGCGCTGCTCAAAGCAAGCACATAGTTGATATCTTGCAAATTGTTAAGGGTGGTGTTTCTTTTGCCTTTTTAGATGCTCCACGGAAGTTGTCCTTGGAAGGAGCTGTTATCCATTTTGTGTCAAAACTCCTAGGCTCTTATGCATTATACATGTAAGAACCAATTTCCTTTTTCTTTACCCCCAAACATCTCTCCTTCCACCCCCCCCCCCCCCCAAAAAAAAAAAAAAAAAAAAAAGATAAAAGAAGGCATCTCCCCTCCATAAAACGAAAAACCCTTCTTTAATTATAATAACACTTGTTCTATTGGGCTTTTTATCTTTATTTCTTTGCATGTAGTCTAAAAGACGTCCAAAAACGAACTGAGAATATCAACACTATTCTCAACACTGATGAAGATCCTAGTGGCTGGCGTCCCTATTATACTTTGATACATTGGGTGAGAAATATGCAAAGAATGAGGGATTCCAAGGTACCAGTGAAAAACCATTTCCATTTGGTAAATCATTAGAGTAAAGATTTGTATTTCGCGGTACCTACAGTCTTATCTCACTCTTTGTGTTTTAGAAGAAAGTTTTCTTCCTTTAGTGTTTTGACTATCACAAAGTTTAAATAAATGTAGTCTGTTGATGATCTTTTCAAATAATGAGAACTTGGTGTTCAATGAAGGAGAAAACCCAGCAGCCCTTGGGACATCTCTGGTGGCACCCCTGGAGGATTTCTAGAGGAATTTTTCTTGCATGAGATGATTTTGGGTTGACATTTGCTATTGAAGTTGTCCATATTGTAAAACATTGCCAAGCCCCAATTCATCCTTTTATTGTGCTGCTGTCACAGGCAAATGAAAAGCTGGGATGGAAGCTCCTTCCCATTATGACAATATTATCCCAGTTATTATACACTTCAAATAAACATTTTCATTTCTTCTATTGTTCCTTAGGTTTCCCATTAGTCTAATTATTATTTTGATTTCATCCTCATTCTAATTTTATGTATGAAAAGCAAGTAACATAGTCAATTAGTTGCAGATGAGAAAGAAAGTGTGAAACGTAGAGGTCGTCCTCAAAAATTACGTAACATACAGGGGAAAAAGCTCTTTGATGGCCAAGGTTCAAGTGAAGAAGAGGATTCTATTAGTGCATCTGATCGAGATGCTCAAGATGAAGAGGAGAGCATGACCCTAAAGAGGATGTTCCTCTAATACATTCTCTGAAGTCATCATCCAAATTAAGGTCTTCAAGAGTCTCACATGAGGACAGCAAAGGCCTCAAAAGGAATCATGATTCTGTGTGAACTACTCAGAATGATTTAGGTGCTTTGAGAGCATAAGGTATGGAGTGCATTTCTTCATCTTGTTTAAACTGTTGGTGGAATATTAATGCATTTGGTCTAGATAGATGGGCAGAAGTCTTGTGCTTCCGTAGAACAGCTACTGGAGAGATATCTAGGTTGTCCCATATTGTTCAGTCAACTGTATCAAAAGTTTTCTCATTTGTACTCTTCGAATAATACATTGCACATACTTTGTCTTGCGAGTTTGGCCTGGGAATATATTTGGTATAACTGTTAAATGGGTTAAGGTCTTTTCCTAAGCAAGCAAAAACCATTTGACTTGCTGGACTGATGGGCATCTTGATCCATCTGTTCTGACTGGAACTTCTTAGGAAACCTTGAAGTTAAGTTTTCCACATGGATTCTTGATGCTTGACTTGTTTAAGTTGCAATATTGCAGCTTATTTGTTGCAGCTTTTGAACTCTGAAACAGCCTCTCCTTTGGAGCCATATGCATTGTGATACTTCTTTTATTATTACATGATTGGCTTATTATATGGAAGGACAAAAGGTTGTGGAAGTAAGCTGACTCCATTAAACTAAATTTAGTTTTAACTAGTCATATATGTGGTTTCTTTAAATGCTTACTTGTAGGAAGCTTCATTCAACTGAGATTCTCCTGACTTGCTAGGCACAGCTGCTTTCTCCTGTGTTGTTCGTCTTCTTTCTTTTGTCATTTTCATTTCTTGAAGTACTACACCTTGGATCCATCGATCCACCTCAACAAACACAAAGTCTAAACTTCTATTCTGCCAATCAGTGTGTCAAATGCTTAAATTAGAACGATTATTCAAATTCATGTAATTTGCATCCGCCCTATTGAGAAATCCTGTTTTGTATTGAGATCAATACTAAAAAAGGCCCAAGTTTTTTAACAGAAATTGTTGTTGATATGAGTTACCAAATAATTTTGCACCATCATTTAACCATAACTAAGAATAGACAGGCAAATAAAAAGAAGACCAAATTACATATACATTCCTAGGGTTCTTAACCATTAACATCCCCTGGAATTTATATCCCTATGCCTAAGTCTAAATACTCTCCACCTGGGCAGCTAGTCCTCCCATCTCCCCACCCTCATGCATGGCTTGCCCTTGATGCACGGGTAGGCCTGTGCAGTCCAACTGTGAGGGTGAGAGGATGGGCGAACAGCTTGCTTGGGTGGAGAGATCTGAATTTTTCCTAACACTATTAGTTTTAAGTAGAAACATTACCAAAAAATAAATAAATAAATTAGTTTTAAATAGAAAAAGATTGAATTTTTTCTTATGGTGCCCATTTAAGTGAGCTAAATTGCATGGTGCCGACTTTGCATTTTTTGTAAAATTGCAAGTTATCTAGGTTAACTTTTCTATTAGTTTGAAACTAAAATGACCATTTTGCCCATAATTTGTTGGTAAATTTTTTTTTTTGGTCTTTTATATTTAAGGATTTTATGTTTTTAAATTTACAAAAAGAAGCCCCTCATTTGAATATGGAACCTACACCGCTCCACGAAGCAAAGCCGGAGTTTCCCACCACCCAACACCCCCGTCTTTGGTTGCGGTTGCGGTAATGCTTCCACTACGGTGGCGCCTCCTCCGACGTGGTTGGAAACCACTCCTACATAGGATAGGGGTGTCCAATCCATGCCACCAAGGAAAATTGGACCCAATATGGGAAGGACCATACCTCAATATCAAGAAAGTTAAGCCAAGAGCATAACATGATGTGTAAGCTGACCACAGGCTGAGATATTGATCGAACATCGAATTCAATCAATTTGAGGAAGTTCTACCAGTAATTTCATGTATTTCAATAGTTTTCATTTTGCCCCTCTTTTTCATCATGCATTTTTCCTTAGTGATCAAAAATTTTTTGTTTGGGAGATCCTGATCGGAACATTGTTTGCCTTTTCAATGAAAGTAAAGTTGTTGATTCACACGTTTCGTTTAAAGGAATTTCTAATATTTAATGTTATAAGTTTAGAAACATAAACCTACAAGGTGGGTGGAAGACCCTAACTAAGTCGTGGCTAGGGGAACGGGTGGAAGACCCAGTAAAGAGCCTAGTAAAGCCCCAGCGGGAAATTCGTCAGCTATGTTGGTTTGCGGCTAAGGAACATTGAGAAAGCTAAACCACAATGATAGCTTGGGAAAGGAACTACCCTTCAAAAGAAAGACAACCAATTACAGCCACTTGATAGATATGTTGAAAGCAAAACATACAAGTAGGGCACATTTAGTGCTGTAACAACAAGGGGAATGGAGGACTAGACTCCAAATCTTTTCTCAAAGCCATGACCTCATTTTTTGTCTCCTTCAGGTTGTCGACGTCACGAAGTAGTTGAGAATGAACTTGCTCCATGTCAACCTTGGTAGCTTTGAGGTTAGCCTCCAATTGCAAGATTCTCTCTTTTTTCTCCTTGATCACCCCAAATTGTTGAGAAAGCTCCCTCGACATTAATCCACAATCTTCTCCTTCTCTTCAACCTCTTTCTTTTTCTCCTTGTATAAATTCAAAGGTGGCACATATTGACGATCCAAGGACCCCACAAAGTAGTGAAGGCTAGTGGCTAAGGACCTACATCAAGGGATCGATTAAGAGAGAGAGAGAGAGAAGAGAAGAGAAGAGAAGAGAAGAGAAGAGATGACCAAAGGCACTTACAAAATGGCTTGGCCCAAAAATCTCTTGTTCGGGACCTTGCTAATTATAGACATCTCAAAAGGACGCGAGATACCCACTCTCTTGCCTTGTTCTTTTGCTATGTCGATGAAAGGGGAGTACGCAACGAAGTCGGTTTAGAGGACCTCCCTTGGATTAGAACACCATGAGGGGTCAGGGTATGCCTCACCTGACTCAGTGCAGCATCCGAAACTTTAGTATTCTTTTTCTCATTGGCTTTGGCTAGTGAATGGTTGGCATTGGCCTAATTGTGTAAAAAGTCAAAATCGATGTCAACTGGGATTGCAAAAACTGAACACAGACATTTAGTACCTACAAAGAAAAGTTGAAACTAAGACACATGCAAACAAAGAAATCACACCCAGAGCAAATCCCATAGCTGGAGGATGCTCGGGTGCTCCATAGCACGACCATGTATCAGTTGTCAAGCAACAACGCTAATGATCGTCTTTATTGCCTCTACATCGTCAGACGAAAGCTTGGCTACTTCATTAAGTTCATCTAGTTGTTTACCAGTGGGATCCCACCAAAAGTTTGGGTACAAAGGTTCGATAGTATCTTGAAGAAATATGTGTTGGAATATGCTCTTTGAGCATGAGTGAATGTGAATGAAAATCATTCATATGGAGAGTTTGTGGAAATATGTGCATAGAATACCAATGGACTATTTGGTGATTCATTGCACTAAGAGAGGTCATGAATGAAGGGTTATGGGAATACCTATGGACTATTGGGTGTTTCATCTCCAAAGGAGAATTCATGAATGGAGGTTATGAGACCTCTTATTTCCTATCAAACAAACTTCTCATTTCCTTATTGTGATTAATGGAGGATTTATGGGACTCTTGATTTCCCAAGAAAACCTCTCACTTCCTAGCTTGTGATTAAAGTCTAAAGCTTTTTATTTCCCATAACTTATTCATTAAGTTTGGTAATAAGTGGTTATGGCTTTTCATACGTCAAGCTAGTTAAAGAGACATTGTTCACTTCTATATATAGGGATCCCTCCTTGATGAAGATGAGTTGTTGTTTTGGGATATTTTCTTTCTTGTATTTGAAGAATTTTTGCTAAAGAGCTTTGAAAGTTTTCATAGTGTTTTGGGGTTCTTGTTAATGGTTGATTGAAGAAGTTTGATTGAAGCTCTTCCTTTGGCGAGAAGAAAGTTTTTGGGTTAATTCCTTCTTTCTATTTTAGAGTCTTGCTAAAGTTCTTTGAGTCTTGTTATTTTGTGGTGTTCCGGTGATAGAAGGAAGGCACATGTCAAGTTCGTCGTTGCGATATACTTTGTGCTAAGTACATTGTTGTTCGTCGTTGTATCCTGGGAGACAGACGTCCGTTGAATCCTCAAGCACATTGTGGAGGGGACGAATCTGTTTTAAGGAAAGCGTCTGACGCGCCTCGACGGTTTTCCTTTACTCTTCTTTTCAGTTCAAGTTCTGTCATTCTGGATCTTCTCTTAATTCTTTGTTCCCCTTATTATATTATCAATTTTGGCTAACAATATGAACATAAATCGCTACCCCTTAGTCTTAGAAGTTATAAGTGAGTCCCTCTGAAGGATCCAACATTGCCATCCCAAGTAGCTGGTCTCTTTTTAGCTAGGTAGATCAAGTGTCGTTGGCTAGTTTTCATTGCAGAATAGAAATAAGTGATTGGAGGCACAATCAGATGAACATCGTCCCTCTAGAAAAATACGTAAAACTGATCAAGATCCTCCAATTAGTGGGAAGGATCATTCCTAGACAGAAATGATAGTTGCGCATGACTGCCACAAGGAACGAGTGCATGGGCAGACAAACACCACTTTTGAAAAAAACCAATGTATAACTATGTTCATCTAGGCTAGAGAAGAGAGCTCTTGTTTGTTAAGTTGGGAACATGGAAGACAAAGTTGTTGGGAATCTCATTCTTCTCCTGAATCCAAGTTGGGTTAGAGGGTTCAAGATGAAAGAATTTTGGACTAAAATACTTGTAAACGTAATTTGGGTATTGGTGATGAGGTTCCCCTCTTTGGCTCTCAACTCCTTCGAGGCCGTCATCTCTTGGGTTTTTTCATGGGAGGGGCTTTACGTTCTTGGGTAAAGGTTGGAAGATGCTACCACATGACCCTGCATCACTTCGTTCCTAAAGGTTTCTAGAACCTCTGAGTCCTCCTCACCATCATTAGGGTCTTCAAAATGTATTCCGGAGGTAGAAGGGACCTAAGATGATTTTGATGCCTACGCAACATCAAAACCAACCTACTCGCTGTCACCCTCGCTCATGGTATGGTTTATAAGTTCTTCAAGGAAAATGGAATTTTTGCTTTCTTAGGTTTTCTAGATTGAGGAATAGCACCCATATTGTGACGCCCTATAGATGTGATGAGTGAATCCTAAGCTAGAAGTTATCACAGCAATACCAAGAGCACAAATAAACAAACAAAAATGAAATAGACTAGGAAAAACTTTAACATAGAAAAATAAATGAAGGCACACTATAAATTTAAACGAAAGGAAGGAGGAAACAAGAGACTTATTGGTTGTGGAAGAGAAGTAGGAACTTTTTGACACAATTCACAAGAGATTTTAAGCAAAGGGTATGGGGTGGGAAACAATTTGGACTCCAACCTCACTTGCAAAAGGTCCTCAGCTATGGGGAAGCAAGATGAAGAAAAGGAACAAATCTCACCCTATGTAGGGAAGAGGAATCGAATTCAAACAGACGGTCACAATTCACAAAATAGATGACAGCTAGCTCGCATGATGACTCAACTTGTCACACTCATCATTAACCCTTGAGCAGGGTGAGTGTCACACCCACCCGCTGTCTCGGTTATACCCTACAACCCATGGGTGCAATCCATCATAGGATCCACGATCTTATCCATCAACAATAATAAATGCAAGAAAAAAAAATCAAGAGCAAGAGCAAGTTCAGATAATTAATCAAAAAGGATTACAAGATTCCAAATACTCCAAAGAATGAATTACAGAAATAATTAAATCAAAGTAATCAAGTTTTAAGAATTAACGAGTTCAACAAAAGCAATAAAATAAACTAAATCAGTTTCTTTCCAGTAGACTTTTCTAAAGCTATAGTCTTCTCTTCTAAAATAGCAAGATAGAGAGTTCTCCAGTTCTTTTCCAATGACTTATCAAAATGTCTGACAATCGGCCTTCTTCGGCCATCAATGAGTGCTATAAGCGCACTCCAAGCATCCGCAAGAGGCTTCATGGACCACATCTCCGTCTCCCACTAATGGTGCCACATCTTCTTCATATGTGTTATTGAACCCATGTCGTACTTCTCCAGTTTCCGACGTGCTACCATATGTACAATATAATATAACATACAAAGAAATGAATGAGTTCTGACGAATTTAGTAAGGATAACACATTTCTCATACATATGTCAACATATCCAACAATGCATACATGAAATAAATGATATGCAATAATATGAATGCTAATAAGATCTAATTATGCAAATCTCTAGACAGTTGACATGCTTTAAGATATAACACCATCTCTCCTATGGGTAAGTCTAGTCACTTTGACCCCTCACGGACTGGATACCTCTGTTGGGATCTTGGGTAAAGGGGTTAAGTCCTCATCAGTCAACAATGGCTGGGGTTTAAGTCAACACTCACTTACCACGACTATTGGCTTGAGTATTGGCGCATGTCGGGGTTTCTAATCCAATGCAAGGTCATACAATAACATACTACATGAAGTCTAGATACTTCCTCTATGGCACCAATCAACTCGGTTTCGTATCCTTCTCTACCTAGGAATGAGAACCCTCACAGACTGGCTACCGCTGTTGGACTCCATTCCCTAACCCTATGGTCATCCACATATTTTTGGAGCGGATGCTCTCATGACCCCTCATGACTCCCTAGTTGCTCCTTGGATGTCTATGAGCCCAAACCCTAACATAGGCAACCCTACCATTGTATGATCAACAGGGACCACTGAATTTCTGCACGGACTGGTTACCGTTGTAGGATGAAATAGAGTCACATCACCATTATCACGGGTCATCCGGTTCCAATTCCCCTACCAAAAGGGTAGTAGCGTGTAAGGGTTTCTAGCCATGCATTCTAGACTTCCTAGGTATGTCATTCAGCAGTCATGATAGTGCTGGAGGCATTAGTGAGCATGTGTCCCATACCACAGCCCTTTGATATCTCAAGCAATGGATACCCAATTGGATATCCTTTCATCAAAACTACATCACATTATCTACCATCATAACATAATCATTCATTCAACATCATAAAGTGATAAAGTATATAAAAACATCATATACAACATACATTCAACATTAATTCAATGACTTATACACAAAAGTACAAATAAACTTCACCCACAAGACTTCCAGTAAACTCAGAGAACACCTAAACATAGAGTTACAATAATATATTAAAGACATGAGTCAAATCAAAGCAAAGACAAACTTCACATAGCTACTGCGACTCAACTGGTCGCTTGGGCCGGTCGGTTGGGTCAATCAACTGCCATAAGCGACCTACCCTGTTACAAACAGTTTGTAAGTCCGAAATTCTGACTTTCAACCATCCAATTTCAATCCGATTTCGGGATGATTTTAATTTGAATTTTCAATCTTAAGAAGTCTATAACAAAGGTGCGAATCATCAACCTAAAATTATGAAGATTCATAATTCAATTCATCTTCCTTGATTAGATCCATCCTTTATTCAAATGCAGGGATCCGTTTTCAAACAGGATCTTCTCAAAATCATTGATAAAGAATAGAACCAACACAATTTGGTTCTACCAACACAAAAGGAGATGGATCTACACCATTCCAAAAACTGAGGGAAGAGAATGGAGTGAATGGAGGTCACTTACCTCTTCTAGATTAGCAAAACAGACGGGGGAATGGTTCCACTTCGCAATCCATGCTTTTCTCACCTTCCAGGATGTGTTCTCTGCCTCCTAACCTTCCACAGTAGCAATCCCGAATATAATAATGAGTGAAAAGGTCGGGATTTGCTTTAAATAGGGAACATGGGGCAAATTAGGGCAAAATCCCACAAGCAGACCATGGCGGTCGCTTGGGGCGGTTGATTGGCCAAGCAACCACCTCCTAATACTTTTCAGTACTTGGGTGCTTTGCTCAAGGGGTTGATCTCCAACTCAAACCTAACCCTAAACAACATGTGGGGGAGGTCTTACCTTCAATCTGGACATCTTCAAACACCTCTTGATTCTGATTGAAACTCCACTTTCCCAGCAAGATAGGTTCTTCATAAAGAGAATCCAGATCCATGGACTCAGGATATGGATCATGGATTTCAATCTGAACACTCCACAACTTATTCCGACTTGACCTTCGGGTTATCGGGCCTACAATACGGATCCCGGGTTAGAAATACGGGGGTTGTTATAGTGAGCCACCTGGCAAAGAGTCATTCACATGATGCCGATTGAGGCGATAATGTGGGAAATGGCGGTTACTCTACACTTGTGAGGACTCTTCAAATTCAACCAATAGCACTTTCAAAATGAAAACGGGAAATTTGAGGTCGGGTTGTCAAAGCAATTTTCAAGCATGACATAGACATTTCATTCACCCAATTGTGAGCACATCAGCTAAAAGGGCTGGGGGCACGTGTTATACCCAAGGTACCCAACCAGGTCCCATCCACTCAAGGCCAAAGAAACTGTGATAACTCAACGTGCATCCAAGGGATAAGATTGTGCCACAGTCTCCTAGAACAAATCAGATAAGAGCCTAGGCCATATGGAATCAAGAATGCCACCTACATGCACCTCTACCTGAACAGGTGTAACTGAGTTAAGACTATATTTCTGAAAGGGATCAGAGACTCATAACAAGTGGCTATGGATTAGATCCAGTGATGACCAAGTGCTAAATAACACTATAAATACCCCTAACCTGGATGGGGGGAGGTAATTCATACACTTTCTACTTATCATATTGCTAGCAATCTTCTTCTTAGTTGTGTAAAGCACTAATTTGATTGTTGGAGGTGGCCCTCGACCTACATTAGGTTGGCCCATTGTACTTGCAGGAAACTTGGTGGTTTCGTTAGCATCCAACGCAACTAAGGGTGTCAATTTGGTACGGTACCATACCGAATTTGAAAACCTCAGACCAAAACCATACCGAATTTATACGGTACATATGAAAATGGTTTTTAAAAAACAGTGCAGTATGATTTCGGTATAAAATCAGTATGAAAAACGGTTTGGTATTTGGTACGGTATAATTTCGGTATGAGAAAATCCATTTTTCTAATCATAATGTTGGGTTTCACTCCCACTATAGATTACCTTTAACTTGTTTTTATTTCATCATAAAATACTACAGGAGATTTGTTGAAATTAGTATAATATAAATTGATTGTCTTACTGCAATGCAATACAAAAGTATCGGTATCTTCAGCATTCTTATTCCTATATTCTCCACCTCTATCGATTTTGCATTTTTAAGGCTACAACAAAATTGGTCTGGGCTAGCTGGGCTTTTGCCTTAACCTAGAATCAACTTTGTTAAGTGAGGCCTTGCCTTGGAGCATAAAATCCATGAGATTAACTGCCTAAGAAAGCTTTGACCAACAACCATTAATAGAGAATTAAAGATACGAAATTCAGGGTCTACCACCAAGCTTGTGACAATTGGAGCCCAATAAACAAAATGAACCTCTAAATTGCATGGAACTAAAGGCTAAAGCTAATGTTAGGGTTACAAGTTGAAAGAGAAAATTACACAAATAACTAAAATGCAGTACGAAATTCAGTTTAGGTATTTGGTTTTGCGGTATGGTATGCGGTACATACCGACGGTATGGTTCCTCATACCGAAACCGTACCGTACTGAATTCCAAAAAACAGTTTTTAGTATATATTGTACAAAATTTGAAACTGTACAGTACAATGCAGTTTTAAGCGGCACGGTTCGGTATAGTTAGACGGTTTTGGTGCCAAATTGACACCCTTAAATGCAACAAGTAAACTATGTGCAAAAACAGAAATTTCCAATCAAAAGCAAAAAAATAAAAATAAAAACAAATAAAAACAACTGAAAATCATTAGCCTAATGGGACTCTAGCTTTAATTTGAATTGATCCAACTGATTGTGACCTTTCATCTATTCTTTCTTTCTCAAACAAATCAAAAGATTATTTGGATGTCTTATCCACAAGTTACTTATTTATATATTTGTATTTTGGAACTATGTACACCTCAATAGATCCTAGAGGTTTACCAAAATGAAAAAAAAAGAGTAAAAAATAAGAAAGAGAGAAGAAGAACTGATCCTAAGGGTAGTAGGGTTAAGTGAGTACGGTATAGTAAAAAAAATTGTACAAAAAACTGAAAGTATACCATACAATTTTGATATCCATATTTGGATACCAATAGTGTAGCAGGATCATATGACACGGTTTCAACAAAAAAAAAAGGGTAGGATATGATTTTGGTATGTAAATGGTATGTTACAATACAATTTTAGAATGTAAATGATGAGGATCAATTATGCTTCTAGATCAGACTGAGCCTCCTCTCGTATCCGGGACGATGAGTCCTGCAAGAAGGGTTAGATGCGGGCTGGCTTGTGTGTCGGGTAGCCGCCTCCGATGGCAAAGTCAGATAACAAAGAGAGTAAAGACTCATGCAAAAGCTACACAAGATTATACTCAGTGTGTATTGGATGCTTACCGGAGGGGTATGTTTATCCTTTTATACTGTAAGTGTTACCTTTTATGTATTTGGTAAGTTAGCCCGACAAGAGCCGTTGCCTATCCGGAGATTTCGCCTTTCTATTATTGGCTCCAGCACAGTCGGTAGTGGAGTTGACTGTCCTTATTGGGAGAGGCCACCTTATTTGGGATGTGTGTTTCATCCGTCGCAGTCGGTCATGTCCCGACTATATGTGGAGCCCCACTCGGGTTATACCCGATTAACCATGAAGGTTCCGTATCATAAGCCCCCTATCCCGATCATTGTGTGCAAAGTTCAGGATAGTAATGAGGTCGAACCATCTGACATCCGAGCTGATGATTATTCGGAAGTTCCCCGATCCTTGAAAGGAGTATCGTCTGCTCTTGCTGTTGTTCCACGTTATTCGGGAAGTATTTAAAACATTAACTCAAGATGCATTAAATACTCGTCATGAAGTGACCGGCCGTTTTTTCACTTTGTAACGGCTCCCCTCGAGTTCCTCGCCCAATCTGCAGATGACGCGTCAAATAGCTACAAGTAGGCTCATTATGAGCACTTTCGGGGAGTCAAACCGTCCTCCCTTTGTAACCGTTGATCATCAATAGGTGTAACTGTTCAATCAAAGGGTGCAACGCCTCATTCGGTTAGTATAAATAGGGACCTTCCCTTTCATTTCCTTTCCACTGTTTTCTTTGCTCTCGACTAAGAACTGCTCCTGACTAACTTTCGAAGTTTCTCAAGCCTTCCTCGTCTTCAAGCAGTAAGTTTCTTCTTTCTTATGGCCCCGAGGAAATATAAGGCCCCGAAGAGGCCAAAAGTGAGCTTGAGAGGGTTTAGGTATCAGACTAAAGTTCCTGTTCCCATCCACCGTGAAAGACGTCGTCGGGCTGAAGGTTATACTAGTGAGGGTGATAGTGATCAGACCAAAAAGTATAACCTGACCGGGGATCGTCTGAAAGAATTCCACGAACAATCCTCTGACGAGGAGAAATCTAAGTCCTACAGCAGTTCCACTCAGGACGATGATCCTCGGCTCCTTATTGAAATCCAGGAGATGTTTCGTAAGGATAAGGAAAAAAGAGAGATTCAGGTCCCGACTGCACCACCCGTACAAGATGAAGTAGAAAACGAGGTAGAGGCCGAAGTAGAGGCCGAAGTAGAGGCTATTCCCAGTGTTGAGTCTCGGGAAGGTCCTACTCATAGTTCAAATTCAAATCCTCCCCCTGCTTCTGATTCCGCTACTCCTTCCGCCCAGAGTGCCTTGAGACCTGAGTCTACTACCACTTCCCCGGATCCCCCCGCTTCATCTTCCCAAGCTTACCTTCGGACAGATGTCCCATCTACATCCCGGGTATCTAGATCAAAAGCTCCGCCCCGTCCACCTTTTCAACGTCCTAGCGGTTTCCGGGGGGCCATTCCCCGTAAGCCCGATCGCAAAAAGCTTGATTCTGCCACCTTAGAGTTGCTCCAGTCAGAGCCCTTAAGTCCCTGGCATATTGACTTTGTCCAGAATTCTTCGGGACCAGAATTTTACCTCTGCTCCCTGTTTCCCGAAGATCTGGATAGATTTTTGTTTAGTTTTGGTATACCTGAGGGGTATCAGGTTATTATCCCGACCGATAGCCAAAGGGTGAACAATCCTCCAGAGGGATTTTATCCCTTGTATTATGACGCCTTCATCGGGGGGCTACGTCTCCCGTTACATTACATTTTTGTTGATTTTTTGGATCATTACGGGCTCAGCCCATCTAACTTGAGCCCGAATAGCTGGCGAATCATGATCGGGTTTGTCATCTTCTGTCATAACGTGGGAGTTTTCCCAACCTTTTCCATGTTTCATCAATTCTACTCTCTGCATCCGCACTCCCAGCGTGGCTGGTTTTTTCTTTAAAAAAGGATTTCCTCGTCTTTCCAAGGAAGCTTTATCCTGAAAGACTCTCTCCCGTCCACCAATAAAAAGTGGAGGGAGTTCTTCCTTTTCTTTAAACCCTGCTCCCGAACCTTTCATAACTCAATTTCAAGAAGTGTCTAAGGAAGACATTGAGATGTTAAATACTCCGGTCGATCTGGATCCCGACGAAGATAGATGGGTCGGGATCATTAATCAGGTGGACGATGACAAGTTTGCAGTCCATGGTTATTCCATGGAATATGAACCTGTACTTCAGAGATGGGGATTCTCCCCGGGTAAGCGTTTATTTTTATGGTTTTTCCCGAGTTCATTCTGTGCTGACCTGATTATATATTCCTTGTTTTGCAGTGAGTCATAACATCTCTGAGGATAATTTGATGGCAATGGCCCTCGGGAAGATGGACGAGGCCAAAAGAAGGAAACCTGTGTCCACCACCAAGTCTTCAACCTCGGGAGTTTTGAAAACAAAAACTCCCGTAAAATCCTCCACAGCCCCCGCATCAACAAAGGTTGCTGCCTCGAAGGGCCAAGCTTCTGCAGCCGTCATAACGGTCGGGGCTGAGAAGAGTCCCAGAAAGAAAATTCCTTCCTCGGGATCTGAGAGACAGAAAGTTGACGGGACTCTTCCTCCTCCTAAGAGGGTTCGTATCGACAAATCAGCCCGGGAGGTGGCGCCTTCTTCAACTGGCGATCCCAGTTTTAACACTGTCTTCAGTGACTCGGGGTATGCCGAGAAATGGCTGAACGAGGCCACGAATGATGCCGATTAGATGTATCTCTGAGAATCTCCCGAATAGGGAGTTTTTCAAAGAAGGATTTAGGTATTTTATCTCTTCTCTCTTTTATTCCCGACTCAATATTTCAGTTCATATCTAACCAGGGGATATCTTTTTTAGATACGTTGCTGGAGCAGTACATATATTTTCCGAGTCTCTTCGAAGAGCCCGGGATCAAGCTAAGCAATTAGCGCAGGCCGAACAGCTCCATGGGGAGTCAAACGTTCGGGCCCGTACTGCCATTACCGAGAAGGAAGAGGCAGAGAAGAAACTGAAAGAGGCCGAAGAGAAAACGGCCAAGTTGAAAATGGAAATGGATGTTCTTTCCAAAAGCAAAAACAAATATAAAGGGAAAGTGAATGACCTCGAGGAGAAGGTCGGGAAGGTCACTGAAGACTTGAGGGCGTCTGAGGCCCTCTTGGTGGCAGAGAAGAATGAGAACGCCCAGCTGAGAGATAAGTTGAAGGAGCTGGAGTCCTCGGGAGCTGAAACCTCTAGACGAGGTGTGCTGGAGGATTACTTTCAGACACAAGAATTTAAGAATCTCTCTTTGGCCATTGCCACTCCCGCCTTCAAAAGAGGCATGCGCATTGCTTTCAAAAAGGCTCTGGAGCAGACAGATCTTCCTCATCCCTTAGAGTTGGAGAAGCTCTTAGATCCCCAAATATATGATGAACTCGATCGTCCCCGACCTGAGGGTCTCCCCGAACTAGAATTCTTCCCTTTTCCCGATGCCCTGGATTATATCGATCCTCTTCCCTAACCTTCTCCCGAGGAAGAGGTAGGAGAGGAAGAAGGTGGTGAAGATGAGGAAGCAACAGCTCGGGAAGAGGCTAGCGAGTTACAAGATCATCCGGAGAGAACTCTTGCGGAAGGAGAGGGTCACGGTTCCCTAGTTGACACTGCAGGCATGCAGGAGTCTCTTGAAGGGGTGGCCGAGGCAGCCATTGGAGGGGATCTTCCTGGCAGTCCTTCTGTAAAGATTGACTGATGATTTTCAAGACTTGGCATCTTTTGGTTTTGTCTCTTTTGTCCCGACCTTAAATATTGTAATCCTTTTATGAATGAATCAAATATTCCTCCTGTATTTTTCGTTGCATCTTTATTAAAGTCGAACAAAAGAGTGGCCAAAAAGGCGTAATTAATCAAACGGGAGTGACCCGAGTGACTTGTATCTTATAAGAAAAGATGTAAGTCCTTCAAAGAGGCGTAATTAATCAAACGGGTGTGACCTGAATGACTTGTATCTTTTAAGAAAAGATGTAAGTCCTTAAAAAAGGAGTAATTAATCAAACGGGAGTGACCCGAATGACTTGATGTAAGTCCTTAAAAAAGGAGTAATTAATCAAACGGGAGTGACCCGAATGACTTGTATCTTTTAAGAAAAGATGTAGTCCTTTAAAAAGGGCAAATGTAAACGGGACGGACCCGAGTTTATTGTATCTTTCCGAAAAGATAAGGCCTTGTAAGAGGCGTAAGTACAAACGGGACAGACCCGATACTTACAAGGGCTATTGGTAGAACTTTCTTAAATTGGTGGAATTCCAAGAACGATCGATTGGTTTTCCACTCTCCACATCTTTCAGTCGGTATGATCCCGGCCTTGTTTCTTTTTCTACCAGGTAAGGTCCTTCCCATGTTGAAGTTAACTTTCCTTGATTTCTCGGATCTGAGGCCCCAGTAAGTCTCAAAACCAGATCTCCCGATCGATACCTTCGGTCTTTGACTCGAGAATTGTAATGCTGGGCTACTCTTTTTTGATAAAACAGATTCTTTTGTTGTGCTCTCGTTCGAACTTCTTGCAAAAGATCTAAGTTTTCCCTTAGGCCTTGGTCATTCTGGCTTTCATCAAAAAGGTCATATCGTAATGATCCAGCCAACACTTCTACGGGAGCTAAGGCTTCAGTTCCATAGGCTAAGTAAAAAGGAGTTTCTCCTGTCAGAACACTCGGGAGCTCCTCGACCCACATCGCCCGATTATCTTCCAATCTTTTCTTGATGCCATCAAGGAGTGTCCTGTTGGTGACTTCTACTTGCCCATTGCTCTGAGGGTAGGCAACCGAGGCAAACCGATGTTCTATATGATATCGCATACAGAAGGACTTGAATCCTGCGCCTTCAAATTGTTTTCCATTATTTGTCACCAGGATCCGGGGTATCCCGAACCGATATATTATCTTTTCTTCAAAAAACTTCTCCATCTTTTTTTCCGTGACGGAGGATAATGGTTCAGCTTCCACCCATTTTGTGAAGTAATCTATTGCAACCACCATATATTCTCGATTCTTGGGAGCCTTCGGTAGTTTCCCGACTAGGTCCATTCCCCACATCGCAAATGGCGTTGGATTTGAAATAGATATCATGGGAACTGCTGGCAACTTTGGGACATTAGCATGTTTCTGGCACCGTTTGCATTTGCGGACATACTCAATCGCATCCTTTTGTACCGTAGGCCAGAAGATGCCCGACCTTAGTACCTTTTGTGCCAATGCCTTTCCACCCATGTGCGCGCCACAGATGCCCTCGTGGATCTCAGCTAGAGCGTAGCTTGCTCGGGATGGCCCGACACATCTCAAGAGAGGATTTGTGAACGACCTTCTATACAGCTGATCCCCGATAATTGTGAACCGAGCTGCCTGATTCCGGACACTTTTCACTTCCTTTGGATCAGTCGGGAGAATATCTTCCCGAATATATGTAATCAAAGGTGTTGTCCAGTCTGGTTCCTTATGGATTTCAAGGGTTTCTTCCTCCTGGATGCTTGGGCTGCTTAGTTCTTCAATGTAAACTGCCGAGTCCAAGTTTTTGTAGTTTGCCAGTGACAGTCGGGAGAGTTCGTCGGCTTTTTCATTCTCTTTTCTGGGTATCTGTCGGTAGGTTACCCGATCAAAGTAAGCCTGGAACTGTCCAACCTTGACTAAATACTTAGCCATTCTTTCATCTTTTGCTTCATATTCTCCCTTGATTTGGTTAACAACCAGTTGGGAATCGCTTCTTACTTCTAATTCACGCACTCTGAGGGCTCGGGCTACTCGTAAGCCTGCTATGATAGCTTCGTATTCTGCTTCATTGTTTGAAGCCTGGAAACTAAATCTTATAGCATAGCTAATGGTGAAGTTCTTGGGACTACTGAGGGTCAGGCCTGCTCCCGATCCTGAAATATTGCTCGAACCATCAACGTGCAGAATCCATAAGTCGGATACTCCAGCTGATGGTATTTGATCGTTCCTCTGCGGTAGAGTGCTTTCGACAACAAAGTCGGCCAGTACCTGAGCTTTTATGGCCGTCCTTGGTCTGAACTCGATCTGGTACTCACTAAGCTCTACTGACCACCCGACCATCCTTCCTGCCACATCAGGCCTTTGAAGTATTTTCTTTAGTGGAAAATTAGTCGGGACTACTATCGGATGTGCTTGGAAGTAGGGCCTCAATTTTCGTGATGCCACCAGTAGTGCCAATGCCTGTTTATCCACGTCCGGGTACCGTGTCTCAGCATCTATGAGCCCATGGCTCACATAATAGACCGGGTTCTGAACTGTGTCTCCTCTGACCAGCACTGCACTGATCGCCGTTGGAGATATTGCAAGGTAAACTGCAAGAGTTTCCCCCATTAGGGGCCGGGACAAGACGGGCGTTGTCCCGAGATATGTTATAAGTTGATCAAAAGCCCGTTGGCATTCCTGTGTCCAAGTAACTGTTCCCGAGCTTGATGTAGTTTTCAAGGCTTTGAAGAACGTGTTGCACTTTTCTCCTGCTCGGGATATGAACTGGTTTAAAGCGGCTACCCTCCCGGTCAAACACTGGATTTCTTTTATAATAACGGGTGGTGCCATCTCGATCAGTGGTTTGATCTTTTATGGGTTAGCCTTGATTCCTCTTCAAGAAACCATGAAGCCCAGGAACTTTCCCGAGGAAACCTCGAAAGCAAATTTCTCAGGGTTCAGGCACATTTGGTACGTTCTAAGCACATCGAACGTCTCTTCCAAGTCAGTCAAATGCCTTGCCCTAACCAAACTCTTCACGAGCATGTCGTCTACATAAACCTCCATGTTCTGCCCGATCTGCCGTTGGAAAATTTTATTGACAGCTCTCTGATAAGTCGCCCCTGAGTTTTTCAAACCGAAAGGCATCACTCGATAATAATAACTTTCCCGATCGGTCATAAATGAAGTATGTTTTTCATCCTCCCGACTCATCAGAATCTGGTTATATCCCGAGTACGCATCCATGAAACTAAGGACTTCGTGGCCAGCAGTGACATCGATCAGAAGATCAATCCTCGGGAGGCGATAACAATCTTTTGGGCAGGCCTTGTTTGAATCCGTGTAGTCAGTACACATTCTCCATTTCCCGTTCGCCTTCTTGACCATAACTACATTGCCCAGCTAGGTTGGGCATTCAATTGGCTCTATGAAACCCGACCTTTCCAATTTTTCCACCTCGACCCTGATTGCTTCATGTTTTTCTATCGCAAAATTCCTTCGTCTTTGGATGACCGGGGTAGCATCCTTCTGTATCCAGAGTCTGTGCTCTGCTACTCGCCTGTCTATCCCGGGCATGTCATTTGCCGACCATGCAAAGATATCTGCATTATCACACAAGAACCGAGTAAGCTCTTTCTTGAAATCCTCTGGTTGCTCCCAGCCAATAAACGTCCCTCGGTCGGGGAGAGATTGACTCAGTTGTATTCTTTCCAACTTTTCTACGGGCTCTGCCCGCTGCATGCTTTCCTCGTCGCGATCGTCCCGAACCTCGACGTTCATGGCAGTTCCTGATTTCTCTAGCTTACGTTTTTCCTTCATGTAACTTGTGTAGCACTGGCGGGAAGCCGATTGGTCTAAACAACATTCCCCGACTCCAACTTCGGTTGGGAACTTTAACTTCATATGTCTGGGAGATACGACTACTTCAAGCGCATTTAGTGTCGGTCGTCCCAAAATGACATTGTATGCCGACAACTCCTTTATCACCATGAAATTTACCCGAACCAAGGTATCTCAGGGTGACTTCCCGACTTTGAGATCCAGATGGATCGTTCCTTCTGCCACTGTGGAAGATCCTGCAAAACATACAGTGGTGTTGACGACGGTGTCAGCAGATCATCGGCCAACTTCAATCTTTTGAAAGCATCGTACGAGATTAGATCAACAGAGGACCCTGTGTCCACCAAAACTCGGTGAACCTCCCGATTTGCTATTTTGACTTTGATGATAATCGCGTCATCATGTGGCGATATAACACCATCTAAGTTTGCATCTGTAAAAGTTATTGGTTCGGGACATGTTGGATTTTGCCTTTTTTTAGGCAAATGAACAGCCCCTACGAACCGAGCCTTCTGCTTTGCTTTTCTGATAGATTCCACAGTTGGACCTCCCATAATCACGTACACAGGCGTTTCTTCCCGATCTGCCTTTTCCTTCCCCTTGTCCGCTTTTTTGGCAACCTCCTTCGGACTAGGGGACCGGCCTCTCTTTTTTGACTCAGGTGAGTGTGTTCGGTTCTTTCCCGAATGTTTTACATACTGACCCAGCTTACCTTGTTGGATCAGTTTTTCTATTTCAAACTTCAGACTTTGGCACCCATCTGTGTGGTGGCCATAATCTTGATGGAATCGGCAGTATTTTGTCATATCCCGATCCTCTGGTGGTGAGCGTAGCTTCCCAGGCCATTTTAACGAATTTTTATCCCGAATGTTCATCAAGATTTCTAATGGCTTTGTGTTAAGAGGAGTATAACTCACTCTCTCTTGGTCATGCTTCCATTTACTTTTTGATCTTGGATTCTTTTCACTCGGGGAAGCTTTATCTACATCCCGATCAGACCTTCTATCCCGATCGGCCTTAACCCGAGCATTTATCACCTCGTAGACACTGGCTTGCTTCTGACATTTGCATAGCAGCGTCCCGTACGTTTTTGGCTTGTCCGTTGGTAGGACTTCCAAAAGTCTTTGGTGTGTGATGCCACTCCAAAGCGCACTGTACGCAACTTGATCATCAAGCTCCTCGATCTCGATGGCAACCTTGTCGAATCTTTTCAGATAATCCCGAATAGATTCATTCCTTCTTTTTTACTCCCGATCGCGCTACGGAACCAGGCTATGAATTTCTGGGCCAACTCTCAGAAATTATTTATTGATGCTGGTCGTAGATTACTGAACCATTTAATGGCTGGGCCCTTGAGTGACGCTGGAAATGTTCTGCAGAGCAATTCATCCTCCTGGCCTAGTACGGTCATTACTAACTTGAAGTAACTGATATGCTCCTTTGGATTTGTTTTCCCTTCAAAAGGGGTGAAAGTTGGCATGATAAAATTTCTAGGGAGAGGCATGTTCATGATCTTGTCCGAGAACGGCTCCCGATCTACCACATCAAGATCTTCGTCACGATCCCGATCCTCCAACTTTCGTTCGACCTCTGCTACTCGCTTTCGTAGCCGGTTCTGCCTTGCACCGTCCTCATCAGATTCGACACGTTCCCCCCTCGAACGAGGAGTTGTTGCCTCCTTCCTTTGGGATGGTGCCCGAGATGTCGAAATTCTCGACTTTGAAGGCCGGGGTTGGCTTTCCCCCTCTTCTTCTTTATCCACGATCTCCTCGACCTCCTCCCGACGATTCCTTTGGGGCAAGGATCCTGTTTTAGACGGCAACGAGATGCGCTCTAAAGCACTGATCCTTGTCCCATTGGGCGTGGTTTGGCCCTTGCTACGATCGGGATGTGTTTCCCTTTGTTCCCGAGTATTTTTTACTCTTGGGATACGCCTCGGATGTCGGGCTCCTCGTACTGTCCTGAAGGCTCTCATTAGCCTTCCCGACTGTGTATTACGCCTTGGTCCTTGTTCGACCCCGATTTGATGCACCAAACCGCGTAATACCCCCTGCATTTCGAGCATGCCTTTTCGTATCTCGTCCATATCTGCCATAATGGCTTGGTCCCGAGGACCTCGCGAGCTTCCTTCTTCATTGGGATCTTCCAGAACCAGATTGTCCTGAAGTCCCTCTTGTTCTTCGTGGGTTGACGGATCAACCATTTCTTTGGGAATTACTCGATCATCCCCGGTACTTTCTTGTCGGGAACGTTCGTTGGCTCGTCGCACCATGGCTTCCAAGCTTTGTCGTTCCCACAGACAGCGCCAAATTGATGCGGATCAATTATGCTTCTAGATCCGACTGAGCCTCCTCTCGTATCCGAGACGATGAGTCCTGCAAGAAGGGTTAGATGCGGGCCGGCTTGTGTGCCGGGCAGCCGCCTCCGATGGCAAAGTCAGATAACAAAGAGAGTAAAGACTCGTGCAAAAGCTACACAAGATTATACTCAGTGTGTATTGGATGCTTACCGGAGGGGTATGTTTATCCTTTTATACTGTAAGTGTTACCTTTTATGTATTTGATAAGTTAGCCCGACAAGAGCCGTTGCCTATCCGGAGATTTTGCCTTTCTGTTATTGGCTCCAACACAGTCGGTAGCGGAGTTGACTGTCCTTATTGGGAGAGACCACCTTATTTGGGATGTGCGTTTCATCCGTCGCAGTCGGTCATGTCCCGACTATATGTGGAGCCCCACTCGGGTTATACCCGATTAACCATGAAGGTTCCGTATCAGTAAACAATAAAAAAAAAATGGTATGATATGGTTCTATCGGTATGAGAGTTGCAATTGGTATCATATTGCACTACAGAATGGTACAATTATATATGATTGATTTCAGTTTTGGTGTATAGTTTCGATTCCAACATCAAAGAGACTTTAGCTATTAACTTCTTTTGCTTCTGCCAATTAAGCCAATTATCCCTCCAAACTATAAACTTATTATACCTTTTCACTTTATGTAACCAATAATACAAATGTAAATAGTATTAATCTAAATTTTGAGTAACATTTCCACAATTACTCTCTTAGCAAGTAGGTTTCTTGTTCATTTGATCGGTTGTTTTAGCTGAAGAGATATAATAAATATATATATATATTTTTTTGTGTGTGTGTGTGTATGAGTTAAAGGGTCTATCTTTGATATGTTTAGAGACAAACTTAATATTAGGGATTACTCAAGGTGGTGTGAATAATTTCCAGAAAGAATAATAAGAAAATGAAGAATAAGAAACAGACTATAAGAAGATTGTTAAGAAAATAAATAATAAGTTTGGGTAATAGAATTCCTGCTCGGAGAAAAGTCTTGCCTCGTGTTTCAATTATACGTAACATACTAACAGTTGCCTCCTGAGAGCTCGTGAGATCAGTCAAGCTGCCGTAAGGTGGTCAAGAAATTTCAGTTATAAAAAAATAAGTAAATAAAGCTCAGGTAAGAGGGAGTTTGACAGGAAAAAAAAAAGAAAAAAAGCGAGTATAAATTTGATTACATTTTGCAAGAAACGAATAATAGATTCGCTTACATTGTAAACAAATCTAACAAGCCAAACTAACAAGTTTCCTTGTACTATCGTGAGTCGGTCAACGCACCACGTGTGC
This sequence comes from Hakea prostrata, assembly GCF_041222555.1. NCBI lineage: Eukaryota > Viridiplantae > Streptophyta > Magnoliopsida > Proteales > Proteaceae > Hakea > Hakea prostrata. Next base: position 39,383,891 of record NC_142603.1, read on the forward strand.
AACCACTTGTAAAACATCTAAAGGCGAAAGAGTCTCTGAGAATCCACTTGGACAGTTTCTTAGTGACGGCACTTCTGGTGATGTGCTTACCTGCAATTTTCCTTGTTTGAGTTGAAGGTGATCAGAAATTCGGAGCAGCAAAGGAAGCAAACATGGGCGGTGGACCTCTCTTCCCCACTGCTAGCACTAATTTTTCTGGTACCGAAGCAGAATCTTCAGATCCCTCGTCAATGGATCGAAGTGGTGATGGCCTTGTTGTTTCCCCAGCAACCAGCAAACATGGGTTTGTTTCTTTTCCTCGTTTTAATGTAGCAATTCACCGTTTAGGTTTTGGGTTGTTGGATAGGTGTGTCTTACTCCATTTTCTTTTCTTTGTGTGTTTCAGAACTCCATCTTTTTTTACTGATGATGAGGAATCTGAAGACATTAAAATGAATACGATCAAGCAAGAGATTGTTGATAATTTGGGTCTTCAATCTTCATTGACATCTCTCAATAATAATATGCTTGAGAGGAAGAAAAGCAGGGATAAACACAAAGTCTTGACAAGTTACCTTTGTTTGGAACAGCGAAAGGGTACCCTAGAAGAAGCGAAGAACAAAATCCTCAGGTGTTTCTTGGATGCATGTGTTTGTTCTTGGATTTATTTTTTGCTCCTTTATTTTTTTGTAGTAATTAAATCAAACTCAGGCCATAGAAACAGCTCTGAAATAACACATTATAATCGAAGCTTTCTCGACCTGAAACTCTTCTTATAGTAGTGAGGTTAGTCACAGGTGCATAGCTGTCAAAGTAATGGATGTTCATCTTTTGTCTAAAGCCTTGTTTCCTCTAAACTAATCTAGTGAACCATCTGCTCATAATTTCTTATGAAACTTGTAGGCAAGTTGGTCGATTCCCAAATATGATTTCCCCTGATCGAATCTAATTTGCTTTGTATAGCTTTTCTGAAACACTGCATCTTGAGATGTGATTGTCTTTGTATAAGAGAAAGGATCCTTGTCAACAAGATAGACAAAAACCAATCATCTCCAGAGTATTTCACTTTCCTTTGTCTTTTATTGTCCTTGTTAACCTGCATCATTGTTACTAAATTCTTGATCATTATCTTGCAAGACTTGATTTTTTTATTTGCCACATCATCCCCCAAAATTGAAATGTCACTGCAATCTTTGCTTTTTAACAAAACTGAGTTAAATGGATCACATGTTCAAAGAACTCTATAATGTTGTTTTATTCAACAACATCATCTGTTGGTTTTAGTTTCCATAAACTGATATGTGGAACTATGGTTTGCATACTCAATGTGTACACAATTGAGAGCCCATGGATCTCACTTCCTTTTTTTCGGTTCCAGAAGTGCAAGCTTGGTTAAGCAGCACCAAATTCTCATATGCTTTACACTAGGCTTTCTGCCGTACAATAATTTATAAGTTGAGGTACCCATTTTTTATTGGGAGCCCTATTCAAGATATAGGCTTATAGCAAGCACTTAACATAGCTTCACACCACAAATCCAAAGGTAACCTAGACAATACTAACAAAGAATTTGTCATCTCCTTTAAAGTTCTATTCTTTCTTTCAGCAATCTTGTTAGATTCAGACTGATAAGAGCTTTTGTCTACCATTATCCTTAGAGAATTTAGAAATAATTAAAATACTCAGAACTTCTATCATTTCTCCAGCTCTTTATTCACTTGATTTTCACCTCTGTCCGGTAAAACTAATTCATCTTTTGATCCAAGTAAATAAACCATAGTAAACTGAGAACAATCATTACTGAAACTCACCACATTTCTTTTACTGCCTCTAGATTCAAAGGACTTGAAATCATATAAGTCATTATTAAGATCAAGAATATAACTGTCTTTTTGAATTGATCTATGTGAATTCTTTGTGAACTTAGCCTTTACACAAGTAGGGCATTTTTTGGTAAGTAGTTTCACATAAACCTGATCATGCCTAACTCGCTTAGTCTAGAAATACAAGGATTATTTATGTGTTCTAATCTACTATGCCATACATCAGTTCTTGGCTTGTCTTTTATTATCTTATAAATGCTTAATTCCGTTGCACCATCACTAAGATGCCCCTTACCTACAACAGTGTCATTCTTGACCATTACCACTTCCCCAGACTCAAAAGAAAGCTTCATTTTCACTTTATTAAGTGAGGAACAGAGATGAGATTTCACCTTATGTCCGGTACATGTAGTAAACGTTATTCAACATAAAGATCCTTCCAGAAGTGAGCCTGAAGTTGACCTGCCCTTGGCCAATAACTTTTGAAGTATTCGAATTCCCCATTAAGACTTGGTTATCGGAGTTAACAACAGAGTAATTAAAGAATGAATCATAGTCTCCACAAATACCTAGTGGCTCCCATGTCTGTCATTCATCTCGATGGTTTCTGAAGCAAACAGATTTCTATTATCACTGTTTAAAATATTTCTTCAATCAAATTAGCCTTTAATTTCTCAGATTTTTTCTTTGTTAACCTTAAAACCTTTCTTGTACTGACCTTGCTTCCTTGATTCAACAAGGTTAGCGCTTTTACCTTGTGCTTCCAATCGGCTTCTCACCCTAGTCCTTTGCATGGTGCCTCTGTTCAATTTTGACTCTGACCACCTCTTGATCAAATGCCCATTCCTTTCTTTGTGCATCATGTTCATTTGAATTAATCCCAAGAAGAAGGAAGCCTCTCAAGAATAGCACTGGTCGTAAGTGCATCAGGTAAGATAATTTTCTCTTTAGACAGATTCCAACTAACAAATGGAATTTGTCTATCTGAGATGAGATGCTTTCCCCCTTTTGCGTTTGAAAGTTAAAGAAGTTGGTTACCACACACTTCTTTGATCCTGCATCATCCAAGGTGTATTTCTTAATTAGTGTCTTCCATATCATATACGTGTATTCAAAAGAACTGTATCGTACAACTCAATTGAAAGTACATTCAGGATCTGATTTTTTTGCACTAGGAAATCGGCCTCAATCCATTCAAGTCTGTTTGCGTCTGCAGCAAGGGTTTTGGTTCAAGCATTACAAATGCAACTCCAAGTGCGAAACAGAAGTGTCTGCTTCTGCCTCTTCAGTAATATCTGTTGAATGGATCAATCTTGTTAAACTTGGAAGACATTTTTCAACTTCTCCACAGAGGTTGGAGAGTGGCAGCACTAGGAGTAACTTTGGTGGCAATATGGAAATCAGCTGGAGTATCTTTACCTTTTCCAGCCATAGTGAAGAATGCAAAATTAAATAAAAAAATGTTAAAAACCTTAAACTTGTAGTGAAGAAATACAATTCAAGCCCTAAGAACAGTTTTGAAATAACAGAACCTATTGTGTTAGTGACATAAACAGCAGTTTCATAATAACAGCAAGTACTTTTCTGCTGATAAAAACCAAAAGCAAAGTGAAACCAAAAAGTAATTTGCTCCAAGCAGCAGTGCTCATAAACAGGCAGAGCTGAGTCATATCAGGCAGACACTATTCATAAAGGTTTTTGATGCTCCGTCTCCTGTAAATTGGGTTCACTTGCATATACACCTCCAAGATAAAACAATTATTTAACTCTGAAGGATTGCAGCTTCAAATGAGACTGCCCACAGGGACAGGGATGGCTATACTAGAATTACTGGAGACGGATAGAGGGGAGAACGAATGATGTCATTCACAGATGGATTACAGACCTTTGATTGTATAGTGTTTCAATTGTCTCCTTTGGTGCATATATGTTTTGTACACATGTGGGTGTCACCCTTTGGCAGTGGACAGCCTATACATATGCGTGTGACTGTCCAAATTGGGGTGGAGCATACCAGTACAGTGGAGTTTAAACTCTTACAGTTAAGTCCAAAATTCAAACAATAATGTACCTAAAAGTTAGATTCACCCACAACCCAAAACCACACCCTGACAAAGAGACAATCTAAGTTTGGAAAGAAACTTACCAAAAAATAAGTTATTTAATAGATGTATCAACTACTTCAATATAACATAGAAATTTCTTACCATTAGATTACTTCAGGTACCTGAAGGATTACTTCAGGTACCTGGAGAATTTTTCTATTCTTGAACCACGTTTCTGATCACTATTCTTTTATAGCTCTCTGTTTGCCAATATTTAGTAGTTTTCTACACTGAAATTGAAAACTAATGACCTTTGAAACTTGCATATTTGAACAACTTGTCTGCTCTAGTAATTCTTTTTTCTGAGTACGAAAGCAGTGGGGGCATGTTTGGCCTTGGAGATTCACCCTCTCCTCTTTTGAATGACATCCATTGTTCAATCCATGTTTGACCTTGGAGTTTGAGGTTTTCTTTTCTTTTTTTTTTTTTTTTTTTTTTTTTTGGGGGGGGGGGTCGTTTGTGTAATATGCAATATCTTTGTAATCTTGTAATATCTACCTTTTCTATTTTTGTCCACAAATTTTTTTAATTTTTAATTTTTAAGAGACAAAAATTATCCCTCCAATAATGTAAATTATCTATTATACCTTTTTAGTTCATTCACGCTGTATGCATTATCTATTCTATCAAGAATAAGCATAAGGTGAACTACACCACTTATCATATATGGAATTACATAAAATGAAAAGTCATATTTCTTTAACCTAAACTTGTCCTTGGGCATCTTATATTGTTTTTCCATTTAAAAGAGGTTTATCTGTGTATGCTCCACTGCACTATGAAAAGCGTGCCTCTTCTCAACCTTTCGATTAACATTTCAGAAATTACTCAAGGACTAAGGCTATTTAGGTGAGCAGAGGTTCTGGAGTGGTACATATTCCTTATTTATGTAAGACCATGTGTTATAATTCGTGACTTTATTAGATTTGACTCATCTGTGGTTGATATGCATCCTTGATACTTGGGTTGGCTTGCCTGAGAAAATGTACTTATCCTTTGCCCTTGGGCAAAACAATCCAACACCAACTCAGATACATGTTTGATATCACATTTTTGTTGTCTTAAGAGCTGTTTGGCTTAGTGACTTTAAGTTAGTTACAGTGACCACATCTCAGTCTTAAAAAGTTCCTTCTTAGGTTATGTTTTATTTTATAGTAACATAAATGTTGACTCATCTCCTTGCAATGGTTAAGGAAACAAATTTTGCTGGTTATGATAGATTGTTGATTGCTTCTACAGTTGGACTTGCACTAGCCCGTAACATATTATGTCTCCTCTATTGTAATTTAGTTTTCTTTTGGGTTCACTGGGTGGAGGAAGGGGGTGACTGTACAAACTTGGTTTGGACTAGACCTTGCTGTATAGAATCATTCTTCATTCTGCAATAATTAAGTAAGGGGCTTCATTTTATGCTGGTAAGACAATAAAACCTTAAATTTGTATATTGAGATCTAGGTTTACTATGATGTGGTGACAGTTGTTATTACAATTTCAAATATAATCATAGTTTTGGGTGGCTTTATGTTGGTGTCATGCTCTGTTTGAACTGTCTAGTTTTAATACAGCTATTCCCCTGGAGCATGGATTGAGGAGGTAGGTGGCCTAAGGAGGAGTGATTTTGAATTACCAAAGACAACAACACTCCTTTTAGTTGGTCCAAGAGAGTCTGGGAAGAGTAGTCTTATTAATAGAATTTCTGGGGTCTTTGAAGATGACAACCATCCAGCAGTGAGGGCCCAAGTGTCTCGTGAGTTCTATCCATATTTTCCAAATTTTTGTTATAAAATTTTCATCTGCATAATATCTTGAAATTTAATTTGAGTTGTTTTAAGGTTTGTTATCTTCCTCTTCTTTTACCTTTTTTTTGGTTGGTGTTGGGGGTGTTTGACATACCTCTCCTATGGTATGGTGTAATCCCATTTTCACCCATCAACTTTCAATGTTTACCCGCACCACTTCTACTTTCCAAAATAATTAACATTTAAGCCCAAGCTGTTAATTGTCTCCGGTTAGTTGCAAATGGTGATTGTATTTTGGTCTCTTTATGAACTAAATACCCTCATCTTGGTGATAGTGATAACAAGGTTAATTATGTATAAAGAAAAAGAAAAGGAAAACCCTGATCTTCTTATCCAAGAATGATGCAGTATCAATAAGCAGGTCCAATGGGTTTTGGTCCAACCTGAAAAACAACCAGTCCAACAAGGGTTGGAATTAGTTAATTAGTATTTTATTATCAACATTTTAATTGTTTAGTTTTATTACATAGGAGTGAGATTTTAGTCTGACCTTTGTTTTTGAGTTTCATATTTCAGCAAAGACTTGCATTTCATTTCCTTTAGATAAATGCTTGCATCACCCAGCTGTGACTATCATTATGATCTGAGAGAAAAGTTTAGTGTTACTTTGGAATCAGGTTGTGAGATGTCTTCCCCTACCTCTACTTTCCTCCCTTTTCTTCCTATTCTCCTAGATCTTTTTCTATCACAGCGACCTTAGCAGCCTATTTCTAATGTTTGAATCAAAGAATAATAGGGAAATGAAATAGCATGAAATTATACGAAACAAATAAGCAGTCTATTATAACAGTGAGCCACACCACAAGATGAAAAAAAATAAAATAAAATTGGGCAAGAATGTCATGGAGTTATAAATTTCTAATAGAAAATGAAACAAACAAAGAAAACCCTAACAAGAAACCTACACCTGAACAGAGTAATGGTAATACCCAACACTAGGAAATTCAAAACCTAAACCATGTCCGTGTTCTTATCTAGGTGAAAAAATTGAGCGAGAATCAAGATAGAGGTGTTACTGCAATTTAGAGTAAAATTCCTTTAACTTTGCTAGTATTGGTTGCTGAGAGTAGTTCTCTTGCTTCTGCTGGAAGTTAACCGGCCTCCTAAAAAAGCTTAATCGTGGCTTAGAGCGAGTGCCCAGGGCTGTGGCCTCCTAAGACCTATCCATGGCTCCGCTGAATGCTAATTGCTTAACACTCGAAAATCCTACCAAAAACATAAAACTAAACTTCGAGTTTTGTTAAGTTCACCAAGAATCTACTTCGAATGCAATAACGACATTTGTTCTACTTACTTTCAAAGGAAGGTGATTCGTGGGGGCCTGCTTTGCCACTTCAGGAGGGAGAATGACATACCTGCCAAAAATGAAATTGGAATCGATGTTCAAAAACATGACAAATCCATCTCTAGATTAATCTCAACTTGGTTTCTTCTGCCACCCCTGAAAATTTTCAGAAACAAAGAGAAAGTGAGAAGGAAAGAGGGTTTGAATTTTGAATAGAATCAAAGCATGTTCTCCTTGGATAATCCCTTTTTAATCTGTTTATATTCTGCAAATCCTATGTTGTTCTTTGCTTCTCATTGACCATTTCATTTTAACTGGAGATGGGGAGGTGGTTTTTGCTTTTAGGGTTCAAGAATAAATTGATTTATTTTATAAATGTAGTTTGGTTAAGATAAGGCTGGAAGGGTTGAGGCTTGAGGGGAGGGGCTAGAGGGTTTTGGGGGTGCATGGCTGGGTTGAGTGGTGAATAAGGAGCGGGTCATACACTTGCTCGATGATGGAGGGGAGAGAAGAGAAAAATGAAGTTTTGAGTATGAAAGGCATTTTTGTCAACAAATGAATAACTGACATTTTCAGTTTCCAATTAATGGCTTGAGTTTGTGTGGCAATTAATTTGGAAAGCAGGGGTGATATGTGTAAATAGTGAAAGTTAATGTGTGAAAATGGATTCACACCTTACCTTAGCGGAGGTACCTGTAAATTTTCCTCCCCTCTCCTTTCATATTTTTGGTTTCTATAATTAAGAAAATGCTATCAGGTTTTTCTCAAATATATGTATACTTAGAAGATGAGTCACTGGAAGTTTATTTTCATTCTTTGAGTTACTCTGTATCTCTGATTTCTGTGCAGATGATTCCAATGTTCAAGATGGAACCTGCTTCCTCCAAGAATACATGATTCCAAGAAACTCAACTTCCTTCTGTCTATATGATACACGCAGTTTGTCAGATAATTCAGCTGATAACTATGAGATGCTCAAGAGTTGGATCACCAAAGGTGTTCGTCATGGAGAACTAATTATAAGGTTCGGTTGTTAACTTCATGCTAAATGGTTAGAAAATTTTGAGGACATTCTTGAATTCTACCACTTAAGTGGTTTGTAAAACAGGGATTCAGATTGTCCTAGGATGAGGGAGAGCATGAAATGCAAGGCACGCCAGATTCACAACTCATCCAGCGAAAGAAGGATGATTAATTTTGTCATATTTGTTGTTAATGGAGTTTCAGTGTTGGAAGCTATGGGCAGCACTGGCAATCAGCAAGATACTCACGTGCTTACTGAGGCTTTCAGTTGCCCATACTTGTCTTTCAAAGGTTTTAACTTCTCCACATTCATGATAATTTCATGGGAAGTATGTCTACTTTTCATGTTTAGTAGATATAGTATATCGACCACATTATTGCGTTGCCTCTTTTACATTGTTGATCAATATTCTGGTATAAATTTATTTTTTATTTTTATTTTTTTGGGTTTAATGTTGCATGTGTAACCTAAGTAAATTGTATATCTGTTTTCTGCTTTTTTTCTTTACAGAATATTTGTTTTAGCCTAAATCATTATATGATTCTATGTCCAGCCTGTTACTTATCCAAGCTGTGTTTCTTTCCAAAGTAATAGTAATTTTTTAATAATGATGATGATAATAATAATAATAATAATGTCCAATATAATAATCTCAAAATCCTTCCAATACATCTCTTGCACTAGTCCTAAAGATTTCAGATAGACTGTCCTATGAATCAGTTCACATGTCACATTTTTAGTCATTCTGGAGAATGATGTTTCATGTCCAAAAAGTTTCTCCAGCTCTTCAGTTAACAGGTAAATGGCTTGTCTGTCAAGTTATTCTCCTTTTCTTTGTTAAGGGTACAATTGTCCCAGGTGGTAAAGATCTCCTTGGTTGATCTAGGGTACACCCAAGTACTATTGCTATTGCTGATTCCCTGGATTTAAATCTATGATTTATTCTTTTCCGAGTTCTAAAGTCCTGTTATCTGATGCACATACATATGAGTTATTATGTACACAGGTATCACCTTTGCTGCATGAAAACCAGTATTTGGCATAAACAAGACCATAAGAAAAGAAGGGGGTGGGCTGTCCTCATCTTCCTCTGTTTCCTTGTATAACATCTTAGAGAATGGATGTTTACCAAAAAAAAAGATAATGGATGTTAAAATATAGCATTTTCAAGTTATCTATTTTTTCTTTTTCCCTCTCCTCTTAGTGGAAACTTTAATTCTAACAGTTTATGGCAAGGGATGGCAGTTTTGATGTTGGCAGTTGCTCAATGCTATTTGCTGGATGTGCTCTTATATCCTGAAACTCACCAGGAGATATTACTTTGATGTTCACCACTATAGCTGTGTTAGTTCCTCTGTTTTAGAAAGAGGGTGCGTTCTAGTTCTCAGAAAACCCATCCTCCTGAACAGCTCTTTCATCTTTCATCAAATATAGAAGGATAAATAGTTGTTTTTCTTGAGGACTGAATATTCTCTTGCTAGAATGTGTGACAGCATTTTTATGGTCTATCATTTTCTGAAGAATGTGTGACAACATTTTTATGGTCTATCATTTTCTGGTGATTTTTCTTCAAGGTAATTTTTTTTTAGACATCACTTTGTTTGCTAGAAAAAAGGGGTGGAAAAATAAACATGTGGGACCTACATGTTGTGGGGTGGGGAGTAGAAAAGGAAAGGAAAGGATTTTGTGGAAAAGTTGTAAATGTGGGTCCCACATTTATCATATTCTTCACTTTCTCACAAAGTTCCACTAATTTAATGGGACTTTAAAAGTAGGTGGGGTGGGAAAAGTTGGGTGCCATATCAATAGACAAGATTCCTTAAATCAAGGAAGTTTGCAAGTTATGCTTTTTTCTCACCCCACTTCAAATTCTTTCAAACAAACGATACTTTAGTGTAGAGGGCTCGGGTTTTTACCATTAAACAGAAATATCTGGATTTGACTTCCACTTCAGGTTGTTGGAAGTATGAAAAGGTGCTTTCTTATCTAGAACTGGTTTCAATGGCAAGCAAATCTGCTTGGGAACTGTACATTTTGCCAATCAATGTGCTAAGTGCCTAGACAAGGCTGGAGAATGGAGCTGCTTATTAATATATTTAAAGTTACCTGGAAAAAGCTAGGGGATGATCTTTTCTTGTAGTCTTTTCCTATTTGGAAAGTTGTGACGGATCGAGGAACATAACTTTTTCCCCCCTCTAACAATTGAATTTCCGTTGAAATCTGGTAAAGTTTAAGACATGTTGGAAATCATGGAGAGACCTAAGTGATTATGGTTAAATTATAGATAATATTAATTTAAGCATGGATGTAGGACGCTTGGATGCATTTGAAAGCCATACAGAGTGCCTTTATTAATCAGACTATAGTTTGGCTATGTCATGTTGGCACTTAAAATACAAGTGCAAGAAATACCTAAAAATTAGATGATTTAATGATTTGGGTTAATTTGTGTTCCCTTTTCACTAAAAGAACTCAATTGATATTTTCTTGGTACTCATTGTCATAGATATATGTTGCTTCCTTCTTTTGACTTCTAGTAATTGATGTTATACAATTAGCTCTTGCTTTCTGGTGACGTGTTTTTACAATTCATTTCTACAGATGCTAAGCCTGTTGTTGTTGTTACACATGGTGATATACTTTCCCGTGCTGAACGTGCGCGTGTCCGCATCTTTTTGGGGGAGCTGCTGCACATTCCACCAGATAAACAAATTTTTGATATTCCAGGTGACTTACCTTCTTTCACTTCTGACAAAATGGACCTGATATGGACTACAAACATTAAACGCTCCTATTTGAATTGCAGAGGAAGATGATGCCACTGCCAAGTTGTCAATCCTAGACATGCTAACATATGCCCTTGAGCATGCTGATAGGAATCTTCCTTGTAAAGACAGGATTCGTGAGAAGGTTTGGTTTCCCCCCCTAGCACCAAGATTTAACAGTAGGTTTGGGTTTAGAAGGATTTTTGACATCCTTACAGATACTGCTTCGTTTATCCTTGTCAGAACTTATCCAGGTCACCAGTATTGAGTTCAGATCCATACTAACTATGACAACCCACTTGCAGGTTGTAATCGTTCGAGTGGCATTTGTGATGGCTTGTTTCTTGTTAATGTACTTTGCTTGGAGATTGGCAAATATGATGGTGATGAAAGCCACATACCCTAAAAGTTCACCTGAAATCCACATAGAATGGCATAAAATCCGGCATTTGTGGTCTTGAGATACCTGCAGAAGGTTTTTGGTATCTTAGTTCCCTATTGTTACATAGTGAAGGTCATCCATCATGATGGACATTTTGCATACATGATCATTTGGTACAACCATTGTCTTCATTGCAAATATGTACTGATAGTTGGACATTGTAGCTTCATGCAAGTTGGGTTCATATGATATAATAAGAAAGCGTGAGATTGTCTTCCATTGGTAGTCTGCTTGTGATGTGCAACTGATAAAAATGTTTTTACTTTCCTTCCAACTAAACACCCAGTTGACAAGTTCTTTTCTTCTCATTTGGTTCATTCCACTAAATCATTCCACTAAATCATTCCGAATGCCAAGTAACTCGCCTTCCAAAACTGAATGGAATCCATAGAAAGCAAAGATGGTCTGAATTGGTTGCCCATTTTCCTTTCAAAAAATCCACCCAAGACCACCTTCATGACAGATATTGAGTACCAACCACAACCGTATTTAACACTTGAGAGCAGAATGAGGGTTTGTGGTACCCATTATCTTCCAATGGAGTTCTCTGATTGACCATGAGGAACTCCTGATGGGCCTTACACGCAACTTCTATCACTTCTGATGGTCTACCCATTTTGTAAGAGTGCTGCACTTTGCTGAACGCCAAGAGAGAAAGGTCCCCCAAACCAGAACTCCTGCGCAGAAGAGCAATGAAAGAGTACATGGGTCCTCGATTCTTCTTGCGGTCCACCTCTGATACAGTTTCCATCTTTAGATAAATTCCTTGGGATCTGATCCTTGGTAAGGTGTGGCAATTCCAAATAGCATCCCATGTTTCTGCCTTTGTTGTTTGTCAAGATCTTAAAGTAGAGGAGGAGGGTTTGCTGTCAAGTTCTCTATCTTTCTCTTCTTTCAACATTAAGTAAGCGGACTTGACTGCAAATTTGCCATCCCTGGAAGGATCCCATTTTAGACAATCTTCAAATGGTAGGCATGACAAGTGGATCTTCAATATTGTTGGGTCCGGCCCACTTAAACATGTGGGGCCCAGGATGTTTTAAGTGAATCAAAGCAAATAGGTTTTTTTTTTTTTTTGAAAAATCCATTGCTGCCTCAACCAAGCAGCCGCAAAAACTGAAACAGAGAAGGGAAAGAAAAAGTCGCAGAAAGAGGAGAGAGAGAGAGAGAGAGAGAGGCGTGAGGTAGAAGAAGAGTGGGTTTTCTGATATTTTTCTGGCGAATCCGACGGTGATACGTTGTTGGAATGAAGTGATATTTGAAGTGAATAGTCGTGGCACCTAGTTCTTCATATCCAATGGTCAAAATATCATTCTACCATAGTTATCGGGAAGCCTCTCTGGTGACTTCTTTCCATTCTCTCTAATTTCCATTTCTTTGATGATGTGGTTGTGACTTTGTGTTCATTTAGTATAATCTAGAGATGAAATATTGATTGTATGCCCATCATTAGTGATATTAGAAATTTGAGTAGACTCCGATAATGGTCTCATGGTTTTTTCCTTTGCGGGTTTTTCTACTTTAAAAATTATTGTGTGTTTGTGGTGGTTTGATTGTTGAATGCTTAATCCATTAGTGTTGTATTTGTTACTTTAATTTACACTAGCATATTGTTTAACCTTCCATCAAAGTGGTATCAGAACTTGGTTGATAGTTGTGTAAATTAAAATGGAAAGTACATCAAGTACTATGATTAAGCTTAATGAATCAAATTGGTTGATTTGGAAGCCTAGCTATGATGGAAATCTCTTATTTTGTAGAGATTTATATGAACATGTTGAAGGTGATATTAATCGATCATCAAAGATGTATGAAGCTGAATGGACCAAATTAAATAGGAAAACTATTGGCACGATTTGACAATGGTTGGACATTAGTATGTTTTTCATCATGTTTCAAATGAGACATCGGTGGAAGAACTTTGGAAAAAGTTGGCGGTCTCTATGAGAGGAAAACAACTGGCAATAAAGCTTTTCTGATGAGAAAGCTTGTTAATATGAAGTTGAAGGAAAATACTTCAATTATTGAGCACTTGAATGAATATCAAAGCATAGTGAATCAGTTGAGCACAATGATGTTGAAGCTTGAAGATGAATTGCAAGCTTTATTATTATTGAGTTCCTTACCAGATTCTTGGGAGACTTTGGTTGTGTCAGTTAGCAATTATGCTCAAAGGATAAACTATCAATGAACATGGTTAGTAGTGCATTATTGAATGAAGAGACAAGAAGAAAATCCATGGGTTCAAATGATGCACAAGCACTTGTCACAGAGAACATGGGGAGGAGCAAAGACAAGTTCAAGAAAGGTCGTGATAAAAGCTAAGAGTCGTGGTAAATCAAAAGATAGATAAAAATCTAGATAAAAATTCAAGTGTTACCATTGTGGCAAAAAAGGCATATGAAAAAAAATTGTAGAATTTGGAAAAGAGAGCAGTCAGAAGAAAGATGATAATAATAACCGCCTCTATAGCATTTGATGATGCTTTAGTTCTTCTTCCTATTGTTGAGGATCAATGTTTACATGTGTCAAATCACTAGGTTGAGTGGATTATTAACACAGAAGCTTCTTATCATGCTACTCCTATTAGGGAGTCCTTCATTAAATACAAAGCAGGAGACTTTTGGAACTATGAAGATGGGGAACACTAGTGCCTACAATATTGTGGGTATTAGTGATGTTTGTATAGTGACAAACATGGGCTACACATTCACTTTGGAAGATGTACGGCATGTTCCTGATTTGCGTCTCAATTTGATCTCAGGGATTGCCTTGGATAGAAAAGGATTTGAGAGTACCTTCAGTAATGAAAGGTGGAAGCTCACCAAGAAATCATTGGTGATTGCTAAAGGAGATGTTTGTTGCTCTTTTTGTACAAGACAATAGTGAAAATATGTGAAGATGGATTGAATGAAGCAGAGGATGATTCCTTACCTGATCTATGGCATAGGAGACTGGGTCATGATGAACACATTTATGTGTGAAATCTTATGGCATAAAGCATGCATTTTACACACTTAGAGTGGAGTTACCTTGGGTTTTATGTTGTTTTTGCAGATTTTAGGACTTTTCAATATTTAAGCAAATATTTGAAGTTTTGGGTATGAATCATGCAAATTTTACTCGTCAAGAAGTCCATTCAAATTCTCAAATACGAAAAATGGATCTGATCTGGAGCATGATGGGCTAGAGATGTGATTATGGGCAACTCCGAAATATTTAAGAGATAAAGAAGGTAAATTTGATCTACGGCTGAGATTATAATTTATCAATCAAATCTACAGAGATATTATTGAGAGCATCCAAATGGAGAAAAGAGTCCTTGCATACCTCAATATCTTATTTCCTATTTGTGAAAGCAAAAGAGAAAAAAAGAATTATATTCAAATAAGGAAGAAGGAAAAAATCCCGTTTTTGAATGTCTATGTTCAATTTTGATCAAGCCCTTTATCGAATGGTCATCCGGTGTCCGATCGAGCTGATATTTGGAGGAGAGCTTCACGACTTCTTGATCATCAAATCCAACGGTGGAATTGTGCATTTGATATCTCTAAGTTAGTACGATTAGTACACCAAAACCCTAATTGGTTGAGTCAGATAGAAACCCTGAGTTTGATTCAAATTCTGTCAAGATTCATATCCCATGTAAACTCTATAAAAGGAGAGGAGAGCATACTCCATCAAGGGAGAAGGTATTTTAGAGCTTGGTAGAAGCATTCTTTCTTCTCTCTTCAGTTTATTTAGGTTTTCTCTAGTTTTCTTTGCTTGCATTTGTGAGATTTAAATTTCTTGATTGAATTTTTAGGTTTAATTTTTCTATGTAATGCAATTCAAGTTCAAGTTTCAATTCAAGTTTTAAGTTTTAGGATTTGTTTTTCTCTGGGTCTAGCAATTGCAGATCTAGATCTGGTTGTTAGGGTTGGTTGAGATTCGAATCGTTTGTTCAATTCGCAAGTAAGTAATCTTCTTTAATAATCTTCTCTCCTCCCTCCATTCCTGCTTCTATCTACCCCTCCATATTCTTAATTTAGGATTTAATTTCAGTATTTATTTATTGTTCTCCCTTCCCTTGGGTCCTTGATCAAAGATGCCTATAGTCATGCCTCTTTTTGGTTAAAGTTTCCCTTTCCTTTTATTACTCTATTATTTACTTTCTGCAATTTACTTTCAGCATTTATTTATTTTTCTCCCTTCCCCGGGTCCTTGATTAGAGATGCCTATAGTCTTGCCTCTCTTTGGTTAATGTTTCCCTTTCCTTTTATTGCTTTAATTATTTCTTTTCTGCAATTTCTTTTTCTCTAATATCATTTCCCCCGATCGGTGGACTATAAGCTACGGCAAATGGTCCACGGTCAAAGTCATTATAATTATACTCCCCTTCCCTAGATCCAGAACTGACACTCGGATCACTTCCCTTTTATTTTATTTATTTATTATTCGCATTTTTTCTGCCTTTATTAATTATGCATTGATTATGCTTGCTTTAATTTTCATTTCAATTCGATCGCATTAGATGTATACATTAGGACCGTTCATTTAGTTTAATCAAGTAATTAACAAATTTTAATCATTGCACTCTCGCATTATCATTAAGAAGTTAATTCTAAAGTGGCATATCTCCTTGAGATCGACCTGTTAGCTACACGATACCGTGCGCTTACGGTTACTTTTAATTTCACAAACAGGTCACATGAGTGACAAGGGGCTATAGGTTCTAGCAAAGAAGTCATTGATTCTTCTTGCCAAATGTATGCTTTTTAAATCCTTGTGGCTATTGTTTATTTGGTAAACAACATAGAGTTTCATTTCAAAAGCATCATGGTAGGAAGTCAAATTTATTAGAATTGATACATTCTGATATTTGTGGTCCATTTGAGGTTCCATTATTAGGAGGTAATAATATTTTATTACTTTCATTGATGATGCATCACGAAAGGTGTGGTTGTTTTTGTTGAAATCCAAAGTCCATGCACTCCATTATTTTCGGCAGTTCCATGTTATGGCCAAAAGATAAACATGAAAGTTTTTGAAATGTTTCTGCACTGATAATGGATGAGAGTACACATCAAAAGAGTTCAAGAGCTATTGTTCAAGGTATGGCATCAGACATGAGAAAATAGTTCCTAGAACCCCTCAACACAATGGGGTAGCAAAGAGATACAATCGGACCATTGTTAAGAAAGTGAGATGTATGTCGAAGATGGCTATGTTGCCAAAACCATTTTGGGGAGAAGCAACTAACATTGCTTGTTCTCTAATGAATAGGTCTCCATCAACTTCCTTTAAAGTCCGATATTCCAAAAAGGGTGTGGAGAGGGAATGATGCCTCCTATTCTCATATGAATGTGTTTGATTGCAAGGCATTTGCACATATACCAAAGTAGCAAATGTCAAAGCTTGATGACAAGGCGGTTCCTTGCATATTCTTGGGATATGGAAATGAGATCTAGAAAATAAGAAAACTCTTAGAAGTAGAGATGTAATATTTCATGACGCTGAAAATAATTACACACTTTGATAAGTCTGAGAAGCCTACTCATATTGAGAATGTTATGTTTAATCCCACATCCATTCCAGGAGGAGAACCTACTCATGAAGAACAGTTGACCTTAATGATCCAGAGATTATGACAGATGACTCTATGGATCATGAGAATATTGAGCAGGGGAGAGCAACCCCTACAATAAGAGGTTGTAGAATCTCAAGTGAGGTGGTCCACAAGAGAGCGTAGACCAACACAAAAGTACCACAATTATGAGTATATTCTTCTTACTGATGAGAGGGAGCCCGAAAGCTTTCAGAAAGCAGTGAACCACAGTGATAAAATTAGTTAGATGAAAGCTATGCAAGAAGAAATGAGTTCCTTGCATAAGAACCATACTTATGAGTTGGTAAAACTTTCTAAAGGTAGAAAAACATTGAAGAACAAATGGGTATACAAGATAAAGAAAGATGCATCTGAGAAGTTAGTGAAGCACAAGGCTCGTTTGGTGGTGAAAGGGTTCGGACAAAAGAAGGGCATTGACTTTGATGAGATCTTCTCTCCAGTTGTAAAATTGACATCCATTCGAGTCATTTTGGGTTTAGCAACTAGTATGGATCTTGAGCTTGAGCAGTTAGATGTGAAAATTACATTTATTCATGGTGACTTAAATGAAGAAATTTATATGATGCAACCAGAAGGGTTTGAAGTCAAAGGGAATGAACACTTGATATGCAAGTTAAAGAAAAGTCTTATGGATTAAAACAAGCACCAAGGCAGTGGTACAAGAAGTTTGACTCACTTATGGTGGCTATTGGTTATAAGAGGACTCGAGCAGATCATTGTGTATACTTCATAAAATTTCCAGATGGTAAGTTCATTGTTATTCTTCTTTATGTTGATGACATGTTGATCATTGGGCAAGATGCAGATATGATTAAGAAGTTGAAAGAATAGTTGTTCAAGTCCTTTAAAATAAAGGACTTAGGGCCAACCAGATAAATATTGGGCATGCAGATTGTTCGTGACAGGAAGGCTAGGAAGCTATGGTTGTCATAAGAGAAATATGTTGAATGGGTGATTACAAGGTTCAACATGCAGGAAAAAGAACCACCAAACAATAAGTTGGTGACTAAGAACCTGAAAAGCACTCCTCTTACCAGTCACTTTAAACTAAGTAAACAGTCATGTTCATCTACCAGTCAAGAGAGAGAAGCAATGCCAAGTATTCCTTACTCTTCTGCAGTTGGTAGTCTTATGTATGCCATGGTCTACACTAGACCAGATATTGCACATAGAGTTAGTGTTGTGAGCAGGTTTCTTGATAATTCAGGGAGAGATAATTGGGAAGTTGTGAAATGGATCTTCAGATATTTGAGAGGAAGTTCCAAATTGTATCTATGTTTTGGAGCTTCAGATCCAGTCTTGGAAGGGTAAACTGATTCTGACATGGCGGGTGGCCTTGATTGTAGAAAGTCAACTTCTAGGTATTTGTTTACTTTTGCAGGGGGAGCTGTCTCTTGGGAATCCAAATTACAGAAATGTGTGGCTTTGTCTACAACTAAGGCTGAATACATTGGCGCTGCAGAAGCAGGGAAAGAAAAGTTGTGGTTGAAAAGATTTCTCCAAGAATTGGGTTTAAAGCAAGACAAATATGTGGTATACTGTGACAGTTAAAGGGCTATAGACTTGAGCAAGAACTTTACATATCACTTTCACACAAAGCACATTGATGTAAGATATCCTTGGTTGTGTGATGTGGTGGAAGATGAGTTGTTGAAGATTGTGAAAATTCACACTGATAAGAATGCCTTTGATATGTTAATAAAGATTGTTACTCGAGAGAAGTTTGAGGTGTGTAAGGAGCTTGTGCACATGGATTTCAAGTAAGGAGTCAAGTTGTGGTTTCCTCCCTCATGGGCATGGAGGGGGAGATTTGTTGGGTCCGGCCCATTTAAACATGTGGGGCCCAGGATGTTTTAAGTGAATCAAAGCAAATAGGGTTTTTTCTTTTTGAAAAACCCATTGCTGCCTCAACGAAGCAGCCCAAAAAACTGAAACAGAAAAGAGAAAGAAAAAGTCACAGAAAGAGGAGAAAGAGAGTAGAGGCGTGAGGTAGAAGAAGAGTGGGTTTTCTGATATTTCTCCAGCGAATCCAACAATGATACATTGCCGAAATAAAGTGAGATTTGAAGGGAATGGTCGTGGCACCTAACTCTTCATATCCAACGGTCAGAATATCATTCTACCATAGTTCTCGAGAAGCCTCTCTGGTGACTTCTCTCCATTCTCTCTAATTTCCATTTCTTTGATGATGTGGTTGTGACTTTGTGTTCCTCTAGTGTTATCTAACGATGAAATATTGATTGTATGCCCATTATTAGTGATAGTAGAAGTTTGGGTGAACTCCGATAATGGTCCCGTGGTTTTTTTCCCTTGCGGGTTTTTTCACGTTAAAATTTTGGGATAATTACTATTGTCCCATTGTACTCTGATTTTATTACTACTTTATCCCCTCTACTTTTTAAAATTGCTAATCCAACCTTTAACTTTGTCTAAAATTACTAATGCCCCCTTCCATTAAGCTCAGTTAATTTACTAATGATGTGGCATCTATATATTTTTTAAAAAACCCAAAAATAACCCTATAATTATTTCTTTACTTATTTACTCTTTTGCAAGTTATAATACTATCCTTAATTAACTATGGAGAAAAATTAACTTTAAATTAATTTTTCTTTTCTAAAAAGAAACTACCGAATAAAGAAAAGACTTGATTTTTCTTCTCTAAAAAGAATTTGCCGAATAGAGGAAATATGTGATTAAATAAAACTTAAAATATAAACTAAAATATTAGGAAATATCAAATGTAATTCAAAGTTGAAATTTGAAAATCTCTTAATATATGCTAACCATTGTACAAAGTGTGTGGTCCCACCAAAGCCAAATTTATTGTAAAATATAAGATTTTAAGGATATAATTGATATTTAATATAGTTTCTAAAAATGAGGGTAATGTCATATTTTTTAAATTCTTAATTTTAATGAAGGACAAAATAGACCTTACATATTTGATGTTAACAACCACTTAACATAGTTAGAAGTGAGGGGGGCAACAGTAATTTCATAAAGAAAGAGGTTTTATTAGTAATAAAACCAAAGTACAATGGGGCAATAGTAATTATCCCTAAAATTTTTTGTGGTGGTTTGTTTGTTGAATGCTTGATCCATTAGTGCTGTGTTTGTTACTTTAATTTACATTAGCATATTGTTTAACCTCCCATCAAAGAATATTGCCTCCTGGTTTTCATGATTAAATAAATCCCTTATAATCTGCTGATTCCAAGTGTGATCCATGGGGTTAATCAACTCTGAGACCAGGACCATATTATAATTAGAGGGCTTCTCTTGAGTAAGTCTAAAACCTGGTAGCAACAATAGCCATGCATCTTCCCAGATCTTACTTACTTTTTTGTTAATCTGTGATGCATCCCTAGAGGTAATTTAAAATGGGTTGCAGCAAAATTTGTTGTTGGCAATGAAACAACTTTAATGAGAGTTACTCTCCCAACATGGGAGAGAGAATTTTGAGATCAACACATCATTTTTGCCGAACACAGATGCCTGATTGCTTGGCATCTTTGCCCACCATTCACAAGGATAGTGTATGTCACAAAAGTCACACTGCATGGTCAGATTCACAAATCTACTAAGGGGACCCATCTTGCCCATCAATCTACTAAGATACGACCACTCCACCCTATTGTACACATGCCTCATATAAAGTTTTAGTGCCAAAACACCTGTCTTTTGCTTCTTTCTTCATTTGATCCAATGGGAAGCCTCGTGCGCAGTGAATATATTATCTGAGATTAAACGGTTTGGCACAAAAGCTGATTGGGTTGGCAAGATCAACTTTGGCAAAAAAGAAGCTCTAGTCTGTGAGGAATAAGTTTTGTAATCACCTTTGCTGCTATGGCGGATGATGCTACCATGGAAGAAAGCAATGTTATAATCTCCATGGTTCAACCATTCAACCTTAGATTTATCAACTCATAATCTCACACGCCAAGCATTTTGTAAGTCCTTAATTTTCTTTTCTTCTTCACACAAACCAAGGGATTCTAGTTGGCCTTGAAGTGTTCGGAGATGTTGTTCAGGAGTCTGTACTTTTTGTTGTGTAAATCCAATTACTGCTACATTCCAAACTTTTGGTTCCTCCAAACAAAGAGAAAGTTTATTGAGTAAAGGATTAGGAGTGTTACTAGGGGTACTACGCCAAGAATCCTCAACAACCCTTTTGCAATTTGGGTGCCAGAGATATAATAAGTGAAAAGGGAATGGTTGAATACCCCTCCTGGTTCTTTTGTTTGTGTCCAACAAAATTGTATTGTGATTTGAACCCATAGCCGCAAAAATCATAACTGTTACTTGTGGAAAATGTTGCCTTCATTCCAAATTTGCTAATGCTTAGTCTATCCTGATCCTGACATTGTCACCTGCTCGCCTACTATTCAAGGTGTGATATATCGCCTGGTTCGCCGGGTTCGCTACCAGCGAACCGGAGTGATATGGCAAAATATCGTTCAGATTTCAGCAATATTTCGCCCCCCCTAGTTCGGTAAGTTTCGTCCCCAATTTTAGGGATATTTTTGGACATTTTGAGCCCGTAGTTGATGCCTACCCTAATTTGATGTCAATATGTGATAAATTTGAATTATTTCCTATAAATTCTTCCACTTAAATTCTACTGCCTAGCCACATTTAACATGTTACCTTTTGAGGCCTAAATCATTCGGACATAAGTGGAATGATTACCCGTTCACTCTGAAGATTCTATTATAAAATCCCTTCATAATTTAAATTGTTTCTATAAATTATTTCATGTATATACTCTTCTCTAACCACATTTGGCATGTTGACTTTTGAGGCCTAAATCATTAGAATATAATTGGTAAGATTGCTCATTAATCTTGAAGATTTTGCTATAAAATGTCTTCCTAATTAATTTGAATTATTTCCATAAATTATTCTATGTAGATTCTCCTCCTAATTACATTTAGCACATTACATTTTGAGTCTTGAATCATTGGGATAGAATTGGTAAGATTGTCCATTGATTCTAAAGATTTTGTTGTAGAATCGCGAGAGAAATTGCCTAAAATTTGCAAGAAATAGCATAAAAATCGCAAAAAAAAAGTAAAAATATTGATTTATTCGAATTTTCCGATATATCATGAGAAATGGCGAGAAATTGGCGATATCTCGCTGATTTGAGTTTCGCCCTGAATCTAAACCATTGAATTTTGGTGATATATCGCCAAAATTCGGCCATTTTTCCTTCCTTGCTACTATTAGACCATGTATAAACCATCGTGTTGGGGTGTGGGCTTAACTAACATTGGTCCTTTATCTGGGCCCATATTCATTCAAGATATTTAGTTAGGGGTATTACTGACCTTTACCATTGTGAGAGTGATTAAAGATTATGATTTTATATTATAAATAGTTTATTGGGTCCTCGTAGCCGTCATGTGCAATATTTGGGTTTGAGGTTGTGTTCACACACTCTTAAACGAAGGATTCCAAAGAGTGAAAGACTTTTCCTTTCTCCCGATTTCTTTGAGATGGTGGGGATGAGTTATCGGGTAGTCATGCTCGTCCGTCCTTTTGCTTGGATGGTCAACCACCCCTATTACCATCAAGATTAATAGGATCAACATGCTGGTTGGCCCTCGGCCCTGCCACTTGTTGACGAATACTTGATCTAATCAGTTTGCTTAGATCTAGGATTTGTTTGTGCAATTCATTAAATTGACCAACTGTTACGAATTGATCATAGATGTCTACTGGGACATCTTGATGAGGAACTTTTTCAATTCCCAAAGGAGTATCTCTCTTGTTGATTTCTTGTTCACCTTAATCGTCTCCCACTATTTTCCCTGATCTGGTTTGCATGATGAATTTTTGATCAGGTTTCCATAGACAGCGCTAATTGATGATATGAAATCCTATTCGACTGTCCAAGCTCGGTTCCTACAAAAATGTGCTCGACCTTATTGGTCAAGGTATGCCTCCGATGAGCAAGTCAGTCATGAATCAGATAACAATGGGCTAGAAGCTCAACTACTTTTAGAATCCAAAGTAATTGCTTTTACCAGAAAAGCTTACCTTCCTTTGCACGCTTGTGAAGTTTATATAGCTAAGTTGGTAGAGTTCGATCAAAAGTCAAGTTGTAGATAGAGTGGGGAACCCGTCTAAAGATAAGAGTATTTCACCTCACTACAAAGTTTATCCCGAACATCCTAGTGGTTGAAGTGCCATAGATAATTAATAGCTTGATTACTTAACCTTTACATTTTCCAAGTGGTCGAACCGGCTGTTTGGTTAGTTCAATGAACCAAGTCGAATAAGTTTTCTTAAACCGGTCTGACTAGGGGCGGACCTACAGAGGGGCTGAGGGGGCCATCCCCCCCCCCCGGATTTTTAGAAAATAGTACTAACGATAACATCCTTATTTTCTATTTTATATAAATCCGTTCCTCACAGGAAAGCATTGCCCCCCCCTGGATACGGGGTATGTATTCGATTTTTAGAAGATAGTACTAATTCCTTTATTTTTTCTATTTTTATATAAATTTTTTCCCGGTTTTTCTCTTCCTACATGTGAAATGTCATTGTTTGCCCCCCCCCCCCATATTGAGAATAATTTTCAAAGGTAAAATAATGGATATAAACGTCATCCCTAAATAAAAACTAACTCCTCAATCCCTAAATATTCTCTCCTCTCTTCTCTCTCATATTTTCTTCCTATATATTCTCTTCTCTTTCTATAAACGTGGGTTAAGGAAAATTTTGAAAAAAAAATCTTATTAGGTATTCAAAATTTCATTTCTAATTAAAAACTAACTCATCGATTTCTATTTATTCTCTCCTCTCTTCTCTCTCATCTTTTCTTCCTATTTATTCTCTTATCTTTCTATAAATGTGGGTTAAGGAAATTTTTGAAAAAAAACAAAATCTTATTTAAGTATTAATTCATTTCAAATAAAAAACTAACTCCTTTCTTCCTATTTATTTTCTTCCCTTTCTATAAGCGTGGATTAAGAAAATTTGGAAAAAAATATACTCCACAATTAGGTACTCTTTCTCTTTCTCAATTTATTTATCTTTTTCTCCATTTTTTTTTGTTATTCTTTTTATTTGATTTTATATTCTATGTTTCTTTATTTCTTCTGCAATTTTTGTTATTTGATTTTGTATTGTGATTTGTGAATAAAAGATATCTATAGTTAGTAAGGTAACTACCATTGGTTTGCATCTCTTAAAAAAAAAAATTTGGTTTACATCTCCTGCCAAAGAAAATTTTGGCTTGCATCTAACCTTTTAGGGTCGAAGTCATGTGTATATATATACCAATATAAGTGCGTGGGTGACATAGCACGCAGGTATGCGAGAGCCACACACAGACGGGAGTGAACAAATCATTTAGCCTCCTCACCACTAAGCTTTGAATACGTGAATTTTTTTTTTACCACATGTGCGTGTGTGAATGCTAAGCACTGGTCTTTCGGTGATTAACATAACTAGATTCTGCCTGAAAGACGTGAGGGTCAAGTGACCTAAGACGCCGTGGTAAGACACATAAAACTTTTAATCTTTTTCAACAATTTTAAACGGCTATTACTCTGAATCCTTCGGTGCACCATCACATGCCTAGCTTTTATATTTCAGAATTCTATCAGAGCCAATGCCTAGCCACAACCAATTGCCCTAACGCACAAAGCAAGTGGGACTTATGATGGAATTTAGGACTAGCACACCAGATCTTAATAGTTTTCCAAAATTAAACTGGTCTTACAGGAGGAATTTATGCTAGATTCGTCCTTGTAACAGTAATTAAAACTTTGTTTTAAAGATTAGAAAAATGAAAACCAACTATCTATAAGAATTTGAATTTATAGATGAAATGCATACCACCTGTCACCAAATATAGCGGCAGAGCTGACCATTTTTTGGTTATGTGGTCTAATGAGATGCATGAAAAATTATCGAAGGGCCTAGGAGATGAAAGAAGCACGACTGTAGGCTATTCATCCCAAATCCAAATTCTTGTAGATAGTTGGTTTTCATTTTTCTAATCTTTAAAACAAAGTTTTAAAATTATCTACACCGGCATAAATTCCTCCTGTAAGACCAGTTTAATTTTGGAAAACTATTAAGATCAGTGTGCTAGTCCTAAATTCCATCATATATATATAAAAAAAAAAAAAAAAAAAAAAAAAAAATCTATATATATATATATATATATATATATATATATATATATATATTGTATTGTTGTTTTAATTTACCTATAGTTTGTGGGGAAAAATATCATTATCAATAATTTGTTTTGTTTTGTTTTTTTGGTTTTTTTTTTTTATTATTATTTTTAATTTTTTATTTAATATGTGTGGACTCCACAAAATATATGTGGGCTATTCTCTATAATTTAGAGGTGCGATCCTCAATAGGATAAGGGCCCACACAATATGTGTGGCAAAAAAAACATTAGTGCTTCCCCAATGAGAAGGTTATCTGGCTTTCATTCTTCGCCCCCCTCCCAATATTGAATCATGGGTCACCACTGTATTCGTTCCAATCATTAACAATTTAGGAACTAGATTTCTTGTTCGTTTGATCCATTGTTTTGACTAAAGAAATATAATAAACTTCACATTTTTGAATGAATAATAATTTTTTGCGTAGACTTAAGGGTGTTATCTAATCAGGGGCGGAACCAAGGATTCAATAGGGGGCGAATAATGGAAGTCCAGATTAGGGAAGCACCAATGTTTTTTCGCTATACATATTGTGTGGGTCCCATTAGGATGATTATTTTATTATATTAAGGAATACACTTATATATATTTTGTGGGGCCCACATATATTTGACAAAAATAGGTAAATTATTGGTAATGGTATTTTTTTTTTTCAACAAGATATAGGTAAATTAAAGCACAGTTAAAAAAAAATACACATGACTTCAATCCTAAAAAGTCAACTGCAAACAATTTTTTTTTTTTTTTTTTTTTGGCCGAGGTCATCCGCCGCGCCACGTACCCTCGGAGGTGAGCTTTTAAATTAATGCCGTGGGGCAACCCAGACCTCCCTAGGAAGTTGGGTCGAACCCTTAACATACCACCTTTGGCCAAACAAAATTTTTTTTTTTAAAGAAAGAGATGCAAACCAATGGTAGTTACTTACCTTACTAACTAAGATATTTTATTTATAATATAAAATCAAATAACAAAAATTGCACAAGAAATAAAGAATATAAAATCAAATAAAAAATAACAAAAAAAACTGAGTAAAAGAGAAAAAAATAAAAATAAATTGAAAAAGAGAAAGAAAACCTAATTGTAGAGAAGATTTGTTAGTATTGATTCCCAAAATAGACAAACCCACCTTTGTTAGTATTGATTCCCAAAATAGACAAACTTGAGAAGATTACACAATTCCGGCCTATATCTCTCTGTAATGTCAGCCTCAAAATTCTGATTAAGTTGATAACTAACAGATTGAAGGAGTTTATGCCTAGCCTTGTTGCACCCAATCAAGTCAGTTTTGTTCCTGGAAGGAATATTCAGGATAATATCATTGTTGCACAAGAACTTTTTCACTCCATGAAGCGAAAAGGAGGAAAAATCCATCAGATGGCTATTAAAATCGACTTGGAAAAGGCATATGATCGAATCCGGTGGGAATTTATTCTGATTCACTCTTGAAAGCAGGATTACCATCCAAACTGGTTGATGTGATTATGATGTGTATTATAAGTCCTACCTTTAGAATTCTCTGGAATGGGGAAGGTACAAAAGAATTTAAACCTTCAAGAGGAATTCGCCAAGGGGACCCTTTGTCACCCTATTTATTTGTCCTTAGCATGGAGAGATTGACCACGATCCAAGATGCATTGGGTAGGGAAGTGGATCCGGTCGATTCGTAAAGGGGGATGGGAATCTCCCATCTATATTCTGATGATGTAGTTCTTTTGTAGAAGCTTCCTAGAGCAAATTACCATTGTGAAGGAATGCTTGGATAAATTTTGCAATGCATCGCGAAGCAAAGTGAGCATAGAGAAAACCCGTATTTCTTCTCCAAAAATGTAGAGAGCCGAGAGCAAAGGAGATTGCACAAAGAAGCGGCTTTACCAGACGGATGATTTGGGCGGATATCAGGGGTACCTATTCACTATAAAAGAGACAAGAAAGGTAGTTACTAATACATTATTAACAAGGTATCAAATCGGCTCTCCAAGCCCGCTTCCCTAGGACGAATCTGGTAAAATCAGTGTAATGACTATACCTTACACTCGATGCGACGACTTGATTCCAAAAGGGGTCCTTGGTGAAGTTGAAAAACTAACTCGAGCCTTTATATGGGGCGAGTCAAATCGAAAAAGAGCACATCTTGTGAGTGGAATGAGATATGTAGACCGAAGGTGGAAGGCGGTTTAGGCTTTAGGAAGCTTCGGGTGATGAATGAAGCCTTTATCATGAAACTCGCTTGGGGGTTAAAAAGCAAAACTCACTTTGGTCAGCAGTTCTTCAAGATAAATATGGATCAAAAAGGCGAAACATCCCTTTAAAGCAACCTCTCCCGATTCTCCATTGTGGCGAGCTATCTACGAGTTGAAAATAGAATGAAAGAGCTTTGCAAAATAAAAATTGGAGATGGAAGGAACACTTGTTTACGGACCCGAGTTAGATATAGAAGGTAATTTGGAAGACCATGTGATCTCCCATGGCGGTGGGAAGTCGTTAACCAATACTTGGAAAATAATGGCATGGAATGGACAACAAAAATTGAGGGATACCTCCCTACATAAATCTGCACCAAACTGAAGGATATCCCACTTCCCTCTAGTAACAATGGATCTGATGTGATGTCTTGGATCCCATCCACCGAAGGTATTTTTCGATACACTCGCATATGAGACATTGATAAAGAACCAACCAGCTGTAGATATGGGAATATTCGATGAAAAATTTTGGAATACTTCTTGGAAACTTCATCTTCCAAACCGATTTTGCAGTTTCTTTTGGCTAGTTGTAAAGAATAGGTTGATGACTAATGCTAGAAAGCGCCACTTGCATCTTCAAGATAATGATAAATGCAATCTTTGCATGACAGAGGTGGAAGATGTATTACATGTATTTAGGGATTGTTGCTTTCAAGAAGCATTTGGAAATGTATGGTTAAACCACGAAATCAAATATGGTTTTTAGGTGCGAAAAGCAAGAATGGATCTATGCCAATATGGGTTTGCGCCAAATGGAGCAACGATGGCCCGAGCGATTTGTGTGTACCCTACAATCTTTGGGGATGGCGAAATCGAGATATCCATGAGCTAGATTTTCACCGGGGAATGGTATGCTCATTATCGAAAAATTTTATCGAGCCAATAAGGAAGCTTGGACAACATGCCGAAGCCCCGTTCTTGATCCAAGTAAAGAATTGGAAGTTTTAGGGTGGACATGCCCTAGAAGAGGATGGTTTAAGTGCAACACGGATGCGGAAAGTGAAGGAATGCTACGCCAATAGCGGGGTGATTCGGGATCAAGAAGGCCACGAGAGGAGGATTTGCTACAAGATTCTCATGCCATGTAATAGAGGCGCGCGCAATCAAAGAAGGGGTAAAGGTAGTGTTGGATATGGGAGCAGGCCACTCCAAATAGAATAACGAAGGCCAAAGGAACGAAGTAACGAGAAGGATCGATGGGAAGATTTGTCGAAATTGAAGCAAGGAGGCCATGTTAGATTTAGTCATGTGAAGCGCAAAATAATAAGGCGCGATTGGTGTCTAAGAGGCGGCTAATTGGAAGAGATGATCCGGTCTTTCAATGATCCCCGAGAAATGAAGACATCCTTAGAGAGGATTGTCTCAAGAGTTGTGCTCTAGTTTGATTTGTATTGTTTTTTGGGTCTTTTGACCCCGTTTTGTAACCAAAAAAAAAAAAAAAAGAGAGAAGATTTTTTTTCCAAAATTTTCCTTAATCCACGCTTATAGAATAAATAAAAAGAAATAAATGAAAGAGAATAATTAGAAAGAATAGAGGAGAGAGGAAAGATGAGATATGAGATAATAAATAGGGATTGAGGAGTTAGTTTCCATTAGAAATGACATTTTGAATATTTAATAATATATTTTTTTTGAAAAATTTCCCTTAACACACGTTTATAAAAGGAGAATAAATAAGAAGAAAAGATGTGAGAGAGAAGAAAAGAAGAAAATATGTGAGAGAGAAGAAAGAGGAGAATAAATAGGGATTGATGAGTTAGTTTGCATTAGAAATGACATTTTGAATATTTAATAATATAATTTTTCAAAAATTTCCCCTAATCCACGCTTATAGAAGGAAAATAAATAGGAAGAAAAGATGTGAGAGAGAAGAGAGAGGAGCATAAATAGGGATTGAGGAGTTATTTTTTAACTAGGGATGACATTTATACCTATTATTTTATATTTAAAATTTATTCTCAATTTTGTGGGGGCCAAATACTGATATTTCTGAGAAAATAAAAAAACTAGAAAAATAAAGAAAATTAATATAAAAAATAAAAAAACTAAGGAAATCATAAAAACATTTAAAAATCCGGAGGCCATGGCCTCCGGCCCCTTAGTGGCCTAGTGGGTCCGCCCCTGCATCTAATTCAGGTAGCACAGATAATATCCCCATCCCAAATTTTTCGCCAACTAACTGCCGGAAGTTTGTTAAGAAAAGAAAGAACAAGTTCAGGTAAGGGGGATTAAAAATTTCCTAAAATAACGAGTTTCCTTGTAAATGAACAAGTTCTAGTTAAAGTTTGTTACATTTTGCGAGAAACGATGAATAGATTAACGAGTTAAACTGACGAGTTTCCTTGTACTTGAAGCTTGAAACCGTTTTTGAAGGCTTGATTTTATATCTGAGTTCAACACTACACGTGTACAGCCACTTATAAAATATCTCAAGACAAGGAGTCTCTGAGAATCCATTTACGTACAATACAGTTTCTTGGTGACGGAACTTCTAGTGCTGTGCTTACCTGCAATTTTCCTTGTTTGAATTGAAGGAGCAAAGGAAGCAAACATGGGCGGTGGACCTCTCTTCCAACCTGCTTGCACTAATATTTCTTATTCCCAAGCAGAAGCCGCAGATACCTCGTTAATGGATCGAAGTGGTGATAACCTTGTTGTTTTCCCAGCAACCAGCAAACATGGGTTTGTTTCTTTTTATCTTTTTAATCCCTTTCTTTCATGTAGCGATTCCC
This sequence comes from Hakea prostrata, assembly GCF_041222555.1. Taxonomy (NCBI): domain Eukaryota; kingdom Viridiplantae; phylum Streptophyta; class Magnoliopsida; order Proteales; family Proteaceae; genus Hakea; species Hakea prostrata. The sequence goes on from NC_142603.1 coordinate 39,413,894, forward strand.
CATTTAGGTTTTAGGTTTTCTTTTGGTTTTGGGTTTGTTGGGTAGGTGTGTGTCTTACTCCATTTTATTTTCTGTGTGTTTCAGAACTCCATCTCTTTTGACTGATGAGGAATATGAAGATATTGAAATGACTGCGACAAAACAAGAGATTATTGATAATTTGGATATTCAATCTTCTTTGAAATCTTTCGATCGTACCATGCTTAAGAGGAAGAAAAGGATGGATAAAAACAAAGTCTGGTTAAGTTACCTTCGTTTGGAACAGCGAAAAGGTACCCTAGAAGAAGTGAAGAACAAAATCCTGAGGTATTTCTTGGATGCATGTGTTTGTTCTTGGACTTATTTCTTGCTCCTCTATTTTTTTTGTAGTAATTAAATCAAACTTGAGGTTTGTCACAGTAGGATAGCTGTCAAATTAGTAGATGTTCTTGTTTTGTCTAAAGCCTTGTTTCCTCTAAACTAATTTATTGAACCATATGCTGATAGTTTTTGTCAAAGTAGTAGATGTTCTTGTTTTGTCTAAAGTTGGTTGATTCCCAAATATGATTTTCCATGATCGAATCTAATTTGCTTTGTATAGCTTTTGTGAAACACTACATCTTGAGATTTGATTGTCACTGTATAAGAGAAAGGACCCTTGTCAACAAGATAGACAAAATGCTTGATCATTATCATGCAACGCTTGATTTTTTATTCCACACATCATCACCAAATATTGAAATGTCACTGCAATTTTTGCTTTTTAACAGAACTGATTTAAATAGAACGCATGTTCAAAGAACTGTATGATGTTGTTTTGTTCAACAACTTCATCTGTGGTTTTAGTATCCATAAACTGATATGTGGAACTATGGTTTACATACTCAATGTGTACAGAATTGAGAGCCCATAGATCTAACTTCCTTTTCTTCGGTTCCAGAAATGCAAGCTTGATTAGGCAGCACCAAATTGCTAGGCTTTCGACCACTACACAATAATTTATAATGTAGGGTACCCATTTTTTATGGGGAACCCTATTCAAGATATAGCAAGCACTTAAGATAGCTTCACCCCCACAAAGCCAAAGGTAACCTACACAATACTAACAAATAATTTGTCGATCTCCTTCAAAGTTCAATTCTTTCTTTCAGCAATCTCATTAGATTCAGACTGATAAGGAGCTGATGTCTACCATTATCCTCAGAGAATTAGAAATAATTAAAATACTCAGAACTTCTATCAGTTCTCGACCTCTTTATTCATTTGATTCCTAACCTCTGAACGGTAAGACTGATTCATCTTTTGATCTAAGAGAATAAACCATGGAAACTGAGAACAATCATCACTAAAACTCACCAGATATCTTTTACTACCTTTAGATTCAAAGGACTTGAAATCACATAAGTCACTAGTAAGATCAAGAATATGACTGTCCTTTGAATTGATCTATGTGATTTCTTGGCGATCTTAGCCTTTACACAAGTAGGGCATTTTTTGGTAAGTAGTTTTACAGAATCCCCCATCATGCCTAACTCACATAGTCTTGAAATACATGGATTATTTTTGTGCTGTAATCTGCAATGCATTACATCAGCTCTTGGCTTGTCTTTTATTATCTTAGAAATGCTTAATACCGATGCACCATCACTAAGATGCCCCTTACCTACGAAAGTGTCATTCTTGACCATTACCACTTCCCCAGACTCAAAAGAAAGCTTCATTTTCACTTTATGAAGTGAGGAACAGAGATGAGATTTCACCTTATGTCCAGTACATGGAGTAAACGTCATTCAACATAAAGATCCTTCCAGAAGTGAGCTTGAAGTTGACCTGCCTTTGGCCAATAACTTTTGTAGTATTCGAATTCCCCATAAAGACTTGCTCATCAGAGTTGACAACAGAGTAATTAAAGAACGAATCATAGGCTCTACAAATACCTAGTGGCTCCCATGTCAATCACTCATCTCAGTGGTTTCTGAACCAAACAGATTTCTATTGTCACTGCTTAACATATTTCTTCAATCACATTAGCCTTTCATTTCACAGATTTTGTCGTTGTTAACCTTAAAGCCTTTCTTGTACTCACCTTGCTTCCTTGATCTAAAAAGGTTGGGCTTCCAACCGGATTCTCACCTTTGTCCTTTGCATGGTTCCTCAGTTCAATTTTGACTCTGACCACCACTTGATCAAATGCCCATTCCTTCCTTTTGTGCATCATGTTCATTTTGAATTAATCCCAAGAAGAAGGAAGCTTCTCAAGAAATGCACTGGTCGTAAGTGCATCCGGTAAAATAATTTTCTCTTTAGACAGATTCCGATTAACAGATGGAATTTGTCTATCTGAGATGAGATGCTTTCCCCATCTTGTGTTTGAAAGTTAAAGAAGTTGGTCACCGCCGCATACTTCTTTGACCCTGCATCCTCCAAGGTGTACTTCTTAATTAGCGTCTAACATTGTACAACTCAATTGATAGTGCATTCAGGATCTGATTTTTTGCACTAAGAAATCAGCCTCAATCCATGCAAGTCTGTTTGCATCTACAGCAAGGGTTTTGGTTCAAACAATACAAATGTTAACTCCAAGTGCATTAGAGCAGACAGAAGCATCTGCCTCCGCCTCTTGAGTAATATCTGTTGAATGGATCAATCTTGTTAAACTTGAAGACATTTTTCAACTTCTCCACAGAAGGTTGGAGAGTGGTAGCACTAGGAGTAAGTTTGGTGGCAATATGGAAATCAACAGAGCATCTTTACCTTTTCCAGCCATGGTTGAATGGAAGTTAAATAACAAAATGTTAAAAACCTTGAACTTGTAGTGAATAAATACAATCCAGGCCCTAAAAACAGTTTTGAAACAATAGAACCTATTTTGGTACTAACTGAAACAGCAGTTTCATAATAACAGCAAGTATGAGTACTTATCTACTGATATAAACCAAAGTGAAACCAATAAGTCATTTTCTCCAAGCAGCAGTATGCATAAACAGGCACAGTTGATGCTCCCTCTTCTGTAATTCGGGTTCACTTGCATATACACCTCCAAGATAAAAACAATTCTTCAACCCTGTAGGATTGCAGCTTCAAATGAGACCACCCACTAGGAAAAGCATGCCTCTTCTTAACATTTTGATTAATGTTTCAAAATTACACGAGGACTAAGGCTATTTAGATGAGCCAAAGGTTCTGGAGTGGATAAGGTCACGGTACATATTTGTTATTTATGTAAGACCACATGTTATTATTCATGACTTGATTAGATTTGACTCATCTGTGGTCCAACTAATCCTCCTGGATCTTTAGGTCAGATTGATATTCTTCCTTTGATACTTGGGTTGGCTTGCCTGAGAATGTACCTATCCTTTGCTCTTGGGCAAAACAATCCAACACCGACTCAGATATATGTTTGATGTCACATTTTTGTTGTCTGCATAAGAGCTTGTTTGGCCTAGTGACATTACGCTAGTTAGAGTGACCACATTTCAGTCTTAAAAATTTCTTGAAAGGTTATTTTTATTTTATAATAACATAAATGTTGTCTCATCTCCTTGCAATGGTTAAGGAAACAAGTTTTGCTGCTTATGATAGTTTGTTGATTGTTTCTACAGTTGGACTTGCACTAGCCCCTAACCTATTATTTCTCCTCTATTGTAATTTAGTTTTCTTTTGGGTTCCTTGGGTGGAGCAAGAGGATAAGTGTACAATCTTGGGTTGGACTAGACCTTGCTGTATAGCATCATTCTTCATTCTGCAATAGTTAAATAAGGGGCTTCATTGTATGCTGGTGAGGCAATAAAACCTTAAATTTGAATAGCAACTTTAATATGATGTGGTGACGGTTGTTATTACAATTTAAAAAATAATCATAGTTTTGGGTGGCTTTATGTTAGTATCATGCTCTGTTTAAACTGTTTACTGTTAATACAGCTACTCCCCTGGAGCATGGATTGAGAAGGTAGGTGGTCTAAGGAGGAGTGATTTCAAGATACCAAAGACAACAACACTCCTTGTAGTCGGTCCAAGACAATCTGGGAAGAGTAGTCTTATTAATAGAATTTATGGCGTCTTTGAAGATCACAAATTAGTGAGGGCCCAAGTGTTTCGTGAGTTTTATCCACATTTTCCATTTTTTTTGTTATAAAATTTTCATCTGCATGATATCTTGAATTTTAATTTGAGCTGTTTTAACTTTCGTTAGCCTCTTCTTCTTATTATTATTTTTTATTTTTTGGGGTGGTGGTGGGTGGGGTTGTTCTATGTACCTCCCATATGGTAAGGTGTAATTCTATTTTCACCCGTCAACTTTCAATATTTACATGGACCACCCGTACTTTCCAAAGTAATTAACATACAAGCCCAGACTATTAATTGTCTCCGTTAGTTGCAAATGGTGATTATATTTTGGTCTTTTTATGTAAAAAATGCCCTCATCTTGGTGATAGTGATTACAAGGTTAATTATGTATAAAGAAAAAGAAAAGCAAACCCCTGATCTTCTTATACAAGAATGATGCAGTATCAATAAACTGGTCTAATGGGTTTTGGTTGAACTTGAAATAGAACCAGTCCAAGAAGGGTTGGAATTAGTTAATTAGTTTTTTAATTGTTTAGTCTTTTTACATAGGAGTGAAATTTCAGTTTGAACTTTTTTTTTCGTTTTTTTTAATGAATAACTAATAATATTGATGAATCGAAAACAAAGAGAAATACAAAGAGGGAAAATGGGGGGGGGGAAGCAACTAGTCAAGAGGACGACTGGAAAGAGGATCTAAGACTCCAAGAACTAACAATCAACATATTCCTTGGAGAGTCAAAAACAGGGGGTGGGGGAACTTCTCGATCTAGGCCAAATAGAAGCAAGGGCTAAACTCCATAGTAAAGAAGGGGTAGGAGAACAAAAGGTGGTTAATGTCCTCTACCGTTCCAACAAAAGATACAGCTAGGATTGGCAGGGATGTGGTGACTGAGGAGGAAAGATTGTGTAGAAAGGGCTAGGTTAAGGGATCTCTAGAGGGTGAGGGAGTGGCGGGGGGAGGTGGACCTAAAGAGGTTCCAAGTGGAGGCGGTAGTGAAGGTTTTAGTGTGGGATGGGGACCAGATAGTGGAGTCAGAGGCAGTGGATGAAAGAGGGGGGGGGGAGGGAGTTCCAAACTAGTGTGAGACTAGGATGTGGAGAAGGGGACTAGGAGCCATTAGAGATAAAAGAGGAGAGAGGGATAGCTTTGGGAATGTGGGAATCATAAATAGCTCAAGACCCAAAAGAGAGAACAAAATACCCATCGGATGACAGGGGTCAACCCATAAGGAAGTGGAAGATCCAGAGAAGATTTGGATAGAGATTGCAGGGAGTGAGTGAGGCCACAAATATAAGAGCTTTTTCCAAAGCCAGGAAGAGGTGGAAAGGACCGGGGCAGTCCAAATGGTGTCCCCTTTGAGGAGAAAGAGCAGGAACATAGAGCATGTTTTAAGGAATCCGAAGAGTTTAAGGAGGCATTAACATCATTCCTACGGTCCCAGACCCCTTCCGTTTAGGCCCAGGTGGGCCCACCGAAAGGGTGGAGAAAACAAGAGGTTTCTTGGCCCTTCCAGAGAAAATCAGAGAAGAGGAATTTCATGGTAGATTTGGGGAGAGGGAAGATACCACACCAATAGAGATAGGAAGATTGGAGGACAGAGGGAATGAAAACCACTCAACCAACAAATGAGAGGAATTTACCTTTCCAAAGTTGGAGATTTTTCTGAATGTGGTCATGGATAGAGGAACAATGGTGATGAGTGAACCTAGGGAAGACCAAGGTATCACAGGGTAGGAGCCAAGATTGAATCTAGTGAGCTAAAGGAGGGAGGAGCGGGTAGAGTTGGAAACGCCTGAGAGGAAGATTGTGGATTTATAAAGATTGACTTTTAGACGAGACAGGGATTCGAAGAAAGAGAGGGTGGAGAGAATAGAAAAGAGATAGAGGTGAGGTCAGCTTTGGAGAAGATCATGAGATCATCAAGGTGGGTGAGCTTGAGAGCTTTACACTTGGGGATGTGAGAAATGAGAAGTTGATCATTTTTGGATTGGAGGAGTCAGGGAAAGGACTTCCAAAGCCAAGGTGAAGAGATAGGGAGAAAGCGGGCATCGTTGACAGATTCCTACTCAGGAAGGGAAGTAGCTAGCAGGGGATGCATTGGTGATAATAGAGAAATGGGAAGTAGAGATGCATATCTCAACCAATAGACAAAAGGAGGGAATCCCATGGTAGAGAGAACCTCACTGATAAAATCCTATCGGATGGAGTCAAAAGCTTTATTGAGGTCAACCCTTAGGAGGGTAGCTAGGGAATTGGAAGAATTATCAAAACCTATAACAATTTCTTCACATAGAAAAATGTTGTAAGAGATACTACCGCCGGCAATAAAGGCTGACTGATTGGGACTCACAAGGGAAGGAAAGACAAGCTTGATTTGATTGGAGGATTTTGGAGATAAACTTATAAAGAAGATTGTAGAGGAAGATGGGGAAAAATCCAAGAGAGAGGAGGCTCTAGGCTTTTAGGGATGAAGCAAAGGAAAGTTTGGTTATTGGAGGCAAGCTAGGAAGGGCTGAGGAAGAAGCTTTGAATAGCATGAACAAGGTCATTCTCAATGAAATTCCAAATAGCAAGGAAGAAACCCATACTAAATCCATTAGGGCTAGGGGCATGATTAGATTTATGGGAGCGGATGGCGGAGATGATTTTCTCCGAGGTAAGGATGGAGTGAAGAGAATCGAGGGAGGAGGGGTCAACAAACTCATTTAAGGTGGAGGGTGGAAGGGGAGGCCTAAAGGGAAGGGAGGAAGGAGAGAGGAGTCTTGAGAAGAAGGAAATAATTTCATTTTTAATACTAAGAGAAAATGGTAGAAAACCTATTGAGACCAAGTAGACTGAATAGTGGAAAGGGAGGAAGAGTTAGAAGTCCACATGTCAAAGAATTTGAAAGGGTTGGGGCCAAAAGAAGGGAGATCTAGGAGATGGAGGTGACAAGGGGAGTGGTCAAAGAGAAGGGGAGAGGAGAAATGGGCATGGGAAGTAGGGAAGTGGGAGATCCAAGATTCATTTTCCAGGAAGTGATCAAGTTTTGAAGCTATGTGAGCCTCGCCACTTCTACGGTTTTGCCAATAGAGACGGTGGTCGAACCAATGAAGGTCTAGAAGACTCGCATCCTCAGTCCATGAATTAAAGGCTTCAACAGCCGCAGGGTTAGGGAGGCTACTCCCAAGCATGGAGGGGGAAAGGGAATGGAGGTCGTCCCAGAGAGAGGCACAATCCGAGGAACAATTGAAGCCATAAACGATGTTGAGGAAGAATAAGGGGGTCAAAGGAGAGGAAAGATGGAAGTGCATTAGTTGGGGGGAAGAGAAAAGGAGGGAATGTTGGAAGGTGGATGGGTTCAAAAGAATCCAAATGCAACCATTAGGGGAGAGAGAAGAGTTAGATAGAAAAGACCAAGAAGGGGCTATAGAGGAGGCAGTCCGACAGGCATTGTCACTATGGACATGGGTCTCAAGGAGGGCACAAAAAGATGCTTTTGATTCCCAAGAGATTTAACTTCCGCTTGTTTTGCAAGGGAATTAAGACCCCTAACATTCCAAATAAGAATATCACACATTTAAACATTATTTGGGGAGGGCATCAAAGGAGCTACTACCGCGCAGGGGGGGGGGGGGGCCTTGTATTTCATTTCACCGAGCTGTGATTATCACGATCTGAGAGATTAGTTGAGTGTTACTTTGGAATCAGGTTGTGAGATGTCTTCCCCTACCTCTACCTCTACTTTCTTCCTTGTTCTTCCTATTCTTCTATCTTTTTCTATCATGGCCCACCAGGGAAATGAATAAGATAAAATTATACCAAATAAATAAGCAGTCTAAGTTATGACAGTTAGCCACACCACGAGATGAAAAAACGAAGAGATGAAACCCTAAAAAAGAAGCTGTGTAACAATGTTATGGAGTACTAGATCTCTATTATAGAAAATGAAACTGGCAAAGCAAAACCCAAAAAGAAACCTTGAACAGAATTATGGTAACTTCCAACACTAACAAATTCAAAACCCAAACCATGTCTATGTTCTTATCGAGGTGAAAAGATTGAGAGAGATTCAAGATAGAGGCGTTATTGCAATTTAGAGTAAAATTCCTTTAACTTTACTAGCATCAGTTGCTGTGAGTAATTCTCTTGCTTCTGCTGGTAGTAAACTGGCCTCCTAAAAGAGCTTAGTCGTGGCTTAGAGTGATTGCTCAGAGCTGTGGCCCCCAAGACCCATCCACAGCTCTGCTGAATGCTAATTGCTTTCCAGTCATTCGGAAATCCCACCGAAAACATAAAACTAAACTTCAAGTTTTGTTAAGTTCACCAAGAATCTACTTCGAATGCAATAACAAGATTTGTTCTACTTACTTTCAAAGAAGGTGATTCGCTTTGCCACTTCAGGAGGGAGAGTGACATACCTGCCAAAAATGAAATTGGAAGTGATTTTCAAAAATATGACAAACCCATCTCTAGGCTAATCTCAACTTCGTTTCTTCTGCCATCAGAAACAAAAAAAAGTGAGAAGGAAAGAGGGTTTGAATTTTGAATGGAACAAAAGCATGTTCTCCTCAGATAATCCTTTTCTTATCTGTTTATATTCTGCAAAATCCTATGGTGTTCTTTGCTCTTATTGAACATTTCATTTTCACTGGAGATGGGGGAGGTGGTTTTTACTTTTAAAGTTCAAGAATAAATTGATTTTCTTTATAAAAATAGTTAGGTTTAGATAAGACTGGAAGGGTTGAAGGCCGGGTTTTGGGGGTGAAAGGCTGGCTGAGTGGTGATTAAGGAGCACCCTCATTGACTTTCTTTGATGATTAATCAGGGGAGAGGAGAAAAATAAAGCTTTGAGGGGGAAGCGCATTTTGGTCTACAAATGAATAGTTCTGACATTTTCAGTTTGCAGTTAAAAGCTTGAGTTTGTGGCAATTAATTTGGAAAGCAGGGGTGGTATGTGTAAGCAGTGAAAGTTAAATGTACACACCTTACCTCAGGGGAGGTACCTGTAAATTTTCCTCCCCTCTCCTTTCATACTTTTGGTTTCTTTGATTAAGAAAATGCTATCAGATTTTCTCAAGTAAATATATCTACTCAGAAGATGAGTTGCTGGAAGATTATTTTCGTTCTTTGAGTTATCTGTATCTCTCATTTCTGTGCAGATGATTCCAATGTTCAAGATGGAACCAACTTCCTCCAAGAATGCATGATTCCAGGAAACTCATCTTCCTTCTGTCTATATGATACGCGCGGTTTGTCAGACAACAACCCAGCTGATAACTATGAGATGCTCAAGAGTTGGATTACCAAAGGTGTTCGTCATGGAGAACTAATTATAAGGTTTGATTGTTTACTTCATGCTAAATAGTTTTTCAAATTAGAGGACATTCTTGAATTCTACCACTTAAGTGGTTTGTATACAACAGGGATTCAGATTCCCCCAAGAAGATAGAGAGCATGAAATGCAAAGCACACCAGATTCACAACTCATCCAGCAAAAGAAGGATGATTAATTTTGTCATATTTGTTGTTAATGGAGCTTCAGTTTTCAGAACCCTGAAGGACAGAACTGCCAATCTGCAATATACTGACATGCTTGCTGAGACTTTCAGTTGCCCATACTTGTCTTTCAAAGGTTATAACTTCTCCACATTCAAGATAATTTCATGTGAAGTATGACTACTTTTTCATGTTTAGTAGATATGGTATGTTGTCCACATTATTGACATTGCCTATTTACATTGTTGATCAATATTCTTAAGAATTTTTCTTTTTGGGTTTTATGAATGTTGCATGTCTAACCAAAGTAAATTGTAGATCTGCTTTCTGCTTTTCTTTTCTTTACTGAATATTTGTTTTAGCCTAAATCATTATATGATTTTATGTCCAGCCTGTTACTTATCCAAGCTGTGTTTCTTTTCAAAATAGTTTTTTTTAATAATGTAATAATAATAATAAATAATAATGATGATATACACATGGACCAAGTGTATGATGAGCTGTCCACATAAGCATTCGTCATTAAAGAAAAGAAATATCCAATATAATAATCTCATATTAACGAGTTAAAATCCTTCCCACACATCTCCTGCACTAATGGTAAAGATGTCCTCATTTGATCTAGGGTGCGCCCAAGTAGTGTTGCTATTGCTGGTTCCCTGGATTCAAATCTGTGATTTATTCTTTTCGAAGTTCCGAAGTCCTCTTGTCTGATTTATGCATCATTTTGTTTGCTAGATAAAAAAATTGGAAAAAATAAACATATGGGAGTTACATCTAGTGAGGTGTGAAGTAGAAAAGGAAAGAAAATGATTTTGTGGAAAAGTTATAGATTTGTTTTCTGTTTTTTTCCTTTACAGAATATAATTTGGCTATGTCATGCTGTTGGCACTTATATTACAAGTACAAGAAATACCTAAGAATTAGACGATTTCATGATTTGGGTTTTTTTTTTTTTTTGTTCCTTTTTCACTAAAGACTCATTGATACTTTCGTGGTACTTGGTGTCATAGTTAGATGTTGTCTCTCTTCTATTTATTTGACTTCTAGTAATTGATGTTATACAATTAGCTCTTGCTTTCTGGTGATCAGATCATGCTTTTACAATTCATTTCTGCAGATGCCAAGCCTATTGTTGTTTTTACACATGGTGATCTACTTTCCCGTTTTAACCGTCTTCGTGTCCGCATCCATTTGGGGGAGCTGCTGCACATTCCACCAGATGAACAAGTTTTTGATATTCCAGGTGATTTAAGTTCTTTCACTTATGACAAAATGAACCTAAACTACAAACATTAAACACCCCTATCTGAATTGCAGACACTGATGATGCCACTACCAAGTTGTCAATCCTGGACATGCTACAAGAAGCCCTCCGCCATGCTGATAGGAATCTTCCTTGTAAAAACAGGAATCTTTACCACAGTTTGCAACTCTCTGGCAAACAAGCTGTAGTCGTTCGAGTGGCTTTTGTGATGATTTATTTCTTGTTAATGTACTTTGCTTGGAGATGGGCAAATCTGATGGTGATGAAAGCTACAGACCCTGATAAAATTCCCTTAGAATGTCATTATATCTATGGTGATCCCATAGCATGTTATGAATTCTATCATTCGTAGTCTTGAGATACCTGCAGAAAGTTTTTGGTTCTTTAGTTCCCTTTGTTTCATTGTGAAAGACATCATCTGATGAACAGTTTGCATACATGATCATGTCGTACAACCATTGTCTTCATTACAAACATGTTAGCCTACTTGAAGTCCATGATAGTAATGTACAACTGAAAATAATATTTTTACTTTTCTTCCAACTAAACACCCAGCAGATTACATGTTCTTATCTTCTTCATTTGGTTTAATTTTATATGGAGCCTTACTTTCTAAGCAGATCTCCTTTCTATGCCTCAATCCTCAGTATTCCCTTTAAGCAAGCCAAAATCTGGTGAAGGTATTTATGTTTAGGATTACATAATTTTAGAGCATGACAAAACTGGGAAGGACAACTCAGTGCCCGTTCTCAAAAACTTTGAAATCAAGAATGACGTTTCCATAAAACTTGTGAAATCAAGGTTACAAGAATCCTAAATCCAAGGAATGAAGATGGGCAACTCTGTCTCTGACAAATGGAAGGAGGACTTGTTGTGTAAGATATCATTTAGTCTTACTGCTATTGTTTGAGGATGATTCATTTCCATGAGGAATGATTTATAAAAAGGTGGAAATTGAACTACACTGCTCTAACAAAACAGAAGATAGCAGTGTGATTAATGTTTATTCAAAAAAATTCTTCATATTGGAATCTACCTTTGTGAAACACTATGATCTCTTACAAAATGTAGTAGAAACACTATTATCTGTTACAAAATGATTTAAGGATGCAAATTTTAAGGTTTTGAGCATTCAAACCATAGACTTCAGTACACTCTCTCACTTCCGCTCGCAGTTAGGGCTCCTCAGAAAAAGAAAAAAGCTCCTCAGAAAAAAAAAAAAAGATTTTAAAGAGACATTTACCATAGAAATTGAGGGCACCAAAAAGAGGAAAAGAAAATGTAATTTTATTTAGAAAATGTAATTTCATTTTAGAGTATGCCTTTTTTATAAATTTTACCTATGATATGTTTACGATTACCCCCTTCTAGATATTCAAATAATAAACTAAAGACATACCAAAATTGTTAAATTCTTAAATACCTTTACAAAGCCGAACACTCGATTAAATAGGTACAGGTAAAGAGGAAAAGTAGTCTTGAAATTAAACTTGTATTTACCATCTACATATTAATGTCCATTTAGAAGAATCTAGCTTCAATTGTTAGATGACTATCCGATTATCATCCAGCACATAACATTTAATCCGATAGAGAAATTATAGCAGAAAACCGATAGGCATATGGATCGATTCGGTCAGCTAGTGATCTATAATTATGATCCGATCCGATTATGCATGGTCCGTTTACACCCCTAGTTATAACAGTCCATGCATCCATAGAATATCAAGAATAAAATGCAAAAGCATCAATAAAACCACTTATATTACTTTTGTAGTTGATTGAAGCATAAACTACAAGTAAAATACTCATACTCATAAACAAAGGAAACACGTTTCATAAGCAGGGTTAGGAAATTTGAGAGGCACAATAATCATAATTTTCTAAACTATAAAGCCTCTTTTATCCATGTGATTAAATGTATACCAATTTGCATTTAAAGAACCATACTTGGAATACATATCATGATAAAATATCACTGGAAATTTTATAATTTCTAGTTTGATGAAGCCAAAGGATTTGCTAGAATGAAAAAGGATGAAACAAAATCTATTGGATTAGTGGTGGTTTAAAGTAGACTTACAAAAGCAAAGATTTGTTTGATATACCATTCTCTATATTTGAAACTGATACCAAAACCACTATCCAAATCCAAACGGCAAAAATTTATAAAGATACCCAAATACTAATCCAAAATTTTAACGGATAGTTGATAATTATTTAATCCAATAAATTATTCAATTATTGATTATAAATTATCATTTTTCAATTTCTTATTTCCAATTTCCGATTTTCTAGTTGCTAATTAAGTATGCTATACAGGTAACGTTTCATAAGCAGGGAAAGGAAATTTTATGCAAAACCGTTTTTTAATGTTTCTGTGCTAAAAAGACCGTTCTTTACTTGAAAATAGGCGTTTTTTTTTTTTTTGTTAAAAAAAAAGTTGGTGTTTGATAAACTTGTTCTAAGGCTTCAATTTGAACCAATTTTATCACTTCCGTTTCTGTTCTTTGGTAAAAACATCGATTATTTAGTATTTTCTATAAAAAGCGTTCTTAAGAACACTTTTCAACTAGTTCAGTTTTAAAAGAACAGAAAAACAAATCGTTTTATCAAATGTACATCTAATCCATAATTACTCAATATTGAAGAAATGACCATTTTACAAGCTTATTTTAAGAACGTTATCAAACGCGCCCTAACAGTTTCGAAATCCAATTTATCAATCTTTTTAGAAGGAAAAAAAAAGTTTTAAACAGTTTTTCCATAGTTTGGCCTATTGACTATGGATAATTGATGGGGGTGTAGGGGTGAATTCAGCCCATTAATCAGGTTCACTGGTTCAACTTTAGTGAGGGTCAAAATGTCACTTGTCCATTTAAAATTTAAACATCTCTCTAAATGGATACAATTTTAACCAAATATATCCGATAAAACCACGTGCAGCCGTTGCTTGCTACTAGTACCTAGTGATTGCGATTGAACCACATGAGCGGATATGAATCCAACGGCTGTGAATGAAAGTGCAAATATAAATTTTTTTATTTTACAAAATCTCAACTAATTTTTTGAAATTTACAAAAACAACTCCCTAGTGTGTTTACTGTTCACCCGACTGAGATGCACTAGTTTTAGGGCTTTTTGATCCCGCTTTCTTCTTCCTATAGGTCAATTGGTCAAATGAAATTTAAATGGAGATTGTACATGAAACCCTAGAAAAGAGAGAGAGATTGAGACGCACCACTCAAATGGGGAGATTGCCGGGCATTGCAGAAATATGTACTGCCCACTTCTATACATAAAGCCATGGGGCTTGGATATCATTATTCTCAGTACATTTCCTGTAGTAATGAAACTTGGTGATACAGAAAGAAAACCATTATATAATACTTACAAGACGATACAGTCTCATAGATTCACTTGATTGATATGATATTCAATATAAATATTACTTTAAACTTTTGCATATTTACTTGATTGGAGATATTGCTTCAACAGTATTGGGTTCAGATCCATACTAACAATGGCAACCTACTTGCGGGTTGTAACAGTTGGAGGAGTTGCCAGTTAATGTACTTTGCAAGGAGATTGGTAAATCTGATGGTGATGAAAGACACAGACCCTAAAAGTCCACCTGAAATTCACATAGAATGACAAAAAATCTGGCATTTGTGGTCTTGAGACATCTACAGAAGGTTTTTGGTTCCCTTTTGTTACATTGTGTAAGGACATCATCTGATGAACATTTTGCGTACATGATCATGTCATACAACCATTGTCTTCATTACAAACATGTTAGCCTGCTTGAAGTCCATGATAGTAATGTACAACTGAAAATAATACTTTTACTTTTCTTCCAACTACACCCAGCAGATTACATGTTCTTATCTTCTTCATTTGGTTTAATTTTATATGGAACCTTACTTGCTAAGCTGATCTCCTTTCTATGCCTCAATCCTCAGTATTCCCTTTAAGCAAGCCCAGAATCTGGTGAAGGCATTTATGCTTAGGATTTACATAATTTTAGAGCATGACAAAACTGAGAAGGACAACTCAGTGCCCGTTCTCAAAAACTTGTGAAATCAAGAATGACCTTTCCATGCATAAAACTTGTGAAATCAAGGTTACAAGAATCCTAAATCCAAGGAATGAAGATGGGCAACTCTGTCTCTGACAAATGGGAGGACTTGTTGTGTAAGATATCATTTAGTCTTACTGCTATTGTTTGAGGATGATTCATTTCCATGAGGAATGATATATAAAAAGTGGAAATTGAACTACACTGCTCTAACAAAACAGAAGATAGCAGTGTGATTAATGTTTATTCAAAAAATTCTTCATATTGGAATCTACCTATGTGAATGTGCAAGACCCATAGCTACATTGGACGCATGTATTAGAAACACTACGATCTGTTGCAAAATGATTTAGGAGTCCAGAAAACACTTACTAGTTAGGGTTCCTCAGAAAAAAAAAAAAAAAAAAAAAAAAAAAAAGTTTTAAAGAGACATTTACCATAGAAATTGAGGGCACCAAAAAGAGGAAAAGAAAATGTAATTTTCATTTAGACCCAGAGGTTTATTCTAAAATCATTTTTATTTTTTTTATACCAAATAAAATGATGGTTTACAATTACCTCCCTTGTAATATTCAAAATAATAAACTAAAGACATACATAATCTTTATGACTCAAATACCTTTACAACGATCTATTCGATTATATAGGTACAGTATAAAAAGAAAAATAATCTTGAAATTCAATCATATATACACACTTATTAACTTAGTTTTCTCCAATATCTTAGTCGTTTCAATTGTGATGTCTTCTCTCATCGAAGCAACATAACATTTAGACTGAGAAAGTATAGCAGAAAAAAGTGTGCAGCATATGGATGTTTTGGTCAAGCTAGTGTACATCTATAATCATATTCATACATATTATGCATGAAAAGTTTTTCTATCAACTTGCTCATAACTAAGGCATGTAATCAAGTGTAACTTTTTAAAATATCGATACACTATTTGCCCTCTAATATTGTGTCCCTTAGTGCAATATATTACGTGTGGGTCTCAAGCAGACTAACACTGTTAGCCGTTGTTAAATATATTCAAATTTCAAACGTAAAGGGACCAAAGTACCCCTTAGGTTATTTAATATATATAGTTTTAAAAAGACAATTAGTGTAGGGATGTTTTGGGCAAGTATACTTATAATCAAATTTCATAGATAAAATGCATAAGTTTCTTTATCAATTGCTCATAACTAAGGCATGTTATAGAAGAGATAAAACATGAATTCTATGTTATATATTTCTCTAATAAATGATAAAGACAAATAATACTTTAAATACGTCAATATAATAAGCAAGTTGGTTCATGATTTGATGAACATCATCAAAAGCATCCTAGGGCTCAAAGTGAACAATTGTAAGATTTTTAATATATTCATTAACATATCATCCCTTCTCAAATGATAATTTCACTAGGATGACGAAAAAAAAAACAAAAATTTGTTTCCTATAGGATTTTTATGTGTATTTTTAAATTTTTGTCTAGGGACATGTATCTTATAGTCTCCTAGGGTTAAATAAAATCAGACAAGCTTTACAAGAGAAGTTACAAAGGTAAGAGTCATGTCCTATTTCTACTCCCAAATAAAAAAAAAAGGCATACTCTAAAACCATGTTATTAATATCAAGAATAAAATGCAAAAGCATCAATAAAACCACTTATATTACTTTTGTAGTTGATTGAAGCATAAACTACAAGTAAAATACTCATACTCATAAACAAAGGAAACAAGTTTCATAAGCAGGGTTAGGAAATTTGAGAAGTACAATAATCATAATTTTCTAAACTATAAAGCCTCTTTTATCCATGTGATTAAATATATACCAACTTGGAATACATATCATGATAAAATATCATAGGAAATTTTATAGGTTCTAGTTTGAATGGAGCAAAGGATTTGCTAGAATGAAAAAGGATGAAATAAAATCTATTGGATTAGTGGTGGTTTAAAGTAGACTTACAAACGCATCAGATTTGATTTGGATATACCATTCTCTATATTTGAAACTGATACCAAAACCACTATCCAAATCCAATCTGACAAAAATTTATAAAAGATACCCAAATACGAATCCAAAATTTTAACGGATAGTTGATAATTATTTAATCCGATAAATTATTCAATTATTGATTATAAATTATCATTTTTCAATTTCTTATTTCCAATTTACGATTTTCTAGTTGCTAATTAACAGTTTCCAAATCCAAATTATCAATCTTTTTAGAAGGAAAAAAAGAAGAAGTTTTAAACGGTTCTTCCATAGTTTGGCGAATTGACTATGGATAATTGATGGGGTGTAGGGGTGAATTCAGCCCATTAATCAAGTTCACTGGTTCAACTTTAGTGAGGGTCAAAATGTCACTTGTTCTAAGGTGATTGAAGGTGAGGCCATGGCATTAAGAGAAGGACTTCTTCAATGTCTAGGTAAAGGCTTTTGGTGGGTGAAAAGCGGAGGTGGATTGCCAACCCTTAGCCAACTTCGTCAATGGTATAGCGGAGGTTCCTATATCCATTCACATTGTGGTTAAGGACATCAATTTCTTGGCCTCTAAATTCTTAGATTGTGTGTTTGTTTTTTCTCCAAGGGAGACTAACAGCTGTGCTGACTCCCGGGCTAGGATGACTATCTTTGTGCCGAGCGAGTTCACCTGGCCAAGGTCCACTTCTTGGTTATCCATGCTTTGTAACTCGGATGTTTGTGCTTCTTTGGTTGAATGAATTTGAATTACCAAAAAAAAAAAAAAAAGTCACTTGTCCATTTAAAATTTAAACATCTCTCTAAATGGATACAATTTTAACCAAATATATCCGATCAAACCACATGCAGCCGTTGCTTGCTACCAGTACTAGTGGTTGCGATTGAACCACATGAGTGGATATGAATCCAACGACTGTGAATGAAAGTGTAAATATAAATTTTTTATTTTACAAAATCTCAACTAATCTTTTAAAATTTACAAAAACAACTCCCTAGTGTTTACTGTTCACCCGACTGAGATGCACTAGTTTTAGGGCTTTTTGATCCCGCTTTCTTCTTCCTCTAAGTCAATTGGTCAAGTGGAATTTAAATGGAGATCGTACATGGAACCCTAGAAAAAGAGAGAGAGAGAGAGAGAGATTGAGACGCACTACTTGTTAGGGTTAGGGTTTAAGCACGAGGTTGCTTAAAGCATTACACCCTGAGTATCTAGTTTGGAATACCCAGACTGCTGCTTCCAGCTAGTATTTATAGAATAAATATTGAATTCTATTGGTAATTGGACTCTCCTACAAGGCCCATTACACCGTTAGATCGTAACTAATCTGATGGTTTATATTAGAATATAAGTTGAGTATGACCCAAATACCTCAACAATAAGCTGGGTATAACTTGAGTACCTCAACCTAATTGGGTATGACTCAAATACCTCAACAATCTCCTCGTATGTTCTACAGATGGCTCTAGGATTAGTCACAGAAATGTAATGTTAAAACTCAATACAGAATCATTCATAACTTTCCAAATTTAATAATATCCAATTAAATTCAAACGAATACTTTAAAATAGAATCATTAGTTTTATAATCAATATAAACAAAATCAAATCAAATTAAGGTTCTACATAAACTATTTAATTTGTATGGACAATTAATAGTTCCTTCTAGCCCTGAGCGATTTTACTCATCAAGTAAATTATCCTCGTCGAGCTCCATATTAAGTTGCTCTCCTCCATTTTCGTCATTTCCTGTAAATTGTCAATGAATTTCATAAGAATATGAATCCAATCATTTAGACAATATATATATATATATATATATATATATATATATATATATATATATATATATATATATATATATATATATATTAGTTTACTAAAAGAACTTAGTACATTTCCACATAATGACTGAAAGAACATTTGTATTCTCATCAAGTTTCTCTACAAGAACAAGATCTAAATGGTTTCTTTTACCAAGAACCATACCATGTTTCTATTTGGAATGTTATAATCATCTTGTCCAACATAGTTGTTGATTGTATCATCAAAATTGGAATGACAAATCTTTCTATGGAAGACATATCATCAGATGTGGAATGATATATAGATAATAATAACATCATTGAAAAATATTTAACAATTTTCATATTTTTTGTTTGGAATAATAAGGTAATCAAGCTTCATATAAAGGTTGCTACATCATCAAAGTGGAATGACTTCACAAAGCTTTATACTTTACAATCTTACTAAATTATCTGAAATATGTATATTGTCATGAATGCTAACAATGGCTAGATCATATTCGAAACACTTCAAAATAACATAGAATTTTGGATTAAGACCTACCTATGTGGTCTTTAACCCCATTTCCCCCACAGTTTTGAATGTTCGATCTTTGTCTAATCCCTTTGTAAGGGCATCTACCATGTTCTTCTTTGATCTTACATCAATCAAAGAGATCACTCCTTGTTCAATAAGATAATTCAGCACAGCCTGTCTTAGCCTGATTTGTCTCCTCTTAGTATTATAGAGTGAGTTATTAGCTATCATTGTCGTTGCTTGATTATCACAGAACAAACTCGAAGAAGTTACCTTCAAGTTAACCAATGGAATATCCAGGATCAAATCTCTTATCCACTCTGCCTCATCCCCTGCTGAGGCTAGAGCATATAATTCTGATTTCATAGAGCTCAGAGCAATGCAAGTCTGTCTCTTAGATTTCCACACAACAGCTGCTCCACCTAGTGTAAATATATAACCTCTAGTGGATTTGTTGTTTCCTATGTCTGAGCACCATGATGCATCAGAATATCCTTCCAAAATTGGAGGATGTCTAGTATAGCAAAGGTTATAGTTTGTAGTACCCTTAAGATATCTCATTAATCTTTCAAGGGCAGTCCAGTGCTCTGTACTAGGATTACATGTGAAGCGACTCAGCATGCTTACTGTATAGGCTATGTCTGGCCTAGTGCAACTCATTGCATACATGAGACTACCAATTAGTTTAGAATATTCTGACTGATTCATAGCTTTACCAGTATTCGGTATAAGCTTTTTGTTATAATCATATGGTGTCTCTACCAGTTTGCATTCACTGTATCCCCATCTAGAAAATAGTTTTTCGATATAACTGGATTGGCTAAGGGTAATTCCTTGCTCAGAAAAACTTACTTTCATACCAAGAATGGTGTCTACAACACCAAGATCCGTCATTTCAAATTCTTTAGTTAAGGTTTCTTTGATGTCACTCACTACAGAATGATCAGAACCAAGAATCAGCATGTCGTCTAAATACAAGCAAATAATTACAACCTTATTCGACATAGACTTATAGTAAAAGCATTTATCAGAGTTACTAGTTTGAAACCCAAAGCTCTTTACCGTTTTGTCAAATTTTTAATGCCATAATTTAGGTGCTTGTTTAAGACCATATAAAGATTTGTTTAGTTTACAAACTTTATGTTCGAGACCTTTCATGACATACCATTCAGGTTGGTTCATGTAAATTTCTTCAGTTAGGTCTCCATTGAGAAAAGTTATTTTTACATCTATTTGATGCACAACATAGTGCTCAATAGATGTCAAAGCAAGAAGAATTCTAATCGTGGCTAGATGGCAGACCGGTTAGTAGATATCAAAGTAATCCACCCCCACTGACTTGAGTATAGCCCTTAGCTATTAGACATGCTTTATACCGAGCTACATAACCATCAAGATTTAGTTTCTTCTTCAATACCCATTTACAACCTACACTTTTGGCACCTTTAGGTAAATCAACTAAGGTCCATGTGTTATTTTATTGCAAAGAGTGCATCTCATCATCAGTTGCCTCTGTCCATAGCAAAGAATCCTTAGATCTCATTGCTTCCTTATAGGTAGATGGATCATTCTCTAAATGGTAGGTTACATAGTCATCACCAAAATCTTTGGGTACTCTATCTCTTTTAGAAGTACGCCTAAGTTCTGATTCAATGATCAAACTAGGATTAGTGTCAACAGTAATTGGTTCAGATTCCATTATTGATTCTGTAACCATTTCTGTTAGACCTGGTAAGGTTCTGCCTTGATCTCGAATAAACTTATCTTCAAAGAACACTGCATCCCTAGATTCTATCACCACATTGGTTGATAGATCCAAGAACCGGTCTGCAGCACTATCTTCTGCACATCCTAGATATACACAAATGTTTGTTCTAGGTCCTACCTTTGGTCTTTTTGAGTCTTGTATCCTTACATAAGCAATACAACCCTAGGTTTTTAAGAGGTCAATTCTGCAAGGATGTTTATACCATAGTTCATATGGAGTCTCAATCAATTTTGAGTGTGGTAACCTGTTTAGAATGTGATTTGCAATTAATGTTGATTCTCCCCAATAACAGGAAGGCATGCCAGCAGTCAACAACATGGAGTTCAACATTTCTGTTAACGTCATGTTTTTACGTTCAGCTATGCCATTTGATTG
This sequence comes from Hakea prostrata, assembly GCF_041222555.1. Classification (NCBI taxonomy): domain Eukaryota; kingdom Viridiplantae; phylum Streptophyta; class Magnoliopsida; order Proteales; family Proteaceae; genus Hakea; species Hakea prostrata. The sequence goes on from NC_142603.1 coordinate 39,435,202, forward strand.
GGGTGAGTAAGGTGCAGAAGTTTCAAAAATTATACCTTCAAAAGCACAAAAAGTTTTGAACTCTGTCAAAGAATATTCACCTCCTCTATCACTTTTAAGTCATTTAGTTTTCAAATTTAACTGATTTTCAACTCTACTCTTAAAAATCTTGAATTTTTCAAATGCTTCATCTTTTGATTTTAACAGATAAATATGACAATATCTGGAGAAATCGTCTATAAAAGTAATTAAATACTTCTATCCTCCTTGAGTTGTGAAAATTTTAAAATCACAAAGATCAGAATGTATTAATTCTAAAAGTTGTGTGCTTCTAGAAACCTGACGAAATGGTTTTCTAGTAATTTTTGTTTGGGCACACACTTCACATCTGTTAAAACCTTTAGACCTATCTAATGGTATGTTATAAATCTTGGAAAAATGGACCATCTTCCTATAGTTCACATGTCACAATCTATAATGCAATGTAATAGGATCAATTGAGCTTGAACTAATATGATTTATGGTCTCATTTCCTAAACTTAGTTTATACATACTATTAAATAGATAAGCACGACCAAAGTAGTGAGAGTTAACAGTTAAAGTTACACTACCACTATGAAAATAAATACACATGCCAACATTGCATAAAATGCTAACTGAAATTAAATTATTTTCTAAAAGAAATTCATTGACAATTTACAGAAAGAATCAATGACACAAGAATCATGAGACTGAATAAAAAAAAACACATTAGTGTTCTATAGAAAAAAGAATTAGACTCTTTCATCCAAATTTTGTTCTTTCTTTCTTGTATTTATTTTAGACCTAAAGAATGTCTCTAACTTGGTCAACTTGGTCAGGTTAATTGGACACATATCTCCTTCAGGTGTTTTCTCTCTTCCCTTCCCTTTTTTTTCTTCAAAAAAAATGTTAAAAAAAAAATATACAGAAGAGAGTAAGTGGCAGTTTCTTTCTGGATTTCGACAGTGATAAAGCCATCACTTTGTCCACTTTAATCGAATCCTTTCTTTTTGTATATTAACAAAAGAAACATAAAAATAAATAGTAACCCAAAGAAGATGGGTCTCCTATTTCAAATTTCATGGCTTATGGGTTAAATGTTACCCATCTTATATACCATACATATAAACCACAAGAATGGGCTTTGATCAGCTAACAAACCCAGCCACTTAACCTAAAGAAAAATCATATTCTAGATTTCATAATCAATTTTCCTTTATATTAAAAAATAATATAAAGAAATCGAAGGAGAAAAGATAGAGAGAGGGATAATTCCCATCTCAACACATTATCTTTCAGAAAATTGATCGATGATCCATGGTCGAATTCCCACAATTTTTTTTTTTTTTTTGATCAACTGATTATAATCATATCAAAATATGTAAACATTGACAATAATCATGGCATTATCAGAAATAAAACATATAACTTCAGTTTTGATATTTCATGTAGAAAAGCATCTAATCTTTTGAATTCAGTTTGAAAAAATGGACAACGGATTGATTAAATCAAGCAAGGAAGAGGAATAATCAAAAAACCATTTAAGGCACTTTGGTTTTCCTTTTCCTCTTCTTTTCTTTAAATTATCAATCCCATTATCAAAAACTTGAATCTCAGATTAAAGCAAAAAATCTTCCATAAATATATTATTTAAAAACTAACTGAAGATGCTCATGCGTTGGCTTTTCCTCATCAGAGGATAGTGAAATTCGAGAACCACAGTGGTCAAGAACCCGTTTCAGAGGGGGCCAAGAGTCCCTACTATCTGGGCAGACAGGGTTGAAGAACGTTACGATCATTATCGTATCCGCATGAGGTAGCCGGTTGCCTTTTTGGTTAAAGTCTTTAATCATAAAATTACTTTATGCATGTCTCAAAAATCGAGTCCAAAAGGTCATTGTCAGGTTAACTCTATTCTCATAACATAAACTTTGAATCTCGATTAAAGAGTCAAAAAACCAAAAGTATGGTTATCAGAATTGCTTTTGTTTCTCAGCAAACGAGTCACTAAAAATTCAAAAATTAATACCATCCCCAATTTTCAGCGCATGATCTAAAAAGGGATCCAATTAAAGAAGAGAAAAAACAATGATTAATTTCTTAAAAGTTCAATCATAATAATAACCTGCAGGAGCTAAAGTACCCTTTAACGTTGATCATTATGCCTGATCATTCATCCGAAGTACTCATTATTGAGTCGTATTACGACTCGGAATTCTTAATCAAGCGAAACGAAGAAAAAAAATTGTCCTGGCTAATTCGTTCAAGAATCGCAACAGATTTCTAGAAGAAGATTTTTTTTTTCTTTAGAAAGAAACCAAGTAAAGGTAGAATGAGCCACTTATTACTTGTGCGAAGGAGTTAACTCACTCTAAATTGCAGATAACTTCAAGTCGAGCAGCGTTTGATCACTTCTCCGAACAAGAACTTCTCAAGAAAAACTAATGCTTTAAGATTGTTAGGGTTAGGGTTTAAGCACGAGGTTGCTTAAAGCATTACACCCTGAGTATCTAGTTTGGAATACCCAGACCGCTGCTTCCAGCTAGTATTTATAGAATAAATACTGAATTCTATTGGTAATTGGACTCTCCTACAAGGTTCATTACACCGTTATATCGTAACTAATCTGATGGTTCATATTAGAACATAAGTTGAGTATGACCCAAATACCTCAACAATAAGTTGGGTATAACTTGAGTACCTCAACCTAATTGAGTATGACTCAAATACCTCAACACCACTCAAATGGGGAGATTGCCGGGCATTGTAGAAATATGTACTGCCCACTTCTATACCTAAAGCCATGGGGCTTGGACATCATTATTCTCAGTACATTTCCTGTATTATGCTTGAGAAATGATATTATTCTTAAGAGGAAGAAAGACGGGGAGAATAAAAAAGTCTCGACAGAGTACTTTCTTTTGGAAATGAGAAAACATATTATAGCAATAAAGAAGGGCAGAATCCAGAGGTATTTCTTGGATGCATATGTTCGTTCTTGGACTCATTTCTTGCTCTTCTATTTTTTGTTGTAAACAAGTCAAACTCGGGCCATAGAAACAGCTCTGAAATAACATACTATAATCCAAGCTTTCGCAACCTTAACTCTTCTTATGGTAGTGAGGTTAATCGCAGGTGCATAGCTGTCAAAGTAATCTATGTTCTTGTTTTATCTACTTTCCTCTAAACTAATCTAGGAAACTATCTGCTCATAATTTCTTATAAAACGTTTAGGCAAGCTGGTCGATTTCCGAGTATGATTTTCCATGATCAAATCTAATTTGCTTTCTATGGCTTTTCTGAACACTGCATCTTGAGATGTGATTGTCTTTGTATAAGAGAAAGATCATTGTCAACTTGGTTAACCTGCATCATTATTACTAAATGCTTGATCATTATCTTGCAACACTTGATTTTATCATCACCAAAAATTGAAATTTCACTTCAATTGCTTTTTAGCAAAACTGATTTAAATGGAACACATGTTCAAAGAACTCTATACTGTTGCTTTGTTCAACAACATCATCTGTGGTTTTAGTAACCATAAACTGGTATGTGGAACTATGGTTTGCCTATTGAATGTGTACACAATTGAGAACCCATAGATCTAACTTCCTTTTCTTTGGTTCCAGAAATGCAAGCTTGGTTAAACAGCACCAAGTTCTCATATGCCTTATAATAGGCTTTCTACCACACAATAATTTACTAGGTAAGGTACCCATTGTTTAATGGGAACCCTTCACTTCATCCCACAAATCGAAAGGTAACCTAGACAATACTGAAGAAGAATTTGTCACCTCCTTTAAAGTTCTATTCTTTCTTTGCAATCTCATTAGATTCAGACTGACAAGGAGCTGTTGTCTACCATTATCCTCAGAGAATTTAGAAATAATTAAAACACTCAGAACTTCTCTCAGTTCTTGACCTCTTTATTCGTTTGATTCCTAACTTCTGTCCGGTAAGACTAATTCATCTTTTGATCCATGTAAATAAACCATAGTAAACCAAGAACAATCATCACTAAAACTCACCACATATCTTTTTCTAACTCTGGATTCAAAGGGCTTGAAATCACATAAGTCACTTAGAATATAACTGTCTTTTGATTTGATCTATGTAATTTCTTGGTGATCTTAGACTTTACACTAGTAGGCCATTTTTTGGTATGTAGTTTTACAGAATCCTCATCATGCCTAGCTCGCAAAATCTAGACATACATGGATTATATATGTGTTCTAATCTACCATGCCATACATCAGCTCTTAGCCTTTCATTTCTTAGATTTTGTCTTTGTTAACCTTAAAACTTTTCTTGAATTGACCTTGCTTCCTTGATTCAACAAGGTCAGCCTTCGGCCTTGTGCATCCAATCGGCCTCTCACCCTTGTCCTTTGCATGGTTCCTTTGTTCAATTCTGACTCTGACCACCACTTGACCAAATGCCCCTAACTTATTATGTCTCCTCTACTCTAATTTATTTTCTTTTGGGTTCCCTGAGTGGGGGAAGGGGGTGAGTGTACAATCTTGGGTTGTTCTAGACCTTGCTGTATAGCATCATTTTTTGTTCTGCAATAGTTAAATAAGCGGCTTCATTTTCTGCTGGTGAAGCAATGAAACCTTAAATTTGAATAGCAAGATCCAGGTTTACCTTAATATGATGTGGTGACGGTTTTTATTACAATTTCAAAAATAATCATAGTTTTGGTTGGCTTTATGTTGGTATCATGCTCTGTTTGAACTATGAAGTTTTAATACAGCTACTCCCCTGGAGCATAGATTTAGGAGGCAGGTGGTCTAAGGATGAGTGATTTTAAAATAACAAAGACAAACAACACTCCTTTTGGTCGGTCCAAGAGAATCTGAGAAGAGTAATCTTATTAATAGAATTTCTAGGGTCTTTGAAGATGACAAGCTTTCATCAGTGACGGACCAAGTATCTTTTGAGTTTTATCCACATTTTCCAATTTTTTGTTATAAAATTTTCTTGTGCATGATATCTGGAAGTTTATATTGAGGTATTTTAAATTTGGTTATCTTCTTCTTCTTTTATGGGTTATGGGAGTTAACATAACTCCCCTAAGTTAATGTGTGTTTCCATTTTAACCCATCAACTTTCAATATTTACATGTAGCACCCGTACTTTCCAAAACAATTAATATTGAAGCCCAGGCTGTTAAACGGCTTGGTTAATTAGATGCAAATGATGATTGTATTTTGGTCTTTTTATGAACAAAATACCCTCATCTTGATGACAGTGATGACAAGGTTAATTATGTATAAAAAAGAAGAAGCAAAACCATGATCTTCTTATCCAATGATCTAGTATCAATAAACTAGTCCAATGGGGTGCGATCATACCAGCACTAATGCAATCACGGAGGATGATTTGGACTATTGTGGGGCCGATCAGAATTCGGCCAGGCTGGAGAGTTCGGCCAATGATGAAACTTTGCAATTGAAAGTAGTTCTTCCACTTTCGTCTTCATCTATATTAGTGCGGGTTGAAGGTTCTTTTCGTCGGAAACCTGGTCGTCCGAAGAAGGCTCACGCAGTGAAGAAAGTAGTAACAAGTAAAAAGGTTTCTATAGCAGAGGAATTCAAGAAGGTAGATGCAGCTTTAGAGAAAGTATCCACAGTGCATCAGAGCCTCCCATTGGGAGAGGATAGTGCTGCTATGTAACTATTGTTATGAAGCTTTTCTTAAAGATCTTGATTTGGATGCATCTAGACGTCCTACATTTCGTTTCTGATGACTTAGTTGTTGTCAATTATGAGTAGGAACCAGTGAGGAAGGGTGTATTGGGGGCAACTGTTGTTGCGGATGAGCAAGGTAGGTACTAATTATTGTATTTCTTTTCTTTTTCTATTTTCGTTATAAAATGACCCTTTTAGCGGGGAAAAAAAAACTAGTCCAATGGGTTTTCATCCAATTAACCTGAAAAAGAACCAGTCCAACAAGGGTTGGAATTAGTTTATTAGTACTTTATTATCAGTGTTGTTAAGTTCACCAAGAATCTACTTCGAAAGCAATAACAATGGAGCTGATTCTTTAGGGGCTGCTTTGCCACTTCAAGAGGGAGAATGACATACCTGCCAAACATGAAATTGGAATCAATGTTCAAAAACATGACAAATCCATCTCTAGATTAATCTCAACTTGGTTTCCTCTGCCACCCTTGAAAACTTTCAAGAACAAAGAGAAAGTGAGAAGGAAAGAGGGTTGAATTTTGATCTCATTGACCATTTCATTTTCACTGGAGATGGGGGAGGTGGTTTTTGCTTTTAGGGTTCAAGAATAAATTGATTTATTATATAGATGTGATTTGGTTAAGATAAGGCTGGAAGGGTTGAGGCTTGAGGCTTGAGGGGAGGGGCTAGAGGGTTTTGGGGGTGCAGGGCTGGGCTGAGTGGTGATTAAGGAGCAGGTCATACACTTGCTCGATGATGGAGGGGAGATAAGAGAAAAATGAAGTTTTGAGTATGAAAGGCATTTTGGTCAACAAATGAATAATTATGACATTTTCAGTTTCCACTTAACAGCTTGAGTTTGTGTGGCAATTAATTTGGAAAACAGGGGTGGTATGTGTAAATAGTGAAAGTTAATGTGTGAACATAGATTCACACCTTACCTCAGGGGAGGTACCTGTAGATTTTCCCCTCCTCTCCTTTCATATTTTTGGTTTCTTTAATTAAGACAATGCTATCAGATTTTCTAAGTATATATCTACTCAAAGATGAGTTGCTGGAAGATCATTCGTTCTTTGAGCTATCTGTATATCTCATTTCTGTGCAGATGATTCCACTGTTCAAGATGAAACCTACTTCCTCTTCTCATTTGATCTAGGGTGTGCCCAAGTAGTGTTGCTATTGCTGATTACCCTTATTCAAATCTATGATTTATTCTTTCCTGAGTTCTAAAGTACTGTTATCTGATGCACATACATATGAGTTATTAAGATACAAGCATATCACCTCTGCTGCCGATAGCCATTATTTGGCATAAACAAGACCAGAATAAAAGAAGGGGGTGGGCTCGTCTCAGCTTCCTCTGTTTCCTTGTGTACCATCTGTTGTGGGGGGATCGATCTTCTCGTCTGGTTCGGGTCCTCTTCAGATCCAGTTTCTCCGGAATCAAAGAAGAAGTGAGAGTGGGCCGCCTCTCAGGATGGGAAACCACCTCCAATAATTAAGTCAGTCCTTGAAGAAGAAACTTTGAATCATACATAGTTGGCTTCCTTCTGACCTACTGCTTGCATTGGTGTTGGAAGCCTTTGACTAGATATGGGTGTAGGTTTGGCATAAACAGGCGTTGAACCTTGAGTAGCACCAGTTGGTCGATTTGCACTACTAACATTATCGATTCCACTCCCATAACTTGCACCCCTAGGCTGATAATACGTAGCCATTATTCTTGTTCGTCATTAATCTCGGTAGGTGGTAGCTATCCTTCTCAACTTCTTCCACCTTCTTTATAGTCTGAACTACCTAGGCATAGCTCTCTACAGGTTGCACAAAGAGTCAAGTCCTGATTGAAGGTCTAAGTCCTTTGAAGAACTTCTTTTTCTTTTTCAAGATCTGCCTTCATTGACTCAAGTGCAAAGAAAAACAACTCTTTAAATTTCAGCTGATAGCAGAGGAAGAAAAACCCCAAAAATTTTCGAATCCACCTACTAGGGGGTGCTCGCTTCGGCGACCCCTGCCCGAGGCGCACGAATAATTGAAAGACCTCTAACACCACCCCAAACTCATTCTATCATCTTCAAAACTCTTTCAGCTCTAGAGAAAATTTTCCACTTGTCTTGAAGGTGATTTCAAGGCTTCCTTGCACTTTGACAACATCAAACACATGTTTCAACCTCATAAATCACAGGTAAGCAATAGTATTCTCTAAGATCAGCTTAAATTCATGGTGGTTTTGTTTCAAAACTTGAGATAGGTTAGGGTTTTTGTTTGAATCAAGTCTAAAAGTGGAAGTTCTTACTTCCTAGTTATTTTCCACCATCCACATTGTCCCTTAAACTAGTTCCTTACAGCTCTTGATAAATTCACATTTTTCAACTTTGATTAGTTTCATATCGAGTTTTGTCTCTGACCAAAAACACATTGGGGTTTTTGTTTGACACTCTTTTCTAAGCAAAAACTTTGTTTTAAAACCCAAATTTCATCACCTAGAATGTCTCTTGAACCATTCATCACAATTTTTCACAAAATCTCCATCTTCTTCTCAAATCATCTACCATTTTGCTGAATTTTTCTTTTTAACTTTTCTTTTGTTTCTCCATTGTCTCTTACCAGAACTACTCACATGGCACACCGAGGAGGATTTCATGGACCCATGCATGGTCTAGGTTATGGATAGGGCCATGGACAGGGTGTTCAATGTCAGTCTCTCTTCCGCACCGTCGAGATGGACTATTTATACTACATTTTCTTTCGAGATTCTCCCATAGAGTATGGGAGGCTAGTGATTACTCAAGATTTGGAGGTTTTCTGAGTAGAGGAGAAAGTCTGAGCTCTAGGTTGGGAATGCATGTTGAACTTGAATGAGCCCGCCTACCCTGACTTGTCAGGTATTTATAGAATAACCTAACATTCTGAGAAAAGGACGATGGATAAAGAGGTTGGGGTCTTGAGATCTCCAGTAAGGATGGGAGAGATGTTTATCCACTTCTCCACTAGGGTTCTAACATGTGTCCTGGGCATGCCCTCTCTCCCAGAGGAATTATAGTCTCCAAGCTTAGATGATGGTGACACTCTTCTTCCCTTTGAGTGTATGGACATATGTTCCACACTTTGTGACCACACCTGTAGTCATATCCAAAACAGTTTCCAGATGCTCGCATTCTAGTCCGCATCGTAGGTAGAAAAATAATGCCTAAGGGAGGGCACCAGGATAGGATTTCATTGATTCAGCATTTGTGATATATGCACTCTATGTAGGCTACCCCCCCCCCCCCATTGACTTGGCTACATCATTCAGAGAACCATGATCTACCAAGTTGAGGATCTAGGAGTTTCCAACCTTGCTTTTAAACGGTTACTCACCCGCACATTCTAGCACTTTGACGTTAGCTTCATGGATACAAAGGTGATCACTAGTGGGATGGGGGACATCATCAAGGGGAGGCTAATTTCTATGGTGGGCCTCCAGAGTGGAGTAGAGTCACCTGAGTTCATGGAGAGTGTGAAGGAGGGCCAGACTAAGGATTATGACATCCAGGGTGTAGACCAAGTGCAGTCCCGCCTTGCCAAATGGAGGTAGTGGGTCCTTTATATTCGGCTTTATTGGGCCACCCTACAGACGCACCATAAAAGTGGATCTTACACAATGGTCCATGCTTTTTGCTACTCTAGGGAGGATCGAGTCCTAGCAAGCTGAGATGGGAGCTCACTTCACTGACATGGAAGCTTGTTTGTCCCAAATGGATGCCCGGCAACGATAGAAAGAAGATGAGGTTCACCTCACAGAGACTCAGAAGGATTGACTGAGCATGTGGTTCCAGGCACATCCACCACGATAGGCCACTAGCTGTGGGGTTTTGATCTTTTGCTGACTCTGATGTAGTTAGACTTTTGTTACTATTTTAGTTCACTTTAGTCTAGTTATTCCTTTTGTATAGCATGTGACCATGCCGACTTATGTAAATATTTCCTAGTTAATCAATGAAATTTCAGTTTATGCTTGTTTTATTTTTATTATGGTATATTATGCATTTCCTCTCTTTATATGTGATGTGCATGTTTATTTCACCATGGTTATTATGAAGTATCCAGACGTAGTGTTTAATGTTTCATTCCAGTTATATTTTCTAGCTCTCAATTGTACCTATTATTCACTTTAGTATTGTTGAGTCACTTTTGGATCTATGACCTAAGGATGCTCAGTTATTACGCTTCAAGGTTAGGATTGTAACTCATGAACCATAGCTTTGATATACTCTATCACATCCACCCAGTAAGTATCGGATCCACCTAAATATTCAAGGGAATGATCCATAGTAACAATCATAAACCAATCCACAATAAAATAATCATGAGTAAATAAATAGTAAATACAATAATTAAATAATGTGAAGTATCTAGGAATATTCCCAAAAAGAGTATCAAAATTGGGAATAGTATCAAACTGTAAAGTTTGCATCTTCTATTCTAAATGCCTTAATATTTTATCATAGTGCAAGTTTCTATCTCAGTCCCAGTGACAAACTAGGCGGGTCTTATCATTAGTAATCGGCACCATAAGGGTATTCCAACTAGGCACATGAATCATAGCACGCATACAGTCGACTCCCAAAGGCACCTCAAATACACCCTCTAGGGCATAAGCCTCCAAGGTAGGGGTCTCCTCGATAGCTACATAACCATCCAAAAATAGGATTTCCACAAGGGAATGATTTTCACAAAACTCAACGAGACAATCAATAGCATATATCCACATATTCAAGACATGAGAAAATAAATGATGGCAAAAATGATATGTAATGCAGTGTAATGCAATGACACTCTTAAACTCTAACAAATGCAAGTCTCTAACTTGGTAGACATGCATTAAGGTATCCCACTAGCCTCCTCTGGGTAGTCTTACATAGACCCCAATGGCACCAACCGAACTAGGCTCACCACCAAGGTATAGGGATATTCCTCTCATCATGGTTGGAGTTTAGGGCTACACTCTCTCATCACAACCATTGGCAAGTGAACTGGCACATGTCAAGGAAATACCTAATATAATGCAATGTTATCTACTTAACCACATCGTTCAAGGTTAAGATGCCTCCCCTGTGATACTGACCAACTCTATTTAATATCCTTCACTATCTAGGATTAACACATCCTATGGCACCGACCAACTCGGACTACGTCTCCTATTAACCCTATTGGTCATCCACATATGATGGGGGGGTGAGGACTCTACTATTATCTCATGGGTTGGTCATTGGTCTTGAGCGCCCACAAGCCCAACACCATTGCCACTAGTCACTCCGCCTCAATACCCCTTCCGAGAGGGTAACGACATGATGGCTAGGGTAATACCCAAACATGTGCAAGTAGATGTCCAAGATATGCACCCTAAACTACATGTCCATTCCAAGGTTCCAAGGGCAATGATCCAACCACAACCCCAAGTCAAGTCCATGCATCACTTTGTTAAGCCACATTCAAACCACATCACATCATAATTCAACAAAACATAGATAAAGCATGATTGTAGACAATTTCAGATTCATCTATGAATAAAAAACCTATAGAAATAGTAAATCATGCTTTAAACATATGCATATATGTTGAATCCCCTCACATGATAAGTAGATTATAGCCTTTGAAAAGAATATTAAATGATGGCCTAACACATCCCAAGATACACTAGATAATACATGGTTTAAGTTAAAATTACAACACAAATATCATTGCTTAAAAACCTAAGTTCAAAACCTCTAGGGGTGGTTCGCTGGGGAGACCCTCTTGGGCAATCCCTGTCGAGTGTGCCAACAGCAACCCATCGCCTTTGTTTTCTGCTTTCCGACGACTTCCAAATCCCCCAAGGGGTTTCAAAACTTTCCCCATATAGGTTAAACACTATAAACAGTACTAGATCTCAAATCTAATAGAGAATTAAATAGGTCATAATTTAGCTCTTCTCAGAATCTTCCTGATAAGGAAAGAATAAATAAACTTAAACCAGTACGGTTTAAGCCCAGTCCGACCAGATCGGAATCAAATCAGTTCAGTTTGAGCCTAGTCCGACCAGCTCGGATCACATTAGACCGACCAAGTCAAGGTCGGTCAAATAAGTACAAAGGCTGAATAACAAGGTAAATCTGAATAAGATTCTAGCCAAAGAAACAGTATTCAGTCAGGACTCAACTACTCATGTTTGAGTAGGATTCAATGACTAAGAGTCAGATCACAACCTAACCAAGGTTTGAGTTTCACTCAAACTCATACATAGAAAATCTATAAAAAGGTAAGGGAGCACAAGAGAAAGGTACGCTGAATAGAACTATCACTATTCATATTATTATTGTTCATTACTTTCTTGTCTTCCTTAGTCGGATTCCTAACTAGATCGTATGAGGTGAAAACTCGACCTCCACGGTCGAGCTCATCCTTGCAGGTTCAACCGGCTAAAAGGACAAACAAGATTGTGCAGCAACACTTCCCATGAAGGAAAATTCAGCTACTTAGGGTGATTGGAGAATCCCTCATATTACTAGATTCAATTAGGGTTAAGGTTACCTCTATTGAATTTATCTTCCCTCATTGATCTCTTCCGTTGATAATATCAAAAGTGATGAATCAAACAATTGGAAGAGTAACTTCCCTTCAATTTCGCAAAACATAACATAGATCGCTTTTCAGATAGGTTACGCAACTTCCTTATTCTCCAAATGGCTTCTCTAACATGTACTAGAGTTCTCTAATGGTTGGGTAATAAAATAATAAATTTTAGGGCAAGAATTGCTTTAAGTAGGGGTCAACAAACTCAAAAACCCGAATTCACCCTTTTTCACTAGCAAACACCAAGGGTCGTTGCCTAGGGCAACCCCACCCCCAAAATGCCTCTAGGAGGGGTTTCTCAGGGTGGTTGCTCCATGGCACTATCCTACCAATTTGCACACCTTACAAGGGGGTCTTTGTGAAATCCCCTATAATCCAAAATCAAAAACCCATATTGTAGGTCTAAGAATCTGGAATGCGAGTAGAAGACTATTGTGGGCCATCCAAATAGAGATAATTGGATTGGAACCTGAACCAATGGAATCAGATGGGAAGATGATGTAGTTGGAGTTTTGTTAAGTTTTAGAAGAACTAACATAAGCGTTGACAAATTGGGAAAGTTGATTAAGAGTTCATAGTTGGCACTTTTGGAAGGTTCCAAAGATCAAGTAAGACCCTCCTGATATGTGTACTAAGTGTTGAAGTAGTGTCATGGAGCTACTGCCCATGAAACTCACTCCTGGAATAGTTCCCTAGGTAGGATTGATTGGGTAGGGCAGCCCCGAGTCCCTACCTAATGCTCGCAAGTGAAAAGGGGTATTTTGCATTTCAAACCCTTATTTAATGATATTTTTGCCCAAAAATGTAGTATTATACTCCTAGCCATCAGAGAACATCAGTCCATATTAAAAAATTCATTTCGAAGAAGGAGCACGTGTTGGCAATCATCTAGAGAGTGATTTGAGTTCCAACCACAAATTCTAAGATTAGTTAATTCCTCTTTTCTTCTAAGTTATCTCTTTAGATCTTTTATGGGAGGAAAAACCTTGTGGGAAGATCAATAGTTATAGGGAACCTTACCCTATTTCTATCTTGCAATAGGAGTGATTCTACAATCACTCTATTATGTTGATTTTCTTCACGAATATATTTTGGAGAAACCAATTTTTTGTTTTTTTTAGTTTATTGTTTGGATTCGAGTTTTAGATCGTTTGTTGTAGTTAGAAACATAGAACCTTGTGGGAAGATCAATTGTTTTTTGCAATAGGACTTATTTGAATATTGATTATTTATCTTATGTCATACATGTTCATTTTCTCTTTGTAAACCATGTCTTCTTGGAACTCTTGCCGAGAGCATGTACTTAGTCACTTTTATAAGAAAGAATGTGTTGTTCTCAACTTCTCCCAAGAGCTCATACGTAGTGAAATTTTGTGAATGTCATGTACAAAAATGTATACAATGATTGTAATTATTGTAAGTGCATACACAAAATGTTGACAATCGAAGGAAATGATTTCATTGATCAATACGTGATTTACAAAAAAGGCCTCAATATATATATAGAGAAGAAAATACAAATCAACAAAAAGAAAGAGAGGAACAACCTTGTTCGCTGATAAAACTTCTTTAAGTGCATTGCATTCCACGAGTGAGCAAGCTCCCTATTTGTCTTCAAATCTCTAAACCTGTAAGTTCCAGGTTGGAGTCCACGTACCACCAAGTAGGGGCCTTCCCACCTAAGAGATAGCTTGTTTCTTCCTCAAGGAGTAGAGATTTCAGCTTGTCAGAGGACTAAATTTCCTTGCTAAAAAGTCTTGCTTCGTACTCGGGAGTTATTATATATGGCAACTTTTTTCTGATGAGCTACATTCCGGTAGAACGCTGCTTCTCGAACCTTAATCAAGAAGCCCCAAATTATCTTGAAGACCTTATTTATTTTCCATTTCATAATAGTGGGTTGATCTGAGTGATCCTACCAACACCTCTACGGGAACCAATGCCTCAGTGCCATAAGACAATTTGAAGGGTGTTTCCCCCGTTGGTGTTCTTGATGAAGTTCTATAAGCCTAGAAAACATGAGGCAACTCTTCAACCCATTGTTGGTGGCTTTCTTCCTAACGCCTCTTGATTCCATCAAGCAAAGTAAGATTGGTAACCTCCACTTGTCCATTGCACTGGAGGAAAAGCTACGCAACCCTCCTGAAATCAATGTGATAAGTTTGACAATTCCTTAAATGCTGAATTGTCAAACTGTATTTCATTGTCTATCAAAAGTATCTTTGGCAAGCCAAATCTATAAATAATTTTGTTGAGCGTAAACTTTCAATCTGCTTTTCAGTGATGGTAGCAATAGGTTCTGCCTCCACCCATTTCATGAAGTAATCAATGGCAACAATTAGGAACTTTCTACCACCTGAAGCAAGTGGAAAAGGACCTAGAAGATCCATTCCCCAGCGTGCGAAGCATATTGGACTCAGGATAGAAACCAGTGGCACTGCTGGGGGCTCTTTGCACTGACGAATGGAGTTGACATGGCTCGCAATGAAGAATATATTCATGTGCATCCTTTACCATTGTTAGCTAATAAATCCCCTGCTGTAGGATTTTAAATACTAGGGCTTTAGCTCCCATGTGTGCTCCACAAATACCTTCATGCACTTCTGCCAAAGCATATTATGCACCTATAAGACCCACGCACTTAAGAAGTGGTCCCTCAATGGATCTCTTGTACAACATGCCCTCTATCATAGTGAACTATGTTGCTCTTCTTTTAATGATATGTGCTTGCATTTGATCCTCTTGAAGTTGATCATGCTAAAGGTATGCTATCAACTCATCCATCCATGATGGTTTTGCTTCATCAATTTCCATCATTTCCCAAGCGTCAATACTTGGTTCAAGAAGAGTTTCCTGATAAACAGAAGCTTCAATATCTTCCGTGACACCAACTTGACCAAAATATCAGCCTTCGCATTTTCTTCTCAAGGAATTTGAATGATATCACACTGAGCAAAGTGAGCCTTGAGCTCATTCACTTTGTGACATATTGTACCATTTTCTCTTCCTTGGTGTCATAGAGGCCTCGAATTTGACTTACCACCAACTGTGAGTCACTGTAAATCTACAAGCTTTTGACATAGAGGGAGTTAACCAAACGTAGTCCTGCCAAGAGAGCTTCATAGTCAGCTACATTATTTGTCACCAAGAAGATGAAATGAAGGGCATAATTGATGGTGAAGCCACTAGGACTCTGTAGTACCAAACTAGCTCCACTGCCGGCTACATTACTAGCTCCATCAACAAAGAGAATCCAAGTTTCCAAAGACATCTCTTGTTCTTTCCCCGTAATCCAACTAGTGGTGGACTCAACCACAAAATCTACCAATGCTTGTCCTTGCACAGCAATTCTTGGTTGAAAATCAAGTTGATGCTCACTCAATATAAAGACCCAAGTGACCAATGTCCCTACTAGATCTGGGTGATGTAGAACCTTTTTTAAGGGTGCATTGGTGAGGATTGTTATAGGATGGACTTGGAAGTAAGGCCTAAGTTTTCTTATAAATAGCATTACATCCAAAGCTTGTTTCTCTATCTCAAGAAACCTAGTCTCAGCATCTAAAAGAACATGAAAAACATAAAAACAGGCTTTTGGACACCTTTTTCTTCTTGTATTAAAATAGAACTTACAACTTGAGAGGATGTTGCCAAATACATCCTTTTTCAGGACATGGATAAGTAAGAATAGGAGAGGTGCTTAACTTGAGCTTTAGTTCCTCAAAGGCTTTTTGACACTCTCAGTCCAAGCAAGCTCTGAGGTGGCATTGAGGGTCTTTAATGCTACAAAGAAGGGTAAGCAACTCTCTCCAAAGCGTGCCAAGAAACGATTGAGGGTAGCAACTCTTCTTGTCACGCATTGGATTTCTTTCACCGTGGGTGGAGGTTGCATGTCCATAATGGCCTTGGTTTTCTCTGGATTGGCCTTTATGCCCCTTTGCTACACCATAAACCCAAGGAACTTCCCGGATGAGACTCCAAAAACACACTTCTCGGGGCTTAGGCTCATCTTATGTTCTCAAAGGACATCAAAGACCTCCGATAAGTCACTAATGTGATCTTTCTGTTGGATTCTCTTGACCAACATGTCGTCTACACAGACCTCCATATTGCGTCCTATTTGCTGGCAAAAGATTTTATTCACTGCCCGCTGCTAAGTGGCTCTAGTGTTCTTTACACCAAAAGGCATGACTTCGTAGTAGTAGATCTCCCTACTGGTCATCAAG
Organism: Hakea prostrata; assembly: GCF_041222555.1. Lineage (NCBI taxonomy): Eukaryota > Viridiplantae > Streptophyta > Magnoliopsida > Proteales > Proteaceae > Hakea > Hakea prostrata. The sequence goes on from NC_142603.1 coordinate 39,451,703, forward strand.
GCAATGTGAATTTCATCCTCTGGTTTCATCATGATCTAGTTATATCCCAAATAAGCATCCATAAAACTCAGAACTTCATGTCCTACCATGGCATCGATTAACAGATCAATACGAGGCAAAGGATAACAATCCTTGGGGCAAGCTTTATTGAGATCGGTGTAGTCTGTACACATTCTCCACTTCCCGTTTGTTTTTTCACCATACCCACAATGACAAGCCACTTGGGACATTCAATTGGGCAGATGAAACCAGACTTTTCAAGTTTTTCAACCTCAGCCTTGTAATGGATTGATAAGTAGTCATTTCCTTATTAGAACAACAATCTAGTGTCTCATACTATTCAAATTTAACATAAAAAAATGAAGCTTTTGACTACCTAATTGTCATGTTAGTTTATGATGGGCATGAATATTAGTCATTTTCTTATTAAATACAACTGAAAGTACTGCAGATATGGAGTGCATCCCAAAATTTGGATCAAACTTCACTTACCAAAGCTTGTATCCTAAGTAATCTAGTAGTTTAGGTTTCAAAGTTATGAATTTTTACCATCAGAATTCACAAGTAGTTGGTGCATTCATGGAGTCAATAATCTCATTCTTTTCCAATTAGCCACACTTGTCAAAAGTGCATGAGGTATTGGTTGGGGTGAATGTTAACTGTATACCATAATTGTGATGTTTATTATAAATGCTAATCACGTGAGACGTTTTAAGAGTATATCATTTCTTTTTTTTTTTTTATTATTTTTTAGTAATTTTGAACTACTTTGTTCATACACTATGCATGATATTTATTGGAAAAACTTTAGAGACACTCCAAGATAATTGGCGAAATGCATAATATCCCAAAACTATGTCAAATTGGCAATGACTTCCTTTTTTTTTTCATTAGAAATATTGATTAGTTAAAATAAATAACAAATATACCTTAGTTGTATTGTTCTAGATCTTATAATATAAAATGAAGAATTAAAGATAAATCAACAAGATGAAATTAAACATTCAATATTTTTAGGGGCAACATTGTAAAGTAATAAGAGATTAATGGTAATGTATAAATTATGAGATTATCTAAGGATGACTTAACGGAATTCGCTAACGGGAGTGTACCATTGTGAAAATTTAAAAGACATTTTTTGTTGTTTTTATTAAGTTGATAGTTTTTTGGGTGTCCATCATTTTTACAAAATGTTTTGGGGTGTCTTTTAAATTTTTTTCTTTTAAGAAATAAATTATGCATGATTGAGGATAATAAATAATCATACAAAAATCATATTAATAACCAAAATGTTTACGACTATTGTACTTAGTTATTCTATGTATTTAATAATAATTCAACACAATGATTTTTAATTTATCTTTTTTTGAAGAATATGATTGACAAACTGGAGGAAATTGAAATACTACTAACCAATAAGAAGAAAATCTCAGGTAAATTTTTATTTCTAGTAACATAACAATATGAATTAAGTTATATTATTTATTTTTAATATGTTGAATGATTTTTCAAATTCTTCAATTACAAAATGTAACGTATTTCAATATATATATTAGGTGTTTCGAGCCTATTCTTTTTATTATGAATTATAAAATTTTAAAAAAAAAAAAAACACTATAATTTTGAGTATTATTATATAAATTAGCTGAATAAAGTTACAATTTTGCAATTGTGGAATAAAGTTATATTGAAATTGTTGTTGTATAAAGTTAATTTGATAAGAGGACTTTATTTATATATATTTATATATTTAACAGATAAGAATACCATCATATTAAACAGTAATTTATCTCTGAATTTCAAAATAATTAATTGATGTCTATAACATCATACATTCTATTCTTAATGATATTGCTTAACCTCAATTAACAATAAAGTTGTTATTTTATTCATATCATTCTAATGCTTAGATGTTTCTTTGGATGTGATTTTATATTTTTTTGATTTTTTATATTACCTTTTAAAAAATTGCCCAATTGTACAGTATTTTTATTATTATATTAAGAAAAATATATATCTTACAAAATATCAAGATTTGTGTCTCAACTCATATTCTATTATTATTTAAAAAATACAAAGAATAAATTAAATGAAATGAAGTTGTTTGGTCGACAGTAAGAAAGTTTTAGGGAAATGAATAGATTCTCATAGAAAAAAATAGATATAGAAATTGAGAGATTCAAATTTAGGGAAAAAAATTGAATTATTATTATTATTATTTATTTTTTAGATAGAAAGAATTTAATAAAATTAGGACAATTTTTTTAAGGCAACTAATCTATCAAGTATTTCAAAATTATTAAAAATAAAAAGCAAAACTCAAATCGAGGAATGAGATAAATCCATAAGACCTTATTTCTTAAAAGTAAAAGAAATAATAGAATCTCAAATAAGGAATTTTGGTTTCTATAAATATAAAATTATATTAAAAAATAGATTTTTTGGTAAAAAGGGGGAGAGAGTTTTTATTTTGGGATAATTACTATTGCCCTCTTGTACTTTGGTTTTATTACTAATCAAACCTCTTTCTTTATGAAATTACTGTTGCCCCCCTCACTTCTAACGGTGTTAAGTGATTGTTAACATCAAATATGTAATGTCTATTTTGCCCTTCATTAAAATTAAGAAGTTAAAAAATATGATATTACCGTCATTTTTAGAAACTATATTGAATGTCAATTATATCATTAAAATCTTATATTTTACAATAAATTTTGACTTTGGTAGGACCACACACTTTGTACAATGGTTAGCATATATTTGGAGATTTTTAATTTCCAACTTTGAATTACATTTGATATTTCCTAATATTTTAGTTTCTATTTTAAGTTTTATGTAATCACATATTTCCTTTATTCAGCGATTTCTTTTTAGAGAAGAAAAATCAAGTCTTTTCTTTATTCGGTAGTTTCTTTTTAAAAAAGAAAATTTAATTTAAAGTTAATTTTTCTCCATAGTTAATTAATGATAGTATTATAACTTGCAAAAGAGTAAATAAGTAAAGAGATAATTCTAGGGTTATTTTTGGGTTTTTGAAAAAATATATAAATGCCACATCATCAGTGAACTAACTGAGCTTAACGGAAGGGGGCATTAGTAATTTTAGACAAAGTTAAAAGTTGGATTAGCAATTTTAAAAAGTAGAGGGGATAAAGTAATAATAAAATCAGAGTATAAGGGGGTAACAGTAATTATCCCTTTTATTTTTATTTTTAATTACCTTTTAAGAATTTATGAAATTGTATCCTATTTCATTATTTATTAAGAAAAGAATATATCTTAAAAAATCTCAAGATTCCTATCTCAAACTATATTCGAATAGTATAATATGATATGATAGAATTTTTTTCTTTTTATTAGTATATTAGAGATTGTGTGGATTGATAAAAAAGATGGTGGAATTTAATCAAAAGTTCTTTATTAGGGATTAAATCATGTTAGATTTAAAATAACAATATTTATGAGTTATTTTTTATAATATCTAATTTGAATAACATTTTCTTTATTAAGGATTGATATAAAAGAACAAAATTAGTGGGAAGAAATTCTCTTTCCTAATTTTAATTTAATTTAATTTATAAATTAAAAGAAATGAAAAATTAAAAAGGCTATCAACAATTTGTAAGGAAAAGTAAAAAAAATAAGAAAATTAATGGACAAAATATGACATTTGAATAAAAATGAGGGATACAATAGTCAAATAAAAAATTTACGGCGAAAGAGGAGTACATGCTTTTATATAATAGTATGATATTTTGAAAATGACCAACTTATGTACACCTCAATATAAAACAGAAGGGGGGGAGGAAGAAAAAGAAAGAAAGAAAAAGAAGAATTGATCCTTGGGATAATAGGGATAAGTGTGTAAAAGAGTATAGTACAGAAACACTGAAAATCGTACCATACAATATTCATATCAATATTGTACCAATATCATATGATATAGTTTCGACACAAAAACAGTATTATATGATTTTTGTATGTAAATGGTATGGTATGGTTTTAGTATGTAAACAATAAAAAATGGTACGACATGGTTCTATTGGTATGATAGTTGAAATTGGTATAATATTGTACTAGATATAGTATGGTACAGTTCTATATGATTGGTTTCAGTTTTGGGACACAGTTTCGGTTCCAAAATCAAAGGGAATTGAACTATTAACCTCTTATTTTGCCAATTAACCTAACATTTTTGAATTCATCCACAAGTTATTTCCCCTTTTTTTACTCGAGTCAACCATAAGTTATCCATAACTTATATTTCAAAAGATTATCCCTCCAATATTGTAAAATATCTATTATACCTTTTCACTTTATAGAACCAAATGTAAATAGTATTGATCTAAATTCCAAGTAACATTTGCATGATTAGTCTCTTGGCAAATTGGTTTCTTGTTCATTCGATCTGTTGTTTTAACTAAAGAGATAATAAACTTCACATTTTTAGATGAATAATAATTTTTTAGAGTAAAAAAATCACTTACCTCTCTTCCTAATTGACAAAATGGCACTTGGACCACCTTTTAGTTAAACAATATCACTTATCTCCCCTCTAATCCAGCAAAGATATCAAATATCTCCCTTTTGTCAATTTTTTCTGTTAAGTTCTAACTTCATTGTTAAATATTTTACTAAAATCCCAGATTACCCTAAATTAGAAAAATATTTTAGTTTAAATCCTAATTTACCCTCAATTAATATATTGTTGTTAAAACCCCCAAAAAAAACCCTTAATTAATTTAGTAGTTAAAAGTTAAAACCTTAAATTATCCTCAATTAATTTTATTTCAATACCCTCAAAACTCCCTATGTCATTCAATTTAGATATCTTTCTTTCATTAGGAGGGGGAAAAGGGGGATGAGAGAAAAGTAAATCAAGGAAAGATTAGATTTTTTTTATTGAATTTTTGTTTTTTTTTAACCTAATGAAAAATAAATGTAAAGATAAAGAACACGGGCATTTTGGAATTTTAATAATAAAATTAATTGAGTGTAATTTAGGGTTTTAACTCTTAAGTTTTAACAATAACATTAACTAAAGGTAATTTAATATTATAATTACTAAAGTAATTAAGGGTAATTTAAGATTTAAACCAAATATATTTTTAATTGAGATGATTGGAGTTTAAAAAAACATACAAAAAAAAAATTAATGAAATGGAGGCATTTAATAGCTTTATCAGCTAAGAGGGAAGGTAAATGAAATTTATCCCATTTTTTTGTGTAAGAGTTACGAGATTTATCTTTAGTTTGTTTGGAGATAAAATTAATACTAGGATAATTCAAAGGTGTCAAAGATAATTTCGAAAGAATCAAACTATCGGAAGTTCATTAAAAAAAATTAACAGATAAGGTAATCTTAAGTCAGATGAGGAGTGAAGCTTGACATTGTATTTAAATTATATATGTAACAGCTGCACCCGCCCACTGATAGACGTACAGTTCAGGTAAGACCGTAAGACTAAGAGGGAGTGAAAATTTGGTTACAAAACGACAAATAGACTTGGTGGTAGTTTATCTAAGCGCCAAACTAATGAGTTTGAAGGCTTGATGTTATAACCAGTTGTAAAACATCACAAGATGAGAGTCTCTGAGAAGTCATTTACGTACAATACAGTTACTTGGTGCTGGTACTTCTAGAGCTGCACTTACCTGCAATTTTCCTTGTTTGAGTTGAAGGTGATCAGAAATTTGAAGGAGCAAACATGAGCATGGACCTTTCTTCCCCATTGCGCTCTGGATTGTTGTTTGACAGTAGAATATTCAGATATACCGTTAGAGTTCCCACCAACCAGCGAACCTGGTATATTTCTTTTTCTCCTCAATCCCTTTCTTGCATATACCAATTCAGCATTTAGGTTTTTTTTTTTTGGTTTTAGGTAGTTCGGTAGGTGTGTGTCTTACTCCATTTTCTTTTGTGTTATAGAGTTTCGTCATTTTTGTCTAATGATGAGGAATTTGAAGACATTCAAATGAAAACGATCAACCAAGAGACTATAGAACATCTGGTTCCTCAATTTCTTTGAGTTCTTTCACCGCTATTGTGCTTAAGAAGATGGAAGAAAGGGAGACTCAGAACATGTTGACAGAGAAGGCCGAAATCCAGAGGTATTTCTTGGATACATGTGTTCGTTCTTGGACTCATTTTTTGCTCATCTATTTTTTTGTAGTAAACAAGTCAAACTCGGGCCATTGAAACATCAAACAGCTCTGAAATAACATACTATAATCCAAGCTTTCGCAACCTTCATTCTTCTAATGGTAGTGAGGTTAATCACAGGTGCATGGCTGTCAAAGTAATCTATGTTCTTGTTTTATCTATTTTCCTCTAAACTAATCTAGGGAACTATCTTCTCATAATTTCTTATAAAACCTTTAGGCAAGCTGGTCGATTTCCAAGTACGATTTTCCATGATCGAGTCTAATTTGCTTTCTATGGCTTTTCTGAACACTGCATCTTGAGATGTGATTGTCTTTGTATAAGAGAAAGATCATTGTCAACTTGGTTAACCTGCATCATTATTACTAAATGCTTGATCATTATCTTGCAACACTTGATTTTATCATCACCAAAAATTGAAATGTCACTTCAATTGCTTTTTAGCAAAACTGATTTAAATGGAACACATGTTCAAAGAACTCTATACTATTGTTTTGTTCAACAACATCGTCTGTGGTTTAAATAACCATAAACTGATATGTGGAACTATGGTTTGCCTACTGAATGTGTACACAATTGAGAGCCCATAGATCTAACTTCTTTTTCTTTGGTTCCAGAGATGCAAGCTTGGTTAAACAGCACCAAGTTCTCATATGTCTTATTATAAGCTTTCTACCACACAATAATTTACTAGGTAAGGTACCCATTTTTTAATGGGGACCCTTCACTTCATCCCACAAATCGAAAGGTAACCTAGACAATAGTGACGAAGAATTTGTCACCTCCTTTAAAGTTCTATTCTTTCTTTGCAATCTCATTAGATTCAGACTGACAAGGAGCTGTTGTCTACCATTATCCTCAGAGAATTTAGAAATAATTAAAACACTCAGAACTTCTCTCAGTTCTTGACCAAATGCCCCTAACTTATTATGTCTCTACTCTAATTTATTTTCTTTTGGGTCCCTGGATGGGGGAAGGGGGTGAGTGTACAATCTTGGGTTGGTCTAGACCTTGCTGTATAGCATTATTCTTCGTTCTGCAATAGTTAAATAAGCAACTTCATTTTCTGCTGGTGAAGCAATAAAACCTTAAATTTGAATAGCAAGATCCAGGTTTACCTTAATATTATGTGGTGACGGTTTTTATTGCAATTTCAAAAATAATCATAGTTTTGATTGGCTTTATGCTGGCATCATGCTCTGTTTAAACTATGCAGTTTTAATACAGCTACTCCCCTGGAGCGCATAGATTGGGGAGGCAGGTGGTCTAAGAATGAGTGATTTTAAGATACTAAAGACAACAACACTCCTTTTGGTTGGTCCAAGAGAATCTGAGATGAGTAATCCTATTAATAGAATTTCTAGGGTCTTTAAAGATGACAAGCTTCCATCAGTGAGGGCCCAAGTATCTTTTGATTTTTATCCACATTTTCCAATTTTTTGTTATAAAATTTTCATCTGCATGATATCGGGAATTTTATGTTGAGGTGTTTTAAATTTGGTTTTCTTCTTCTTCTTCTTTTATGGGTTTTGGGGGTTAACATAACTCCCCTATGTTAATGTGTATTTCCATTTTAACCCATCAACTTTCAATATTTACATGTAGCACCCCTACTTTCCAAAATAATTAATATTGAAGCCCAAGCTGTTAAACGTCTCGGTTAATTAGTTGCAAGTGATGATTGTATTTTGGTCTTTTTATGAACAAAATACCCTCATCTTGATGATAGTGATGACAAGGTTAATTATGTATAAAGAAAAAGAAAAGCAAAACCACGATCTTCTTATCCAATGATCTAGTATCAATAAACTAGTCCAATGGGTTTTGGTCCAACCCGAAAAAGAACCAGTCCAACAAGGGTTCGAATTAGTTAATTAGTACTTAATTTTTAGTGTTGTTAAGTTCACCAAGAATCTACTTTGAAAGCAACAACAATGGAGCTGATTCTTTAGGGGCTGATTTGCCACTTCAGGAGGGAGAATGACATACCTGCCAAAAATGAAATTGGAACCAGTGTAAAAGACTTGCTTCTGTTGTTGAAGTAATTTACTTGATTACTTTCACATTACAGGTTATGTTTATATACAGTAGAGAAAGAGTTTTGACTCTATTGGAGACTACAGTGGTTACAAGGTAGATGAGATGAAGTAGAACTGATCAAGAGAGGTTTGAGTCAGGTGAAACTCAATAGTTGAGATAAGGTGAAACTCAAGAAGACTGGGTAAGGTTGGATTTAGAGACCCAGTGCTTCACGTTTCATGCATTGAGTTGGTTAATACCCTCTCTCAAACTGATGGGACTATCTATCACATTGAGTTTGGCCTGTAACTTCTTGAACCATGGTGCAGTTAAGCCTTTAGTGAATAAGTCTGCAATTTGATCATGAGTGGAGACGTATTGCACCTACAAATCCTTGCGAGTCACGCGATCCCGAATAAAATGATAATCCACTTCAATGTTCTTTGTCCGTGCATGAAAAACAAGATTGGCCGCAAGACTGGTAGCACCTATATTATCACACCAAATGAGTGGTACATCGCAGATGAAGATGCATAAATCCTTAAGAAGTTGGCGAATCCAGGATAATTCGGCAACAGTGACAGCAAGGGCACGATACTCAGACTCTGTACTTGAGCGTGAAACGACAGGTTGTTTCTTTGCTGCCCAAGATATTAGGTTTGGCCCTAAGTAAATACGGTATCTAGTGACAGATCGTCTGTCATCAACATCGCCCGCCCAATCGGCATCAGAATAAGCAATAATGGGGAAGGACGAGCCCTTGGTGATTAGAAGTCCTTGATTGATAGTCCCTTTAAGATAGTGTAGTATCCGTTTAACAGCTTCCCAATGAGGAATGCGTGGAGAGTGCATATGTTGGCATACTTGATTAACCAAGTAAGTAATATCTGGCCGTGTGAAACTCAAATACTGTAAAGCACCAACTGTGCTTCTATAAAGAGTAACATCATCATAGGGATCACCATCATGGGCAGATAACTTGAAACCAGCAGTAGAAGGAGAAGCTATTGGTTTTGCTTCAGTCATTTTTGTTTTTGTTAATATATCTAAAATATATTTTGACTGAGAGAGATGAAGACTAGTAGAGGTACGTGTTGCATGAACTCCCAAAAAATAATGGATGTTGCCAATATTTTCATAGCAAATTCAATCCCTAAGTTGTGGAGGAGAGATGCTATAGATGCAGATGAGTTACCTGTGAGTATTATATCATCAACATAGAGGAAAAGGTACATCCGAATATTGGCTTGATTGTAGACAAACAAGGATGAGTCTTCTGTAGATGCATAAAATCCTAGCCCCAAGAGAAATGTGGTGAACTGTTGGAACCAAGCACGTGGTGCTTGTTTGAGACCATAAATCGCCTTGTGTAAGCGGGATACATGATTGGGGTATTGTGAATCAATGAATCCTTGTGGTTGGGTCATAAATACCTCCTCATCTAAGATACCGAGAGAGAAAAGCATTTGTAACATCCAATTGATTAATTTGCCAATTGTTGCTCAGTGCAATTGATAAGACGGTGCGAACAGTGGTTGGTTTGACAACAGGGCTGAAGGTATCATTATAATCAACACCAGCTTGTTGATGAAAACCCTTAGCCACTAGGCATGCCTTGAATCGATCAATGGTACGTGCCATCAGATTTTTGTTTGACACGATATACCCATTTGCACCCTACCACATTATATGTTGGCTTTCGTGGGACAAGAGACCACGTCCCATTACGAAGAAGAGCAGCAAATTCTGTGGACATTGCAAGACGCCAATCTGGGGATTTATTTGCCTCTGAAAAACAACTTGGTGCTGCCGGTACAGATGCATTCAAGGCCATTATAAGAGGATACTTTGAAGCACATAGCACCTTGGCTTTCCTTGTTCCATCCTTTGACCGAGTAATCATGGAGTGGGTGTTGGTGGTGGTTGTGGTTGGTTCAAAAACAATGGTGGATGAGGGAATGGTGTTAGACGATGGAATGTGGGTAGAACTAGGTGCATTTGTAGAGTTGGGAGGTACTGCATGATTGGTTGTATTTGTGGGTGGGGTAGGAGGTAGGGAGGTTGGTATAGTTGGTGGTGAAGAATTAACAGTAGAGGGACCTACAAAGGGTGATTGGGGTTGGGGCAAAGGGATGGGAATTGAAGTGGTGCCAAGTTGAACCCGATTAAGCCCAAGTTCTCTAGTAGCCAATGTTAGGTGTTGTTGCTTGGAGCGAAATGGGAATGTCTGCTCATCAAATACAACATGCCATGAAGTATAAATTTTGCCATTTGTGGGGTTATAGAACCGATAACCATGATGATTTAAGCTGTACCCAATAAAAATGCATTGTGCACTTCGATAGTCCAATTTATCACTGTGATATGGCCGCAAATATGGATATGAAGCACATCCAAACACCCGCTGAAATTGGTAGTCAGGACATCTTGCAAAAAGAATTTCATAAGGAGTACACGTTTTTGTAGTGCGAGATGGGAGCCGGTTGAATTGGTAAACAGCAGATTGAAAAGCATCGACCCATAATTCTTTAAGAGCGCCTGCATAAGAGAGTAAAGCCAATCCAATTTCGACTACATGCCGATGTTTGCGCTCAACCTGACCCACCTGTTGAGGAGTATGAGGACAAGAAAGTCGATGTAAAATTCCATGAGACTGAAGGTAATGACGCAGGGTGATATTTACAAACTCAGTTCCACAATCAGTTTGAATATTCTTTATGCATGCATTAAATTGCGTTTCAACCATTTTCGCAAAAGTCAAGAAAATTGAAGAAACTTCATTCTTTGAAAATAAAGGAAAGAGCCATTATATTTAGAAAAATGATCAACAATGAGTAAATAATAATGATAACCATAGGCAGAATTAACCGGAGCAGGACCCCAGACATCCATAAATATTAATTCAAAAGGTTTCTGACTAACAAAATTTGAACTAGAAAATGGTAATTGCTTGCTCTTGCCACATTGAGAAGAAGAACAAATTTTAGTAAGTGAAGCCGAAGTGCAAGGAAGTCGGTGATGGCGGAGAACATGACGAAGTATTGGTGGTGCATGATGGCCTAGACGATGATGCCAAATGTTGGAGGAAACTCGTTCACCAAAGCAGACAACGGGCTTGGAGATAGACTGTGGTAAGCGAACATTATAGAGACCATTATGCGTTGGCCCTTGAAGTAGAACCTTCCCTGTGCTCAAATCCTTTACAAGAAAATAAGAAGGATAGAATTCAAAAAAATAGTTGTTATCCTTACTAAATTGAGACACAAATAAGAGATTTTTTGAAATGGTTGGAACATGCAAAATATTATGCAGCTTTAAAGAATTAGGTAACTGATGGGAACCAGTGTGTATAATTTTCAAACCTGTGCCATCACCAACCATTACTGTATCGGATTCAGAGTAGTCAGAGTGGAGACTTAAATTGTATAAGTCATTGGTGATATGATGAGTAGTGCTAGAATCCGGGTACCATGTCGAAACTTCAGCATTGTAGGCAACAAGTTGCTAAGAGGGTTGACGACCTTGATATGCAAGGTTCAACCGATTGTAACAATCAATAGCAATATGTCCTGGAGTGTTGCATATTTGGCATACAATTCGACCACTAGATTGATTAGGTGGTCTACTTCCTTGGGAGTGTGTGCGCCCCCTGCCACGGTTACGACCACGATTGAATGAAGGTGCAGCCTGCATCTCATTGGGGCGACTATTTGAATGATAAGAGTGCTGACCTTGAGGATGCTACGAGACAGATTTGTTAGTAAGAAGAGCTATAGTTGAGGGCTCAGAGATTGGATGAAACTGGGCCTGATGTAACTCATGGTTGATGAGAAGATTGAGAAGTTCATCTGAGGATACAGGATCTGTTCGAGTCATGACGGCAGTAACGAAGGATTCAAAACCAGCACCAAATCCGCCAAGAACATATAAAACAAGGTCGCTGTCAGGAACAGCGTGGGAGGCAGCAGCAAGAGAGTCTGTGATGCTCTTCATACGGCTGAAATAATCTGCTATAGAAAGAGATCCTTTCTTGAGTGTTTGTAACTGATAGCGCAATTGCATGATTCTAGCGCGTGACTGAGATGAAAATAATCGCTCAAGGGCATTCCAAACAGCAGCAGATGTCTGAAGGCCAACAACTTGTGCCAGAGACAGTTCCGTCAATGTTGCATTGATCCAGCTAAGAAGAAGCTGATCACCAAGAGCCCATTCATCATAAGCTGGGTTTCTTGTTTGGACAACAGGATTAGAAGAAAGAGGAATCGTCTCTGCTGGGCAAGCAATCGATCCGTCGAGATATCCATACATCTTTGTGGCACGAAGTATAGGTAAAAATTGGGAACGCCATAAGAGATAGTTTTGGCGATCAAGTTTGATGGAAACCAAATTGGTGATGTTGGATAGAGGATTTAAGGGAGACTGAAGAGCTACAGTAGATTGGCAGCCATGGAGAACAGCGGAAGTGGAAGAAGTCGACATGGAGAAGAAACAGAGAAAAACAAAACAAAATTAGCCTAGGTGGCTCGAATACCATAAAAGGCTTGCTTTTGTTGTTGAAGTGATTTATTTGATTACTTTCACGTTACAGGTTATGTTTATATACAGTAGAGAAAGAGTTTTAACTCTATTGGAGACTACAGTGGTTACAAGGTAGATGAGATGAAGTAGAACTGATCAAGAGAGGTTTGAGTCAGGTGAAACTCAATAGTTGAGATAAGGTGAAACTCAAGAAGACTGGGTAAGGTTGGATTTAGAGACCCAGTGCTTCACGTTTCATTGAGTTGGTTAATACAATGTTCAAAAACATGACAGATCCATCTATAGATTAATCTCAACTTGGTTTCTTCTGGCACCCTTGATTTTTCAAGAACAAAGAGAAAGTGAGAAGGAAAGACGGTTGAATTTTGATCTCATTGACCCTTTCATTTTCACTGGAGATGAGGGAGGTGGTTTTTTGCTTTCAGGGTTCAAAAATAAATTGATTTATTTTATAAATGTAGTTTGGTTAAGATAAGGCTGGAAGGATTGAGGCTTGAGGCTTGAGGAGAGGGGCTAGAGGGTTTTGGGGGTGCAAGGCTGGGCTGAGTGGTGATTAAGGAGCAGGTCATACACTTGCTCGATGATGGAGGGGAGAGAAGAGAAAAATGAAGTTTTGAGTATGAAAGGCATTTTGGTCAACAAATGAATAATTCTGACATTTTCAGTTTCCAGTTAATGGTTTGAGTTTGTGTGGCAATTAATTTGGAAAACAGGGGTGGTATGTGTAAGTAGTGAAAGTTAATGTGTGAAAATAGATTCACACCTTACCTCAAGGGAGGTACCTTTAAATTTTCCTCTCCTCTCCTCTCCTTTCATATTTTTGGTTTCTTTAATTAAGACAATGCTCTCAAAAGATGAGTTGCTAGAAGATTATTTTTCGTTCTTTGAGTTATCAGTATATCTCATTTCTGTGCAGCTGATTCCAATGTTCAAGATGGAACTACTTCCTCCAAGAATACATGATTCCAAGAAACTCATCTTCCTTCTGTCTGTATGACACACATAGTTTGTCAGACAACAACCCAGCTGATAACTATGCGATGTTCAAGAGTTGAAATCCTTCCCATACATCTCTTTAGCTGAGATATAACTTGTCGAGCGCTTAATGGAAAGCCATCCAAGAAGTCCATCATGACAGCTGGCTGTCACCATGATGCACTCTTCTCAGCAAATATTCTACCTAGAAGTGCCTTATGAACCCTGTGAAACGGGACTAAGCCAAACGTACTGGTTTGCGTGGTCCACTCAAGTCCAAGGGTATAAACCATAATGTTTATAACAAGTATTTGACTCTTTTTTGAATGTGTGCCGTTCAGTCATATGTAATATTGTTTTTGGATTAGTATTCATCACGTAATTAAATTTTATAACTTATTGGGCACTTATTAGGGGAACCCCTCCAACGAGAGGATCCAAATTTAAACTTTTGAAAAGAAAAGTTACATTCTTAGTCACAATTAATATAAGGGTAATTTTCATCTGGACCCCCTGAGGTTTGACCTATGTCATTTTTAGTCCAAATAAATGGACACTTTGCATCTGCCTCCCCTGAGGTATCCAATAAGGTCAATTAAGGACAAATTATTATTTTTATGACCAAAATACCCTCATATTAATTTACATCATGTCTTCATAATTAAAAAAGAATAAATTTATGAATTATTAAATCTTTGAATATAAAAATTTAAAGATTTAAAATTTGTTAATTTTCTTTCCAGTTCCTATGTCTTCTTCATCTTGGACCCTTCATCTTCTTTGATCTCTATTTCTATCTGTTTCCATAGCCACAGATCTTTAAACCCTAAATGTTTCAAATTCAACCATGAACTTTACTCGCATCCCCACCACTACAGCCACCCACAGGCACCGTCACTGCCACCTCCAAAGCCCAGGAAGCAGAATCAGATTATACACCACCACCACCACCATTGCCGGCGCCGACGACCCAACTAAGCCACTTCTATTGACATTGTTGTTGCTAGCATTCTCTTTCTTGGCAAAACTATGCTTGTTATTATGCATCCACATCTTCAAAACGCCCTTCTCAACTCCAATCTCATTGCAGAAGTCGTCGATCAATTCTTTGTCATTCTTCTGCATCTTCCTACCCAGCTTTGTAAGAATATTTATATCCAAGATCGCATAGATCGACTAAAAACACCTTAGTATGATAATGACACAAGATGATGATGAGCATACCTTTCTATGGTTCTATTGGAGACGAAGCGCAGCGGAATATCTTATTTATGTCTCCCACTAGGAACGAACTTGAGGTGGAAGTTGATTCTATGATCAACTTGATGTTGGATCTTCTCCTCTAGACTCCTCCCTATTCACTAGCTTGATGGTATATCCTTTCTGACTAAGCAGATGTGATTGTGATTATGATTAGGGTTAGAGGAGGGACTTAGCATCCTTTATATAGGCAAATCCGTTAGATCGTCCATCAAGATCTAACGGTTCCTATTAGCCCACACTAGCCAGTCCATATAAGAGTTCTAGTAACCGTATATTACCCATATCAGACCAATAAGAAACCAAATCAAAGTGTAACACAATCAATGAAGCCCACCTTATGTGGAATATTCAATTAATATTCTAACAAGCTTCTCCGAGAACGCAAACATCTTCTCCTTCTGCTCCTGATTGAATTTATCCTGAATTTCTACTCTCCTGCAACTTGTGAGTGACTTTTCTCTTCCAATAAAAAAAAGAAAAAGAAAAAAGACTGACTTGTCTATAAATATTACTCGGATTTCATTCAAACATCAATCAAAAAAGAAAAAGTTAAAAGTGAGAGGAGAGAAGATCAGAATTGAATTTCGGTTATGGACTCTCCCATTCTTCTTTCGGACGCTCTCGTTGCAACTCATCTCTGTTCTGCATCTGCTTCTTCGTCTGCTCTTCGTTCTTATCTGCAATTCTTCCTCTCTTCTCCTTGTACTCACTTCCCTCTCTTACTACTCCCATATATCGTCGTCAAAGTGTTCATTGCCGCTCGGCTCGACTCATCAAAATTTTTCTGACGGTGGGTGGCTATAGTGGTGGGGATACAAGTTTTTCTGCCGGTGGGTGGCTGTAGTGGTGGGGATGCAAGTAAAGTTCATGGTTGAGTTTGAAACATTTAGGGTTTTAAAGATCTGTGGCTATGGAAACAAAGAAAAATAGAGATCAAAGAAGATGAAGGATCCAAGATGAAGAAGACGTAGGAATTGGGAAGAACATTAACAAATTTTAAATCGTTTAATTTTTATATTCAAAGATTTAATAATTCATAAATTTATAAGATGCAAATAAATCATTCTTTTTTAATTATGAAGACATGACGCAAATTAATATGAGGGTATTTTGGTCATAAAAATCACAGTTTGTCCTTAATTGACCTTATTCGATACCTCAGGGGAGGCAGATGCAAAGTGACCATTTATTTGGACTAAAAATGACATAGGTCAAACCTCAGGGGGTCCAGATGAAAACTACCCTTAATATAATTATGTTTACAAAATAATCTCCAATTGTTTAGCTTAGCAAAGGTAACCTTTTTCGAGTTTGGGTTTACCAGATTAGCCAAAAACAGTATCAACTTTGTTTTGATTGTTTTAGCCCTCCATATCTTTTTTTGCGTCTTATCATAGTAAATTTTTATCATTTATTTTTGGTCTTATGTTGATCAAATCTACACACTATAATTCTTCAAGTTGCTAATTGAAAGGTATAATACTTGGCTTTTAAGTATGAATAGAGTCTTCTACACATGAATAAAAAGCTAGGGATTCCTCAATATCATTGGAAAAGTTTTAAAAATCACGACTATTTCTAAAAGGGCAAATTACATATAGATCCCCTAAGTTTACAATCAATTACATCTACTACCCCGAAAAAGAAATCAATTACAAACACCCCTTACTGTTAATATCATCATTAGCTTTACTACTTAGTAGTAGATAGATATTTGAAATTGATTTATTTTCAAGGTTAGTACATGTAATTGAATATAGATCCAAGAGGTCTATATGTAATTTGCCCTTTCTAAAAAGCATAAATGGAAAAGCAGCACGAATTTTTAGTGGAGAAATAACCCAAAAGAAGTTAATGCAATTGAAGTCTTGAAATCACCTAAGGAGGTTATTTTGTTGTTATTCTAGTGTGAGACTAGATGTGGGTATCCTTCCTAAATATATGGTGAAAAATGTGTGAGAAACACAATCCTTTATCCGCAATAATATAGAGGGAATTGTAGTTTGATATTGAAAATTTGTTGTCTGTTGAGTTTAAACACATTCACAATCTTATAAATATGATCCAGTAAATACATAAATGAACCGTGTCAATAAAGAGAAGTGGAGGGATGGAATTCGAACCCGGGACCTCCTTATTCTTACATAGGACGCTGCCACCACTGTTCCAGAAGCACATTGGACAACATATTGTTCATCGTATAAGCTTGATCTCCAACTATGATAGTAATGTATATCCTTGACATCCCCCTTGAGCTCCAAGAAGCACTAGCAATAGAAAAAGTTCTCTCTCCTCTATTCTTTCATTTAATACTCTCACATAATGGTAAGGAAAATACTTAATCAATGGAGAGGATCAATTTCCTATATAATATCATGCCAATATTTCCACCAAAGATAGGCTAATAGGGTTTTCCCCTAATTAAATCAAATCAATGAGATTTTTTCTTCTCTATAAGCTTAATAATGCCTATGTCATTAGAATTTCATCTGCCAACAAGTTCAAAGGTTTTACTCCATTTGTTTAGACAGAAAATGACACTCACATATACTCTAATGGATTAATCATCAAGAACTCCAAGATCCCAAACATTATTTTAGTTTTGAATTCAACGTAATGCCTAAGATAATTAAGTACATAGTAACACAGAAAAAGAATGAATTGGTCATCTAGCTGTTCTTCATGTTGTTATCTTTTTGGCATTCACATATTTTGTTCTGTTACAGTGGTACATTAGCTTGCTAAATCATAGATCAACTTCTATCAGAATTATAAGGTGCACAAAACACAATTCACAAAATGAAACAGCCCTACTTAACTCTCATTAGGTTTTGACTGTAAAAGATGCATGAAAGAGGATTGAATCAAATGGATCTTAGTTGCCATACCCAGGTTGACTTCAGTTACGAACAGTACTCAGGTGCCATTAATATCAATCCTGAGCAATACCTAAATTTATACCATCCAAACAGAAAACAGCAGGATCTTACTAATGATTTATTCTTGGCATGCTGAACATCATTCTCGTAGAAAACAAAAACAGAGGTAGAAGGGGTATATAATTAAAAGGATTAAGAAAATGATGTAAAAGTAAACAATTCTAGAGAAAGAATAATAATAATTGAAGAACATGGAAGAAGGGGGAGTATGGCTAAAAATTCATCTTGCTCCAGAAGATTGGCTGTCTGAAATAGACTGCAGAAACATCGCCTTTGCAGTGGGATCGGCTGAAAATCTACCAAGTACAGCAATTGTGGCTGTACTACTTCCCACTTTTTCAATTCCTCTGGATATCATGCAAATGTGATTGGCTTCCACAACCACCATCACCTCAACATCAAATGCTGCAGAAATTGTTTCAGCTATCTGCCTAGTAAGTCTTTCCTGTACTTGGAGTTTGCAACCATAAAAATGCACTATTGATTCCAAAATGGATCTTTCAATCGGTTTGTCGCCACTGGCATTGAAATACCCTATATGCAACACACCCTGGAAAGGTAGGAGATGATGTTCGCACTGTGACCAGAAAGGGATGTTGAGCTCAGACTGCATTTCACCTTGATTGCAGCTGGCATTTCCATTCTCACTATGCGTATTGGGCTTAGCTGGAGGAAAACCACTAAATTTAATTTCAAGATTGCATTTAAAGTTCATCAACCACTGCACAAAACGATGGGGCGTGCCAACGAGCTCTTTCCTTGTTGGGTCTTCACCCAAAGAATGAAGAATTGTAGCAACGGCAGAGATCATGGCAGGCTGAGAAGATACAGTCTTGGAGGAAACCTTACAGCTGTTCCTTATACTTGAATGCCCATTAGAGACCGGCACATCCAATGACCTAGAAGGGCACCAACCAAGGCTATTAGTGGTTCGGGTATGGTTTTTCTCCACAATAACACCTCTGAACTTCAAAAGAGCCAGAAAATCACTCCACACATCTCCATTTTCATTTTCAAAAACTCCAGAACCAGAATACACCAATGTCCTTACCCAGCCTTGCAGGCCCATTTTGGCAGAGTGGTGATTGTGGTCAGGAACAGTTTGTCCCACTTCTGGGAACCGAATATGCCCACACTGAAGAACAACTGCAACCCCAGCTGGTTTGATTCCATTGTGTAAAGCTGAACAGATTTCATCAGCCAGACGTTGTGGGTCTTGAAGTCTCTTTGCAAACACATCAGCTACCCTGGAAAGCTTGCTTAGGCCCAGCACCTGTTGCCCAGATGGGACATATCCAACATGACACTGAACCTGGAACGGAAGCAAGCATGACTCACAGTATGAAAAGAGGTCAAGGTCTCGAACAACGACAAGCCCACCTGCCCCTCCTGCTTGGCCTACTGCACTATCCAAACCAGCTTCTGGAAACAGGGCACCATTAACTATATCTTTAACCTTTTGTCTGTAACCTGAGGAATAAATCTGTTTGGATCAGTATGATGGCAAATCCTATCTCTATTCATTACGGTCATTCATTAACAAAAACCACCATATGGCGATGTCATATTCATTATCTGTTTTCAGTTCACAATTCACAATTTCACTATAAGAGCTTCCAACAGAACTGCACCACTAGAAGTCACATGTGTCATGCATGTCAGTCAAGTATGTAAGAAAAGGGAGCTTCAAAAGACAAGATTGCATCTGGTCCACGCAAGTCAATGAAAAAGAAAGAGATGTCCCGTACAGTGGTCATGATTGAGCATTTATGAGATTTCATATTAATTGAAACAATCCAACAAAATATTAATGAAGTTCAGAAAAACAAGCTCTTGGAACAGTGCAGACTGCGGTAGTAGTATTCCTTGAAGGCATATGAAACAAAATGATGATCAGTGGTAGAAGAAAACATTTAAAACTACCTACAGAAATCTAGTCCTGGCGCAATTGCAATTAAGGATATGATATAAATGATTGGACTTGCAGTTACTACATTACTCCTCTAAAGTTCATTAGTACATGATATTGAATTGAGTGCGTAAAACTAAGACAAGTTACTAGTGCAGTTCTACAATATACTCTTAACATTTATAACCTGTTACAGAGAATCCAACAGGTTTGACTTGCTGATATTTAGAGAAAAAGTTTCAAATTTTCTTTATTCCTTGAGCCAAATCCCCATCTCTTTTTCTACTAATCCTAGATTTGATATTTCTAATCATTTTCCATACAATGTATAAACAAGCCATATTACATGGACCAGGCTAGACTGTTCTTAATATGGCACATGATAGTGTAACTTTTTTTCTTGAGGGGGCCATCTATCAATATCTTCAAAAGGATTTTAAGCCAAAACAGCAGTTGGCTTGGTTCATGTATATTCTGCTCTAAGACAAGGGGTTAAGGAAAAAGAATTTTGAACCATTAGTCAGGGGTTAAAAAGAAAGATTTTGAACCATTAGTCCTATTTAGAAATGAGAGCCTGAACCACCATATAATCACCCAATTGATACACAACATTTGGGCTGTTAATCTTTGAAAAGAACGAACGGCATAAGACATCAGATAGCTTCTCTACAACTAATACATCAAAATGGGTACCATAGTGTGTCCTTGTACCCATTTTGATGTAGAAGAATTGCCCCCCAAGACTCTGCTTGTACGGAAGCCTTCAGCTCCAGGTTCCCCCTTTTAGTGTGTCCTTGAACCATCAAGACAAATTCAATGCCAGAAACAGTAGATTAATGCCTGCCACACAACTCCACAGAGGCCAAATCCATCTCCTCTCTTATGTAACTGTGGAAGTTGGTTTATTGGTTCTCAACAAGCTCCAAGTTACCGGTACTTAACTCGGAGGAAACTCCACAGGGATTCTCCCATGTAAGCGTTTCAACTCCCCTACAGCAACTAGAGCAACAGAAGTTCTTGTTTTGAATAGGTAAGCAAAAGCGGCCTGATTTCTAGTATCAGAGTTTGATCATTAAGACATGTCTGCTCAAGAACATCCTCTCAAAGAATGCAGATAAATTTCTTAGTAGTAAACTATGCGCAAAAACAGAAATTCCCAACAAAAAGCAGAGAAACAACTTAAAATAGAGGGTTTTCGCATTCCAGGAAAAATAATAAAGGAATTGTTACCTTCCAAGGGCCACAAAACACCACATATCCATGTAACTCGATTGAGTGATTGGGAACAAAAATACCATTAGCCTAATCGAATTTTAACTTCAATTGGAATCAATCCAACGCACAAAGCAAAACCAAAGTCTTCGTGTTTAGTTGTTAATCAACAAAAGAAAACTGACTACTAACCTCTGGTTCCTTCACGAAAGGCTTTGGCAACACGAAGCGGAGTCTTCTTAAGACCTTCCCTATTTGAATCTTCACCTAGACCCTGTAACAGAACCTTCACAGCGTTTTCGATTTCAATAGTAGTCTCCGAATCGTCTATCAAATCCAACTCAAACGGTCCTAACTGAACTCCACTTTCAAGCTCTGCAGAAAAATGACCTTCATCTAGAGCGCCCATTGACATGCAAATCCCACAAACAAAACCGGTGAACACAATCAAACAGGCAGAAGATTGATAATCTGATGTACCTAGATGATTGAAGACAGCAAACACAATCTGGGTAATAATAGATTGGAGATCTAAGCACGTGAGCTGGGTCTGGATTCTGATGCAAGATACAGGAATCCACCTACCCAAAAGAGATTAAAACACGGAAAAGGAAATTACACGAGGAACCAGAGCAAAGAACAAAAGAAGGGCGGTTCATCAGAAGAAGAAGACGAAACACAGAGAAGAGGAGAAACGTTGATATTAGAAAACCAGAGGAAAAGGAAATACAAGCTGCTGCTAAGCTATGAACGTAAGGCTTCCGTTGATCTTGGAATGTGTGGAAGTGGATTTCCTTGCTTTATAGTTTCTTCTGATCTTCTCTTTTTTTTTAACGGATGGGTCCGACATGATCTTTTGGTCGTTTGTACGGCTTGGAAGAACTGTGGATTCGGCTGGTCAGTACACTGTTGCATTGTTCCATGATTGCATAGAGCCGCAGATCAGAATGGAGCCCTA
Organism: Hakea prostrata; assembly: GCF_041222555.1. Lineage (NCBI taxonomy): Eukaryota > Viridiplantae > Streptophyta > Magnoliopsida > Proteales > Proteaceae > Hakea > Hakea prostrata. The sequence continues at coordinate 39,473,680 of NC_142603.1, forward strand.
AAAACGGCCAGATCTAGTGGGTGTTGAGAACCCAATAAATGGTTTTGAAAAAAAAGACATATAACACTAGGGCTTTTTCTCCACCAACCATCTAGTTCAGCCCCCACCCACCCCCATACCAGATCCTGGAGTCCTGTGCTGTGTACTGACCCCAAAAGGTAGATAATGGGATCTCAGGAATGGAATAAACCAGGTTCCTCATGATAATACTTTCATCACCAACCAACCATTGAGGTTTAGGTCCTAAAAAAGAAAAAGAAAAAATGAAGCTTAGGTTGTAGGTGGTCCATAGTATAAGAGAGGGTTGGTAAAAGTCAATAATCTATAGAGAACAATTTTTTTGGTCAACTAAACAGAACATTAATGACATAAGAACAATCATTTTCAACCCATCTATCATTAAAAAGTTGAGCAAAAAATATTTCTTTTTTCATGGTTAATTTAAAAAAGTGGTAGGCAAACCTAACGATAATGAAGTAGACCAAACCCCTTCTCATCTTTATAGGGGTGCAAGTTTGGTCCTGGTGGTCCTAACTCACCCTAAACCCGCCCAGAGCCCGAATAGGGCTTGGGCTAAAGATTTTGGCCCTAAGGGCAGATTAGGGCCAAAATATTATGGCCTTGAACTAGGGCCAAGGGCGGGCCTGGGATTACTCTCTAGCCCCCCCCCAGCCCATCTTGGCCCATCCGTAATTTTGGCCCTGATTTTGATCCTAATCTTGGTCCTGATTCTGGCCCTGATATTGACCCTAATCTTGGTTTTGATCTAGGCCCATGATTTTAGCCCTGATTTGAATCTGGACTCTCCACCCATATGGAGAGGAATTAATTATAATCCATATGGGTGAATACTTGACACGTGTCATATTTTGAAAACATGATCATGTTTTGTAAAAAATTAATAAAAATAAATTATATCCTCATTACCAATGTAGTAAGCATCCATATGATTTTGCCCCGATCTTGAACCTAATTTTGGCTCTAGTCTTAATGTTATTTTGACATTGATCATGTACTAGATTTTTGCCATAATCTTCATATTAACATTGATATAACCAAAGAACGAAATTTCGTTCGTTTTGCCCAATTCGCTGGGTAGTGAGCCAGGCGAAATGGCGATGGCGAAATATCGCCTACATTTTGCCAAACTTTGCCTTTGAGATTTCGCCTGCACGTATCTCTCTCTGTGGCCTAAACTGTTTTGAACGTGTGTCAAGCCATCCCAAATGTAAATGAGACGCAATAGAGAGAGAGAATCCCCCGAAACACAAAGAGTAAATTAACCTTTCTTAGTCATTAATGGCGAATGGTTGGGTTAAATTGTTACAGTGCAAAAAGCAAGAGCCTTCAAAGACGTTTATCATCCAAGCCCCAAGCAACTCAACAACCTTATCGCATCTTCATGTTGCAGAAAGAGTGTTCAGAACCTTAAAGACATAGCCGACACCGCCAAGAAGAAGCCCAAGAAATCAAACCCACCACCATTGCCGACGTTCATTTCTTCTCGCCGACGCCTTCCTGCTACTTTGAGAGTTCGCCGCTGCAACCCAAGATCTGGCTCACAGTGTTTTTTTCTCTTTCTCTCTTTCTTTCTTTCCTCTTCTTCTTCTCCTTCAACAATCCGGCCAAAATAGCACCACCGGTGGTACTACTCCTCTTTTGTTTATTTCTCTTTCTCTCTTTCTTTCTTCTTCTTCTCCTTCTCCTTCAACGATCCGGCAAAAACAACACTAAATCAGGCGATTTTCATTTGATTATCGTGATTTTCAGGCGATTTTCGTTTGGTTCACCTCCGGCGATTTTCGTTGGTTCGACGATTTTCCGGTGATTTTAAAGCAATTTCGTTTTGCCTCCTAGTTTCGGTTCGCTAGGGGGCGAAATCACCGAATTTCGGCAAAATTAAGTTCATTGGATATAACTATAAGTCTTGACTTTGACCTTCAGTCATTTTGATCATATAGACTATGAGTTCACTTTTTATATTATTTTTAAGATAATTTTTATTTTTCGAACTAAGTCATTTTAGTTCTCAAAAAAATCAACGATTTTTTTTTTGGACTAAGGCTAGATAGATAATATATTATAAATATTAAAAGCTAGTATATAGAGAATTAATATCTAACAAATCTACACCCCAACTTTTCATCATGAATATTGAAATCTTTCTTTTGCCTTCAATGTGATATTTCACGAAGAAAAAAAAACTTATCAATACTAAATTATTGTTGATTTACTTGTTAACAAAGTTTTGAATTTGGATTTTTTTTTGTTGAATAAGGATATCAATGGAAGAGGTTTTCAATTTCCATCATCAAAGCAATGGGAGACTTTCAGAGCTCAATATAGAATTATAGAGTATGAATTTATTTATGTTTAAAGCAACACTATTAATTTACTGACTATCTTATCATTTTGTATGAGCTTGAATCATCTTATATTTTATGAATTTTATTTTCAATTTACTTGTGATACCCTTTTTTTTTTTTTTTTTATGAATTTACATTTGATATTTTAGGTCCAAGGATAGGATCAATTAAGGTTAGGGCCAAGATAGGGTCAATCAGAGCTAGGGACAAGGCTAATTAGGGTCAGGGCCCTGATGGTCAGGGCTAGGGACAAGGCCAATTAGGACCAGGGACAAGGCCAATCAGGGTCAAGGATAGGGCCAATCAGCATCTTGACTCGGCCCAATTAGGGCCAATTAGAGCCAATTAGGGCGGGAATGGGCTTGGCTTGGCCTTGTAGGGCTTAGAGCTATGGACAATAATCATTGGCCCTTAACTAGGGTCAAGGCAAGAATGGGCTCAGATTAGAACATATAGGGTTGGGCTTGGGATTGCAAAAGCCCCGCCCAACTAGGCCCACTTGCAGCCCTACATCTTTTTGATCCCTTCATTATTTTATTAAAAAACATCTTCTTGATCTTTGCTTTCTTTGTCTAAAATAAAGTTTCAGCACCCTCTATCCTCTTTTGATAACATTGCCTTTGTCCCTAGTTCTAGAACTCATGGCAAGGAAAGAGGACATTGGGTACTGGGAAACCAAAAGCTAAAAATAAACAGAGTGGAAGCTGGAACAAGTTTAATTTATTTATCTATGGTGTTAGATAATGTTGAGTTTAAATTTGACTAAATATTGGTGCATTTTATTATTGAGAAACTAATACATATAAATATATGAATAGGAGATAGAATTCTTCATAAGGAAAATAACATATTTACAATAAATGAAAGATCTAACTCGAATAGAAAATTTTAATAAAAGAAATACCTAAAATATAATATTACAATAAGAGATACATGTAGCTTAAAACATTACACCAGGTGAAGTAGCAAAAATGCAAGATATATACAATAATATTATAATACTCACCCCTCAAGATGAAGCATGAATTTTATGAATGTCTAGCTTGGACTGAAGATGATTGAATGATGCACGACCAAAGAATGCGGTAAAGAAATCAGCAAGTTGCTTGAATGAGGCAACCTTGGGTGGAATGAAGACGATGGATGATGCACGATCAAGGGATGTGACAAATATATTAGGAAGCTCGAGTAAATGAATCTGTTTTGTGAGAAGGTTAATAGAGCATGCATGTTTAGGAATAAAGAATTTGGTGTGGGACTTAGAATTTTGAGATTAGAGTTTAGGATTTAGGATTTGAGATTTAGGATTTTGAGTTTAGGGTCTAAGATTTTAGATCTAGGCTTTGATAGTGTTGCGTTTGAACCACATCCCGATCCACTCAAAGGCTAAACCTGCAGCCAAAAGGTTGGCTTCAAGCCGGCTGATGTGTCGGGAAACCGCCTCCAACAATCCAGTCAGTCCGAGAATAGTCAATGGCTCCAAGCAAAACTCACTCATAGAATAACTAATGAAAATGAGTAAGTGGATTCCTTTACCCCCCCCCCACCCACCCCACCCTAGAAAGAATGATCCCCTATTTAAGTTGTTTTACTTACCTTTTTATCCATAAGGAGATCTTGGATGCGTGCCCGACTGATTTCCTTAATTAAGCCCCTCATTTGGGGATTTTCCTTAAGACGAATTAATTGTTCCCTTACTAAGCATTCAATGATGTGTATTTCCATAATTTCCTTTAGCGATTATGGCAACTTCTTGATCAAGCTTGTTGGGTCTATTTGGTCCTTGACGAGCGGATATCTGAACGTTGTCCTGGATAATCCGTATCCATAACAGCAGCCCCCAAGACCATGCATTGGTGCTCTCTACGGTCGTACATGATGTTTTTGCTACCTACCAACCAATCTGGGACCCATGTCCCTCCAGTCACAATGTCCCACGTCACCTGACAAGACTGCTTGTCATGATGGTTCATCGAGCAACTCAATCATCTCACTATCTCCACCATTAATTTCTTTGCTCCTGTGGCAAGTACCTTGTGCAAAAATTCTTGCTCACTACTCTAGATTGTGCTCCCAACCTTTCGCTGCTTCAATTGCCTAGTTATCTTCTTAGCTAGTAAGTTTTTCTATCCCATCATGGTTGAGAATCAGAGTCTTAGTCCTAGTCGTAGGTTTAAGTTTGATCTTCCTAAGAATCTAAGGAAGAAAACAAAACCCGCCCGAGAGGGCTATGCCAGTGAGGGCGATAGTAGCCAGATTGTGCTTGGTTGATAATCCTCTAAAGGATTTGCATGAGCAATCTTCAATCAATTTGTTTGCCTAGTCCGATTTCGATAACTCAAAAATTGACGATGACCTAGGCGAGTTTGCTGAGGTGGTTGGGCTAGCACACTCCCTTGCCCAACCAGAAACCAACCCAAACTCCTCATCCTTCATCTCTGCTGAGATGAACTACAATCCCTCGAGACAATCCAGATCCAATTCCACCAACAAATCTAACCTCCCTTATTCTTCTCATGCCCATCTACTTATCAACCTTCTAAGGTCAAGGCCTCTGCTCGATGCCCCCCGTTCTAGGGCCCGAGGGGACCCCGTGGTCCTCTTCCAGCCAAACCTAAAAGAAATAAGCTAAATGCAGCCACCTTAGCCCTGACCCAAACCGAAGCTCACACTCCTTGGCACGTAGATTATGTACATAGTTTTTTCGCCATTTACTTTGACGCCTTCATCAGGGGTTTGTGTCTCTCGATTCATCCTCTTTTTTGTGATGTCTTTGACTATTTTCTCATTTGACCTACTAACCTAATCCTGAATAGCTGGTGCAACATAATCAGGTTTGCTAGCTTCTATCATAACCTGGGCATTTGCCAGACCATCCATTTGTTTCACCATTTCCTTATGTTCCACCCCCACTCACAGCAGGGGTGATATTACCTGGCCAAATGGCGGTCCTGGATGCTCGACTTCTAAGGAAACTTCATAGAGCATGAAACTCTCTCGTCCACAACCAAGAAGTGGCAGGAGTTCTTTTTGTTTTCTTGTGCTCCTTCTGTCATGGCCTTCATTACTAATTTCCAAGAAAGGACAAAGGAGGACCTTGAACATATGAACAACCAATTTGACCTCACTCTCAACAAAAAAGAAATTGTTTGGTTGATCAATTGGGTTGAGAGGGATTCCAATGTCGTCCATGGATACTCCCTAGAATATATTTTTGTCTTGCCATTGTGAGGTTTCGCCCCTTGCTTTTACTTTATGCTTGCTTTTGCTCTTTATTTTTCCTGCTTTAACCTATGACAATTTTCTTTACAGTGTGAAATGAGATTGATCTGGATGCCCTAACTACTGCTGCTAATGGTGTTGTGTAGCTGGCTAGGCTCAGAAACCCCCTCCAAAGACAAAATGAGTTGGGCCTACTACTGCTACACCCGCTGGCTTAGCCAAAATTCTAAAGAAGAGGGTTGCGTTGAAGGCTTCTTTAGGGGGGACTACAAGCGACGCCTCCCAAAAAATCTCCCTAAGGGCTCCTCAGAAGCTCCCTAAGGCTTCATCAATTTTTGAGGCTCCCGTTCAGTCCACCTTTCCCAATTGTTTGGGTATTTTCACTCCCTAGTGGGGAATTTCATCCCAAGACTCGGTGTTCTCGAATCTTGAGATCTCCTGATCTTGGGTGCAAAATTCCACCCTTCCTTTCGACAAGGAGTTTATGAAAAATTCTTCTGATGAGGAGCTCTTTCTGGATGCCTATTGGTAAAATTATTTGAAAGAAACCTTATCTATTGCATGTTTTTCGAAAACTTCTCAACTAAATCATTTGCTTCTCTGCAGGTACTTGGCCAAGCAATTCACTACTTTGCAGAAGTAGATAATCGGGCTATGCACCAGTCACATGACTCAAGCTTTCCTCGGGCTCTGTGAACAGGCCAATCTCAAGGCCCATCAAGCAAAAATCGATTGGGAAGGCCTCAAAGGGTAGGTGGAAGCCTTGAAGGGTGATAAGAACCATAAAAGCTAGCCTTGACAAACACAAAGAGAAGGCTAGAATCGCTAGAGAAGAAGCTTGGGAAGGCCCAAACCGAACTAGACAAAGCTTCTACTGTCCTTACTAAACTACAAGACAAGAAGAAAGAGCTTGAGGAGAGGGTCGAGTCACTGAGAGGTGCCTCGATTTCCACTACTTCTCCATCCAAGGAGTTGTTCCAAGGGGGTGAAAAGAAAAGTTTTTGAGGATTACTTCCAGACTCCCCAATTCCAAAATCTTAGGATTGCCCTCTCAGTATCTGTCTTTCAAATAGGTCAGGATCAAGCATTCACACTTGCCTTATAGTAGACTTCTCTTCCTAGACATGGAGAAGTTGCAAAATTTCCTTGATCCCAAGGTATTCAATGCTCTCTAGATGCCATGTCCGGAGGGTCTTCCTGAGCTCCCACCTTTTCCAGCTTTTGATCCTCTAAACTTCATCGATTCTCCACCAACACCTGAAAAAGGTAGCAACTGTGGCCAATGAGGATGGCTCTACCCTGGATATCCAGAATGAAGGCATGGGGAGTCCCAATGAAGCTACCGTTTAGAATGAAGTTCCATAATCCGATAATAATGCTGACGAATGTCCAACAAGCACCCCGTGAAGTTTCATTCATTTTTTTTTAATATTGTATTGCTCGAGATACTTACTCCCTAGCCATCTTTTTGTACAATTCGGGGTTTAATAGAGAATTTGTTGAATTAAAAAGCAATTTCACTTTATTCACGAAGTTTTATCATAAACTAACTGGCTAACTTATCCTAACTTCGAACGTTGGTAGGCTATATAACCAAAACTTTGTTTAAGGTTCTCAGTAACACTCAGGCCTTGCTTTTCTTGCTCCCAACCTTGAACAAAGCTATATGTTCATTCATGGTATTGCTCAACCTTTGCTAAAGTCATGGTGTCACATCCACCCAGCCGGTACCCCATTTGGAATACCCGGGATGTGATCCACAGTCCAAGGATCAATGATCTGAGGTCCATGCCTCCCACATACACGGTAACACAATCATGAACAGTAATAATCAATGGTAAAAACAGTTAATACTAAATATCATGAATAAGATAAGACTAAATAAATCAGAGTGCGGAAGGCAATGACATTAAAGCATAATCATAAGGGTGAGAGAAGGTATGATAACCACTCTCTCAGAACAGCGGAAAAGAAGTGTGATAACGTCAAATACATGTCTAAGTGTCAAAAGACAAACTCAAAGATAAGTTAGTTACAAGACCAATGGTTCCACAAATACACCAGGGGAATGGGGCACTATGCTAGGGTTTCTTCTATACTAATAGTAGTCTCTTCAACAGTACGGATGAAGTAAACCCAGCGCTGCCGCTCCCGCACAACTGTGGGGCTAACCCTGGTGTGAATAATAATCCTCCTCGGCTCCAATATACGAATCCTCACCGACGCCACTACCCGGAGGGTAGTATGTGGAATCATAGTCCGCCTCATAGGAGGTGCCATCGTAATCTTCGGTACCTGGAATGTAATCTAAAACATTTGCACAAAAGGAATGAGTTCGAAGAACTCAAGCAAGGAAGTTATTCCATAATTAGAAATCATACACATTCAGAACATATAATAATGCAATGTGATATGGAACATATGATGCAGATATGAGCCTAACTCTATGAATGCTGGTCTCTAAGGTAGACATGCTTTAAGTCATAGCACCGTACTTCTCTGGGTCGTCAGTCACTCTCCCATTTCCATATCTTGGGAATGCCGGGGAAGATCGGTAAAGTCATCAAAACCATGGTAAGGGGAATCGGTCACCGCTCTCTCACATCACCATTTGGTCAAGTCTTGGCGCATGTCACGGTAAAGCCTAGCCCAATGCAAGTCATCTACTCAGTCGGTCAAGTCAGATTCAGATACGTCCATTCCTCGCCCCCGGCGATCCTTTCCGGTATCCTTCACACTAGAGTCAGCGAAATCCCGGATTTCGGACTCATCAACCCTATTGGTCATCCACATATAGTAAACGGGAAGCTCTCACGTCCTCTCACGGATTGGTTACCGGTCTTGAGCGCCCGTGAGCCCAAGTCTATCCATATGCAACTCTACCAATAAATGGCCCCTTTCGGGTATCCGTAGCATGGTTTATGTCCCCTCTTGGATTGGCTACCGACCTAGAGCGCCCATCCAACCATACACTACCACGGGTTGTTCGGTCTCAATGCCCTTCCGATTCGGGTCTGACACGACAAGGATGAACCTAGCCACACAACTAGACACTCCTATGTATGTCATCCAATAACTCGGAAAAGTGTCGATAGGCACCATTGGAGAATATCCCATACTATTCCCTCCGATGCCCAAGGACCGAAGTGTCAGTAGGACACCCTCCAATCCCAAGTCATACGTAAGCAATCACACATCAGATCTCATCATTTCTCATACATCCAATGCATATTCATAATAGTACTCAAATCATGATATTGAAACGAATCATTATAAACATAAGCAAATCAAAATGATAGAGTAACACAACAAATGTATAAAGATTTAAATGTTACTGTTCTAACACATATGTATCAGTATCATAATGATTGAAAGAAATTTAGGGATTTCATTCCTTGAATAAAGCATAGTTCAATATTTGATGACTTATATGTTTATGGATATAACCATCCTTACCTTGGATGAGTTGATGATGAATTGAGAATACCAAGAATAGTCCAATAGAAGTGTTAATGCCCTAAACATCAATAATAAGTTAGAAAAGAAGTCGGGAAGATCGGATGTCATTCGAGTCAAAACTGACCAAGGTTGCTGTCAGCAACAACTTTGGTCGATGGTTTTGGTTGATGGTATCGACCAAAATGATCGACCAAAATAGTCCTCGGGCAGAATAGTGGATTTTGGGGATTTTGGTCCCAAATGAGTCTTCCGGTGTTCAGATCAATCTGGAACTTGGAGGCATACTTAACAACAGTAGTAGGACACTATAAATCAAGGAATTAACCCAATACAATGGTCTAATTAGAAAGCCCCAATTTGAGCTATCAAGTTCAAGTGATAAACTTCATGGCATGAGTTGGAATTGATTGCATTGATGAGGAATAGCATGCAATAGCTAGAGGAACTAATAGGAATTCGATTGGGATCATATGGCAATGTTAAACATGAACATAATACACTTTATAGCTCAGTTTGATATCAAATGGTATGATGTTAATAGGTAAAGCATGGAATACATATGCTAGGCATGAGATATAAGCATTAGCATCAATGAATGGCTAAGGGAATCATGGATTGAGCATGAGTAGGCACTTGGAGTGGTGGTTGCAAGGTTGCAGCACCATTCCAAATGTCCCATCAGCAAGATGACAATAGAAAGGAGTAGAAAATGGTAGGGTAGAGAGTGGAATGAAGAGTCATACCTTAATGTAGAAGATGAAGGCAAGAATCAATGATAAACTAAGTGTCTTTGATGAGATACCCTTCACACTAACCAAGGAGCTGCTTTGGGAAGCTCTCCCCACGTTCCCAGGTGAGAAAAATGATTGCAAAAGGCTCAAGGCTCGAGGTCATATTAAATAGAAAAGGAATATTCCATGGAATCATTAACTTGGCAGACTGGGACATTTTGGTCGATGCTTTTGGTCGATGGTATCGACCAAAATGATCGACCAAAATGATTTCAGCAGAAAACTCAGGTTTAGAACAGAAACTTCAAGTAGGGATTTGAAAGGCTATACAAGGTCAAATTGAGTGAGGTTTTCTTCCACAATTCAATCAAGAAGTCTAGTTTCGGGGAATACCTTCGGATTGTGCACAGGAGGTCATTTGGTACATCAACCATATTAATCTTCTCCGATGCGCAGACTTTCCTTAAACACTAACAATGCATTTAAGCAAGGGGTATCATTGTCAATGTCCATGGGCTCGGTCTCCGAATTATGATCATCAATCAGAATGGTCCATAAATCTCTTCTTCCACCACTTCGGGTCCTCGGACCTGAATACAACAGTGGATCCGGGTCAGGGTCAAGGTTAGAATAGGGTTGGATATTACACATGGAGACAACATTTGTTGTTGTTAAGATTCTAAAGCAAGTTGATGCTTCCCTTGATGACTAAGGACATTTATGCCATTCGTCCTGGAAGAGGTAAGATGAGGAACCGTGGGTACATTTCTCACAAAGGTCCTTTTGCTATTGTATCAGGGGTTTCAAACTTGTGAAGGCTTTTAGTAATATCCTAGTCGGTTGTCTGATCAGGCATTTGTTTTTAGACGGTACTGAAGATTTCAAGCTTGTCAAGGCTTTCGGTAGCATTCCAATCGAATTATCATTTTTCCTAGCTTGGACCCATTGACCATCATTGAGTCGAATGATTTGGTCCCCATTTTAAGGCGTTTGCCATTCTTTCTTTCCAGTCTCCTTGTCGGGTTGTCCACTTTTAATGGATGTATGGGTTATCACCCAGGCTCCTTGTTTAAGCAACTAATGTGATGGATGTCCTCACAAGAGGTGCTAAACCCCCGATTTCCCAAGTCACATCATTTGAGAGCAAAGTAGTTATATTGAATTGATGGGAAGCTTACAACTTATAGGTAGAATTTTCTTAAATTAACAAAATTCCAAGGCCGATATATGGGCTTCCTGGTCTCTAGATCCCCCAACTAGTATGCTCTAGGTTTTGTTTCCTTGTAGACAAACGTAATGTCCTTCCCATTCAGGGCTTAGCTTCCCTTGGTTCTTCTGATCCGATCCTTCGTCGCACCAAATCACTGGGCTTGTACCTCTAGTTTTTTCACTCGAGCCTTATAATAACCTAATACCCTCTTTTGGTATCTTTGTTTCCTTTAGTCCGCCATGTTACATACTCATCCAAAAAATCTAAGTCAACTCTAAGTCCCTGCCCGTTTGAGTCTTCTACATATCCTTGGTACCTTCTTGACCTGGCCAAGACTTCTACCGAGGCTAACACCTTAGTGTCATACACCAATCGGAATGGTGTCTCCCCTATTGAAGTTTGAGTAGTTGTCTAGTACGCCTAGAACACACTTGGCAATTCTTCTACCCACAACGCTCAACTATCTTCCAATCTCTTTTTTATTCGGAATGATTGGGCGTAAAGCGTCTGTAGGTAGCTTTTCAAGTCTGCCGTCAAATCTCAAGGCTCAACCTTGGACAGGCGGTAAGCTTGATAAGCATGCATTTACCATTTTTTATTTGATTTAATTCCTCATACTTATTTAATTGAAGAGAGCCAATTGAGTATTTTTGTGTATTTTTCAGGAATAAGGTGGTTTTGGATATTAGAGATAATATGGAGTAAAGTTGGCAAATATATTAGATATTGGTGGATTTTAAATCATGGCATTCAATCTTTCTGCCCAAGAAATCATGAAAAGTGAGATCTTAGCCTAATTGGAAACAGGTGGAGGTCTAAGGAACAAAATTGGTAATAAATTTGAAAATCGGGTAAACAGACCTATCTTCAGTATTTTGGACATATCTCTCTCGTATGAGCTTGGATTTTGGTGATTCAAGATGCTATGGAACGATATCGAAAATATATACAACTTTCCAGTTTTGAGTTTTTCAAATATCCGAAAGAATAAAGGTCAAATCGACGGGTAAAGAGAATGAATTCATTGTGTGCGGGAGACATAAAAAAGAAGCCAGCCACAGAGAAGAGGGGAAGACGACGAATGAGGCTCTCATCTCTCATTGCTGAAGAAGAAGACCAATCTCTCTCTCTCTCTCTCTCTCTCTCTCTCTCTCTCTCTCTCTCTCTCTCTCTCTCTCTATGAACTTGGTGATAATGAGTAGCTAGTTCCTTTTCTTTGGGATGTAGATGAACCATGTTTATTTCATTAATTTGATTGTTCTATCTCTTCTAGTTTATTGTGTTTGAGGCTGGCCAAAGATGTTTTATAATTCAACGAACTAAGCGTGCCAAACTTCCGCGAAGGACGATAGTCTTGAAAAGATAGGGCATATCTAGGAAGACCATCCCTAATTTACTTTGAAGTGTAGAGTTATATCGGTTAGGGAAAAGCATTGGGGATTCGAAATCCCAAAGATCCTCACATATTCATAGTTAACATTTTTGCATTATTAGTAGATTTAGTTTAAATTTAGTTTTGTTGAATTCAATCTTAGTGACTTAGCCTTTTTGTTCCCCATAGTTCGACCCCCGTACTTTCTGCTTGCTAGATTAGTATAGGATTTTATTTTTGATTGGTTAGCAACACGATCAAAGCTGCTATACCAAATTCCCCGCTGGCCATCGGGGACCGAGTGGTAAGGCCATGATCTGCAGGGGAACAGATCACTCATTCTTCCATTGGGACAGGTGCACGAACGACAACTCCAAACGTCACACATCAGCCGCCTACCTACCGCTTAGGTGGCACCTGTCACATCCCCCCAGCCAGTACCCTAACTGGCATACCCGGGAGTGTGATCCACAGCCTCGAAGATCAAGTATCGAGGAAATCATCCTCCCACATATACAATAACATAATCATAAACATGAAATAATCAATGTTTAATATTATAAACAAAAAATTCAAATCAGGAAATGAATAATCAATATAATCAGAGTGCGGAAAATGATACCAGATATCCAAAGATATCAAAAGAAGCAGAGTGAGGCGGAAACTCACTTCACAGCTACAGCGGAAAAGTAATGCATAAGTCTAAAAAGAATTACAACCAAGTCAAAAGAAAATAAGAAAAACAAACTAAACTTAAGAGTTTTCTATCCTATAGATGACATCTTCAAAATAGTGGACTTCGTCAGTCCAACAGAGATGTTCCATTCCTACATTATGTCTAATCGTAGTACACAATGTGATCGCTCGAGGGATCATCAGTGTAATCTTGATTGTCACCAACACCTTGCGTGTAGTACGCTTCATCGGTTTGCACTTCATTGTACTGTCCATCATAGTAGTTAGTACCAGCAGAAAAATCTAACAAAAGATTGTACAAAAAGGAATGAGTTTCGAAAGAAACTCAGTAAGGCAAGTTAACTCATAACAACATAAATACATATAACAGAACATAACAAGATGCAATGCAGTATGAAGCAAATAATGTATGTATGCATCTAAACTCTATGTATGCTGGTCTCTATTGGCAAAGATGCTTTAAGTCATAGCACCGTACTTCTTTGGGAAGGTCTCAGTTCACTTGGCTCTGGTTGGTAGTGGGTCCGGCATCCCTCTTGGACAAACCATGGCTGGGGGTTAAGTCACCGCTCTCTCACATCACCATTGGTCTAAGTACTGGCGCATGTTAGGGTTAAGCCTAGCCCAATGCAAGTCATCTACTTAGTTATATCAACCCAGCTCCAGATACTTCCATTCCTCCCCTCTCGGGATCCTTTCCGGTATCCTTCACACTAGAGTCAGCGTATTCCCTTTCAGACTACGGACTCATCAACCCTATTGGTTATCCACATATGGTTAACGGGAAGCTCTCATGTCCTCTCATGGATATAACTCACCGGTCTCGAGCGCCCATGAGCCCAAGTCTAATCATATGCAACGCTCCAATAAATGACCCCCACAATATGATTCCCGTCCTCTCATGGATATAACTCATCGGTCTTGAGCGCCCGTGAATCACATTGCTACCACGAGTCGTTCGGTCTCAATACCCTTCCAATTCGGGTCTGATATAACGAGGACATCCTAGCCAAACACTGCTAGACAGTCCTAGGTATGACAATCAATGATTTGGGAAAGCGTCAATGGGCAACCCCGGAAACATCCCATACTATTTCCGGTAATGTCCAAGGACATAAGTGTCAAAAGGACACCTCTCAATCCCAAACCATACCTAGTCAAACACATTCTCAGATCAGTCATGTCATACACAATTAACCATTCATCATATAAAAGAGAATATAAAGTTATGATCTAATCATTAAACAATATAGTAATAAGAAATTCATATAAGCTTGAATAATGAAAAAGAAAACATAAGTGAAGTGCTACTGTACTTACAGTAGTACATCAGAAGTATAAAGTATAAGAACAATAAATAAACTCAGAGTTTCATAAAGTATAAACTCAAGAGTATACGATCTATGTTATTATGAAATAACTGTCCTTACCTTGATTATCGCCGAAGATAATCCAAAGATCAAAGAGAGTAACTCCAAACTTAGCAAATAAACCCCTAACAAGCATATATACAACATTAGGAAAGATACCTAAAAGATCAGAGAGAAAATGAATCGAATCGGGTGAAAAACAAAGCTACTGCCTCCTTTGGTCGAGTGCTTGGTCCACTGACCCAGTCGACCAACCGAGTCAATACGGAAATGTAAAGACTGATTTGGTCATAAGTTCTTCGTTTGAAGTCGGATTGATCCGAAATTTGAAGGGGAACTTCCTAGTATGTATTAGAATCATTTAGGAAGATACAAACATCAAGTCATGGTCAAAAGATGGTTCTTGATTTGACCCAAGAAACTACGGTTTCAACCTTATGGCTCTCATGAAAAGGCTATGATCACAGGATGAAAGGGAATGATTGCTAACAAGAAAATCATTGAAAACCAAGTTTAGATTAACATAAATATTACCCAGGAGGTTTCCCTCGCATGGGAGGTTACCAAAGGTTTCTAGAAAGATCATACAAGGTCAGGGTTTCAAGAAATTAATTAGGCTAGGGTTAAGATCATGACGGTGATCATAGATCCTAAAAAATAAAATGAGATCACGAAGGGATGGTTGCAAGGATGCAACATCTTCTTCTAATCTCAATCAAGAATAAGATTAAAGAAAAGAAATTCGTAATGTCGAAGTGATTACTAACCTTGATTGGCAGATCAAAGATGAGAAGCTTCAGATCTGCATAGGAATCGTTTGAATCACCAGAGAGAGTTTTGGAGAGGTCTTCTCACGTTCAAAAAGTGTTTAGGAGGCTGTCGTAACTAAGAAACACGAAGTAGGGTTTAAATAAAAGTGAAAAACCCTAAAATTGCATTTTCTCGGATTTATCAAACC
Organism: Hakea prostrata; assembly: GCF_041222555.1. Taxonomy (NCBI): domain Eukaryota; kingdom Viridiplantae; phylum Streptophyta; class Magnoliopsida; order Proteales; family Proteaceae; genus Hakea; species Hakea prostrata. The sequence continues at coordinate 39,489,064 of NC_142603.1, forward strand.
TTTGGTCGAGTGCTTGGTCGACTGGCCCAGTCGACCAAGGAGTCGACCAAGGCAGACAGTAAGGAACAAACAGGGAATTGAAGGATAAAATGGGCTCTAAACCTCAAGGGCTTTTGTACACACATCAAGTGACATATCTAGTGTGTAGAAATACCTTCAAACCAAGTCAGATAACACTCCAAGTCCTTCAACTAATCTCATCTTCAGACAGGTGCAGCTTCCTTTCTAGATCAGTACAGACTTCCAAGATTTGAACTCCACCATCAATATCCATAGGTTCAGAGTCAAACACCATGTCTTCTACTGAGATGGCCCACAGCTGGCTACTTCCTTTACTCGCGTCTTTGGACCTAAAAACAACAGGATTTTCGGGTCAAGTCAGGGTTAGGTTAGGGCTGGGTTTCACAGCACTAGCGAGATCCAGCTACATCTAACAATGTTAGATTTGTTACTTCTACTTGGCCATTGCTTTGCACGTAAGCCACCGATGAGTAGCGGTGTTTGATGTGGTACCACGTGCAAAATGTTTAAAATCCTGCCCCTACAAACATTTTTTTTGTTACCAGTACCATCAAAATTCTAACCCCGTAGATAACTTTCTCCTAAAAAAACTTCTCAATTTTCTTTTCAAGTCTGGTAGCCAGTGGCTTGGCTTCTACCCCCTTGGTAAAGTAGTCAATGGCTACCACGAGGTACTTCCAATTCTTTAATGCGCTGGGTAATTTATTGATTATATCAAATCCCCACATAGAGAAGGGTATTGGGCTTGAAATCCAAGCCATCGGCACCACCAAGACCTTCGGGACTGGCATGTGCAGTTGGAAGTGCTTGCACTTCCACACATATTCTAACACATTCTATTGCATGGTCAGCCAATATATCTTGACCTAAGAATTTTTTGCACCAGCACTCCCCTACCCATATGAGCTCCACATATCCCCTCATGGACCTCTGCCAATGCGTAGTGCACTTGAGAAGGACCTACACACTTCAACAGGGGTTCTGAGAATGATTGTCTGTACAATTGATCATCCTGAATAGTGAACCTTGCCGATTGGTTGGAATCGCTCGGGAGTTCATTGAGTTTAAGGTATGTAAGGATTGGGTCTATCAAGCTTTGCTTTCGCTATATATCCATTGACTTGAGCTCTTGTATACTTGGGCAATGCAACTCCTCGATGTAAACTGCCAAGTCAAGAGTTTATGTTTTGTCAAAGCTAACTGGGAGTCAGGGACAGCTCATCTGCTTCCTCATTTTCCTTTCATGAAATCTATTTTACTACAACCCGATCAAAGCTAGTTAGATATTGTTTGACCTTTGACAGTTATTGGCCATCTGACTTTCCTCGACTTTATACTCTACCTTACTGGTTTACCACTAGTTGAGAGTCACTTCTTACTTCCAATTCCCGAACTTTCAAGGCTCGGGCTACTCTAAGACCAGCAAACACTACTTCATATTCAGCCTCGTTGTTCGAAGCCTTAAAGTTAAACCTTAGGGCATAGCTGATTTTGAACCCTTCGGGGCTTCTTAAAGTTAATCTGCTCCAAATATCTTGTTATTGCTCGGGCCGTCCACGTGCAGGACCCAAACTTCATATGAAGTTTCTTCTTTCGCCAGTTGAGGGGAGTTGCTTTCCATGATGAAGTCATCTAAGACTTGAGCCTTTATTGTTGGTGTGGGATAGAATTCAATCTGATACTCATTCTCAATTGCCTAGGTCACTAATATCTTGGCTACATTCGGTCGATGCATAATTTTCTTTAGGGAGAAGTTTGTCATTTCCACGATTTGGTATGCTTGGAAATAAGGTCTTAGCCTTTGGGATGCTACCATGAGTGTCAATGCTTGCTCGTCAATCTCAGGTTATCTTGTTTCTACATCTATAAGTACATGGCTTATGTAGTAGATCGGGTTCTGGACCATCCAGTCTTTCAATAGAACCGCACTAATTGCAACTTCTGAAACTGCCAAGTACACAAGCAAATCTTCCCCCGGTATTGGTCTCATCAGTACTGGGGAAGTCCCGAGCAATTCTTTCATGTTCTCATACACCAATTGGCATTCGTTCATCCACAGATTCTTGCCTTGCTTCCCAATTGTCTTAAGGGCCTTGAAGAATTGGTAAAAAATTTCTCCTTCCTGAGCAATGAAAAGGTTCAATGCTGCTACTCACCCGATAAGACATTGAATATCATGGATAGTTTTTGGAGGTTGCATTTTGATTAAGGCCTTGATTTTTTCGAGGTTAGCCTCAATTCCCCTTTGAGACACCATGAACTGGAGGAATTTCCTGGATGACACCCCGAATGCACAATTCTCAGGGTTCAACCTCGTTTGATATATCCATAAGATATCAATTACTTCTTCTAAATTTGTCAAATGCTTCGACCAGGCAAGGCTCTTTATGAGCATGTCATCAACATACACTTCCATATTCCTCTCGATCTGCTCATTGAAAATTTTGCTTACAGCCCTTTGGTATGTCGCCCTAGCGTTCTTTAGCCCGAATGGCATTACACAATAAAAGTAGCTTTCTCGATTTGTCATAAATGTCGTATGCTTCTCATCGATCTGGTTTATCAATATCTGATGTATCTCAAAAAGAGCCCATGAAGCTAAGTGCCTTCCGCTGTTGCATCAATAAGAAGATCTATCCAAGGAGGTGGGTACCAGTCCTTCATCCATGCCATATTGAGGTTTGTGTAATTTGTGTGCATTCTCTGTTTTCCGTTTGCTTTCTTAACCATCACAATATTAGCCAACCATGTCGGTCATTTGATTGTTTCTATAAAGCCCGATTGTTCTAGCTTTTCGACCTCTGCTCTGATTGGTTTGTGCTTCTCAAGCGAAAAGTTTCACCTTTTTGAATGACTAGGATTGCATTCTTTTGGATCCACAACTTGTGATATGTTGCCCTCTTGTCAACCCCGAGCATATATTTTGCCAACCAAGTGAAAACATCTAAGTTATTTTGCAGGAACTCCACAAATTCTTTTTTGAACAGTTCAGGTTGTTCAGATCCAATCATTGTCCCTTGTTCGGGGAAATCGGGGTGCAACTGAATTTGTTCCAATTTTTCAGCTGGCTCTGCTCTCTGATGTTTTCCTCTTCTTGATTGTTGCCAATTTCAATGGTCAGTGTGTTTCTCGATCTTTCAGATCTTCATTTTTGTTTTAAATAGTTCACATGGCATTGTCTTGACACTGCTTGGTTGAACATACATTCGCCAACTCCATCCTCCATTGGGAATTTCAACATCATATGTATGGGTAAAACCAAACTCCCAACATATTGAGCATTGGTCTCTAGAGGATCATGTTATAAACTAACAGATCTTGTATGGCCATAAATGTGGACCTAACCACTGCATCCCTGGGTGATTTCTCAATCCTTAGGTTGAGTTAAATTGTTCCCTCTTCAACTGCGAAGAGCTTGCAAACCCATATAGATGCGTCTTGCAAGGGGTCATCATGTCATCCTTAAGCTTCAGCTTCTGGAATGCCTCGTAAGAGAGTAGATCGGACAACGATCCAAAACGCGAACCCAATGAACTTCTCAATTTGTCAGCGTAACTTTTATGACAATGGCATCATCATGCATAATCGAGACTCCTTTTGATCTTCATTTGTTAATTCAATTGGCACCAAGCAGGAGTCGTTCCTCCTTTTCCTAGGCAAGTGCCCTGCCCCCACAAAATGAGCCTTTTGCTTTGCTTTCTTGATCGACTTGACAATCGATCCTCCTAGTATGACATAGACAAGCATTTCTTCCCGATCCCCTTCTTTCTTTGGCTTTTTCCTAGCCCCTTCAAGACCTGAGGACCTAGGTCTTTTTCACTCCTTGGGAGATGACTTTGCCTGATCATGCCCCATTTGTCTAACGTACTAGCCCAATTGTCCTTCCTGGGTCAATTTCTTGATCTCAATCTTCAGATTTCAACAATCATCCAGATATTTTGGTAAATGGCAATAATATAAAATTATGAATTGAATTATGGTTTTGCGTTAGAACCAAGGTAAAGTCAAGACCAATATTAGGTGTTTAACTTAGCCTTCCTGGCCAGGCCCTGAAGGGTGAAGATCAAGCTAGGGCATGGGTTTTAAAAGCTTGGCCTGGCCCCAATTGTAATCATTTTCACTGTACATCGGCGGGTTTATGAAATCTTAGAACAATCTAAGGTACATGCGTATTGCCAATGCAAGATTGGTAGAGTTGTAGAGATCCATACTTCTCAGTGGAGAGGTTGGGTTCGATCATTGTAGACAGCGTCTCCCCCCTGAGGATGTAATCAAGGCTGGATGAACCTCATGTTTCAAAAAAAAAAAACACGAGGGTACATGCGTAACTTCAAAACTAGGGAACCGTAGTGCATTTTTCAACCCAATCTCGCCATCGATGCCTTTTACTGTCGCTCCCGCGGGCACCATAGGTCGTTTTGCCTTGTGGGTTGATCGAGAAAACCAGGTTGTCTGGGTAGATGACGGATCATCAGCACCCTCCTCTTCCTCCTCTTTTCCTTCCTGGTTGCATAGCCTCCCAGGCCTTAGGTTCTCATCATTACCACTTTCTCCATCACGATTGCCATGGTCACCACCACCATCACCGCCACCATCATCATCATCATCATCTCCATCAGCAGCACTGCCACTATCACCACCACTACCATCACCCTTTTTGTAGACAGCATAGCTCTGTCTATCACCAAGCTGATCACTTCAATTTGACCCCCTATGCTGCTTCTTCTCTTCATCTTCCAGCCGTGTCACTTCCTGAACAGCCCCAAGTGGCCTACTCTGTTTCCACGCAGAACCATCAGAATCAGGCAGCTTCCGCATGTAAAGACGTTGAGAACTCTGGAGTCCAGTAAGTGATTCCGGTCTGCTAATGCTATTGTATATGTACATTTTTCAATCTACTAGTTTCCTATCGGTGAAGTTTCCTTGGTTCTTCGTGTTTTCTGAACTGGGTTATGCTTCATATCCCAAATGCCACGAATTCTTATGTTACTTCTTTATTGATCCTTGACTGGGTTCTATTGAAAAATTCTGCGCATTTTGTATCAAATTACCTATGACTTTCGAGATGAAATTTTATTTTTTAGGAAAAGATTCATGGGGTTGTTTGCAAGGAGAGGGATCCACATGTCCCTCTTGTCTTTTACTATCTTTATTGAAAGAAATGAAGATGGAAAGAGAAAGAAGAGAAGAAGTGATAAGGAGACGAGCATTGAATGAATTAAATGCAAAGAGAAGAAAGGAGGAGGTGGTCTGATGTAAACCAGGATCTAGGGCTAAGGGTGATGAGGTAGATCTAGGGCTAAGGGTAATGATGTAATCTCCCTAGATTTATGGTTGCCCAGGAAATTCCTGCAAAGAAAGATGCAAAATTCTAGGGTTTAGAGGGTGTTTTCACATGTGAACGGGGTTCTGGATTTTATCAGAAATCAGAAATTAGGGTTCTAGAGGTTTCAGCTAGGGTGGATGGAGTCTTACCCCTGCTGGTTCTGCACTTGCAGAACTGATCTCTATTAATATTCTGTTACTCAGAATCTAAATTGATTGAACAGAATTTAACAGAACCAGAATTAAGCATTTAAAAATTCTGCAACTTCTCAAGGTAGAAGATGAAGTGCAGGTTTTCTAGAGTTAGGGAAGTAGGGCTGAATTGAAGGAAGTAACCGTAGAAGTTCCTCCTAGTGGTTATTGCGATCCTGATGGAGGTGAAAAGGACCCTAAAGGGGGCTGGGAATTAGAAGTTACCTGGGGGTGGGTGTGGCTGCTATCGCAAGTAAGAGGAAAGGGGAGGGGAGGGGAGGGGAGGGCTACGGTGGTTAGGGAAGGGGTAGGGTTTGGCTGAAACTACAGGGGAAGGGGATGGGGTATTTGTGATAGGGATGGAATGGTTTCCTAGGTCTAAGCAAGAGGAGAGGGGTGGGGATGCTCTAAACGTACTTGAGGCTTGAATGCTTGATTGCAATGGAGAATGGAAGGCTGGAATTCAGAATTCTTTCAACTTGACAACCGCAGGGTCCCCCTCAAAGAAACCCTGCCACACCCAGGCAATAAACACTCATTATTATCTTTATTTGTCGAAAGCTGAAAATTACATTGCATGAATAGGTTATTTATAGCCTTAAAACAAAAGACTTTGACTTGGGATTCCCTAATGGATAAGGATCCCTACTCTTGACCGAAACACTCAAAATGGAAATAAATTACTCGAGACCATCTACTAATAAAAGATAGATCAAAACAAACTCCTAAAAGATAAAAACCCTCTTGGATAAGAAATCTTATCTTATCCACAACTAACTAACTTATAATGGACTTGGACTCTTTACAACTCAAAATTTACTAATCCAAAAAAAAAGAAAAAAAAAAGAGGAAGATCTATAACCCCTGAATCGAGGGGATTCAACCTAGACTGATAAGAGCCCTTAAAGGCCAAAAATGACCAAAATGCCCCTGGGGGGATTTGGCTAGCTTTGGATTGGCTTCTTTGGTCTGAGTTTTGGGCCCACTTATTGGTCGGGGTCAACCGTGTTCACATCTGGTCTTTCTTGCCAACTCCACCCAACTCCAAAGCAAATAAGGAAAATGTTGGGAGTTGAGAGTGGAGCTTGCAAAGTGATACCTATCCCTTGCACCATATTAATAGGGATAAGGGTTAAGGGTTAAGGGTTTGGTATCACTGGGTACAAAGCTAGAACATCCAATTTAACTGTGAGTGGTGCTTTATGAAGCATTGGGGTTGCTATTTTTCTTTAGGGGTTTGAGAGTGTGAAGAGAGACAGGGTGTACTAGGGGTATCCAATTTAGGATACAACAGTTAGGTGTGGTATAAATCCAAGTGTAATTCTTGTGCTGTTATGATCTTCATTGTCGTATTGAAGAATTTCCCAATTATCCCATGGATGTGGGTAAAGCCGAACCACATAAACCTTTGTATTTGTGATTTTGTGTAATATTAATTTTGCATGGGGTCCCACATTACATTATTCGCAAGTTGAAAAAGTACTCGATTTTCCCAAGAATGATTATACCCTCTCTCTCTCTTCACACTTAAACTCCTGAAGAAATATAACAATCCCTCCACAAAACACCACTTATAGTTCTTGAACTGCTTGTGTAATGTAGATACCGAATTTGATTGATCAAAACAGTACCCAAATATGACCTTTTCACAGGGAGTCAATTGCAAATTTGATGGACTTAAGGTGAAACAGAGTTTAGATGGGAAATAGGGCTGAAACTAGAATGGTATTATAACGGGCTGAATAGATCTTCAAATAAGGGTAGAACTATAATGTAGAAAGCGACAATAACAATGTAACATGTAACACCCGGGCGTCACACCTCAAGGTGGATCGATTGGATCGAACACCAACCTACCTTGATCAACCACAAGGGTTCTCCAAAGAGGAGGAATGCTAGCAAGCAATTTGATTTCAATTCATGGGTTGTCTTCACCACTTAAATAAGTCTCTTTATATAGCATTCTAAAGAGACATAAACATTAATGGCAACATCCAACCACTAGCTAATACCACCTACCTATTAATAACTCAACTACTACCTAACTCTTGACAAAGGAGAATTCCTTTGATAATGAGTTCTCTTATTTTCAAACCAAAGCCCATTTTATTGACTTTCCAAAAACTAGACTTAGGCTTAGGTCTAGAGTATGAAGTTCAACATATGTGGGCTAACTTTAATCCACTAAAACAACCCTAGCCCATGAAAGCCATGGGTTGATTCAGGTGACAACTTTAGGCCTTTGATGGGCCTGACCCAATGGGCTTCTTCTTTCGTAAATATGTCTTCAATTCTGCATCAACTCTCCCTGGCTTGAAAACATTCGTCTCCGACGAATGAATGAATGACATGTAACGTTTAACAAATCAGGATCGAGTTTCTTGAAATCATCAGCATGAATCCAATTACTATCATGTCGCGAACAATTCTTCCGTTTGACAAGGAAAGCATGGTACCAGTGTCATGACGAGTGGTTTTGTAAGAGTCATCCAAAACCTCTTCAATGATGTCAGTGATTGGTGGCTTGAGTTGGGGCAGCCTCAACATTTGTTCAGTGTCTCCATCATCAGAGTGGTGTCCTACATAAAGATGTAAGTCAGCCACGTCGAAGACATTGCTTATGTTCATTTCTTCTGGTAGCTCGAGTATCTAAGCATTTGGTCCAATGCATTTCAGCACCTTATATGGACCCATCTTCTTTGGATAGAGTTTGTTGTTGACCCCATGTTGGAACCTTTTTGGGTTGACATGAACCATCACCATGTCTCCTGGTTGAAACTCCATAATTCGTCGATGATGATCTGCTGTAGCCTTGTAGACATCATTGTTGAGAGCTATTCTTCGGCGAACATCAGCATGTACCTCTGTGATATGGCGCAGAAACTTGTCAGCCTCAATACTCACGCGTGCTTGTGGTGGTAATGGAATGAGGTCTATAGGCCGTCGGGGTTGAACTCCAAGTAGAATCTCAAAAGGAGTACGACCTGTTGTACGATTAACTGAGCTGTTGTAAGCAAACTTAGCTATGCCGAGTATGGACGGCCATGTCTTCTCATAGTCATGAACCAAACACCTCAGTAAGTTTCCCAAGCTTCGATTCACCACTTCTGTCTACCCGTCAGTTTGTGGATGGAATGCGGTTGAAAACTGTAACTTTGTGTTACTTTTTAGCCACAATGTCTTCTAAAGTAGCTCGTGAACTTGACGTCACGATCTGAGACAATGCTACTTGGTAGCCCATGTAGTCGTACAACCTCCTTAAAGAATATCTTTGCAATGTGAGATGCATCAAAGGTACTTTGACATGGTATAAAGTGAGCCATCTTTGAGAATCGGTCAACCACAACCATGATGGAGTCGGATCGCTCTTTTGTGGAGGGTAGCCCAAGTACGGAATCCATACTAATATCAATCAAGGTGCATGAGGAACTGATAATGGTGAGTACGACCTGTATTTTGCTTGGTTCCCTTCGCTAGCTGACAGACTTTGCATCTCTTGATTACATGATCAACATCCTTTGCAATATGGGGCCAATAATACCGATCGGTAACATGTATGATAGTCTTATCCCTGCCAAAGTGACCTCCCAAACCTCCACCATGTAGCTCTCGTATGATGTGATGTCGTAGGGAAGAATTTGGAATGCATAACCGAGTTCCCAAAAACAAATACCCATCGTGAAGTGAGTATTTATGATGTTGCTTGCCTTGCTATAACTCCTTGTATGGCATGTTGAAATCTTCGTCAGATGCATACTCATCACGTATCTGATCAATGCTAATTGCATGTGTTGAGAATGTGCTAAGAGTAAGTACTTTTCGGCTCAATGCATCAGCCACTGTATTCTCCTTTCCTGCCTTCTACTTCATTGCGAACGCAAACTCTTGGAGATAAGCAACCCATTTAGCGTGCCTGTTGCTTATCGACTTCTGTGAATGTAGATACTTTAGCGCCTCATGATCGGTATAGAGAATGAACTCTTTGCCGATGAGATAATGTCTCCAATGGCATAACACCTGGACAACAACATAGAGCTCTAGATCATATGTCGAATAGCGTTGCTTGGCATCATTGAGTTTCTCGCTGTAGAAAGCGATAGGGTGCCCTCTTTGCATCAATACACCTCCTAGACCAATATGTGAGGCATTAGTTGCTACCTCAAATATACAGTCAAAATCTTGCTGGCGAAGTATTGAAGCCTCTGTCATCTTTTACTTGATAAGATGAAAGGCTTTGGTTGCCGCTGCTGTCCACTTGAACTCACCTTTGCCTTTCTTCAAACACTCGGTAATAGGTGCCATGACTACACTAAAGTTCCAATTGAATAAATTGTAAAACGATGCAAGTCCATCAAAACTACGAACCTCAGTGATTGTCTTTGGTGTAGCCCAAATTTGTTATACTTGTTATCTTCTCTGGATCAGCTTCAACCCCCTGTGATGAGACAATAAAACCAAGGAACACAACCTTTGGCAGCATAAAGGAGCATTTCTTGAGATTGATGTATAGCTTCTCATGGCGAAGCACTCTCAAGACTTGCCATAGATGATCGATGTGATCATCTGAATGCTTGTTGTAGATCAATATATCATCAAAGTATACGACAAAAAATCGACCAATAAAAGGACGGAGTACATGTGTCATCACCCTCATGAATGTACTAGGTGCATTCGTTAGACCAAAAGGCATGACTTTCCATTCGAATAGTCCATCCCTGGTCTTGAAGGCAGTCTTCCACTCATCTGCAGGCCGAATACGAATCTGATGATAGCCACTTCTAAGATCCAATTTAGAAAAGATCTTAGCCCCGGATAGCATGTCCAACATGTCATCAAGACGCGGTATAGGAAACCTATACTTGACTGTAATCTTGTTGATTGCTTTACTGTCAACACACATGCACCATGAGCCATCCTTCTTTGGAGTCAGTAATGTTGGTACAACACATGGACTTAAGCTCTCCTGAATGAATCCTTTATGTAGCAACTCATTCACTTGTCTTTTGAGTTCATTATGCTCTGTTGGGCTAAGGCGATAAGCCGGTAGGTTTGGTAACACTGAACCTAGTACCAAATCAATGGCATGTTGAATATCGCACATAGGAGGTAGCTCATTAGGCAACTCATCAGGAACCACATCAGAAAAATCAGAAAGTAACTCTTTGATGGGTGGAGGGAATGTCAACTCAGGTGGAGGTGTGACTACCCTTGTAACAAGAGCCAATACCAGCCTTGTATCATGGCTAGTGTGAATGAACTCCTTGTGAGGAACAATCAGCAGCCTTCTTTTGCGGTATGGACAACAACTTTTGTGCTTCATTGGTCCCCTTTTGGTTGGTCCTCAAGGACCTCCGTTGATGCATTTCAGCTGGGACATTGACTGGGTGGAGGACAGTGTGAAGTCCTTTGAACTTGAATACACATTGGTTTTTCTTCCCCCTGACCATAACATCATTATCATACATCCATGGTTGACCAAACAGAACATCAGTAAGATGCGTAGGGATTACATCACACCATACCTCTTCCTCATATTGATGGAGCTTCAGTGGTACAGAACACCGTTGATTTACTTCTAGAGTATTCCCATTCAACAAGGATACCCGATATGGTTGAGGGTGCTTCTCCACCTTCAAGTTTGCTTTCTTCGCAAAGGTGTCTGAAGTAATGTTGACACAGCTCCCACTGTCAACTATCATCAAAGCGGTATTATCTCCGGACTTCATATGGCTGTAGAAGATACAATTGCGCCGCCAGTCCTCTCCTTTGGTTTCAGCCACCAAGATGCGGCTTACTATATGAATGCCATAAGCATCACCTATATTAGTATCATCCTCATCATATGCAGCTCTGTCATAGTCGCCATCATCGAGCGGGTATGGGAATAGATCAGGATCTTCTTCCTTTGTTGACTTTTCTATCTCAGCAACAGCATTAATCTTTTGACGGTGTGGGCAATATTTAGCATAATGTCCAACCTCTTAACAGTGAAAACATTGTGCTTGGCTGCCATTAGTCATAGGAGCCTTGCCCTTATCTTGTCAGGTAGGAAATGTGGGTTGAGTAGGGGTTGTTGTTGTAGGTATTGGTGCTGGAAAATTTCGCCTAGCCTCCCCAGCTTGGTATCCAAACCTTTTGTTGTTGGATGCCAATAATTCTTCCGCACGTAGGGCCTTTTCAAAACAATCCCGCACGTTCTCTACATCCACAACGCCAATGGCCCTATTGATTTCAGGCCGTAAACCCAATCTGAAACGTGACAAGATTTGGATCTCCCTCTCTCGAATTCTTGTACGAGAAGAAAGAGAGTCAAATTGTTCCATATATTCTGCAACTGACAAGTTCCTTTGATGAAGAGAATTTAACTTGTCTTGTAGTCGCAATCGAAAAGTAAAATGACAAGTACTTTTCTCTGAGTTCCTCCTTCATTTCCTCCCATGTAGTAGGAGCTCTACCACGATCTTCCAATTCATATTCGCGAGTTCTCCACCATTCACGTGCAGCTCCAACTAGCTTGGTACGTGCTAACTTCATCTTTTGTACCTCCGAGAATTCATACCAATCAAAATAGTCATCCACCGCTGCCAACCAATCAAAAAAGACTTGAGGATCATGCTTACCCGAGTATTCTTTGAGTTCAAGCTTAACCTTGTGAGAGTTACCAACGTGCTTATTGAATGTAGGTTGTTCTCCAGCGAAATAACTTCCTAGGTGCTCCTAAAAAATTGGTTGCACAACTGGAATCCTTTGGGGTCCTCTCCCCATATTTCTTCGAGCAGGAAAATTGGTTATAGAATGAGCTGGATGGAATTCTTCACCAAGTGGAGGGTGAGGAATATGAGTAGAGGCAGCAACTCTAGCCTCCATTTCTGAGAACCTCTCGTCCATTTGCTTCTGGTTCGCAGTGATTTGGTTGCTCAGTTGTTGAACCATCTCCATCATTGCCGCCATAGGATTAGTTGGACTGGATGGTCCAGAATTTTCACTCCCTGTCATGGCTCTGATACCAAATGATGTAGATACCGAATTTGATTGATCAAAACAATACCCAAATATAACCTTTTCACAGGGAGTCAATTGCAAATTTGATGGACTTGAGGTGAAACAGAGTTTAGATGGGAAAGAGGGCTGAAACTAGAATGGTATTATAACGAGCTGAATAGATCTTTAAATAGGGGCATAACTATAATGAAGAAAGCGACAATAAGAATGTAACATGTAACACCTGGGCTTCACACCGCAAGGTGGATCGATTGGATTGAACACCAACCTACCTTGATCAAACACAAGGGTTCTCCAAAGAGGAGGAATGCTAGCAAGCAATTTGATTTCAATTCATGAGTTGTCTTCACCACTTACATAAGTCAGTTTATATAGCATTCTAAAGAGACATAAACATTAATAGCAACATCCAACCACTAGCTAATACCACTTACCTATTAATAACTCAACTACTACTTAACTCTTGACAAAGGAGAACTCTTTTGACAATGAGTTCTCTTATTTTCAAACCAAAGCCCATTTTATTGACTTTCCAAAAACCATAGTTGTCACGGTGACGAGGCGATATGAGGCGGTTTTAGCTAATTGGGGCGATGAGTCGACGAGGCGCCCTCCGAGGCGCTTTTGAGGCGTTTTAAGTGAAATTTTTACTTTGTACTGTACATCTCATACACTAATTCATTATAAACCTATTTTATATATAATATAGCCATTTAGCCTACCTCAATTCATCCAACATATTACAAACCACACATAGTAGGTCTTAAATAAATTCCAAGTATCATCCTATCATTAACAAAAATCAAGATACGATAAAAAATGTAACTAAATAGTAAACACATATTAGTACAAGCACATAAATCAAATGCAAGGGATAAATAAATAAAAGCAGATAATATCAAAAGATTTGCAGTTCAAAGGAATCTCACGTACACAGTGCATACACCAAGCAGTATATCTCAAGAATGCAAACCAAACTAGAAAAGAAAAAAAAAAAAAAAAAAAAAAAAAAAAAGCAAGCAACTTATAACATTGTTACAACGCAGGAAAAAAAAATTCCGGCGACATACCGTTGCCTGAGATGGTGACCGGAGTCGCTGCAACTACGGTGGCTTTCGTATGAGCCTATGAGGGAAAAAGAAAAAAAGAAGAAGCAGAAGTAAGAGAGTAGCAGGCTAGCAGCAAAAGTCGATCAATTTTGGACCTTCAAAACTGAAAAATACAGTACAGTGGTGTCATCGGTGATGTTTTTGGCCGTCGCTGGAGTCTTTGGAGTCGCTGGATGTTGCTAGAGTGGAACTGAAGATAGTAGCAGAGGAAGAAAGTACCAGAGAAGAAATGAAAAGCTAAAAGAGAGTTCTGGTTGTCGCCGGAGTTGATGATTTCATTGTCGATGAAGTGGAAGGTGGAGAATAGCAGAGGGAGAGGGCCGAGAGGCAGAGACGATGAGAGCAGAGAGTTAGGGCTCGCAAATTGCAATTGGGATTGAGTGATTCTCAGGTTTTCTTCTTCTTCTTCTTTCTTTCTTTTTTTTTTTTTTTTTTTTGGGGTTAGTGATTTAATGTTAGAATGATCCCATGTATCTCATGTAAAACTTATATATGCACTCAACCATTAGATGATTCCCAATTGGAATCTAATGATCCCATGTTGTTACTTATGGATTTCACATGAGGCGCTTGTCGCCTCAACCCCTTAAAGCCCGCCAGGACGCCAAGGCGTCGACTAGGCGACGCCTTGACAACTATGCCAAAAACTAGACTTAGGTTTAGGTCTAGACTATGAAGTTCAACATATGTGGGCTAACTTTAACTCACTAAAACAACCCTAGCCCATGAAAGCCATGGGCTGATTCAGGTGACAACTTTAGGCTTTTGATGGGCCTGACCCAATGGGCTTCTTTTTTCGTAAATATTTCTTCAATTTTGCATTATTGTGCTAGCTCTCGATCCAGTGGTACCAAACCCTTAACCCTATTTATATGTTGCAACGGATAGGAGTATACTTTCACCCCATGTTTTCCTTATTTGTTTTTGGGGGTTGGTGGAGTTTGCAAGAAAGACTAGACTAGCATTTAATAATTTCTCATTCGTTCAAAGCTTTTGTCTTTATCATTTCTCCTCATCTGTCTCTCTCTATCTTCATTTCTTTCTTCTACCAATTACCATTAACAAAAGATAGGAGAGGAACCCACCTGTTCCTCTCCTTGTGAGGATGACCCAACCTACAAACCCACTTGTTCCTCTCCTTGAGAGAATGACCCAACCTACAAAATGCAACAAATAAGAGCATTGAATAGTGCTATGTGGGATCAACATGCAATTGAAATTACATAAAAGTCACAAGCACAAAGGTTTATGTGGTTCCATTATGCCTATATCCATGTTATAATTGTAAACTTCTTCACTATGAGAATAGAGATGATAATAGTACAAGAAATACACTTGAATTTATAACCATTCTTGAAGAACTTGCTCTCGCCCCTTCAAAAAATTGAGATCTCGACCGAATTGGCGAGATCTGGGTCGAGATATGGTCTTTTTTTACATCTCAGTGGATTTTAGGGTATAGGTTGGGCTCAAACTTGGTACTTAGCCTAATTTAAGCCTTCTAAACACACTAGTGGCCTTAAATTTTTGAGAAAACAACCCGAAATATGAGTTCTAAGTCGACACTAAGTGTGAAACCAAAATGCTACAAGATTGGATAATGAAAGGTTATACAACATGTAATATAAAACCTTTAAGGCATATAGAGGAAAAGTAAGTGTATCAAATACATCAAATAACTTAAATGCCATAAGAATTCCATCCATATGAGTATCACAATCTTGACTCTCAAGAATAGAATAATAAAATTATACAACCATTAGAAGTTTTAATTAAGTCATAATTCATAAGTTCATAAGGCAAGCATAGAATGAATGATTTTTCTTTGGTGTTGTAGATGTGCTAGTAGTAGTTGCAAGTGAAAATTTGGCTGAAATCCGTAAAAAATGGGGCAAAATTTAGAGTTCTAGCTAGATATGGGCGAGATCTTGGGAAAGATATGGTGAGATAGGCAAGATCTGGGGCGTGTTGTGGAAATCTCGCCTTTTATCTTGTCACGCCCTTCATCTCGTCTCGTCATTTGAAAAAGTGAGATATTTCACGAGATGGCAATGTCATGAGATCTCAAACCATGTTTATACCAATCCGAACCCTGTAGCATGATCAGGTACACCTTGTACACCCTCTCTCTCTTCACACTCTCAAACCCTTGAAGAAAAAACAGTCTCAATGCTCCATAATACACCACTCATAGTTCTTGAACTGACTGTTCTAGCTCTGTGCCCAGTGGTACCAAACCATTAACGCTTATCCCTATTTATAGGGTGCAAGGGATAGGTATACACTTTGTAAATTCCACCCTCCACCCCCATGTTTTCCTTACTTTGGGGGTGGGTGGAGTTGGCAAGAAATATCATCTCCTCCTTTCTTCTCTTTGCATTTAATTCATTGAATGCTCTTTTCTCCTTATTGTTTCTCCTCTTCTTTCTCTCTGTATGTTCATTTATTTCTGACACTAGCAAAAGACGAGAGGGAACATATGGGTCCCTCTCCTTGTGAGAAGGACCCAACCCTACAGTTCTTTATGGTGTTCATTATTCAAACCCAGCTGTTGCTTTTGGAGGATTTCCAGGATTATTTGTTTGCATTGAGTTAGTATCCTCTACTTTTTTTTTTTTAATTTTTTTTTTAATATATTGGGAGGTTGTTGGTGGGATCGTGGGGTGTTGGATGACGTTGATTTTGTAGATGTTTGGAGTTTAAGATCCAGATGAGGTTTATGGCTTGATATGGCTGTGAAGGGTACTGAACTGAATAATTTGTTCCGGTGGATGATGCATTTTCCTTGGTTAGGAGGAGGCGCCCTTTTTTTCTTGGTTGGGGGGGGGGGGGGGCTTGGAGGGGAGAGGGTAAAGAAACTCTTTTCCTTTGTGCTTCTATATTTGTCATGAATGACATTGACTCATGTTGGATATCTCTGCATCCTTCCTGTTGAACAGGCTGCATGAGGAATGGGCTGAAGAAGTAGAAGAAGAAGAAGAACCAGTTTTTGTTATGACAGATGAATGGATGGAGTTCTTTGCCAAATCTGAAGCTAAGAGGAAATTAGGTAGAATGTCTTCACTTTGCTGTCTTTCTAATTATTCCCTTCCTAATAATATGTGCTTTTGATTTTGATGAGCAGAAAAGCAGGCAAAGAAGAAAAAGGCTAAAAATTGAGCAGAAATCTTCTCCAGTATGTTTGATTATCAACTATGCTAGGTTGGTGATTCATTAATGTTGGATGCTCTAAGAGGGCTTGAAGAACCTCTTGTTGAAACTGCGGAGATACCTTGAAAAATCAGAAGCATGAGAAGACTTGGTTAACTTTGGGTTTGTTTAAAATGTCTTCTTAGTTATTGGCTCATATGTAGTTTTTTATTTACTGTAAATCCACTTGATCTGAGTTCAAGGGTGAGGTGCCCCATGGAGACACCTGAGTGATGAGAATCGGATTAGTTGATGGAAAATACAACACCACTTTCAAATTCAACTTGTGCATCCAAACTGAACAAAACACAGACAAATGCTGCTTGGCTAGAGTAATTCAATCATTTGGGACCTTTTTTTTGGGGTAGCAGTTGGGCAATCATTAAGATCTTAGAAAGGCATAATGTCTATTGACATAATCTGAAATGGAAGTAGAAATCACATCCTAATTGATTTTCATTTATGGTTTTTTATAGGTTTCATATTTTGGATCTTATATTAGTTTAATAGAGTGATAATACTGTCATGCACTAGTTTCCTAGACCCAATGAGGCTTAGGAATGTTAGGATGTTGTATATTACTCCCAAATAAGTCCTAATGAACCCAACATCTGTGTCAAGACAGACTCTGTGCTGTGTATACTATGACCCTCCCAGACCCTGCAGTGGTGGCAACCATGTGCACTGGCTAGCCTTTATCTTGAGTAAGATATATGGAGAAGAAGAGGAGGAAGAGTGGGGAAGTGGAATATGACCAAGGCCTCCTACCTGTCTCCTTGGTCAGCCTTTCTCTAGCCTAAGTTTTGCCCCTAAAGATCACTGTTTCTCACAGCCACAGCTCAAAACTAAGTTCTTATTTCATATTCAAATTGTGGGGAGGACCCAATGGTCCCTTGCATTTATAGTTGCTATTGTCAAACATAAAAAAGTAAAAAGATATAAATAGGAAGTCCTTCACAAAGAATTAGTTGGACTTCTGTAGCAAGTTTCTTTTGTAGATTAGCTATTAAACCATGAAGAACAATCCAATAGCCAAAGATTCAAAAAATAAAATAATGTAGCAATAGTACCCCCACAATTTTGGCTTTGGGTGAACCAGAAAACACTTTAGCCTGGTGCTGTTAGGTTCTTAGATGTAAATAGCCCAATGGGCTGACTGGCCCATAAGCCATTGAAGTATTTAGGTGAACCATGTCTCATTAGATGGCGCAGGCCTGTTCTTTAGGTTCCTTAGTGATCGTAGACCATCGCCAACCTAATATTTTGTTGTAACAAGTAACAATATACTTACCTTGCTATCTACGAGACAACATAGCTGGGTTGGTGGGATGTGAAGAAATGGAAATAGCATGAGTTCCCCGTATGGCATCCCTAGCCCTGTTATATTGATATTTGGAGGTGGGTGCTCAAGAAGGACCAATCAGAGGCCGTAGAAGTTTTGAGCCTTTATTCTGTAAGGCCCTTGGTCTTCTAGTCTAGTCTCTTCAGTCTTGGGCTAGTTGGTTGTCAGGTTTCCTTGCCTGAATTTGGTTATTGCTGTAATGTTGGTTAACTGTTCGGCTGTATTTACTTGCCTAGGAACCTCATTACATCATACTAAAGACCTCTATCTAACTGCATTAGCCAGGTGACAACTATGGCTGTTATTGATTAGCTTCATTGTGAAATATTCTTGTCCTTGTTTGTTGTTTAATTGATGGCACTGATAGCCATCAAGAAAAGTTACAAATTTTGCTTTTTTCTTTGGGAATGTTTTGATTGATTTAGATATTTTGTTCATTTCTGATTACGTGCCATTAGTAGAAGTGTGTTTGAAATCATTCTTGGGTAATCACAATCTAGTGGATTCAAGAGGTTTTAAGATCAATCCGAGAGGTTGGTTTGGGTCTTAAGAGAACAAAGCAAATAAGGGAGCTTTATTTTGCAAGTAACTGGAGGAATTGTCATGAACCTGCGTATGGAGATCAGTCATGGTGGTGAAATATGGATTGCAACTGGCATCCACTCAGGAAATTTATCCCTCTGATAGGACAAGCTTGCGAAAAGATCATGAACAATGGGGCTTAGTCATGCATGCAATTATAGGTGGGTAAATGAAGATCTTGTCTTCGGCATGAGATGTTATATGGTGATCAGAAACTGATGGAAGCTTCCTTTGATATTTATCCCGTTGAGTTAAACAAGAAAACTTGTGTGGCTAACTACATTTTCTGGCATCTGAATAGTGGAAGCTGGAGCCTCTGTGATTTCAAGAATTTTGAATGACTGGAAACTTGGTTAATATTTGGTTTTTGAGTTGAACTTCAGTTGCTTGAGAGTACTTTTAACCCTATAGTAACTGAGAAAAATCTGGAAATGGGTAAAGGAGCCTCTTTTGCTGTTAAATCACCATTGGCTGTTCTGTTTAGAAGTGATAGACAGGAATTTTGCTGCTGATCTGGTACCGGTGATAGTTTATCCTATGAAAGTTCAATTTTGTCATGGGGACTACCTATGATGACAGCAGTCTTCATGTTGATTGTTTAATTCTAAGACAGATGTGCTGCTGAAGTCTCTTTGGTCTTAGAGATATGCTGAAATAGCTCTTGCTCTTTATCTAGTAAGATCTGAAGTGAAGTACTCTTTTGCACTGATATGGGAGGGGATCTTTCCAGCTGACGTTTTTGCTTTAGTTTGATGTTGGGAGTATCAGAATTTTTGGAGCAAGGGTAAGATGCAAACTCCGATCTTCCATGCGCTAACTTATTTTTGTTTTGCTAACCCTCATTCGATTTGTCACCAAATTAGTTCTTGCTTCTTGCTTGTGGCTGTAGTTATCTATTGGACATGTTTGCTATTATCATAAGACAAAGTGAGAAGTCCTTGTTTTCAAGTGCATAGCTAAGCTATTACAGTTGAATGCGTCCATATTCGAAGTCACGCAAGGAATTCTCTGTGTTGCAGTCAGTTTTTCAGCATCTGTCCATCATCACACCGACAACCTACATATATAACAAAGCATGACGCTGCCTTGTTGAAATACTTCTGTATATCTGTTTTACTTGCATCTGTCAAACAATTTCATAGTATCTCAAATTTCCCAAAATAAATGACTACCAACTGCCAATGCACAATTTGATCACTTGAACATGGTCCACCAAATTAGCTGTTTGGGTCAAGTCTCATTACAGCTATAATTGCTTTTTGTGCTTAGCATGGTTTCAGTTTCAAAAAACGAGTGCAGTATGATGCACGGTGAAGTGCTGTTTAATATTGCATTGGCATTAGTAGTGATGTTGCTAACTCTATATTGAATCTGCTGATGATATTAACTGTAGGACATTTAACTGCTCCAGAATCTGATATATACTTCCCTTATATTGATTATTTGTATTTGGCATTTTAGTTCCAATTGCTCACAAGACTATTGGATGGAATCTTTGATTGCTATCATTCTGCCTCTGTCAGTAAACTTATTTCTCAATCTGCAAGGCAAACTTCATTTACAATGAATGTAAGCACATCTACAAGGAATTTAAGTGCTCTGCACTCTCTTATATTTTGAGAATTGAGAAATATTCTTATTCCTGTTTGGACTCTTTGAATGAGTTATTTGATGCCTCCCAGTCCCTCATGAAACAGGTTGATGATGGATTACCAGGTTGATCAAATCTGTCATATCTCCGCAAGTCAGTCTGCAACATCTGAGGAATTGCCTCCTGTTGCTGAAAGTCTGCTTCAAATTTGGCATTTTGGAAAGCAAGAGCTATTGTAGTCGTACAGATTCTTAGGAACTAATCCATAAAATGTTTGTAAAATAATTGTTGAGTTAGCAAGAGTTAATTCTTCCATCACTGGCATTCAGGATCATTGTTTTAGGGATTGAATGATCTGTTGATGCTAGAACTTGACTTACGGGTTTGTTATGCCTCAATAACACCGTCGGTACCGGTACTCGTACGTGCCAAATCCGATAACCCATGTCACAAGGTATTGAGTGGAACTCAGTTGCATTTTACATTGTCGAAACTACGGTGGCATCTGAGATTACTCTGCCTGCGTGAACCAATTCTCGTTGTTTTTTGAAGATGTACATGTTCCTTCATTACATGTGATTCCTCAAGACTCCTCCAGGGCAAACAGGCTCTCTCTTGCTTGTGCTTGTGTTTGGAGTCTTCTATTCAACGTACATCATCTTCATGTAGCAAAATCATTTGATCTGACCCAAAAGATACAATAACAATCCAATGCCATGAAACTAAATGCTTCCTTGTCGCAAATCCTAAAGGTTTTTTCAACTGTGCCGCCGTGGTTCATGTTCTTGTATCCTAATAATAATCCCTTGGAAGTTGAATCGACTAATTTGGTTTGAGAAGCCTATAACGGTTTGGGTAAATGATGGTTAACTTTAACCAACGGGGGTTGGTCCAAGTGGTAAGCAGCTTGATCCGCTTAAGCAAGGTTGCGGTATCGAAACCTTGTGGATGTAAAAATTCCCGCTAGGAGACTCACACACCACAACCAAATGTGCGACCGGGTCGAACACCGGATTAGTCATGGCAAAGCCTTGAAAACTGGGGTTGGCAAAAAAAAAAAAAAATGACGGTTAACTTTTCTCGAATGATACAAGATCCAATGTTTAAAGTATCTCATTCTCATGATACTAAGCTATATGTATCCATATTTGACTTAACCGATACGATACATTTTGATACCCTCTCTATTGAATTACACTAAAATACATTAGTCCGAGCAATACAATACTCGATACAAGACAATACATATATTAAATCACTTGATTGATACGATACAATCAATACTCAATATTGATACTTTAAAGCTTACTTAGATCCTCTCTTAATATAATAATGACATTTATATTGCTTTCTTAGACGTCGTCTTCTAATAACCTTGCATTCACTAAATCGTCATGTTTTTATTTTCTTTTCTAATTTTTTTTTTTTGGCTGTAAATCCTGCAATAGATATGTTTGATTTTTAGGTATAAACTTCCGATGAACAACTGAGGAATCCGCATTCCACTTTTATCTCCGCATCCCAAAGGAGAAAATTACACAAGTGAGAGATTTTTCTCAATTATAACCATTGGTAGGTTTAAGAGCTTGCATCAGAGTTCGCTCCTTTAGAATTTAATGTTTATTTACTCATTTTATAATATAAGCCGTCTTAGCTCAGCTGGTAGAGCGCACGGCTTTTAACCGTGTGGTCGTGGGTTCGATTCCCACAGACGGCGAAGTTTCATTCTATTTTTTGTTTTATAAAGTTCACCACCGTTGATTTATTGGTGCTCTATTTTGACACCCCTGTCTAATGATAATGGACAGTCTGAACACAAACAGTATTCTAGTTCTAAATTACTCCTATTGCAACTAGGAGTCTCCCCTAATTAGAACTTTGAGTTTTTAATATGATAGCTTTCTTCAACTCCTAACAAAACTCTTATTCCCGTTACTTAGTTCAGTTCTATAAATTAGAAGATATTCCCTCTTTGCTAAGCTGCTCTTCTCTCTCAATTTTTGTGTGTTCTTGGTATTTTCTCAACGAAGAAAAGAAGAAGAAGCAATCATACTTGAGTCTGAGTTCTTATACTAGATTCACTCATTGAGAAAAGCTCCACAGACAAAGAACACACTTTACTATTCAACATCAATATATTTTTGCAACCCTAGTGGATCCAGATTATGGCATTGCAACCATTCACCAAAAAAAAAAAAAAAAAAAATCACACACACTCACACACACACACACACACTTTTAGTAGCGGTTTTTTCCGCCACTAAAAGTGCCCAAAATCGCCACCATTTGTTTGGTAGCGGTATTTTAAACCGCCATAAATCCGTTACGAAATGTGCTGCAGCCATTTAATAGTGGCGGTTTCCGGTACCGCGCATGTAATGTGCAAATAGTGGCGGTTTTTAAAACCGCCACTAATATTATGAAAATGCTGACGGATAATACCGCCACTATCAGTCTTTGCGGAGGAATATTTTAGCTTATTTAGTGACAGTATTAGCATAAATTGCCACTAATTATTTGCTAATTATCCATTTCTCTTTTATACATGTTAGTTAATTTTATTTGCATAAGATTATTGTTTAATTAAATAGCAAGTATAAAAAGAAAGGAAACTATTGATATGTGTTATAGGTTGTACTTGCTAAGTTTATTTTTGAAACTTCCCCTTTACTTCTACAAATGATAGACTTGATCAGAGGGATAATAGATATTTGGAGGATCAAGATCAAGATCATGTCTACTACATTCCTTAGGATAGATAAATTTTGAAATTTTCTATTAGCTGTAATTCTTGGCATTTAGATATTTACTTGGATTTCATCAAAACTATGAGACAATTCATGAAAGCATTTTAGATTTATATTTGAATATTTTTCACTGCGATCTATTGTATTCTTGGTAGATTTTATTTATTTACATTGTCTATTGATAACCTTCTTAGTGTATTTTAGTTCACTACCTAAATAACGTCGGTCCTTGATCAATAGAGACTTTCTCTTTACATGAAGATTGGGGCGTTACAGGAGAAGTGCACATTCACACAAGAGGAGGTGATGTTCCTAGGTCACAAGGTAGGGGGTGGAACATTGAATGGACGAGAGCAAGGTGCAAGCGATTCGAGAATGGGAGGCATCCACCAAGGTTGGCGAGTTGAGGTCTTTTCTAGGCCTTGTGAACTACTACTGGAGGTTCATTGTAGGATACTCAAAAAGGGTAGCTCCATTCATGGATCTACTAAAGAAGAATAGGGTGTGGGAGTGGTCTGACGCTTGTCAAGATGCTTTTGATGATTTAAAGGAGGCAGTGATGGAAGAACCGGTGCTTGCCTTGTTAGAATATGGCATGCCATTCGAGGTACATACGGATGTGTCTGACTTTGCAATTGGAGGGGCGTTAATGCAAGAAAGACACCTTATTGCATATGAGAGTCGCAAGCTGAATGAGACGGAGCAGCGCTATACCATGCACGAGAAGGAGATGACCGCAGTAGTGTCCCTAAGGACATTGTGGCACTACTTGTTGGGGTCGAGGTCTTTTCTCAAGCTAGGTGGCAAGATTTCCTAGCAGAATTTGACTTTACCTTTGAGTTTAAACTTGAGAAAGCAAACAAAGTGGCCGATGCGCTAAGTCGAAAAGCGGAGTTTGTTGAACTTTATCAAGGAGGGGTACGAGCACGACCCAATGGCTAAGAGCTTGCTTACCCTAGCCAAGGAAGGCAAACTAAGGTGGTTTTGGGAAGAGGATGGTGTTCTCTATGCCAAGAAGAAGATGATCTTTGTTCCTAAGTAGAACAACCTAAGGAGGAACCTTATCTGTGAATTCCACCACACCGTGGGCCGGTCACCCAGGGCAAAGACACACACATGCATTGTTGGAAGCAACTTACTATTGGCCGCAGATGCGAGATGATATTGAGGTCTATGTAAGGACTTGTCTTGTGTGCCAACAAGACAAGGTGGAGCAACAACCACCATGGGGTTTGTTAGAACCATTGCCTACACCAAGTCGTGATTGGGAGAATGTATCTATGGACTTCATCAGTGCTCTACCTAAGTCCGAAGGATGTGGATCAATTATGGTGGTGGTAGATCGGCTATCCAAATATGACATGTTTGTGGCAACACCAAGGGATTGCACAATGGAATAAGCAACTAGTATTCCTAAAGAATGTGGTCAAGTATTGGGGGGTGCCACAATCATCATCAATGATCATGACCCTCGCTTCATAGGGAGGTTTTGGGCCGAATTGTTCAAGTTGTTGGGCACGTCCTTGTGGTACTCAACAAGCTTTCATCCCTAAACACAGACTGAACGTGTCAACAACTTATTTGAGCTATACTTGAGGCACTTTGTGAGTGCCAACCAGCGAGATTGGGCTATGTTGCTTGATGTGGCTCAATTTTCATACAGTCTCTAAAGAAGCAAGACCACTAACCAAAGCTCATTTGAGATTGCCACGGGGCAACAACCGTTAACACCACACACTATAGTGATGGGTTATTAGGGAAAGAGCCCCTCAGCTTACAAGTTCACTAAGGAGTGGCAAGAGAGGTTGGATGTGGCTAAATCATACTTAGAGAAAGCCACAAAGAAGATGAAGAAGTGATATGATCATGGTGAAGCTACTACCGTAACAATCCAAATCCCTACAAAAGGTGCATAAAGGATTGATCCATCAGTATGAAGACCCATTCGAAGTTGTGAAGAAGGTGGGCAAGGTTTCCTACCAATTAGACCTCCCACCAAAGCTCAAGATCCATCCGGTCTTCTAAGCAAGCATGTTGAAGCCTTACTAAGGAGATGCAAAGGATCCAAGTCGTAGGACTTTTACAAGGGCACCTACGAGCATAACAACATTTTATGAAAAAGAGGCGGAGTCTAAAATGTCAGATCAAGTAATGCGCAAATGCGGGGTACCTTTGAGTCAGGAGTATTTGGTGAAATGGAAGGGATTGCCTAAGAACGAAACAAGTTGGGAACTGGAAAATGCATTGTGGCAGTTCCGACAACATATAAGGAGGTTCCACAATGAAAACACGCAAGGACGTTGACGGATTAGGTGGGGGAGAATGACACGGCCTGATTTATTATAACACTGCCAGGTTCATTATGGGCCCAATGGTATAATATGAATGGACCACACATGGTCTAGCCCAACTTAGTAAAACTTATTAATGGTCTACACTTAACCCACATTCTAGAAAGAAGGGAGATTACAATTAGAAAATATATTGTCTCTAAAAATGTCCCTAAAAAAATCTAGATCCACTAGGATGTTCCTAACCATTATATTATAGACACTTGTACATAATTATAACCTTTCATTATATCTTACCTCATCTATAAATAGAGGAGGGAATCATTTGTACAAATCATCAAACAAGTGATCAATACAAGTTCTCTTAAGGTTCTATTTGAAGTTTTAAGCTCTCTTCTACTCTCTCTAATTGGGTTTTTGGCTGACTTAGTGCAAGTAAGTGTTAAGTGCTAGCATGGTTGGCTTAGTCAAGAGCTAAGGTCATGACACCAGAGAGAGAATCTTGCTCAAAATTAAAAAAGTTCAAATTCAGGTAGTATGACACTTGAATGAGATCTAAATGTTCAAAATCAAACAAATTCTCTTGTTGATAAAATGGAGGGGGGGGGGGAGGGGCCGAATTTCAAAGTGTAGAATAACTTGCAGATTTCAGTTCAAAATCAAACAACTTCTCTTGTTGATTTAGTTGCTGACCATCTAATCATATTATTAATAAAGTTGACCATAACTACCCATTAATTTATACTTCAACAAAATGTGATATTTTATTTGATGTGTAATTGTAGTGAAATGATTAATTTCGATAGTTATTCCACACACCATATTGACCAATTATGTTTTAGTTATTAGGATTCAAAATTAAAGTAAAAACCCCACTAATAGTTAATAATAGTGATTAGAATTTAAGTATCAATTGACATTATTTAAAAGGATGATGTCTGTTTTATTTTAAAGATTTTGGGTCCTTTTATTACTTGAGTTAAATCTTTGTATTATCACTTATAGATAGAATAAGTTTTCTCTAGATAGTGCATTCTAAGTCGTCTGAATAGAATCTGGGCTCAAAATTTTGGCCTTAAGGACATATCGAGTCCGGGTTAAAGTGGCTTTAATTTAGGGTTCGGTTAGGTTAAAATCATGTCCGGGTTAAATGTTTGGTTTGGCCATATATGACTTAACCTTTTATTATGTAGAATATTTTAGCAAATGAAGAGCAACATATAAAATTATATATTGTTTTATTATTCTGATGTTAGAACCAATGTTAAGCGTTTGACTTAGTTTGGCTTAGTTTTGTAGTGTTAGAGTTAAGTTTAAGAAGGTAAGCCTAACCTAATCTTATTGCAGTTCATATATAATTGTAAAAAGTTAATTATTTCTTATAGTGTTCCAATACATCGATATTGACCAATTATATCTTAGCCATCAAGATTAAAAAGATTAAGTAAAAAACTCATAAATGGTTAACAATAATGAGAGTTTAAATATTAATTAACATTCTTTAAATGGAATATGCATTTTTTTTTTCATTTTTAAGGACTCTTGTCATTTTATAGTACTTGAGTAATGGAAGAGGATCATGCTCAAACAAAATGATACCTTCAAATGTCCTAAATACCAATTTTAAATCTTCAGTTATTTGTTGTAATTGGTGTTAGTGGACATTAATTTCTCTCCCTTTTTTTTATTATTTATTTATTTATAATTTATATATATCACTACTGAGAATAGAATTAGAGAGGTTAGGTGCAATGGGAGCAACTGAAGTTATGAGATGAGTAGTTTAGTTTTTAATTTATGTGGATATGTATATAGATTGTAATTCATTTTTCTTATTAATATAAATGACCTTTTAGTGGAAAAAACAACAAAAGCATGGGTTAAGTCTTATCTATAGATACAACTTTGGCCCTAATAGTGCATCATAAGTCTAAATAAAATTTAACCCAATATTCTAATATTAATGGGAGGTTAGGTTCATAAGGCTTTAAACTAGAGTTGGGTTGGATTAGGGTCAAATCAAGGTTAAGTGTTTAATTTAGTACTATCCAACTTTCCTTACTATTATATAGAATATTTTGATAAATAAATGACAATAATATGAAGTATACATTGTTTTATTGTTTTGTGATTAGAATCAACACTAAATGTTTGAGTTAGTTTGGATTAATCTTATAAGGTTAGGGTTAAATTAAAAAAGTGGGTCCAACCTTACCATGTTGTAATTCTATTTCATGCAAGAAAATAATTGATTCTTATACTTGTTTCACACATCCATATTGACCAATTGTGTTTTGTCATTAGGAATTGAAATGAAGTAAAAAGCTCGCTAATGGTTAACTATAGTGATTAAAGTTTAAATATCAAAAGAAGTTATTTAAAGGGAAAATGAACATTCTATTTTACAAACACTTGATAAATTTAATACTTAAGTTGTGTTTTAATATTATCACTTGTATATGAAACTTTAGCCTTGATAGTGTATTCTACATTTAAATAAGATTCTGACTAAAAAAACTAGCCTTAAAAAGCAAGTTAAGCCTGAATTGAGGTAGTCTTCAAGTAGAGGTTGGTTGACTTTTTAAGGTAAGGTCTAGGTTAAGTGTTTAACTTAGTACTGTTCAACTTACCTACCATTATGTAGGATATTTTGATAAATAAATGACAACTATATATGTACTTATGCATTGTTTTATTGTTTTGTGGTTAGAATCAACACTAATTGTTTGAGTTAGCTCAGATTAGTTCTTATAGAGTTAGGGTTAAATTTTAAAAAGTGGGTTTGACTTGACCTTATTGCAATTCTATTTTGTATATGAATGCCGGAAAATAATTAACTCTTAAAGTGGTCTCACACATCCATATTCACCAATTACATTTAGTTGTTTGGATTTAAAATGAAGTAAAAAGCTCACAAATGGTTAATTATAATGATTAAAATTATTTAAAAAGAGAGTGAATATTCTATTTTAAGGACACTTGGTCCATTTAATATTTGAATCAAGTTTTATATTATCACTTATATATGCAACTTTGGCTTTGATAGTGTACACTAAGTATGAATAAGATTTCGACTCAAAAAACTAGCTTTAAAGGCAAGTTAAGCTTAAACTGAGGCGGCCTTAAATTAGGGTTGGGTTGGGTCAAAGTCAGGTCAAGGTTAAGTGTTTGACTTGGCCTTGTTTGATCTACGTACCCTATCATTTAGGATATTTTTGTAAAGAGAAATAATATAAAATTATGCATTGTTTTATTATTTTGTAGTTATGACCAAGGAACGAAATATCGCCCGAATAGTCGGGTTCGCTATCCAGCGAACTGGGCGATATGACAAAATTTTGCCGATATTTCGGTGAGATTTCGCTGTCTTATATAAAATTTCGTTCAAAATAAGATATTATAAATATTTGAAAAGATGTTCATTAAATGGTCTGTAGTTTCACTTCCACGTAAAGCAAAACATCAATGCAATTCGGTGCAAGTATCTATATAACATAAATGTAAAGCTTAAAAAGTTAATAAGATAATATAAAATATTCTTACAAAACATCAATCAGTCAGTGTAAAGTTTGAAAACAATAATAAAATAATATTCAAACAAAAATCTCTCTCTTCCACTTTTCGTCCCTGACCTCTCTCTGCAAGTATTTTTTCTCAACACCAAGCTTTCTCTCTCTCATTTTCTCCTTCTTTCTCTAGGAAGATGCATAGATCGCTTGCTGCGAGCATGGTGAGGTAAAGCTGGAGACCGCCAACAACCCCAACAGCAGCGTAATTCAGTGTTTATCGCCAAAATCGGCGATAAACAGCGAGAAATTGCAAAAAACGGCGAGATATCGCTGAAAAATTGGCGATATCTCGCCGGATCGAGTTTCGGTGCTGGGTTCGTTTCGCCCAGCACCGAAATCACCAAAATTTGGCAATTTTTCCTTCCATGGTGATGACCAACTTTAAATATTTAATTTAGATTGATTTAATCATGTAGTGTTATAACTAATGTTTAAAAATAGAGGCCTAACTTAACCTTGTTGTAGTCCAATTTGCACTTATCAATAAGAATTTTTTTTCCTAAAATTAGCTAGAGAAATCTTATAGATCCACAACGGTGTTCCAAATAAACTAATAAACAATAATCTTCTCTTAAAGTTTTATATAGGATAAACTAATTATAATTTTCAAAAATGTTTGACATGATTTTGTTTATAATATGTGATATCAATCAAAATATATATTATTTTAAAAGGGATTATATATGATATGGCATTTTACTATAGCATGTTAGGAATCTAATTAAAAGTCTTAAATTAAAATAAAGTTTATTAAAAAAAATGTGACTTTAATATTAGAAATACCACATCCAATGATATTTGATCAATGTTAATAATGCTCACATTTTTATTACGTAAAAGGGGACTCAACAACAAATTTTATCTTAAATAATGACACAACTAGATTGTAAAAAGATATGTAGAAGACTTCTACTGCATTAGAAATATATTAAATTAAGTCATTTCTCAAACACATAAAACTAATGTATATAAATAAATCTTCACATGCCAACTAAAAGTATATATTATATAAATATCAATTAATATTCTTTGATGGAAAGATGAATATTTTATTTAAGGACTTCAGAATCTTTTTATACTTGAGTTAAGTCTTAGTATTATCACGTATAGATGCAACTTTGACATTGATATTGCATCTTAAGCTCGAATAAGGTGGCTTAAAATTCAAACCTTAAGGACATTTTAAGCCCAAGTTGAAGTGGCCTTAGACTAGGGTTTGAATGACCCTTAAATAGGGTTGAGTTGGATCAAGGTTTGGTAAAGATTAAGTGTTTGACTTGGCTCTGTCTGACCTCCCCTATCATTATATAGGATGTTTTGGTAAATGAAATGCAACAATATATAATTATACATTATTTTATTACTTTATAGTCAGAGTTGTTGTTAAATGTTTGATTTTGTTCAACTTAATCTTGTATAATTGGGGTTTCGCTCTTAAAAAGGTAGCCCTTACATGACCTTGTTATGGCCCTATTAGTACCCATTGCTAAGAGCTTATTCACTATAGCTAGTTAAAGAAACCTTGTAGATGTATATAATAATATTATAAAAAAATCCAATGATAAGCTTAAATATAATAATTGTGTCTTTCTAAAGTTCAACGACTTTCAAAATTGATTGACATGATCTTGACTATATTATGTGATATACATAAAAGCATATTATCTTAAAGGGAGTTATACATTGCACGATATTCTACCATAGGATGTTAGAAATTTCATCAAAAGGCTTACCCTCAAATTCAATTGAGATTTTTTTTTACGTGTGGGTTTTTTTAGTAGAGCATAAACTAATGTTGGGTCTCCTTAGTGCAATAAATTATGTTTGGGTCCTAAAACAACTAACATTGTCTCCCATCATTAAGTGTTTTCAAATTTAAAACCTAAAGGGACCAAAATACCCCCATATTGTTTAATATGTATGGTATAATTAAAAACCCTCCAATACCTTATTATTATCAATGACATAGGTGGGTGAATAAAGTCCCTTCACCCATCTTCTTCCTTCATCCTGACAGAACCATCACCGGAAACCATCCCCACAAAAGAAGAAGAAAAGAAAAGAAAAAAAAAGGGGGGGGGGGGGGGGGCACCACCACTATTAAATACAAGGTTTGATGAGATTCAGACTTAGGAAAGCTACCACTATAGAGCCCTCCTTCATGAGTAGGTGGAAGAGAGAAGAGAGGACATGTAACTAGAAATATGATCTTTCTCTATTCTATGCTAGGTACTAAAAGAAATAACTAATAGAAGCAGGGGCGGACCTAGGATTCAAAAGTGGGGGGGGCCGAAGAATAAAAGTCCAGATAACCTTCCCGTTGGAAAGCACTAATGCTTATTTTGTAGGGCCCGCACATTTGAAAAAATAGGTAAATTATTGATAATTTTTTTTTTTGACAAATATAGATAAATTAAAGCCCCCCCCCCCCCCCCCCAAAAAAAAAAAAAAAAAAAAAAAACATGAATTCAACCCTAGAAAGTCATATGCAAACCAAAATTTTCTTTGTTAGTAGATGCAAACCAACGGTAGTTTTACCTTACTAACTATAGACATTTTATTCACAGTATAAAATCAAATAACAAAAATTGTAGAAGAAATAAAAGAAACAAATAGTATAAAATCAAATAAAAAAATAAAAAAATAGAAACGATAAATAAATTGAGAAAGAGAAAGAATACCTAATTGTGGAGAAGATTTTTTTTCCAATTTTTCCTTAACCCATACTTATAGAAAGGGAAGAGAATATGAGAGAGGAGAGAATAAATAGGGATTGAGGAGTTAATTTTTAATTAGGAATGAAATTTTGAATACCTAATAAGATTTTTTTTCAAAAATTTTCCTTAACCCACATTTATAAAGAGATAAGAGAATAAATAGGAAGAAAACATGAGAGAGAAGAAATGGGAGAATAAATAAGATTGAGGAACTAGTTTTTAATTTGAAATGACATTTATACCCATTATATTACCTTTAAAAATGGTTCTCAATATTGGGGGGGGGTGGCAAATAGTGACATTTCACATGTAGAAAGAGAAAAAGCTGAAGAAAAATAAAGGAATTAGCATAAAAACCAGAAAATTAAGGAATTTATAACAATTTTTAAAAAATCCGGGGGGTGGGGGGGGGGGCATGGCCCCAATGCAGGTCCGCCCCTGAATAGAAGATCTAAATTGAGAGAATCTTCTTATATAAGTGTAAATGAATTATTAAAATCCAACTCTAAAAGATTGTCCAACTCGTAAAACAAATTCAATAACAATATTGCAATACTTTCCTCTATCCATGTCTATTTCCCTACCAAAATCCTTCTACCTTACAATCCATCATTTGATCTTCAACCTAGAAAAAACAGGGGAAAAAAGACAAAAGGAAAAATAGAACAACTTTGGTTCCAACTTGATAAAGTAATATAGAAAAAAAGTAAAAAAGAGAAAATTGAAACATGAGGGGAAAAGGGAAATCACATGTTTTAAAAAGTCCATTTCCAGAATTTGATCTTGAGCTTGACCTTGAAAGTCGAATCAAAAGATGAATTCAAAGTTGCTGAAGTTTTCAGTTTGGAATGCTTGTTTTGAGCCCATCACATGTAACCTGATCATAAACTTGGTCATCTTGGAGTTGGGTTGGGAGGAAGATTGTGAGATCGAGCTTGGAGTTGAGTTGGGAGGAAGAACCGTTGTTGGAGATGGTGACATTGAATTGTGAGATCTGAACAATTAGAAGAGTTACAAATGTGAACGAAGAGATTTGGAGTATGAAACCAAGACTTCCATCATGGAAATGGAAGCTCAAATAGGAGAAAAACAAGTGGAAAGAATGGAGTGGCGGCGGTGGTGGGGTTTTTTTTGGCAATATGGTTTCCTGCTATGGTTACAACAATGGTGAAGGAAGAAGATGGGTGAAGAAGTTCATCCACTTAAATGGTTGATAATAATAGGGAATTGGGGGCATGTAAGTCATATCACATGTATTAAATAACCTGAGGGGTATTTTGGTCCCTTCGGATTTTAAATTTAAAAAAAACTTAACGATTGGAGAGGTATTAGTTGTTTTGGAACCCAGACGTAACTTATTACATTAAGGGGACCCAACATTAGTTTATCCTCTACAAATAGGATCCACACATAAAAAAAAAATTCTAAAATTTATTAAAAGAAAGATGACAATATCATTAGAGAGACCACATAAAATGAGATCCATAGCTTCCTTAGAGAAATAAAAAGAGCTTTTTACTGGTGGCCCACTTGAGTGGGGGTGAAACTCTAGGCACTTCCCTTAAGGTCCAAATATTACTAGGGTCCACTTCACAATTACTGATTACCCACACTTAATAGATTTGCTTTGATTCTATCAAGTAATTCAAACTTTGAAAGTAAAATGATGAAAATTCCCTTAAGTGTAGTGTTATCCTTTAATTGTCACTCACACTCTCCCTTAAATGGGTGAAGAGACCCATCTCCTTCCCTCACTTTGCTGGCCGAAAATTACCCACCACCACCGAAAACCACCACACCCCTCCCCCTACGGCAACCACATCCCCCACCTTCCCCTACTGGAAGTCACGCTCTCCAGTCATTTGTATTTATTCCGAGCGACACTACTACAATATTTAACGACGCAACTATCGCTAATCGCGTGCTTGATGCACATGTCCTGTTGGGTAATCTGAAAGGGCAAGGTGAATTACTGGAATCTGAATTTTTGTTTAAGAGTAGTAAATTGCTTTTGTTGATATCATCGAATAAAAAAGGAGACAATAAGAGAACTTTTTCAGGCACAACTACGATACGAACAGAGAAAACCAACCACATTTTGGATTTTTTCAACCTAGAATTTAGTTGAAGATGACAATTTGGGGATGAAAGGTCAGATGTTTGAGGTGTTTTGGTTTGCGAAAGAATATCTTTTCCAAGTAAAATGGTGAGTACAAGGGAACCAGACTAGATCACTACCTATGTCCATGACATCAGGGACAACTAAATCAATTTCGTAGTTCAGTAGATGAATAACCTCGAAATAGAAACGGATGACCGGAGAGGGTGATATCTAACAGGGGAAGGTGTGTGAGGTGGTGGCCGGATGAGGGAGAGTTGTGGTGGTTTTTGGCAATGGTGGGTGATTTCTGACATGCAAGGTAAAGGAAGGAGATGGATGAAAGGGGACTCCCTTCACCCACCTAAAGGAGAGTGTTAATGACATTTGGGGGGTAATTTGGTCATATCACTTTTTAAAGGCATTATGGTCATTTCATATTCAAAATTGAATTACTTAAGAGAATCAAGGCCAATCTATTTAATGTGGGTAACCAATGATTTTGAAGTGGGTCACCAGTAATATTTGGCCCTCATGGAGGTGCCCAGAGTCTCACCCCTACCTAAGTATACCACTACTAAAAAATTCAAATGAAAAAGGATTGGTCAAGCTTAATAATGCTCACATCCATTGTAAGTAGGATCTTGCTTCAGTGGTGCGTCTAACATGGTGGTGCCTATTTCCCTCTCCTCTCAGTTTTCTTCATCAACCATTCATGATTCCATCTGTCAATCAACCCAACATCCTTCTTACTGCAAATTTGTTCTCCCTAACAATCAATCAGCTAACGTCTACGATTATGGGTAGGTCTCAATTCGTAGATCACTATTAGAGGCATTGGAGTTCCAACGCTTGATCAATGGGTACCTTTCAGCTCCACAGCGATCAAGTTTATCTCAATCTGCCATTAGTGCCCTTGAAGCTTGCAGTCTTTTAGCAGGCCTAAACGTGGATTTCTTGACAAGTGCAACTAAATCTGTCAACACCACAACAACGGCCCCTTCCGATTTTCAAACACTTGTCTCTCCCCAAAGAATGAACGCATCCATCTTTAACCTTTTCCCAAGTTTTCTAACACCTACCTTTACCGCTCTCTGCGGGGTGTCTACCGTCCCAGAGGAGTAAACTCTCTCTAGGGGATGTCGTTGACTTGGTAAAACCATGCGTTGAGGAAACAGCTGGAGGAATTGTTGAGTAAAGAGCTGGTACTTGTAGTGGTTTTTTGCGGGTGTAATTAGTTGTCGATATACTACAGTGACCTTTACCAAACAAATTTATGACTCACCTACTTACTCTTCTCTATCTCACTGTTGGTGGTTCGTGTCTTTATACATGAACGTCATCTTCCTTATTTCTTCTTTCTTTCTTCTTTTACTCATTGCTCTGTGTGTTAGATCCATCGTGTGCTGTCCTTTGTATCCTTCTTTTGTAGGGATTTTTGGTTACCTGTTTTCCTTTTCAGGGTCCTTGTGATGCTGTAAAGTTGTCTTGGCTTTGGTGTTTTTTGTCTTCTGTGTCGGTGCTGTTGCTTTCAATCTCTTCTGCAAGTGGGGTCTTCGGTGGGGGTTCAGTGGTTGGTGTTGTTGGAGCTGGGAAGTCTCGGTAAATAACGATGGGAAGACAACTTAACTTGGGGCAAAATCGAACTCCTCTCTCTCATAATATTACTGAAGGGTTTATTAACAAGGGGGAAAACTCAAGGGCACGTTCTTCTTCTCGGGAAAACTACAGGGGTTTTTCAGGCTTTGCTGGGTACAGTGAAGGGGGCTCTTCCAACCTTTCGCTAGGTGCCTTGCCTGTGAAGACCTTGTATGGTTAGGTGTTAGGGGATCGGGTGGATCATATTTCCACAATTTGTGGGTGCCGTTAGGAGCAATTGATATATCGTTGATGAGACGAAGTGGCTTTCGAGCAATTTTTTTGTCTGAGAACAACAGGAATGAAGTTGTTTTGATGTCTCCTTGGTGGATCGATCGAATGATGCTACATTTGGCGCTGATTCCGATCCTGGAGGATGCTCAAGGGGGTTTCTTACCTCCACTAGCGGTGTGGGTTCAAATGAGAAGTATAAGACAGGATTGTTTCGACTATGGGCTCATTCTGAAGACTGCTGGTGAGCTTGGGAAAGTGGTGGAAGTGCATATGGATACTGCGCTGTTGAAGATTCCTACAGGGTCAGCAAGGGTTAAGATAATGCATAATCTTAACCAGCCGGTAAGGCTCTATGCTCAGTTGAAAAATTGCAAGAGATGAATGGGTTTTGTGGAGCTGAAATATGAACTCCACATGGTATGTATGTTTTGTGGAAGAATTAATCACTCATCAAGAAAATGTTCGATGAAGGGTTGTGAAGCTGGAAGCCAATCCTATCAAGAAAACATTTACAAAGACACTCTTACTCAACCTATCCGGGTGGGGAGCTCTAGGGTGCTGTCTACAGAGTGTCTTGAACAACTTTTTATTATCTCTGAAGCTGTTTGTAGAAGGGCTGAAAAGGATGGGGGTAAAGGAATGGGTAAGGGGCCATCAATCTCATGTGTTGGGTAACGAAACTCAGGCCATGGCCAACACACAAGGGAAAGAAGATAAAAATATGATTGTGCAGAAATCTAAAAGCATGGTGGGTTTGAAGAGGAAAGATGAAATGGTGAAGTGCTTGAAAGAGGGGACTGAAATAATGAAAACAAGTGGGGCTGGGCCTCAGAAAGAACAGCTGGTGTTCGAAGAGGCAAGTATTTTGAAACAAAAAAAGGAAAAGAGTGAAGCGGGAATGATACAAGATGAGGACTGTGATAGTTTTGATGTTGCAGTCAGAAGGTTGCAATACCCAGATAAGGGTATTTCCATGGATGAAGTGATGGAAGTGATGGAAGGAAGTGGTATCTTGCGGCTAGAAAAAGATCCTGAAAATGGGAAGCTGGTTAAAGGGAATAAACTACAAAAAATTCAAATTGTAGAGGAGGACGATGAGGGAAAAGAAAGCAGAATTTGTTGAAGTTCAAAAGAATGTTGACACACCACTAACAGAGAAAATCCAAATGGTGTTGGATCGGATGCAGCAGCTGGAGAAGGTTACGATTCATTCTCTTAACACCCAGTCAATAACGTTAGTGTCTAAATGTGACTGCCCCAAATTTGAAGATGAAAGTAAGCGGAAGGAAAAGAACATCAAGGTTCTTATGCAGGATGTTAAGACCCAAACAGATGATCTAACTGAAAAGATGCTTTTGGTGAAACTGAAGTGGTCGTACCAATTATGGCGGATGAAGCTTCTTTTATGGAGGTAGGGAGGGATGATTTACCTATTGTTCAGGTTCCTACCACTCGTAAACGCCACAAAACTTCCCCAGATTATATGCAACTACAACCACTGGACCGCTTCAATATGTTCTTTGATTCCCTGATGTTCGAGTCCATGGATCCAAACACTATGTTCTGGTCTGCTTGGGGCTCCATGGAGGCCCGTTACCCTTGTAGCCCCACCCTGTTGTACCAATACAACAACTGACTCCGAATCAACAAGTTCTTCTGATGGCATTTCATAACAACATGGTGATGGAACCGGCAGCTTGGTTTGGCTGCGAAGACTTCACCTTGTTTCTCGAAATAGGTTCTTTGCTTGATGTAGTGTCCTGTATGTTGTCTAGCTTTCTTTGAATGACTGTGTTATCCTTTGTTAGGGTATGGTGTGATTTAATCTTTGTTTCCCCATTCTTGTTTCTGCTTTTCATCTACTTTAAACTATTCAATCTTCGGTTGGTGTGTATCTCTTGGGGAGAGTGGTAGTGGAAACAAGAAACCTTTGTTCAAAAGTTTTTTATAGATTCATATAATTTATTATTTTAATGAAGAAACTTGCGTGGAATGTGAGGGGTGTCAATGGGAGTTTTACACAATGTTGTTTAGGGAAAATTCTTAAAAAACATCATCCTAGTTCGGTTTTCTTATGTGAAACTAAATGTCGTGATCATCAGCTCCTGTTTCAAAAGAAAAGAAAATTGTTTGAGGGGTATTATCTGGTGAAAAGTGAAGAGAGTCGGGGTTCTAAAGGGTTAAAAGGAGGTTTGGTTGTGGTTGTGAAGAATGGTCTTCACACTCATTTGATTTTTTCTGACCCTTCAATTATTGTTATCCGCTTCACTTTGGATGACTTTTTGGTGGTTTTTGGTTTCATTTATGCCCCACCTCAATACCAGGAGTGAAAATTGTTCTAGGATACTTTAGCCTCGGTTTTGCAAAATATCAAGGAACCATTTGCTTTAATGGGAGATTTTACTGAACTCTTAGTGGCTAAAGATAAGATAGGTGGTTCTTTCAAACCCTCTGGGGCTCACTTAGCTTTGAAGAAGATTATCCTTGATGAACAATTGACTGAGTGGGAGGCTTCTGGCGGGGCCGTACACTTGGAGCAATAGACAGGATCCACCTAACTTGGTAAAAGAGAAGCTCGATAGGGTTCTATCCTCTCCATTATGGGTCGGGTGCTTTCTGAATCCTAGAGTTCTTAAATTACCGGCAATTGGATCTGATCACAACCCACTTATTCGGAAACCTGTGACAAAAACTCACCATGACCAAAAACTTTTCCATTTTCAAAATGCTTGGTTTTCTCATCCCAATTTCAATTATGACTTCCAGTCAGCATGGGAGGCAAATTTCGGTACCTCTTTAACCGGAAGATTGGCAAATTTATCCCGTTTTCTGCGATCTTGGAATAATATTGTGTTTGGTAGACTGGATAATTTGTTCCATAGAACCTCGATAGAAATTGAGGTGATGGAGATGGAAAAGAACCAGGATTGGCAAATGATCAAGCAAAAGAAACAATTGTTGGATTGGGCCTTGCAGGCGGAAGAAATGTTCTAGTTTCAGAAATCAAGAAGTAAGTATATCACTGATGGGGATCGAAACACAAAATTTTATCATCTTTCCTGCAAAATCAATCTTAATAGAAGAAGGATTGAGAAAATTAAAGCTAATGTCCGGATTTTCTCTTCTCCAAGGGACATTGTGGGGGAGTTTGCTAATTATATGAGCAATATTTACCAAACTTCTAATCCCTTGGATCCTGATTTTGTGAAATGTCTCTTTCCACCCGTTGAGGGTATTGGTGGAAGTCTTTCTACTGTTCATGATCTTATCGAGGTAAGAAATGCAGTATTTTCCCTCGGTCCCTTCAAAGCCCCAGGTATGGATGGATTTAATGCTTTCTTTTTTCAAAAGTTTTGGGATTTGATTCAAAATGAGGTGGGTAGCTTTGTCACATCGTTCTTTCTTGAGGAAAGTCTCCCCCCGGTGTTAATCACACTCTGTTATGTTTCATCCCAAAAAAGGAGACCCCTCTAGAAGTGTCGGACTTTAGGCCTATTAGTTTATGTAATGTGTCTTACAAAATAATTGCAAAAATCTTGGCCAAAAGATTGAAACCTCTTCTCCCCAGTTTTGTTTCACCAAACCAGGGAGCTTTTGTGGCAAATCGATAGATTACTGATAATATTATCATTGCCCACGAGATTTTTCATTATATGAAAACTTCTCGGACCAAAACTGGCTTTGTTGCACTAAAGTTGTACATGTCCAAAGCATATGATAGAGCTGATAGGAACATTATCATCCAACTCTTTAAATACCTGGGTTTTGAGGAAAAATGGTGCAAACTGATCAATGCCTTGATTTCTACACCTACTTTCTCGATAAAGCTGAATGGGTCTCCTTATTATTGTTTTTCCGGTTCGAGGGGTTTACGTCAAGGTTGCCCCTTGAGTCCATACCTTTTTTCTATTGATTATGGAAGTCTTATCTCGGTTACTCAATGAGTACAGGAATTTGAACCTTCTAAGTGGGATAAAAGTGGGAAGAGGGGCACCATAAATTTCACATCTCTTCTTTGCAGATGATACATTTCTATTTTGCAAAGCTGAGACGGAACAAATACTTGCTTTGAAAGCAGTCTTGGAATTGTTCACGGACTTGACGAGCCAAGAAATGAACTTTGACAAGAGCAGGGCTTTCTTCAGTAGAAGTGTATCAAGAGAAGACAAAAATAAGATGTTGAACATCTTAAGAGTGAAAGAAATAACCAAGGAAACCTCGTATCTGGGAACTACATTGCTAGCAGGATGAGGAAAAACGAGATTTCTACAATCAGTGATAGACAGGATGTCAAAAAAAAAAAAAAATGGCAGCTTGGAAGGCAAATAATCTATCATATGCGGGTCGAGGAATTCTAATACAATCTGCAATTCAGTCAATGGCGCTATATTAGATGCAATGTATTAGATTTCCAAAAGAAACTTGCACAAAAATTGATAGGATTTGCCGAAGATTCTGGAAGGGGAATCCTGGGAAGCAATGACAAGTCAATTTGATTTCTTGGGAGAGAATGTGTCAACCAAAAGAAAATGGAGGGCTGGGTTTTAAGAGAATGGAGGACTATAATTCCGCATTATTATTAAAACAAGGATGACGATTAATCTCTCAACCACAGACGTTGTGGGCTCAAATACTAAAGGCCAAATACTTCAAAAACTGCTTGATTTTTTATCCCAGAGTTTTAAAGAAAAGAGGGTCGTGGACTTGGAATGGTATTTCAAGCATACTCCTGCAACTAAAAAAGATGGTCAATCGGCGGGTTGGAAATGGGGTTCACACCTCGTTTTCCACAGCAGGAAACTACGTTGAGCGGTACCCAAGACTTCTCCCGTTGGCAAAGACAGGCAACAATAGTGGAAGTATTTAATGATCAGCAAACAACTGAAAGGGATATTTACTCTAACTCTTCTCACCCCAACCCCTTTTTACATTTGCCAGTAAATTTGTCAGACCAATGTGATGTTTGGATGTCTCGTCTTTCCTCCAATGGGGAATTTTCGGTGAAGTTAGCTCTTCGCTCTGTGATACAGTTGCAATCTCCTGCCCACACTGATCAGGAGACTAGGTGGTGGAAGTTTCTATGGAAATTGCCACAACATCCAAAATTTAAAATATTCTTTTGGCGGGTTTTGAATGGTGGCCTACCAGTAAGAGCCAGACTTGCTCAATGGACTGGTATTCAACCGCATTGTGTCTTGTGTGGAAAGGAAGAAGAAACAACCTGACATGTGTTGATCTCGTGTGATTGGACAAAGAGAATTCATGCAGCCAGACCATTAGGCTTGAGAACGGAGTATTGGAATGACACGACAATTTTAAGTTTGTGTTAAAATATACACCGCCAAATGGATAAGCCAACGGCTACATGGATCTTCTCTGTGTTCATTATTACGGGGTATTTTATATGGCATGAAAGAGACACCAAGGTTTTTTCACAAACAATGCTTGACCCTAGGCGGATCTTATCTCATGTTAATATATGGATTACATATCTACAATTACAACAATATGAGTCTGAGAATCCGGAGAATATCGTAAATGCATCTCATGATGATCTTATACTCTCAACAACGTTAGATGCCAATATTTGCCCATTAATACCACTTAATTCTAATGTTTTGCTAATATGTGTGGAGGGATTCTTAACAAACGGATGAAAAAGGCAGGATGGAGTATCGGGATTGCAGTAGATGGACTTATACAGTATGTCAATTTTGGTGTGCTGGAAACATAAGATATTTTGGTAGCAACACTCATGGGATTCCAAGGACTTACTACGGCCAGGAATAAAGGACTAGAGGTTGAAGAACTTTGGAGTAATCACCTTGCATTACCAAATCTCTTACCCAAACCGGTTGCTTGTTTTTGGCCAGTCCATGTAATTGCTAACTTCAAGCAGTTAGCTAGCATAATGCAAAACATTAGGGTTAGAACTTTTCCGTTTGTGACACTGCACTGATGGATTACTAACATAGCTCTTCAGGCTACTTTTTAAAGGATACAAGCTAATGGCTTGCAAACTGATGGTTGTAAGTGTTTTTAAGTAATATAATTTTCTTCTTTCATATAAAAAAAAAACATGGTGGTGCCTATGGTGCCCATTGTTGGAACCCTAAATCCCCAAGTCCATATTCTTCCCCAAAGCTTCCGCAATTCGCCCACCAGTGCACCACATCTATTGGATCCACCCTCTAAAACCAAAAATATGCAAATTACCTTAATTATCATGCAAAAGAGAAGGTAGACCAATCAACAAAAGAATATGGAGGGGGAGACAAAAAAGTAAAAAGATCGAGCCACTGAAAGTTGATAGTAATTGTACAAGTCAGGACATTAGAGTAGGTAATGGAATTTTACGATCACCACAAGTGGGGGAGGGCATTGAACTGATGAGACGAAGGACAAGAGTGGGTAGTTTTGAACTTGGAACCATGCACTAGATGGAAACCATCAACTTGGAGGTTTTAGGAAGACGAAAAACATTTTGAGAAGGAGATGTTTAAGGAGATAGAGGTAGTTATAACACCTCTAACAACACGAGCACTGTTACCCAGGAACATATACTGAATAAAACATTTTATAACTTCATTGTTAATGTTGCTTTGGATAAGCTGAAAGATTAAACCATGATGAGGAAAAAAGAGAAGAACTCATCAGCGGTTGCAGTTTCTGTGAATGTTTTCGCTTTTCTGGTTTATCGTTCATTTATAATTGTCTGGATCAGTTTGATACCATGCCAAGTCGTGGTAACAGATCAACTATGTATTTTTTGATACATGTGGAGAGTCCATTGAATTGAATTGTTCTTCACGTTTTGAACTGTGGAGAAGAGTTTCATTTATAAGTGTATAGAATAATGTCAAACCGAGATTTTTACTTTGCTACTTGTATAGCTCTTACTATGACCATGACCCACCTTTTATATTGCAAATATTCATTTACTGAAACTTGACCATATTTGAAGAGGCTCTAATCAACTAGGAAGCAAAATTTGAGCCTCCCTTTGAATTGCTAAATAAACATTTTGATGTCTGAAAAAAACTGCATTCTTTTTCTCTTTCTTAATCTGTAATGGCCATTTAAAACATCAAAAACACAAAAACAGTTGTAGCTTGCCTTTTCTGCTGCTACAGTGGCACCAATGCAAAACACACATTAAATCGACAAGATAAAACCATGTACAACAGCCAAAGATTGGTTGGGTTCTAGTCTTGATAATCCAAACTGCTACTGATTCATTTTCATTTTCTTGTTGAAACAAAGGGGTAGCCAGCTTTTTATTTCCCATATTCATTTCCCACAATCAATGAAGTTAAAAGTCTATATTATGTTCATTGATAGTCTATATTATGTTGCTGAAGCTATTGAATTGTCTGCACAAGTCATTAAGAACTAGCCCCACTGTTAACCATTTTCGACTAGCTGCTAGCATCAGACAGTTATATAAAATCACCATTCATTCCTTTTAAGAAGAAACTATCCTCCTGACACCTCTCTCTAAGGTGTCAAATAATTTGTAAGCTTAAACCTTTTACCCTTTTAATTTGATGCAATTAAGTTTTTCTAACGAGTAAGAATATCACTCGTTATTTCAAATAGGACTGTAAATGGATAACCAAAATTCGCTTTCAAATGTGCAATAGAATCCGTTTATGGGTATTCAAATCCATCTAATTACTAATAGGATATAAATATGGTAATACTCATTTCAGACCGATTATTATCGGACTGATTAAATTATTTGACTAAGTTGTGTTGTTGGTTTGTCTCTCATTTCTACACATTTTTAAACTTAAGATACGTAAATATTATTTTTCTAGATTTTCTACTAAAATAAATACTAAGGCAAATCTGAGGCAAATCTGGAAAAATAAGAAAATCAAAGACTAAAAAGAGTAGGAAAAAAGGAAAAGTTGATAAATCCTTACATTTCTAAGTCTTAAACCTCACAAATAAAATGATAAAGGTGTCGAGTGTGAGTCTAAAACTTGTATTCAATACGTATTTATACTCATCTAAAAGAATGTATATGTAAATAAATAAGTATCCAAATATCATCCAAACCCAACTAAATCTGTCCAAAAACTGATAAAGATATTACCCGAGTTCGTCCGAATAGGATACGCGTATGGCATTGCCATTATCCGATTTGAATCCAATCCGTTTACACCCTAATTCACATGTTAATCGAAAAAAGTGGACCAAGATGACATGATAGTAACAGTCACCTTAATTATTTTTCAACACCTATCATAGATTCATAATCTTTATCTTAGAAGAATTTTTTTTTTTTAATAAGAAAAGGACAATCAGAAGAAGGTACCAAGTTCGGAGTACACCTACAGAGGTGCCATTTAGAAACTTCTATAGTCAAAAGAAACCCTTACATATCACCCTCTTTATTCATATTTTATATTTTGGATGCTATGCCAAATGGGTATAAAGAAGAATATTCCCAAGCCAACCTCAGCTGAATCCAAGGTTTAATCCTGGGTCTGCTATAACTAGCATGCAGCCATGCAAATTATCAGCTGAGCTAGCTGACATCCTTAGTTGTTAAGTCTTCCAAACAACTAAGTTAGCCATCCCCAAGAGCATGTTAAAAAAACTCTGCAGATGAACTTGCTCAGGTAATTACTTTAAAGCTATCTTGTTAAAAGCAGCACTGATCATCCTCCCATCCATGATCATTAAATGGTTATCATAGAAGTCTAATATCTCCATTGATATGTTCTTCACCTGCAGAACCCCAAACTAATTGAAGAATGATGGGAAAAAGAAAAGAAAAGAGAAGGAAAAAC
Organism: Hakea prostrata; assembly: GCF_041222555.1. NCBI lineage: Eukaryota > Viridiplantae > Streptophyta > Magnoliopsida > Proteales > Proteaceae > Hakea > Hakea prostrata. Next base: position 39,533,512 of record NC_142603.1, read on the forward strand.
CAAGAAAAAAAAAGAGAATGGGATTGCTTGTAGTAAAGACCACCCTTTCTTTTTGGCTTGAAGCATGATGTGAGATATGAGGTGAGTCGAGAAATAATAAAGTAGAAATAAGACTTACTAACATTCAAAACAAATTGATGGCAAGTGTAGTTTTCAGCATTATAAAACCATGACATTTGTGCCATGCCTGAGCTGGCTGCTATGTATTAAGAAGCCAGCATCTTTTTGTTTTATAATTTTCTCTATCAGACAAAAGTTCATCTAGAAAGTTTCAGGTGTCTGCAAAAAGAGAATAGAATGCAACATAAAAGAAAGAGGATAGCAGAGTTTCCTATCCAAGTCAGTGAGTAAAGCACTGTCATAAGAATCGCCAAAAACTAATGAGGTGCCTTGACTCCTAAAACCCCATGAAAGTTGACTAGTCCATCAAGGTGAAAAAACTAAAAAATGGAAACAGATACAATATTTTACATATTATCAAAGACTAGACAGATCACAGTGCTACAAAGCTCTCATCATGTCCATTCCTTGGTGTGGAAGAAATCCTAGTAATTATGAATGAGATTCCTCAAGTTTGGCTGAAACCCATGCAAAACTACTGCCACTGGGGTATGGGAAGGGTCATAACATATGCAGCCTTACCCCTACTTCTACAAAAAGGCTGTTTCTAAACTTGAACCCCTGGCTATTTGGTCACAATTGAGAAACCTAACCATTGCACCAAGGCTCACAGTCAATCTATGACTGAGAATATTCACGTCAACTGCCACATTTTCAAGTTTCCAACATAAAAAACTATGAGAAAAATAATCCTTTACTGGTTCAGGTATGTGCTAATGATTGCTCAACCATCCAAAAACTATAACCTAGAGGTGATGGCAAGATAAGGGATGGAATGCCTAATTAGCTACAAAAAAATTTCTCCTCCCTTAAGAACTGTAGAGATCACGATTATGAAAGCAGTGCACGACCATATGCACTGTAGGTGGTACATATGCGTATATGACACATCATACATGTATCTTTGTGTCCTATGGTTTTACCATGCATAGTTTCTTTTAGCCTAGTTGAGTTTTACCATTCCCAGTATGATTTCTTTGGTTGTAACATAATATACCAAACGTGCAGAATGTGGGTCATAAAAACACTATATACTTTCACTGACTAGCTCAGGTTCTTTTCTTCTATTGGAGCTTTATCGCTTCTTGTGCTGTTATGTGGTATCATGGCACCAGTCATCACTGATAGTTGATCACCTTATGCTAGTTTAAGAGTTTATATTATGTAGGCAGAAAGTGTAACTTTGCTTAAGTACTTCTAAATTATTAAGCAGCAGAAGTTATTAGTAAATTGGAAAGGAGTCATTATGGAAGTTCGATACTCAGTTGCATTGCTAGTTATCCTTCTGTTACATGCAACCAGACATAATAGAAAGGGGACGGGAAGTTATTAATTGATCTTGAGTTTATCCTTAGAGAGGATCAGCAGTCTCTCAATTGTGACAGGTTGTCAAATCCGTATCCCCAACTGTCTCTCTCTTCTATTTTATCTCCCTACTATTTTTTCATTCTCTCTTTAGTTTATTTGTGCATGTAACTAATTGGAATCAAAGCTAGAGATTTCCCACATGCCATGGAGCATAATGGCAACAAGATTTTGTGATATTCAAGAGAAAACTTCGTCTATGTCTGATTATATCATGATAAAGTTTCAAGCCCTGTCCGACAAATTCAAGTCTTTGCTGCCAATTGGAACCACCATAAGAGAGCACCCAGAGCAGCCAACAAAAAAGAATATCATGGGTAAGATGATGAATAAGAAGAATCCAAAGTAATGCAAATCAAGCATCACGCCCTTCAAAGTGATACAAGTCCCTACCACGTGATCTTCCTCTAAGAGGACCATACCTACTTTGTCAATTTTGGTTTTCCTTACCATGATCTAGGATATATAGGTTAGGATGATTTAATAATTATTTTATTTTAGTGATCTATTTAATTTTCATTTTAATTTGTTACGGATAAGACCAATTTTAAGGGGATCCATTTGTCACGTAAACACAAGCATAGTTTGTTTTAAGCAGTTTTAAGTTATGCTGTTTTAGGTTGTATTCCGATTTGAATACTTGTAGACGTAATCAGGAGGAGACTCTACCTTAACAGAGGAACAGCCCACCACTTTGGCCATGGCATCCCCCGAAGCCCCTAATACAACCAATAAAAATCCTCCCCCTACTTCTGTCTCAGTTGTCAAATCTTCCTCCTCTTAGTGAAGCAGCAAAACGCTGAGTTGCTTCTAGGGGGGCATTTGTGGGCCTAGGGATAGGGTGCGTCACAGAAAAAGCACAATTCCTTGTCCATTGCTTTTCTTCCGACTGGTGTTGACCCATTTGAGCAATGGTTCCTTCCGGTGGTGGTTATTGTAACCTGAAAGGATGCAGGAGTAGGCGATGGGTTGGGGGTAATTAAGTTTGAGAGAGTGTAGCTTGGGTTGGCGGAACCAACAAAATTGGCCTCAGTTTGTTTGAGACCTGGTTGTGGCTGGACTTCTGCCCATTTGAGTTATTAGCTGGGTCCTTCCTAAACCAAGTGGATTGGACTGATGACCCATGGTCCTTCATGGGCCTCACAGTTCCTAGTTCCTGGCCTCAATAGTCTGTCCATTACTTGGGCCAAACCCGTGGTTTGAATGCTCAAACCTCAGCCCGTATGTCCTCAACCAAGATGGCCATGAAAGCTCCTCTTAACCACACCTCATCTTTCTCTCTGGTGACTGCAACTAGGGATTAGAACTCTCCCCTGTATTCTGCGACTGTCCCACTTTTTTGCCCGAGTGAGATCAGAACCTCCTGGGGGGTTTGGATTTCAGTGGGCAGAACCAGCGTCACATCTCCTCCTTCAACTCGCTTCAGGTGCCAATCAGTTACTGCAGCTCACAAAATCGAGCCATCCCAAAGCTGCCCCTTCAAAGCACATCACTGCAACCTTCATTCTCCCCAGTGAGGTCACACAAGGCGAAAAACCTCTCACCTGAGAAAAATGGAGATTGCCAGGCACCTAGGGAAGAGGCATCCTAGATACTCTATTTCTTCTCCTCGTACTGGCTCATTTCAGCTTCCTCTTTGTAGTCTGGTTAAAGGTTGGGGATCTTTCAATGTTCACTCCTCCGTCACTTTCAGTGATTGTGGATTGGTTCCAATGGCTTTGTCATGCATCAGGTAGGCTCTGAGTTCATTTCTAAACTCATAGTTGGGTTGCTACTCTTTCTCCATCTGCTGGACAGTGACCCTAACTTGGAATCGAGGACAGATCTTCCCTTGAAGCTCTTTCATGGTGGATTCCAATTCATTGACTCTTCCCTCCATGCTGCTCCTTACCATTCCCTGGGATCATAACTGCTCTGATACCATGTTGATAAGACCCTGGCTATCCTGCAGCAATCACGGCAATCTCCCCTGCAATTTCCTTTACACAACAAGTCACACACACTCTGCCCTTAATTCATTCACTCACGCACAAACACTGCAACAGAATGGTATAAACTATAAACGGGATTTGTAAATGGAAATAATCCGATGTTTCAACACTAGAAGACGACTCAATCAAACTGTAATATAAGATCTCCCACAACCCTGGATTCCCTTTTCAAATTGCCCCTAACCTGCGAGTTTTCCTCTCCCCTAGGAGCATAGCTCGTCCCTTTCCCTTACACAATTCTTCTCCCACCCCCTTTTTTCTCTTCTCTCTCATCCCCCCCAACCCCTAATATAACAAAAAAAATCCTAACCCCTTTACACGTGGACCAATTCCCTGCAGTGGTCCAGACCTGTTGATAATATGGCTGCCCCCCAATGGAACTATGCCAACTGTCCATGTCCCCCTTTTTGTTGCTTTCCATACTTTATGCATCTGACTGGTTATAATCCCATGTGTGCCATTTACTGTGGAGCATACCTGAGACTTTAGGATCTGTTCCATTCCTAAGATCAGTTTTCTTTCTGATCCTTAGTGTAGTCGACTTTCCCTATTCCTAGTATGATTCCTTGAGTTGTAAACATTATACATGATTGGGTGGCTGTGGGTTATTTACTCATGATTTACCTTCTCTGAATCACAGTTTCTTTCTCCCTTGTTTTTCTTTTATCTATTCTTCTACTGCTGTTTTATCCTAGACTTGTTACCAAAAAAAAGATATTCGATTCCCCTTCACATGTGATGAATTTTGTGTTATTTTCTAGTTCTTTTCAGCATTTCAATGTTTATACGAGATAGTTTGTGGTCCACCAATCATTATATATTATTTTTTCCAACAGACGTTAGAGTTGATTGTCGGCCCGTGATTCAAGTATTTTAATTCTCTTTCCCACATCTCCACCCATCCCGCTTCTTTTATATCAGCTCAGTTGAAAAGATAAGGAAAAAGTGGCATTGGTTACCCTTCTATACACTAATGTCACTGGATTGAACACAGGCGCAACACTTTTAAGAGCACTATCAAAGTGAGAGCCAAGCCATAATTTAAGGGGGAAAAAAAAAAAAAAAGAAATCTAAAGTCAAAGTTGGGTTCTGGGGACATAAAAACTAATATGGGTGGGGGAAGTTAATACTAAGACAAATAAAAAAAATAAATTGCAAAGTAAGCCTGACCGCAGTCATATCAACATGAAGCTCTTCAAACCATGCAGTGGAGTCGTTTTCTTTGAGTACACTTGAAATGTATAAGCATGCTAACGCAATCATGTATGGTGGATAGATGAGAATAAGATCCATCTTGTAGGTGTCATTGACAAGACCCCTGTGTATTGAAATGACAAAACAAATAAGATGCTTTCCCCCAAAGCAAAACTGCATCTTAATAGAGTGGGGGCAAATCAAAGTAATTTACTTGAACATATACATATAAAACTAGAAACATGTGACCATAAAGTTCAGTAAGAGAAGCCATACAAGCAAACTCAGAGATCCTGACAGCCTGATACAATCATGAATTATCTAGTGAATTTTACAAATATCTATAGGGATATGCAAGTTCAGAGAAGGTCAAATAGTTTATAGTTAATCACGAAAAATGAAAAAGAAACATATTTTTGAGAAGAAAATAGGTTAATCGGATAAAAGATGTGCCTGTCAGGATGCGCAAGAAAAGTATTTTTGAGAAGAAAATAGGTTAATCGGATAAAAGATGTGCCTGTCAGGATGCGCAAGAAAAGAGGAAGTGGCACAAGAGGCTAATGAATTTGAAAGGCCACCCTTTAACAGAGGATGTGGACATCTATAAAAGGGCTTACAGGAACGCAATACTTAATACAAAAAGGTTTAGTAATGAAGAAACTACAGAGGTAATTATTATTATATTATTTCCATATACACCCATTTATTCAAGGGACTAATTGACTCACTACTTAATAGCACACTGTGACAAGATCTGCAGGTCCTGCCCTAACCAGACAGCTGCATAATATAACCAACGAGTAAATTTCTTTGGTTTGGCAGTCTAAATTGAGATGAAACAATCAGAGGAATGAAGAAGAGAAGCCACGATTCTGATGTAGAGCTTCACAATGAATTGCTGAAGACTACAGCCAACTGTATTTATAGATCGTATTACAAGTAGAAATTGATTAGGAAACCAAGATAAGATTTAGTATAGCATTTAAAGCTCCAAATCCTAACCTACCAAGGACTCCTAGCCAGTCCCAATTCCATCGACATCCAATGCCTGGTACTAATTCTTGATGGCTCTTGTACTTACCTAAAATGCCCACTTAACACTTTCACTCAAGCTTGAGCATATTTATTGTCCATGTCCAGCTTGTTACAACCCTTGTACTCCCTAAAGCTTTGGAGAAAATATCGGCAAGTTGCTTCCCTACGTGGACATGGCGGGGAGATTATACCTTGCTAAATTTTCTCACGAACAAAATGAAAATCTACCTCAAATGTGTGGTACGTTCATGACTTCATGGAAGACCGGATTGGATGCTATGTCAATAGAAGATTGGTTATTACACCACAACTTCATAGGTGAGTCATTGACAACAAGGTTGTCAAGGCGACAAGGTGACCAAGGCGATAGAGGGCTTCCAAGGCACTTAGGCGATAACTTCATAGGTGAGTCATTAACAACAAGGTGACCAAGGCAATAGAGGGCTTCCAAGGCGCCCACAAGGCAACAACTAAGCTGTCAAGGTGTTCTAATGTTAATTTTTTTTCAAATGTAAGCTAAAAGTTACATAATTTATTCCTAGAATTTAAGTGTGAAACATTTTCTAAACTTAATAAAAAAAAGTTCATTATACAAGATTGAAGTAAGTTGTAACAAAAATTGAAGAAATAGTCACACGCCGTGGAGTTCAAAAAAAAAAAAAAAAAAGAGAAGAAAGAAGAAAGAGAACCATAGCCTAAGAAGAAGAGGTTGCTGGAGATGGCTGCTGCAACTCCTGCGAGTGCAGCATCCTACAACCTACAACTAAGTCATAGAGTTTTTTTTTAAAAAAAGGCATCGGTCGGAGAGCAAAGAGAAGGAGACTTACCTTTGGTTGGGAAGAAGACCATTGGAGAGTGGCCAGAGATGGAAGCTGCAACTCCTGAGAGTGTAGCGGCCTAAAGGTAAGTCAAAGAATCTAAAAATAGCATCGCCAGTGAAGAAAGAGAAGGAGACTACCAGATATTATCGATGGTTCAAGCCACGGTGAGGATTTCTTCGTGAGGAGCAGTCGTGTCATCGTGAAGAAGAAGAGTTGTTCTATGATTTATAGTGGTTAGGTTATGTTTTTTCTTTTTTGTTTTAAAGTAAGTTGATATTTGATCCCCATGTAGCACCGGTTAAACTTTCAATGCACTTTCAACCAATAGATTTATCTAGATTAGAATCAAGTAGGATGATAAATATCAGCCTTCCATTTGGTATTTTTACATAAAAAATGAAAAAAAAAGGCGGACACTTGACCGCCAAGGCGTCCAAGGCATGCAAGGCACCTTGCCTAGACACATAGGCAACGCCTTGGGCACCAAGGCACCTGCTTTATTGAGCTCTCATAAAGCAAGTCTCACCTAGCACTCTCGAATACTGCCCAGACGCCTAAGCATCACCTTGACAACTATGATTGACAAGTCCTAGTTCTTGGAGTAATTGTTTTATCTACACTAACTCAAACATGACATGTCACATGGCACGATATTCAAACTCTGCACTTGACCTTGCCACCACCGTTTGTTTCTAATCTTCCATGATACAAGGTTTCTTCCAACAATGTGTAACATCATATGGTTGATATCCTATGAATAGGAGATCCAGCCCAATTTGCATTAGAGAACCTTCAATTTGTATATGGCCATGATTAGTGTAAAGAAGTCCACGCCCAGGGGGCTTCCTTAACAGATCTCAAGATCTGAATAACAACTACCCAATGTGATGTCCATGGAGCAAACAAAATTGACTGACAACGTTGACTAGAAAGGCAATGTTAGGTCGAGTCACAATCAAATAATTTAGCTTTCCCACTAGTCTTCTATACTTTTTCCCATACTTCCATCATTGGGCATTAACTTCAGATTGGTCAGTCTCCAAGTTCCTTTGAAAGTCTGAAACATCTGGTAAAGCTAAAATAAAGTGCAAATTGAATTGAACCCAGCAATTCAGGATATTGGAGCTCTTGAGGAAGATTAAAAAATAAAAAATAACCCTCATAGAATGAAGGAAGCGTAAATTGGTCCCAAAAAAATTAAAACTAACGGACTTAGTCAAAAGTGAATGGTATGTCCTTATTTGGGCATTTTTAAATACTACAGTGGAGTCATATGCAAAATGCATTTGTTTTAGGATTCAAAACTGCCTTGGGTCAAACCTCAAGGGATCCAACTGAAAAATACCTTACAGAGAGAGAAAAGTAGAAGTTATTCCAGAATCAGAGAAGATTGGGATCTCAAGAAAACTACCAACAGAGATTCCAGAACAATTACACAAATAGTGGACATTGAAAGGATCCTTGAAAGGATATTCCCACACACCAAATAAGAGAGAAACAGCCTTAAAATAATAGATACTTCAAGGATCCTTCAGAGCTTATCCCCCCCACACCAAATAAGAGAGATACAGCCTTAGCAAATTGATCCAAGAAAAGAGAGCCTCAATATCATCTCAAAATAGAATTTATTCATGAGCGGCTTCTGATTTAAAGAATTTTTTTTTATGGATGGTTCAAAGAATTTTTCTCAATTGCAGAAAAGTCCCCCAAAAAAAGTGTATCACAGACCATAAACTAGAATGGCTCCTTTGCCTAGTCCAAAAAACACAATAACAAGTACTTGCCTCAAAATCTGAAGCTTCAGATGTAGAAAAACTCAACTGAAAGAGAAGTTTGCCTAGAACTTCTTAGTCCATCAATAAATCCACCAAAATAGAGCATAAGGTGCTGCTCCCCCTAAACCACAAGCTAGAATAAGTTTTACCAAAACCTTGATGCCTCTATTTGCTGTGGAAAAACCTCAGAGATGATAGAAGATGTGAAGAAGGAGATCGCAGGGCTCTAAGAGACAGTAGGCTCTGATACCATTAATTTGAGACGAAATAATGAGAGGAATGAAGAAGAGAAGCCATGATTGTGAAGTAGAGCTTCACAATGGATAAGTGAAGACTAAGGCCAATTATTACTATTTATCGATCATATTACAAGTAGATTTTGATTAGGAAACAGAGATAGAAGTAGTATAGGATTTAAAACTCCAAAATCTAACCTACCAAGGAGTCCTAGCCACCCCTAATTTCATTAAGAATTAGAGTTGCTAAATTTCAGTGGCTCGTTTTCTTCCCTAAAATGCCCTCTTAACAGACAGGAAGAACTAATGACAGACAGGAAACTTTCCTAAACTGAGATATAATTTTACATTTTATGAATAAAGTACAAGGGGAGAGCCAACATATATACAAAGCTCTCTCCCTCTTCTCTTCTTCACCTTCTTCTTCACTCTTCTTCTATTTTTCTTTTTCTTTCTGAATTTCTTTTCAGTCCCTAGGTTGATTACACATGCTAAAACTCTAACATGGTATCAGAGCGGGTTTAATCAGCCTAGGGACTGCTTCTTCTCTCTCAAATTTTGATCAATTTTCTTTGTTTTCTTCTTACTTGGTGAACAACCACTCATAGCTATTATAATCATGTGGTATCAACTTCTCCAACAATGCATATGAAGTCATCTACCATTCCAACTGTTAGAGACCCAAGGTGATTTGTTTTCTTATTGAATGAGATCTAAATCTGTGCATAACAGTCTCTAGTTTTTTTTATCGATCTGCTGTTCTGTTCTGTCTGGGTTATGATGGATATGCTACCTCCTCATTTTGCAATCGATGTTGACGCTGCTAAGACTTTGAGGGATTATTGTATCTACCTAGAAGGAAACTCAATCACAATCTGGAAAGTTTCTGGTGGTTTGGCTACCACATCCTATTGCCATCTTTCTTCTGACAGAGACTGTTTTGCTGGGATTTTCCAGTTGAACTTTTGGTTCATGACTTGTTGAATCAGATTATTTTCTTCTTTCTCAAAATATTGAGAGCACATTATCAGTTATTACAAGACCAAAGTACTGTTGCCTCTGTCCCTGGTTTTTGGTAACTAAGGTTAAACGTCACCTTCTATTTTTTATTTTTTTTCCCTTCAAAAACCTCTACTTTGTTTTTCCTTTTTCTCTTTGGCAGTTTGTTTGCTTTCCTAATTGAGGGATGAAGATTATCACATTACTTACTTGCTTTATCTGATTTCAACTTTTCTTTACTCAATTACCAAAATTCTCTTCCTTCATTCCATATTCCCTCATGTCCCATGATATTCTCTTAGCATCTTAGGTTTTCTTATTTATAATTACTTCCAAATTTGTTTTCCCATTATTACTCCTCCATACAGCCCCTCTTTCCATTATCAGTGCTCCACCTATTTCCTTTGTTTCCAGCATAAGTTCTCCTTTTCTTATTTAGTAATATTTTTCATGACTTGATCATTGCTTAAGTCATGCTACTTGCCTCTCTTTATTTAGCTTCCTTGTTATGCTATTCTTTACAGGAGATGGAAAAAACAGAATTACAGAACTGCCATTAGGGTCATTAAAAGGTGGATCCTTCTTTGTGGTTAGAATTTACAGAATTGCCATTGGGCATATATGTTAACCATCTTATTTGATGGACTCCTATTATGTCAATTTTTGAATCCAGTGCGTGCATCTTATAACTACCATGAGGAGAGTTTGGAAATTATTTCTTGAATTCAGACTTGCTAGAAGAATGAAGACTATATCTACCATAAAAGGGCACATTGGAGATTCTTGCTTGCGAGCATCCTATAATGGATATTGGTTGTCATTATTCATCCATGTGTAATGCTACATGAGGGAGAAATTGGAGACTTATTCTATATCGAATCAAGATTATGTGTGAACATTGGAGCTACAATTTTTATCCATTAGTGTCAAGATTCCTCCCAACTCCTGGTATTATTTGGATAGTGCCTTTGATGTTGGTCTTCAATGTCGTCGATTGTTCTCATTATTGGATGGTTCATTTGACATGAAGGATTAAAGGGTTTTTTTAAGTTGATGTTGATTATCTCCTGGGGAGAGTTCTCTCAATGTTTATCGGCATCTATTAGTGCTCCACGGTTCAAAATTGATGTTGCCTTTTAAGTTTATTCTTAAGCCGGAGTTTCTTTGTGTATACTCTAGCTTGAAGGGGAGTGTTGAGAATTGTAGCAGCCTTGGTGCAGAAGTTTATATTTTGGAGAAGTTGTCTTAGTGCACAAGTTTTGAAAAATTAAGGTTTCTATTTTGGTTACTTTCTCATTTTCTTATTGTTTGGTTGACAACTAATCTTCCTTGGATAGTTTCCTTTTTAGTAAGTTTGGAGATTCTATGCAATATATAATTTTCCTTTTTGCTCTAACTCAATTTAGGAAATTTTTTCCTAAACTGAGATTTGATTTTACATACCAAGGGAGAGCCAACATATACATACAAACTGTCTCCCTCTTCTCTTCTTCTCCTTCTTCTTCTTTAGTCTTATTCTATTCACCTTTTTCTTTCTAAATTTCCTTTCAATCCCTAGGCTGATTACACATACTAAAATTCTAACAATAAATCAATAATGTAATCCCATGAATCAAAATTTTCAATTGGAACTTCCTATTTCAATTGGTATTTTTTCTTATCAGTTATCCTCAAGTCTTAAAAATTTGAAATTTAGGTAAGTGTTCTATAAACAAACAAATGTTTCGGATATGTTTACTTATTTTTGAGGGACTTTTGAACGCCCGTCAAAAGACAACGGTAAATAAAAATAGCTCGTTCTATTCGATATCTATATGGAGCAAAGAAGAAACGAAATGATTAGTAATTCAAGATTCTAGACATTTATTAAATGAGAGAGAGATCCATCAAGGTAAAAGGACTGTAGATGCAACATATGGGAGGGGAGTGAACGCTTTCTTTTTTGGTAATTTTAATTTGAGAATCTTTTACAAACCCGCATCATTTGTCAACTCTATCTGATATTTCTATCAAGCATAAGTTTTATAACAAGGTTTTGACCTATTCCCTCTTCTTCTTCTTTTTTTTTTTTTTTAAATTTCTAATAATTGGCATTAATTGGTTACTCCTTCGATCTATAAGTAACATAGAAATAGAATAAAGATCTCTTTCTTGAATGAAGAAACAATAGAATATTGCTTATACCGAAAAATTTATCGCATTACATCTACATACCTTCCTTCAACATGGGCGGATAGCGGGAATCAAACCCGCGTCTTCTCCTTGGCAAACAGAAATTTTACCATTTGACCATATCCACAATTTTTTTTTCTTTCGGATGTGCGCATATACATCCATACATATATCATAGATTATATCATGTCTAGATCATATTTGTGTAGGGACCCAACCAGATACTATCTTCAGGACAATTGCAATCCAAATTATTCCAAATTCTAGCCAAACTAAAATTTTCTTCCAAATACATTCCAATAAAATAAAGAATCAAATCCGCAATGTCTACTAGACTAGAATCCACATTTGGACCTGGTTCCCAATCTAAACGGCTTCAGGTTGGCCCAAGGTTGTGCCACATCAATTCTCCCACAGCTCTAAGAAAAACCTCGACCGTAGGAATATCAGTGGATCAGCAACCACAAGCATCGGCTTCGATTTTTTTTTTTTTTTTTGGGGGGGTGGGGGGGGAGGTGCAATGGTCCAACACTTCTCATGATCAACTTTCACTATGTAGTTGTTTTATGATAACAATACAAGATTTTTAACTTTTAAACAGAAAATAATGTGTGGTGTGGTGAAAATAAGTAATGATGGGTGGGGAAGGTGATACTTGGAAACTATTAAAGACAAAATAAAAAGGAACAAACAGGAAGAGCCAAACAATTAAGTGGTGTATTTTGGTCAAACCTGGAAATGAGTTCGTAATACAAATTGCGGATTTGGAGAATAGAATTGAAGATCAAAACAAGGAGACGGGTATCATCAAGAAAATCAGAAAAAGGAGGGGGGTGCTACCGTTAGGGCTCAGGATGTCTTAGACGACCCACAACCCAAAGGAAAATGCAAGAAATTACAGAAACTGTTAAGACTTTGGGATCTCTTTAGTGAAGTTTCAGAGAAGGAAAAAGGGACACTGGGGTGTTTCCCCCACCCCCTGGGGCCTCCCTTTCAGTGGAACAGAATGGTGGGCTGGTGAACACATGGAAAAGGGAAGGTAATGAGGGGAAGGTTTCTAGTTTCAGCAGGTGACACATAAAAACAAATTTCTTCTTTTAAGTTTTCTATCTAACTGTTAGCAGAAAACAAAGGTGAAGGCGAGCTGTCAAACCTTTGGGAGAGAAAAAGGGAAGGGGAGATATGGACTGCCTTCAGGAATCAAAAGTGGTTATGTTTTCACTGCTACTAATAAAGCAGTAATGAAAGAGAAAACGAGAAGGATAATGGATCCTTCAGCACTGATACCAAGTTGATGGTGGTAGGAGATGAGAAACCTGAACGAAATCGAGAGCTGCTGGGGAGAAGAATGGATAAGAGAAGGTGGTGGGTAGAAGACTGCGCAGGTGGACAACCTCAGGCTCTTCACAAACGAAAACTCAATTCAAATTTTCCAATCTATATCCCAACAATGGAGAATTACATTGTACATAAAACAGATTAAAAGACTCCTTAAATATAAGTAAGCAATTCCTAAAGTAAGACTAAAATCTAACTAGGACACTAATTCAAATAAGGAAACTAAAAGAATTAGAAACCAAATATCCTAGATAGCTAATTTCTAAAAAATAAAGACAATATTCCCCAAGTAACATAACCTCCTAATATTCTACCAGATGCATGACTCATACTTGGTTGAGTTCATCTTGGTCTAGTAACCCAAGTGGGTTCAATTAGAAAGTAACGAGGGACAAAGCATGGGTGTTATTGGGAACAGCATAGGAAAGAAAGAAAAAAAGAGAGTAGATGGGCATTGGGGCTAATTGTGATAAGAGAAAGAAGGGGTAGGAGTCTACAACTTCAGGAAACTTACAAAGTTTTCACGTACAAGATTGGGAAGGAATAGGCCAAAAATCCAATGCCAAGGAGGAAGTCGACTTTGGATGAAGGTGATCCTCAGTAGCTCGAGCCTCAAAAACCAATTTTATTATTTTTCTTTTTTTCTTCATTTTTATATTGGGTGGTGGTGCCAGGGCGGGGGTGTTCGGGTTGCTGCTAGCAGAACCACATGGGGTTGGTTTTCAATTCTGCTCCTCTGATTCTGTCACGTTTTTTTCATTTTTCTTTTTAAGAATAAGTCAGCTCTAAGCAGACAAACAGAAATAGATTAGGGATGGAGTTGGAATTTCAGTGAACGCCATACGGTCTATGGGTTGCCAGTTGCTACCACACTGCTCGGCCAGAAGATGGAGAAAAGAAATTATGGAAAGATAAAGGAAGGAAGAATGTAGAAGGGATACAAGAGGCAGGAAGATCTTAGGAAGGAGAAGAAATAGTATGAAGAGACTCAAAGGGTGAAGAATCCCAAAGAGAGAAATTTACCTAGGTTTGGGCTCTAATACCAATTGATGGTGGAGAGAAAAGTCAAAGAAATAAAAAGAATTGGAGAAGAGGGAAAACCAGAAAAGAGTCAAAGTTGCAGAAGGAGAGGGGAGAGAAGGAAAGAGCATGGCATTAGAAAAGGGGGGGGGGGGATGCACACATATGCACAAGCTCAAGCTTCAATTAATTTTTTTCTATTCCATACTCAATATGCTGATTAGAAGCAAGAAAATAGTAAAAGAGATAGACTTCAATAAACTAGGACTCAGCATTTTAAAACAAACTACTCTTGTGCATCCTACTAAAATTCAAAATATGCTTAATAACAATCCCAACAAAATAAGTAATAAAATCCCAAATATCTACTAGGCCAAATCCATATTTGAAGCAGATTCCCAAACTAAGTTTGCAAAGTGCTTTGGGTTGGTCCAAAGCTGTGCTGCATCAAGAATGTAAAGTGTTTTATGGTTTGAATCTGAAGATAACAGCCATAAATTATCTTTGGTGAATTTGACATATAAGATATCCACCAATAGTCAACGGCAAGGAAACACTAAGGATATAGTAACTCTAGCAACTCAATACCCACCTATTTCCTAGTAGTCTGAAGCAGCCTCACATGAAATTATTGACTAAAAAGGAAAAATAAGATTACAAGAAGTAATTTAATTTGCTTTCAAACACATCCTATATGTTTATTGTAAAAATGAGCGTTCAGATTGAATCTTACCAAGATAAGTGAGTTAAATCTGCCATACCAGCATCCTGGATTAACCTGTCAATTAAAAGGTCAAACAGTTTCGAGATCAATATACATATCAATAGACAAGTACATGTCCTGTCGCAACATCATTCTTGGTACACTAACTTACTTTTGTTAATGGAAAAGCCTAAATCTAGTAAAATTTGCATCTCTCAGGCTTTAAGGAGTGGAACAAAGACAAGCCCACACACAGAGAAAAATGTTGGCAAGTAAGCTTTACAACCTGAAGACCTAGGCTAGCTAAACTTTACAACCTGAAGACCTTCGCTAGCTTTCCAAATAATTTAAGTTGGAACTCCTTCCCAACAGGATTCATTATGGTTTGACTTTTAATATTGCGTTGATCATGGTTTCCTTATTTTTCAACCCCTGACTAGGATGACAAACTTTTACGAAACCATGGGAGAAAAGGTGAGCCCTAGGGTTACCCCATGTACACCTTATATTAAAGGAGGCAGTGGGCTTTTAATAAACTTAATGACAACATGAATGGTTAATCCCTAAAAAAGTAATCCTAGAGATACCCATATCATCACAGGAAGAAATACAGGATTACTTTGATCCTGTTTTTATAACTTTAGTAACCCTTGAAAATAAGCAACATACCATATCCTTGTTCAGTTTAAAGTTGTGTTAGGACCCTTTTTTTTTTCTTTTCAAAAACAGTTAGTTGAGGTAATAAATAGAGGGAAAAGAGAGTGGAGAGGTGGGAATGTGTTAGGACCCTAGGTATGAGGCCTTGTGGAATGAGGGTTAGTTAGGGTTACCCTAGGGATGAGGCCTTGTGGAATGAGGGTTAGTTAGGGTTACCCTAAGGATGAGGCCTTGTGGAATGAGGGTTAGTTAGGGTTACCCTAAGGATGAGGCCTTCTGGAATGAGGATTAGTTAGGGTTATTTGAGATAATAAATAGAGGGAAAGAGGGAAGAGAGGGAAGAGAGAGGGAATCGAATTTTGGAGAGTCTTGTGGGCAGCCGTAGGCTAAGGGAACACTGTGAGGTGTGGGGGGTGACTGGCACCATAGAAACCAGTGTTATCTTGTTATTTCTTGCATTCTTGTATGAATTTTGGGAAATATTATTAGGGTTTCATCAATTGGCATCAGAGCTGTAATGATCCAGGGAAGTGATGGCACTGCCTTCGTTTTCTGGTGAAGGAGGAGTTCAGAGATGGATTTTAGAGGTTCTTCTCTTCTGCTGGGAGAACCAGATTGAGGAAGAGCAGTGGTTGGGGGTAGCGATCCAACATCTGGAAGGAGAGGCACTTTACTGGATCTATCACAAGAATTTTCTTGGACGGGATTCAAAGAAGCCCTGAGGTGTGAGTTTAGCGACGGGAGACAACCGACATCAAATTTGGAGATAGACAACAACCAAGTTGAGAAGTATCAAATGAAGGATGAAGTACTGCCGGCTATGGAAGTCACGCATCACCAAACGTGGAGCAAAAAGATGAAGATAGGATTGAGTGAAGATACCTACCGGACCAGAATGGAGGAGCAATATTCTGCTATAAAATCGAGATGCAGTGAAGTGAAGAAGCATAGAAGGAGGCCAAGTACAATCAACGGCAAGTTGCAGGCGGCCAAAAATTCTATTCGCAGGAAAGGAAGAAGACGGTGGAGTTTTAGGGTTTTTGAGGTTGGTTCGGCTCAACCCATACCGGTCAATCAGTTTGGTTCAAACATTAAGGGCCAAGGAGCTTCTAATTCGGGCCCAATTCAGGTATGCTTAGAATCAGATTTAGAGCCCAAGAGATCCAAGTTCAAAGATTGGGCCGTATGTTTTCCTAAGAAACCCACTTGGGCCCAGCCCATTCCATTAATCCCCAACCCATCGTATTTCATTAACTCAATATCCAACCCATATTTGTTAACCCATGATTTTAAGTGTTCATGTCTAGCCCATTTAATAGAATTATTTTTTTTTTTTTCAAAAACAGTTAGTTGAGGTAATAAATAGAGGGAAAAGAGAGTGGAGAGGTGGGAATGTGTTAGGACCCTAAGGATGAGGCCTTGTGGAATGAGGGTTAGTTAGGGTTGTTACCCTAGGGATGAGGCCTTCTGGAATGAGGGTTAGTTAGGGTTATTTGAGATAATAAATAGAGGGAAAGAGGGAAGAGAGAGGGAATCGAATTTTGGAGAGTCTTGTGGGCAGCCGTAGGCTGAGGGAACACCGTGAGGTGTGGGGGGTGACTGGCACCATAGAAACCAGTGTTATCTTGTTATTTCTTGCATTCTTGTATGAATTTTGGGGAATATTATCAGGGTTTCATCATAATGTTTGGAGAGTCTTGTGGGCAACCATAGGCTGAGAGACACCTCTGGGTGTGGGGGTGACTGGCACCATAGAAACCAGAGTCTATCTTGTTAATTCTTGCAACTTTGTAGTAATTTTCCAAGATATTATAAGGATCTTATCAAGTTGTCTATCTTGATTTCCAAATACTTGTGAACTAGAGGAAATAAAAGAGATCCCTTTATTCTCAGAGAGTGGATGTTGACCTTTTATTTGTTTTCTTTATCAGGATGTCAAAGTACACCTTGGTACTCAATTCAATTGCTACCATAGAGGTGAATGGGATTAGTTTTGTTTTACGAAAGTTTTACTATGTTTTGAGCATCATACATCATTATAATTTTCCTTATAGATCATCTTGCACTGAGTTTGAGGATTTGTAAATGATTATGAAGTTGTGGATCGTAGTGACG
Organism: Hakea prostrata; assembly: GCF_041222555.1. Classification (NCBI taxonomy): domain Eukaryota; kingdom Viridiplantae; phylum Streptophyta; class Magnoliopsida; order Proteales; family Proteaceae; genus Hakea; species Hakea prostrata. The sequence continues at coordinate 39,551,053 of NC_142603.1, forward strand.
ATGATGAATTATATGATCAGTGGGCTGGGATTATTTGATTCTTTGCTTCACTTATATACGAGTGCATGTCATATGGGACAAATGCATGAGTGTAATGGGTCATAATATCATATAAGTTGTGTATGGCTGTATGCATATGGTTGAGTGAGCATACCCAATACAACAACCCTTTCCAACAGGACTTTATGTGTGATGAAAACTATTGGATTAGTTCGATGAGATCATACCGAAATAACTGTCCCGGAGTACAATGTTAAATTGTACCAGAAATGGACGAGGCATGGGTGTGTCCCAACTAAAGGATGATAGAACAAAGTTATACTCGGGGATGTCAAATCGGGAGCCACACTGTTCCCGATGCAACTAGCATTTGACCTACACATATCCATTTAGAAAAAGAATAATAAAACCATCGTAATCTGCTGCAAGTAGTAATCCGTCAGCATTGACTTAGTGACAGACTGTTAGGCGTATTGTTTCTATTTTTTTTTGTTAAATAACCTAGAAGCATGTATATCAATGGACTATATGGTTTTGTTCAATTGCGCATTTGCATGTTTATTCGTTATGATGTCTTATCGTTACATTTTAGAAAGCAGTTAAAGATTGCATTGCATTTGCATTTCCCCTCAGTAAGACAAGTTACCCCTTGGGGAATGCTTATTTTTAAACTTTATTCAAAATGATACTCTAGCTAAGGAGCATGGTTGGTTAGCTCAGGAGACTAGCACACATGACATGCACTGTGTGATGTTATGCATTTAGGGCATAAAAACCTAGTTTCTTTATTTGATTTTCAGATACTATGGATATTTACTTCTGTTATCTGGTTTTGATGCCATCGTGGCATTAAGACTAATCGGATAATTAGTTTGTAAGAACCTTAATCATTTAATTAATATAATTTCTTTTCATTTTGTTGCTAATGATTTTGGATTCTTTGTATACCATTGATACTGAGGTAAACGTTGTGGATCTGAAATTTGGACTAAAACTATACAATCTTGGATTGTGCAATGTGACAATGTATCATACTAGTCATGCCTTGAACCAGAGGTTCAGATGGCCCATGATACCACCACAGTATGATAGTCAAACCGTCAAATAGCCCAAGCTCAAATAGAACTGTCTAGAAGAAGAGATATCAGAGAACCACGTAGGTCGCCAGATTTGGCTAGGTGGTCAATTGCTTGGTCAATAGGCCTAAAGCTGTGAGGAGTTTCCCCAACGGTTAAGTTTGAACCCAATGTTAGTCAATCAACCAGCATTGGATACCAGTTGACTGGATGGAATTTTATCCCATTGAATTATCCAACAGTCATTATAATGGCAGGAGATTGAATGTCTCCAAAACTGCAACCACAAGACTGATTTGTAAGGGAATGATTGCTGCCATCAGGAAAGCAATTTGGATGGATTTATTGCTGCCATTAAGAGTCTGAGACCCATACTGGAAGTTGATTCAGATAGTGTAAAGTACAAAAACATGGGTATCTCTCGGTAGTGGATGTAAGCAAGTGTGCCAAACAACTCTAAGATGAATGTCTATTTCTCTCTCTAAATTCAAACTCTTATCCTCTGTATCTTGCCTTTTTTTCAACACCTTTGTGTTCTTTCTTTGGGGATTTTTTGCTAACAAAAGTTTGCAGAAATCCACGTTGCCAAATTCACTACCCCCCTTGGGTTGCCACCAGTCCAACAAGTCCAACCCATAAGCACACATCATACAATACTAATAGGCCATGCAACCTACTTCACCTGTTCACCATCAGTTAAACCACTATAAAGCCACTACTAATGCAATGAGGAAGAATTGTGATAATAATTAAATTAGCATGCAACCTACTTTCCCATCAGTTAAACCACTATAAAGCCCACAACTAATGCAATGAGAAAGAATTGTGATAATAAACTAAAATTACCATGCAACCTACTTCACCATCGGTTAAACCACTATAAAGCCCGTACTAACGCAATGAGGAAGAATTGTGATAATAAACTAAAATTATCTCAGAAAATTTTGGACAAGTACAACTGAGACGCAAAGAAAATTGGTCTTATGAACTATAACACTTAGCCCAGATGCAATACAAAATCCATTAGGATAATTTACTGTAGATCTGAGGTTAATTACAGGATACATAGTAAGATCCAAGGAGGGTTCCACAAACCTGAAAAGCCAAATTCATACATATTTTGTTGGCTGGAAGGTAAAGGCTGAAAGTAGTTTTATTCGAGATTTGTTTAAGTTAGTTGGCTCTTTAATTTTCATGATAACAAGTATGTGAACCACTCATGAAAATTTAGGCGAAGTGCCAGAGTTCGAGATCCACCTATTTTCTTCTTTTTTTTCACTTTGAAGCAAAAAGAGATGTTCCAAAATTTCAAAGAGTAATGGTTCTTATTTAGGCCTCATAAATTCTATCTGGGGTGATTCCTTTTCTTTCACTTTAGACCTCTCCATTGTTTCAGCTTCCATAATGTTTCCACTCCACGTTACCTTATAATTTCAAGCAAAAGACCTCCATATAAAATAAATTATCTTTCCTTTCTTTTTTGTGCCAGTTTAAAGACTTTTCATTTCCAGTTCTACTTTTATCTGCTAACTCAGAAATATTCCAGATTTGAAATTGATGAGAGATCTGACTCTACCTTTCCCAATATCTCAAGTCAGTGGATGAAATAAGTTCTTTCAAATATGTATCACTGTTGAAGTATTCTATAAAAGTTTTTACTTAATACATCTAAGGTTTTTCGCTAGTACATTTTAACATTTGGAATTCCTCTAGCACATTACTGGTGGCTCCTAGTCTATCTGCCTACACCAGATGATCAGGCAGTGAAAATTTAGACTTCGCCTACTTTGGATGCATATATTGTGACCATGGACTTATTTTCTCATCCGTATGCTCCATCATTAAGAAACAGTAGTATAATAATTAATCAATTTTCATGTATATTGTTAGGACCCTACGATGAGCCCATGTGGAGGAGAGAGAGAGAATTAGGGTTAGTTGGGGGTAATAAATAGAGGGACAAGGGAGTGGAGAGGATATCTAATATGATGGGAGTGATTTTGAGCAGCCGTAGGCTAAGGGGCACCTCTGGGGTGACTGGCACCATTAAAATCAGTTTATCAATGTTATTTCTTGCATTTTAGTATTGATTGATAAAACCCGACACGATCACAATCAATAATGGTATTTAGCCTGTGAGCAATTACAAGCATGGAAACGAGGTCAAAATCGAAAAAGAGAGGTTCCGGCGACGGTGTAGACAAGGAAAATTGCGTCGCGAACAAATGGCGAGCTGAACAAATGGCCCAAAACAGTCGAAGATTGCACTGTTGAGCATCACAGTGCTGGCATCCACTACCACCCCTACTTGTGACCAGTCCTCTGTGCGAGAGCCCCAAAATAAATCTGCAAAAAGACTAGAGAAATATCATCAAGACTAGGAGCGATACACTAGATTTTGTCGCCAGCAATGAAGCCAAACGCTGCAACCCCAATATCGCTGCCTCACTTTCCGTCGTGATTTTCAGACGTTGAGGACGATGGCTCCCAATATTCGAGTTCGGTTGGACCGCTCCTTTGGTATTTGTTTGAGTCGGATTGGTCTTGGGTTGGGGGCTTGGTTTGTTCGAGTAATATGGGCCCAATATAATACTGAGAAAAGGTGGGTTTTGGGTTAATGAAATGGGCCAGACCCATAAGTGATGGTTAAAATGGGTGGGGTCCAAATACTTAAAACCATGGGTTAAAAGAAATGGATTGGATGTTGGGTTGATGGGCTGAATTGGGCTTTGGGTCATAAAAATGGAATGGGCCCAAGATAATTCGTTTGAACGGGATAAGAAATATGGGTTAATGAAGTGAGATGGGCTTGGGGTTAATGGAATGGGTTGGGCCCAAGGAGGTTTCTTAGGGAACCAGATGGCCCAGTCTTTAAATTTGGTTTGTTTGGGCCCTATGTGTGAGAGTAAGCGTATCTGAGTTGGGCCCAAATTAGAAAAACCTTAGTTCTTAATGAGTGAACCGAACTATAAACCGGTTTGAGTTGGTTCAAACCAACCCTAAAAATCCTCAATCAGCGTCTTCTTCTCCCTTTTCTACGAAAAGAACTTCTCATTGCCGCTTGCTGGACAACTTTTGCAACTAATCGGTCACTATCGTCGGCCACTTCCTGCACTTGATCGGAGTGGTGATGCGATTCCCCCTCTCTAAGAACTGATGCTGATTCAATAGGAGGACTTGTTGCAACCTTCCCATTACCGAAATCGTTAACCAATGCCTTCTTGAAGTTCGTCCAGGTAAATTCCATCAAGTCCTTGCAATAGATCCAGTCGAGTGCCTCTCCTTCCAAATGTTGGATCGCCACTCCTAGCCACTACTCTTCCTCGATCTGGTTCTCCTAGCAGAATAACATAACTTCTAGAATCCATCTTTGACTTTCTCCTTTGCCAGAAAATGAAGGTAGTGCCATTACCTCCCTAGGATCATGAATGCTCTGATGCCAGTTGATAAAATCCTACTAATATCTTAGAAAATCAATGTTAGGACCCTACGATGAGCCCATGTGGAGGAGAGAGAGAGAATTAGGGTTAGTTGGGGGTACTAAATAGAGGGACAAGGGAGTGGAGAGGATATCAAATATGATGGGAGTGATTTTGAGCAGCCGTAGGCTGAGAGGCACCTTTGGGGTGTGGAGGTGACTAGCACCATTAAAACCAATTTATCAATGTTATTTCTTGCATTTTAGTATTGATTTTCTAAGATATGGCATCAGAGCATTCATGATCCTAGGGAGGTAATGGCACTGCCTTCATTTTCTGGCAAAGGAGAAAGTCAGAGATGGATTCTAGAAGTTATGTTATTCTGCTAGGAGAACCAAATCGAGGAAGAGCAGTGGCTAAGAGTGGCGATCCAACATTTGGAAGGAGAGGCACTCGACTGGATCTATTGCAAGGACTTGATGGAATTTACCTGGACGAACTTCAAGAAGGCATTGGTTAACGATTTCAGTAACGGGAAGGTTGCAACGAGTCCTCCTATCGAATCAGCATCAATTCTTAGAGAGGGGGAATCGCAGCACCACTCCGATCAAGTGCAGGAAGTGGCCGACGATAGTGACCGATTAGTTGCAGAAGTTGTCCAACAAGTGGCAGCGAGAAGTTCTTTTCGTAGAAAAAGGAGAAGAAGACGCTGGTTGAGGATTTTTAGGGTTGGTTTGAACCAACTCAAACCAGTTTACGGGTTCGGTTCACTTATTAAGAACCAAGGTTTTTCTAATTTGGACCCAACTCAAATACGCTTACTCTCACACATAAGGCCCAAACGAACCAAATTTAAAGACTAGGCCATCTAGTTCCCTAAGAAACCCCCTTGGGGCCCAACCCATTCATTAACCCCAAGCCCATCTCACTTCATTAACCCATATTTCTTAACCCGTTCAAACGAATTATCTTGGGCCCATTCCATTTTTATGACCCAAAGCCCAATTCAACCCATCAACCCAACGCCCAACCCATTTCTTTTAACCCATGGCATTAAGTATTTGGACCCCACCCGTTTTAACCATCACTCATGGACCTGGCCCATTTCATTAACCCAAAACCCACCTTTTCTCATTATTATATTGGGCCCATATTACTCGAACAAACCAAACCCCCAACCCAAGACCAATCCGACTCAAACAAACACCAAAGGAGTGGTCAACTGAACCCGAATATTGGGAGCCATCGTCCTCAACATCTGAAAATCACAACGGAAAGTGAGGCAGCGATATTGGGGTTGCAGCGTTTGGCTTCATTGCCGGCAACAGAATCAAGTGTATCACTCCTAGTCTTGATGATATTTCTTCAGTCTTTTAGCAGATTTATTTTGGGGCTCTCGCACAGAGGACTGGTCGCAAGTAGGGGTGGTAGTGGATGCCAGCACTATGATGCTCAACAGTGCAATCTTCGACTGTTTCGGGCCATTTGTTCAACTCGCCACTTGTTCGCGATGCAATTTTCCTCGTCTACGCCGTCACTGGAACCTCTCTTTTTCGATTTTGACCTCGTTTCCATGCTTGTAATTGCTCACAAACTAAATACCATTATTGATTGTGATCGTGTCCTCCTCCTTGATGCTGGTCAGGTTCTAGAATTTGATTCTCCAGAGCGTCTACTGCTAAATGAAGGGAGTGCTTTCTCTAAGATGGTCCAAAGTACAAGAGCTGGAAATGCCCAGTATTACGGAGTTTAGTCCTTGGAGAAGGTGAGAACAGGCCACGCAATGCAAAGATGATGCAGCAAGAAGGTCAAAGGAGATGGCTAGTTTCTTCGCGATGGGCTGCTGCCATGAGTCTGAGTTCTTCACAAAATGATTTCCAGCAGCTGGTGTTTGAAGATGAGGATACTATCATAAGGAAAACCAAAGATGCAGTAATAACTCTTCAGGGTGTTTTAGAAGGGAAGCATGACAAAGATATTGAAGAATCACTAGAGCAATACCAAGTTCCTAGAGACAGACGGGGGTCAACACTCTACAAAATGGTTGAAGGTCTTGCCATGGGCAGCCGTAGGTTGAGGGACACATGTGCAGACTAAACCTCAAATTTTCCATCAGCTTGAGGACAAGGTGATTTTCGAGGGGCCGGTAGTTGTTAGGACCCTACAATGAGCCCATGTGGAGGAGAGAGAGAATTAGGGTTAGTTGGGGGTAATAAATAAAGGGACAAGGGATTGGAGAGGATATCGAATATGATGGGAGTGATTTTGAGCAGCTGTAGGCTGAGGGGCACCTCTGGGGTGTGGGGGTGACTGGCACCATTAAAACTAGTTTATCAGTGTTATTTCTTGCATTTTCGTATTGATTTTCTAAGATATTAGTAGGGTTTTATCATATATAAACAATTAAATTCATCATCAGTTTACTTATTTCACATGTTATCCTTCATTCTTATACCATTTAATAACTTGGGAGATTTTCATGTATTCCTCTCCAAGCTAAATTTGCATGGCACATGCGTGGAACAATGGAAATATGAAATGTGTCAACATTGAGTGCTGCTAAACAAACAACAGAATGTCCAACTCATGCTGCAGAAGCATTAAACAAGCTTAGAGAGTAGAGAACTCACTGAGACAAAAAACGGTATGGATGGTAAACGACCAAATAGTAGTCAAGAGCTTCTAAAATCTTCATTTCCATCTCAAGGATGTCTTTGATTTCACACCTACACTTTTCATCTGCATCTGTCATAAATAACAAGGAACCACTAAAATATCATAATTTTCTAAAGAATTAAATAAGTAGCATCTGGTGCAGTAACAATAATTACTTACACATTTTTTTAATGTAAAATACCAGAAGTCTAGCTTGCACTGTGCTTTCCTCAGCTTTAGATGCCAAATACAAGCAGGTTGGAGCCACTATACGTGGATCATATTCTGTCATACTCTTTCTGAAAGCAGATTTGGAAAGTCAATCAAGCTTAAAAACAGATAACATTCAGACTCAAATGCTCACCAAGACTGAATGTCCTTTAGCATAATTAAAATGTCTCCAGAAAGTAACACAGACAGAATACTAACTGTGGGAACCAGACAGACAGACGAACATGATGAAATGACCAAAAGTAACTTGGATAAGAGAAATAACAGTCAATCAGAATAGACTTAATGTCCAACTTGATATAAAAACATAAAGAACAATGAAACCCATAATTATCAAATTGACAAGGCAACCAAGGTGTTCGGGGCCTTCTTAAGCACCATGGTGATTAGGCGGCCACATGGCGTCGCCTTGGAGAACAAAGCATCTTTGATTACATTTTTTTCTTATATGACCATTTTATGTGGTACAAATAGCATATTAAAACTTCTATATTTCTACTTATAAACTTATATTAGAGAGTTATAAGAATGCAAGATTATCATTAAAAAATAAATAAATAACCACGAGTTCATCTAGTCACAACACAATAACAACATAGCATAATAACATGACTGATTTATATAAATATGAAAAGTAGTAATAATACTCACCTCTGTATTGTCAAACTAGTAATGATTTTGATGGACTGCATAAAATGAAGTTTACTTCTTCTTCTTTTCCCCTTCTGATCTAATTTCTAATAAGTCCCAATCAATTTGGTCTCTTTTACAACTGGATTTCAATTTTTATTTTTTGACCTTTTAACCTTAATAAAATCATCACATGCTTCTCGTTACATGGTTAACAAAGTATAAAACCAATATTATGTGATCCTATGGAATAAATTTTATCATTGAAGAACCCCAAAAAAATTAAGTACAAAATGTCAAAAAAGCAACTACTCAGCCCATAAAGCATCAAATGGCATGTAAGGCATAGCCTAGAGAATCAAGCATTGCATGTAAAAAAGGCGGACCATCGCCTTGGTGCCCATAAAACACCTTGTCGCATGTCTCCTTAGTGGATGCTTTGACAAGTGATAACTATGAATAAACCTATACAGTAAATCACCATTCAATCCCAACAAATAAAGAAAGCAAACTCAAATTCACAAGCAACTGTAAGTCTTCTGCAAAATCTGTCTGTAAGAACTTCATATGATATAGAGCCTCTGCAGAAACGAACCAGCTTCAGATGGACCAACTGTACAGGGTAAAATCAGCCTAGCTGGTCTCGTAGAAGGGAAAAAAAAAGGTTAAACTATTTGATTGTGACTCGACCTGATATTGCCTTTCCAGTCAATGTGAGTCAATTTTTGTTTAGCCCTCAAACCACTCACTGGGATGCAATTATACATATTGAAGTATCTTAAGAGGGCTCCTGGACGTGGGCTCGTCTATAAAGGACATGGCCATAAGAGAGTTGAGGGATTTTCTATACAGATTGGGCTTGTCAACCAATTGATAGGAGGTCTACTACAGACTACCATACCTTTGTTGGAGGAAATCTTGTGTCTTGAAAGAGTAGAAGCAGACATTGGTTGCTCTACAGAGTGCAGAATCAGAGTATTGTGTTGTAGCACATGTTACCTATGAATTGATGTAGATCAAGCAGTTTCTAGGAGCGCTTGGCTTTAATCATAAGTCACCTATCTCTTTAGTGTGATAATTAGGCTTCTATCTACATAGCAACAAAACATGTTTTTCAAGAACGGACGAAGCATATTGAAGTAGATTGTCACTTTGTCCATGCGAAGCTACAGCAAGGACTGATCTCTACACATCATGTTCAAACCAGAGAACACTTGGCTAATTTATTCACCAAATCTTTGGGGGATGGAGAGCGGACTGTATTTGTAACAAGCTAGGAATGTTTGATGTTTATTCTTCAGCTTGAGGGGGAGTATTAAAAGGGTATAATGGGAAAGCCAAGAAGAATCTGCCGGGAGATAAGAGTCCATATTGGACTCCATCACAAGTAGAAACCTTTCTTCTTCTTTTTCTTTTTTTTTTTTTTACATGCAGATTTTCTATCAAATAAAGGCAATGGTTTTTGACATTTCTCACATTGAGAGTGAGGCTCCTCCTCTCATTCTCGGGCTCTTTTTCTCTTAATTTTTTTTATCCTTAACAGCCTTTATTACGTGCTAACTATTCTTAAACAAAACAAGTTTGATTAAGTGTTACCCACCATGGTTTGAAGTATCGGTATCATGTACCATATTGGTCAAGTGATTTTAAGAGACGCATCATCTCATATCAGGTACTGCATCATTCTAACCAATACATTTTGGTGCAATTCAATACGAGCCCTTTAAAAGAAAACAGAGATAGATTGATATGTATAATATCAGTTGGATCCAATATGGATACGTATCGGCTAGTATTATATTGTATCATTACATTATAAACGATTCTGCATATCTTTATTTGTTTGATTAGAAAAGGAATAGAAAGAGAAATGAAATAAGGAAAATATGATTTGATACTGTAACTAATAATCTAATATGATGGGTTTCTCATTCATAATTAAAAATATAAAATCTATATGATTGAAACCACAAGCTACTAACAGCCAGAAGTTAAAAGCTGCATGATAAGCAAAGAGCGTATATACTACTATGAGGCATCATAGTACCTTGTATAGACACGTCTCATATAAGTAACCGCAGTAGCAACCACCCTGAAAAATTGACCAAGTTCATTAGATATCATCTAGTCAGTAGTGGCTCACTCTCTCTCATGGGCTGGTTAGAACTGACCAACTCGTGATACACGTAGCTTGGCAGAAAAGTACGCAGTACATACTGTCAGCAATATGGTCATATTAGACCCAAAAAAGCAAGGACAATCAAGCAATATGCTCAATGAAATTAAGTGATAATATTTCAACCAATTACCTCTACAGATGTTACTAGTAATAACTTTTGAAGCAAATGACATAGACCTCCCATACACTTTGCTTCTATTCAAACACCCCACATTCAAATAATCACACAGCTCCTAATCTGATAGAACTGTTGGGTCTAATTGGAAAAGACCAGTTTACTCTTCTTTATATGTTTCCTCTTCCATTTCCCGAGTCAGTCACTTACAGCCTTATTTTTCTCTTATTAATTAACGGAATGAAAAAGAGAAGAAAAGGTAAAACAATAATAATAAGAGAGTGAGAGAGACAGAGAGACACCATAGCATGGGTTAGCAGTTGCGTGCCGCTGAAGTGCTGCACCATTGACCAGCAACTTCATTATGAGAGGCTTCGGAATATCTACCTTCCTCAACGGATTCATTTAACCGAAGAGATTTGAGTGCTTCAACTGATCATTTCACAATTTAACAAATGAAAGCAACCAATTCTGGAAATTATCTATTGTTGTACTCATCAATAATGACCAGAACCAAAAGCCAAAATCAGAAGAGCTCGAAGTAGCTCTTCCCAACAATAATAGGAAAAGAAAAATACTAGAGAAGCAGGTTACAATATCAATCATTGGAAGATGGAAACTCCACAAACCACAAACCTCTCCATCATCCCAGTCAGGAGCAAAGGACACTTGATTTGAAGAACAGATAGCTCTGGAGCCTCTGCAACTTCTGGGTGGTACGTTCTCTGGCTAAGTTATTGCCAGGATGAGGGAGGAAGACAAGGAGAAGGTTGAGAAGATGGGAACGAAGGTCTTATGGGGGAGGTGAGATACCAGAAAGTCGCTGACAAGAGAAAGACAGGGGGAGATGGAGGGAAAGAGGGGAGAGGTTGTTAAGTTCTTCAAAGACAATATGCGATCTTTATCCCCTTTTCTCCCCCATTTCTAGGAGTACAAGCAAATTCAGCAATAATTAGAAGAAGAATTACCCAGAAATTGGTAGCAATTAGAAGAATATGATCACTGAGAGGAAGAAGACAATGACTAGTTATTTTAAAGGTTTCAAGTAAAGGGAAACACAGTAATCTCACACTGGTATAAGGGCACTTCCAGAAATACAAAATAGGAAATTGTAACTTAACAAAAATACTAATGAAATCGACAGGGTGTAATTTCATAATAGATTTATCGGGTGTCTGATTCTTTTTGAATTCCACTGGGGTGTCTGAATAAAGGGGAAGTTCTTGGGGTGTCTCTGTCATAGTTGTTATTTTAATCTGGAACTCAGAGTATCAGTTAGCATTGTAACCAAATGTATGCGGACACTCTGTGGCACAGCAGTGCCTCTGGAAACCATTAAACAGCCCAGTACGTCACAGCACACAGCCCAAGATATGGGAGATGCATCTGGCTATATGCCAACACCAGCAGGGCCTCAACGTGAGCCCCTTGCTACACCATAAAGAATACCAATCCATAACCAGGCTATCTCACCCAAACTTGGTATGAATCTAAAAGGAAAAAATGACCTGAAATAAAACATGGACAATTAAGGACAGATTCTTGAGGGATTATTATTGAAATTTGTAACTTTATTATCGACCTTCAATCAGAGGTTGTACACAGACATAAGTCATCAGGGAATTTGCTTCGCTCTCAAACCAATTCCTCCTCTTCCCAGGTCCGGCTCCTGTTGTTGGAGGAAATTTCCAAAGGGGTGCGCAGAGCTATTCTATTCAGCCATATGTAATATGCTAATCTAACGGTTATGGTAAAAAACCATTTCCGACAGCAACTAAAACACATCTCCGTTAGTCCATTTAAAACCAGTTAGAGCTCCCCTAAAACCCGATGGAAGCCCATCTTCCTCCTTTCTTCAAATCCCTATTGCTGTCTTCCTCATCTTCCTCTCAGGGCTTTGAAGCCGGCATGTGGAGCCATGGTACAGAACCAATCCTCTTCCCTAAGGGAATGGATCATCAACCATGTTTGGCCTGTTGAGTTGGTTCATCTATGATAACAACATTGACAACGATATCTAGCAAGTGATAAATGAGCTCAATCAGAGACCTACAATGTCAGCAAGCATGTCTGGCCTTGGCTCATGACCCAGGAAGCTGGTTTATCCCATTGCATTCTCATGGCAAAGACCGAATGCAATTGGGTGGGATTCATGGATGTTGATGAATTTTTCTACATTCGTGTATTATTTTTATGCATAATGATCTGTAAGCTGGGGTACCCAGGTCGATATTCCCTCAAGGTTGCAATTTCACATCCTTGCCAATCATTGGTGATATCTATCAGGACAGCCTGCTACAGCTTTGGACCATCTAGACTAAGCATACCTTCTTCACAATGAGTGACAGTGAACTACACTTGCCAGCTTTGGAGCCTTTAGAGGAAGACAAGGAGGGATTTGAAAGAAAGTGGGGAGATGGGGACACCTCAGGTTTGAACAGAGCCCTACCCAGTTTGAACGGGTGATGGTTATTAGTTGCTATCATACATAGGTTTTTAAACATAACCTTTAGATTAGCATATTACACATGGCTGAATATAATAACTCATGGACACTCCTTAGGAATACTCCAAGGAGAGGAGCCGGAACTTCTCTTTCCCTCACCCTCTCCCCTCCGAAAACCTCCCCCCCCCCCCCAAGAAAAAAAAAAGAGAAAAAAAGGGCATGTACGCATATTTCAAAGGAAAAAGAATACTAATAAAAAGTAAAACATTATAGCTAGTATGTGTCAAAAAGAAAGTGCATGTAATCATCTTTTGCTGACTACAAATGAACAGTTTCTGCTGAAGTAACTGGCAAACAGCGCAAATGAACAAAAAAAGGACAAACCTTTGCCGAACTTTAATATGTTGTGCAAGCTTCCAAATATCTGCATCAAGGGAAATAAAACAAAAAATATAGTAAATGCCAGCACAACAGCCACCCCCTCCCCCCTTTTTGGATTAGTAAAGCAGCCTAAAGTGCTGTCTTTAATCAAGACAAAACAGAAGCTGATATGCAAGAACCAAACAAGAATCTAACTGGAATATATGGAGGGATCATGGCAACATAACATGTAACCAAATGCGAGGATATTTATAATTCTGAAAGAAAAAAAGAACATTGTAATTCCTTAAGGCTGCATTTGTTTGCAAAGGTGGGGGAAAAAAAAACAAGTGGGCCCCATGTGTAGTGGGGTGAGGAAGAAGGAAAAGGAAAGGAAAGTGTGGAAAAGTGTTAATTGTGGGTTCCACATTTTACTTTTCAACACTTTTTCACAAAGTCCCACATATTTTGTGGGGTTTTGAAAAGGCTTGGGTGGGAAAATTGGGTTGCCACCTCACCAGACAAGTTTCCTTAATTTAAGGAAACTTGTCTCTAACTTTTCCACCCCAAGCAACCAAACAATGTACACTTTTAGGATTTAAAGGAAAAGTAGCAAAAGTTTGTTTTTTTCAAGAATTTTCCCACCCCACATTTATTCCAGCAAACAAACGCAGCCTAAATAGCAAAGAATGAGAACAGCAAATAGTAATGACAAAAAGTATCCTAAACATTGAGGAAGGGGCAAATAAGATGAATTATGGACAAAGGGACTAAAATTCCTGGGCAGCAATGTTCTCAATAATATAAACAAAACAAAAGCAGATGCTATTCAGCAAAAACACAGAATAAGCATACTTGCATGTTCAGGGAATGGCTGTAGAAAAGCATTTTGTTGGGGGGGGGGGGGGGGGGGGGAAGAGTTTTTAAACATGGCACCCACTATTATTTGGTTAAAACTAGTGATCACCTACTATTATATTCTAAATTACATGGCAGTGTCAAAATTACAAGTTACCCACAGTTAAGATTTTTTGTTAAGCAATGGGTAAAATGACCTAAATGACCTTATCCCCATTTAACTCATTTAAAACTTGAAATTTAAATTACTCAAATGCCCTTTGGGTAGTAAAATGACATTATTGCCCCTATCTTCTTACAACCCTTTGCCGCAAACCAGCCACCACCTCCAGCAACCACGAGACCCCCACTCCGGCCGGCAACCACCTCCCCCCATCCCCCTACTGGATATATTTTCAAATTAACAGTAAATTTCGTAGCTCTGTGCAATAACGAGGAACATACATATATGTTATTGATTTTAAAACTAGAATTCACAATGACTCAAGCGGTAGAATCTGTAAAATCAGGATCCTCAAGAAGGCAATGAGACATGTTTGTTCTTAATCTGGGTTCAAATTCTCAACTAATCCCCTTCCTTTTTCACCAAAAAAGATTTTTCACCTTTTTCCATTTTTTATTTTGTTGCTCCTTTTTTTTATTTTTTTTATTTTTTATGGATAAAATACGAACTATGTTGAATGGAGATTGTGTTGTTTGCTTGGAAAGGCTCAGGGAAGGAGAGAGATGCAGGGTTCTTACAAAATGCAAGCTTGTATTTCATGCGAATTGGGTTGATTCGTGGTTGATAAGGATCATTGCTTGTCTTTGTCGTGAATTTGGTGAACTAGGGTTACAATTTGGTTCGGAAGTATATAGGAAATTGAGGGAATGGGATCAGCATTTGAAAAACAGAAGGATTCGGACCCTAATTTTTAGTTTTGCAAGTTTTGTTGTTAGGGTTTCATGGAGTCGATTTCATTCGAGACCAAGCAAATGCAAAGAAACTGTGAGTAAGAGAACAGAAATGGTTGACAAATTTGAACAACAATTATTTCTTTTATGATTCTTCATGAAGAAATTGAGTTTGCTAATGAATCAACCTCTGCCAGAACTCCGTTTTCTGCAATTTAGAAAATAGATATGGGTTCACCCAAGGATCAAAGATATAAATGAGGATAAGGGGCAAGGGCATTTAGGTCATTTAGTGAATTAAATTGGGGGCAATAATGTCATTTTTCCAAAGGGCATTTGGGTAATTTTTATTTAAATGAATTAAATGGGGGTAAGGGCATTTAGGTCATTTTACCCACCACTTAACAGAAAATCTTAACTGTGGGTCACTCGTAATTTTAAGAGGGGGTGCCATGTAATTTAGAGTATAACAGTGGGTGGTCACTAGTTTCACCCCAATAATAGTGGGTGCCATGTAAAAACTAAAAAAAAAAAGGGAAAAGAGGAGTAAAATGTCAAGGGGGAAAGAAGACAGAATAACCACCAGGGGGTGGAGGAAGACTGACCATGAGAAAAGAAGGAATACCTAGAGGGTAAGGGAAGAGTGCTTCATGCAAGGAGGACTTCCAAAACTGTAGTGTCCTTTTCCTTCATTTAGGTTTTGAATAAATGGGAAGCTATCAAAACCAATGACATCTTAAGAATCGAAGTCAAAACCAAATGGAGGATGGTAAGAGGTGATGATAGAGACACCCCCCCCCTCCAATAACTTTGCCAATAATTTAAATCCAAAAGAATGGACACCCCAGAAATTAGTAACAAAACGACACCCTAGTCCAATACATTAACATTTTCTAGTAAGTGATCGTTTCATATTTTGTAATTCCTGGCCTATCCATAGATGACTATGAGATTACCTTATTGCCCCTAAACATAAACCTTTCAAAAGAATCAAACCCTTACCTTCATCATCTTCCTTCAATTCCTACCATCTGAATCAAACCAAAGTGATATTTTGCACTTGGAAGCAACTCCCTCAAATCTCTCCAACCTGGAATTGAACTTTAAAGAGACACAATCTCTTCTAAATCCTTTCAGAAGTTCATCAATCAGATGAAACTCTAAAAGGACCCTTAACTCAAGAATGATGAGGACCACGACTTTTATCACTCAAAGCCCCTTGCTTTTCCTTCTTCAATTGATCCATTCCAATCTTCAGGTTCTCACATTTCTTTCCCTGTTTTTCCCCTCATTGTCCCACCTGGTTTTCCTTCTTCAACTCATTTGTTAAATCATCAGGAACTCAATTTCTCTCTTCTTTTTGCCCCCCTAGTTTCCTTATCTCATGACTTTCATTTCTCCTCTGGTTTATCCCTCTTTTCATTAGCTCATGGCTTCTCTTTTTACTTTTTACCCCTAAATTCTCTTCCTCTCTCCTCTAATGTTGTCTTTGTTGGATCACCCAAAAATTCAAGTCATGCTAATAATAATTGAGAGCTACTGAACTATTTGTAAATCTTGAAAATAATTGTCTAAAATTAGATGAAAACCAGCTAGCTTAGTTGTAAGTAGTCAGGATCAATCACCAACAAAAAAAAAGGTTAATCAGAATCAGAAAATTAGGTAGATATGAATGAAGAGATCTCCTATTCTGATCTCGAATTATTCTGGCAGATCTCAGAAATTCAGGTTTGAAACTCAAACATAATATCCAGCAATAAATATGGTCAGGATTTGATCTGAAGTTTGATGGGGGAAAATCATGTGAATGGTTGGTGGTAACCAATGAGGCAAAAATGAGGGACTCAGTTCTTCCTATTCTTATCCGCCATTGAAGGATCCATGTGACTTTGTTCCTGGAGCATGGTTCAAGATCTTGATCTCAACCTCAAAGCTTATCTCACCAACTCAAATAAAATGAGCTGGGCTCGAGATTTCACCAAGTTGGTGGAATTGTTTCCCCAACTCAAGGGGTATCAGGGAACATTTAGGCCTGAAACTTGCTACCCAGCTTACTTCAGCCTTTCTCAACACATTAGTTACCTTAGAATTGTGAAGAAAAATAATGTAACCGTGAGTTCCACTTTGGACCCCAAGTTGGAAAGCACTAAGCCGAAGTGAAACCGTAAAATGATCTACTCATACACTAACGCTCAAACTTCAAAACTCAAATAGGTCTAAACATTACATGTTCATAGTTTAACCTTAAAAAAATTTAAAATGACAATCCAATCATTAAAGTTATAACTCGAGATTTGAAACTCAAGACCTTATGTACTAAGCACATCGTCTCATCTCACATGTCATCTTGTCTTGTTAAATGGACTAACAATAACTTGAGTTTTACTCTTATCTTACTAACCAAAGCCCCAATAAGATACCTCCATATAAAATCCAAAAACATAAAAACAAAGTTAATCATGGAGAATAAAATGACTCCAAAACTGTTAAATAAGGAAAATAATGAGTCAATATGGGATTCCTCTAACAATGAAATACGGGATGACTGGATTGAATCCAGTGAAACAGAAATCCTTGTAATTCAGTCACATGTACAAGCATGGAGCGCACAACCCTCCACCATTAGAATTTGTCTTCTCATTCTCTTAATCTCTTCTCTTGGTGTCCGGTGTTGGACAGAAATATGGAGGGGCTTGATTGATTGGAAATACAAAAGCTCCTCAAGGTGTTTGGTAACATATGCAAAAGAAATTATCATTTGGGCATAGGTATTTGCACTACTGAAACTTCCGTTAACATTGTAAAACCTATTCTTTTGTCCTTGAAAAGGATCCTCTATCAGTAGACATGATTTGTATTAAATAACAACAAAATCAATATAACATGAGAAAGAGCACAAATGGACACTATCGTTATCCAACAACAAAAATAAATCAAAATAACATAAGAAACAGTACAAATGGATCATAATATCCAATCAAAACCACAAAAAATGAAGCAGTAGAGGAATTTACAAGTTGTCATCTGTATCTTAATCATCTTGAATTCTTCCAAGGTGAGTCCCCTTTCCCGATCAAGAGCAGGCACCACATTCACCTCTTCCGGGTCCATAAGGTGTTTACTGATTTACATTCACCAAAACCAACAAACAAACCGAATGAATTATCCAAACTTATTTAAAATAAAAAGCGGAACAAGTAATTCAAAAAAAAAAAAGAAGAAAAAAAGTTCGAAGAAATAAAAACGAAACCTAAATTGGTGATTACCACTGAGAGGAAGTCCAGAAATTGGCGGCCATAATTTTGGAAGCTGAGAAGAGTCCTGAAATCTCCTTTTATCGACCAAGGCGTTGATTTTTCCACAGGAGCTTTCTTCTGAAGAAGAGAAGAATGAATAGCAAGCAGTAAAGGAGGTGCCGAACTGATTCGGCTCTAATGTAGCTGAAAGCCTGAAATCATGGTATCAGTAATCGGATCAGGGATCAGCCCTTACAGATTCGTGTTTGTCTGAACTTACTATGTATTCATGTATCTTTGTTTTCTCAGAAAAATTGTTAAATTATTTGCATTTGTTTACAATTTTATAAACAGTTTTACCCGTCGTCCTGTTTGCAGATGACTAAGCCACTTTTAGGGTTTTTTTCGTAAACGTGTGTTTTGTTAAGTCTAAAGTGGAATGAAAAATAAATTATTTTGATGGAATTTCAAAATATAATTTGTTTAATTCAATAAAATAAGAAAATTTTTTTTTTTTTTTTTTTTTTTTAACAAAGGAGCTTTATAAAGCTAGGGGATGAGGATATTAATATGCATCAGCGAGAGTCAAACCCAGAGGTGTTGGTTTCAACCATGGTACCTTGTGGGCGATTTTTTCGCCATGTCGCTGGGGGGCGACACGAAACCCCCCAGCGACACCGACTTTACCAAAAGTCGGCGATATATCGCCGATATCGCCGAGAAAGAAAGACAAAGGGAAGGATCGAAAGCGCAAGCGCAGGAGGCTCGGAAGCTCTGCTCCGACTGAAGTCGACAGAGCCTCCTCTCTGGCTTTCTCCCTCTACCGAGCTCTCTCAGGCATCTCGAATAGCTTCTCAATATCTCTTTTCATCCCTACAACCGTTCTCTCCCAAATCACCATTCGACCGGCTCCTCTTCGATGCAGAGAAGATATGGCAACAGATAGATCTCCAGTCACAGCCACTACTATGCTATCGAACCTTAAAAGAGATATAAAACGATTTGAAAAGAATCCTGGCGAGATTTCAAAGCTTATTGATGGAGAAATAGTTAAAGAAGAGGCAGAAGGAGATGTCGTCCGGAAGGAAAACGAAGCTGATGTTGACGAAATTGATGGACATGAGGAGAACTTTGATGACTTTGAAGAGATGGATGATGACGAGGACGATGAGGATGGAGAGGAAGGAGACGAAGGTGAGGGGAGGAGGAGGAAAAGGAGCAGGGGGTTCCTGCAAGCGGTGGCTTTGAAGATAAGTTTCTGAAGAATAAGGAATTGGAGGAGTTCTTGCCTTCTTGGAGAATGATGAAGCAAGGGAAAACAATCGGGCGACATGTCGCTCCATGTCGCCCGAATCGCCGTGTCGCCACTGTCCGACACGGCAACATGGAGCGACATGTTGGACCTTGGTTTCAACCACTAGAACAGTTCTGCGTTGGCAAAATAAGAAATCTCTATTGGTGTGGAAATATGGCTTCTCCCAAAAAAAAAAAAAAAAAAAAAGGTAAATTAAGAAAGCTTCAGTTAATGTGATATGCTAATTTATGTTCATTTGTTTTCATCCATGTCTATTTAAAATTCTATTAAATAAGAGAAATTTTGTGAAAAATTATGGAAAATAATAAAGTGGGATCACAATTGAAATTTTTCACAAAATCCTTTTCATTTCATTTCTTGTTCTATCATTCAACGAGTTTTACCACCCCACATTTGCAAAGAAATAGTGTCCTCTTATACCATAGATTAATTAATACAAGGACTTTACTTTTTGTGAAATTATTATTGCCTTCCTATGTTCTAATAATGTTAGAAGACCATTATAGTTGTTTAATGTCTATTTTACCTTCGAGAGTTAAGAAACCATAAGATTATATTATCCTCATGCACAAAAACAATAAGAAATACCAAATTTACACTTGTATCCTTATTATTTTGTATTAAAAAAAATATATAGAACCCTATTGGTAGTAGTAACTCCTTTATTTATTTATTTTTGTAGGTAAAAAAATGAACTTCTTAAAATTATAATGTCAAATTAGATAGAAAAATAGACTAAAACCTATTGGAAGTAGTAACTTCCTAAGTTGATAATATAAAATTGTACAGTAAATAACAAAAGCTAAAAAATAACACTAAATTAAAAAATAAATATATAGAAGATAAAAGAAAAAGGAGTTTCCATTTTTTTTTATCTTATATTTTTAATCTAAGTTTTGGATTTTGTAAATAGGGAGAAGAAGGAGCTGGGGTAAGTCCTTGAAAAGAAGAGGAAGAAAAAAAGATTTTCTTTTTTTCTTGGGTAAGATAAGAGAAGAAAATGATTTTTTTTTTTTTTTTGAGTTTTTTATATATGGGTCCCTTTAGTAGACCATAAACTAATGTTAGATTTCCTTAATTCAATATATTACATGTAGGTCATAAGCAAACTAACACTATTAGTCGCCATTAAGTACATTAGGTTTTAATCTACTAAGAGGATCCACACATAAAAAAATTCTCTCCCCCCCTTTTAATGCTCTTTATTTTGATTAAAGAAGAATATCGTTTAATTAGGGTTAATTTTTTTTCCTAAGGATAGTAATGCAATTAAATAAAAAGTGTAAATAAGTAATATAAAACCTTAGGGTTATTGTAGAATTTTAAAATAAATAAAAATCGTTACATCATCACTTAATAAACGGAGTTAATTATAAGTAAAGTCTAAGGTTAAATTAATAATTTTAAAAAGTATAGAAAATAAAATAATAATTAAACTATAGTATCGGCAACACCAATAATTATTCCTTAACAAAAATAGTTGAATTGAGTTTAAGTTTACAAAACTTACGAAGACTAATTTTTCATTCCCTTTTGAACATTTTTAACCCTAAAACTAGTCACACCGAAGGGAGAAAATCATCATTTTGTTCAAAGGGAAAAAATCAATATTTTTCACCACCATGTTCTTATGGTCAATTTTAGGAGTGAAAAAGTGTCTAAATGGATGAAAAATTATATTTTTGTCAGTTTTGTAAACTCAAAATAACTAGTATAATTAATTGAAACATTAAGTGACTACGTTTGTAAAAAGAAACCTAAAAATAATTAATCTGTAATTTTTCTTGAAAATTTCAAGAATTAAATTTGTTTACAAACTTTTTTGCAAATCACGTTCCAGGCACTATTTATTACATGATTCTCCATCAAACACGTAGGCAATTTAAATGCAACATTTACCATTCATGTCAATATTCATTAGGGATTCTCAATCGTGATTCGGGCAGAACACCACAAACACAAAACATCAAACACTGATCCTCATCAACTCACTACAATCCCTCTCAAAGCCCTTGCCAGACCTTTGAAAACTCGGTAAGTGGAAACAAGATTCAAGGATTTGAAAAGGTAAATTCATATGACGAAGAACCAAGAGAAAAAAAGAAAAACCAGTTGAAAAAAAGACTACGATGCGAAGGTGATGGAGCGCGAATGAGAAACCAGGCTAAAGTCGAAGATGGTGAACACATTGGGGATGGGAGAAGTTGTGGGCAGTGCCATAACCCATGGAACCAAAGCTAGGACTCCATGGAATACAGAACAAACGAATATCATACCCAAACACCGCTGCGAAAGATGATAAGAAACAAACAAACGCCACGATAAGAAAGGATCCATGGCCAAGAAGCGGGAAGACAAATCGAAACCCGACGAAGAAAGATGTGATTCCAGACCGAAGTAAAAAACCAGGCGCGGCAATGTTCATCTAACAACCTTGATCGAATGGCATGATGTTCGATCTAAACAACTCTTTGATTTCGAATGCAACAATCGATCTCTAGTCAAAGATTTGAATTTTATTTTTCATGTTTTTTTAATTAAAAAGAAAAAAAAAGACAAATGTCAGAAGAAATGCCCAAATGACTTCGTATAGGGAGGCGAGCAAAGTTTTTTTGGACAAAAGCATAGACCAACCCGGGGTCGAAAATTACCCTATAATTATTGAAACTTAAGCACCGTTGTAAAGAAACCTAAAATAATAACGTAATTTTTCTTGAAAATTTCAAGAATTAAATTTGTTTACAAACTTTTTTGCAAATCACGTCCCAGGCACTATTTATTACATGATTCTCCATCTAACATGTAGCAATTTAAATGCATATCATTTACCATTCATTTTCCTGTGATTCCGTATAATAGGGATTTAAGATTGTGATTTGTGGCAGTTAATTATCCAAAAATCATAATTAAAATCCAATTATAAACTATCTCTCTAGTGAATCACTACAATTTCTCTCAAATTTCTTACCAAAAAAGAAAACAATTTCTCTCAAATTAATTCGTTACTCTTTTCTCATGGTGGTTAATCACCCTATTAGGAAAGAAGATCCACCATTTCTTTCATCTATGAGTAGCAACAGTAAGAAATGAAGTGGATGGAGCTTTAAGAACGATTAAAGTTTGTTTCAAATCCATGAGTAGCATCCAATACAGAGTGACTGAGACCATGCAGTAGTTTACCTAAAAAAGAGAAAAAGAAAAGACCATGCAGCCGCTGCGAGTTTAAGACGGGTCAATTTGAATCCATCAAAATGTGGAAAATGCTCAAAACACATTCCCACCAACAAATGAATAGATGTGGATTTCGTTGTCTGCTCATGTACTTGAAGCGGATGTCTCAACCCAAAAAGAGAAGAAAATGATTAGAGAGAGATAGAGAGAGAGAGATTGACGGTGCAAAATCAATTAACAACAATTAACAAGGATAAATGACAAAAATTAGTGGAAAAAATTTAGGAGATAGGTAAGTTTTTTTTTCCTAATATGGGTTTTAATGGGGCTAAATAGTATGCTAGTGTAAATTAAAGAAACAAACACAGAAGAATTTAAATTTGGAAAAAACCAGCAACAAAGGAAAAAATCATGGGACCGGTTATCGGAGTTCACCCAAGACTTTCACTATTAATAATAATGAGTACACAATCAATATCCCATCTCTAGATAACACTAGAGGAACTCAAAATCACAAACACATCATCAAATAAATGGAATCACAAAGAGAATGGAGAAAGGTCACCAGAGAGGCTTCTCGAGAACTGTGGTAGAATGATATTCTGTCCGTTGGATATGAAGAGCTAGGTGCCACGACCATTCCCTTCAAATCTCACTTCATTCCGGCAACGTATCACAGTTGGATTCGCCGAAAAAACTAGAAAATCCCTTCTTCCTTCTTCTCCCGCTTTGGCTCTCTCTCCCTCTTTCACGTTTTTTTCTCTCTCCTCTTTTCCTTTCTTTTTCTGTGTTGTCTTTCTTGTGCTGCAACCATATATATAAGAGAGTGAGGTGGCAATAGACTTTCAAAGAAACCCTATTGCTTCACTTAAAGATGGGCCCCACATGGCTTTAATGGGCCATGGGCCGGACCCAACAGGTTTTAATCCTACCATTAGATGATATGATGTAGTCATGTGTCATGGTCTTAATAGGCAATTCCAGGTAATTGCAGGGAAGCTAATTATAGACAACAAAAATCCTAGCTATTTGGGCATAGGAAGAGAAAGTTTGGCTTTGGCTTTGACATCCTTATAGATGGAATTCCAAATATACTTAAAGAGATCTGGATTTAGAAGTCTATCTACAGAGGTTCTACTTTAACTAAGGGTGTCAAAACCTAACCGAACTATTAAAACCAGCCCAAACTGAACCTTAACGTGCTGTGTTTGGGTTGAGCAGCCCCAGCTCGAACAGGTTTGGAACAACCCGTGTGAGACCTGCTAACCGTTTGGTCCAAAACCAACATGAACCATCCCATTAAACTCGTTAAATCCAAGAGCCTGAACTTCTCCAAATCTTCTTATCGTTTGACACTCTTTCCATCTAGATCATGTCCATTTCCTAGAGCAGGTTCCACTAGTTATTCCATAATTTAAAATCATACATATACAAAACATAACATAATGCAATGTGATATGAAACATATGATGCAAGTATGGTTCTAACTCTATGAATGTTGGTCTCTAAGGTAGACATGCTTTAAGTCATAGCATCATACTTCTTTGGGTTGTCAGTCACTTTCCCTCAACCCATTCCGTATCTTGGGAATGCCTTAGTAATTGGGTAAAGTCCTCTCAAACCATGGTAGGGGAATCAGTCACCGCTCTCTCACATCACCATTTGGTATAAGTACTGGCGCATGTCACAGTAAAGCCTAGCCTAATGCAAGTCATCTACTCAGTCGTATCAAGTCAGATCTAGATACGTCCATTCCTCGCCCCTGGCGATCCTTTCCGGTATCCTTCACACTAGAGTCAGCGTAATCCCAGATTACGGACTCATCAACCCTTTTGGTCATCCACAAATAGTAAACAAGAAGCTCTCACGTCCTCTCACGGATTGGTTACCGGTCTTGAGCGCCTGTGAGCCCAAGTCTAGCTATTTGCAACCCTACCAATAAATGGCCCCTTTCGGGTATCCGTAGCATGGTTTATGTCCCCTACCGGATTGGTTACCGGCCTAGAGCGCTCATCAAACCATACACTACCACGGGTCGTTCTGTTTCAATGCCCTTCCGATTCGGGTCTGACACGACAAGGACAATCCTAGCCACACAACTAGACAATCCTATGTATGTCATCCAATAACCCGGGAAAGTGTCGATAGGCACTTTTGGAGAACATCCCATACTATTCCCTCCGATGCCCAAGGACAGAAGTGTCAATAGGACCCTCCCCAAATCCCAAGTTATACGTAGGCAATCACATATTCAAGTTCATCATTTCTCATGCATCCAATACATCTTCACGATAAAAGTTAAATCATAATATTGAAATGATTCATCATAGACACAAGTAATCAGAATAACAAATTAATATGACAATAGTATATGAATTGCAAGACTACTGTCCTAACACATGTATAACAATCTTATAATAATTAAAAACAATCAAGAGATTATATTCCTTAAGTATGAGCACAAATCATAAGTTTATGGCCTATATGTTTATGGAGATAACCATACTTACCTTAGGTTGAGTTAATGATGAATTGAGAATTACCAAGGAATGGTCCAAAAGAAATGTTAAGACCCTAAACAAACATCAATAATAAGTTAGAGAATAAATCGGGAAGATCGGATGTTAAATGGGTCAAAACTGGCTAAGGTTGCTGTCAGCAACAACTTTGGTCGATGGCATCCACCAAGGAGGATTGACCAAAACTTCTTCGGGACAGAATAGTGGATTTTGGGGGTTTTGATCCGAAATTGGTTTTCCGGGGTTCGGATCAATCCGGAACTTGGAGGAATGCTTAAGAACAATATGAGGGCACTACAAATAAAGGAATTAACATAATCCAATGGTTTAAATAGAAAGCCCCAAATTGAGCTATCAAGTTCAAGAGACAAGCATCATAGCATGAATTGGAATTGATTGCATTGACATTGAAAAGGAATGCATTAACTAGGGGAACTTATAGAAATTCGATTAGAATCATATGCTAGTGATAAACATGTACATAGCATACCATACAACTCAGTTTTGTACAAAATGGCATGATGTTAAGAGGAAAATCAAAGAATACATATGCTAGGCTTGAGATGGGGGCATAACATCAATAGATAGCTAAGAGGATCATCGGTTAAGCAAGAGTGGACACTTGGAGTGATGGTTGCAAGGTTGCAGCACCATCTACAAAGTCTCAACAACAAAAGATGGATAGAAAAGAATAGAAAAAGATAGAATAGAGAGTGGAATGATGAATCATACCTTGTAGTTGTAGATGGAGACAAGAAACAATGATTAACAATGAGTTTTGGTGGAGTATCCTTCACAAATGCCTAGGAGTTGCTTTGGGAAGCTCCCTCCACGTTCTCAGGAGTGAAATGATTGCAATAGGGTTCAAAACACGAGGCTAGTATAAATAGATTAGGGAATATTCCAAAGAATCATTAACTTGGCTGACTGGGAAACTTTGGTTGATGTCCTTGGTCGATGGCATCGACCAAAATGTTTCTCAGCAGAAAAACAGGTATAGTTCAGCAACTTCAGGCAGGGACTTGGAGGACTATACAAGGTCAAATTGAATGGGGTTTTCTTCTACAATTCAATCAAGAAGTCTAGTTTTGGGAAATACCTTCGGATTGTGCACGGGAGGTCATTAAGTACTTCAACTAAATCATTCTTCTCCGATGCGCAAACTTTCGTTAAACACCGACAATGTACCCAAGCAAGGGGTATCATCGTCAATGTCCATGGGCTCGGTCTTCGACTCATAATTATCAATCAAAAGGGTCCATAAGTCTCATCTACCACCGCTTTGGGTCTTCGGACCTAAATACAACAGTAGATCTGGGTTAGGGTCAGGGTTAGAATATGGCTGGATATTACAAGGCTTGAACTCAGAATTTCTTGGACAAAATGACACAATAAAGCATCCATAGTTTATCAACTTCAATACACCTCATTGGCCCATTCTTCAATCATAGACATGTAAGACCTTACTTTAGGGTTTTTAAAGTAGGGGTAGGGTAGTCATTTCACTACTCCCTTGAACCATTGTCTTGTCCTACAACAATGACCAGTTGGACTCCCATTGGTTCATTTGCGCATATGTATGCCACATAGCCTCCCCTTGTTAATAGTTAGGTCCCATGGTACCTCTCCCTATTTAAATGGAAACGGTAAAGAAATAGAAGAAAAATTCAAAACTTTAAATGAGGAAGTTAGGTAAAATTAAGATCATGGAAATTGAGATTGGAAGTTAGATAAACTTAAGTAGAGAATCATCGAGGCATTAAGAAAAGTGGGGGGGGGGGGGGGAGGGATTCACATTCTCTGTAATTCCTTTCTCTACAATTCCCTACAATTCTCTCATAGGATTGTGCCATGTGGCATTTAAGTAATCCAATGGTTACCCAACAAACTAAAGTTTAAATAAAATTCAAATTTATGGGTGGATTTAAATAAAATTCAAATTTAGTTTAAATTGGATAACCATTGGATTACTTAAATGTTACATGACACAATCCTATGAGGAAATTGTAGGGAATTGTAGAGAAAGGAATTACAGAGGATGTGAATCCGGGGGGGGGGGATAAAAGTTAAAACTATGAATAACGAATATGGTCTGGCTTTGTTCCTAATCCACCAGTAATCCACTTTGGCTATTCTTGCCAAGGCATTCTTCATCTTTCCCATCTCTAGTGACCTAGTCTATCTTAACAATTTCGATTGTGGCTACTCAGTTTTTCTTGTTGTTTCTCCGTTTTGGCGTCTCTTGAATGTGGGGATCGTGAGAAGCTGAGCAATTAATTGAAGGTGAGTAATTTAAATCTCAGGATTAATGTGCTTGTTAAGCCAAACTTATTAGGCGTGATAAGGATGATTTCTCATCCTTTCCCTAATTGTCTCTAATTTGAATTATTTTCATATCATTTCATTTTCTCATTTGAATTCTTTCCATATCATTTCATCCTCTCATTTGAATTCTTTCCATTCATCACTCCTCTCATTTGAATTCCTTCCATTCATCATTCTTTACATTTAAATTATTTCCATACCATCTCATCCTTCCATTTCATCAATATCCTAATTTGGCTTTGGCTTGATTAGGTTTCTCTAGTAAATCATTTCCATACGAACATTTCCATGTATTATATTTCCATACAAACATTTCCATGTATTATATTTCTATGTTTTATATCTTTCTTTTATTGTTCATAGTTACCTAACAGCATGGGATGTATGCTGCCTTAATAGACCTGTAAATGGATAACCGAAATCCGCCTCCGAATTCGCATTCGTATTCGTTTAAGGGTATCCGTATCCGAAAATTTTCTTACCGGAAAACATCCGTATCCGTTCATTAAGCAACCGGATTCGGATTCGGATAATTGCTTATCGGATCGGATAATATCCGGATAAATTTTTATCCGGATAGAGTAGAGTATTTAACATTTTTTCTTTAAAAATAGGTGATAATCGGATTCGGATACCGGTAATCGGATTCGGATAACCGGTATTCGAAAATCGGAAATTAGAAATTTATAATAAAACATGTAAAAAAGTGACAATTATCAATAAATAATCGGATATTTTATCGGATCGGATTATTATCGGATATCCGATAAAGTTTCGGATTCGGATTCGGATGCCTTCTCTAAATTTTTGCCGGATTCGGATTCGGATTCGGATAGCGAATTTGCTAATCGGATTCGGATTCGGATACTGGTGTATCCGAGCCGAATCCGGTCCGTTTACAGGCCTAGCTGCCTATATATTTGAGGTTCTCTCATATGAAATCATTCAACTATTTTTCCCATTGAGATTGTTTATTAATAAAAGTTTATGTTTTAGTAAAAAAGTGCATAACTGACCAATCATCTTCATGTGTATTCAATTGCACAAAGAACGATGTGTATTTGCATGTATATTTTCTAACTATATATATATATATATATATGCAGTCTCCAACCAGTTACTGCCAGTCCACTAAGCCACAAAGAGTGAATCCATAAAACATAGAAGTAATAGAACACAAGATTACACGCTTGATAAGGTTAATATAACTTAAGCATCTTATCGTCAAACAATAGACCACCCCTTTTGGAGCTCATCTTTCAGCTTCAATATCTGATTTCTAGGAAGAATAACAATAACATTCCTTCCTTCATCACCATCAACATTTCTTGCAGGATAATCCTTCATTACTAGAATGAGCCCTTCATCTCCAATACCATCAATTGTATAATTCACAAACACGGGTTTCTGTTTCTTCACCTCGAACCCATAAAGATCAGACTCTTCCAGATCCACAAATGTCAGATTTGCTCCATAAATGATCAAATCAGACAACCCTTCATCCTTCTCCATAATTTCTTCAATCTTGCTTTTCTCATCCACCTTCTGACTTTCCAAGATCAATGCTGCAAGTAACTTTGGATCAGCTTCTGTGACAGAGAAATCAACCTGAACATTACTTATCATCTGGTTGTTACTGATCAAACAAGACCCCTTCTTCTCTCTTCTCCTGCAAATGGTTACAGTTTTAGGCTCTGGTTCTTCTCTAGTTCTTGCTAAGCATTGCCAGAAGACAACAGAGAGAATTTCAAAAGGTGGGATTTTTGCAGTTGAAGAAAACATCTTTGAACTCATGGCCTTCAATTGTTGGGTTGTGATACGGAAAGAATAGGTGTCCATTTTACAGTTATTGGCAGTTATCCAGTGGTCTCCAACCGGTTCAACCGCAAGCACTGATGGGTTGTTCGATTCATTATTGGCTTTTATTTCTGGAGGTTCTGGTAGATAAGATGGTTTGGGTAAATATTCACCACTCAAGATTTGGCCCAATAAGTGGAGGAAGTGAGAAAGAGAAAATGCGTCTCCAAGGACATGGGCCCAGCTAAAGCCCAATGCCTTTTCACTACATTTGAAGGTAGTCATCTGCAAACAGAAGAGAAGAAGAATTTTATAAGTGTATGAGTGAAAATAGCACACCACACCAATGGTGATCCTGAAAAAGGAATATATCTCATGGGTTCACATGATCTAGATAAGAGGGAGTAGTTGTTATTTCATAATAAATGAGATGAAAAGGATAGGATAGGATATAATATGGCATTGCATTAATTGATTTTTTTCTTCTTCCCATTTTGGATAAAAGCAATTGATATTTCACAAAAATGGTGACGAAAAAGGAATGAATCTCATAGGACCACATGATCTAGACAAGAGGAAATAAGCAACTACCTTTTTATTTCATTATAATAAATGTGATGACATTGGATATAACGGGTCATTGCAAATTTGCAATTGATATTTCAAATTTTTTTTCCGACCCCACTACATCCTTACAGTAATTTTTATATATGGCGAGGCTTTATCCCTATACTCAAGGATATTTGAACTCTTAGACCTCATACTACGAGGCCTTGGTCTTTTTTCAACTGAGCCAACCTCTTCAAGTCAAGTTTTTAATATTCAGTATTCCTTATGATGAAGCAGTTTCGAATTTTGACCCGGTTGTTGCTTTGTGTTTCCCTCTCCAATAATCATTTGTTCAAAAATGCAATCTAATTGTTGCTTATTTTGAAATTCTAAATTAACCAAAAAGCATATGCAAATCAATGACTTATGAATAGGATTTTTTTTTTGAACATGAGGCACCATCTAAGTGACAAAGTGTAAGATAAAAGGGTGTCAAGTAGCAAAGTAGGGATGTCAACGGTGCGGTTTGTGGCGGTTTCGGGCTAAAAAACACATAGCCCAAACATGACCCATTAGCAAAATAACGGTTTCGGGCCGGTTTCAGTTTGGTGCGGTTTGGGTTCGGGCTAACTAATGGTTTAGGCTAATGGTTTAAATTTGTGTTGATTAACGGTTTATGGTGTGTAAGAAAAAGAACAAAAAGAAACAATTGAGCATCTACAACAAAAGCAAAAATTATATAGAAAGAAAAGTTGCTATTGGTCAATTTCCATTAAAAAAACCCACTCATTCTATAGAAATCAAGAACCTAGATATTAAGTAGTAAAATGACTATTTGATCTTTGAATTCGTGCTTAATTTTCTTAATTGTCTATACCAACTACCTAATGGTAATATAATGATTCAAATATTATTTAATGTAAAATTACAAAACGGGGGGGGGGGCGGGTTGGTGTGGACTCCACAACCCTTAGCTCAATTACGGCCCATTAAGGTTCGGTTCAGGCCGGTTTGGGCTATAACAGGCTGGTGCAGTTCGGTTTTAACGGTTTGGACTATAAATTGACACCCCTATAGCAAAGGATAAAAACCTAAATAGGTTGGGATTAAAATTTGGAAAAAATATAACCTAGCAAGTAGAGTTTGGGGGGATTATGCTTGGGAGCAGTGCTGCTACCAGCAGATGACCGTCTGACCGCTCAGATGAATTTTTAGATCCAGATCAAATCTGGACCATTAAGTGAAAACTTAATTAAATGGACCAGATTTGATCTGGACCCAAAAATTCATCCCATGGTCACCCCTGGGGGGGAGTGGTTGCTCCTAGCAATTTCCAGTTTGGGGAGGTATGCAACCTTATTCCATAAATTTTTGTTGAAAAACTGTTTGGAAAACATTACTCTTTATCTTCCTATTTCTAAACATATTATGAGGTAAATAAAAATCAATTCAAAAGTGAATGGATGATTAATCAAACCAAACCCAAATGAATTTAAAAACCAAAACCCAACTAAAACTGATGAATCCTTATTGGGTCTGGTTTTGGACTCGCTTAATCATACACTAAAACTAGTGAAATCAAGCTGAAATATCTACCCTCGAAAAAATGTTACCTACCCTCGAAAAAATGGTCTGGAGGAAAGTTGGAAATGGAAGGACTACATCTTTTTGGTTTGATCCATGGATAAAAGAACCAATGGATCGATCATATCTAACACCAAATACCGATATGTGGGCAAGAAATGCGTCAGTTGAACAAGTGGCAGCCAACCATCAAAACAGGGAGTTAATCTTTCCTCAACCTTCACAAGTTTATAGCATTTCCAATCTAGTTTTGAATAATGAACAGGATGAGTGGAGGGCTCTTATTTCTAGTAATGGGGAGTTCTCTGTCAAATTGGCAAGGAAATCCCTATTACAAAGAAGAGAATGCCAGAGCCCACTCTCTTAAAAATGGTGGTCCTTTTTTGGAAACTCCCCTTCACCCCAAATTTAAATTGTTTTTGGGCCGTAAATACGGGGCTTCCAGTGAAAGAAATTCTCTCTAAATGGATACCAATGAACCCGATATGTGAGATGTGTGAAAAAATGTGGAGACTTTAGGGCATATTTTCATGTCCGTGGCTGGACAAAAGAATATGGGCTGCTGGACCCTTAGGTTTAAGGCCGAAAGACTCACACGGGGTCTATTATGGATTTCGCAACTCTTTATTCTAAACCCTAGGTTTGGAAAAGACACACAAGCAATGGATGGCATCGGTTCATAATAACAGTAGTATGGAAAGAAAGGAATAATAAAATCAATAAAGACAGCCTAACCAAGAGAGGACACAACACACAGATGGACCCAAGACAAATTACTTAGATACCAAGATGACTCGAATAGTGAGACCGGCAAAGTGATAAACCAAACACGAGTAGAACAACAAAGAGGGGCCGAAGCGGGACAAACACAGACAAAAGCGGGATGGAGCAGGCCCGAAAGGAAGACTAAGATGCAGCGGAAGAAAAGGGAAGGAAAGGAGACGAGGCCAACAGTGGGACAAGGAGGGTGGACAAGAGGAAAAGGAAATCTCTGGATGAAATGGGGAGACAAGAAGAACCCACACGAATCACAACTGGCCAAAGCAATGTCCCCATTTGTTAACATAATAGTAATAAAAGACTCTCACCTTAGGGGGTAACCACCAAGCCCAACAATGGTTTAACCATATAGCATATGAATCTTCTGCACTAGACTATCACAACCGAGTGGTTGTAATAGATACAACCAAAATATGTACTTGTGCCTTTAACTAATATAATACTTTGCCTTTCTTTGATCAAAAAAAAAAGCTGAATATTGCTTACAATGATTCTTAAATGCTAAAGTTGCAGGCTGAAGTTGATGTGTATAGTAATGGGGAATTTGATCGATTCCATAACTAAGAGTAGACTGAGGATTGGGAATGGTTTGAAGATCATCAGAAGAAACAAAAGTAGAAGAGAGCAAATTCTTCGTGCAGCCAGTATCAACATGGGCGGTAAGGTAAATTTCTTTATGATTGTGAAGAAGTGTAATTTTAACCTTTACTAAAAGATTTCTAATGGTTGGCTTTGATGAGCATTGGAAATCAGTAGAAGGAGCAATATTGTGAAATTCTGTATTAGACAATAGATTTGGTTGGAGTAAGTTAGATATTGAAGATTATTATTTATTGTTGCAATTTGAGATTTAAGATATTTAATTTCTTCCTTAATAGTTGTAATATCTGATTCAATGCTTGTAAGTTTTGAGTTTATTTGCTGGAATTGAAGGATATGTTGTTGGGTGGTATTTTCTGATTGAGTCAATCTAAGATCAGATGGTGCAATAGAAAAATTGGGAGTAGGGGGTTCGTATTGAGAAATAATGATATTGTGAGAATATTCAGTTGTTCTAGGAAATGGTAATGGACGTCCGGTGAGACAGAGTTTGCATGCTTCTCTAAAGCATTTTGTACATTGATATCGATTGTGTAACGATGGCCAAAAGCCACAGTATATGCAGGCTATTGTTAAATTACCTTTGTTATCTTCCCAACTATGCTGACAAGTATTCATTACTAGTAAATATGATTTAGTGATAGATTATAAAACTGTTCTTCAATTTGTGGTAATTCATTGATGTCTTGTTTTAGATTTTCTTTATCAGCTTGTATTTCTATTATACTATAAATACTTTCGATATTGGATACGTCTATATCTACTTCTAAGAGTGCTTGATTTGTATTTTGTACCAAATATGAGTTTTTAGTATAAGTATTTTGTAAGTTGGGGCAATTGTTACTAAAATGTCATATATTTCCACATGTATAGTATTTTAACTGTGTTTTATAAGTTCTTTTAGGATCATATCTCCTAATGTGTTTTTCCTTTTGATAGAAAAGGTTTTCGTGATGTTGATTTTCTTATAGAATAATTAGATTTTCTAGAATTACCATTATAATTTCTTAGTGGTTTTTGTAATATTGTTGACTTCTAAATTGTCTAATATTTCTTTTTGCTTCTTTTCTATGGAAAGATACATTTCTATTGTACTGTTGGGATATATACATTATATCACAATAACTATTTTCGCCTTTTAATTGTTTTTGTGCTAGTTGATCGACACATTTATCTTTTAAGACTTCCATTATGAATTCTATTTTAAAACCTAATCCTTTTATATCTTATATCAAGTCTATTTCTTTTGTTAGTATCCCAAGTATCATATTCTTTTTTCCATTCTTGCATTATTTGTTATCCTAAGACTCCAAGTAATTTGAGAAATAATTTATTATTTACTTCATCACTAAAATATAAGCCAGATTTTATTCCATGATACATATAATCATTACAAATTTTTTTAATATACCTATAATCTGTTAGGGACATTTGTCCTAAAGTTTTTAAAGCATCTGCATGTTCTGTTATATTCCAGAAGTTTGGGTCCTTTCTTGTAATTATTTGTCCTACATAATTTAAAAAATTAAATGGATTGTTTCCTAATGTTAATAAAAATTGATAATTTTGCTGATATTATTGTTTAAATTTTTCCCATATAGCTTTAACGGAATCACCTAAATATGTTTCTAACCTAGCAAATAATTCTTCTGTTGTTAAATTTGCAAGATTGAAATATCTATAGAGGTCATTTATCACTAATTGTTTCCATACGGATATTACAAAATTCCATTTTTGTGGGTCATGGTGTGTAATATTCAAAATTGTTCTTCTTCCATGATCTTGAAACTGTACTGATTTATCTGTTTGGTATCTCCCTCTAGATTTCAATTATGTTGTTCCTAACTTAACATTGGAGTTTTGATGATGTTGAGGCCAATATATGTCATTGTATGATGTTGATGGTCTAAGTATATTAGTACTTGATGATCTTGGTATTGTTGAATAATCTGTTTGCACTAGCTTGTGATTCTTAAATATCAACGTATTCATTTTCATGTATGTTATTAAGAATTTCTTGTATGTATCTACTTCAGGGTCAAGGACATATTCAGTGTCTGGTTCTATTGTATATTCTTGTTCATGACTATTTTGAGATAGATTATTTTTTTGTTCAATATTTTTTTGAGTTTCTGTTATAATTTGATTTTTATGCTCTTTCGTGGTTATATACCTTTTATTTCTTTCTTTTATAAATTCTATGATTTTTAATTGATTATTATTTATTTCTTTAAAGTCTTCTGACATATATGTAGTATAATCTATTATTCTTGTGGATTTTATTTTATTCATTTATTGATTCTGTGTCGGTTTCATCTTTAAATGGTGTGTAAGTTTTGTAATTTGTAAATTTAATTAATGTATCTCCTGTGGATGTTTGATATGTTGAGTGATCAGAAGGAGTTATAATAGTTGGTTTATTATTTTGTATAATTTGTGAAATGTTCCAAGGTAATCCTGCGTATTCTAATAAATCTATTTTTGGTGGTGTTATGGTTTTTACTCCTTCACTAGTCATACTTTCAACTATATCCTGTATATTAATTTTGTAGTTTGTTGTTGAATTATGCATTTCTGCTTCTAAAAATCCTGTGCTTATTATGAGATTATTACCTGTAAATCTTTCATATCATTTTGTTTGTATGCCAATTTGTATATTGTTTATAAATGCTTCTTTATCTATTAATATATCTGGTGTAAAGAATCTTAAACCTATATTATTATTCATATCTATTTCCATTAATTGTATTATTGAATTTGTATTTTTTTCATCTTGAATTATAAATTGTTATTAGAACTTTTATTCCTAAATGTTTTCTTGTAAGGGATTTAATTCTTACTACAAATATTCCAGTATGTATTAATTTTAT
Source organism: Hakea prostrata (assembly GCF_041222555.1). Taxonomy (NCBI): domain Eukaryota; kingdom Viridiplantae; phylum Streptophyta; class Magnoliopsida; order Proteales; family Proteaceae; genus Hakea; species Hakea prostrata. The sequence goes on from NC_142603.1 coordinate 39,586,662, forward strand.
ATTTTTAGGTTTTAGTAAAATTTTTAATTCTTTATCAACCATTGGTAAGCGTACAGTATGTCCGTCAAGACAACTTATTATTTCCTCATTTTTATACTTGTTATGTACTGTGTTTTTAGGAAATTGTGTTGTGTTATATAATGATTTAGGATTTAATAAGTTTAATGCATTATTTCTAAAGATGTCTATATTTTCATAAATATATATTATTTCTGTGATTGTATTTTCTTATGGATTTTCAGATGTTTTTGAAGAATGTCCTATAATATTTCGGGTATTTGAAAATTTTTTAATCATTATACTCATTTTCTTTCTATAATAAAGTATGTTGGTTTTATAGATTGTTTTGGTATTTCATTACCAATTGATTTATTAATGTCTAAATTTTGCATTTTTGTAAGAATTTCATTAATGTTAGTTTTCTTTGGTCGTACACTGTGTAATTGTAAAAGATCTTTTTGTAATTGTTCAATTTATTTTAGGGATAATTACTGTTGCCTCCTTGTAGTTTGATTTTATTACTAATAAAACCTTGTTCTTTACGAAATTACTGTTGCCCCCTTCCTTATAACGGTGTTAAGTAGCCGTTAAGTTTGAATATGTAATGTCTAATTTGCCCTTCATTAAAATTAAGAAATCAAAAGACAATGCTACCCTATTAATAAAAACCAGATTAAATGTCAATTTTACCCTAAACTTCATTTATTTTGAATTAAAAAAATGAGAAAAATCCAATCCAATTCGGTTTCCCACCTTCACTAAACTTCATTTATTTTGAAAATTTTTAGTGATATTCAGTTTCCAATTTTAGTTGAATTCCATTTTCCTTTCTCTTCGGTTTCTATTTGAGTTTTATGCAATCATTCTTTCTTTATTTGGTGTTTTTTTTTTTAGAATAAAACGGATTATAGTTATTTTTTTCTCCACAACTAATTAAGGGTACTACTGTAACTTTTGACAAAATGGTAAATAAGTAAAGAAATAAGTATAAGGGTATTTTAGGGTTTGAGAAAATATAAAGATGCCACATCATCAGTAAACTAACGGAACTTAACAGTAGGGGGCAATAGTAATTGTAGACAAAGTTAAAGGTTGGATTAGTAATTTTGAAAAGTACATGGGATACAATAGTAATAAAATCAAAGTACAGGGGCCAATAGTAATTATCCATTTATTTTAATATTCTAAGTTGTAATAATATAATTACATTATTTTGTTTTATCATTTTTTTATCGGCTTGTTGATTAGCTTCATGTTTTGATATTCTTTCTGTATCATTGTGATATGCTGATGCTTCTTATAATATTTGTTCATAAAAATGGTTTGTTTCTTGACTCATGTTTCAATTATTTGTATTAATTGTTCTATTTTTCCAAATCTTTGTTCCAATAGTTGTATTATTTCATCAAATTTTCTATTTACTAATTTAATTATATCAGTATATTTTTGTTCAAGTTTTTGATATCTTTTCTGATCTTATTCCAAGAAAAATATTAATTTGTGTATTTCTTCTTTTTGTTGGCATTTGTTGTATTTTTAACTGGTTTGTAATATGCATAATTTGTTCCATTACTTTTCTAATATAATATTGATTTTGCCTAACTTTTATTAATTCATTCTTTAAGTTAATTACGTCCTTTATCTAATTCAAATAAATTATTATTTCCTTTCCCCCCCCTTTTTATATTATCAAAATATTTTTTTGCCCCCCCCCCCCCTGCATTTTTTTTTTCTCTTTTCTCCCCCTTTTTTTTTTTTTCTCCCTTCTTTTTTTTTTTTTTCTCCCTTTTCTATTTTTTTTTTTTTTTTTTTTTTTTTTTTTTTTTTTTCCCCCCCCCCCCCCCCCCCCTAAAGGAGGAGGGTTGGGCGCGCGGCGCGCACCGGAAAATCTAGCCAAACCTTTTTCATGGATTCGACCTATATGATAAAAGCATGCTAGGGCGCCCCGACAAAGAAGCGACGCGCACACAGGCCCGGGTAGGATAAGTGGGCAAGGGAGCAGGGCGCCCGAGCGACGCGCGCACGGCGCCCGGATGCGGGATAAGTAGGCAAGGGTTCCCGCGCCGTGGACGAGTGCGGGTAAAGAAGCTAGTCCATAAGCATAGGATTAGATTGGCATCTTGGAACATAGGATCTCTAACTGGTAAGAGCTTAGAATTGATAGATGTTATGAGGAGAAGAAGGATTAATGTAGCTTGCATTCAAGAGACTAGATGGAGGGGTAAAAAGCCAAAGAGTTGGATGACTTTAAACTTTGGTATACTGGGGATAAAACAAATAAAAATGGAGTGGGTATAATAGTGGATAAAGATTTAAAAAATGATGTGGTGGATGTTAAAAGAGTGGGTGATAGGATTATTGCTATCAAGCTTGTAATGGAGAAAGAGTTCAGTAATATAATTTGTGCATATGCACCTCAAGTAGGACTAGATGAAAGTCTAAAGCTAGAATTTTGGGAAAATATGGGTGGATTACCGCAAGGAATTCGTCAAGGAGAAAAGATTATCATAGGAGGTGATTTAAATGGACATATTGGAAAAGATCAAAGAGGATATGAGAGTGTTCATGGAGGATATGGTTTTGGAGAAAGGAATGACGAGGGGATTTCAATTTTGGATTTTGCTACCGCTTTTGATCTATCTATTATAAATACTTACTTCAAAAAGAGTGATGAGCATTTAATTACTTTCAAAAGTGGACAGCATAGAAGCCAAATAGATTTCTTCCTAACTAGAAGGACTGATAGATTGTTGTGCAAGGATTGCAAGGTGATACCGGGGAAAGCTTAACCGCACAACATAGACTTGTGGTCTTGGATATGTGCTTAGTCCCAAGAACACATAAAAGGTCTAAGGTAAACTATCCCGAATAAAATGGTGGAATTTGAAAGGAGAGTACTCTAAATCCTTCGTTAATGAAGTAGTCAAACAAGGAAAATGGGATTTTAAAGGGGATACCAATGCAATGTGGAATGAGATGGCTATGTGTATTGGAAGGTGGCTAAAGATGTTCTAGGTGAATCAAAAGGAAAGATCCATTCTTATAGAGAGACGTGGTGGTGGGATAGTGAGGTTCAAGCTGCCATTAGGAATAAAAAGGCTAGTTTTAAGACATGGCAAAGAACTAAGGATGTTGAGGATCTTCAAAGGTATAGGTTAGATAGAAATGAAGCTAAGAAAATTGCGGGAAAAGCAAGGGAAAGAAAGTATGAAGAGTTATACAATAAGTTGGGCACAAAGGAAGGGGAAAAATCTATTTATAAGATAGCTAAGATGAGGGATAGGAAGAGTAGAGATCTTGACCATGTTAGATGTATTAAAAATGGAGATGGTAAAGTATTAGTTTGTGAGGAGGATATTAAGAAAAGATGGGAAACCTATTTCTCTAGTTTACTAAATGAGCATTCTTCAAGCACTTATGTCTCGGACGATTACACTTTTCACCAAGGCACCGGTGTCCGAACTTATATACGTAGAATTTCGATGTCCGAAGTAAAAGAAGCTTTAAGGAGGATGAAACTTGGCAAAACACAAGGTCCCGATGAAATCCCAATTGAAGTATGGAAGAGCTTAGGAACCCATGGACTAGTTTGGTTGACTAAGTTGTTTAATAAGATTATGAGCACGGGGAAAATGCCGGATGATTGGAGGAGAAGTGTTGTGGTTCCAATTTACAAAAATAAAGGAGATATTCAAAGTTGTAATAACTATAGAGGCATTAAATTGATGAGCCATACGATGAAATTATGGGAGAGAATAATTGAAACCCGGTTGAGACACTTAACTACGATTACGGAGAACCAATTTGGGTTTATGCCGGGAAGATCTACAACGGAGGCTATTTACTTAATTAGGAGACTTATGGAAAGGTATAGAAAATGTAGGAAAGACCTTCATATGGTATTTATTGACCTAGAAAAAGCCTATGATAGAGTCCCTAGAGCGTTAATTTGGCAAGTACTAGAGAAAAGAAGTGTTGCAAGTAAATATGTAGATATAGTTAAGGATATGTATGATGGTTCGGTGACTAGTGTTAGAACAAGTGGGGGACAAAGTAAGGAATTCCGATAACAGTTGGGCTACATCAAGGGTCAACTTTAAGCCCATATCTATTTGCACCGGTAATGGATGAATTAACCAAAGACATTCAAGATGAGGTCCCCTGGTGTATGCTTTTTGCGGATGATATTGTGTTGATTGATGAGACCCAAGTGGGGATTAATACCAAATTAGACTCATGGAGAGTAGCTTTGGAATCAAAAGGCTTTAAACTTAGTAGATCGAAGACAGAATATCTAGTTTGTAACTTTAGTCATGATCGGGCAGATGATGAAGTGGTGATACTTGACGATAAAGAGATTCGTCGAGTGATTGTTTTAGGTACCTAGGTTCAATCATAAGTAAAAGAGGTGATTTAGAAGATGAGGTTTCCCAAAGAATTAAAATAGGGTGGATGAAGTGGAGAGGTGCATCCGGGGTCTTATGTGATCGGCGTATTCCATTAAAGCTTAAAGGAAAATTTTATAGGACCGTTGTCCGACCAGCTATGATGTACGGTGCAGAGTGTTGGGCTGTTAAAAGAATCATATCGATAAACTCGTGTAGCAGAAATGAGAATGCTAAGATGGATGAGTGGCAAAACTAGGATGGATAAGATAAGAAACGATCATATTAGAGTTGGTCCGGGAGTTGCTCCCATAAGTGATAAGCTTAGAGAAAGTCGTTTGAGGTGGCACGGCCACGCTCAACGGAGACCTATAAATGCTCCTGTTCGGAGAAGTGATATAATCCATATTGAAGGAACTAGAAGAGCTAGGGGTAGACCTAAGATAACCTTAGGAGAAGTGGTGAGAAAGGATATGTATAGCTTAGGCCTTGTATCTAGCATGGCCTTGAACAGAACTGATTGGAGGGCAAGAATCCATGTAGCCGACCCCATTTAGTTGGGAAAAGGCTTATTGTTGTTGTTGTTGTTGTTGTTGTATGTTGTATTTATCCAAAAAAAAAAATTTCAAAAAAAAAGTTTTTTGGGAGGGGATTATATTTAAAGTTTTGGTGTTTTTTTTTTATTGTATGGGGTAGAGATAACATTCTTCCATAGGGCTCATAATCTGCTGATACAGGAGTTTTATATTTCATATTCTCAATATTATTATACCAAGGTAATTCATGATCTCGTTTATCAAAATAATTTGTAATACAATATAAACATAATTTTTGTCTTTGTTGCTTAGTATCAATTCTTAATTGATTCTTTTGTTTTACTAATTTTACATGAGTATTTTCTATTGATGACGCTAATTTTTCAAAAATTATTTCACGAATTTCTATAGGTAAAATTATTCGTTGTTCTACTAAATGTTCAGGAAGTTCAATATTATTCACAATTGACTTATAATATCCAAGTAAACTACAAAAGATTGTTTTTAAGCCATTATTCGAGTTACTATTATGCAAAGCAATTATAAAGACAGTAAATGTATCTACTGAAGTATGCATGATTGAGACAATAGAAATGATTAAAAAAGCCTTAACAGTAAAATGTGAATAGTAAACGTGAATAGTGAATAGTGAATAGTGAATGGTAAACGTGAATAGTGAATAATGAATAGTAACGTGAATAGTAAACGTGTGAACAGTGATTGTGTATTCCTACTCAGTACTACCGTCATAATTAAAAAAAGACTTTTAGGGCCTGGTGCAAATGCAATTTTATACTATATGGATGCAATCATCCTTAGGATACAAAACACAAGTTAAAGGAGTAGTGCAAAACAACTAATGTTGAGAACATATCCTCACAATATCGAAACTACGGTCAGGGCGTTGTCTTTATAGTGAATGCTTTCCAACTCAATTAAACAAGGGATGCGTTTCCTTTTGGACTTCGAAAAACCATATATATATATATATATATATATATAGGCTAAAGTGTAGCTGAACGGATGTGTGAATAGGTTAGCTGAACAGCTCTAAATATTCATCGTCAAATTTGTTAAACTGCATCTGAATCGTCCAATAAAATTCCTAATTATTCTCTCATTATTATGGGTTAGTTAAGTTTAACCTGATATCACCGGTTGTCGATAACAGTCTCTTTCTTCTTCCTCTGTTCCTTTTACCCATGGAGACGGGATAGGTTTCTGAAAATTGTACAAAACAGCATTTGTTTATAAGTCTGATGGATATAAATTGACTTCCAAGATCGAAAGGGTTTACCACATTGGATTACCGGAGAGAGGAAAAAGAACAAAGTGGCTATGTTTGGGTATAGATTAAAAATGAAAGATGTGGAAACCCTTTATAATAAGGCAATGGAAGAGAACGAATGAATACTTGGAAAGATTGAAAATTGCTATAGGAACTTGGATGGATAGGATTTGAGTCGTTGGTGTTCTCTTTACCAAAATCTCTCGGGTGATGTTCTAATAAAGGGATCAACTAGGTAAAGCCCTTGACAGCTACAATTGCCATTATTCTTTTGATTATCCGAGTTGGGGGGTCAATTTGGTTCATCATGTCATGGATATTTTGAGAGAAGTTCTTCTTTTCTTGTTGAGAGTTAAACACTGGGGGGTTTTGAGAGGATTTCTTCTTCACTTGTTGAGAATTTAACAGTGGGATTTTGAGAGACCTTCTACTTTAGTTATTAAGAGTTCAACAATGAAGGTTTTAAGAGAATTTCTTAGTTACTTGTGAGAATTAAACTGTGGTGGTTTCCCTTCAGAGTTAAAACAATGGAGGTTTCCCTTTAGAGTTAAACAATGGAGGTTGTTAATTTCTTAAAAAAATTCTAACTGCCAACCCGTCAAGAATCGAGCATTTTTAACTTCTTTTCTCTTTTAAATTTAACAGGTGATAGAAGGTTAACTTAACAAACTGACTAATAATAAGAGGAAAAATAGAAATTTTATTTGACAATTAAGATTTAATTAATAAATCTTATTTATAATCGTTTAGCTAACATATTCACACGTCCGTTCAGCTACTGTCTTCCCATATATATATATATATATATATATATATGCAACTACTCCAACTAGTACACTAAGCCACAAATAGTGAATCCATAAAACATAGAACACAAGATTACACGCTTGATAAGGTTAATATAACTTAAGCATCTTATCGTCAAACAATAGACCACCCCTTTTGGAGCTCATCTTTCAGCTTCAATATCTGAGTTCCAGGAAGAATAACAGTAACAGTCCTTCCTTCATCACCATCAACATTTCTTGCAGGATAATCCTTCATTACTAGAATGAGCCCTTCATCTCCAATACCATCAATTGTATAATTCACAAACACGGGTTTCTGTTTCTTCACCTCGAAGCCATAAAGATCAGATTCTTCCAGGTCCACAAATGTCAGATTTGCTCCATAAATGATCAAATCAGACAACCCTTCATCCTTCTCCATAATTTCTTCAATCTTGCTTTTCTCATCCATCTTCTGACTTTCCAAGATCAATGCTGCTAGTAACTTTGGATCAGCTTCTGTGACAGAGAAATCAACCTGAACATTGCTTATCATCTGGTTGTTGCTGATCAAACAAGACCCCTTCTTCTCTCTTCTCCTGCAAATGGTTACAGTTTTAGGCTCTGGTCCTTCTCTAGTTCTTGCTAAGCATTGCCAGAAGACAGCAGAGAGAGTTTCAAAAGGTGGGAGTTTGGCAGTTGAAGAAAACATCGTTGAACTCATGGCCTTCAATTGTTGGGTTGTGATGCGGAAAGAATAGGTGTCCATTTTACAGTTCTTCGCAGTTATCCAGTGGTCTCCAACCGGTTCAACCCGTTTCAATGATAGCGGTTCAACCGCAAGCCATGATGGGTTGCTCGATTCATTATTGGCTTTTGTTTCTGGAGGTTCTGGTAGATAAGATGGTTTGGGTAAATATTGACCACTCAAGATTTGGCCCAACAAGTGGAGGAAGTGAGAGAGAGAAAATGCATCTCCAAGGACATGGGCCCAGCTAAAGCCCAATGCCTTTCCACCACATTTGAAGGTAGTCATCTGCAAACAGAAGCACATTGGGTGATTATTAGCCTCAGAAGAAGAATTTTATGAGTGTATGAGTGAAAGAATGAGTCCGGATCAACACCCCTTCAAGAAAACACTCTGTGCTCCTCGATGGCTTTACCACCACAAAACATGTGGGGCCCATAAATTAAAAATAATAAAATATAAAAAAATCATCATCAACCCTTGTTGTCCTCCACATGTTTTGTGGTGGTACAGCTGTCGAGGAGTACAGAGTGCTCTCTTGACGGGGTGCTGATAAGGATTTTGAAAGAATAGCACACCACACCAATGGTGATCCTAAAAAAGGAATAAATCACATGCGTCCACATAATCTAGATAAGAGGGAGTAAACAACTACCTTTTTATTTCATAATAAATGAGATAAAAAGGATAGGATAGAATATGATAAGGCATTGTATTAATTATTTTTTTCCATTTTGGATAAAAGCAATTGATATTTCACAAAAATGGTGACCAAAAAGGAATGAATCTCATGGACCACATGATTTTCTTTTTTGGCCAAAGGACCACATGATTTTTTTTTGGCCAAAGGACCACATGATCTAGACAAGAGAAACAAGCAACTACCTTTTTATTTCATTATAATAAATGAGATGACATTGGATATAACGGGGCATTTCAAATTTTCAATTGATATTTCAAATTTTTTTCCCCACATCACTACATCCTTATAGTAATTTTTATATGTAATTTAAATATAGGGCGAGGCTTTATCCCTATACTCAAGGATATTCGAACTCTTAGACCTCATACTACGAGGCCTAGCTTGGTCTTTTTTCAACCGAGCCAACCTCTTCAAGTCAAGTTTTTAATATTCAGTATTCCTTATGATGAAGCAGTTTCGAATTTTGACACTGGTTGTTGCTTTGTGTTTCCCTCTCAAATAATCATTTGTTCAAAAATGCAATCTAATTGTTGCTCATTTTGAAAATTCTAAATTAACCAGAAAGCATATGCAAATCAATGACTTATGATAAAGGGTGTCAAGTAGCAAAGGATAAAAACCTAAATAGGTTGGGATTAAAATTTGGAAAAGATATAACCTAGTAAGAAATCAATATCAAACCAAATATTCATTAAAAAACAATCTCTTTCTTCAGAAGGGCGAATACAGTGCGGAATGCTTCCAAACAAGTAGAGTCTGGGAGGATTATGCTTGGGAGCAGTGCTGCTACTAGCAGCTGACCATCTGACCGCTCAGATGAATTTTTAGATCCAAATCAAATCTGGACCATTAAGTGAAAACTTAATTAAATGGTCCAGATTTGATCTGGACCCAAAAATTCATCCAGTCATTCAGCTGCTGGGAGCAGGGTTGCTCCTAGCAATTTCCAGTTTGGGGAGGTATGCAACCTTATTCCATAAATTTTTGTTGAAAAACTGTTTGAAAAACAATACTCTTTATCTTCCTATTTCTAAACATATTATGAGGTAAATAAAAATCAATTCAAAAGTGAATGGATGATTAATCAAACCAAACCCAAATGAATTCAAAAACCAAAACCCAACTAAAACTGATGAATCCTTATTGGGTCAGGTTTTGGACTTGCTTAATCATACACTAAAACTAGTGAAATCAAGCTGAACTAGTCCAAACCGATTGACTAACTCCTAGTCCTTCTATAGAAAATAGCACAAGCACAGACAAACACCACAGAGAGACAGAGAAAGATTACACAAAAAACCTGAAAGTAGATTGGAGGAGAGATAGCCAGTTCAGGACCAAGGACATGATTTGGAACAAGGAGATTGTGAAGAGAGAGGGGGTCCTTCATTTCCAGCCACTCATCAATGGTTTTAGTGCATTTGGCTTCGATGAACCGTGCCCCAGCATCGTTACACTTGATGAAGGGACGACCTGACTCAGTTCTCTTGAACCTTCCACAGGTATGTGAATAGAGATTAAACCATCTGAATAAGGCGTCTTTGAAAGTGGGAACAGTAAGTCCTTCAACAACTGAACTGGGTTTGAAGTAGTAAACTGCTCTTACGTAATGAAGCTTCATTGCCAAATCCATATTTGTGGGTTCATGTATTACATCTGTTCCCGTTACTTCTGCAGGTCCCACGGACGAAATTTTCATATCATAGATCATGTTTCCATCTTTGGTGTTGTCTGGAACAACCATTGTTGCACACACTCACACACATACAGAGAGAGAGAGAGAGAGAGAGAGAGAGAGAGAGAGAGAGAGAGAGAGAGAGAGAGAGAGAGAGAGAGAGAGAGAGAGCAATGTTCTGTAAGAAGAGCTTCAGCAGTGGTGCTCCTTTTATTTGAGAGTTGATCTCTCAAAACGAACTTATTTCTCCTTACATGAGAACTGTTGCGAGAGGATGATGAGTTAATGCGAGGGTCATCTCTCTCGAAGTTTGTAAAATTAATGAGCTCCAACTGCGAGTACTGGCGAGACCAGTACGATATCATTAAAAAACGAGAGAGAAGATCAAACGTGTTCAAAATTTAATTGCATTGATTTCTTTTAGCATTCGAGATTGCCCAGTATTACAATAATTACTTATTAGCATTCAAGATTGCCCAGTAACTATGCTGTTATGTGCGACTCAAATTATTGTATCCTATTCAGAAGATCCATCCGCACCAATATATTTTTTATTGGTGACCCGAATGACCTATATATTTTGATGTATGTGATGGACGCGGGTACGGAATGTCAGGGGTGCAAGTTTTGCCCTGGCGGCCTTGTCCCGCCCTAAGCCCGTCCTGAGCCCGAATAGGGCTTGGGCTAAAGATCTTGGCCCTAAGGGCGGGTTAGAGCCAAAATATTCTGGCCCTAAACTAGGGCCAAGGGCGGGCCTGGGATTACTCTTTGACCCGCTCAGCCCATCCTGTTCCGTCCCTGATTTTGGCCCTAATTTTGGCCATGATTTTGACCCTGATTCTGGCCCCTGATTCTAGTCCTGATTTTGGCCTTGATTTTGACCTTGATTCTGGTCCTGATTTTGACCCTGATCTTGGCCCTGATTCTAGCCTTAATTTTGGCTCTAATTTTGACCCTGATCCTGACCCTGATCCTGGCCCTGATCTTGGCCCTGATATTGGCCCTAATCTTGGCCTTAATTTAGGCCATGACTTTGGCCCTTATTTGAGTTTGCACCCTCCACTTATATGGAGATGAATTAATTATAATCCACATCCCGATCTTGACCCTAATTTTGGCTCTAGTTTAATGTTAATTTGACCCTGATCATGTATTAGATTTTTACCCTAATCTTCACATTAGTCTCGATTTTAACCTTCAGTCATTTTGATTATATTAGACTATGAGTTCACTTTTATTAAAAAAAAAAAAAAAAAAAAAACTATGAGTTCACTTTTTATATTATTTTTAAGATAATTTTTATTTTTCAAACTAAGTCATTTTTAGTTCCAAAAAATCATTGATTTTTTTTTGGGACTAAGGCGAGATAATATATTATAAATAATAAAAGCTAATATATAAAGAATTAATATCTAGACCCCAACTTCTCATCATGAATATTGACATCTTTCTTTTGCCTCCAATGTGATATTTCAGAAGAAGGGGGGAAAATAATTAAAGACAGATAGCTATGTTTGTAATTAAAATATAATTTTTTTAATTACAAAAAAAATATCAATACTAAATTATCGTTGATTTACTTGGTAACAAAGTTTTGAATATGATTTTTTTTTGTTGAATAAGAATATCAATGGGAGGGGTTTTCAATTTCCATCGTCAAAGCAATGAGAGACTTTCAGAGATCAATATAGAATTATGGGGTATGAATTTATTTATGTTTAAAGCAACATTATCAACTTATTGATTATTTTATCATTTTGTATGAGCTTGAATCATCTTATATTTCTATGAATTTTATTTTTAGTTTACTTATGATACTTTTATTTTTATTATTATTATATATTTTTTATGAATTTACATTTGATATTTTAAGTCCAAGGATAAGACCAATTAAGGCTTGGGCCAAGATAAGGTCAATCGAAGCCAGGGACAAGGCTAATCGGGGTCACAGCCAATTAGGGCCAGAGACAGGGCCAATCATAGCCAATTAGGGACAGGGCCAATCAGGGCTAAGGATAGGGTCAATTAGGGCTAATCAGGGTCAGGGCCAATTAGGGCCAATCAGGGCCAACCCATCCCGACTTGGCCCAATTAGGGCCAATTAGGGCGGAAATGAGCTTGGCTTGGCCCTGTAGGGCTTAGGGCCAGGGACAATTGGTCTTGAACTAGGGTCAGGGCGGGAATGAGCTCAGATTAGAACATATAGGACTGAGCTTGGGATTGCAAAAGCCCAGCTCAGTTGCAGCCCTACGGAACGAGCCTTCCTGCTGGGATTTTTTTGCATTTAAACTCTATAAATATGTATCTTACATTCTCCTGTAGAAGTATTACAAGACTTGAGGTTTGTAACACTAGAGCAGTTGGTGAGAGATTTGCACTATAATTTTCTTCCATACATAGTGAAACCTCTTCTCCTTTGTATGTAGATGTAAAACATCATTGATTTATGAACCACATTAAATCTGTGTTATTTCAAAGTGATTCCATCTCTGTTCGTGATTCTTGGTGCTCATTTTAACAAATGTTATATCAAAGAGCTTTGGATTGAATTGTTAAATAACACATGATACTATCTAAACAACAGATAGCCAAGTCGAGGGTGCCAATAACTAGCTAGGGGAAATCAAATCCGAAGAAGATAGTGTAACTACTAGGAGTTTGGATCCTCTCCTTGGAGGGGATCTCCCGATGAGTGCTCGATGACTTATAAGATTTAGCCCCATGTCATATTCTAATCCAAATGTTAGGATAATCCAATGAGTTCATTTGAATTAGAATATTATATATAGCTGAATCTTACAACTCATTGGATACTCACGAGGAGATTTCTGCCAAGGAGATAAGGAGCCAAATACAATTGGCTAGAGATTCTTCACTGAGAAATAAGAAAGGAATAGGAATGTCATAGAGGGTACATAGAGAGTTTGTAGAGGCAAACGGTATGAAGGATAGAGGGGAAACAACACAAGCCTCAACCTTTGATAGGCACCACCCCCGGGTATGATTAAATTAAACTAAGACGCTCCGTTGTGTAAAGAAATAGGAGAAGGGGGCATCGGCTTTGTATTGAGAGACCAGTAGGAAACTCCAATGAAAGTAGTGCCAGAACCTATTGTCTTTGCATATGTAGAAGTGGGAGAAGCGTTTGCCATAAGATTAGGTATTCTTTTTGCTGTCTTAGAGAGCTACGACCATCTCATGGTTGAAACAAATTGTAATTCCCACATACAATATATAAAGAATGTGACAAAGCCTCCCCCATCCCCCCACGTTTAGCAAGACATTACAGAGCTGAATTCAATTTTGTAGTCATGTTCCTTTAATTTTGTACCAAGAGCTATTAGTGTAATTGCATATAGCATGGATGTAGTCTTGGCTTTTCCACTGTCTTATCTCAATAAAAGCTTCTAGTCAAGAGCCCCTGTCACCTACTTGCTACTTTTCCAGATGCATAGGAATATTGGTGAGATCATTCAAAGCCCACAAATTACCAACATGTACGTGTGACTTCACCATATTTATGGGATTGATCTGACAAATATAAGTACATGCAAAGGCATTTATGGAAAAAGAAAAAGGGACGCGTACCAATGTCACCTAATTTTTCATGTATTCTTTTATCATAGTTTATTGACTATTGAAGATTATATCTAGGATCTATCTACTTCGTACCAAAAAAAAAAAAGATTATATCTACTACCATTAATGGAGTAATAATAGAGCACATGAAGAGGCAGTTACGGAAATTTCAAAGATGAGTGTTGTTACCTATTGATAGTTGTTTCTAACCACACAGGAAGCTTACATTTATGGGGGTAGTTGATGAAGAATTATGGAGAATCATTTAAAGAAAAATAAGATAGTTAGGTAGCCATTGTTAATATGCATGTCTACGAGTCCCTCCCTGTCCTTCCTTTTGTCACCTACAGTTGAAGTAGTTAATTATCAATATAGTACATTGAGGACATTTCTGAGTCTTTCTAGTTAGCACTATAATTTTTTGGATAATTTTCATTTGGATCCCTTGAGGTTTGGTCTATGTCATTTTTAGTCCAAAAAAACTGAGACTTTGCATCTACCTCCTCTATACTATAGAAAAAGTCAGTTTAAGGACAAATTATCAATTCTATGATGAATTTGCCCTTATTTATTTATATATTTTTATTTAATTTTTGTTTATTTTTACATTTTAAGGGGTTAAATGTTTATTAATTTACAAAATCAGACCTCCTTCACCCGATTCCCAAATCCCTACTTCTACCAATTCTAAATCTTGTTTTCCAAATCCTGGTTGAAGATTAAGAAATGCAAATCTTGTTTTCCAAATCTTGGTTGGAGATTATGTCTAGAGCCCGCTGTTTAGCTTTTTTGTCGTGAAGAACTCGTTTATTCGGCTAAGTTCATCTTTCACTGAATTCTGAAACCGCAAACTGCTTCTCATTACAGAAGTAAAATCATGTCTTCTCCAAGTAAACGCCGAGAAATTGACTTGATGAAGCTGTAAGTTCTTCGATTCGTTCGCCCTTCTGTCTTTGTTGTTTCAAATTGTTCTGTTTTTTAGATTATTTGTTGCTTTATTTTTTTTTATCTCAGGATGATGAGTGATTACAAGGTGGAGATGATCAACGATGGCATGCAAGATTTCTATGTGGATTCATGGACCGAATGATAGTATATCTCTATTCCCTTACACTTGTCTTCTCTTTGTTTATGGATTTGTGTTTCTTGGAGTGCAAAATCGTGCCCTTACTGTTTTTTTTGGCGAGGTGAGGGGAATTGGTTTTGGTTCAATCTTGTTGTCACTATACAAAAAAAGTATTTGGTGCATCTTTTTTCCATTTCCTTTTATTACTGCAGATGTTTCTCCTTCCCTTTTGCTACTGTTCGATTTCCGGAATTTAATTCTGAATTGTTTGAATCATCGTCTTTACCGCCGAAATGGTCGGAGCTCTGTATTACTTCTGTACTGATATGAACAAGAAAGTTCAGACTTTAAGGAGCGTTCAACTAGATTTGGAAAATAAGGATTCAGAGTTGATAGAATCAGGGATTTGGAATCGAGTAATGAAGGAGGGTTTGATTTTGTAAATTAATAAACATAAACCCCTTAAAATGTAAAAATAAAAAAATTAAAAATAAAAAAAAAAGAATAAGGGTAAATTCATCATAGAAGTGACAATTTGTCCTTAAATTGACATTTTCTATAGTACAGGAGAGGCAGATGCAAAGTCTCAGTTTTTTTGGACTAAAAATGACATACACCAAACCTCAGGGGGTCTAGATGAAAATTACCCTTATTTTTTTTGGTCAAAAAACAATTTATTCGTCAAGAAACTAAGAAAAAATTGAGGCATCGTCCAAACAAAGAGACATTAGCCAAGGAGTGGAAAAATGCCAAATCATCCTACTTGGTATGGATGAGGCTTTCCTAGCAAGGATGTCTGCAACGATATTTATACTCTTGGAAATACTAGAAGAAGCAATACAAGTAAAGTATTGCTGAAGCTTCCTAATATCTTGCACAATGGACCGGATCTCAGTTGGAGGATGCTTTGACGGATCAGTGAAATATAGCACCAGTTGACTGCAATGATACCATCAAGAAATCTTCTGCTAGCGCAAAAAGTAAACTCGATTTGATGGCAATCGCTTCCCCTCATTAGCGTTGAGGCAAAGCCCATTGACTTTGAAACGACAAGTTGAACAACATTAGTATAGTCTCGAATAATAAAACCCAAACCATTACCAAATCTTTATTCTTTCCACGATGCATCTGTGTTAATTTTAAGAGTTCCCCTCAGGGAGAAAGTCCAGACAGAATGCCTACGTTGGGTTGGGACAAGATGACCAATAGTTGATAGGTTTTTTTTCAAGCCTCTAAATCTTCCAAACGTGCTGTGCTGACTCTGCTGCTCTGACGGTTCCCAAGTTAGCACCATAATGAATGGTTGGGAAGAAATAAGAAAAAGATATACTTGTTCTCTATCTTTCTAGAACTGTTCATCTTCTTAAAATGTAGAGATGTTTGTGTTAAGAAAATTTTGTGTAGAAGTGATTTTGTATTACCTTTTCATGTGTATATATAATACAATCAAGTAAAGAATAAACTAAATGTGATATGTTGTACATAAGGAAAGAAATTATATGGGATAATACATAAAGGGAAAACATGCATGGGATGAGGATTTGAATTTCAATCTTAGCAATCGTCATATTCTCCAAAGATCTCCAACGATCATATTATCTCCAACGGTCATATTATCTCTAACATAATCTCCAAAGATCTCCATTATGGCTAATACTCCCCTTCAAGTTGGAGAGTGAATATCAAGAACTCCCAACTTGTCCTTGAGGAATAGAAAAGAATATTTGCTAAGGGATTTGGTGAAAATGTCAGCAATTTGGGTAGAACTAGAAGTGTGGATGGTGAGGATGAAGCCAGAGCATATCTTATCACAGATGACATGACAATCAATTTGAATATGTTTGGTACACTCACGAAACACATGATTGGCGGTAATGTGGATGGCTATGTGATTGTTACAGAAAAGAGGGATTGACTGCTTCAAATGAACACCAAAATCTTGAAGGAGCAAAGTTAATCAAATTAGCTTGCAAGTGGCCATTGCCATGGCGTGATATTCTGCAGAGGATCGAGAGATTGTATGTTGTTTCTTGGTCTTCCAAAAGATAGGGCTAGAACCGAGAAAAACATAGTAACCAGTGGTAGAGTGGCGAGTCATGGGACAATTGGCCCAATTAGAGTCTCAAAAAGCACGAAGTGATAAGGTGCTATTAGCTGGAAGTAAAATACCCTGTCTCGATGAGCTATGAAGGTATTGGAGAAGGCGAGTTGCAGCGTCCATATGTGGTTTGCGAGGTTGGTGCATAAACTGGCTAAGAATGTTGACAGTGTGCACAATATCGGGACAAGGATAAATCAATCATCTAATCAAACAACAATAAGATGTAAGTTCAAGAGGGATATCACCATCGGAGTCCGTAAGCTTGAGATTTTGTTCCATTGGAAATAAAGTTGGGCAAGCACCGATGAGACCGACATCAGATAATATATCCAAAGTGTATTTTCGTTGGTTAAGGAAAATACCCTTTTGTGAGCGAGCCAGTTCAAGACCAAGAAAATATTTCATGGGCCCAAGATCTTTGATACGAAATTGTTCGTGAAGGAAACCTTAAGGTGGAAATCACCAAAGCATCAGAACCAACAATAAGGATACCATCCATTTACACTAATACAAAGATGGTTGAATCCCCGTGGCCCTTAGAAAAAAGGGAATAATTTGCAGTCGACTGAATGAAGCCCACACTCATTAAGGTAGTAGGAAATTTTGCGAACCAATTACGAGAAGCCTACTTTAAACCATAGAGAGATTTGTGGAGGCGGAAAACAACATTCTTCCCCTTACGATGATAACCAGGAGGTAGAGTCATATATACTTCTTCATCAAGATCGCCGTGTAAGAAGGCAGTATTGACGTCAACTTGGTGAAGTGACCAATTTTTAATTGAGGCAAGAGCAAGCAAGACGTGTACACTAACTAGTTTGGCCATAGGAGCAAAAGTCTTATGAAAATCAACACCTTCAGTTTGGGTGAACCTCTTGGCCACCAAATGTGATTTGTATCGTTTAATAGAACCATCAGAGTGTTGTTTAATTTTGTAGACCCATTTACAACCAATGGCTTTCTTTTGAGGCGGTAAAGGAACAAGTGACCAAGTGTTATTGGTTTCAAGAGCCTCAATCTCTGACTGCATGGCATCTTTCCAGTCAGGTGACAATATTGCTTTGGCAAAGCTAGTAGGTTCTTCAAAAGATGAAAGAGACTTGATAAACTTAAGATGAGAAGGTGAGACATTTTTATAAGATATAGAATAATTAAGAGGAAGGAGTTTACCGGCATCCGAAGAAGCTAAGATGATGTGGCATGAGTAGCCGAGCATATGTAGTCCTTCAAATGGGAGGGGGGATGATGCAACCAGGTGGAGCGATGTGGCAACAACACAACTGGAGGTGGGGAAGGATTGTGTGGTGGGGTTGGTGGGTCCAATGGTGGAGATGGGAAAAATGGGTTTGTTGGGATGGAGGAGGATTCAAAATCAGGAATTGGAATAGGGAGGGTAGGGTTAATAGATGAAGGGGAAGTCTTTAGGTGGTAAGGAAAAATATGTTCAATGAAAACAACATCCCTACTAGTGTAAATCTTGTGAGAAGTGAGATAAAAAAAATTTATAACCTTTTTGAGCAAAAGGGTACCCAATGAAAATTCCTGGAGAAGCACGAGGGTCAAATTTGTGCTTGATGGTGGAATGTTTGTGTCAATAGCACAAACAACTAAAAGTACGAAGATGAGAATATGTAGGAGTTTTATTGAAAAGAAGTTCAAAAGGAGTTTTCTCTTTTAATAGTTTGGTAGGCAACCTATTAATAATGTGTGTGGCAGTAAGAATGCAATCACCCAAAAATCTTGTGGAAGATTGGTATGAAATAAAAGGGTCCAACCAACGTTGAGTAAGTGCCGGTGTTTGCGTTCAACAACACCATTTTGTTGTGGGGTGTCAACACAACTATGTTCATGGATAACTCCATGGTTGGAAAAAAAGAAGAAGTGGTGGAGTGATTGAAAAATTCACGAGCATTATTGGTGTGAATTTTTTTTATTGGACAATTGAATTGAGTTTTGACCATTGCTAAAAAATCATGCAAATAAGACCAAGTGTCAGTGAAGTTCATTAGAAAAACCCAAGTATAGCGAGAATAGTCATCTACAATAGTAAAAAAAATATTTAGCACAACATATAGAAGGAATATAATAAGGACCCCAAACATTGCAATGTATTAAATCAAAAGAAGATGGAGAGGATATGGAGCTAGATGGGAAAGGTAGTCGGGTTTGTTTTGCCAAGGGGCAAATAGTGCAAACACATTTATTAGAAATTGAAATGCCAGAATTAAAACGTGATAAAGAATTAGTAATGTTGTGAGATGGGTGACCTAAGCGCCAATGCCACATATCAAAGGAGTGGGAATGAGGCCACAATAATGGAGGGAAGCAACTCCAAATAATATAGCCATTATGCTCTTTACCCAATCCAATCATCTTCTTCGTTGGTAAGTCCTAAAAAACACAATGATGATGAAAAAATGTTACTGAACAATTGAGAGCTTTAGTGATTTGACTAACGGATAATAAATTAAAACGGAATGAAGGAACATATAAGGCATTATTAAGAGAGATGGAAGGGGTGGGGGTGTAAGTCCCTAAATGGGACACAGGGGTTGTTTCACCATTGGGTAATGTAATCGGAGATGTATAAGGAATCACCTTATCAGTATCAAAGATGTAACTTAGAAGCCATATGAAAATTTGCCCCAAAATCAATAACCCATGGGAAAGGGGAATTACCTACAACATTTGCTAAAGGAGTGAAATTATCCAATTCGATCAGTGCCAATAATTGATGATACTGTGCTGAAGTAAAGGAGGGGGCAGGATTTGTTCCTGGGTTGGTGGCTGCAAAGCATCGAGATGAGAGTCCAGGTGATGTTGATTTAATGTGTGTATTGTTGCTCTTGGGAGGAAACCGTGTTTCTTAAAACAACAGGAATTTGAATGGCCGTCCATGCCACAAAAATCACAATGATTCATAGGCTTCTTACCATTTTTAGAATGTGTATGAGGAGCAGTGGGTGCAAGGGCAGATTGATGCCATGATGGATTCGATAACTCATGGAGGGAGCGATGATGCTCCTCTTGCAATAGAAGAGAATAAGCACGATTGATGTTAGGCAAGGTTCCATTAAAAGGAGTTGACTCCGAACAGAAGAATAAGAATCATTGAAGCCCATTAAATATTCAAGTAAGTGATCTTGTTGTTGAAGATCAGTGTGTTTTGACAAGAGACCACAAGTGCAGGGTGGGAACGATTTGTATGAGTCGACATCGTCCCAAATACCCTTGAGAATAGTGTAATAAGATGCCAAAGAAGTTCTTTGACGATGATTACAAATGCTATGCCGAATCTAAAAAATTCAATGAGCATTTTTTTTTGAGAAAAACGATCATGAAGAAACAATCATGAAGATCTTCCAAACCTCGTGGGCAATAGAGATGTAGAGAATGCTATTAGCAATATCAAGTGAAGGAGCATTTAGCAACCAAGAGAGGATCATGCTGTTGCATCGTGTCCATGCTTGAAGCTCCAAAGAATCAGTGGTGGGTTTAGGCAAGGAGCCATCGATAAAGGCAAGCTTATGTTTGGCCTCAAGAGCCATTCGCATCGCACGATTCCAAGTGGGATAATTGTTGCCGTATAAGAGTTGCTTGACGAGTACAGCACCAGGATTATCTGAATGATGTAGAAAATATGGCGAAGAACCATCAAAGTGGATGGGAACAACATTATTGGAAGCAACAGTAGCTATAACAAGAGCATTGAGAGATGGATCTGTCATTATAAAGGCGCGGGAAAGAAAACAACAATGTAGGGATCGTTCACTGCTCTTGAAAATAGAAATTAGCTTCGGTTGAAAAGGTTTGGATCGTCCTACACTGATACCATGTTAAAAAGATTTTGTATAGAAGTGATTTGTATTACCTCTTCATGTGTATATATAATACAATCAAGTAAAGAATAAAATAAATGTGGTATGATATACATAATGAAAGAAATTATATGGGATAATACATAAAGGGAAAACATGCATGGGATGATGATTTGAATTTCAATCCTAGCATATATAATTTGCAACGGTCATATTCTCCAAAGATCTCTCAACTGTCATATTATCTCTAACATAATCTCTAAAGATCTCCAACGGTCATATTATGGCTAATAGTTTGCTTGATTTTTAGCTAAAGATCATTCTTATTAAAAGTGAAAAAGTAATTTTTTTTTACTCTTTTGTAGAAGGCTAATTTATTCAAAGGAGTGTAAACAACTTAAGGAGTCGACATACAAAGACCCAGAGATCCAAGGATCAACATGGCCAAGATGTCTCATTCTCAACAGACATGGCCTTCTTGGCTGGGATATCCGCAACCAAGTTGCATTACTTGGAAATGTGCTGAAGGGAACACAAAACAAAAAAATTTCCTATCTTGATGATATGTTCAATAATATGGGCCACTTCAAAGAGTGGATTTTCCTTCTTTTTTCAAAGCAGTATAAGGTTCTTGTTGTCGAATTCAGCTTAAATATAATGAAAATGCTCTGCAAGGGCATAGAGAAGGTCCACACATAGAGCCAAAGCCCCTGACGTTTGCCCAAGTTGGGAGATTAATGGGCAAGATACTTCACCAAAAATTGTTGGCCAACATAGTTTATTAAAGATTCCTCGTAAACAAGATTGTCTCTTCCTGCGAAATACTTATTTCGAAAGATCCCCACCTAGTCAATTTACATTCATATCAAAAGTAGCTCTTACTCGAGATGAGCAATGTCTAATGGACAATTTATAGATCTCTTTCCATTAGTGTTTTAAAAATCCGATTTTGCTTTAGGTCAGCGTCTTAAATGCGCAGAACGGTTCAGCGGGCCGTCCAATCGCGCCAAATGAATACTGACCGTTGATTGTGGTAGGAAGGGTTAAGTGAGGTTTTGTTAGTAAACCGCTCGGTTTACTCCAACGAACCGTTCGACCATTTTACAAACCGGTTTATACATTTTCAAAATGCGGGGGAAAAACACAAAACCAAAATGCTCTTGCCAGTTTCGTCATTTACCCTAATTTCAAAAGACGCTTGATCGAAGCTTGAAGAAGAAGAAAGCTGAAATCATCTTGTGTTTGTTTCGTCATTTACCCTAATTTCAGAAGACGCTTGATCGAAGCTTGAAGAAGAAGAAAGCTGAAATCATCCTGTGTTTGTTTCGTCATTTACCCTAATTTCAGAAGATGCTTGATCGAAGCTTGAAGAAAAGAAAACTGAAATCATCCTGCGTTTGAACGATTCTCCCCCACGAGTCGAAACCCTTGCTGCGTTTTGTAATCACTAGTTTTTCGGTTTTTTTTCTTCCTTTTAGGAGTAGTTGGGTTATGTAAACGGATTTCTTTGAATCGATTTGTCTATCGCGTAACAATCCCCTCAATCTCTGTTTTTTCTAACACTTTTCTGTGATTCTTGAGCTTTGAAGGGTAAGCACTTTTTTAATCATCTGTGAGTGAGTTAGACACTAATTATTATGCCATTCTTGCATCGTTTCACTTTCAGTGAAATTATTAGGGATGATAGACCATCAGTATGATATACTATGCGCTGACAATGCATTTGAGGCAAACTCAGCAAAGCAGTTCCATGCCTGGCCGTTTTCATCCCGATGTCTTCTAATAATTGGGAAATAAGGGTGCCTGCTCCTTTTAATTCACCATTTTCATCTCATATTCTATTGTTGAACTGCGATCCATTCTGTGTTTATATGAACTGAATTTGAAAGGTTCCTGGTTTACTTGCGAGCTGAGGCCAGCAACTTGTTTGTTTGATTGCAGCTCTCTTGAATACCACCAGGCAATAGAAATAAACCTCAAACAAACGATTCGTAGTAATTTACAGATAAATACACAAGGAGCAAGCAAGTAAGAGAAAACGGTTTCTCTGGTTTTTCTCTGGTGAGTTTATTTAATATCATCTTCTTCTTCTATTTTGTTGGTGAATCAGAATTTTCAGAATCAGAATTCTTGGTTGGCACACACCACCTCTCTTCCTTCATTATTAGGTATCTTATGTCTCTCCGGATTAATTTATCTTTCTATAAACTGGTTTTGTTTATTCATTTGTAGGGCAATGAACAATCCGGAGATGCAGGTGTTTTTAGGATTTTGTTGTGGAGAAGAAGTTTGAAGAAGAAGACGAAATCGAACCGCAGGACAATTCTTCCACATGAGTCGATCAGTAGAAGGACACTTGCTGCATTTTGTAAGCTCTAATCCCTTGTTTTTCATTTTTATTTTCTTCCTTTTAGGAGTAGTTGTGGTTATGAAACATATTTCTTTGAATCGATTATCTCTATATGTGTATCAGTGATTGGTTTTATATTTTCTCAGATATTTTGAACTCTTTCCTCTTTGCTTTCTTTTATTTTAATTGTGATATGCAATTCTTATTATTTACTTGTTACATTGATCATCCATATGATGGCTTGAAGTTTGATAAACATGGAAGAATAGGCCTCAAAGATGACCTCTATTATATACAGACACATACAGATTTTGCCTTACTTGATTGATATTAAATTTTTAAATGAATATGTGATTGATATTAAAAACCTTAGTAAAGATGATGGTTGGATTCTAATTTAAAGTGTGTTATTTTGTTGAGAAATCCAAGCTGTCTTGATCCATTTCTCATTCTTAGCTATGAGGATTGGGAAAAGCAAATTATTCTTCCGAAATTTTTTTTTACTAATAGGCTTTCAAACTGATTGAAATTGAGCTCAAAAGCATACTTGATGTACTTAACATTATGCTAGATATGGTTTACTCTATGAAAATCTGTATCCTAAGGTTGATCAGTCCATCCTTTATGTGGAACTAGAGTTAATAAGCACAACACCAATGTATTTACATAATGAATTATAACTCATGTATTGCTTGCTTTGCCCATCACCTTGGAGATTTATAGGGTCATTGTGTTTAGAGTGGAAGTGGCCGGTTATCTATTTCCGAAAGCAAGGTTTTCCAAATACAGATTCTACCTCTATTATGTGTTGATTGATATTAATTTTTTAAAGACTTTATGAATGGTCTACGATTCATGGTAAGAGAGGATTTATATATATATTGTTTTTCAATACAAGTTCTAAATCTTATAAAAAAATCATTTTGCAGAGATGTAATGCCAAACATATTTTTTAGTGAATTTTCCCCATTTTATAGATGAATTGCTTATTTTGCTGTTTACCTACTAATTCCATCTCACATTTCATCATCCTGTATTAGAAATATTAAAAGAATGCCTCATATTTGATTGACTACTTATGAGCTACAAAGGCATGCTATTCTAACTTCATTCTAAATTCATTTTGATGAGTTTCAAACTGTCATTTCTAGTTGATAATTGACTCATTCTTTTGGTTGACAGATATTTATTGTCAAGAATGGTTCGTACTAAGAATGCATCAATTCGAGGCAAAAGTAAAGGTGCCTCTACTTCTAGAGCACTTAAGAAGTCCGCTCGTGAATCACCCCCCAGGTCTCCTCCAGCTAAAAGACGAAGGGACAAGTGGTTTAGGGATAACAGAGCCCGTGCAAAGTATGAAAAATTGGAAAAAAGAAACATTGAGCAGGGTAAGAGTATTGATTGTGATGCCTTTGCTCATTTTGACATCAAAACTTTGTTCTCGGATATGGGGTGGAGTGCCATTTTAAAAGCTTGGGATTGCACATACCCTAGATTAGTCAAACATTTCTATGCCAACCTAAGGTATGAAGGGTCGGGAAGTGAGTTGAGCATCACCTCTTATGTGAAAGGTGTAGAGATAAGTTTGACCATCCCTGTCCTGACTACCATATTGGGGATCTCCAGTGTGGGTGAACTACGTTTTTGGACTTATAAAGAAGCAGCCCCCCAGATATAAACATGGAAGACATATATAGGCATCTTGTGCATCAAGAACATTGGCCACAACGCCTCAAAAGCATCAAACAAACCATGTTCCATGGTCTGGCTAAGCTTGTGAGCCATATCACCCAATTTAACATTCTTCCCAGGAAGGGTCACAGGAGTGAGGTCATCGCTCTTCAAGTGTACATCACTCACTGTGTTGTCTATAAGCAACCTCTCTGCCTTCCATATATCCTATTGTCCTACATGATTCAGATAGCAATTACAGGCAATATGAGTTTACCATATGGAAGTCTTCTCACAAAGGTCTTCCAACAATTTGGAGTTAGTTTGGAGGACAAGGACGAACCCCCCCCGCTTCGTCCTCTCAAAAAATTTCCGACGACCCACTCCTCACATGCACCTGCAATTGAAGAAGCACGCCATGATGAGTCTCAACGGATGGAAGTGGAAGGGAAGGAGCAGCAAGAGCATGGTGGTCCTCCACCACAGTCAGTTGAGTTCCAAGATATTGACAACCGCATCTCCCGCCTCCAAGAGCACTTTGATCATCGCTTGGACTCTATCCAAGCGCAGTTTGATGATTGCTTGGATTCTATTCAGAGCGAGATGAGGAGCGGTATGGGATCACTAGAGAGTCTCATACATCATATCATGGACCATTTGAAGATCCCTCCTCCAGCACCACAGCCTTCCAATGATGATGTGCAGTCATGATGATGTCGAGTCTCATATGGCTTTTTGTATGGATGCTATGTTTGATCATGTATATTTTTGTGGCAAAGTTTTTTGTATGATTTTCTTGGAAATGTAATGATACATTTGAGTAATAGAAAGTCATATTTTGTATCCATTAATTCTTATTGTTATTTGATCTTATATCCATCTTAAAATGTAACCATCACACAACCATCACACAGGGGTCATCTTCTAGCCGTTAAATTCCATAATAAATTGAAACCATTTATCAGATTCTGACAAGTAACACATCAATGAAGTCCACAAAATTCTGACAGTTTATTCAAGTGCAAGTGTAAGGGCTCAACCTTGCCCAAGAAAGGAAGAAGTGAAATGAAACAAAGAAGTCACTAATCACCACGTTTGACCATTGCAAATTGCAATTGCCCCACCAGCATCAAAGGATAATATGCCCAAATCCATCATTAATTATTAAACTATTGGCATAGATGAGATCATTGAATCACCTATATATGAAGATCAATGCAGAAGTACTATTGCATTTATTTGTCATGACCGGTATGGAAGCATCAAGGGAATGGTTCTCAAAGCAAGAGTTTTTCTACTAAACTAGAAGGAAACCAGTGATGGTTGGTGAGACATGCTAGAAGTGATGGGTATCTGGTGTCCTACTTCAAAGAAATGAAAATTGCATGTTTAGGGTAGAGAAACTTGAGCTCTCTTCTTGGGTCTTCATAACTTGGAATGGGTCTAAAAGTAAATTGGGTCTGGCTAGGTCTTGTCTAGATCCTGAGGTGCAGCATTTTGAGGAAGGTTTATTTATTTATTTATTTATTTTTTTTAAGGAAAAAAGGGAAGAATGCCCAGACGGCGCGCGCCTTCTAATCAGAAGGAGGTAGTCCGTCTGAGCCACTGTGATTTATCTGTAACTAGTGAATCACAGTAGCTCAGACGGATTGGACCGTCTGAGCAGATGGCGCACCATCTACTAAGAAGGCCTGCAGAAGGCGCGCCTTCTGATCAGACGGAGCAGTCCGTCTGAGCCACTGTGATTTACCTGTAACTAGTGAATCACAGTAGCTCAGACGGATTGGACCGTCTGAGCAGATGGCGCACCTTCTACTAAGAAGGCCTGCAGAAGGCGCGCCATCTCTATTTAGAGTCCCCTAGAAGGCGCGCCGTCTGAGATGGAACACCAAACGGACTCTCAGACGGCGCGCCCTGTAATTGCTCCACAATCACAATGCTCAGACGAACTGGTCCGTCTGATAAGAAGGCGCTAATTCTTCCTTTTTTTTTTTTTTTTTTTTTTTTAATTTAATTTTGTACCTATATCTGTGTGGCTTTACTCCAGGGAATATATTGCCAACGGATAATCCATAATTTTTACATTGAGTTGTAATTCAAAAGCATCATATATCAAAAAAATTAAATGTTGTACCCTATTTTTATTGTATTTTTTTCATTAAAATTCAATATATTTAAAAGGAGAAGAGTTTGACGCAGGAATCATAGGAGTCTTTATGGTAAGTTTTTTTCTCCTTCCATTCTACCAGAGCCACTCAACCCTAAAGGCATCATGTTTCTTGACTATTGCTAAGTGCGCTCCACTGCTCATCTATTCACATCGTAAGTTGTAATTCAAAAGCATAATATATCAAATAACAAATTCCGGTAGTCAATTTCAGCCAACATTTTGTAATTGAGGACAATTCATTACAAATTGGAGCAAAATGGTTTCAATTTATAACGGCTAGTAGATGACCCCTATGTGATGGCTACATTTTAAGATGGATATAAGATCAAATAACAATAAGAATTAGTGGATACAAAATATGACTTTCTATTACTCAAATGTATCATTACATTTCCAAGAAAATCATACAAAAAACTTTGCCACAAAAATATACATGATCAAACAAAGCATCCATACAAAAAGCCATATGAGCGTCAGCCCCACTTGTTTCTCCAGGTTCAACCTGGCTTAGGGGATTCAGATTCTAAAATTTCTTGCAACAATAACAGTAGTAGATGATCCTAAACACTATAGGCCCCTCCCTCTCCTCCCATCCAGCCCCTCTCCCCCTTCCCTTTCCCCTCCACTGTAGCCCCATATAGGCCCCTCCCTAGCCAGCAACATGCCCAAGAAACCACCGCCACCCCTCCTAAATGCTGCAGCCCCCTGCCATCTGAAGTCCTTGACGAAGAGCAACAACAAAAACATTCATGCCATTTGAAGTCCTTGACGAAGAACAATAACCAATAGATCCAACTACAATGGTGAATTTGATCTACTCATCCTCAACTAGCACCCTTGGCCCCTTCATGATTCACTTATCTCCCGACCTATCCCAGTACTTGTACTGCCAAAACCAATGGTTTAGGTAAGATGATTTCTCCAATAAAAGTATAAGCAATAAAATAAATAGAGAATATATGCATTCACCTGACTTGAACACTGTGACAAATACATCGGCTCAAAATGCTGAAGTGATTCTATTCCAAACAGTGGAGGACCTTGTAAGGCACCTACTTCCTATATAATCCAACAACACAAGTAATATTAATTTTCAAATAAAAAAATGAACTTGTAGAACAAAAAGAGAGAATATGTACATTTACCTGAGTTGAACACTGATTAGAACCCTCATTCACTTGACTTGAACATTGTGACAAATACACCGGCTCAGAATGCTGAAGTGATTCTATTCCAGATAGGGGGGGACCTTGTAAGGCATCTACTTCCTATATAATCCAACAACACAGGTAACATTAATTTTCAAATACAAAAAAATGAGCTTGTAAAACAAATAGAGAGAATATGTATATTTACCTGTGTTGAACACTGATTAGAACCCTCACCAACTTGTACTGAACTTTGAGAGGCACCTACGTGCTGTATAATCCAATAACACATAGGTAAGATGAATTGTCAAATATAAATAAATCTACAATACAAAAGGAAAGTACATGCATTTACCTAAGTTGACCACTGATTAGAACCCTGCAACATTGCCAAGAAATTAAACTGTAGCAAGCTTGCTTCAATGGAGCTTTGCCTTTCCACTGGCTTGACAGAACTATTCTTTTTTCTAATTTTTTCATGCCAAGACTTTTGCCTTTTTGTTGATCCCCTTTTTTGAGATACTTTAGGTTTGAGCTGTAAATTTTTATATGTTTCACCACATTCTTCAGAAAGATGCTCAATAGGTTGCACAGGAGTTACATTTTCAACCTCCTTACGAATCCTATTTAGATGATCATATAGTATCTTATAACCAACTTCCGTTTCACAGGCTTGGTTAATAATTTTCAAAGCTATAGGAGTAATCATCCTATTTCGCTGTAAGAGACTTAGTTGTCCATCTACTTCAATACTAGCCCCTTCCCCTTTTGTCCTGTCAACTCAGTGCCAATTGTCGAACTGCCTTCATCCATCTCATCAAAACATATTTTCTAGGAAATTTCTTGATTTGAAGGGTATCTATGGCTTTTAGGATATGGACACAAAGGATCCCACAATTTTCAAATTTTTTACAACTACATGTTAAGCTCTCTTCAGCTATGTTATACAATACTCTATATTCCTTGTCCATGTAAACTCCATTCTCATCTGCCATCCACATCACATATTTCACATAAGAATTATTTGCAACTTGGCTTTTGATACCATAAGCACTCATCAACTCATGCTCCTTCATAAATTCTTTAAATATACTTGGAGTATATAAATCATAAGCTTGCTTCACCAATGGTATCCTTGAATGTGAACTCCCAAGAACCTCATTTCGTGCATCAAATTCTTTCTTCAATTCATTAGCACGTTTGGCATGCACAACATCTTGAAAATGTGTCATAAACCTTACAAGATCAAGTTTACGTCCCAGACATTGTTTGAAATCAGCATTCACACTTTCAGCAAGTTGTGTGCTCCTCACACCTATTGTGAAACAATCTTTCATATAACAACAAGCCCATTTTTCTCTCAATGCATATGTTCGATCTAGCCAACTTGTGTTTTGAACCCTACAATTCTCTCTTAAATTCCTCCAACCAATTTCAAATTCCTCAACTTCAGTATAATCCCAGATGCATTTTTTAAAATTTTGGAGAATTGCGACCCTTTTTCATGCATCAGATATCCATGATGTTTATTTGCATTTTGCATAAGATGCCAAGTGCACAATGCATGCCGTGTATCAGGTGAAACTTCAGTAATTGCTCTTGCCATTGCAACATCCTGATCAGTGAAAATTGTCTTCGGCTTCTTTTGACCGTTAATTTTAAAGAACATATCAAATAACCATTTAAAAGACTCCATTGTCTCATCATAAAGCAATGCACCTCCAAAGATAACTGCAGTCTTGTGATGGTTAAACCCCACAAACACAGCCAACGGCCTATTTTCCTTATTTGTGCAAAAAGTTGTATAAAAAACAACTACATCACCAAATATTTGATAATCGCACTGCATCTCTGGGTCAGCCCAAAATATATTTGTTAACCTATCTTCACTATCCATCTGTACACAATGCACAAAACCAGGGTTTAAGTTCCTTTGATTGTCAAGATAAAACATTAAACTCCCAGCATCACCATATGCCAAATCACGTTGGCGTTTGGTATTCAAATAATTCTGAAGATCTTTCTTTGTGAAGCCAAGGTTTTCATTGCCCCCTGCTTGCAAACCCAACAAATTAAATGCAAACCTTGTCCCCATTCTTGTTCTCTCAGCCAATTCAATTTCAGTAGCTTGGCTACTAGATATTGCACGTTGGGACCGCATTAAATGTACAACTTCTTCTTTCTGAAGATCATGATTGTGTTCATCAACAAATTTATCAACTTTAAATTGCCCGTCTTTCACTCTTACTACAATCATCTTAGCTTCACAACCAGTTCTAGTCTCTGGATGCTTTAGCTTTACATCGGCTTCTATTTCTTTTCGGTGTCCTTCTTTGTTACAAACAAAACATCTTTGCAAAATAATACTTTTATCTTTTGTGCTTCTATGCAGATATTGTTTCCTTATATTGAACCCACAAATACGACCATAGTTGTTATAAAAATCATAGGCTTCTTCAAATGACCCAAATTCCATATCAATTCGAGGCGTGAAAGTATCTTGATTATCATCCATCTCCAACCAACTTTGACAACTCACTACAAAGACACATTTATAAAAGTTAGGTATCATACACAGTAACAATTATTAAAGAACATCTTTAAGACAACAAACACATTAAGACAACTTTAAGCAGTTTATGCAAGTCATGAACAAGGTCAAATAGGAAAGTTTTATAAATGCATATGTTTATGTCATACATTGTTTTTCTATTTCAATATATTTCCTTTTGCCATATTATCTACGAATGATCCACAACAAAACAATATTAACCTTTTGCTATCACCTCACTACCAAGAAAACAATGGACAACATATAAAGCTAGAGCATTGCATTAACACATTATTGTAGTCATGCCACTAATATTGTTTTTCTTACAGATACAAAGGTAACCTCTTGTTAGTTTATGACACCGAAGGAAAGGCACTGATTGCTCAAGAAAGACTCTTTTATGTCGTAAATTATCCACAACTGGAGTGTGATCCGATTGAGAATGAGCAAAATATTAGTCTAATAGGAAACAAATTACTGCTTCATCCTCTTGATGATGTACTTTCTTAGTCTACTATAATGAAACTTTTTTGTAAGAACATACAGCCACATTCACTGCATCCATTAACACAACCTAGGTTCATAGATCCTACATAAGAACCTGCTTCGGTACAAGTCCAAACCAAATGCCCGAGCTTTGAGTTGAAAAAGACTTTCTCCCAGGATACTAACCCCTTGCCTCCCTATGAATCTCAGTGGTGAGAGACTGATTAAGATTCTCCCTTCTCACGTGCCATCAACGTGATATGATGCAAGAAAATGAAGTCAATAGGAGATTCCCATTGATGAGCACATTTGAAATGTTTTCCACTACCAGGCCATGCGGCCATTATAACATAATTGATGATTACCACATGTCTCTCTCTCTCCCCCCATTGAAATTTCACTGTGAGTACTCAATAGAAATGAAATGATGTAAGAAACTATTCAGCTCAATTGAACTCTCATTTCCTGTTCATTACTTAGTTGCGCCCCCTTCTGCAAACCTTTGAATTACTTCCAAGCCCAAATTATTAGAGCTTGTGGCGGATAAAGGGGAATATGGAGTCTGAAGAGAGAGGTCCCACTCCTACCCTTTTTCTGGTGGATGTCCATTCCTACCCAAAACCTCTGAAATGGGTATTTAGATGGAGACAGACGTCTCCCTCTCTCATATCCATATATTGATTTACCTGCCTCCGCAACCATATGAAAAAAGGCCAATCTGACTAATCTTCTAAAGTATTCAAGGATTTTCTATTGAGATTTCTCCATCAACTTCAAGCAACTACTTTACTATGATTCTGAAACAATTGGATGGTTAAGTAAAACGAATAGATTATACAATATGAGACCAATAACTATCCCCTCTCCCACAAGCTCCACCCAACAAACCCCACCCAAAAAAAAAAAAAAACATTTTCTAATACCCCACTACCTGATACGTAAGATATTAACCATGAGGAAAACCGCCATGTAATTACAGACATAATAAGAGAGTAGAACGTAGAAAGATTTAACTGGGGCATTTAATCAAGCGAGTTAGTTGGCGTATTGGTACCTTTGTCTTCGGGAAATTTCCCCTTGAGAACAGTTAACCTTCAGTGGTAGTTCGCGATTTTGCTTCATCCCAGCTTCTAAAAAATGCAGGACGGTTCAGGAGGAATTCAAGGTTCCCATATAGAGGTTAAACAGATGCATGACTCACCTTTGAGTTGTATTGACTAAACTCTATTAACTCGTTACATTTAAATAAAAAATAAACAAATAAAGAAAAGAAGAAGAACTATGTTTTCACAACCGTAGCTACTGCTTAAAAAAAACTCCATTAGAAAGGATTGAAGCTTACAAAATGCAGCAAAGGGTCCGTTTTGCTAATCAACTCAATGTAGAAGAAAGCAATGCAAAATCGAAAGCTTCACCAACTTGATCGCAGATGAAACGAACCCAAAGTTAGGTTGTGAAGCTAAAATGGAAGAAGAAGAAACCAGGATTCCTTGCACTGATATTCCAATAACTTCTTCTTCAGAATCACCAATAAGTTCTTCAGAAATTGGTCGAATCTCAATGTTTTTTTCGAGCTTCTTCTTCTTCTGAAATTATGGTAGAAAGAGATGGATCGAAGCCCTTCCTTAGCCACCAAAATCGAAAGCTCAAATAGAAGAGGGCATCTAACAGAGGGCTTCAGATTGCAAAGTTCAAATGGAATCCAAAATCGTGAGAGATAATTTTTTCAGAAATACCAGAGAAGCAAGAGAGCTTCAGACAGCGATTTCATATGAAGATTTGTGGAAGAAAGGAAAATCCCGCGCTTGATTTTGGTCATTTTGAAAAACATGTGTTGTTTATGGTTCGTCTGGTCCAGCGGTTCGGATCAGTTCGGTTTGTTAACTTTTAAAACCAAGCGGTTTCTCACATAACCCTTCCTACTACAATCAACGACCAGTATTCATTTGGCGCGATCGGACGGTCCGCTGAACCGTTCTGCGCATTTAAGACGCTGACCTGAAGCAAAATCGTTAAAAATCATAACAAGATGTCTTACTTCATTACAGTCCTCAGTGGACTTTCGTACTATTCTGAACATCTGAGAATAAAGAACAATAACTCCAGCCCAGGTATAAAAGCCTCAACTTCTGCCACAAAATTTGTTTGCACCCCCAAATAGACTTGGTGTGTTTTAGTCACCCTTGCATGTTCATTTTGAAACACACCAGCAGTCCTCTCTCTTCTTGGATTCCCCAGGTAACTTTCATCAATGTTTCATTTTGTCCAACCTTGCTTTGAAGGAACCTCAAAATATTGCTTGTGGGGTGAGATCTTCAAATTGATACATAATCATGTTGTGCTAGATCGTATAGTACTTGTTGAATCACCCATTTTGAAGATTAAGTCATTCCCTCATAGCGGCTCTTATTACAAACCAACCATAGGCAATACACTGGCAACAGAGCACACGTTCATCCATGCTAAACCCAAAGCAAGTACCTTTGCTTGTCTTTTCTACCAAGTCGCAATCTCATGCAAGGAAGGTTTAGTCGACCATACAAGTCCAAATCTTCTCCCCAAATCTTCCCCTGATCAGCATCAAGCTACTGGACATAGCAACATACTATATATCAAATCCTCTATAGCTTCTAAACATTTATCACACCGAGATGCCATGGAGATACAGTTTTGCCTCACTTACTCATCCACTGGAAACTTCTCATGTAACATATACCAACAAAAGTGTTGTTGTCTTGGCAGTAGCTTTGACTGCCATATTATTGAAGCCCAACTCACCGGTGGTGCCTGTCTTCTATACAATATTACACATGTTAATCTATTTCAAACATTGCCATTTGCACTTGCAACCTGATGATCACATACATCCTGCTAATTTGAATCTGCTATATGAACAAATTGAATTAGCTCAAACAATTAAACCCCAAGAAGCACCCATTCACCCTCTACAACGCAGTCAACTACCCACATAGTTGAAAACCTCAGCACTTCATGATCCAATTAATATGACCAGCAACAGAAAACTGTCCTAGTCACTAATGTAACCAGAAGTTTACCTCTCTACAATTCCCAGTGGTCCATTTCTCCCTATTCCCAATAAACTGCCAAACCTTCTTTAACCCAAGCAAGATAGAGCAATGTTGCACCGATGGCTTTAGAAACCCAACCGAATCCACCAATCTGCCTTTCAAGAATCTAGCAAACCTTGAATTCTTATGTTTTATCACCCATGCCAATTTATATAAACAAGCAAAATTGATATCACAAAGCCTATGAATTCCCAAACCTGCTTTGCCTTTGGGCGTACACACTGTCTCCCATTTCATCGTAATCTTTTTCATTGATTCATTAGATCATTTGCTTGATAGGAATAAAATTGGGTGGATAAAAAGAAGTGAAAGAAGTATACTATTTCTAATGAAGGTGCGAGAATGAGCTAAAGGAACATCTTCCTTAAAAGTTAAGAAGCTTGTTAGCACGTGACACTCATTTTTTTTCACCCCATGCCTTACAAAAATTGTATCTTTTTTTTCACTTGGGATTTTGTGGAAAGATAAAATATGCTTGTAAAGCTGACATTCTCACTTATTTTTCTCTCTCACTTTCCTTCTTTTAACTTTATATCCCTTCACCCCAAGTCATATGGGTCCCACAGTTTTGACTAGCCCTCGGTTCAACCTGACACGGCCCTATCTCACCTTGTGTTAGTTCAATTAAAAAATACATAAAAATTGAGTTTGGATAACTATTTAATCCATGTATTTATCCAAGTAACGCACTATCCCTAAAGGCCTAAATGGATAACTATTTATCCAAGTATCCTACTAACCCTTAAAAGGCCTAAATGTATTCCCACTTCAGTAGCCGTATCAATCTTTTCAGCTCAATTGCTCTAAGACTCAAACTACCATTGAAGAAACTCCAAGTCTCTCCAAGACTTAAACTACTATTGAAGATAATTGGGAGATCTTAGATCTTCACTTTCTCAATCAACCATGCAAGATTATAATACTACAAGAACAATTCAAGTAATAAGGAGATGAGATGACACCACAATAATTTTATAGAAGGTTAGGAGGTAAAAGAAAAAAAAGGATTGGAAGATATATTCTCAGGCTCAAATCATTGGATTGGGTAAGATATATGGAATGCAAAAAAAAAAAAAAAAAAAAAAAAAAAAAAGAAGAAGAAAAGAAAAGAAAGAAAAAGAAGGAAAATTTCAAGACTCTCAATCTATCTATACTTAAATTCTTCGATAGAAAATAATTTGACTTTAGAATATGCTTGTTCTTTTGCTTTCAATGGAACAAACCATATAAGTTAAGGGTTAGGGTTAGGGTAAATTAGGCTATTAACCTGACCGTACTTGACCCTATTAGCGTAAATTAGGGTGGGTCAGACTTAGAAGAACCCTTGTAGGGTAGATTTTGGTTTAGGGGTTCTTAAGCCTTGGAAGGGCTGGGTAGGATTGGGTTTAGGGTTCAAGTCCATAGGGTAGAGTCGGGTTTAGGCTGGCCCGACCCAATCAATCATACTACTATATAAAAGGAAAACCTCCAACACTTGTGGCACGTATTTTCTTAGACCAAAATACCCCTCCTAAATAGACATGAACCTTCTCAAAAAATTCGGAATCAAACGACCGCACTACTTAAAAACAAGCCAGTGTGGATGCCTTTTATTGCAAAAGTTGTATCGATTGCTATTCAGACACCTCCTTAATCCTCATATTTACATAAATATGTCATTCTCCACTATGAAACCTCTACACCAAAAACCAAAGAAAAGAACCTCCAAACTATCTTCAATCTCCCACCGGATCTAGATTTACTCCTCACAACTGAAGTAGAAATTAAGAATAAAAAGCCAGGGTTTGTTTCCATCTAATATGGTCGTTCGGCTTTCCCGCAACATGCAATAAAGAGGGACATCAAAGACGTTCCAACTCCAATGGCTCGATGGGTTCTCACCACACAACAGCTTTTCGGCTCTTCATCACATCAAATTTCCCACTGTATAACATGCCAGATTTGCGAACTAATCACTTGGCACCGTTTCATCATCTTCTCTAATTTTCTTCGCAACCGATATCTCTCGAATAAAAAGGGTAAAACTGAGTGAGTTTTCTCCAGTCCTCTCTCCCTTTGTCGTCTCTAACCACCATATTGTTGAACTTTGCATGTGGAAGCATGAGTGGATCTTTGAATGGATATTTTACAGTCCAACCACGCAAATGATCACATGATCGATATCGAAGAAAGAACATTCAAGAATATTCATAATGGGTTCCACTTGCTGTGTGCTATGGGAGCGATCTAGTCTACTCACCGCCACCGGGATCATCTCTTCCGCTGTGTCATTTTCTGGATTCTTTGAAATCAAAGCAAGCTTTTGGCATCTTGGCAAAGAGGTTTCACGTAAGGTCTATTTTAAAATCTCATTTACTCTTGGCACTCATGTCTTTCATGATGTAACCAAGCGCTCAGTTAGACGGTGATTGCTAAATTTGGTGGGCGTTAATAATAGCTAACGCCCGAGGTTGTAGCAACGGAGTCTACAAGGTCTCAACATCAACTTTTGCAGCGACACAAATCAAGCTATTTGTGCTCAATATGACATAAAGTCTCGCAATAGCAACTCAACTACGTGGTTTGGGGCTAGGGGTGTCAATTTGCAGCCCGAACCGGCCCGAACTGAACCTTAATGGGCCGAAATTGGGCTGAAGGTTGCAGAGTCTGCACCAACCCGAACCCAAACCGCAACCCGTTATAACCCGTTTTACAACTTGTTTTATAGTTTAATATTAAATATTGTTTGAATCATCATATTACCACTAGGTAGTTGGTATAAACTATTAGAAAAATTGAGCATGAATTCAAAGATAAAATAGTCATTCTATTACTTGTAAGGGACAATTAGAATAGTTAAGTATGAATGTCCAATTGAATGTACCAAGTTTGTTTAAATCAAGTAAATATTTATCATATCCAAAGGTATTTCTTTTGCATTTCAAATTAAATATCAATCCAACAAAAAGATATGGATTTCATAAAAGGGAAAAAATTTAACATTCTCACACAAAAATACCCAGTTTCAAGACAACCAATCATAAGCCATAGCATAAGTTCAAATTTAAAAGGGTTTTTGGTTTAAAGATTTGTTTTAGGAAGACTATCCGGTAGAGCCTAAAGAATGAGCTTGCAGTTTCTATGTTACTACTTGCTATTTAGGTTCTTAATTTCTACAAGGTGGGTGGGATTTCTACAATATTGAATGACTTTTCATTTCTTAATGAAAATTGATCAATAGCAATTTTATTTTTTCATAGAATTTTGGCTCTTGTTACAAGATGCTTAACTATTTCTTTTTTGTTCTTTTTTTTGCATATCATAAATTGGTAGTCCAAACTGTTAGTTAGCCAGAACCCAAACCGCACAAAATCGAAACTGGCCCAAAACCGTTATTTTGCTAATGGGCCGTGTTTGGGCTCAGTGCTTTTGAGCCCAAAACCGCACCGTTGACATCCCTATTTGGGGCCTTCGAGGTAAGCGCTCCTATTCCCACATGCTAACTATCAAAAGTTAATTTTCATGCCCATTATATACTCTAGAAGTGAACAATTGAGTCGTACTTCAATGGGCCTGCCTTGCCCCATTGGCTGTGGGGAATTCCGTCCGAAATACGTTAATTGTTTGCATATATTATCTCCTATAGGTCTTGTAGTTTTCCTAGAACCGTGATCTCGCCGTCCTCCCAAAAAAGCTGAATTCCATTGTTTGATGTGCAACTAATTCTTCTGCTACACAACACCTCTATGGTTTGGGTCACAAAGGCTGATTATTGATATTAATAAGAGTGTACTTTAAATCATTATAAAATAAAAATAAATATATTTATCTAATTTTTTAACCTAAATTAATATCAAAATTTTTGTATGCAACATTTCAATGATGTTCCACGTGATTAATTTTTACTTAAAAATTGTTTTATTAAGATGAACAATAGCATACTATTACATAAAAGCGCAAATTTCCTCATCATAGAGTCTCCTCAAAGCGACATAAAATTACACAGTCTTTTTATGTTTTTCTTAATTATTAATGCAATTATGCTAAGGACTGATGAGATGTTGAGTTTCTCATCTTGGCTCTTTTTGATATCAATTATCATTCTTAATTGTGAGAAATTTTCATTATTTAAAATTGTTTGGCTTCGATAATCAGTTTTATTTTTATTTAAAATAATACAAAAACCTTCAAAATCCATAATAGACTTTTTGTCTATTATGGATTATGGTGAGAATTTCATTCTCTTCATTTATGCAAATGTTTACTTAAATTTTGATAGTTGGGATGAGGGTAAAATAGTCAATACACATTCTTTTATAAAAACCATTTTTTTCATCTTTTCTCTTTTCTCACTTGTTCGCTATTATTTCTAACAATTTCTTATTTTGGCATACCAAACTTATTTTTCATTCCATAATTTATTGAGACAAAATTCACCAAATCATTTTCAATATCTTGGTGTTAGTTTTCCTTAAAATATTTTTTTTTATTATATGCTATTATGTCAGACATTTGGCACCACACATTAAGTGATTAATTGAATTAACATGTTTTCTTTGGTAGAATTAAAGTGATATCTTTAGCCAAGAAACTCACATTCCTAGCAAATTGCAATATTCATTGAACCCTTTTTGACAAATAAAACCTACCCGCCCCCCATAAAATAAATTAAAAATTAAAAAAAAAACCAAGTAAAGAAACTCATTTTAATTGGATTAGAATTATTTTTACATAAATTCTCTCATGTTCTTCCAGAAACAAGAATTTATATTAGAAAACGAAAAGAGAACAAAATATACAAATTATTTAAGTTGAACCATGCAATACCATTAGAAATCTATACTCAAGTAACGTTCAATCTAATCAAAACATACGCAAAAGGCCCACGTGCAACTGCACGTACGTATTTACTAGTTGGAAATTAAAAGAAAAGAAGGAAAAAAATCTTGTATATATGATAGCTTTTGGATCCAACTTTAAGAGCGTTGGTTCAACTTTCTATCCCTACTAAACCCTATTAGATTTCTAATATTAGGATTAGATTGGGTGTCACATCTCATCTTGGGTGTGTCGGGTCAACCCATATAACTAGTGTTTTCTAACCACGGATCCCTCGCCAGACCAACGGATGCAGTACCATAACCATACAACAATTTCATAATGTCAAATCACAAACATAAATGAGATATAATTCAGAATGTTCATATTGTGAAGGTTAAAGATTATCCACCTGTTTGATAATTTAAGGTTAATGGTAAGAGAAAATATTATTTCAGGAATCCAATGTTAAACAACCATATCCACTATACAAAGCTAAAGAAATGCTAATGGTTCTAATCTAGTCTATAAGTTTATAAACACCACTATGATATGTGAAACGCATAGAAGATTAGAAGTAAGTGTAACACTTGTGTTGCAGTGACTAAAGGATCCTGACAACTAATAAAGTTATGAGTAGAGTATATTCCTTAATGGAAACTGAAATAACAGGTTGCAACATGTAGTTTTTTTATTTTTATTTTTTTTATATCATAAAACTGAAAATGCATTACTAATAAGTCATCAAAAGGTTACAAAAGGGTTACAGTTACGCTCCTGGTAGGAGTTATCTAAACTGTTATAGTAGTTAGACTCTAAGGCTCTAGTGGCCTTAGTATTAAAAGTTTGCATTAGGGTAGGGGATTTAAAGTTACAAAATGATGAATGATCTATCTTGTAGCAGATTTTCCCCAGAAGAGGAGTGTATTGTATTGGCCAAGCATGTTGTTTTGGTTCGGATAGTAGTTGGATTACTCTTGGCCGATTGCACCAAATTTCTTTGATCCGCATATGTGATTGTTTAGTGTCTTGTAATCCCTTCCAAATTGCTAGTAGTGTAGCTTGTATTTCATCTCCCTCCTTCAATGCTCCATCACCTATTATTCTGACTTTGTCATTCATGCCAATCCCCACCGTCCATCCTGCGCCTCCTAGTTGTTGAGCCCGAGCCCCTGCACATATTAAGATTGGTAAGTGAAAGAAATAATGATCAATGAGATTAGTACTTACTTGTGCAGTATGGAAGATTAATGAATTGTCCGGTTCCACCTTTGTGGAATCTGGTTTCAGGTTTAAGTCTACAATCCATCTGTTAATTTGGCTGAGTAGAGAGTAAGGGTTTGGCTTTTGGTTTGTGAAACAACAATTGTTTCTTTTTTCCCTAGATGAAATAACAAGTTATATTGAAAATGGAGAAGAACCATTGTATTGTATGGTTCCCAAGGTGTGCTTGGTTGAGCAGACTATTGCACCAATGTAATATTGTTGAATGGGTTATGTTTTCCGTTCTCAAACCCAACTGTTTTGCGGCCCATATCCTTTTAGTCCAATCGCACGAGATGAAAACGTGCCATAGTGTTTCTGTTTCCCTTTCACATAGAGCACATTTGTTTTCTATTCCCGTCCATTTTGCTATTCGCTGCTTTAATTGGTAATCCTGCATTTAGTAGACGCCAAAAAAATGATTTAAATTTTGGGTGAATTGGCAATTTCCAGAAGAACATCCACCATCTTGAGAATTCTGATTGATAACTGTGGTCCTCTTTTTTTTTTAAATGCTTTTCTAGCCAATTTTGCTGAGAATTCACCCGATGTAGATATCGTGGAGATCCACCTATCATCATTAGAAAAGATTGTGAGATTATTAAAAATGGCAGTATAGTTGGTAAGTGAGTGTAGATACTCCCTATTGAGTTGTACTATTTGTGCCATTTCACCAACAGTGACATCCGAATTCCAAATTATTTCATTCGGGTTTTGTTCCACAATTGTTGGTGCCTTATTCGGCCAGGGGTCAAACCAGAATGAAGAACTTCTTCCATTCCCGATTTCTCGCCTCACCATTTGTTGTAGAGGTGGAAGGATGTTGCATATACTTCTCCATGGCCAAGATCCTCCCTTCTTCATAACCTTTGGGTGGAAGATGCTTGTCTTGGGAAAATATCTCGCTTTTAACGTTGTCGCCCATAGTGAATGAGGTTCCGAAAGCACTCTCCACCCTTGCTTGAGCAGTAGCGCACAATTGACATCTTTCATTTTTTTAAACCCAAGCCCTCCTTGTGCCTTTGGCTGACATAGCATTTGTTCCATGCCACAAGTGTCATTTGTTGGGCTTTTGGGAAACCTAAAACACTGCATGTGGTAAACAGACAGAGGTTGTAGAACATATTTTATAAGTACCTCTCGACTTGCAAATGACAGGGTGCACACTTTCCAAGAAGCAAATCTTTTTCTAACTTTTTGTAAAATGAAGCTCATGGTCTTGGTCTTTGCTTTCTCTTGCAAAAGATTAGTTCCTAGGTATAGTGAATCTTTTTTTAACTCACTAATTCCCAAAGTAGTAAGCAATTTTGCTTGCTCCTCCTGTCTCACATTCCTACTAAAAAACGCCCCACTTTTTTCAAAATTGATTTGTTGTCCCGTGACATCGGAAAACAGCTCAAGCGCCGCTTTGATTGTTAAGATGTCCTCAATTTCTGCTCTACAAAACATAAAAGTGTCATCCACAAAGAAGAGATGGGAGATTTCTGGAGCGTGCCTTGCCACTTTGATACCCCTAAAGAGATCCAGATCTTTGTATTCCTTTAGGAGTCCTGGATAGGATTTCCATGATTAATAGAAAGAGGTACAAGCTAAGCGGGCATCCTTGCCTAAGCCCTCTAGATCCAGAGAACCATAGATGGGGGGAGCCATTCAGTTTGATGGAGAAAGAGGCCGAAGTTATAAGTTTATTTACCAGGTGGCACCAGTGTTGATCAAAGCCTAGAAAGGTAAAAGGGTTATCAATGACCTGCCATTCCACATGGTCGTAGGCTTTGGACATATCCAACTTTAATGCTACATACACTATTTTACCTTTCGTATGAGACATGAAATGAAAGATTTCCTATGCCAAGAAGATATTGTCATAAATCTACCTTTTTGGGACAAAAGCCCCTTGCAGTGGAGAGATAAAGAGCGGGAGCAAGGGTTTTAGCCTTAATGCCAGAAGTTTGGCAAGGATTTTGTAACTGACATTACAAAGACTGATTGGTCAAAAGTCTGAAACTTCCTTGGCATTCTCTTTTATAGGGATAAAACAGAGCAAAGTGTGGTTGATACCCCACGGCATCTAGGTTTGAGTGAAGAAAGAAATTACTAATTGAAACACATAATTTGAAATTAGGTCCCAGTGTTTTTGATAAAAATAAGCATTAATCCCATCCATTCCAAGGGCTTTGAAGGGTCCAAGAGAAAACACAATCTATTTCTTCCTCCCTAGTCGGTGTGTTCGCAATTTGGGACATCCCAGGGCTAACCTCTAGTGGTGGAAAAAGGCTTGCAACAAAATTGGAATCAAGTGGATTGGAGGATGTGAACATTTCCTTCATAAAATCAGCGAAAACCTGGGCTATCTCAGTTGGTTTGAAGAAAGTGTGGCCATTTGAGTCAATTTGGTTTAATCGACTCTTGAACGTACGAATTTTGGTGGTCATGTGGTAAAACCTGGTATTTCGATCACCATCCACAACATAGGCAGTGCTTGATTTTTGAAACCAAACAATCTCCGCCGTAGGGCCCAAGAGAGCACATCCTCTCAATCTCAACGCGGGGTAGGCCGCCCATCGACAATTCTCGGAAAGATTCCGAACAACGAGTTATATTCCCAAAATCTTATTGTTCCACTTGGAAAACGGAGAGATTTCCCACTCCCTGAAGAACAACCATAATCATCCAGGGTCCGACCACATGGGTGAAATTGGGGTGGAGGTGCCAAGCAATTTGGTAGTGGAAGACTTTCTAAAGCAGGAAGATGGGTTTTTGATGGTGGACAAGAGAATAGGATTGTGGCGGAACAAGGGGCAAGCGACCGAGCAAGAGGGAATAAGGAGATCCAACGGGTTTCCAAAGACATAGCCGACTTCCTTCACAGATTAGGAGGGTTTTTTGTTACCCAGGTGAAGTAATCCCCAACAGGATACTTCTAATAAAGATGAACATGAAATTAAGTCCAAGAGAGAAGAAAGAGAGGGTTGGGGTTTGTATTGGTTTCCTAGCTTCCCATTGGCCAACAAAACCATTGAAGTCCCCAAGCAAAGCAAAAGGAGACAAGGGAGAGCAGGAAGGGGACAAAGTATTCCAAAAGGTTTCTCTCAGCATAGGTGGGTGGGGCATAAATGAAAACAATGACCAAGGGAGCATCATCGCAGAATTTCCACGGATTATCAACAAAA
Organism: Hakea prostrata; assembly: GCF_041222555.1. Lineage (NCBI taxonomy): Eukaryota > Viridiplantae > Streptophyta > Magnoliopsida > Proteales > Proteaceae > Hakea > Hakea prostrata. The sequence goes on from NC_142603.1 coordinate 39,630,023, forward strand.
ATTACCGAAAGGTGGAGTTGCCGGGGCCAGCACCCATAACCCACTAAGACCGCGCCGCATTAGAAAAGCAACAGGGGGTAATATTTGAAACAACTCCTTTTATTTTCAAAGAGTTTAGGATGATCGAGCACTTGGTCGGAAAAAACAATTTAGGTTTGTACTTCTTCAGAATTTTTCAATGCCGAAGAGAACCCCATTTATTCCCCTAATATTCCAGGTTATTATCTTCATTTGATAAAGGTGTAAGATTGACAATCTAAAGAGGCTAAAGTCCCTTCCACCCCAACAAATGATACAAATGGGATAATATCTTAAGAAAAGAGAAGGAAAGTGAAGTGTGAAAAAATTAAAGATATTCAAAGATCAGCTTATGATAAAGATATAGATAAAGATAAAACAAAAGAGGGGGGGTAAAACCAACGAATAAACAATAATAAATAGAAGAGCACGGTTTAACCAAGTTTGCTAATCATATAAAAACATGAAATATAACTTGAAATTAAAAACGAGAACAGTTAATTATCAGACAATAACACCATAAGGTTCATAAAGTACCATAAGGTTCATAAAGTTCATCTTAGTGTTGTGAAAAAGACTGGTAGTGAACCTAACCAGAAAATCGGTTACTTGGTTTTTTCACCACCTTTTTGTACCAGCAGAATAAAATGGCTAAAATAGAAATGAAGTAGATGATGCACATGTAAAAAAATTCACTATAACGATGGTAAGGAAAGATCTGGGGGGCTGTGGCTGTGGTTCTCATAAAATTAGCTTGAACAGATGGGGCAAACATTAGTTCCACGAAGTGAACGAAGAAGTTGGTGTGTCGGGCCTCATATCTTCCCGAATATATGTAGCTGGGCACCAGGATTAGGAGAAGATGCAAGTAGCGAGTTGACGGCAAACTGGTATGACTCAAGAGGGGTGGGGAAGTCCTATGGTGGTGCCATTTGCTGGCGTTTGCGATCATGTGCGTCACCTTCTTCCATACCTAAGACGAAGAAACCCAAGACAACACCACACCCTATTCTCCAAGGGGCGCCGAGACAGAGACCACGAGCCCCGAATATTCACCGTAATAGATTGGATATTGAAGATGTGCACAACTCCATTTCCATTTCCGCCCCCATCATTTTTTTGAGCATGTTTAGCAACCGAGAGAGCAGGATCATAAATGACTCATCTTGATTTTTCATTATTGACCCACTGTTTTCTTTAGGTCCGGGTGACACCATCGAGGCAGGAACAGGAGAACATGTTTAAGAAGTTCTTCCGTAGAGGAGGGAGGCAAAGTCATATTGAGATGCTCTTTGCCAGCTTGGAGGACCAACTTGTCGTTCTCATCAAGCATATCATGCATACCTTGATAATTAAATTTCAGAATATTTTCAGCTTCAAAATCATCAGATTCCACAACTTGTTTTTCCTTCAACTTTCTAATGTCTTCCTGGTCTCCTGGAGGAAAACCCGAAAGCACTACATGGGAAACACTATTACCTTCCAAATTGCAACAAGTAGTTAGTCAGCCAGAGTGATTTCTCTTCTAAACGTATCTTCTTTTCCTTTGGGCTTGTCCTTTTATAATGAAATTTACTTGAGCCATGTAGTCTATGAATTCATCTTGAATTCTATTTTCAAGTAGATAGTAGTTTACTTGGACTCCGATTGTTGAGTGTGTTTCAAACTCTACGAGTTGATCGGAGCTTCCCTACTTGACTAGGATTCTAGTTCCCAACTCCAAGGTGACCATTTCTTCAAAGTTCGTCCAAGATTATATTTATCGGTCGACTAGTGACTTGGACGGACCACATCAGTCATGGTTGAATCAAACCGGTTCGTTTTATTATGCCCGTATCATAAGCCCCCTAGTTTTTAAGTCCGAGCTTCTTGATGCTTGATCTTAGAGACTACTCCTTCTGTTGAGCACAATAGAATCTGTGATGGAACTATATGATTCGAGTAATGCCCATCAAGTCCTCTACTGATGTCAGGTGGAAAGACGTTGTGTAGAGAAAAGGCTATTCTCCGCATGTCTTTCCAAAATCCACCTATATTGACATGTGGCCACATCTTGATGGCTTGACATGATGGATTTTTGAATTTCAAAGGTCTCCAATCTCAATCATCAAGATGTTTCAAATCTGGTCCCTAAGAATGGAATCTTTTGTGAAGTTTAACCATCAATTCAGGAGGACCGTTGGATGTGGCTTCTGCCATCTACGTTGGATCTAGATCTTGATGAAGTTCTACAGTCTTCACGTGTGATCCATTGGATGATTAATTTTTTGCTTCCACCGTTGAATCTGAATCTCCAAAAACATATAAATTAAAGGTTATGTTCTTCTTCATTTCTCTTTACTTCTTATTCTTTGCGTGCAAGCTCCAGTTGCAAAAAAAGATTTCTTCCTTGCTCAACCCTTTCTGTAGCTCATTTGCGTGTTTTGCTCCAACAAGTCCCTTAACCTTCATTTGTTAATTATTTTGAGCATTTTTGTTGTTTGGTGATGATTTAAATGTGTTTTTCTTTCTTTCTTTTTCCTATTTTGTTGGATGCTTTCCTTCTTTGATTTTTCTTAAATATCCTTAGTTGTCTTAGCAAAATGGGAGTAAATCAGTGGCAAACAAACCCCCTAGATCCTCTAGGCATTCTGTATCCTCTAAATCTCCTTCTGCCAGTGATAGGCTAAGTGGTCAAGACGATGCTCTTGACCACAGTGATGATGGTTGAAACATCGAGCCTTCTTCCATGGTTTATGGTCGGGAACCTAGGATACCTGTCTCTGGGGAGTCTAGTCAGCCAAATGTGGATGAAAAATCTGTGACTGTCTGTGCTTGGTTTAAGGTTGATAAGAAGAAGTAGGTAGATAGCCTATCCCTAGAATCACTTAAAGTTGAAGGGAGGAAACCGTGCAACCCCTCACATATAGATTTCGATCCCAGCACGTCTGGTCCAAAATTCTACTTGTTAGAGATGACCGAGTTGGATTTGGATTTCTTACGAGCTCGGCATCCCATTCCCGACAACTACTCTCTTCGGGTTCCTTCCGAGCATGAACGTGCTCACAGACCTCAAGTTGGGGAGTTCGCCATTTATGTAGATGCTCTGAAGAGCAAATTCAGGCTCCCCGTCCTCCCAGTACTTGAGCGGGTTATGATTCACTTTGGTGTGTGTTCGGGAATGTTGGGGCCGAACAGTTGGTGCAACTTTATCTGTTTTGGGGGTTTTCACCAACAGCAAGAGGGTAGCATTACCCCTACCCTTAACCTTTTTTTGCATTTTTTTCATGGGTAAGAAACAAGAACAAGAGCTTTGGTTCTATATTTCGAAGCACACTTCTTCTCAGTCAGGTTGCAATGGGAACTTCGTCAGTGAGGGTACCCTTCTGACAAACACCAAAGGCTGGAGACCTCATTTTGTCTATGTTCATCCTCCTTCTACCTCTTCCTATCCGATCAATTGGACTAGGAATCCTTTGGCTGGCTCCAATCACTTTCTAGATTTGAACGAGTCCGAGCAGATGACCAGAAATTAGATCTTGCGGATCCCCTCAGAAGATCGGAATATTCTCGTAGTAAATGGATAATGTCTGGAATATCCAAGCATCCTACAGTTTTGGGGATTTTTACCTAGTGAGCGCTTTATTCTGTTTTGCTAGTCTTTGTTTATTATTTCTGGAATTTTTCTAACTCTAGGTGTTCAGTTGCAGTGTTGCTCGGTGAAGAAGAGTTTGAAGCGGCAGCAGTTCAAAGAGACTTTGAGGATGTAGAAGCTCGTCATCAGACCAAGTTGAACAAAACTCAGCTGTCACGACCTTCATCCAAGGGGCATCAAGCCCCTAGGCAAGAGAAGAGGGGGAGGAGTTCATCAAACCTTCCTCCCCATCCAAGTAGGAGAGGGGGTAGCTTGGCATGTCCAAGCAAGCCCCCCACAGTTGAGCATCCTGCTCAAGAGACGATGGTCGAGGCCCCTGGAGTTGCTCCTACCCTGAGGAGCTCCACTTCCCATTCTTCGTATGGGTCAGTTCTTCGACCTAAGTGGTCGTTGACCAATGAGTCCTCAATCTTCAATGGTCCAAATGGCTCTGGAGTCTCCAATGACTCACTGGCAAGTGTTCTTCTCCCTGCCGACCAGCGATTTCTGAGGGGCTTGGGTCGCCTTCAAGCTCATAAAATTATTGTGAGGTAATGTGTGATTTTTTGACTAACTTTTTATGGTCGAGCTCTTATTATTACTGTCTTAATGGTTGTCCTTTTTTGTTCACAAGATGGCTTGTGCCTTAGTGCAATCTTTGGGCGAGAGTATGTTTGATGCTCGAGAAGATCTCTTTTTCGTTCATCGTCTAGAGCAGAGGTTAAGGGAGCAAGAGAATGAGTTGACTTCTCTACACTCGAGCATGGAATCTTGGGTTGCTCGTGAAGCCGAGCTAATAGGAGAGGCCGCTACTCTGAAAGGGACCAATGAGGCTTTGGGGCTTGAGCAGTCCTCCCTCCAGTCTCAATTGGAGGAAACCCAAGGAGCCTTGGTAGGCAAAGAGAAAGATATTGTTGATAAGGATGGAGAAATAGCTGGTTTACAAACCAAGCTTTACGATGCAAACCACGAAATTGCTGACCTGACCGAGTTAATTGAAGAGAGGTCCCCGAGCACATTTGAAGATCTTCCCAACGAGCTTTGCCACGAAGTCATTAGAAGTGGGTTAAGACATCAAAGTGCCGACAATTCATGGCTAAGGTTGCTACACCCGGATGCCAATATGCTCAGCGTCAAATGTTTCAGAGCATCATTGGCAAATTCAGAGACTTGGATCTTGAGAAGTTTCAAAGCCTGATCGATCCAGGAATCTTCGACGACCTCAAGGTTCCTCATCCCAAATGGTGTGTTGGTCGGACAAGGTTCCCCAAGCCTCAAGGTGTAGACGTGATTGACTTTTTAGATTCCAACTGGGATCCAATTCCTGAAGTAGGCACCCGAGCACTTCGGCACCTACTCAGTCCAACAATTCTTCTAAGGAAGGTACTAGGAGTGGAAGCTCGGAGGACGAGGGTTTGAGTAGTGATGGGTCTAGTGAGTAGAAGTGATCGAGCTTTATAAATTGTCTCTCGCTTTTTGTAAATCTTTTGTTGGTTGTACCTACTTTCAGGTCGACCCCTTTCTTTTGTGAATGTTCTATAAATTTGAATATTTAAGCAATATCATATCTTTTCTTGTACTTCTTTCAAGCTCCTAATATCTAACCACTTTAATGATAATGTTCTTTTATTGACGTCTTTCTCCTGAATATGGAAGCTTTAGATGCCATCTAGATAATCTTTCTGAGCACATGATTCTGAAAACATACAGTTGGAAAAAATATCTTGATTTCTCAATAAGAAAAATGTATCCAAAGGTAAAGTTGCTCAATTAGCAAAACAAACTTTGGAATAGAATCCCAATAAAAAGATTGCATCATTGATAATACTTCCTAAGATTGCTCAAATTCCATGATCGAGGAATTTGTTGTCCTGTTTCAGAGTCACGCAAATGCTAAGCTCCCGATGCAACGTACTAAATTATGATGTAAGGTGCTTCCCAATAGCTTTCCTTGGTTGGTCAGATCCGAAGCTGATGTTTTGCTTGGAACTAGATCTCTAAGTAGGTATTGCTTCATTTTGACTCTTGCATTATAGTAGGTTGCAATACGCCTTTAATACTCCTCAAGACGATACTGAGCTTTATCTCTTGTTTCATCAAGGAAATCCATACTTGCCTTCATTCCTTTAATGTTGGCCTCTTCATCAAATTCTTCTTCTATGATGGATCCGACCTTAACTTCTATTGGTACACGAGCTTCAGCCCTATGAGCTAGTCGGAATGGTGATTCTTCAGTGGTCGTTTTGGATGTTGTTCTATAAGACCACAAAACTTTATGTAATTCTTCTACCCATCTTCCTTTTGATTGGTTCAGCCTTTTCTTTAACCCATCAAGCATGGACCTATTGGTGACTTCTACTTGACCATTACTCTAGGGATATGCTACCGAGAGGAGAGGCGGAGCTTGATCCCTTGATCCTTATAGAATTTTTTGAATTCTGAATTCTCGAACTGTTTTCCCATGGTCAGTAACAATTACTTTTGGGACTTCCATACCAAAATATGATATTGTGTGTGATGAACTTCTTCATTTGGTTGGTATTGATTGATGCAAGTGGTTTAGCCTCTACCCACTTTGTAATGTAGTCTACTGCAACCACCAAGTATTCTTTGCTTTTTGCAGCTTTAGGCAGTTTCCCTACCAAATCTATTCCCCATCTTGCAAAAGGAATGGGGGACAGAGTTGATGTTAAAGGCATTGCTAGAGTATGAGGTATGTTGGCATGAACTTGACATTTGTCACATCTCCGAACATAAATTTTTGTGTATGCTTGTATTGTAGGCCAGAAATATCCTTGCCTTAATACTTTATCTACAAGTGCTCGGGCTCCCATGTAAGCTCCACAAATGCCTTCATGTATTTCTCGTAGGACCTTAGTAGCGTCTAGCGTCCCTAAACATCATTATCTTCTGGCGTCCCTAAACATCATAATAATGGTCGTGTCATAGATTTCTTGTATAGCCGGCCATCTTTGAAAATATACCAAGCAACTCTTTGTTGAATTGTTTAGGCTTCTTTTGGATCTTCTGATAGCAAACGGTTGGATCCATCCAACCTTGCTCGGTCTGTATATGCATGTGATCGACCACGTTTATGGTCAGACTCAAAAGCTCCTCCATATAGATAATTGGTTTTGTGATATCCAAATTTTTTGTAGCTAGACGAGAGAGTGCATCTGCTTGATCATTCTCTGTTATGGGTACCTGCTTGACCAGTAAATCTTCGAAGTGTTGTTTGCATTGGTTGACCATGATGAATACTTGCTCATCCTTTTTTCTTTGGCTTCATGCACTCCATTCACTTGATTTATGATTAGTTGGGAATCACTTTTGATTTCTAGATTCTGAATCCCTAGAGCAATTGCTACTCATAGGCCATCCAATAATGCTTCATATTCTACTTCATTGTTGGAGGCTTTGAATTCGAAAAGAAGTGCATACTTTACTCGAAAACCGCCTGGACTTTGTAGTAGTAACCCTGCCCCACTTCCTTGTGCATTGTTGGATCCATCCACTGACAAAGTCCATCTTTTTATAGGTTATGGGGTGTTACTCACTTCTTGTTCTTCTTCTGAAGTTTCAAGGATGAAATTTGCCAGAACTTGAGCTTTGATGGTCGGATGAGGTCGGGAATTCAATTTGGTGCTCGCTCAACTTGACCGCCCAGGTTACTAGCCATCCTGCCAAGTCTGGTCGATGCAATATTTTCTTTAAGGGAAAATTGGTCAAGATCGCAATAGGATGTGACTGGAAATATGGTCGAAGCTTTCGTGCTGAAGTAATCAACGCCAATGCTTGTTTGTCCACCTCTAGGTATCTAGTTTCTACATCAATTAGCACATGGCTTATGTAATAAATAGGGTTCTTTTTTTACCTTCTTCTTGCACGAGCACTGCGCTCCGCGACTGATGATGTGGCCAAATATAGAAGTAATTCTTTCCCTATGGTCGGCTTGATGAGTAGGGGTGAATTAGATAATCTTTCTTTTAGCTGATCGAATGCTTTTTAACATTCTTCTTTCCATATTTCCGTCTTTTGACTGGATATATTCTTTAAAGCCCTGAAGAAGAGTAGACATCTTTCTCCTGATTGAGCAATGAACCTGTTCAAATCAGCTACCCGACCAGTTAGACTTTGTACCTCCTTAATGTTTCTTGGTGGTTTCATTTCCTGAATTGCTTTGATCTTCTCAGGATGGCCTCAATTAATTCTTCTTTGAGACACCATGAAACCTAGGATTTTCCAAATGATACTCCAAAGGCACACTTTTCTGGATTAGGCTTCATTCTATATGTTTGGAGTATATCAAATACTTTTTCCAGGTCTCGTAGATGGTCGGTCTTGCATGTGCTTTTGATGAGCATGTCATTGACGTATACCTCTATATTTCTACCACTACAAATATTTTGTTAACTGCCCTTTGATAAGTAGCTCATGCATTCTTTAGGCCGAAGGGCATTACCTTTAATAGTAACTTGTCCATGTTGTACATTAAGATTTGATTGTACCCAAAGCAAGCATCCATGAAGCTTAGCATCTGTCCAACGGTTGCATCTATAAAGAGATCTATACTTTGAAGTGGATAGCAATCTTTTGGACATGCTTTATTGAGGTCGGTATAATCCGTGCACATCCTCCATTTGTCATTCGTCTTTTTAACCATCACTACATTAGCCAGCCAAGAAGATAATCAATGGACTTCATAAACCCTGACTCTTTTAACTTTTGAACCTCTATTCGGATTGCCTCATGTTTTTCAATAGAGAAATTTCTCCTTTTTTGGACAATCGGAATCGCTTGAGGGTCAATGTTTAACCTATGCTTGCCTATTCATCTATCAATGTCAGGCATATCATCTGCCGACCAGGCAAAAACGTTTGAATTTTCCTCCAAAAAGCTGAGTTAATTTGGCTTTGAATTTTGCTTCTTGCTCAGCTCCGATCATTGTTCCCTAAGTTGGTTGTTTAGGATTTAGGAAAATTCTTTCAAGCTTCTCAATTGGTTCCTCTCTCTGCATGGTTTCTTCATCCTGATCATCCCTGATTTCAACAGACATGGTCGAACTAGTTCTTGCCCTTTTTCTTGTATATTTGACATAGCTCTGCCGACTAGATTTCTGGTCAGCACTACATTCTCCAATTCCATTATTGGTTGGGAATTTCATCTTCATGTGCAAGGATGACACTACTACTTCTAGAGCATAGAGGGTAGGTCAATCCAAGATTACATTATAAGCTGACAAATCTCGAGGAACCAGAAAGGAGGCACCGCCGGGCGCCACCAGCAGCCGAGGGCGACCGCGGCCCAGGGGACAGGAGGTCATCTTTCAAGGCTCCAAGGATAAAATGTATGTGGAGGAGCCAGTATCTGCCAAGACTCTATAGACTTCAATTCCAGCCAATATGAATATTTTTACAAGAGCATCGTCATGTGGAGTCTTTACACCTTTCATATCTTTCGAAGAAAAGGTAATTGGTTCTGATGTTGTCTTTACCCCTAGCTTCTCAAGTTCAACATTCCTTATATATCGAGCCTTCCTCTTGTCTTGCCTAGTTGACTCCTCTGTTGGGCCACCGAACACTGTATAAATTAGGCAGCGCTTTTTGTCGTCATCCCCATTCTTTGGCCAGCTTATGCTTGAGTTTTGCTGTTTTTCTCTACTGGTCGACCTCACCCTCTTCCAACCTCCTTTTGCTTGGATGGTTGACCTTCCCTGGTTTTGTCAAGGTTAACTAAATCAACCTGCTGACCTATTCTAGGGACGACCACTTGCTAGCTAATGCTGGCCCTGATCATTTCTCTTAGATCTAGAATTTACTTATGGAATTCATTGAATTGACCCATAGTCATGAACTGATCAGATTACTCTAATGGGATGTCAAGGTGAGGAATTCTTGTGATTCCTTGAGGAGCATCTCCCATGTTAATTTCTGGTTCGCCTTCGCTGGAATCATCTCCAACCACTCTTCTTGATCTAGTTTGCACGATGGCCTTTTGATCAGGTTCCCACAGACAGCACCAATTGTTGCTGCAAAATCCTTCTCATCTACTCGATCAAATGTACCTGCAAGAATGTGCTCAACCGGGTTGGTCGTGTAACGCCTCCGAAGATCAAGTTAGATGAATATTCCTTAATGCAAACCAGAATTATAGGTTGCAACAAGTAGTTAATCACCCAGAGTGATTTCTCTTCTTAATGTACCTTCTTCTCCTTTGGGCTTGTCCTTTTATAATGAAATTTACTTGAGCTATGTAGTCTATGAATTCATCTTGAACTCTATTTTCAAGTAGAGAGTTGTTTACTTGGACTCCCTTCTGCGAGTTGATCCAAGCTTCCCTACTTGACTAGGATTCTAGTTCCCAACTCCAAGGTGACCACTCCTTCAAAGTTCATCCAAGATTATATTTGTGGGTCGACCAGTGACTTGGTCGGACCACATCAGTCATGGTCGAATCAAACCAATTCGTTTTATTATGCATGTATCACCATCTAAAAGGGACTCTACCTTTGTGATCCATCACTGAAATATAGCTATTCCAGTCACTACATAGGGACCAGGCACCATTCACAAAAGAGCCTAATTGTGTCAAGGTTTCCCATTTTAGCTTCTATTTAGGGAACATAGAATGCTATATACAAAAAGTTTGTTGCCATGTCATTGATTGAGAGGTTACCAAAACATGAAAACACCAAGAAGAGTGCCCTTGCCACAAACTATTCACAGTAATTGAAGAGCCCCAAAATAGAAGAAGGCCACCAGGCAAAACAGAATGAGGGGAAAAGAGAAAACCCGAGAAGCGCCATTTTTTACCCAACAGTTGAGGTTGAACCCTGGACAACTGGACTTCATTTTAAAACAACAAGGAGGGCTTGTGTTTCATGATTGAAGCTTGAAGTTCATTCTATATCGAGGGATGGCCCAACCCTCAACAGTTAAGGCATAACTAAATCAAGTCGAACCTGATGGCTTTATCCGGCTAGCCATCTCAACCTTAGAAAGATTAGAACAGTATTCAAACACTCTAATCCTCTTCCAAACATAATCTAATGAAGATTCTGGACACCTTAGATCCATATCTTCCAAGTCCAAGTTTGTGAGCTTCCTTTTAGAGGGCAAACTTATATAAGCAAGCTACTGCTGTTGTGTTGCTTGCCCTACTTCTAGACCAAAAGATTCAGATTGGGTATTCAAAAAGCCAGAGGGAAGGTCCAGCATTGAGTATGACTGGAGAGTGTCATTGTTGAGCTCATCGGGCAAAAAGTTCATATAAGAAAACTGGATGTCTTGAATCTCGATCCCCAGTGAGGTAGTATAGGGATTGTGAGGAGCTTGATCCGCTTCCTGTTGAGAGCCCGAAGCCAATACAAGTAGAGGTATTTTGAAAATAGGCTGTTAGAACATCTAAGGTTTTCCTCAAAACCCTAATGAAACCATACAAGAACTAGAATACAATATAATATTTAGAGAGAATTGGACATACCTTACACCAGACGTATGTTGAAGAAGATTAATCCAAACATTGAATGCCAAATCTGCAAATTGACAAAGCCTTCTCCAATCTCCTTGTCTTTCCTACCATACCTCTTTTTTGTGGAGAGAGAAGACAACAAAAGAACTTGAGGGATGGAAGGGACCCCAACATAGCTATTTATAATAGTAATCCCAAACCCTTGTCCACTTCCACAATGGACCATTTTGTCCCATCTCAAACCTAATGGCAGTGCATTAGCCCAATGTGTTGAGATCCCCATCAATTATTGACCTCAGCTAATTAATACAAGCCCACATATTGGTTAGGATAAACCTAACAAGCTAGATTAATTACTCTGTTACAATAAATTGATGTGGTCATGGAATCTCAATCACAAAATTTGCCATTAATCCTTGATTTAGGTAACAAGTTTCTCCAATATCGGATAATAGTAGAATATATGTCTCATCATATGACATATTTCTTTCTATCAGTCACAATAGAAGTTTACTTACTAACTAAACTGAAATGAGATGAACAAAGAATATTCAACAATTGTGATCACATAAACAACGTTATTCCTTGTCATTCTATTGCCATACCCCTAAATATCGTCATATTCATGGGTTGCCTTGAACACTGTCACATTCAAGGCCAACACACATTTAGGCCCAAGACCATGGCCAATAGTCAATCCATCAATTATGACTAAAACCACATTTAGACAATGGTAAAATCACCATTTCCAAAACATCATAACAACGACGCACAATTAAATGCATGCATGCATCAAAATATCTATAAGAGAAATAATTTCTACATCATATACATATCATTAATATCAGTTTATTAGCTCCCACTGAGTTCTCCCACTAAACAAGAATAAATTTAATCAAGAACAAATCATAAGATCAAATAAATCGCCAAATAACAGTAATATGAGTGCATAAATATAAGAACTACTAAGGGAAATAGACTTCATCTCCTAGATTACTCTTTCTTTTCATCCTTAGCATATTTCTTCTCAAGCCAAAATTTACGTGCATTACCATCTTTTAAAATGTCCCTTTTGATCACACCAGCAATACATAATATCACCATGGTTTTTCTTTTCCTTGTTATATGGATTATACTTGTTTTTCTTGAAAGAATTTGTTTGTTCTTGTGAAACCCACTAGTAGATACCTTGTTGTCTTCAACCAGATTTATGGTCTCGATTCTTGTCCTTTTGTGGTCACTTTCTTCTTGAGCACATATGAAAATGAGGTCTTTCATGGTCTTTTCCTTTGTTTGCGATTTGATAGCAAGATGAACTATAAATTCATCATCGATCGTTGTCCCAAGATCCTTTAATTTACTTTGCTATAGAAGACATCTCTAGAAGATATTCTGTAACATTTCACGTACCATCAAATGTAGATGAAGTCAGCTTGGACATTAGTTGTGAAACCTAGCGCTAACCTTGACCCGGAAACCTTGTTGTTTGTAGGTCCAATGACTCGGAGTAAAGGAAGAAGTCAACTGTGGGCCATCTCAGTGGAAGATATGAAGTTTGACTCTGAACCCATGGATGTTGATGTTGGTATTCCAATTATGGAAACTTGCTCTGAACTATAAAGGAAATTGCACCTGACTGAAGATGAGATTAGTTGAAAGACTTGGAGTATTATCTGACTTGGTTCGGAGGCATTTCTACACCCTAGTTATGTCACTTGATGTGTGTGTAAAAGCCCTTTAGGTTTGGTGTTCATTTGATCCTCCAATTCCTTGTTTGGACTTTGCTGATCTGATTGGTCGATTGATTGGTCGACTGGGCCAGTCGACCAAGCAGTTGACCAATTGTGTGTTAAATCCAAGAAAATCCAATTTTAGGGTTTTTCACTCTCTATTTAAACACACTTTGTGTTTCTTAGTGTCCTCTGCCTCCAAAACACTCAGAGAACGTGGGAAGACTCGTTTGAAACTCTCTTCGGTGATTTTGAAGAATTCTTTGCTAGATCTGAAGTCTCTCAATTTAGATCTCCCAATACAAGGTTAGTAATCTCTTCGGTGTTGTGAATTATCCTTCTTCAATCTTGTTCTTGTTTGAGATTGGGAAGAAGATGATGCATTCTTGCAACCATCTCTTTTCTGATCTAATTCTTTTCTTTAGGATCTATGATCATCATAGTGATCTCAACCCTAACCCTGAAAATTCTTCTTGAAACCCTAATTCTTCTTATGGATCTAATTTCTTAGCCGACTAAATCTAATTTTCATGACATACTTGTATTTGATTCTGATTACCTTTTTCTTGGATGAGATCTAAATCATCCCTAGTCTTTTCCGTGATTTCATAGTATATTTTCATTGAAGTCTAGGGTTTTCACCCAATTGGGGAAACCATGATTTCAAATTGGAAGGTAGTGTTTTTAATCATTATTAATGCCTAATCTTTGCTCCCTTAGCGTTAGAATAATATCCTAAAGTTTTCCTCCAAGTTTCGTGAAGTTCGAACCCTGTAGATTGAGTTTCAGATCAAATTTCCGTATTTGCTTCGTACTGACTCTGTTGTTCGACTGATTGGTCGATTGGGTCAGTACACCAATCAATCGACCAATGAAGTCAGAAGCTCTGTTTTTCGCTCTGTTTGATTCGTTTGCTCTCCAATCTTTTAGGCTTCTTTCCTAATGTTGTATCTATGATTGTTAGGGGTTTAATTGCTAAGTTTGGAACCTCTCTCTTTGATCTTTGGATTATCTTCGGCGATAATTAAGGTAAGGACAGTTATTTCATAATAACATAGATCGCCTTTACTTTGGTTTCTAATTTAAGAAATTCTGGGTTTAACTACTGTTATTGTATTTTATACTTATGATGTACTACTGTAAGTACAATAGCACTTCACTTATGTCTTTTTTTTCATTATTCAAGCTTATATGAAATGGTTATTACTGCATATTGTTTAATGATTGGATTAGGCTTTTACATTCTCTTTTGTATGATGAGGTGTTGAATTTGTATGTCATGACCGATCTGAGAATGTGATTGATTAAGTATGGTTTGGGATTGAGAGGTGTCCTTTTGACACTTTTGTCCTTGGACATCAACGGAAATAGTATGGGATGTTTCGGGGTTGCCCATTGACACCTTCCTGAACCATTGGTTGTCATACCTAGGGCTGTCTAGCAGTGTTTGGCTAGGATGTCCCCGTTATATTAGACCCTAGTCGAAAGGGTATTGAGACCGAACGACCCGTGGTAGCAATGGGGATTCATGGGCGCTCAAGACCGGTAACCAACCCGTGAGAGGACAAGAATCACGTTGTGAGGGCCATTTATTGGGAGGGTTGCAAATGGATAGACTTGGGCTCATGGGCACTCAAGACCGGTAACCAACCCGTGAGGGGACATGAGAGCTTCTTGTTTACCATTTGTGGATAACCAATAGGGTTGATGAGTCCGTAGTCAGGGACTATGAGGACTCTAGTGTGAAGGATACTGGAAAGGATCACCAGGGGCGAGGAATGGACGTATTTGGAACTGAGTTGATATGACTAAGTAGATGACTTGCATTTGGCTAGGCTTAACCTTGACATGCGCCAATACTTAGACCAATGGTAATGTAAGAGAGCGGTGACCTAACCCCCAGCCATGGAATGTCCCGAGGGATGCCGGACCCATTACCAACCGATGATGAGTGATTTGAGACCTTCCCAAAGAAGTATGGTGCTATGACTTAAAACATGTCTACCAATAAAGACCAGCATACATAGAGTTTAGATGCATACATACAATCTGTTTCATATTGCATTGCATCTTGTTATGTTCTGCTGCATGTTATTTATGTTGTTATGAGTTAACTTGCCTTGCTGAGTTCATTCGAACTCACTCCTTTTTGTGCAATCTTTTGTTAGATTATTCTACAGGTATTGACTACTATGAAGGACAATACAATGAAGCACAAGCCAATGAAGCGTACTACATGCAAGGTGCTAGCAACAATGAAGATCACATTGATGATCCCTCGAGCGATCAAGTTGCGTACTACGATTAGACATAAGGTAGAATGGGAACATCTGTGTTGGATTGATGAAGTCCACTATTTTGAAGATGTTATCTATAGAATAGAAAACTCGTAGTTCAGTTTGACTTTCTTTCCTTACTTTCCTTTAGAAACAGTTGTAATTCTTTTTAGACTTACGTGCTACATTCCGTTGTAACTGGAGAGTGAGATTCCGCCTCACTCTACTTCTTTTTAATGTGATTACATCTGGTATCATTTCCTACACTCGATTATACCTGATATTCATTTTTTGATTTGGATCTTTTGTTTATAATATTAAAACGTTGATTATTTTATGTTCATGATTATGTTATTGCATATGTGGGAGGATGATTTCCTTGATACTTGATCTTCGGGCTGTGGATCACACACTCGGGTATGCCAGTTAGGGTACCGGCTTGGGGGATGTGACAACATCAACATGGGATCATATGTAATTTTGCAAATACCATGGGATAACAATAACTTTCTAAAATTCCTTTCACCTTTGGGTGATAAGAAACTCCTAAATTATGCTTCCCAAAATATCTTAATGTATTAACCCACCTTTAAGAATTAAATGCAATAATAATCCTCAAAAATCTCATTACCTTTGAGTTAATAAATTTCTTAGATTATTATTCATTCCCACTTGAGTGCATGTATCATTATTACTTAAATGACATCACCTTTGGGCAATGTCATCACCAAACTTTAAATACTATGGCAGACAATAAGAAGGTGGGGTGATGTCACTTTGGTGGATTATATTCTTCCTCTTATTATCTCCATCCAAAATTTGTAGTCGAAGTACTAAAATACGGACAATATATTAGTATCCAGCACACCATTTAAAGGTTTAATATACAATCATAACAACTAAATCTTTTTTTTTTTTTTTTTGAGAAATTGTTTTTGGCACAAAACCCAGATGAAATTTCCGTCTGGTCCAATTTGACTAGATGAGATGGGATTTTATGTGATCAGACGGACATCCGTCTCTTATGAAATGGCACTCTGTCTGAATGAAAAAGAAATTCATTTTCTGCAGAAACCAAACCCAAAAATGCCCATAAGGACAAGGTTCATGATCTAATCATCCCATATAAAAATTCCACGAAAAATCTAAGTAACATAAAAAATAATAATAATAAATAATAAAAACTTTCATTGTAACAATTCACGCAAATTATTATGATCCTCCCATTTGGATCCCAATAAAAAAACCAAATCAACAGAATCTAGTTCCATAATGATTTAGGTTTGAGTTAAACCCTGGATCCTCCCATTGGATCAAATCCAAAATCAAATCAACAGAATCTAGTTCCATAATGATTTAGGATTTCAATTAAACTCTAGATCATTCCATTGGATCCAATCCAAAATCATATCTTAACCCATCAAATCAGTCGTTGGAACATAATCCCAAACGTTATTGATAATAATTAAGACAAAACAATGATTCTAATTCTATATGGTCTAACTCTAATACCAATTGTTAGAACATCTAGGGTAACCCTAATGAAACCATACAAGAAATAGAATAAGATATAATATTTAGAGAGAATTGGACATACCTTACACCAGACGTATGTTGAAGAAGATTAATCCAAACCTTGAATGCCAAATCTGCAGAATGATGAAGCCTTCTCCAATCTCCTCATCTTTCCTATCGTACCTCTTTCTTGTTGAGAGAGAAGAGAACAAAAGAAGTTGAGGGATTGGAGGGACCCCATCATAGCTATTTGTAATAGCAATCCCAAACCCTAATCCACTTCCACAATGAACCATTTTGGCCCATCTCAAACCTAATGGCAGTGCATTGGCCCGATGTGTTGAGACCCCATCAATTATTAACCCCAGTAATTAATCCAAGCCCACATATTGCTTAGTATAAACCTAACATGGGCATCTTTAAGATCCCTGAGAATGTTCAACTAGAACATATTAGTGAGGAGAAAAAAGCTTCTGATAATCTCAAGGTCCCTATGCTAAGAATATGAGGAAAAGGTTGCAATATTCTCAGGAGAGAGACAACTTATATAATTAAGCAACATCATGAAGAGTCCCATGCCTTTGAATTGAAGTAGTCAATTTGGGTAAATAGCTAGGATCTGCACCTTCCCTGTACACAAGTGAGGTGATGTACTCCATGAAAAGGAAGCTGTCTCTTAAAGGACAATCCATACCTCTATGATAAATACGAGAACAATAAGGACATACTAATGCAGGTCTGTATTCATAAGCAAACTGCACTGGAATGATTTGATTAGGGCTGTATTTCAAGGTTCACAATTGTAGGGAGGTCTTGATGAAGGTCAAGAACTATTCTAGCGGCAGGAGTGTAAGTCGTTGCGGCCAGAAGGGCACCTCAAGGTTTACAGTTACAACTAAGAGGACTATTTTCTAAGATTTACATCTCTTCATTATTGGACTAAAATACCACTTGTCCAATAGATATGTCTTCTAAAATAAAAATATAAAAAAATAAAAAACCCACAACCAACCCGGTATGAAAGATATGCAAACCCTGCAAATGGGCTAAAACACCCTTTCATTTCTAATAGAAAGTATTCTCTCAAGAGTTATAATTCTTCAAAAGCAAATTTAGTGTTAGTAAAACTTCCTTCACTTGAAAAGAACAAGTCAAGAGGAAATCCAATTCTTTGGATTGGATATGTTGCAGCATTTTTGAGAGTATTATCTCTCTGTTTGAACAGTTTGAATATGTAAGGTGTTAATTATGTAGTTAGATCAGTAAATGTATTAGCTGATGTTTTAGCCAAAGGTTCTACGTCTCTTGGTATTTCAAAGGTCTGGTGGCTCTCTCCACCTAAATGTGTTGTGAATGCTGGTAATTTGGACCTAGGGAGAGTTTCTTGGGAGTGGTTACTATAAAGCTTTGTTTGATCAAAAAAAGAAAAGAAGAACAAGTCGATCGCCAATGCCAGATCAAAACCCATGTGCAAATGCACCAGACTTTTTACAATTCCCCCAATGAGAAGGGGCCTCTTCTTGGAGGAGCCTCCCAACGAGTGCCAAATGAGTGATAGGATTCAATTGTGTGAATATTTTAATCCAATCGTTAGGGTAAATCCAATGAGTGCCTTCGCATTAAAATATTTATACATGGTAGAATCCTATCACTCATTGGGCACTCATTGTAAAATTTCTGCAAGGAAAGGAGCCAAATCCAATGAGAAGACTACAATTTTTACAAAAACAATGAGAATTTGTCACTAATCAAAGGGTTTAAGCCTCAAGTTTCTTCTAAACTTCTAGTTGCAAGAATTATAAGATACCTTCCATCTAGGCAGATTGAATCAGTTGCTACCACCAAAGCATCCAATGTTATTTGACCAGTATTTCTATGTTTTTGTATCGTTCTTTTAAAGATGGCTCACAATGGTAAAACAGATGACAGAATCAGAGTATGGCAGCACACTCTCGGTTCAACTAATTAAATACAGAAGAGATTTCCATTTCCACACTTGTTCTAAAATGCCCAAAAACATCAATTTTCTTCCCAAGTGATGTCTTTCACATGCCCACGGTTTTCTTCGAAGTATTAATGTTGGGGGAAGCTTTCTTCAGGTTTAGGTAGAAGGATGCTTAAACCATTACAACTTGAGTATCAAGCTTGGAATACGCAGACTGTTGCTTTTAGCTAGTATTTATAGAATAACACTAGGTTCTACAGTTAATTGGACTCTCCCACAACACAAAGGCCCATTAAATCATTGGATTGTAACTAATCCGACGACTTATATTGGAACATAAGTTGGGTATAATTTGAATACCTCAAACATAAGTTGGGTATGACTCGAATACCTCAACAATCTCTTCCTATGTTCTACATATGGTTCCAGCATTAGTCATAGAAATGTAATATTCAAACTCAATACATAATCCCTCATGACTTTCTAGAATAATATTTAATTAAATTCAAATGGGTACTTTAACAAAAATCATGAGTTTCAGAATAAATCTAAACCCAAAATAAAAAATAAAAGCTCTTTATAAATGAGCTATTTAATTTGTACAAAGAAATTTAATAGTTCCTTGTAGCCTCAAATGATTTCACTCATCAAGTAAATATCTTCATCGAGCTCCAAATTAAGATGCTCTCCTCCATTTTTGTCATCCGCTGAAAATTATCAGTGAATTTGATAAGATTATAAATCCAAACATGTAAATATATACGAGCATCTAGTTCTACCAAAAGAACTTAGTACAATCCACATTTATAGCTGAAATCAAATGCATTCTCATCAAGTTTCTACACAAGGACAAGATCTAAATAATTTCTTTTACAAAGAATCATTTTATATTTCTATTTGGAATGTTAATGTTAACATGTCCACTACAATTATTTGTTGTATCATCAAATTTGAAATGACACACCCTTCCACGTAAGACATTATCAAATGTGGAATGATATAAAGATAATTGTAACATCATTGAAACAAATTAACAATTTCCATATTCCTTGTTTGGAATAATAAAGTAATCAAACTTTATACAAAAGTCACTACATCATCAATGTAGAATGACTTTGCACACCTCTATGTTTCACAATCCTACAAAATTATCTTAAATATATAAATTATCATGATGCAAAAGATGGCTAGGTGAAATTTGGACAATTTAAAATAACATAGAGTTGGATTAAGACCTACCTATATGGTCTTTAACCCCATCTCTGTCATCTACCATGTTTCTCTTTAATCTTACATCAATCAAAACGATCACTCCTTACTCAATAAGATATTCAGCACAGTCTGCCTTAGCCTAATTTGTCTCTCTTACTATTAAAGAGTGAGTTATTGGCTATCATTGTTGTTGCTTGATTATCATAGAACAAACTCTAAGAGGTTATCTTCAAGTTAACCAATGGAATATCAAGAATCAAATCTTGTATCCACTCTACTTCATCTTCTGCTAAAGCTAGAGCATATATATTCTAATTTCATGGAGCTCAAAGCAATGCAAGTCTATCTCTTAAATTTTAAACAACAGCTACTCCACTTAATATAAAAATATAACCACTAGTGGATTTGTTGTTTTCTATATCTGCGCACCAAGATGCATCATAATATCCTTCCAAAATTGGAGGATGTCCAGCATAGCAAAGGGTGTTGTTTGTAGTACCCTTAAAATATCTCATTAGTATTTTGAGGGTAGTCCAATGTTCTTTACTATGATTACTAGTAAAACGACTCAGCATGCCTATTGTATAGATATGTTTGGCCTAGTGCAATTCATTGCGTACGTGTGACTACCAATCAATTTAGAATAATCTTGATTGATTCACAACTTTACTAGATTTTGGTTATAACCATATGGTGTCTCTACTAGTTTGCATCCACTGTATCCCCATCTTGAAAGTAATTTTTCAATATAGCTAGATTGGATAAGGACAATTCTTTGCCCATTAAAACTTATTTCATGCCAAGAATGATGTCTATAGCACCAAGATTCGTTATGTCAAATTCTTTAGCTAAGGTTTCTTTAATGTCACTCACTATAAAAAGATTAAAATTACTAATCAGTATGTCGTCTAGATATAAGCAAATAATTATGATCTTATTCGATACAGAATTATAGTAAATGCACTCATAGAGTTACAAGTTTGAAACCCAGAGCTCTTTACTATTTTGTCAAAATTTTAATGCCATAATTTAGGTGCTTATTTAAGACCATATAAAGATTTATTTAATTTACAAACTTTATATTTGAAAACTTTCATGACATACCCTTCAGATTTTTCCATGTAGATTTCTTCAATTAGGTCTCCATTAAAGAAGGTTGTTTTTACATCCATTTGATGCACAATATAGTGTTCAATAGATGTCAAAGCAAGAAGAATTTTAATTGTAATAGAGGACAGACCGATGAGTAGATATCAAAATTGTAATAACCGCCCATAACCCTAACCCAAGATCCATATCGCAAGTCTGAATACCCGAAGCTCTAGCCGAAAGAAGTTGTGGGCTATTTGGATTAAGGCTCATGTTTTTGCTCAGGAGCCCATGGATCTGGATATTGTTGGTGAAGAACTTGCCTTGATGGGAGCCGGAAGAAATACCCGCCAGAGCCCGAACGAACTAGATGGGTGGATTTCCAATGCAAGGAAGGTCAAGTTAGAAGATGTCCGCAAGCAAGGTAAGAGCCCTTCACATTTTGTTAAGATTAAAGCAATGTTAGGGATCAACCGGGTAAGCAAAGCACCCAAGTACTTAAAAATATTAGGGGATGGTTGATTGACCTAACCAACCGCCTCAAGCGACCGGCTTGTTAGGCTTCGGGAATAAAACCTTAATTTGCCCCTAGCACCCTATTTAAAGTCATCCAAGGCCTAATTACATATTAATTTATTCGTGGAGGTTGTTGGGGAGTGAGCAAAGGCATAGCACACGTGGTTGGTGGAGAAGAAACCTATATTCACGGAGAAATCTCGGATTTTACTTTGACTTTCAGATCCAATTGAGGTTAGTTGATCACTCTCTTATTCTATTCAAATTTTATATTGTTAAAGAGTAGTCTTTCTTCCTTTAAACTTCTGTAGTAACGAATTTTAGTAGTTTAAACCTTTTCCATTGATGATCTCGATTGGATCATGCCAAAATATGGATTTTTATATCCGAATCAAGGGCTAATCTTGTTAAGGAAGATGATGTGGATTTAGAATATTCTTCTTTTGCAATCTGTAGTCTAGTGACTTCTCTGAAGTTCTAAGAATGAAGTTCGGACTTGAAGCAATCCAAAATCAGATTGATGATGGGTGATCAAGTTTGAATTTCAGACTTGGAATTTTGCCCAAGAGAGGGGCGGTTGATTGACCCAACCAACCGCCTTAGCCGACCGGTTTGGTCATAGTGGTTGTGTTGATGCTGATTTTGCTCAGTTTGACTCTCAGACCCTAATGTAACTTTATAATCTTAACCTAGGGGTATTCTAGAACTTGTTAGTGTGTTTACTTGGTGAGATCTAGCACGATTACGAATACTTTTCTGCTGAAACAGGTAAGGTTACAATCACATGTATATCTGAACTAATGCTATAATGAACTGCTTGCTTTGCTATACTTGTCATTAGTTTTGTATCTTGTTGTATTTACTATTATACATGTTTATATGACAATGATGTGTCATGAGTGATGATAAATGTCTTTTAATACTTTGCATGGTGTGGAATGGTGTGCTTGATGCAATCATGATTAGGGAATACCTAGTTGGGTGCTCCTAGTTTGGGATATTAGGGGTTGTGGTATTGGACACTATCCTTTGATGCCCCTAGCACCTTCATGGTTGTTGTTCTACATGACTAGGAAGTCTAGATTGCATGGTTAGGAACTCATATACACTGTCACCATTTTGGCAAGGGTATTGAAGTTGAGTGACCTGTGGTGACAATGGCATGACTCTCTATCATCCAACAATGGTAGCTAGTCTGTGAGGAGACTTAGTGGTCCACTATCTATCATACAAAAGAAGGGTTGGGCTCATAGGGGTCCAAAAGACAGCTTGGGTGTCGTGGGGAGACATGAGAACATCCGCTCCCAACAATATGTGGATGATCAAGGGGTAAGGAATGGGATCCAATAGAGGTAATCAATCCATGAGGGTCTACATTCCTAGCAAGATAAGGATACCAGACCAACAATGCACTAGGTATAAGGGAAGGTATCTAGACCACATGTAGTGTGTTATCATAGGACTTTGCATTGGGTTTAGAATCCTCAACATGCACCAATGCTTGGACCAATGGTTGTGGTGAGAGGATGTGGACTTATACCCCAACCATGGTTGATGATGAGGACAATACCCCTTGCTTAGGATACCAACAAAGGTAGCCAGTCCGTGAGGGTCAAAGTGACGAGACCTACTAATAGGAGGGTTGGTGTTACATCTTAAAGCATGTCTGCCTAAATAGAGACTCACATAGTTAGATTACTAAATGCATTTCATAACTCTGTATTTTATTATTTCATTTGTTATTCACTATGTGATTGAGGTGTATATATGAAATTGTTGCCTTACTGAGTTTGTTAGAACTCATCCTTGTGGATTATCTTGTTTCTTCAGATGACTTTATAAGAAACAAGATAAATTCCTCATGCGTGGGAGAACACCTTTGAAGAGATATTGAAGGCAACGATGGGAGTTGATTCTACACAACACGAAGATTCTTGCAGGTGCATGGAATTGCTCTTAATGCACCTATTGATAGGAAGAGATCCTAGGTCGTCCGTCATTTGGATAGGTCTATGAAGGAAGGACTTATGACTTTGTGGATTGTGAAATACAAGATAGAATACGCTAAGAAGATGCAGGAATATAATAAAACATGATGAGACATTTCTTTGAATAATTTTGCTTACGTTGTCATAACCTTATTACATATCTTGTTACCTACCTTAGGATACGCTCTTTTGAAACAATTTTTAAAAGTCTTTCAATTTGGTTTGGATTTATGGATTCACTTATTTCCTTAATTAATTATTGAATTGTTCTTGTTCATGAATTATGGCATTTTTTGTATTATTTATTTCTGATGATGTAAATGTGGATCTTGTGGCTATGGATCACTCTCACGAGTCGGGCAAGTCCAATACTGACGGTTGGGGTGTGACAAAAATAATTCACTCCATTGACTTTAGTATAGCCCTTAGCTACCATGCATGTTTTATACCAAGCAAAAATTCCATCAAGATTTAGTTTCTTCTTCAAAACTCATTATAGCCATACATTTAGCACCTTTAAGTAAATCAACTAAAGTCCATGTGTTGTTTTGTAGTAATGTGTGCATTTCATCATCAGTTGCCTCTGTCTATAGCAAATAGTCCTTAGATCTCATTGCTTCCTCATAAATAGATGGATCATTCTTTAAATAGTAGGTCACATAGTTCTCACCAATAAATTTTGGGCACTCTATCTCTTTTGAAAATACACCTAAGTTCTGATTCAAGAATCACATTGGGATTAGTGTCAAAAGCAATTGTTTTAGATTTCATAAATAATTTTGTAACAAATCCTGTTGGACTAGGTAAGGTCATGCCTTGATCTGAATAAAGTAATCTTCAAAGAACAGTGCATCCCTATATTCTATCATCACATTGGTTGATAGATCCAAGATCCGGCCTACAACATTGTCTTCTGCACATCCAATGCATATACAAATATTGGTTCTATGTTCCACCTTAGATCTTCTAGGGTCTTGTAACCTTACATAAGCAATACAATCCCAAGTCTTTAGGAGTCAACTCTACAAGGATATTTATACCACAATTCATACGAGGTTTCAGTAAATTTTGAGTGGGGTAACCTACTCAAAATGTGATTAGCAATTCATGTTGATTCTCCCCAATAATAGGCAGGCATGTCAGCAATCAGCAACATGAAGTTTGACATTTTTGTTAACATCGTATTCTTATGTTCAACTATATGCCATTTGATTGGGGTGAATAAGGCACAACAGTTTCAAAAATCATACCCTCAAAGGCACAAAAGGTTATAAACTCTGTAAAAAAATTCACCTCCTCTATCACTTTTATGTCTTTTAATTTTTAAGTTTAACTAATTTTCAACTACTCTTAAAAATTTTGAATTTTTTCAAATTCTTCACTTTTTTATTTTAACAGATAAATATAACAACATCTAGAAAAATCATCTATAAATGTAAATAAATACTTCCGTCCTTCTCAAGTGGTGAAATTCTTAAAATCACAAAGATCATGATATATTATTTCCAAAAGTTGTATGTTCCTAGAAACCTAACAAAAATGTTTTCTAGTTTTTTTTTTTTTTTTGGATGCACACTTCACATCTATTAAAGTGTATAGAAGTATCTAATGGTATGTTATGAGTTTTAAAAAACTGGACCATCTTTCTATAGTTCACATGTCCCAATCTACAATACGATATCTTGGGATCAATTAAACTTGAATTAATATGGTTTATTGTTTCATTTTCTAAACTTAGTCTATAAACACTATTAATTAGACAACCATAACCAAAGTAGTGAAAATTAACAGATAAAATTACACTGTCACTATAAAAAGAAATATACATGCTAGATTGCATAAAAGGCTAAGTGAAATTAAATTCTTTTCTAAATTAGAAACTACTTTAACATATTTTAAAATTAGAACTTTACTTGAAGATAAAATCAAATTTGTAGTTCCTCTCTAGGTCACCAAGGTTGATGCTCAATTTGCAACTAAACCTCAACTTTGTCAATCAACAAGTTCTTGTTGTAACAAACATGATATATAACTCTTGACTCCAACCACCAATCTGAAGAAGTATTGGTCTTGACCTTCTTTGTGCCCACCATAGCTACAAAATGTTTAGGCTCAGTCTTACCAATCATCATATTAACTTTTTCTTTTTCAGTGTGTCAATCACTCTTTTTTGGTAGTCTACGACCAACTACAAAGTGTCCCCATTTCCCATAGTTGTGGCATTTGCCCTTATTTTTCTTTAAGATAGTCTTTTTGGCCTCCAACTTGTTGGGTTTACTTTTGTGTGATTTGGTTTTCTTAGAATTATACTTGGAATGATGACCATATTTGTAGCTGATTTTTGTCTATTCACCATCTCTAAGTTGTTTCTAATCTATTCTCATATTCTATTCACACAAATCGTTTGAGATCATCCAGGACCCCGTACCTTTTTCCTATACATCTCAATCCTAAAAGAATGTCAGATTGATGGTAACTTACAAATAATTACCCCCAATAAGAAACTGATCACAGACATGTATTTTTTTCTCTAACTACTTTGGATCCAAAGTTTTCTAGGTCTGTAACTTGAAGGAGTATTTCTCTGTCTTCAACAAATTTGAAGTCTATGAATTTGTCCACTAATTGAGTTTTGGACAATTATTCCTCCTTCCTATATTAAGCATTTAGGTTGTCCTACATTTCTCTAGGACTTTTACAATTGCCATAGATTTTTGCAAGTCTATCCGACATGACATTCGTAATCCCTACAGAAATCATCATCGCTTATCCATCATATTTCATCAACATTCTCAATAGTATCTTCAAAGGAGTTCTGTACCGTAAAAAACACATTAAAAAGACTTAAATCCAAATTGTGTCTTTCTTTTTCAGGCATTAAACTCAGACCCAATAAATGTTTGCAGTTTGACCATATCAATTGGAACAATATCCATTATACTCCTAAAGAGAATAACACAATTAATCAAGGAGTATTCTATAATATTTTAATCCAATATTCTATCAGATAAATAATAGAAATGTTATTTTTATTTTCTCTCATTTCAAAATTAAACAAGAAAAAGTAAATTGTAAGGGTTTTTTCTCTCTCGTCATTTTTCATATACGGTAAGATCATATATTAAAATACAAAAAGAATAAACCGAATTCACTCTAATCAATTCAATATAATAATTTTACTGTAATCGGTTTAGTGTAGTCATAGAATTGTCAAAAGGTGATCATGAAAATTTTTCTTTATATTTTCAATTTGTCAAATCATTGCAAGATTGCGAAAAGGGAAACAAAGTAATCATGATGCTTTCAAAAACAAATTAACCAAAAAGGCACCATCAAAAGCAATCATATTTTCTTTCATTGAAAACAACGTCAAATCAAAAGATATGCAGCATCCATTGGATTAATTTATCCACCTTTTGATTTATTTCTTTTGAATCACAAGAAGGAAACAAAAATTGATTGATGATTTAACCTAACTATCATTCTACAAAACGAAACAGACAAAATTATCAAATAAGAGAGTGGGAGCAACTCACCCATACCGAAGGATTACTCACTAATCAATTAAAATCACCGACAGCTTGTTGCAAGCAGCATTAGATCACTTTTCAACCGATTAACTCAAGGAATGGTGAACAATATAACTGATGCTTTAAGATTGTTAATGTTCAAGTTTAAGCAGAAGGTTGTTTAAAGCATTACACCATAAGTAACTAGTTTGGAATACCCAGACCGTTGCTTCTAGCTAGTATTTATAGAACAACACTAGGTTCTATGGTTAATTGAACTCTCCCACAAAATCCCATTACACCCTTGGATCGTAACTAATCCAATGGGCTATATTAGAACATAAGTTGGGAATAACTTGAACACCTCAACCATAAGTTGGTTATGACTCAAATACCTTAACAAATAGGAGAAGGGGTTGAAGTTTGGAATTCTGGAATAGTCCTTTTAATTTGAGGGCGCTGAAGATTTTTTGAAGTCAATGATGAGGGCAATTCTGATAAGCTTGCAGGATGGAAGATTCATGGTTTTCGTAGAAATACTAGGTGGCAGATGTTTTGTAATTGCCTTGTTTTTATGTTGTTACTTTTCATTTTTCTCTATCCTTTTCTTTGGTGATGATTTTTCCTTTTTTTTGGGTGAAATAAAAAAAAAACAATAAACTAAAACAAAATGCATCATATAATGGATTCCTATACAAGAAGAGGTAATTAGGAAGGAAACTAGTAGATTAATTACTTTAATTGATTAAAAGGGGGGAGAGGGGATGGGGAAGGATAAGTTGACCATTTTGAAATATTAAGGGAGAAGGAGAGATAATACTTCATTTTTTGGGAGAAACTAGAGGTGAGACTTTCATGAGGGAAGTAAAATTAAATAGAGAATAAAGCATGGGGAGTTAGAAATTTTTCCAAAGAAAAAACATAAATAAAAAAGTTAAGAGGAGTTCCCATTAATAGCCAAATCAATTTCTCAAAAAGAATCACCAATCTGGATACTCTATACGAATACAAAGATTCAACTCAAACAACAGTTTCTTCAGTAAATCTATTAGTAATGAGATTTAGAATTTCATCCCAAAAAAAGAAGAGATTTAGAATAGATAAATCTCTTCTGAGTCTCTATACTTATATAATACTTCAATGAATGATGAAAGTGTATTCAAGATAAAGTTATTGTCACATCCACCCAGCCGGTACCCTACTTGGCATACCCAAGTGTGTGATCCACAGCCCCAAAGATCCAGTATTCGAGGAAACCATCCATGAAAGTGTATTCAAGATGAAGTTATTGTCACATCCACCCAGCCGGTACCCTACTTGGCATACCCGAGTGTGTGATCCACAGCCCCGAAGATCAAGTATTCGAGAAAACCATTCTTCCACATTTACAATAACATAATCATAAACAAGACATAATGATCAAGATAAGAAGAAGAGAATCACAATATAATCAGAGTGCGGAAATAATGATACCAATATAATAATCAATGTTGAATAATCACATGAAGAGTGTGCGGAAAATCACTCCACGTAACACAACGGAATATAGCTTGAAACTAAAAGAAAAGATTACAACCGATTCCTGAAAGAAAGGAAAGAAAATAAGTAATCAAATTAAACTAAGGTCTCTTCTAACTTATAAATACAACTTCTAAAAGTATAAGTCTCATACTCCAAATAGCGAGTAAATAGCACATGAATGCGACTAATCCTGACGCGATACATCTTCACCCATGAGTTCTTCACTTTCGTAGTCACCGTAGCCACCAGCTTGGGAGTAGTATGCGTCATCGGCTTGAGGTTCATAGTACTGACCTACATACTCTTCAGTACCTGCAGGATAGTCTCCAAAGATATTTGCAAAAATGAGTGAGTTCAAAAGAACTCAGCAAGGCAAGTTATTCTATAGCAACACAAATAACATGATAGTAGAACATTTTTTTCGCTAAAATGATCATGATAGTAGAACATAGCATATGCAATATGATATGAAACAAACAATGCATGTATGAATCTAACTCTATGTATGCGCTGGTCTCTATTGGCAAACATGCTTTAAGTCATAGCACCATACTTCATTAGGTAGGTCTCAAATCACTCTCCTTCAACCATCTCGGTATTTTGGGTTCTTCGGTAGTAATTGGGTCCTGCATCCCTCTCGGACATTCTTTGGCTGGAGTTTAGGTCACCGCTCTCTCACATCACCATTGGTCTAAGTATTAGCGCATGTCAAGGTAAACCCTAGCCAAATGCAAGTCATCTACTTGGTTATATCAAGTCAGAATCAGATACTTCCATTCCTCCCCTCTCGGGATCCTTTCCGGTATCCTTCTCACTGGAGTCAACGTATCCTATGGCTACAACCAACTCGGACTATGGACTCATCAACCCTATTGGCCATCCACAAATAATAAACGGGAAGCTCTCATGTCCTCTCATAGATTGCACACCGATCTTGAGTGCCCATGAGCTCAAGTATACTACTTGCGACCCTACCAATGAATGGCCCCCACAATGTGATCCATGTCCTCTCATGGGTTGGTTAATTACTGGTCTTGAGTGCCCACAAACCCACATTGCTACCACGGGTTACTCGGTCTCAATACCCTTCCGAATCGAGTTTGATATAATAGGGACATCCTAGCCAATCACCGCTAGACAAGCCCTATGTATGGCAAACAATAATCCGAGAAAGAGTCAAAGGGCACCATCGAAAGTGTCACATACCACTTCCACTGATGTCCAAGGACATAAATGTCAAAAGGACATTCCCCAATCCCAAATCATACCTAATCAATTACATTCCCAATTCAATCATTACAAACACAATTAATATTACAACATATAGAAAGATAAACATCTAAACACGATCAATTGAATATGTAAATTACAAAAATAATGTCCATACATGATCAAAGTAATAAGAAGAATATATGAACAAGGTCCTACTGTACTTGAAGTACTTACAACAGTAATATCATATAAAGAAAATATAAGAACAACAAAGAATCTATGAAATTCCCAAATTAGAAACTAAGATTCACGCAGTCTATGTTAATATGGAAAGAACTATCCTTACCTTGATTAGATTTGAAGAAAATTCGGAGGAACAAGAGATCAAGTCCAAAGTTAGCAAATAAACTCTAAACAAGCATAGATACAACATTAGGAAAAAAACCCTAGAAGATTGGACGTCAACTGGATCAAATCGGAAGAAGAAAACCAAAGCTATCTTGCCTAGCAGCTTGGTCCAGTCAACCAGGTGAACAATGTTCGTAGCAAAATTGAGAATTTTGATCCGAAACTCATCTTCCGGGATTCAAAACACTCCGAAATTTCAAAGGTACCTTAGGAATAGTAATCTAAGACTATCTAGCATAGATTAGACACCATCAATGATAAAAGAAAAAAAAAACAATACTTAGTAATTTGATTAAAGACATAGCTTTCAATGAAAACAAACCATAAATTCAAAAGAGAAACTAGAGAGAATAATGATTCACTCTAGACGAAGTTATTCTTTTATTCTTTTATGTTTACACTCTATATGTTTTGAATTATATAATGATCTCACATCTACCATTAGAATAACAGGGTTAAGTGATGAGCCAACATGCATTATATTTTCAAAATTCCAAATATTATCATTCTTTATTTCAATCCCATTTAAAAAAAAAACATAAAATTTCAATTATTTAGATTTATTATACTTTTGTCTTTTACTTAAAAAATAATTATGTTTCTCTTAAAAGATTTCTAAAACAAAAGTTGATTCAACATAAAAATTAACTGACTATATTTAACTTATATTAAGATTTTGTTTAAATATGTCCTTTTAATTCATTTTAATATTTAATAATAAAATTAATGGTGTTAGACACAAGGGTACATTTATAATAAAATGAGTTTTAAGAGGTGTTAACATAACTATTTAAAACACAAAACGTGTAATATGATTTGCTCTAGAATATATTTTCACTTTTTTGTTATAGCTCTGTGACTCAGAAATAATGGGTTGTTTGTGGTCTTATTCATGAACCTCTATAAAAATTTTCAATTACTGGTTTTGCACTTTTTGAAACAGTTATGGTCCTTGCTTCTTTAACCCAATGATGAGTCATAGATGATGGGAAGGTTTGAAAATTATTGGGCAAAAGGGATGTTCAAATGAGAGAGTGTTGAATTATTGGGATTGCTTACCTGAAACATTGAATTCTATGGTACTAGTTGTCCACTTTCTCTGATTCATTTTTTGGCCGACACTAAGAGGTTTCACAATCATGTAATTGTGTGGGATTCAATTTATTTATTTATTTTATTTTTTTGTGAAAAAAAAAGAGGGAATGCAGTAGCGGTGACCTAGCGCCGCCCGCTACACAATGTTCGGATTTTTTATCGAGTGCGACCTATGCAAGTATTAGTCTGTGCACTACCAGCGCAAGCACTGGTCCCGTCAGTGGAGCCCTACCGGAGGCATAGTATAGTCCACAGAAGCCGGTATGACTCATGTCCAGGCCAAAGAGCACAGAACTGTCCAATGCAAGAAACGGAGGAGCAGAGGGGATTCGAACCTGGGACATGAGGTTTACCAAACTACTTGGGAATGAGCTTGGGACCACTAGACCACCACCCCCGATGGTGGATTCAATTATTTTTGGATAAGTTTTTGAGACTCACTTATGTTATCTATTTTGTTCTCTCCTTCTATTTTCTGTAGGGTTGCCTTTGTCTTATTTGTATTGTTTGTTTGTCAATCTTGTGAGTATATCCTTTTTCCATTGTGAGAAAATATTTTTGCCAAGTTGATTTGAAGAGAGATTGACAAATGAAAGAGCTTGCATTGGTTACATAACTTGATAGAATTACTCATGATATTTTTAGGGTCGAAAGTGAAGAAAATATCTTGCCTAGATTACCAGTGCTGTCAAATCAAACCTATAATTTCTACTCAAAAAAATATACCGGTAGGCTGCGTTAGTCTACAAAGGTGGGGTGGGAAAATAAATATGTGGTCCCATGTATAATGGGTGAACAAGAAGAAATGAAATGAAGGAATTTTAAAGAAAAATATTAATTGTGGGTTCAATTTTTTACTTTTTCACAAAATCTCACACATTTTGTGGAGTTTTGAAAAAATTGGTTTGTCACCTTACCAGACAAGCAATCAAACAAAACACACTTTTAGAATTTAAGATTTAAAAAAAAATATAAGAAAATTTTGTTTTTTTCAAGAATTTTCCCACCCAACCTTTATTCCAGCGAACAAACCAGTAATAATGAAACTAAATTTGAGAATGCTATGATAAAAAAGTATTAGAAACATGCACTTCTTAATACTTTGATTAATTCCAAAAAGAGAAAGAATGATTCGGAGTTCATTCTCCGAATGTAAGACAAAACAGAAACCGACATGCATTAAGCATGTAGAATTTTAATAGTGATAAAAAATAAAGAATAAAGAAGGAGAAAATCAAAATGAATTGTACTAGTAAAAATTAAAGGACAAAGGGGCAAAGGGTAGGGAAACTAGGGTAACCCATTCTTGAACTCTTGGTTCATTCTCAGAACATTAGCCAAAATAAATACCCACATTTACATAAACATGGGATTTTTCTAGTGAAAAGAAATAAAGAACAAATTAAGAGTTCAAAATAGAAGAAGGGGGGAGTGGGAATCAAGGGGCAAAGTTCACAAATAAATAAATAAATAAATGAATAAAGGAGCCAAGGGTCAAAAGGAGGTGAACCAATTAGGGGTGTAAATGGATAACCGAAATTCGCTTCCGAATTCGCATCCGCATCCATTTAGAGGTATCCGAATCCGTCCGATTACTAATAGGATGCGGATATGGTATACATACTCCTTTTTATCCGGTTATTATCCGTCCGATAAAATTATCCGATTAAGTTACTTATTTGGATTTGTTTTTCTTATTTTATATTCTTTTTACTTGAAATATGTGAGTATTTTTCTAGATTTTTTGCTAAAATAACTACTAAAGTTGTGAAATTCTTAAATTTGAAACCTAACCCTCACAAATAAAGTGGTAAAGATGTTACTAGGTAGGCAAAAACTTGTATTCAATCTATGATATTCATTGCCATTTAAAATAATCTATTCAAGAAAATAACTATCCAATTATCATCCGAATCCAGTTGAATCCGTCCTAAATTCGATAGGATATTATCCGAATCCGTCCGAATATAATAGGATGCAGATATGGTATTACCACTATCCGATCCAAATCCAATCCGTTTACACCCCTAGAACCAATGTAATCTATTCTTGGACTGTTGGTTCATTCTCTTAGCATTAGTCAAGCATCCTATATTTTGATCATTTTGAGCACTTCTCCATTTATCCTAATTATATTGGAATCAATTGAACTCATTCTCATAGTTTAGCCTTTTTATTTATATATATTTATCCAAAAAAATTTACTTTATAAGGTCCATTCTTTTAGGTTCAATCAAATTAAAATATAGAGCAAATTACATTTAGACTCTTAAATTCGTAAACAATTTTGTCTACAGTTATTATAATTTATTTTATTACGTTTACATTCCTTATGTGTTAGAACCAGAAGACTAGAGGCACAGTATAGACAGACCAATATCAGACAAAGAGAAAGCAGAATACAAAGTATATCTTATGTCAAAACCACTTACCCGAGTGTAGTAGACGAAGTGAAACAAAACCAGTACGAACTCTAATAGGGTGAGTTGAGGCGTACATACGTAAGTACTTTTCATTAAGGTATTTGAATGCCCCCTTTAGTGCAGACTGGGTTTGACATTGGCGTTCTTATCTCCAAGATACAACAACTCCTTAGATCTGAAGGCTAGCACTCTAACAGATACTAATTGTTAAGGAGATACAAAGGTAGTATACAGCACAAAAATGAAGAAAATAAAAAATGGAATTTTTCTAACTTTAGAATACGAATTTCTGTTATTCCACCAAAATCCGAGTGAGACTTTTGTTCATAGCTTCACCTCTATTTATAGGCTCGCATGGACACCTTCAGAGAGCTAATCTGTACGTAAAGTCATCTTCAGAGAGTTGTGACCGTATGATCAGTCACCTCCCTACAACAAAACCCAAAATCAGGTTTTCTTGACCCACGACCCATCATAGACACTTAATTATTTATATAATATTATAGTGCCCCATGGCCTAGTTAGACTAGGGTCTACGGACCACAACCGCAACCACGCCCGACTCGGTCCAGCTCAATGCATGCATGTGATCCATACTTAACTCTCTAACGGCATACACCCCACTTAGGAGCTATATGTGTATATATAAATCATATAATCATTAGCTCCATCCGATGTAGGACTAAAAACTTAAAGTAAATTAAATTACCTAATATATATGTCAAATTGCCAAAACCCTTTGATTGGAATCTATACATCCAGAAGAGTCCTATAGAGTAAGAATTAAACAAGAGCCTTAAAACAAAACTAGGGAGATAGAGTTTTACTGTTTTAAAACTTATCTAAATAGTATATTATATTATATTATTATTTTATTTTAAAACAAAAATCCAACATTATGTTGTGTGTTTATTCTAAAAAAAATAAATTAAGAAAAGAAAAGAGAAGATAGAAACATAAATTTTCAATTATTTTATTAAATTTATTATGTGTATTTTATCCCAAAAAGAAAAAAACAGTTCTTCTTCTATGCAATTTCTTGAAAAATTGATTCACGGTCAAAATTAACTAACTTTTATGTATATTTTTTTTTATTTTTTGGTAGAAGTATATTTTTTTAGTTTTAAATTTTATGTTCCTATAATATTTAAAGGTAGAATTTTTACATGAGCCCCTAAGTTTCCATTGGAAACTCAATGCACCTCCCTCAAAATTGAAATCTTATAAAGTCCCCTTCCATATTTGACACCATTAGGTTTTTGTAAGATTTAACTTTAATTTGACAATTTTACCCATATTTGAATAAATTTATTTAAAATCATAAAAAGTTTTTATACGAGTCCCTCCATTTCAATTGGAAACACTCAACACCTTCCCAAAATCAAAATCTTATAAAACTCCAGTCCACACTTCATACCATCTGTTTTCTTTTAACCGTGATATGATTTTACTTTTCTCCCACACTTAATAAATTCATATAAATAATATTTTTAATATTCATTTTAAAATCCTAAACAATATTTTTTTTTTTTTTTTTTTTTTTTGTACTGGTGCTTTTTTAATACTAGAAATGTAATGCTGTCCGTAAGATCAAACCAAGACCTCTCCACTGAAAAGTATGGATCTTTACCACTCCACCAACCCTGCAGTGGCAAATTGCTAAGTTTTTTTTTTTTTTTTCGAAGTTCATGGTATCCGAAGTTCATCCGGGCCAGCTAGCGCGCACCTTGATTACATCCTCGGGGGATGCTTGTCGTCCGCAAGGGTCAAACACATGACCTCTCCACTGAGAACTATGGATCTTACCACTCTACCAACCCTGCATTGACTAAACAATATTTTGATGTCACTATATTACTTCAAATTATATGATCAAAATTTTCCTCAAATTAAAAAAAAAAAAAAAAAAAAAAAAACTCTTCCATGATTAGTTTATCATTCTATGACCAATGTGGTCATATAAACAAATTAATTTTTATTGCATATCTTCATTAATGATGTGAAGTTGTCTTGTAAAATTTAGATTTTGGAGGATTACCATTTTTCCAATGCGATAAAATTCTTACAAATATTATTTAAGATTTCAAATAAATTTATAAAATAAAGGCAAATTTGAAACAAAAGGAAACTTGACGATATCAAATGTGAAGAGGGTTTTGTAAGGTATCAATTTTGAAAGGGGTGTGCTGAATTTTCAATTAAAATGGAAGAAGCTCATGTAAAAAAACTCGTAAAGTTAATAACGTTAGGCAGGAGGAATATTTATAATAGAATAAATTTAGGGGTATAAACATAATTATTCACAACTACAGGGGTTTTAACTTTTAAGAGATATTTTCCATTTTGGTAGCATTCGGAGATTTTCACTCTCTCTTCCTGTATATAAGTTCTTTCTTCATGCTGCCTTAGACACTCTAGAAAATAAATTCCATTTTTGCTTTTGGAAAGATTTTTCAGTGTGGAGTCTGTGTTCTCCTCCAGAAAATAAATTCCAGCGGCGAAGATGAGTGGAATTTAGAAACCAACAGCAAAAGCAATTCGAAGAATTGGATTATATATAGAATAGAAATCAAACCATTAAGGTAAGAAAGATATACTGAGCAAGAGCAAGATCCCAAGATGGGTTATGGATTGATTTCAGGAAGCGAAGCTCACCTTCATCTCTGCTTAACATCCAATCCATTGTGCCGAAGATCGACAGCAGAAAGACTTGCTTGTGTTGGGTTCAATTCATCTCAAGCCCAAATCAACCATTTCGATCGGAAATCGTTCTGGGTGCTTCAGAATTAAGGCTGCGGTTAACGATGGATTAATAACTGCTCGAGAAATGAATTTCTATGAGCTTTTGGGGATTTCTGAAAATGGATCTTTTTCAGAGATTAAGCAAGCTTATAAACAACTTGCACTGAAGTATCATCCGGATGTGTCTCCGCCTGAGAGAATGCAAGAACACACAAAGAGATTCATCGAAGTACAAGAAGCGTATGAGACTTTGTCAGATCCCAACAGAAGAGCTATGTATGACCGGGATTTGGCGAACGGTTTCCATCTAGCTCTCTCTGGTCGCAACGGCCGATATCAAGAGGTAATCTCTTTGATTTCTCTCGATTTTGCCCTATTTCTCAATCTGGATTTATTTTGGGGTTTTCAGGAGTTCGCTTGTTCTCTTTGGTTTGCGCTTTTTTCTTTCAAATTAGGTCTTTGACTGGGAGGAAATCTCTACAAGTCGTTCTTGTTTTTGCCCCAAAAAATCCCTTCAACTAGTTTTTACTTCCTTTTGAAATCCTATTGCCTCTTATTTCTGGCGTTTATCGCCCAAAATTCTTCAGTTTTGGTTTTGGCTTTGGCTTCAAGTCTGTTCTTTTGATTAATGTTTTGTACTAATTAATTTCCCTCATGACCCCACTAATTAGGATTTGGAGAAGAAGATGAACTGGAGGAGCAATTGGGAAGCTCAACTTGAAGGGTTAAAAAGGAGAAACGCGTACAAGGAATCACCAGAAAACATGTCATGGGGAGCTCAAATGCGCAGAAGGAACAAATCATTGTAGGCTTATTGTTTGGATCTACTACTGTTTATAATATTCAGAACTTAGTCTGATAAAATGGCTTTCATCCAGATTAGGATCTAGTCCAAAGATAGTGTTTTTCTGCTTTCTCTTTGTTGCGGATAAATGTCTTCTTTTTTCCTTCTTATTAGCAACAATTTGGGAAAGCAGTGTATAGGAAATTTACTAATGTTATGGTCTCCTTTTTTTCTCTGATTTTGAAGATGAAATCTTCAGTTTCAGAGTTTGAATTTTGTTCTTCAGTTGTCTGGAATGAGTAAATGATTTCAACCAAGTGGGAAGAGTCAGTCATGAAGGCTTCTTCCTTTGCTTTACTGAGGATTAGTGAACTATGATTAGATGGGTATTTTCATGAGACTAGCTATTAGCTAACTGTTTGTTCATATCAGTAAACTCAGTAAGTCTTTTGATTGATTATGTTACCACAATTCTTACTGTAATTCCATGGAAGAATTGTTAGGTTTGCTTGCATCAAGGGGTTTTATATGGGTTGCCAACCTATGGATGAATTCCCTTACAGAGGGGCTCTTTCAAGAGGGATCTGCTACAAACATTCATTGTTTGAAGTTCAGTGATTCAGTACTATAATGGAAGCTTTTTATTTTTTGTTATAGTTCAGTGATTCAGAGAAGTAATGCAACCCCATTTTTTCTTCTCTTTTTTCCAATCCTGAGATTGTTGTTTTCATTTTGTTAATGTGTTTTAAAATGAAATAATGGGTTGCTTGTGGTCTTGTTCTTTCACTCAGGAACCCCTATACAAGTTTTCAATTACTGGTGCTGCATTTTTTGTAGTAGTTTATGGTCCCTACTTCCTTTAACCCATAAATATGAGTCACAGTTGAGTAGTTGACAGGGAAGGCTTGAAATTATTGGGAAAAGGACTAAAGGAGATGTTGAAATGAGTGTGTTGAGTTGTTGGGACTGGTTACCTAAACATTGAATTCTATGGTACTAGTAGCCCACCTTCTCTGAATATTTGTTTTGCCCATATTGGGAGTTGCAAAATCTTGTACTTGTGAAGGGCTCAATTTTTTTATTTTTTTTTGGGATAAGTTTGAGTTATCTATTTGCAAAATCTTGTAGTTGTGTAGGACTCAATTTTTTTTATTTTTTGGTTTTTTGGATAAGTTTGTGGGACTCACTTAAGTTATCTATTTTGGACTTTCTTTTCTTTTCATGTGGAGTTGCCGTTGCCCTGTTTTATATATTGTTTGTCTGTTTCCTGACTATGTCCCTCTCTACTATATGAAAAAATTTTGATTGATCATGACGAGAATGGACTTCTCTATAATGTAATGTAATAGAAGAGTCACGGTCCAGTTCTCCTCGTTTCTCGACCAGACGAAGGAGAGATGAATACTATATGGTAGCAGCGACTTAAAGGGGCGGGTAAGAAAGAGAGGTGAAGTGACTAGCTTAGTGATTGTATTCAATCTATAGTAGATTACGAAAAGAGCCCTGAAATAGACATATAACAACTACTACAGCCGGGAAGAAATAATCTCATGATATCTTTTATTTGTTTATAAAAGAATTTCTAAAGATAGCACCATCAACTAAAAAGTCAATAAAACTGATGTATCTATTGAAAAAAAATGTTTCTAATATTACATGTTTCAACTCCAACGGTAATTGATCATTCCATGAGTCTATTAGATATATTGACAATAATGAACAACACCCTAATCAAGCCAAATTGTTCAATTTTGGACTTTATTCTATATCGATTGTTATTTGATTTTAATGACATGCCTTCAAGTCCTCAAAAATATGGATGAAATGCTTGTTTTTAAGTTTTTTAATATCAAAAGCATGAAATTCCTCAAATAGTGATATGAAAAGGGTGCCCTTTTTTCGTTATTTTTTTAATGAAATATAAACATTTAAAAACTGTTTTTATGTGTATTTTTCTTTTTATTAATTTTTGTTTCTGATCATCATTCTCTATTCTTTGGAAAATTTTCAGTACCACTTGTCAGTTAACCCCCTAATGTTAATTTCATTCCGTGAGTTATCAAATTTATTAGTCAAATTCCTTATTACTAACACGGTTAGTTTCAGTTAATTTTTATCTATCTATTTCCAATATTACCCCCAAATTCTAAGGGAAGAAGATAGAGAAGGAGAGGAAAACAAAAAGAAAATATTCGTCTGTGAATCGAAATCAATAAAATGCAAATCGAAGAAGATGAGTGGTTATAGGCGGTAAGGTAAGATGAAGACAAGCCGATAATAGGATTTTTCATTCCAAGGTTTTATTTTCTTTTTGAAAAGTTTAATTTACTTACATCAGCACTTACTTTCATTTTTTAACAACATGGGATGCCACTAATATATTTTTTCATATAGGGGGTCTAATTGACAAATTGGGTAATTCAGATGTGACATTAATTTTAGGGGATAACTCAATGGGTGGCACTAAAAACTATTCCTTATTCTTTAAACTGTTTTATTTAAAATGCGTTTGGTAATGTTTCTATTATGGGAGACAGTTCTGAATCCGGATCATCAACCCGTCAGGGGAGCACTTTGTGCTCTCTGACGGCTTTACCACCACAAATCCTGTGGAACCCACAAGTAAAAAAAAAAAAAAAAAAAAAAAAGATCCCATCACCCAACCCAGGTCCCCCTATATGAATGGTGGTAAAGCCGTCGGGGAGCACAGAGTGCTCCTCCGACGAGTAGCTGATCTGGACTCAAGGTCAAGGGTCCGCGAAGGGGCCGACCGCCCCGGGCCAATCAGGTCCCCGGAAACGGCGGCTCGATGTTTTGGCCCGAACAAGCGTCTACTGTCCACCGAGTAAAGTTAGAAAAACTATTCTCTAAAACCAATCTAAAAAGGAAACAATAAAAGAAGAAGAATAACTCGACAAGTTGCTTCCATCTATACAGGGACCACTCTTGCAATAGAGAAAGATCTTCACATTAGACAATCCAAAGTCGTCGAATTCACACTACTTTTTTTATTATTATTTTAATCAAGAATGGTTTGAACTTTGAAGTAGATATAATTAATCAATCACAATGAGCAAATGCATGCCACTAAGCATGATTAAAGCCGATGATCGCGATGGTAATGTTTCTCTTCTTCATGAAAATAAATCTAAATTTTCACAATGAGCAAATGCATGCCACTAAGCATGATTAAAGCTGATGATCGTAATGGTAATGTTTGTCTTCTTCATGAAAACATATCTAAATTCTCAATAAAGTAGAACACTGTAGTCTCTTTACATTCTTTCACTATATATTTAAAAGAAAATTTTATATTTAAACATTAACAAAATTAAATAAAAAATTACAAGATAAAACATCCATTTCTGAATAAAATATTAAGTAGAAAGCTATCCCTCTAGTGGTGACTCATCATAGAACACTCTAGATAGCTTCAAGGGAGGTTTAGAAACAAACAAAAATTGTGTTCATGATTGTAGCCAAAAAAAAAAAAAACTAGAACCTTGCAAAGAAAACAAAAAAATTGAATGGCCCAAGTTGATAACTTCACTTTCAGATGATGCTTATGTCTTTGGCTTGGAGTTTCCATTATGTAAGTAGTGGGTTTTGATTAAATAATGACATGAACGAATGAAATCTCTCCAAATTTTATCTTTCTTTCTTGATCATGAAGTTGATTCATAATTTATTTTTTATACCATAAAATTTTCAGAAAAAAATAAATAAATTCTCATTTTATGTGGTTTCCCATTTTACATCTAATTTCGTAGATAAAATTTTATTCTGGCTAGCATCTTTGGTAGAATTATGTTTGGAAATTAGCAACTTTCAATCAAGGTCTCTAGTCCACTTATTTGTATATATATTTTTAAGCCTTTTTTGGTACTATTTTTTTTTTTTTAAAACAAATGAAGGTAAAAATTCATTTTTGGTCAAAAATGAAAATTTATATAGTAACTTTTGTCTTT
Source organism: Hakea prostrata (assembly GCF_041222555.1). Taxonomy (NCBI): domain Eukaryota; kingdom Viridiplantae; phylum Streptophyta; class Magnoliopsida; order Proteales; family Proteaceae; genus Hakea; species Hakea prostrata. Next base: position 39,671,057 of record NC_142603.1, read on the forward strand.
AATAAATTATAGAATGAAAAAATAAATTTGATGTCAACACAAAGTTGTTCCCCATCCCCCTGCTTAATAAAGCTCATTTGTACTAAAATAAAAAATAATAAATTTGACATATTAAAATAAAAATTTGATATTAGATCATAAGCTTTGAGAGTAACGAAATGAAAAAACAATAAGGTTTTCATAAAATGAAGGGTAAATATCACTTACCTCCTCTTCTTAGCTAGATAAATAGCACTTACACTCCTCCTTAGTTGGATAATATCACTTACCTCCTCTTTTACCTAGCAAATATATCAAACACCTCCCTCTTTGTTAACTTTCTCGATTAAATTTAATTTTTACCGTAGATATTTTTCTAAAACCGCAAACTACTTTTGGCTTTTTTTATTTTATTTTAAACCCTAAATTACCGTAATTCACCTTAGTAGCTAAAATACTAAATTAACTTCAATTAAAATAATTGTTAAAAACCAAAGCACTATAGTGTAAAACCCAAATTATCTTTAATTATTAAAAGCCCAACATACCCTCTCTTTTTTAAAAAAAAAATTATCAAACAATTAAAAAACCCAAAATATAATTTGGGTTTTACACTATGGTGTTTTGGTTTTTAACAATTATTTTAATTGAAGTTAATTTAGTATTTTAGTTGCTAGGGTGATTACGGTAATTTAAGGTTTAAAATAAAAAAAAGCCAAAAGTAGTTTGGGGTTTTAGAAAAATATTTAACAGTAAAAGTTAAATTTAACTGAGAAATTTAACAAATAGGAGGTGTTTGATATATTTGTTAGGTAAGAGGGGAGGTAAGTGATATTATCCAACTAAGAGGGGGTGTAAGTGCTATTTGTCCAGCTAAGAGGGGAGGTAAGTGATATTTACCCTAAAAAAATATAAGATTTTTATAAAAAGAATGCATGTTTACTATTATACCCTCAATTTAAATTTGAATTTTAAGTGACTTGCACAAAATAAATAAAATGAGTTTTGACCCAAGATCTATTATGTATTTGAGGATTTTTCTATTTTTATAAGATAGGAATAGGATTTAAAACAGATATCAAACACAAAAAAAAAAAATGAGAAATGTCAAAAAATGAGAATGAGAATTGATACAAAAAGACCCTTAATTAAGGTAAATTTTCAGCGCCATCTCTTAAGTTCCCCCTAAAATTAATGTCAATTCTTGAGTTATTCAATTTATCAATTTAATCTCCTATAGGGTGAAAATATATCAAAGACATCCCTTACTGTTAGAAAATCAAAGTTAAATGTTGACATAAACAAGTTAATATATTAAAATGACAAGAATAACATTAAATGAAAAACTCCATGCTTAACTGATTTCTTCATTTCCTTCTATCCTCTGCAACATCTTTCTATCATAATCATAAATCCTTACAAAGTTTGGGAGATATAATTCATAAATAATATTTTAAAATTTAAAATGTGAAAATAACATTGGAAGACTAATAACTTGGATAACTACTCATAAGTGACATTACTATTAGGATTTAACTCTAGGGTTAGGACTGAAATTTTTCATACAATTAGTTGATGTAATGCATTCCCCATTACTTTATTTTTGGGTTGAAAAGGGCAATTGAGGTTAGGTTTTGCAAAGTGAATTCAAGTTCATTCTTTCCACCATTAAATCTTAAACAACTAACCAATGGGGGTTAGTTCAAGTGGTAAGCAGCTTGGTCCGCTTAAGCAAGGTTTCCGGTATCGAAACTTTGTGGATGCAAAAAATCCTCGCTGGGAGACTCACCCACCATAGCCAGGTGTGCGACCCGGGTCGAACACTGGATTAGTCAGGGCAAAGCCTTGAAAACCGGAGTTGATAAAAATAAAAAAAAAAAATTCCTAAACAACTAATTATAGGAATCTATAAAGCAAGTAGACTTTCTACCTACAATCCAACCAAACTATTCTCTAAACAAATATTATATAACTTAAAAATAGAAGCTCCATATCTCATAATATATTGAATACTTGTTGTCACCAGGTTGTCACCAGTCATTGATTTTATTGTTTACTCATTAGCATTTAGCTAGTTGGTTGGAATGTTCTTTCCATTCATTCAAATATATAAAGTGAAAATATTATTAAAGAAGGAGAAAAAAAAAAAAAAAATCAGATTTCAATACATTTTATGCTGAGAATATGTTACAAAGATGCCCACCACAGCAAACGATGCCAGAGTCTTTCTAGACTCAAGTCCAACCCAAACACCCTTTAGCTCTAGTCAGACCTTACTTTTGAGTTTATCTCATTAAAAAAATTTAAGCATCTCTGGTTCATATACAAGTTCAAATCTTAATAAAATATATTATCAAAGCAAAAGTTCCATCTCTTCACGAAGATGCATTAGCCATCTCATTCACCATAAATCATTAGCTAGCTAGGTCATGGTTAAAATTAGAGTTGGGTAAAATTAGGCTAGACTGGACCAAGGCCTTAACCCTAACTTAACCGAACCCTGAACCAGGATTTGAATTTATCAATCCCGGCCCATTCTAGGGATTGGAAAAACCAAGGTACAACTTTTCGTCAAATTTCGGCCATTTTGGTGAATACCAAACCGAAACAAGAGGCGATATTCGAGATCGCAAAATATCAGCGATATTTCGAGATATATCGCCAAATTGACTGATATATGTAGTAAATATGTTTAAAACTTTATATAAATATTTTATTTATTTTAATTGTGTCTTTTATCCATGGTTTTATTTAGTCCCACATCGGGTTGAGAGGATCTGATTATATGGTTTTTATATAGTAAGAGCCCAGGTATTATTAATTTACTTGAACCCTATAGTGACCCTGCCATGATTATATTAATATATCTATATGACTTGGGACTTGGGCTATTCGGAAAGCCACTCACTGGGTGAATATGTGGAAATGCCATTTGAGTGGCACTCTCCTGTAGGGAGGCCAGCTGGAGGTACCTTGCTGAAGAGAGTTGAGCTGAAACGTACCCTCACAGCCTTACCCTTTCACCCACAGCCTTTGGGGCTCTATATAAACTCAATTTCGTGCTCATTCTTGACACACAGAATTCCTTCGCCTCTCTCTCTCTCTCTCTCTCTGTTATTCTGTTAAGCAGTGAACATAACCTGATTATACCTTGAGTAAACCTTTCTGGGGTGCAACCTTAAAGGTTTGGGCTGACTGATCTTGGGGTGAAGACACTTTTAGAACCCGTATTGCACAATTCGGGGTGTCTAAATACCTTAAAGAAAGTACTAATGTACGTTTCAGGTCTAAAGGAGTATTGTGATTACAACAATAGTTCTGGTGTGCGGTGTAGATCCTCAATCGTCAACAACAATATATCGATAAAATCTCAAATTTTTGCGATATTTTGGCAATTTCTTGCGATTTTTAGGTGATTTCTTTTGCGATTCTATAGCGGAATCTTCAAGGTCAATAAACAATCTTACCAATTATGTTTCAATGATTCAAGACTCACAAGACAATGTGCTAGATGTGGTTAGGGAGGAGAATCTACATAGAATAATCTATGAAAATAATACAAATTAGGTAAACATTTTGTAACAAAATCTTCAAGATTAATGGGCAACCTTATCAATTATATCACAGTGGTTCAAACCTCAAAAGACAATATGCCAAATGTGGTTAGGAAAGAGTATATACATGAAAAAATTTATGGCTCAACCCTTAGGTTACGTTTGTTTGTTGGAATAAAGGTGGTGGGAAAAAATGGGTGGGATAAAAAAAATTAAAAAAATAAAATTTTCCATTAAATCAAAGTGTGGTTTGTTTGGTTGCTTAAGGTAGAAAAGTTAAAAACAAATTTTTTAAATTAAGGAAGTTTGTCTGATGAGGTGGCATACTAATTTTTTTCATTCCATGCTTTTTCAAAATTTCACAAAATATATGAGAAAATTTGTGAAAACTAAAAAGTGAGATCCAAATTTAACGCTTTTCTACAAAATCCTTCATTTCATTTCGTTCTCCATCACCCCATTACACATGGGGCCTACGTGTATTTTTTTTTTTACTCCACCTTTATAAACAAACATAGCCTTATTAAAATATCAAAGTTGCATTAGTCCATGTCTTCCTTTTAGGGTTATCTGATAATGCCAATCGAAACTTTTTCAGATTAGCTTTCTTTTTCTTCCATTGATTAATTAAATGCATAAATGGTAGGCACGCTTGCTTTCAAAAAGGTTTGGCCACACTGTTAATTTTTTATTATTATTATCATTTTTAATAGTCGAAGGGTGGTTGGAACATTCTGATTTTTTCTTTTTTTATCTGCACCGAGTACCGACTACGCAAGGGGAGAAAATTTATTAATTGGAAGGCTAAGCCAAGGGTCAAATATTGGCCACGTAATCTATTTTAGATTGAACGGTTTATATTCAAAACTGAATGGGTTAAATGTAAATATAAGATTCTTATTTTACTAATTTTATATTTGAAGTTTTTAAATTTACAAAATACACCTTGTGGATCGTTGTTCGAATACTCTTCTTTCTGAGAACCGACCATGTCCTTCAACTCTTTGGACACTCAAATCTCACCTCATTCATCTTTTACCTATGGCCGTCACTACCGAATTGAATGGATTTATTTGGTTGGAACAATTCAAAGTTTTGCAATTTAAAGGGTTTATGATTCTCGGATGTCAAAAAGCCATAACTAGCAAGACCTTAGAAATTACAAAACATAGAATCAGAGGTGTTTGTCGTTGCTAATTGGGTTAAAAGAACAAAAAGGAAAACCTGCAAAGTTACTCAATTTATTTGTTTTTTGCAAATGTCAGTTATCTTTCTATTCTATAAAAAGATGGGAGATAGATCTTTATTTGATTTGCTTTTCCCAATAAAGAAAGATCACAACGGAAGAAATTTAGAATCCACGTCCTCGTTCCTCCACAAAGCTCGTCACCAGCAAATCCTCCTCAATCTCGCAGAAAGGAAAGTAATTCCATAACCTAAATACCGTTGTGAATGTATGGTTGAACATACAGATCAAAATCAAGGAGAAGAAGAAGAAATTCTTAGAAAGCTATCTTCCTTGTTTTTGCGTTTCTTGAGATATTTCCAAAATGGAGTGATGTGGCGGTTACCAAAATATATCCATATAGTTTGTAACTGCCAAATAAGTGAACTTCCACATTTGCCCTTGGGCATATTAATAAATCCCAACATCTCCCACTTGCACAAAGGGCAACTGTCAATCTCTCTGTTATAGTGTGTCCCAGACACACATGTATATCCCAGATATACACATTTTGATTTTTCTATCACAGTGTGTCCCAGACACATGTATATCCCAGAGATACCCATATGATCTCTCTATCACAGTTTGTCCTAAACACACATGTATATCCCAGATATACACATTTTGATCTCTCTATTATGTATCCTAGATACATAGACCACTTGTGTCCCAGACACCAACATCCACGAGTCATATTGGTAAATGGATTTTGCGACTGGTGATATACTTGCGCTTGTGAGTCCCAAACTAGAAACCTTTCCAGAAGGCTAAAATGGAAGAATAGCTAAAAGAAACACATCAAATAAGCATTAGTATACCACAATGTCCTAGGTTTATTCAAACTCACCAGACAAAAGGTATCTCGATCCCTTTGAGAGATCACCTTCTTGTCCTTAAAATGTTTGTTACTGTAACTAATATAGCTGGCGCCAACAAACACTCTTAAGGTGCAGTTGAATCAAACATTTCATTTTGCCCAAGACCATCACTACACATAAGATTGATTCCTTTCCCAGTAATGAGCCTTTAGGTCGAATCAATCATGACCATAAAGTTCAAGACTCACACAATAAAAGGAGCAAGGATCCATCCTTTTATTTCCAATGGTCGCTAAGCGCACATAGTATGATATATGTGCTATGGTGGATGTCACATCCACTCAGCCGGTACCCTATCTGGCATAACCTGAGTGTGTGATCCACAGCCTCGAAGATCAAGATCGAGGAAATCATCCTCCCACATATGCAATAACATAATCATGAACAGATTAAAATCAATGTATAATGATATAAACAGAGATCCAAATAAGGAAAAGAAATGACAATATAATCAAAGTGGGGAAAATGATACTAGATGTATATATAACCAAAAAGGAGTAGAGTGAGGCGGAATCTCACTCCACAGTTACAACGGAATGTAGCTCATAAGTCTAAAAGAAACACAATTGTTCTCAAAGGGAAGTAAAGAAAAGAAAGTCAAACTAAACTAAGAATCTTCTATTTTATAAAGAACGTCTTCATAGATGTAGACTTCATCAATCAAACTCAGATGTTCCCACTCCACATTAGGACTAATCATGGTACGTGTCATGATCATGCGAGGAATCATCAATTTAATCCTCATTGTTGCCAACACCTTGTGTGTAGTACTCTTCTTCAGCTTGCGCTTCCTTATATTGGCCCTCATAATATTCAGTACCTATAGAGTAGTATAACAAAAGAGATTGTACAAAAAGGAGTGAGTTCCAAAGAACTCAGCAAGGCAAGTTAATCCACAACAACATAAATAACATGATTTCAGAACATAGCATGATGCAATGCGGTATGAAACAGACGATGAATGTATGAATCTAACTCTATGTATGCTGGTCTCTATAGGCAGACATGCTTTAAGTCATAGCACCATACTTCTTTAGGAAGGTCTCATCACACAACGTTGTTTGGTAGTGGGTCCGGCATCGCTCGGGACAATCCATGGCTGGGGTATAAGTCACCGCTCTCTCACATCACCATTGGTCTAAGTACTAGCGCATGTCAAGGTAAAACCTAGCCCAATGTAAGTCATCTACTTAGTCATATCAACTCAGATCCAGATACGTCCATTCCTCGCCCTTGGAGATCCTTTCCGGTATCCTTCACACTAGAGTCAGCATAGTCCCTGACTACGGACTCATCAACCCTATTGGTCATCCACAAATAACAAACGGGAAGCTCTCATGTCCCCTCACGGATTGGTTACCGGTCTTGAGCGCCCATGAGCCCAAGTCTACTATTTGCAACCCTACCAATAAATGGCCTTTCACGAGTAACTACAATGTGATTCATGTCCTCTCACGGATTGGTTACTGGTCTTGAGTGCCCATGAATCCCCATTGCTACCACGGGTCATTCGGTCTCAATGCCCTTCCGAATCGGGTCTGATATAACGGGGGTATTCCTAGCCAAACACTGTTAGACCAATCCTAGGTATGAAAATCAATAATTCAGAAAGTGTCAAAAGACACCATTGGAAACATCCCATACTATTCCCACTGATGTCCAAGGACAGAAATGTCAAAAGGACATTTCCCAATCCCAAATCATACATATTCAATCACATTCTTAGATCAGTCACAACATACATAACCGATATCTCATTATATAGAAAGATTTACATAAACATGCTCAATCACATATGTAACTGATAAGAATAGGTATTCATAATCAAAAGAATACATAGACATGATGCTACTGTAGTCAATACACTTACATCAGTAATAGAATAATAAGAAAAATACATTTATGGTAGTGAATCTAAGAGAATCTCATAATAGAAACTAAGATTCAAGCAATCTATGTAATTATGGAAATAACTGTCCTTACCTTAAATAGCTTTGATGAATATCCAAAGATCAAAGAGAGAGGTTCCAAACTTAGTAAATAAACCCTAAACAATCATAGATACAACATTAGGAAAGAGGCCTAAAAGATTGGAGATCAAACAAATCAAATCGAGTGAAAAACAGAGCTACTGACTTGCTTGGTTGATTGGTTGGTAGCTTGGTCCAATCGACCACCTGAGTCAGTATGAAGCAAAAATGTGAATTTTGATCCGAAACTCAATCTACAAGATCCAAAACTCTACGAAACTTGGAGGAAACCTCTAGAACAGTATTCTAACACTAAAGTAGTATAGATTAGCCACTAACAATGATCAAAAACACTACTTACTAATTTGAAATCATGACTCTCTAATTTGGTAAAAATCCCTAGTTTTTTTTATGAAAAATATACTATGAATCCAAAGGAAAACTAAGAAGATTAGATCTCATTCCAATAGATGACAAGCAAGAGATCAAACATGATAACATCATGCAAAATAGATCTATCATGATTAAGAAATCGAATCTAAAGAGTGATCATGGTTTCATGAGGGTTTTATAAGGATCATGGCGAAGATCAACGTAAATGTCATAAAACCTTGAGAATAGAAGTAGATCAATGAAGTAATGGTTGCTAACAGAGAATGCAGCATCATCTTCATAGTCTCATCACATAGATTAAGACGTAGTAAGAATAAATCACAACACAGAAGAGATCACTAACCTTTGATTGAAGAATCGGAGATGAGAGGCTTGAGATTTGTAAAAGTTCTTCGAGTTCACCAAGGAAAGCTTTGAGAGAGTCTTCCCACGTTCTTTGAGAGTTTTGGAGGTAGAGGATACTAAGAAATACGAAGTTCACTTAAATAAAGAGCTAAAAACCCTAAACAGAGGATTTTCTCGGATTTCAGGCTCTGTTGGTCGATTGGCCCAATCGACCACCCAGTCGACCAAGCCAGTCAGCAAGGCCAAGACAGGGAATTCAAGGCCCAACGCAAGTCCAAACCTAATGAGCTTCTCCCAACATAACATATGGCTTACCTAGTATAGAGAAATGCCTTCGAATCATGTCCAACTATACTTCAAGTCATCAACTTGACTCATCTTCATCAAGCTGCAGTTTCCTTTCCAGTTCTGAACAAGCTTCCAAGTATGGAACACCATCATCAACTTCCATGGGTTCTAGGTCAAACACCATGTCTTCCACTGAGATGGTCCATAGTTGGCTTCTTCCTTTACTTCGGGTCTTCGGACCTACAAACAACAGGGTTTCCGGGTCAAGGTCAGGGTTAAGATAGGGCTGGATTTCACAGTGGAGGTATTCTATACACAATAGAACGTATGTCTCTCCCAACACCATATAGGTCTTAGTCTAGTTGCACCTCTTGCGCCTAACCCGAGTTTATTTATTGTAGCTACTCCAACGCCACATAAAGTACTCGCATTGGCTTCTATAGACAACATGAATAGTGCAAACATTCATGCCGATTCTCTTCACAATAGAGAAACTCATCTTAATTCCAAAATCAAGACGACAACATGATTATGAATTGATCTACACAAGGTCATTCACAATCCGTCTCATCTTTGCACGCTTCCAAAGCGCCAGAGGCAAATGCTTGTGTGAGTGAGCCATTCTCATGCCTATTGACATATCACGTTTTATGCTAGAAGAACACAATCACACAGAAAGTAAAAAAACAAATGTTGGAATGAACTCATATTACTCAATAATAAGAAAGTTTCAATACAAAAATAAGTCACAAGCCTAAGGACTTTACATGAGAAATAAAAACATCATTGGCTAAAGGTTTGGTAAGAGGGTCAGTTACCATCTGACTAGTAGATATGTATTTAAGTACAACTTTCTTCCTTGCTACAATGTCTTTAACAAAATGATATCTCACTTGTAAGAATTGTCATACTATCATAGAAGACAAAGGTGTTGGAAAATGCCATGTAAGCATTTGCCACATCAGTCTCCAATCAGTTTTGATGATGACAAACACTCTACTAATGTTTCCATGTAGATATGTTTTGTCCAGCTCATCACTGCAGAGAATCTCGATGTAAATATCCGGTTCAAAGAAATTACCGGAGAGTCAAGCTCAAGATCAAACCATCTTAGACAAAGAACCAAAGTCAAGAGGAGAGTATCAAGATCACTGATCAAGATCAAGTCAATGACCAAGTCAAAGATCAAGACTTAGGCTAAATCAGGGCTTAGGACACCTTTGCATACACACACATGTAAATGCATCCATCATATGTAATCCATGTTACTAGAGTGACCTAGGACATGTTAGTAAGGTGTAAACCGCTTAGGATTGTCAAAAAGATCCGAAAATCCAAGCCATATCCCAGCCCAAAACCGTTTAGAAAAACAGAGCTCAGACGGATGTCCGTTTGAGCAGACGGACGTCCGTTTGTTTTGATAACTCTGTTTCTCAGAAACAACAGAAGGCTAAACGGAATTTCCGTCTGAGCCAGTCTAGGCCAGACGGATGACCGTCTGGCCAGACGGATGACCGTCTGGGCAGACGGACGTCCGTCTGGCCCATATTTGACTATAACGGCTAGTTTAAAGAGAATATCTTCTATAGCTGTTTGTAACAGATACCTTTAGACGGATGACCGTCTAGGCAGACAGACGTCCGTCTGGAACAAAATCTTGTAAAGACTTTATATCCGTTGGGGAAATGGGGAAGGCAGTAACTTGGGGTCTATAAAAGCCCAACCACCCCCATTTGAGAATTATCCTTCTCCCCCCATCAAGCACATATTCACTCACAAGTGAAAAGCAAAGTTTTGGTGTTTTTTATTTTTTTATTTTTTATCATTATTGCTGTCCTCCCAACTCCGGTTAACTTTGAGGGATATTCCAAAGTTGAAGCTTTCACTGAAGCAAAGCCTGGAGTTATTGAAAGCCGCTGAAGTATATTGATGCGTGTTATTCTTGATTCATTCATTGAATCATTTGCACTCAAAGGGTAAAGGGTTACTCTCCTTTGATAGGTAATATCTAATACTTTTCGTATTGTGAATTGGTTATTTTAATTCTAGTCTAGGTTGATTAGAATTCATTGTATTGGATACTCTTGTCCGTGAACGAAGATTGTAAAGGGTACTCTTGCCCTGTAACGAAGATTGTAAGGGTTTGATTCTCTACCCATTGTATTGAAAGAGATTCGTTAGTGGAAACACTCTCTTGAGGTTAAGAGAGGAGTGGATGTAGACTCGTAGAGTCGAACCACTATAAATTCTGTGTTTGTGATTGCTGTTTTCATTAGATTTTATCTTGAACTGTTAATCTACTTTGAAATTGCAACTAAACCGGAAAATTGTTATAAACCACTAGGTACAACCTAATCACCCCCCCTCTAGGTTGCACCAACAAAGGGCATGCTCTTTGGATGTCAACACAAATCTAGTATGTCGTAGGAACCTCCTCAACCAAACAGCCTCCTGTACCGCAGCTGAGCATGCCACATATTCTGCTTCCATGGTCGAGAGTGCTATACAAGTTTGTTTCTTACTACACCACTAAATGGCCCCGCCATTCAGCAAGAAAGCATATTCAGAGGTTGATTTGAGCTCATCAATGTCTCTAGCCCAGTCGGCATCACCATAGCCAACTAATCGTAAATTCTATCCTTGGTAACACAATATATAGTTACTCGTTTCTATGAGATATCTCAATATTCTCTTGACTACTTTCGAGTGCTCTATGCCTGGGTTTGATTGGTACCTCTGCCACACCCTGTCACACCCCACCCGCCGGTTTCGGTTATCTGCCCGACAACCTGTGGGAGTGAACCGTCACAGGATCCACGGTCTTACCCATCAATAATAATAAACACAATTATAGACAATCAAGAGCAAGAATAAGTGCAATAATTAATAAAAAGGTTACAAGAGTCCAAATACTCCAATAAATATCCAAGAAAGAATCAAAGGAAAGAATCAAGAATCAAATGTAATATCGAGTTCAGCGGAAGCAAAATAAATAATCCTCTTTCCGGTTTTCTTTTCTAAATCTAAAATTTGGATTTCTAAATTAGCAAGTAAAGGGGGTCCTTCAATCTTTCTCCATACGATCATCAAAATCTTGGCAATCTACCTCCGTCGGCCATTAATGGGTGCTATAAGCGCACACCAAGCATCTTCAGGAGGCTTCATGCTCTGCAAGTTCCTATACCACTGTCTGTGCCACATCAACTTCATACAAGAAGGTTCTTTCATACGAATCATCTCCAACTTTTGATGTTGTGCCACCATCTGTACACTCATATGATATATACAATGAAAGGAATGAGTTCTGACGAACTCAGTAAGGAACAGACAATTCTCATATATATGTCAATACAATCCACGAATGCATATATGAAATGATATAGATGGTATGCAGAAATATGAATGCTACTAAGATCTAACTATGCAAGTCTCTAACAATTGACATGCTTTAAGATATAACACCAGCCCTCCTTTGGGTAGGTCTAGTCACTCTGATTCAGCAAGGACTGGTTACCTCGGTAGGGATCCTGGGCAAAGGGGGAAGTCCACACCTGGCTCTTAAACCATGGCTGGGGATAAGTCAACACTCTCTCACCACGACCATTGGCAATGAGTACTGGCACATGTTAGGGTTTCTAATCCAATGCAAGTCATAATGGTAACTATATGAAGTCCAGATACTTCCCCTATGGCACCAACCAACTCAGTTAGTATCCTTCGCAACCTAGGAGTGAGAACCCTCACGGACTAGCTATCGCTGTTGGACTCCACTCCTTAACCCTATGGTCATCCACATATTATTGGGGCGGATGCTCTCATGAATCCTCATGACACCCGGTCCGCTCCTTGGACATCCATGAGCCCAACCCTAACATATGCAACCCTACCATTACATGACCAATAGTGGACCACTGAGTCTCCGCACGGGACTGGTTACCGCTGTAGGATGAAATAGAGTCACGTCACCATTCTCATGGGTCACCCGGCTTCAATTCCCCTGCTGAAAGGGTAATAACATGTGGGGTACCTAGCCATGCAATTCTAGACTCTCCTAGGTATGTCATCCAGTAATCATGATAGTGCTAGAGGCATCAGTGAGCATGTGCCCCATACCACAGCCCTTTGATATCTCTAGCCAAGATATCCCAATGGAATACCCCTTCCATCACATCACTCTTTATCATACCATGAACAGTTGTGCAATATCATAAAAGATGAAGTACATCAAAGAACACCACTAACAACAAGTATACAATAAGATTCACATGCTTTATACAATTACAGCAAGTTACATGATCAAAGAATAGTAAATAGAACAGCTGAATAATCATGTATATGTAATTGCATATAAATAAGAATGCATGTCCTTACCTGTAATTTAGTAGAAGTTCTTTAAATTGCAATCCAAACATAATTATAAAACTTTAAGTAGAAACAGAGGACACCTATATATAGGGTTACAAGAATGTATAAGAGTCAAGAGTCAAAACAAATCCAAAATCAAACCTGCACAGTACTGGAAACCAGCCGGTCACTAGTGGCGGTTGCTTAGGTTAAGCGACCTCCACAAGCGACCGCCCCTGTTTCAGGCAGTTTCCAGCTCCAAAAAACAGACTTTTTATCATCCGATTTCAATCCATTTTGGGATGATCTTAGTCCGAATTTCAATCTTAAAAGCTCTAGAACAAAGGGGTAACAAGAAACCCTAAAATTAACAAAGATTTATTACCCAAATCATTCCCCTTGATGAGATCCATCCATTAAACAAATGCGGGGATTCGTTTCTGGACAGGATCTCATCAAGAACATTGAAAAGGGAGGTACAACTAATCAATTGGGTAACCACTAACAAAATGGGGATGGGTTCATATCAATTAGAGGTTAAAAAGAAGAGAATTGCATATGGAGACTCGTTACCTTAATCAGAATCACCAAGAATAGAAGGGAAGAGGTTCCATATCACTAACAACACTTCGCCCACCTTCCAGCACGTTTCCACTGCTGCCTAATTGCCCAAAATAGCAATCGCGAACATAATAATGCGTTAATAAGGCGAGGAATGCTATTTATAACGAACAGGGGGCAAAATAGGGCATTTTCCCGCAAGTAGAACCAGGCGGTCGCTTAAGGCAGTCGCTTGGTTTAATCAACCGCCACTAGCAACCGCCCCCAAGTATATTGCTATACAAGGGTGCTTTGCTCAGGGGGTTGAAACCCAAACACAACCTAGCCCTAAACAACATATGGGGGAGGTCTTACCTTCATTCCAGACATCTCCAAACACAACTTGCCTTCTACCAGAGATCCAACTTCCCAATAAGGCTGGTTCTTCAACAAGAGAATCCAGATCCATGAGTTCTGGATATGGATCATGGACTTCTATTCGGACACTCCACAAATTAATCCGACTAGACCTTTGGGTTCTCAGACCTGCAATATGGATTTCGGGTTAGAAATACGGGGGTTGTTACACACCCCACCCGCTGGTCTCGGTTATGCCCGACAACATGTGGGTGAGATCAGTCACAGGATCCACGGTCTTACCCATCAATAATAATAAATAAAAGAAATAGATAATCAAGAGCAAGAACAAGTTCAAATAATTAATCAAAAGGATTATAGGAGTCCAAATACTCCAAAGAATGAATAAAATGAAAGTAATCAAGTTTCAAGAATTAACGAGTTTAGCGGAAGCAATAAAATAAACTAAATTATTTTCTTTCCCGTAAACTTTTCTAAAGCTATAGACTTCCCTTCTAAAACAATAAGATAGGGAGTTCTTCAGTTCTTCTCCAAAGACTTCTCAAAATGTCTAATGATCTACATTCTTCGGCCATCAATGGGTGCTATAAGTGCACTCCAAGCATCCACAAGAGGCTTTGTGTGATACATCTCGGTCTCCCATTGACGATGCCACATAATATGAAGTTGGACCCATGTAGAATTTCTCCGATTTCCAACGTGATACCATCTGTACAGTATGATATAACATACAAAGAAAGGAATGAGTTCTGACTAACTCAATAAGAATCACACATTTCTCATACATATGTTGACATATTCAGCAATGCATATATGAAATGAATGATATGCAATAATATGAATGCTACTAAGATCTAACTATGCAAGTCTCTAGACAGTTGACATGCTTTAAGATATAACACCAGCCCTCCTCTGGGTAGGTCTAGTCACTTTGATCCCTCACGAACTGGTTACCTTTGTTGGGATCCCGAGTAAAGGGGTTAAGTCCTCATCAGTCAACCATGGCTGGGGTTTAAGTCAATACTCTCTTACCACGACCATTGGCATGAGTATTGGCGCATGTTGGGGTTTCTAATCCAATGCAAGGTCATACAATAATATACTACATGAAGTCCAGATACTTCCCCTATGGCACCAACCAACTTGGTTCCGTATCCTTCTTAACCTAGGAATGAAAACCCTCATGGACTGGCTACCACTGTTGGACTCCATTCCCTAACCCGGTCATCCACATATTAATGGGGTGAATGCTCTCATGACCCCTCACGACTCCCTAGCCGCTCCTTGGATGTCCATGAGCCCAAACCCTAACATATGCAATCCTACCATTGTATGATCAACAGTGGACCACTGAATCTCCGCACGAACTGGTTACCGTTGTAGGATGAAGCAGAGTCACATCACCAATATCATAGGTCATTCGGCTTCAATTCCCTTACCGAAAGGGTAGTAGCATGTATGGGTTTCTAGCCATGCATTTTAGACTCCCTAGGTATGTCATCTAGCAGTCATGATAGTCCTGGAGGCATTAGTGAGCATGTGTCCAATACCACAAGCCCTCTGATATCTCAAGCAATGGATACCCAAATAGATACTCTTTCATCACAACTACATCACATCATCCAATATCAATCATAACCATTCATTCAATATCATGAAGTGATACAGTATATAGAAACATCATATATAGTAGGTATTCAACAGTAATATAATGAGTTTCACAACTATAGCAAGTTATATGATCAATATAAGATGTAAGAAATAATTGATTCATCATATAGCATGTCATTGCATATAGATCAGAAAGTGTGTCCTTACCTGTAATTATGTAAAAGCTTTCTAGAATGTAATCAAACATCAATCACAAGACTTCCAATAAACTCAGAGAACACCTAAGCATAAAGTTACAAAAATACATTAAAGCCATGAGTCAAATCAGAGCAAAGACAAACCTCACAGAGCTACTATGACCCAGCTGGTTGCTTGGGTCCACGACCGCCCCTGTTACAGACAGTTTGTAAAGTCTTAAATTATCACTTTCAATCATCTAACTTCAATCCGATTTTGGAATGATTTTAGTCCAAATTTCATTCTTAATAAGTCTATAACAAGGTGCGAATTAGCAACCTAAAATTATAAAGATTCATAATTCAATTCATCTCCCTTGATTAGATCCATCGTTTATTCAAATGCAGGGATTCGTTTTCGGACAGGATCTCCTCAAAATCATAGATAAAGAATAGAACCAACAAAATTTGGTTATTACCAACACAAAAGGAGATGGATCTATACCATTCCAAAAATTGAGGGAAGAGGATTGAGTGAATGGAGATCACTTACAGAAAGGTTCCACTTCGCAATCCACGCTTCTCTCACCTTCCAACTCATGTTCACTGCCTCCTAACCGTCCACAGTAGCAATCCTGAATATAATAATGAGTTAGAAGGTCGGGGTTTGCTATTTATAGAGAACAGGGGGCAAATTAGGGCAAAATTCAGCAAGCAAACCATGGTTGTTGCTTGGGCCAATCAACCGCCTTAAGCAACCGCCCCCTAGTAGTTTTCAGTACTTGGGTGCTTTGCTCAAGGGGTTGATCCCTAACTCAAACCTAACCCTAAACAACATGTAGGGGAGGTCTTACCTTCAATCCCGACATCTTCAAACTCCTCTTGACTCTATTTCCCAACAAGGCAGGTTCTTCATCAAGAGAATCCAGATCCATGGACTCAGAATATGGATCATGGACTTCAATCCGAATACTCCACAACTTATTCCAGCTTGACCTTCGGGTTTTCGGACCTGCAATACGGATTCTAGGTTAGAACTACGGGGGTTGTTATAGTACCGACTAACCAAACCCACTTCATAACAAATATTCAGCCTAGTAAACATCATCGCATACATAAGGCTACCCACCACACTAGAATATGGAACTCTTTCCATTTTGGTTTTCTCCTCTGGAGTCTTAGGACCAATGTCAAGGCTCAAATGAAAACCCTTCTCCACTGGAGTATCTATTGGTTTGCATTGGTATCTCTTTAAGACATTGTCAGTATAGGTCTCTTGAGATAAACCCAGTAATCTCTTTTGCCTATTTCTGACAATCTTAACACCCAGCACATAGCTTGCTTCACCCATGTCCTTTATTTCAAATATGGAGGACAACCATTTCTTAATGGTTTCCAATAGCTCCTTACTATTGCTAGCCATGCCATGAGTATGTCATCTATATACAATGTTAGAATGACATAATTACCATCAGATCTCTTGGTGTAAACACATGGGTCTTCCTTAAGCATGGAAAAATCATTTTCCATCATAGCTTGGTGGAAACACACATTCAACTCTTTAGATGCTTGCTTTAAGCCATATATGGACTTCTTGAACTTGCACACTTTGCGCTCTAGTCCCTTAGCTTCAAAGCCTTGAGGTTGATTCATATAGATCTCTTCCTCAAGTTCTCCATTAAGAAAAACAATCTTTACATCCATCTAGTAAAGCTCCATGCCCATCTAAGCAGCAATGGCTAATATGAGGCAGATGGAGGCAAACCTAACCACAAGGGAAAAAGTTTCCTCATAATCAATGCCCTCTCTTTGGGTCTAGCCCTTAGCCACTAAACGAGCCTTGAATCTCTCAATAGATCCATCCACCTTTCTCTTGATCTTGAGAACCCACTTGTTCCCAATTGCCTTTCGACCTAGCGATAAGTCAACCAAGGTCCCAGACATGGTTAACTTTCATCGACTCCAACTCTTCCTCTATCGCTTTCAACCATTCCTTTGAGCTCGTTTCTGCAAGAGCTTCCTACACCCTCTTCGGTTCTTGCTCATCGACTAGAGTTATCTCAGTCACCTCACAGTCAGTCTCTTTGGAGCTACCATGTCGGCTTCATCCTCTATGTCGAAATGTCAACAAGGGACTAGCCCGAGCTCACTACGGTGCAAGTGCATGCTAGATTGCTCACCCTTTGAAAGCTATCACATCTACACTCCCACTTCCACTAAGATCTTCTGGATGAACCCCAAGTTCATTATCTAGAATCTAAATCCCTGAAGTAATAAGATCACTATCTTGTATTTCAAAGAATTCCGATGATTCTTTGTTAACTTCTGCAAGAGATGGAAAATCATTTTCCAAGAATGTTGCATCCCTAGACTCGAGTTTTGTTCTCCTCTCACTCTCATCTAGCCCAATAAAGACATGGCCCTTCGAGTGTTCATAATATCCCAGAAAGATACACTTTCTTCCTCTGGGTCCAAGCTTCTCATATTGGTGAGAGGTAGTGTCACACCCCGCCCGCCGGGCCCGGTTAACCGCCCGACAACCCGTGGGTGCGAACCGTCACATGATCCATGGTTTTAGTTTATCAACAATAATAAATACAAATACAGATAATCAATAGCAAGAATAGTGCAATAATTAATAAAAAGGTTACAGGAGTCCAAATACTCCAATAAATATCCAAGAAATAATAAAAGGAAAGAATCAAGAATCAAATGTAATATCGGGTTCAGCGGAAGCAAAAAGAATAATTAAATAATCTTCATCTTCAGGAGGCTTCATGCTCTGCAAGTTCATGTATCACTGTCTGTGCCACATCAGCTTCAAATGAGAAGGCTCTTTCATACGAATCATCTCCAACTTCCGACGTTGTGCAACCATCTGTACAGTTTATATAATACATACAATGAAAGGAATGAGTTCCAACGAACTCAGTAAGGAACAAGCAATTCTCATATATATGTCAATACAATCCATGAATGCACATATGAAATGATATGGATGATATGCAGAAATATGAATGCTACTAAGATCTAACTATGCAAGTCTCTAATGGCTGACATGCTTTAAGATATACACCAGCCCTCCTTTGGGTAAGTCTCATCACTCTGATCCTGCAAGGACTGGTTACCTCTGTAGGGATCTTGGGCAAAGGGGTAAGTCCACACCTGGCTCTCAAACCATGGCTGGGGGTTAAGTCAACACTCTCTCACCACAACCATTGGCAATGAGTACTGGCGCATGTCGGGGTTTCTAATCCAATGCAAGTCATAATGGTAACATACTATATGAAGTCCAGATACTTCCCCTATGGCACCAACCAACTCGGTTCAGTATCCTTCGCAACCTAGGAGTGTGAATCCTCACGGACTGGCTACCTCTGTTGGACTCCACTCCTTAACCCTATGGTCATCCACATATTATTGGGGCGGATGCTCTCATGACTCCTCGCGACACCCTATCCGCTCCTTGGACGTCCAAGGGCCCAACCCTAACATATGCAACCCTACCATTACATGACCAATAGTGGACCACTGAATCTCTGCACGGACTGGTTACCGCTGTTGGATGAAACATAGTCACGTCACCATTGTCACGGGTCACCCGGCTTCAATTCTCCTGCCGAAAGGGTAATAGCATGCGGGTACCTAACCATGCAATTCTAGACTCCCTACGTATGTCATCAAGTAATCATGATAGTGCTGGAGACATCAGCAGGCATGTGTCCCATTCCACAGCCTTCTGATATCCCAAGCCAAGATATCCCAATGGAATACCCCTTCCATCACAATCACACTACATCACTCTTTATCATATCATGAACAGTTGTGCAATATCATAAAAGATGAAGTACATCAAGGAACACCACAAACAACAAGTGTACAATAAGATTCATATGCCTTGTACAATTACAACAAGTTACATGATCAACGGATAGTAAATAGAACAACAGAATCATCATGTATATGTAATTGCATATAAATAAGAATGCATATCCTTACCTTTAATTATGTAAAACTCCTCTAACTTGAATTCCAAAAACTATTATAAGACTTTTACTTGAAACAGAGAACACCTAGGCATAGGGTTACAAGAATACATAAGAGTCAAGAGTCAAAACAAATCCAAAATCAAACTTACACAGACACTGGAAACCGGCCGGTCGCTTGAGCCGGTCGCTTAGGTTGAGCGATCGCCACTAGTGACCGCCCCAAAAACAGAGAGTTTCAAATCCAAAACTCAGGCTTCTGATCATCCGTTTTCAATCCGGATTTCGAGTGATCATAGCCAAAGTCTCGAATCTAACACTCCAAGAGACACTAGGTGATAAGAAACCTAACAAATACCATAAATGGATTACCCAGAAACTTTCCCCTTGACTAGATCCATCCATTAACAAATGCAGGGATTCGTTTCTGGATAGGATCTCATCAAGAACATTGGAAAGGGAGTACAACAAATCAATTGGGTAACCACCAACAAAAAAGGGGATGGGTTCATATCAATCAAAGGTTAAAAAGAAGAGAATTGCAGATGGAGATTCATTACCTTAATCAGAATCACCAAGAATAGAAGAGAAAAGGTTTCATATCATTAACAGCACTTCAGACTTGAATCCCGCACATTTCCACAGTCGCCTAATCGCCCAAAATAGCAATCCCGAACATAATAATGCGTTAATAGGGCGAGGGATGCTATTTATAACGAAGAGGGGGCAAAATAGGGCAAAACCCCGAAAACAGACCGGGCGGTCGCTCCAGGCGGTCGCTTGGTTCAATCGACCGCCACTAGCAACCGCCCCCATGTATATTGCTATACAAGGGTGCTTTGCTCATGGGGTTGAAGACCAAGTACAACCTAACCCAAATGAAGATATGGGGGAGATCATAGTCCGAAAAATCAATCTCAATAGGTCAATAATAAAGAGGTTAGGGTTTCATCATAACATATGGCTCATGAAAAGGTTATGATCACGGAAAGAGAGGGAATGATTGTTATCAAGAAAATAACAAGAAATCATAGGAAATCTAGTTTAGGTTAATAGAAACATTACCCATGAGGTTTCCCTCACATGGAAGGTTACAAAAGGTTTCCAGAAAGATCATTCAAGGGTTAGGGTTAAGGTTTCAAGAATCTATTAGCTAGGGTTAAGATCATGATGATGATCATAGATCTCAAAGAATAGAATGAGATCATGGAATAGATGGTTGCAAGGATGCATCATCTTTTTCCTGATCTCAATCAAGAACAAGAACGAAGAAAGAATAATTAGAAATCCTAATTAGGTTAAACATGGATCATGAAGAAAATATAGTGATCAAGTTTAGGTTAACACAAATATCACCCAAGGGAAAGAGAAACAAAGAATCAAGATTCACCCATGGGAAAGAGAAACAAAGAATGCACAATCTGAAAAAGGTGTTGGGAGTTTCCAACAGATAAAAGAACATTAGGGTTTCATATATGGTTACCTCTCATGAGAGTTGGTTACCTCCCATGAGAGTTACCCATAATTAATCCTCACAAAAACAACCCAAGATAGATAAAGGAATATCTCATTAGTATTTCAAAATAAAGAATGGAATTAGGAAGGGTCTACTATTGAGAGAAAAGTAAGGTTCACAATTAAAGTGAAAGGAAAGACATTCAAATCATACAATTAGCGATTTACTAACAAGAATCCGTGTATCCCACAGAAAGACTAAGGAGAATAAAGATTCACCCTTAGGGCAAAGAATTTACAATCAAGAAAGGTTTTGGGGAGGGTCCAATGAATTAATAGAAAATAGAAGGGTTGCCAATTGGTTACCCTCTCATGAAGGTTACCCAAGAATTTCCCCTCAAAATCTCACCCTTTTGGTTTCCAAAGGTGCAAGGGAATATTAGGGAACAACTCCTCAATCATGAAGACACAAGGGAAGGTCATGGTAATAATATGAGACCTTCCCACAATCATAAAGATAGGTAGAAAATTAGGGAAAGTATCATTAAGAGTTTTGGTGGAGTCAAATTCAAGGATCATCGCCATATGGCTTCAAGATCATAGAGTGAATTGTGGAATCACTCTAGGGCTAAAAGAATTAAAGAAGAGGTCATTACAGCAGTGTAATACCCTTCTCAAAATCAGAATATCAGAAGTAGAGAAGAAAGAATGAATTAAAAAAGAAACGAATTGAATACCAACCTTATAGAAGAGAAACCGCTGAAGAAATCTGAACAGATGCTTGAGGATCTTCCTTGGCTTCGAAGGAGAGGATCTAGGGCTTATCCCACGTTCTCCAAAGACTTAGAACAGAATGAGAGTGAAAAACATGGAGTTCCCCCTTTTAAATAGCACAAAGAGTTCAAGAGTTATTAGGGTTTCACCAAACTGACCAAATTGACCCTGTTGGTTGATTGGTTGCCAAAGAGGAAGTTCAAAGGTCGATCCCACACTATCTAGAGGTTTAGAAACATAATGGGAATAGTTTACCACGAAATTAAAAGAAATAAAGCTTTTGAAAACCTTCAAAACAGATATTTACCAAAATGCCACTGCCTGGACAGCTTGTTCAAAAATAGGGATTTAATGGGCCAAACTTCAATATTTTTGGATGGGCTTCTTTCAACACATCATACTACTACCTAGTATGGAGGGATGTCTTCAAAACAGGTCCAACTAAGCTTTAGGTCCATCAACCAAGTTCTTCATTAGTTCAACACCAAATCAAAAAAAGATTTCCATAAGGAAACACCATCATCAATATCCATGGGTTTTGGGTCATACACCATATCTTCTACTGAGATGGCCCACAAAGACATCTTCCTAAGATTTTCAAAGATAGTAAAATTGAAATCACGGTCAAACTTCGAAGTCAACATTAAACAAACCCTACTTCACCCAAAACATATCGAGTCTTCGGGCTAGATTTGAGCTGGGTGTTACAGGTAGAGTGAACATATGCTGCACAACCCCATGAGCGCATGTGACTCAAATCTGGTTTCCTTCCAGTCCACAACTCATATGATGTGGAAGGAACCAACTTGGTTGGAACTCTGTTGAGGATATAGGCTGCAGTCAGCAAAACATCTCCCCAATAAGAAATGGGTAGGTTTGCTTGTGCCATTATGGATCTCACCATGTTTAGCAAGGTTATAGTCCTCCTCTCAGCAACCCCATTTTGCTATGGAGTCCCTGGAATAGTAAATTGCCTAGATATCCCCTTTTCATCACACAACCGTTTGAACACATCAAAAAGATATTCTTGACCTCTATCCATTCTAAGAGTTTTAATTCTTTTGTCTAACTGATTCTCAACTAAGCTCACGAACTTCTTAAAACATTCTAGAGCTTCTAACTTATGAGAAATTAGATAAATATGACCATACTGTGTATAGTCATCTATAAATGTGATGAAATAAGCTTGTCCTTTTCTAATATGCACATTTATGGGTCCACACACATCTGAATGGATAATTTCTAGAGGAAGAGAGGTTCTCAAAGCCTTTTTTAATGGTTTTCTAGTTGTTTTGTTGCTAGACATGATTCACAGGTTGGCAAATTAAATAGTGAATCTTGACCCAAGTGGCCTTCTGTAAAATCCCACCTAACCCTAACCTGGACACCCTGTTTGTTTTGGATGAAGAAGTGAGGTGAATGATGGTTGACTTGAAAGTTGGACCTTGAGTTCAGTGTTGATAGCTTTGGAAGGTCCTAGGAAGTCAGGTCAGACCCTTCCCTAAGTTGGTTGAAAGCCTAAGTGTTGGTTTTGACCCTGGAGATCCAAAATTCAACCAACTGGAAAAGGGGGACCCTTTGGTCGATCCTCCCTTGGTCGGTACCATCGACCAAGCACCATTGACCAAAGAAACTCCAGAAACAGAATTGTCTAATTTTGGATTTTGGATCCTCTATACATTGCAACCTCAGTCTAAACCTAAATATTTTGCCTCTTAACTATTGGAGAATGTGGGAAGAACCCTAGTGTGAAATCTAGCCCTAACCTTGACCTGGAAACCCTGTTGTTTGTAGGTCCGAAGACCCGAAGTGAAGGAAGAAGACAACTATGGGCCATCTCAGTAAAAGACATGGTGTTTGACCCGAACCCATGGAGATTGATGATGGTGCTCCATACTTGGAAGCTTTGGCAGTGTTTGATAAGAAACTGCACCTTGAAGAAGGAGAGAGTAGTTGATGGACCTATGGCCTACTTCGACATGATTTGAAGGTATTTCTCTAACCTAGACAAGTCAATTGTGAAGTAGAAAGAAGCCCACTTGAATTTGAGTTGATCTAGGCCTCCATTTCCCTGTCTAGGCTTGTTGTCCTAGCCTGGTCGACCAGCCAATCGACCAGCTGAATATAGAATCCGAGAATATCTTGTTTTTAGGTCGTTTGATGCTCTATTTAAGTAGACTTTGTGTTTCTTAGCCTCCTTTATTGCTAGAACTCTTTGAGAACTTTGGGAAGCCTCTCTCAAAGCCTCTCCTTGGTGATTGTGAAGAACTCTTGGAAGATTAATAGTTCCTCTTCTCTTGTTCATCTTCAAGGTTAGTAATCTCTTGTTTTCTCTTTGATTTACTCTAATACTGATCTAATCTCTTTACTGTGATTATAAAGAAGGTATTGCAACCTTGCAAACACCTCTTCTACAATCTCTTGTGATGAGAATGAATCTCATTCATTCCATTAATGCTATGATTCTCATACTTGATTCTTAGCCATGATTATATGATTTCTTCATGAAGACATGATCATTCTTCTAATCTAATTTCTCTAGCATATTAGATCTGATTTTTATGTTAGTATTCATCTCTGATCTATTGCTAATGATCCTCCTTTGCATCCATGGTTGTTTTCATTGAAAACCATGCTTTGATCAAAATTAGAAAGTCATGTTTTTAAAATAGAAAGTCATGGTTTTGATCCTTGTTTGATGATTAATCTTTGCTAGATAGTCTTAGAATATTGTTCCTAAGATTCCTTTGAAATTTTGAAGTGTTTCGAATCTCGGAAGATGAGTTTCGGATAAAAAATTCAATTTTGGCTTCAGGTACTGTTCACCTGGTCGACTAGATCAGTCAACCAGCCAATCTGCCAGGCATGGACAACATCGTGTTCTTTGTCCAATTTGATCCGTTTGACCTCCAATCTTCTAGGGCTTTCTCCTGATGTTGTATCTATGCTTGTCTAGGGTTTATTTGCTAAACTTTAGACTTGATCTCTTGATCTTTGGAATATCTTTGAATCTATTTAAGGTAAGGACAGTTGTTTCCATATTAACATAGATTGCATGAATCTTAGTTTCTATTTTGGGAATTTCATAGATTCACTACCATTCTTATACTTTCTTAATATGATGCTACTGCTGTAAGTACTTTCAGTACAGTAGTACCTTGTTCATGTATTTCTTTATTACTTGAATCATGTATGGTTACTTATACTTGTCATTTACATATGCAATTGATAATGTTTATATGTATCTTTCTATATGATGAGATATCAGTTGTGTATGTTATGATTGAATTGAGAATGTGATTGAATAGGTATGATTTGGGATTGGGGAATGTCCCTTTGACATTTCTGTCCTTGGACATCAGTGGGAATAGTATGGGATATTTCCGATGGTGCCCTTTGACGCTTTCCTGGATTATTGGTTGTCATACCTAGGGCTTGTCTAGCGGTGTTTGGCTAGGATGTCCATGTTATATTAAACCCGATTTAGAAGGGTATTGAGACCGAGTAACCCGTGGTAGAAATGGGGACTCATGGGCATTCGAGACCAGTGAGTTATATCCGTGAGAAGACATGAGTCACATTGTGGGGACCATTCATTGGTAGGGTTGCAAATAGTAGACTTGGGCTCATGGGCGCTCGAGACCGGTGAGTTATATCCATGAGGGGACATGAGAGCTTCCTGTCTATTATTTGTGGATGACCAATAGGGTTGATGAGTCCGTAGTCTGGGGCTACGCTGACTCTAGTGAGAAGGATACCAGAAAGGATCACCCGGGGCGAGGAATGGACGTATCTGGTTCTAAGTTGATATGACCAAGTAGATGACTTGCATTTGATTAGGCTTTACCTTGACATGCGCCAATACTTAGACCAAACGGTGATGTGAGAGAGTGGTGACCTAAACCCCAGCCATGGATTGTCCAAGAGGGGTGCAAGACCCATTACCAACCGATGATGAGTGATTTGAGACCTTCCCAAAGAAGTATGATGCTATGACTTAAAGCATGTTTGTCAATAGAGACCAACATACATAGAGTTAGCCTCATACATGCATTGTCTGTCTCATATCATATTTCACCATGTTATGTTCTGCTATCATGTTATTTATGTTGTTATGGAATAACTTGCCTTGCTGAGTTCTCTTGGACTCACTCATTTTTTTGCAAATATCTTTGTTAG
Source organism: Hakea prostrata (assembly GCF_041222555.1). Classification (NCBI taxonomy): domain Eukaryota; kingdom Viridiplantae; phylum Streptophyta; class Magnoliopsida; order Proteales; family Proteaceae; genus Hakea; species Hakea prostrata. The sequence continues at coordinate 39,697,132 of NC_142603.1, forward strand.
ACTATCTTGTAGGTACTAAAGAATATGATGGCCAGTACGAGGAATTGCAAACCGATGAAGCATACTTCACTCAAGGTGCTAGCGGTTACGAAGGTTACGGTGAAGATTCCTCGTGTGATCATGCTTCATACCAAGATAAGCCCTACTCTTGAATGGAAGCGGTCGTGTTTAGTTTCCTTAGTTTTTGTTTATGAGGACGTTCTTTATAAGACGGAAGAGACCTTAGTTTAGTTTGGTTATTTTTTTCTTTCCTTTCTTTTGAGAATCAGTGGTAATCTTCTTTTTAGTTTTCGAGCTACATTTCCACTGTAGTTGTGGAGTGACTTTTCCGCACACTCTACACTTTGATTTATTATATATTGGTATCATTCTTTCCACACTCTGATTATATTGTCATTCTCCCTTCTTATCTTGATCTCTTGTTTAAATTATTACACATTGATTATATCTTGTTCATGATTATGTTATTGTGTATATGGGAGGATGATTTCCTTGATACTTGTTCTTCGGGGCTGTGGATCACACACCCGGGTATGCCAAGTAGGGTACCGGTTGGGTGGATGTGACACCTAGAGCCTCCTCTTCAAGCCAAGGAAAATCCCCAAGCATTCAACCAAGGATTCCCTCTTTGATTACTCTTCTTCAAGGTTAGTATTCAAGAGAACTTCTCTGATCTACTCTCTCTACTGTATTCTCTTGTTGTTTTGATTATGAGGAAGGTATTACACTACTGTACTGACCCAACCTCTGATCTCCTTAATCTTAGAGTAAACCCCCATTCACTCTATGTTCTCCCTTGAAGCCATATGGTGTTTCTCCATGTATTTGATCTAGAATTGATAGCATGATCTACTCTTACTGTAGTTTTCTATTCTAATTTGTGTTAGACCTCTTCCTTTATTGTTTTCAATGCATGATCTACTGTTTTCTATCTCTTTGAATGAATCCCCTTTCATTCTAGCCTTTCCGTGATGATCCGCAGTTTTAACCTAATGGGTGTTTTATTAGAATTCTATTCCATTGACCATGCTAGATGTTTAGACCTTCATAGATAATCTTAGTATGTCGTTTTAGAATTTTCCTATTAATTTCGGAGTGTTCCAATGTGTTTTAGCAAATTTACAATAAAAAATTGGAGATTATGTCCATACACTGTCTGCTTGGTCGATCCTCTTGGTCCATACATCAACCAAGGACCATCAACCAAGCAAGTTGTTGATAGCCGAATCCCCTATTTTGTCTCCGTTTCGACTCCGATCTTATGGATTTGTTTCTTATGGTCTATACATGTTTGTTTAAGCTTGTTTAGGTGATTTTGGATTTGTTCTCTGATCTCTCACTTGAAGGATATAGATTTGGAATTCGAGGTGGGTACGTTCACTCACAATATACACATTTACATGCCTTGTTGTGATATGATTTGAATGCATGATTTAGCTACTGTTGTTGTACTTTCTTTACATTATATTACTTCGGTAATTACATGAGCATATTCATATTATGATTTACATACTGGAATGAATCATGAATGGTGTAAATGTGAATTTGACTTGATTGTGTGATGCATGGAATTGTGGTTTGATGTGAATGCCTAGGTAGTAGTTGTGGAATGGGGAATGCCCTTTTGGCATTTTTGTTTTTGGACACCAGTGGAGGTGGTATGGGACGCTTTCCTATGATGCCCCTTGGTGCTTTCCTTGACTATTGGTTGACATTCCTAGGATTTGGTCTAGAAGTGTTTGGCTAGGGAAACCTCTGTCATATCTGACCCTATCGGAAGGGGAATTGAGACCGAGTGACCCGTGGCAACAATGGGTTTGTGGGCACTCAAGATCAGTAATGAACCCGTTAGAGGACATGAATCACATTGTGGGGGCCATTCATTGGTAGGGTTGCATTAGTAGACTTGGGCTCATGGGCACTCAAGACCGGTAACCAACCCGTGAGAGGACATGAGAGCTTCCTGTTGACTATTTATGGATGACCAATAGGGTTAAGAGTCTACGTAGCCGGGAGGGAGATGGTGACTCTAGGGGGAAGTTATTGGAAAGGATCGCGGGAAGCGAGGAATGGAAGTATCTAACCCTAAATAGATGTGACTCAGTAAATGACTTGCATTGGGCTAAGTTTAACCTTGAACACGCTCTAATACTCCCATCTAGATCCAAAAGAAATTAATAAAAAAATTCAAGGTTTCTATTAAACCCTAGATCCTCCATTGGATCCAATCCAAGGAACAACAAAAAATTCGAGAGGAACTAAGAACCATGGAAACCTGGCTATGATACCAATGTCGGTTATCTTTCTATTCTATAAAAAGATGGAAGATAGATCCTTACCTGGATTCGCTTTTCCCAATAAAGAAAGATCACAGCGGAAGAAATTTAGAATCCATGTCCTTGTTCCTCCACAAAGCTCATCACCGGCAAAACCTCCTCAATCTTGCGGAAAGGGAAGTAATCCCACAACCCAAATACCATTGTGGATGGATGGTTGAAGATAGAGATAAAAATAATAAAAAAAACCAAGGAGAAGAAGAAGAAATTCTCATAAAGCTATCTTCCTTGTTTCTGCGTTTCTTGGAGAGAGAGAGAGAGAGACACAGACACAGAGAGCTATTTCCAAAACCGAATCTATAACTCAAATTGTGTGTGGAGTGATGTGGTGGTTACCAAAATATATCCCTATATTTTGTAACCGCCAAATAAGTGAACTTCCACATTTGCCCTTGGGCATATTAATAAATCCCAACAGCAAATAAAAATCCCTAGTTGTCTAGATCATCCGATATCTCGGCAGTTTAGGAAAGATGAAATTTCAAAGACATCTAACGATGCAATGATGCATCCATAGGGACGAAATCATTTTTGAACTAGAGACAAAATTCAGAATCAATTCGACCTTCAACTTCAGTTGCTTGTGAGCGACATAGGTTCTTCAACTCTCCCTCCATTTCATTGCCTGCAAACTCGCACAGATCTCTGCATAATTCTTGTGATTTTGCCATGTCTCAACCTCCTTATGCTAAGAAAGACCATGATCGAGACTATAATGGTAGGCATCGGGAACTAGAGGTGTTTTTCAACAGCCGCCATTGGCGGGAGACACGGTGGAGATGGGTTGCAGAGGGAGGAGTATTGGTAGAGAGAGAGAGAGAGAGAGAGAGAGAGAGAGTCAAGCAAAATGAAATAGGGATTTGGGAGTCTAGTAAATGAGGGGTCTGATTTTCTGAATGAATAAACTTTAAACCCTTAAAAATAAAAAGATAGTATTTACAAGTAAACCCTAGATATTTGATTATCAACCATTCGATCTTATTTTGATTACGTAGTATGATCACCACCATTGGCAGCAACAACTGCTGCAAATAAAAATCTAGGGAACCAAATTACAAGACTGTAGCCAAAGAGCCGAATTGGGCCAAATACTAGTGCCATCCATGGACATGGCCCTCTAGCCTAGGTGATGAGCAACCAAGTTGATCCACTTAAAAACCTAACAAAAGAGCAGTGCATAAAGCAAGGTAATTCATGGTTTTTCAATAGTGTTTCTCAGAACCGATAGAAGAGCTATGTATGACCAGGATTTGGCAAACAATTTCCATCTAGGTCACTCTGGTCACAACGGTGGATATCAAGAGGCAATCTCTTTTTTATTTTTTTGGTACTGGTGCTTTTTTTAAATACTGGAAATGAAATGTCATCTACAAGGGTCGAACCCACGACTTCTACACTAAGAAGTATGGTTCTTACCACTGGACCAACCCTACATTGGCAAGAGGCAATCTCTTTGATTCCCCTCAATTTTGCCCTATTTCTTGATCTGGATTTGGGTTTTGGGGATTTTAGGAGTGCGCGTGGGCGCCGATGCCTTTACACAAAAGGCGAGGAGGAAACACAAGCGCGTTGCCCCCAAAAAAACAGTTTACCACAAAACGCCACCGGCAAACCCCCCCCCCGGAATTAATAATGTATGTGGTCGGTTCAAGTTTATTTTTGATATTGTTTTGTATTAATTTCTCGACCCAATATTAGGATTTGAAGAAGAAGATGAACTGAAGGAGCAATTGGGAAGCTTGAAGCTTGTAAGATTTTGGTTTTAAATAATATAATATAATATATTATTTAGATAAGTTTCAAAACGTTAAAACTCTATCTCCCCAGTTTTGTTTTAGGACTCTTGTTTTACCTCTATTGGACTTTGTTGGATACACAAAGACAAATTAAGCGAAGAAGAAATATAAAACCACAAAAACCAAGGAACCAACCCCCACCCGCAACAACCGGCCCCCAAACACCCTCCCATTGGTTCCACCGATTAGAAAACCACAACCAAAAACGAAACAGGACGCAGAGGCACCACACAAGCAAAGGATGAGGCCGACCAAGGAAGTTAATACGAAGTCCCGCCTAGGGCCAAATTGCCAAAACGCCACCGATCATTCACGATAGCAATATGAAATCTCCAAGTATAGTCAACAAATATTCTGTAACCCCCACATAGAAAGATATACCAAGATATCCGTGTATTAAAGCACCACAACTGAATCACCAGCCAAAGATTTGTAATTGTAAATGCCTTGCCCAACATAACCGTGAATGAAAGTTCCAACAGCCTCAAAGTTGGTTTAACACCAAAAGAATACGAAATTGAAAACCACCGCAACAACTCAGAAATACTCCCACCGCGGACCTTCCCGGATTGCCTAAAGAAAAGCCACAATATTTAGTAACCCAACCCGCGCGGAGGACACCAAAAACTGTGGAGGAGCAGCACAAAGACGAGAAGGAAGGCCCAACCGCACCGAAAAAGGTAGGAGTTACCTCCCATCCATTTAAAGCCAAACCGACTAAGTCTAAAAAAATTAAACCACCACCCACACCGAAATAAACAAACCGGATGACGGACCACCAAAGAAAGAAAAAGTGAACAGATCCATAACCAAGAGCCGAAAGGAGACCGGAAGCGGGACAAGCCGAACGACCTACAACTAACTCACCGCCAGCTATAACCAAACCCGCAAAGCCTCCACACCACGTGAAAATGAGCAGGAAGAAAGAGATGTCCTATGTGCTCAAGCACCACAAGATACAACGAGAGGCCAAATAACCCCCGAGTCAACAAGGCACACGGTAGCCATCATGAAAAGCTCCCAACGAAAACGGCTAGGCGCAAAAAGTCTCCAATACAACCCACTAGTTGTTCTCCACGATAGAGATCCCATGCCGATCGAAAACTAAACCCCCCCCCCACCGAACCTCCCAATGACAAACACAACAAAACCAGCACAAGGAACAGGATATAACATAATAAGAGAGATTACCCGAAATTGGCATGTCCACCGACGGAAACTCCACTCCCCACCGATGCAACCGCAACAGCAACAAATGACCCCTAGATCTAGAGGAATACCAACAAGTCGCAATGGTAAAACCCAAACCACCGCAAACCAGAAAATATTCGACCATCTCCAACGACCACCATCATAGCTGAACAAAACCCCAAACACCTCAATCCCAACATCAAAGATGACCGCCCACAAATCAAATCCGCCACCATCTTCCCCTAAAAACGAGCAAACCAAAGTGTTATGTTAATTGTCCAAGCCAACGCATAAGGAAGAAAAATTGACATCTCAACTCCGAAACCCAAACCACCCTCATATTGGAGTACAAGGCCCAAGACACCGAACCCCACAGCCCTATACTCCCCGACCAAATGAAGTACACACCAAGCCCCGCGAGAAATAAAGAGCTAGGCCACCAAACACCGAAAAAGAACGGCAGCAGAAATAATGAATGTACCAACCACCACCGCCAAAGATAACAGCCCACACCACCCTGAATCCGATTCTTAATCTTGTCTAAAACCAAAGAATCGACACGAGTAACCTCCTAAAAATATCTACCCCAGATATCGAGTAGGAAAGAGAGCAATTGGGATATTTAATATGTCCACAAAGTCCGACTAGGAGGTACACGCCAAGAAAAAGCACTCTCCAAACCGATATGTTGACCGAAAATCGATACTGTAAGAAATTTTCAAAGCAACATAACATAAAGAAGCATGAAAAAAAAAATACCAGCAACACAAACGGAAGGAACCCCCCCCGGGACCCGGCAAAGCTCTCAATCTACCGGCATCAAAGAATGAAGGCCCCGCATAGTACCTCTCCGCAAGAAGATAAAGAAGAGGAGATAAGGGTCCTGGGCCCTTTCTCAACTCCAAAGATCAACTGGTCCCCATTCAATAAAACTGAGATTCTAGTAGACTAAAGCATCTCATGAATCCAACCAACCCATCTATTTGGATATAAAGATTTAAATCCAAAGATTCTGGCAATTTGGCATATATAAAGTATAATTTACCATATTTGTTTAGTCCCACATCCGATGGAGCTAATGATAATATCGATTATATATACATTGATTGCTCCTAAGTGGGGTGTATGCGAGGAGAGAGTTAAATGTGGATAATGCACATATGCCGAGCTAGGCCGAGTCGGTCGTGGTTAAGGCCTTGGTCCATGGACCCTTGTTTGACCAGGTTACGGGACATTGTAATATTAATTAAATAAATATTAAATGTCTATGATGGGTCGTGGATCATGGATTATGATCCAAAAACCCATTCAGTTTTGAGTTTTGTTGTAGGAAGGTGACTATATGATTAGTCACAACTATTTCCCTTCAGAGGTGACCTTACGTACAAATATCACTCTCCTCTATAGGTGTCCATATGAGTTTAAGAGTCAAGAGGATAGATTAAAAACAAGAGTTTTGCACTCTGATTTTAGCAAAAAAAATTTGTGTTCTGAAAAGAGGAGAAAATCTCAATTTTGCTTTCTTCCCTTCCTATGTTATATACTACCTTCGTATCTCCTATGCTAGTAGAGTCTGTTGTAGTGCTAGCCTTTAGATTTAAATGAGTTCTTGTATCTTGGAGGTGAGGACGCGCCAAGGTCAAACCCGGTTTGCACTTAAGAGAAAGTTCAAGTATCTTAAGGAAAAGTATTGTTCGTATGCCTCAACTCACCCTATTCGAGTTCGTGTTGTTCTAATCTTCGCTTATTTTGTTTCAAATGGGTAAGTGCTTCTGACATAAGATTATGCTACTTTGTGATACTATTTCTTATTGTCCAATATTGGTCTATCTATACTATGCCTCTGGTATTTTGATTCTAACAAAGCTCAACTTGAAAGGTTAAAAAGGAGGAACATGTACAAGGAATCACCAGAAAACATGTCATGGGGAGCTCAAATGCGCAGAAGGAACAAATAATTGTAGGCTGATTGTTCTGATCTACCGTATATAATATTTAGAACACTTACTGTGATAAAATGGCTTTCATCCAGATTAAGGATCTAGACCAAAGATGGTGTCTTTTTGGTTCCTCTTTGTTGCGGATAAATGTCTCCTTTTTCCTTCTTATGAGCAACTGCTTTCATAACAATTTATGAGAGCAGTGCATAGAAAACATACTGATGTTTTGGTCTCCTTTTTTCTCTCTGATTTTGAAGATGAAATCTTCAGTTTCAGAGTTTGAATTTTGTTCTTTAGTTGTCTGGATGAGTAAGTGATTACAACTAAGTGGGAAGAGGGCAGTCATGAAGGCTTTCTCCTTTTCTTTGCTGAGGATTAGTGAACTATGATTAAGTGGGTATTTTCATGAGACTAGCTAACCTAACAGTGTTTGTTCATCTCAGTAAGTCTTTTGATTGATTAGGTTACCACAACCCTTACTGTAATTCCATGGAAGAATTGCTAGGTTTGCATCAAGAGGTTTTATATGGGTCATCAACCTATGGATGAATTCCCTTACAGAAGGGGTTCTTTCACCTGGAGAGCTTTATATAAGTCTACTTTTGAATGAAAAATGAGAAAGTTCAGTAATTCAGTACTATAATGGAAGTTTTTTTTTTTTTTTAGTTTATGGTTTATGGTTTAGTGATTCATAAATATAATGCAACCCCATTTTTTCTTCTCTTTTTCCAATCCTAAGATTGCTGGTTTTCATTTTGTTAGTGTCTTTTAATATGAAATAATGGGTTGCTTGTGGTCTTGTTCATTCACTCAGGAACCTTTATAAAAATTATCAATTACTAGTGCTGCATTTTTTGAAGTAGTTATGTTCCTACTTCCTTTAACCCATAAATAAGAGTCACAGTTATTGGGAAGGTTAGAATTATTGGTCAAAGGAGATGTGGAAATGAATGTGTATTAAGTGCTGGGACTGGTTATCTAGAAACAGTGAATTCTATGGTACTAGTTGCCCTCCTCCTTTGAATCCTTTTTTTTTTTTTTTTTTTTCGCCCATATTAGAGGGATGCAAAATCATGCAATTGTGTAGGACTCAATTTTTTTTCTTATTGTAGATAAATTTGTGGGACTTATTTAGGTTATCTACTTTGGACTTTCTTTCTTTTTTATGTGGAGTTGCCTTTGCCTTGTTTGTATGTTGTTTGTTTGTCAGTTTCATGAGTATATCCCTCTTTGCCATACGAAAAAAACATCTCTACCATGATTGGATATACTTCTTTAGTTGTCCTTGAGATATTAATTTCTCAATTTCTATTTTCAATTGTCGGTAGTCATCCGTCTAGTGCCCATGATCTTTGTGGAATTCTCAAGATTTGCTTTTTATCATGCTCCTCTGGTCGAGAATACAATTTGCTAGGCCACTTGAGAATTCCTTGATTTTTAATTTGCATTAGGATCTCCGATCTTTTCAGGTCTGATATCCCTTCTTGGTTAGACCGACCATCTCTGGTCGGGTTTATGGTCGGTTTATTAACCAGAGGTTTTTCTTTATGCAATCTTGCTTCAGTGATTGGATGCTCCTTTTTTCGGGATTCAATTGTTTCTGATATCTCTACTTGTTTGTGACATCGTTCAACAAGGTCTTCATATGCCTTAAGCATATCAAGCAAGAGTCGCTCGAGCAGGCCCTCATGGCTGAGTCCTTGGTATAATGCATGGAAGGCAATCTTCTCATCTAGATTTTCAATCTACATGGTTAGATTGTTGAATCTTTGAAGAAAACTTTAGATGGACTCCGATCGCCCTTGTTTTATAGAAAACAAGGTATCTTCTCTCTTTTTGGTACCTACTCCACTTTGAAATCGTAGTAGGAAAGTTTGACCTAGATGGTTGAAACTTTTGATAGAGCTGTTTGGAAGTGCCAAGTACCAGTCTAACACTGCTCCGATTAGCGAAGCGGGAAAACTTCAACACATGGCTGCTTCACTGTGTCTAAAAGTGGACATGACGGACTTATAGTGTGTAATGTGATGCTTTGGACATCGCGACCCATCGAAAGCAGTGAAAGTAGGACACTTGAAGCCTTTTGGCATCTCTGCTTTTGAGATGCTTTGGATGAACGGATCCTCTTTTAAGACAGCATATAGTTCGTCTTTGCCAGGGTTCTTCAATTTTTAAACCGTTTCATCCAATTTGGTGATGCGCTTATTCATATCCTCATCCCACTTATTTGGACTGTTGTGACTTTTTTTTATCTTTCAAATCTTTTATTGGATCCGTGCTACTTCCCCAGTCTCCGTCCTCGTCGATCGAAGGATTTCTTTCTGGAAAAAATTCCTTTGAAGCTCGAGGTTTTTCTATCTCCTTTCATTTCTCTTTCTGCAGTTCTTTTTGGGATGGTCGGGTTGCTTGGTTGAGTATGAATGGTCGGTCATGTCTGCTCCCCTCCGGAATTTTTTGTTTTTCCTGAGAACCTACTTCTGGAGCAATTATATGACGCATGGCCATCCTGACCAATTCGCTCAGGGATGAGATTTCTTTTTTGAGCTCAGATTGCTCCTTTTGAAGTTCGTCAATATGACTCATCGTTGCGAATTGATTTGTTGGAGGTTCTGGAAGAATTGGAGGATTTTGTTGAGTTTGGAGCTCGGGAATTTTCAATTCCTTGTGGAGCTGCGCCCTTCTCGACCTCCTTTTCTCCATCAGATCTGTCTCTTATCAGTAATCCTGATCTGGTTTTCATGATGGCTTTTTGATCAGTTTCCACAGACGGCACCAGTTGTTGCTACACAATCCTACTCGTCTCCTCAACCAAATGAACCTGCAAGAATGAGCTCAACCAGGGTGATCGAGTTTCACCTCCGACGATCTAGTTAGGAAATTCTCCGATTAAGGAAGACAAGAAAGCAATGAACAATAAAGTATTGAGTAGTGAGTGCTCAATTCAATGTACCTTCCTCTTGTATTCTCTTACCCTTTTATAGGTTTTCTTTGTATGAGTTTGACTAGGACTCAAACATTGTCTTGATTATAATACCAATCTTAATGATTGAGTCCTACTCAAATATGAGTAGTTGAATTCCAATTGAACAACGTTTCTTTGGCTACAAGTCTTCTTGGGATTCATCTTATTATTTTACCGACCTTATCTTGGTCCGTTCGACTTGGTCCACATAGTTCGGTCAAACCGAACCGGTTCAAACCGAACTGGTTCGGACTTGTTTATTTCTCCTTTATCAAGTTTTGTTCTCCCAATAGAAAACATTCTAAAAACCTATTCTTATGAGCATTATTCTCATCATTTTGTTGAACAAAAAAATAAACAAATACCCATTCCCATTTTTCTATTCTTCGGAAATAAATGGATAGCAAACTATTCTCCAAAACCATTACCAAATTCATCTTTAATGTTAATAACATGTAAAAAGCTCTTTTTTTTTCTTTTTTTCTTTTTTTTTTTTTTCTTTTGTAAAAGCAAATTAATTGTTTCAACCCTCATAAAAATCTAAAATCCCAATCCAACTCCACAAGTTGCTTCCATCCATGCATGGACCACTCTTCTAGCAGAGAAAAGCTCTTCCCATTAATATATTGAGTCTTCATTCACACTGTTTTTTTTTCTATTATTATTTTAATTAAGAAGTTGGTTTGAGGCAGATGCAATTAATCAATTACAACAATCAAATCCATGCCATTGCACAGGATTAAAGCTGATGAACATGATGGTAATGTTTCTCTTCTTCATCAAATTGAGTCTACATTTTTTATCTATAGGTTTAGAGGAATAACTATACAATTAAGATAAAAATCTATATCTAAAGATAAAATATATCAAGATTATTAAATCTATATCTAAACATTGACAAAATAAACCAAAATTCAGTCGGGTTATGAAAAACCCACCGAATAGAGCAATCAGCAAATAAGAGAAGAGAATAACACAAGAATTTACGTGGAAAACCCTTAAAGGAAAAAAAAAAAAAAAACCACGGGCAAGAGAGAAAACTCCACTATAGATAAAGAAATATACAAGAGAGAAGATTTTGGGATGAATTACATGTGGATGGGAGGCATCCTTTTATAGTCTCTCCCCATCCTACCTTCTCCCACATCTACTTAAACTGGGACTAAAACTCTCAACAGACTCCCACTTCTACTAGATGTGGGACTAAGACTTTCAACAATCTCCCTCTTGGAAATTAGATTGAGAATCAATTAATCTCCACACCATTCTCTATCTTGCCACCACCATGATGTCTACATCTTTGTCAAGCCATACAAGGATCTACACTAAATGAATTTGCCAGTGTTGCTTGCCTTTGTCAATGCATCTGCTAGGTTCTCTTTCGTGTGAAATTTATGTATCTCTATCATTTTGTCTTCCACCACTTCATGAACAAAATGATATTGTACTTCTATGAGTTTTGTCTTGAAATGAAAAGTTGGATTCCTTGCAATGTGCAAGGCACTCTGACTGTCACAATACAAGATAATATTCTCGTGTTTGTGCCCAAGTTCTTCCATGAATCTTCTTATCCAGATTGCTTCTTTACAAGCTTGTGTAGTTGCCATATACTTAGCTTCTGTTGTAGACAATGTTACAACTGTCTATAGTTTAGATACCCAGCTCACAGCTCCTCCTACAATTGTAAACACATAGCCAGTGGCGGATCTCCTTTTATCAAAATCACCTGCAAAATCAGAATCAACATATCCTTTGACAGTAAATTCAGATCCTCCATAACATAAAATAGCATCTAAGGTTCATTTAACATATCTTAGGATCCTCTTCACAGTAATCCAACGCTCTCGTCCTGGATTTGCCATGTGCCGACTAACCACTCCCACTGCATGTGCAATGTCCGGTCTTGTACATATCATAGCGAACATCAGACTCCCCACTACTGATGCATACAGTATTCGAGACATCTCCTTCCTCTCTGCTTCATTGCTAGGACACATACTTGAGGATAATTTGAAATTAACAGGAAGCGGGGTAGAAACTGGCTTACAGTCTTGCATATTGAAGCTACACAAGATTTTCTTTAAGTAACTCTTCTGAGATAGCCAAATTTTCTTGTTATTTCTGTCTAGGTGAATTTGCATCCCTAGAATCTTGTTTGCGGGTCCCAAATCCTTCATTTCAAATTCCCTAGCCAACTAAGCCTTTAATTCTACGATATGTTTTTTGTTGGGGCCTGATACCAACATATCACCAACATACAACAACAAAATAATGAAGTCATCACCACCAAACCTCTTGTAATACACACAAGGGTCTGAAGCAAGTCTGTTGTATCCAAGGTTCAATATGAAGGAATCAAATCTCTTATACCAACATCTTGGCGCCTATTTTAAATCGTATAGAGATTTGTTCAACCTGCAAACCAAGTTCCTCTTTTCTAGTTCTTCAAAACCTTCTGGTTGGAGCATATAGATTTTCTCTTCAAGATCTCCATGAAGAAATGCAGTTTTTACATTTAACACTCAAGATGTAGATCAAAAGTAGCACAAAAAGCCAGAACTATTCGGACAATAGTAAGTCGAACTACTGGTGAAAAGATTTCTGTAAAATTGATCCATTCTTTCTAAGCATATCCTTTGATCACCAATCTTGCACAATACCTCTCTACCTGATCATCACTACTTCGTTTGATCTTGTAAACCCATTTGTAACCAATGGGCTTCCTTCCATGCGGTAAAGGTACAAGCTCTCATGTCTTATTCTTATGAAGAGCTTATATTTCTTCCTGCATAGCTGCCATCAAAAGTGATGCTTTTGAGCTATCAATTACTTCTTTGGATGTTGATGGCTCCCCATCTTCTATTAGAAGACAGTATGCAACACTGCCTCCATAATATAATCAGACTGCCAGGCTGGTGTGTGTCTTTCACAAGTTGACCATCGAACTTCTACTGTTGTAGACTCAACTGGTACTTGTTCCTCATTTTCTGATTTTGCTCCAGAAGAATCTTTTGGTTCGGACTTCTCTTCCTCCTGAACTGTTGTACTCTCTGGAATTTCTATTGAAGTGCTACTCATATCTTCCTTCTACAACTTATCTTCTACAAAAATGACATCTCTGATGATGACAACCTTGTGAGCAGTGAGATCCCACAGTCGATACCCCTTGACTCCATCAAGCATATCCCAAGAATCGCACTTTCTAGATTTTGGATCCAATTTCGAAATTTCTTAGGAATGGTACATCACATATACAGGACTCCCAAATGTGTGCAGACGTGAATAATCAACTGGCTTGCCAGTCCACATCTCCATCGATGTCTTCAGATCAATCGATCTTGATGGTGATCGATTAATCACATAGCAGGGAATGTTTACGGCTTCTGCCCAAAAGGACTTAGCCATACTTGCAGTTCTTAGTATGACTCTCGTTCTTTCAAATAGAGTTCTATTCATCCGCTCTGCTACACCATTCTATTGAAGAGTGTAAGCCACTGTGAATTGTCTCTTGATGCCTTCTTGATTACAAAACTCAACGAAGTCATCCCTTGTATATTCTCTGCCATCGTCCGTCCTGAGGCACTTGATTTTCTTTTCTGTTTCTCATTCAACTTGTGCTTTAAATGTTTTGAAAACCGAAAACACATCTAACTTCTTCCTTACAGAAACACCCAACATCTTCTTGGAATAATTATCAATAAAAGATACAAAGTACCTTGCTCCTCCCAGAGATGTAATCGATGCTTGCCATACATTAGAATGAATTAATTCCAGAATATTTTTACTCCTAGAATCAGATGCAATGAATTTCAATCTATGCTGCTTACTTGTAACACAATGCTCACAAAAGGGTAATGAAACCTTTGTGAGGCCTAGGAGTAATTTCCATTCTGCGAGAAACTTCAACCCTTGCTCTAACATGTGGCCCAATTTTCGATGCCACACTTTCGTCATCTCTTCCGCAGTATTGGTTGATGCAACTGATGCTTCTGCCTCCAGACACATTTCTCCCATTAATTTGTAAAAATTTGCATTGCCCCTTTTAGCCTTCATTACAACTAGTGTTCCTTTGACGATCCTCATTATTCCATTTTGGATGTAGGTCTGACACTCAATTTCATCTAATTGTCCCAAAGACAATAGATTCTTCTTTAGGCCCTTCACATGCCGCACATTTTGAATAGTGCATGCCATACCATCATACATCTTCAATTTGATGGTGTCAATTCCAGCAATCTCTAAGGCATGATCATTTCCCATGTACACAGACCCTGTAGAGATAGGTTCATAAGTGTGAAATCAATATCTGTGAAAAGTCATGTGCCATGTTACTCCCGAATCCAAGGTCCATGCATTAGTGAGCTCCAATCTATCATTAGATACCGTTACTTCTTCGATGTAAAGAATATCTTTTTCAGCAACGCACCCTTTAAGATGTTTCTGTTTTATCTATACCCTTTTTGAATCGACACTCATTTTTTAAGTGTCCCCTTCTACCACAATTATAGCACTTGATATTCTTATTACCCCTGGATTTTGACCTCCCTTGTTTGTGACTCCCACTGGAATCAAGTTCCATTGACCTTCCTCGCGTCATAAATAGAGCTTCTGCTTGTTGTGAGCTTGCCTATCTATCTTCCTTGCTTTTTCGTCTATTTTCTTCTTCAAGAATTGCAGCAACAACATCATCAAATACCAAATAATCAGAGAAGATATTACTGGTTAAATTGATGATGACTTGGTCATATAAATCTAGAAGACTTTGGAGTAAAATTTCAGAACGTTCCTGCGTAACATTATGTCCCAATGTTAAAAGTTGAGAAAATAACGAAGTCAGAGTATGTATGTGTAACTGATGTAGATTCTGACATCTGTGAGGTACAACTTTTTCTTCAAGAAAATTTTGTTGTGAAATGACTTGGCTTCATACAATTTGATGAGATAATCTCAAACCTCCTTAGCAGTTTCATCTCTTCTATGTCTACTAAAATATCATCAGATAATGCCAGATGCAAATTGTAAAGGGCCATTGCATCTATTCTATTCCACTTTTTGTTATCTGAGATCTCCGTCGGCCGATTATTGATGGTTTCCAGGCAATTATCTTTTATCAATAATGTATTCATCTTCATCTTCCATAATGAGAATTTCGTGCCATCAAACTTGTTGATGTCGATCCATGCTGCCATTGCTTATATCATGAACTATTATTAACTACAAAATAACTCTCACTATTTCACGTGAAAAATCTCCTCAGGTTACCTCCAACTGGTATATTGTTGAACCAAAGTACACCAAAAAGTTTCCATGAAAGATTGGAGGGACACAACCGGTCCACTTAAATACTAGATTCCTTAGACAAAATTTTCCTAGATATACACTTAATCACTCAATATACCTTTTCAGGATACCCAAAAAGAAAACAAACACATGAATAGCGACTTCAAAAAAATTCTGGAGCACCTCCGTAGGATGAAAACAAAACATTGCTCTAATAACCACTGCATGTTATGAGAAACCCACCAAATAGAGCAATCAGCAAATAAAAGAAAAAGAAGAAACAAGAATTTACGAGGAAAACAAAAAAAACCCACAGGCAATAGAGAAAACTCCACTATAGATAAATAAATATACAAGAGAGAAGATTTTGTGATGAATTACATATAGATGGGAGGCATCCTTTTATAGCCTCTCCCCATCCTACCTTCTCCCACATCTACTCGAATTGGGACTAAAACTCTCAACAGACTCCTACTCCTTTTCGATGTGGGATAATAACTCCCACTTCTACTAGATGTGGGACTAAGACTTTCAACAAATTCAAAACCAAAGATTACAACATGACACATCCATTTCTAAATGTAATATTACGTAGAGAGCTATCCCTTGGTGACTCACCCTATAACTCTCTTGATAACTTCAAGAAGAAAATGCTTAGAAACAAACAAAAACTGTGTTCATGATTGTAGGAAACAAAACAAAAGAATTGAACGGCCCAAGATGACAACTTCATTTTCATATGATGCTTATGTCTTTGGCTGAGAGTGTCAATTATGTATATGGTAGGTTTGACTAAATAATGACATGAATGAATGATATCTCTCCAAATCTTATCTATACTTACTTGATCATGATGTTGATTCATAATATGTGGCTTTCCATTTTACTTTCAATTTTTTACATAACTTTTTATTCTGATTAGCATCTTTTGTGGAATTATGTTTAGTAATCAGCAAAATGTTTGGTAATCAGCACCTTTCAAGGTCTCTATTCCATTTTTTTATGCTCTTTTAATTAGGGTATATTTTCAGTGACACTTCTCACTAACCTCCAAAAATTAATGCCACTTCTTAAGTCATCTGATTTATCAGTTAGACCTTCTACAAGTGAAAATATATCAAACACCACTTGCCATTAAGAAATCACAGTTAAATATTTATGTAAGTTTATATTTCAGAAGAAGAAGAATAACTTTAAACCAAAAAAAGACTCTATGCTCGAATCTTCTCTTTGTCTCCTTCTGCCATTTGCAACTTCTTCCTCTCCTAATCAAAAGTATTTCCAAGGAGATATGATTCATGAATAGTATGTTAAAATTTAGAATATGAAACTAATATTCAAATACTAATAACTTGGATAGCTTAAAAATGACATTAATATTAGGGTTTAACTCTGGGGAGTAGGACTGAAATTTCCCTTCAATTAATAGAACTAGTACATTCCCCCTTACTTTATCTTTGGATGGCAAAAGGCAATTGAGATTAGGTATTGGGAAGTGACTTCAGGTTCATGCTTTCCACCATTAAAAACTAAACGAGTTAATTATTGGAATCTATAAAGCAAAGTAGGCCAGTCAAAAATAGAAGCCCCATATCTCCTTGACAAAAAAAATACTACTTTAACAGATACAAACTGCTGCATGCATGTATGCTGTAATTGTTTCGCTTAGTATTTATAAAAGTTTTTACTAAAAAAAAAATTTGATTACTTTACTTGTCACCCGTCATTAATTTTATTGTCAATTCATTGAGCATTTAGGAAGGTGGTTAGGAGGTCCATTTCCATTATAGTGAATAAAAAAACTTTTATTGTTAAATTCAAATATCTAAAGTGAGAAATTAAAGTAGAATTGAGATTTCGATACATTTTAGACTCAATTATTGAGTTCATCCCATCCCATCCCAAGCCTGCCTTGATTGATTGTAGATGGGCTAAGCTGGGTTGGTTTGATTAATCATATTGGTCTTGACTGACCTTGATTGAACTTATTTTTTTAAAAAAATGATGAAAATAAATCCTTTCAGAGTTCCAAGTTCAGTTTTTTGAAACCTTAAAATAAAAGTTAACATCAAAATGTTCACCAAGCCAAGCAATTGAAAGAAACACACCAATGTATGTCCAAAATACCTACCCATATAATCATATATTAAAATAAATTTAAGCATCCAAGGTTCATATACAAATACAATTTCAACTAAGGTAGAAGTTTTGTGTCCTCGTTAGCCACCTCATTCACTACAAATCATTACCTAGGTCAGGGTTAAAATCAGGGTTGGGCTGGACCAATGCCTTAACCCTAATGCTACCCAATGTTGTAAGAGCTTACATTGACATGTTTTGATATACTTTGGGAATGCTTTCTACATTGATAATACATAATACACATAATCATAAAGGGTCACATATCTGATGTCTCATTCACTCACTCTCATATTACCCCATTCATATTCATATGAGGACGACACTCAAGTCCCACCAAAAACATCAACCTTTTAAATAATACTCTTATGTCTTCCTTTAAGGATTCTCTGTTAATAACCAATCCAACTTATTTAGATTAGCTTCCTTTTGCTTCTATTGAATGCATAAAAGATGAGCACACTTTCAAAAAGGGTTTGGCCATATTGTTAATTTTTTTTATTATTATCATTTTAATAGTATCGAAGGGTTGGGCCATTCTGCACAATCATTATACAACAACCCACTCACCTAATCTCTTCATCAAAAAAATAAATAATAGGAAGAAACAAACCCACCAATTACCCCAATACCCATGCCACTTTAGTAAGTATGTCAATGGGTCGGATTGAGTAAGGCTTGTTTATAGGGGGTGCAAGTTTAGTCCTGACGATCTTGCCATGCCCAAAGCCCGCCCGCCATGAGCTGAATAGGGCTTGAGCTCAAGATTTTGGCCCCGAGGGTGGGTTAAGGCCAAAGGCGGGCCTAGGATTACTCTTTGACCCATCGGGCTTGTCCCGATCCATTCCTATTTTTTGCCCTGACCTTGACCCTGATTTGGCCCAAACCCAATCCCTATCCTACCAAATTTATTCTAAGTTCGACCTTCCCTAATTTGCCTTGACCCAATCTTGATTTTTAACTCATCACAAAACAAGGCTATTGGCTCTAATGAGATTTGAACTCTTGACTTCTTAATTAAAAAGCAATTAGTTTTTTCCAACTGAACAAGATTGTTAGTTGGATATTTGGTCTTTTTTTTTTTTTTTTTTTTTTTTTTTTTTTTGGGGGGGGGGCACGGAGGGAACAAACGAGGGGATGCTAATAGTGGTAACCTTCCGCTCGTTCAAACTTCCTAGTTCTACCTATGCAAGCATTAGCGATATACTAACAGCACAAGCACTAACCTTCATTAGTGTAGCCCACATAAAGCCTAGTATAGTCCACAGAAGCCAGTAGTGATCCCAAGCCCAAGCGGAAGAGCACACAACTAGCAAGAAATAGAGGAGTAGAAGAGATTCGAACCTAGGACATGGGGGCTACCAAACCGCCTTGGAGTGAGCTTCTTGGATACTTAGTTGAATAATTATTAAAACTCAATTTACATATAATTCTAGTTCAATTAAATTAACACAGGGTTGGATACGGCTGGACTAGATTGGCCCGAGGGGTCTTGCCTTTCAAGCTGAAAAGTCGGACAAGCTCAGAGCAAGTTTAGGCCGAAAGAGTTTTACTAACACCCCAAGGGAAAGAAAGCTTATAATGTTGGGATGAAATCATAGTTCACTAAGACCCTTTGTATGGAAATTTGCATAGATTTAGTACACAATCTCCAATCTAAAACTTGATTTTTGTTATGGTCAAATATAATGGTCCGAACTAAGGAACTAGACTAGATTATTGGGCTAGGTCCAGGGGCTGAAATCTGGGCCAAAGAGAATCATCTGGCACTTCTCGGATCGGCACTTCTCGGACTTGCCTTCCTGCCAGCTTCTTAGGGCTTCTCAGCAGAAAATAGGACAAAGTGATGCACAACGTATCTTTGTCCTCAACTATCCTCTCAGCATTAAATGGCCCTGACAAGGCTCTGAGCTGAAGCATTAAAGGTCCTCAAAAGGCATTAAATGCCCTTGTTGACAAAAGAGTCCATCACATGGCCCAAGCTTGTCTTGGAGGTTGCATCCACCTTCTTGTCCCCTCAACCATGGGCATACGTCACATTAAGGCTAAAGGTGATGTTGACTCATCAATCCACCAACAAATATATGGCTGATGTAAAGATCACTCAAGCAAGTTAGCTTGTCAAGCAAACCACTCTAGAAGCCATCTCCACCCTCCATCTCATAAATCAACATCCAAGGGCCATGAAGCATGCTATCCTTTTAGGTATGATTCACTTATATAATCCCTCACCATGTCTAAACAAAAGTAAGCTCTACACACTCCACAGCCTTCATGATCTTCAGCTTTCTAACCCTTTAAGAGGATGGTCTTCATCATCTCTTGGGGTCTTCTCTCCTCAATGGAGATTGCTATTAGCTGGCCTGGACTAACTCGATCGTCGGAGGTGGCTTCCCGTCCTTAGAGGCGGCCCACTTTCACCTTGTTTTGGTCTCAGGAGCTGGAGTTGGATCAAGAGCGAACCATGTGGTTAAGATTACATTTCTTGCATCAACAATTTCCTATTCATCTCTATCAACCCATATTGACCGACTTCACCTTTAGCTTTTCACAACAATTGAATTTTACGTAGACTTGTTCTTTCAACATAAAATTCGAAAGTTTTTGCAAAACTTTTTACCTCATAAAGGTCAACATATTTTACTAAATAAAAAATGTTCCAATTTTATTTTTTTTAAATAAATTAAAGAACTTTTCAATACATTAGAAATCACCATGGAACTTTTCAAGTTAATTATACATTGAAACAAACATAATTGTTGTAGATATTTAGGTATTTGAGTCTTTTTCTACAAGTTAATGGACACACTAGTTTTATGATATGAAATAGGGGCACTATAGTCATTTCATCAGTGTTATTTATTTTCCTTTACGATAGGTTGATCAACCCTAATATGCCTCATACAATTTTTGTAATAACCCCCAAAATCCGTATTGTAAGTCCAAGTACCCGAAGCTTTAGCTGAAAAAAGATGTGGGCTATCTGGATTGAGGCCCATGTTTTGGCCCTAGAGCCTGTGGATCTAGATATTTTTTGTGAATTTGCTTTACTGGGAACCAGAAGAAGATACCCGCCGAAACTCGGATGGACTGGATAGGTGGATTTCCAGCATGAGAAAGGTCGAGCCAGAAGATGTCTGCAAACAAGGTAAGACCCCTCCACATGTTGGTTAAGGTTGCAACAATGTTAGGGATCAACTAGGTAAGCAAAGCACCCAAGTACTGAAAAGTACTAGGGCCGGTTGCTTAAGGCAGTTGATTGACCCAACCAACCGCCTCAAGCGACCAGCTGGTCAAGCTTTGGGAATAAAACTCTGATTTGCCCTCGGCACCCTATTTAAAGCCATCCACAACCTAATTGTTCATTATTTTATTTGAGGAGGCTATTGTGGATTGAGTAGAGGTAGAGCACACGTGGTTGGTGGAGAAGAAACCTCGGCTTCTACTTTGACTATTCTTCTTCTTCTAAAATTATGTAGTGATGAATTTGTGTAGTTTAAACCTTTTTGATCGATGATCTCGATTGGATCATGCCAGAAGATGGATCCCTATATCCGAATCAATGGTTGATCTTCTTGAGGAAGATGATGTGGATTTAGATTATTCTTCTTCTATGATCTATAATTTAGTGACCTCTCTGGACTTCTGAGAACGAAGTTTGAATTAAATCAATCCAAAATCAAATCGAGGATGGGTGATCAAAAGTTTGAATTTCAAACTTGGAATTCTTCCCGAGAGAGGGGCAATCGATTGACCCAACCAACCGCCTTAACCAACTTGTTGGGTCACAAAGGCTGTTTTGATGTTGATTTTGCTCAGTTTGGCTCTCAGACCCTAATGCAACTTTATAAACTTAACCTAGGGGTATTCTGGAACCTATTAGTGTGCTTACTTGGTGAGATCTAGCACGATTACCAATACTTTTCCTCTGAAATATGTAAGGTTACAATTGCATGTATATTTGAACTAATGCTATAATGAACTGTTTGCTTTAATATACTTGTCATTAGTCTTATATCTTGTTGTATTTATTGTTATACATGTTTATATGATGGTGATGTGTCATGAGTGATGATAGATGCCTTTTAATACTTTGTATGGTGTGGAATGGTGTGTTTAGTGCGACTATGATTGGGGAATACCTAGCTGTGTGCTCTTAGTTTGGGATATTAGGGGTTGTGGTATGAGACACTATCCTTTGATGCCCCTAGCACTTTCATGGTGGTTGTCCCACATGACTAGGAGGTCTAGATTGCATGGTTAGTAACCCTTACGTGCTACTACCCTTTTGGCAGGGGTATTGAAGCAGAGTGACCCATAATGGTAATGACATGACTCTGTATCATCCAACAGTAGTAGCCAGTCCGTGAGGAGACTCACTGGTCCATTGTAAATCATACAATGGTAAGATTGCATATGTTAGGGTTGGGCTCATGGGCGCCCAATAGGAGGCTTAGGTATCGTGAGGGAACATGAGAGCATCCACCCGAACAATATGTGGATGACCATAGGGTTAAGGAATGGGATCCAACATAGGTAATCAATCCATGAGGGTCTACATTTTCAGATGGAAAAGGATACTGGACCAACAATACACTAGGTATGAGAGAAGCTATTTGGACCACATGTAGTGTGTTACCATAGGGCTTTGCATTGAATTTAGAATCCCCGAAAGGTGTAAGTACTTAGACCAATGGTTGTGGTGAGAGGGTGTGGACCTAAACCCCAGCCATGATTGATCATGCATGAGGACCATACCCCTTGCCCGGGATCCCAACTGAGGTAGGTAGTCCATGAAGGAACAGAGTGACCAAACCTACCTAGAGAGGGTTGGTGTTACATCTTAAAGCATGTCTGTCTAAATAGAGACTTGTATAGTTAGATTGCTAGATGCATTTCATAAATCTTCATTTCATTATTT
This sequence comes from Hakea prostrata, assembly GCF_041222555.1. Classification (NCBI taxonomy): domain Eukaryota; kingdom Viridiplantae; phylum Streptophyta; class Magnoliopsida; order Proteales; family Proteaceae; genus Hakea; species Hakea prostrata. The sequence continues at coordinate 39,719,697 of NC_142603.1, forward strand.
TATCTGTTATTCACTAGGTGATTGAGGTGTATATATGGAATTGTTGCCTTATTGAGTTCGTTAGAACTCATCCTTATGGATTATCATGTTTTCTTCAGATGACTTTACAAAAGTAGGAGAAGTTCCCATGCATGGGAGAACACCCCTAAAGAAACATTGGAGGATTCAATGGGATCTGGTCCTACACAACACGAAGTTTCTTGCAGGTGCATGGAGTGCTCTTATGGCACCTATTGATAGGAAGAGAGTCTAGAAAGAAAAAAATGGATTTATTTTCTTAAAGATAATAAAGTGTTTTATAGTTTTTTGTAAGTCTTTTGAATGAAAAATTTTAATAGAAAATCTAACTGATAAGAATATTCTGATTAAAAATGGTAATGGCTTAGAATTTTGTAATAGTCAATTCTCGACATTTAGTAAAATTCATGCAATAACTAGACATAGGATTTGTACTTATACAACTAAATAAAACGGTAGAATGACAAAAAGAATGAATAGAACTATAATGGACAGAGTTAGGTTTAAGCAAACGGTTATGGCTAAAGCAACGAGCACTACTTGTTATATTATAAATAGATCCCCTAATTCAACATTGAACAATACACACATGAACATAAATTAATGGACTACCACTAAGGTAGATTGTAGTGTCTTGAAGCCATTTGGGTGTTGCATATGTACATTTGGATAAGTGTAAGTTAGAACAAGGGCAGAAAATGCATTTTTATAAGAACTCAATGAAATTGGATTTCTTGAAATATGGCCCTAACTTAAGGTATTTAAAAGATAAAAAGTAACAAGGATATAAAAACTCAATGAAATTGAATTCTTGAAATATGGTTCACTAGGTAAAGAACCAACTAACTAGAGTTCTCAAAATGTAGATAAAAGTCTCATTGAGGTGGAATTTGATGGTAAACAACTTGCTAGCTTACTTGACCAAACTAAAATCAATGATAGTAACGACTGAAAGACAACTATGTTAGATAAAACGGATTCATCAAATAAAAATGAAACCTAGAAACTGGGTGCTTAAGCTTGAATCTAAAATTCCTGATATAGAGAACCCTAAATATGAAGCTAGATTAGTTGTTAGGGGCAACTCTCAAATTGAAGGGATAGATTACAATATAGTAAAAATAAGTTTTGGTATGTCAAAATGAATTTTTTTTTTTTTAAATGATAATAAAAATAGATACTAAAAAAACCCTATTGATCAAGATATTAACCACCTATAGTATGGCTCAGTGCAGTCTTGATTTATCAGCCTTGTGGATGATGATGATATAGGTATTGCCTTGCAATGTTGCAGCTATAAACAGGGAGCAAAGCAAAGCAAGGGTATCATCTAATCCCAGTTGTCACCTCTGTTTGAGATGTACCCATTTTATACAATCACAGCTTCAGTACCGGCTCCTTCATCACCTTCTCCCACGAAATTGGCTCCTTCATCATCTTCTCCCGCTAAACTGGATCCTTCACCTTCTCTTGTTTCTCCACTTGAAGTTTTCGATTCTGGTTTTATAGGGAACTTGAAACAGGGGACTGATACTTTGATACTCCGTTTCCCAATTCTTCTTCAAGCTTTAAGTTTAGAATTTTTATTATTATATAAGGACTTGTAAGCTGTTATTTTTCTTAGTTTCTGAAAAACTTCATCAATCAATCTCAAAAATAAAGATATCCAGTGGAAACAACAATGCCTTTAATTCCAAGCTAGTGAAGAGCTTGCCATTGCCAATGCCAATCTCATATTTGGGATTCCTTCTGAGAATGTAAGATCTCACAAGGCTCTGCAATGCCCGTGATCACTGCCTCACTGCCCCCACTTAAAAAGTTGGAATTGCAAATTGGAAATTAAGAAGCTCATCAAGCAGAGCAGAGCAGAGCAATTCACTTGGAAAGGAACTAGAGAACAATGTCTTAGATCTCTCGGCAAAACCTTGATTTGATTCGATTCAACTAGGAAGTAGGAACAGGAGCAGGAGCAGCAGCCCTTGGAGATTGGGAAGAGCAGAACTTGGAGGACGCATCTTCCTCCGATTCCACCTTCAATCTCGTTTCTTACCAGCCTATCTCTGGAGTCCCCATCCCGAATTTGGAGCATGGCAACACGAATCTGGCATCCATGAGAGAAGAAATTCTCGCTTACTCGAGTTTGCAGAGGAGGAGAGAAGCAGAAAAGAAGAAAAATACATGGTTTTATAAAACAAAGTGCATTGACGATTTTATCCTCACTTTTTTAACTTCAAAATTTGAAGTAACTACGCATAAATGAAAATAATTAAATTTTCACCCACAATCCATATTCCATAATGAACAAAAAGTCTATTGTGAATTTTGGGGTTTTATACTACACTTCCACCATCGCCAACTCCAATTAGATTCAACCATGACACATTTTCTAGTCACTGAGAGAACCCAAGCACTCTCTTTAGGCCGAGATGAGTAATTATAATAATAATTAAAGAAACACATCATACATCCTCTTTTGAATACTCGCAATATAAATTCTAAGCTACAGAATGGAAGCTGAAGTGGATTTGCTCGATTCAGCAAACGCACAAAGTACAATTCTTATCTCAGATGATGTGCTTGTGATCTAAAATGTGTATTTTGTTGTATGTCAACAGTCAAGTTCTGGATTTAACCTAGGGAGCCTGGGTTCCATGAAAAGGATCTATCGCGGTGGAAAACAGTCCCCAAAATCTTCATACAAGATGATCTCTTTGGCGTACCATCACAGATAGTTGCTAGGCTTTTTCATTTGTAATGGGCAGTTGAGGGAATAAGAGAAATCAAAACCCAGAACCTGATATCTTTGTCTGAGCAACAGCTGGTCAACTGTGATATTAGAGATCAACACTAGGGTTCAATGGATGACTTGGGGAGGACAAGATCAAGTACATCAAGAGGAAAGGAGGAAGATCCATATACAATAATCATCCACAATAAGCAGAAAATAAGATGTATGACTTATCTCAATGTATAAACAAGAGAAATGTAAAAATAAAATCCGAACAGCTCAGATCAATTAGCAAACCATGTCTATTTCTTTCTGTTCTTCCATTGACTTGTATAGCAGTATCTGCCAATTTGTTGCCAGCTTCCATATGGAATTCAACTAACACTCAGTTTCTTCGCCCCATATATTTTCTGCATGTATGCAGAAATTTTAAGGAATTAGCAACATAACGGATGAACAGGAGAGAGATTGATGAAGCAGAAGACCAGCCATGTAGGCACTTGGATGAAGGGTAGAGGTGAGGGTTTGCTGTGGCAGGCCAAGGTGAAGTAACGTTGAACAAGGAAAGTTGCAGAGTAGGACAGACATCGGATCTATTTTGTAAAATTAAAACAAAACATCAAGGATTATGAAAAAAATGGGAGACTTCTATGTTTTGGAAATCAAATATAGACTTGAGAAGAGGGTTTTAGTAATAGATCAATATTCAGGAATAATGTCAATTTTTATGACTTCTCCAGGAAAGTGATACCATCTTTCAATCATTCTCCCACCCCTAGCCTAAGGGTACCAAATCAACTGGTAGAATACCGCATTTCCTGCATCATACCATACCCTACCATACAGTTTGGAATACAATCTGCTATGATATGATAAAGGAAATGGTACCAATACAATGTGGCATTGAGTGGGTACAACAGGGTTGGTTATGCCAGGCTTTTCAAAATGCTGACCCTGACCCTCACTACCCTTGCCCGGCCCTGACACTAAAGGGTGGGGCCAGCTGAGCCAGTACAATCAGACACTTAAGCCCTAACCCTAGCCCTAGCCCAAATCCTGACCCTAACTGCAGAGCAATTAAACAATGCTTAATTGCATATTGTTGCCCTACTTCAAATAAAACCTACAAGTTGGTAGGGTCAGGTCGGGTCGGGCTGGGCTGGACCAGCCCTAGTCAAACACTCAATCCTGACCCAGCCTGAATTTTGAGCCCAAAACATGTTCAGGCTTAGGGCAAGTTCTTGCACCTTCAGTATTCAGGTTTATATCAATGGTACATATTAATACCACATCATACTGCCGACAAGCATTTATATCTTAAAAAAAAAACAATATGTATAAATGCATATATGTATACATACATTGAAATACCACTATGCACACATGCACGAGGAAACATAAAAAATAAAAACAAGAAAACGTATCAAATTACATACCACATATGTACTATAAACAGAATGGTTATCAAGATGAGAAAACATTAACATAATCCATAGAGTACCAAAACAAGGTGCCTGCATCTGATACCATACCAGACTGACATCATTGCCCTAACCTTTCTTCACACGTCTTACCTGGAATACAATCAGAATCAACCTGATATTTACCAAATTCAACATTATGGTAACATAAGGGATGTCAATCATGACATTCACACCAGTTTCAGTCAAGGCTGAATTGGCATCCTGGAACAAGGATGAATCCATAAACAGATCAATAAAGCAGGTTTCCAATTCTTACCAGTGTGTAATCAAGTTGGCTTTGATAGTGAATTAAGTTCAGTTGACCCACAGTCCATTTAATAGCAACCCTGATGGTGACCTAGACAGATTGCTAATGACTCAGATCAGAAGATTAATCCAACTTCACCAAACAAAACATGCCTAGAGATCCTCATTCAACAAGATAGGGCATTAAGTAGGTATCTCATAATTAATTTTGCAGGTCATAAAACAAAGGATGGAAAATGATAGAACTCACCCTTTATGGAGGAATTTCACTGCTTTCTGGAACATATATCATAGACTTAAAAACAACTTCTCAAGTACTGGACTCACAAAAAAGACTACCAACAACAGTTGCCAGGGCAAAACATACTGACTAGTTCCCTAGTCAATGACAATAACAAACCGAAGGTTTCACAGGTTTTTTGAAGAACCTCTGACTAGCCCTTAAAATAGCCAAAACCAATTATGTGCTACGGTAAACTGATGCTAACAAAAGTATAACGAGAAGAAGAGCCTACAAACTAAGTAAATCCATGTCTCCCCCCCTTCCCCCGAAGAAACGCACACACACACCCAAAAAAAAACACCCTCACACATTTGACTGAAAACGTACTGGATACACCAACCATTTCGAGTTGCAGATCCATTATCCCTTTTTAACCAGCAGCAACATTGAGGCAGGTGGATATTACTTGATGAGTGGAGGTATCATGACACACTTAACTAGGCACAAGAACAAAGCATCATAAACATGTGTTTGTATCATAAAAGGTCAACCCTTTGAAGCAGGAGATCCATTATACTCTTGACTTCAAAGCAGAATTTGATGTTTGTGGTTATTAATTAATGAATAGACAAGTTTTATTGATCCTTCAAGAAATTTATTAACATCCATAGGCACCTTTGAGTGTACATAATAAAAGTGTACCAAGGCATTAAAAAAAAGGGACAAATTGTACTACAGCCTCTAATTCAAATAATAACAAAAATTTGCAAAATCTAACCTTTCTGTTCCATGATTCCCAAAAAATTACCTGTTAAAATCACCATGAACTAGGTACAAACTCAGCCGATCTCTGATCAGACCACACGCAGTGAGATTGTAAATTAAATGCAATCCAGATTTCCTTGGCTTCAGCTGACCTTAAAGCAGCTTCCCTATTCAGAGACACTTGTGTGGGTGGGAGAAAGAGTTGGGGAGAGAAGAGAAAGGGAGGGAGAAGAAGAAAGAAAAAAAAAAAAGGAAAAGGAAAAAGGGGGCAAAAGGAGAACACCAACGCTTAAAACACATGCAGTACACATATAAGGATTAATTCTATAAGCTGATAGAAACATTCTACACTCAGGCAAAACGCAGAAGCTAACGTTCAACATTCTCCCAAAATTCATGGGATTACCTAATAACATAGGAGAGAGGCAGACAGTAACGCCACATAGAACAGTCAAATCTGTAACCGGGGTTCCTCGCATACCTTAATCCAACATGGAGAAGATGACCCAGCCAACCTACTCTGAAAAGCTGCCAAAACCCACCATCTAACACCTGCACATATTTTGGATATGACAGGCAACCACCAAACCATTAAAGGAAAATAAAGCAGGGTCTACAATCAGAAAACTCAGTCAAAGGCTTATCACAGGGCTTCACTTTTAGATCACCCAAAACAACGAGAAGTAAAACAGTATCAAAGATCAAAAAGGCCACCATTTGAAGTGACAATCATGAGATGCATACTTAAAAATAAACCTACAGCGTAAGTTCATCTTCCCAGAGATCAACCATGATTATATTTCCACTGAAGATCATTCATATCCGACACCTCCTGTTAATATGTAAATCCTATTCTAAATATGATCCAGGTTACTAAGACTTGAAAAAATAAGTTAAAAGAAAATAACAATAGCATGTCCAGTAAGCCATTTGATCAAAATCCCACTACCAAATTATGGAGACCATAGTGCCACATACATTAAGCAGCAAAATAAGTTTGTCTCAGACATCGCATGACAGGGCCTGGTAGACTGGAATACAAAGCACTCATTGGGATCACTTTGGCAAACCAAGGTCTGCTCCAAAACTCTCTTAGGTGAACTTTCCACATACCTGCAAAAATACACAAGCACAAAATACTTACGAAGAGTTGAGGGTAGCATCAAATTCTTGGTACAAAAAGGTAATTATCCGCAGAATTCTACATGATATGTTTGTATAAGAAACTTAATGTGCTTCTTGATGCCAAACTCAAACTTCCATCTCATATGCAATGCAATTTCTCCAGAAGAAGCTCTGTAGACAAAAAAGTAATCCCCGATCCAGTCAGAATTTAGCTAGCCCAGAATCTCCTGAACTCCTAAACCTAACAATCATTCCAGCAGCCTAGAAGAGTACCCCCCCCCCCCATAATGTCCACAGTTTTCAACTGAATCTTCTGAATGCTATTCTTGTCCCTTGGTGACAGGTCGGAAATAAATCTGTTCCAAATTGCATCGGATATCTGCTGCTGACACAACAGATACTGTCTTTCTCCCTTCTATGTCAAACACCATCATACTCCATGGACTTTTTATCCTTCTCAAGATCCGCTGCATCATCAGAGGGCTCATCCGCAGCTAACAATTTCTCCTCCTAATCTCTTGCTTGGATGAAGGTGAAATCATCTCATCTTCCCTCAAGTCCTTGGTGATATTGTCAGCGTATTCTTGCTCTTTTGCAATGCATTCTACTTGTTGAGGGTGACCACCACCTACCAACTGAGTCGTTTCATAATCAGTGACATCAGGATTACTGAGAAAATTATCTTCAGTTAACTGTCCATGCTCCACATCAAACTTTGAACATGATGGATCACTAACATCTTCCCCTCTTTCCTTGAAACTACCATCTATACAGCCTTTTTCATTAGGGATGTCATCATTTATTTCCAGCTCCTTGTCCGCCTTGATCAACTTTTCACGCTTATTAGAATCTTTTGGCTCCCTACCAGTTCCATCTTTAGCATCCCGTATCTTTGGTTTGTCTGATTTGTGTCGATCCTTTGTACTTCTAGAGGAACTAGCCTCCAAATGCTTTGAGCTATGCCTGTGGGCTTTTGACTTGGAAGATTCAATGCCTCTCCTGTCTTCCCTCGAGTATAGGGAACCATTACAGATAGAATCTTTTTCTTTTCTTCCTGGATCATCAGAATCCTTTTCTTTTCTTCCTCGATCATCTTTCTCATGCCTTCTGGATTCTGAATTTGATTTGCCACGCCTGCTCAAATCATGACCATGGGCATGGGTTCTTTCTTTGTCAAAAGAATCTCGCTCCTTTCTCAATGTGCTAGTTTTATCGTGTTTTCTTTTCTCAGAAGCTGACACTTCATGTCTGCTAAACTCTTTACCATGTGAATGACCCCTAACATCTACAAATTCTGCACTCTTCTTATTGGATTTCAACCCTGGAGACCTGGCAGAACTCTGATCATCATTTAAATCCATCAAAATATCATCACCATCCTGATCCTTACTTGCAATTTCAGATCTCCCAAAATCTGTGTCATCATGTCTACACTTTTGACGACTACTTCCATCTTTTCCATCAATTAAAGTTCCATCCTCTGATAACAAGTTCTCATAAGTTGGAGCTGATGAATCTAAGATGGCATCTGAACTCACCTCCCTAGAGCCCTTTGCTGTGAGACTTGACACCTTCAAAACATCCTCAGATTTCTCAGGCTTTTTGTCATCAAGCTCTGACTTCGCAGATCTGCTTTTATCTTTCCTATCATCTGCATGGGACCTGCCCTCAGCAGATCTAGACCTTGAGCATCTCCTTTGCTTTGAGTTTCTCTCATTATTGTGTCTTGGGGATGACTTGCTTCCTCTGTGATGTCTTGGTGACCTTGATCTAGCACGAGATGATTTCCTTGCTCTAGGGCTCAAACTTTCTTGACGACGTTTTGGAGAGGCTGAACCAGCCCGAGATGATTTTCTTTTTCGAGGACTCACACTCCTACTCCTATGCCTCTTAGAGACACAGGAATAACGATCATGTGATCTCTCTCTTTCCCGTCTTCCAGATCTAGAATCCCAGCTATCCCTAGGGGTCCTTCGCTCACTGCTGTAGTCAGTGCGGTATTGAGATCTCAATGGTGACCGGGATCTATGATCCCTTGAACGGCGGGTCAAAGGTGAGGGTGAGCGGAACCTTCGGCCATGATACTTTATGGGTGATTTTGATCTGGACTTTGATCTTCGATGAGGACTGGGTGGTGACCTGCTTACAATTTACAAGGCATTCGATCAGTGGTCACAATACCATTTACAGCAACAGGAAGGGGGGGGGGGAATCCAACAAACACAATAGAAATGCTACTATTTTTAATTCAACTCCCCAACCAAAACATGATCAGAAAATTAAGATTCTACGCAGGTCTAAACAATTTTTACAGAAGGTGACATCAGGACCCCGTATTTATGTCAGACACCCATTTGTGTCCATGCTGTACTTAGCCAGAAATATTAGTGCACGTCATGAGAGTAGAATGAATTAAATAGAGCCAGTACTAGTGAAGCCACAAAACAAGTATACCTATTGTTTGGGCATCCAAAGGATTGTCATGCATGGGAAGGGATATCAGGCTTCCTCAGGAAATAAAGAGAACCATGAGCTAAAATGACCTTAAAGCCAACTCAACTACCATATATAGAAGTTCCTGTATCCTTTTAGCACGTATAACATTCCACAGTATACAATGAATTTCTCAAATTAAAGTGTTTAATATTTGGAAGACCTTGCTGTCATCAGGGATACCAAAATCATCTAGAAGATTTAAATCAGGAATGGTTTCAAAAAAAAAAAGCTAAGTGGGAAACAACAGATACCTGGACTTCCTCTTACTTTCCTTCTCATCATTGCCCACACCATCAGCTTTCAACTTTTTGCTTATCTCTGCTGCTCTTGCAGCTGCCATTTCAGTTGCAGATTTCATTGCAGCACGATTGGCAGCCTGCTGTGAATTTATTGCTGCTTGTTGCACAAGGAGAGACTGCTGAAATTGCATTTGTAGAGCAACTGCCTGCTGCATTAAATTCATAGAAGATTGGCTCAAGTTAGAATTCAAAACGGAAGATTTTGGAGGAAAGGTTTTTGCCATCTCAACATTCAAAGGACGGCCTCCAACATCCCAATTGTTCAATGCAAGAGCAGCAGTTGCTTCTTCAGGCTTTGAGTATTCAATGTAAGCAAAGTGCTTTGAATCAGTGATACTACATTCGATGACGGTGCCACAAAAACCAAACACTTGTTTCAGCTGGTCCACTGTAAGCAGCGGGCTCAGGTTGCTTACTTGGAGCATTCTTTTCAACACATCTGCTTTATCAGGTGAACCTAATTCTCAGTAGAAACAAAAAGGTAAGAAATCCTTGATAGGAAGTCAGAAAGGCAAGAAACTGAAAACAGGAGAGCAACTTTTATGGTTGCACAGACCAATGATGATGCTAATAATAGTAAAAATAAATTTGAACTCCAAAGGAAAGAAGGAAAAAATATCTAACAGAATTCACAAAAATAACCACAAAGAAAAAATAAATATCTCTGCCTCCATATCGTACATAGGGATGAAATTCCAGCATCAAATAGGACCCCTTCCTGACATGGTTGGACAACTCATAAGTTATCTCACTCTTTCAGCCATGCAAGACGATTACAATAGAAGCTAACTGAATAAGCTATTTCTCTACTTAACTCAATTATCCATATCTCAATCCTTTAAGTTGGCCAATTACAATGGAAACCCATCTCATGAAGGTCCAATCCATACACCTATCAACCCTAGGTTTCTTTCTAAGAAAAAGGTCCTCTTCGATGCCAGATCTGCATCAAACAGCTGTAGCCTGTATCCCTAGTTATTTCTGGTGTCCCCCGGGGGGGGGGGGTTGTTGCCATGATCATTTCCCCCACCATTGTTTCATGTACTGCACAGCGAAGGGTGCTCTCTTTCCTTCAAATAAATTATGATAGTGATTATAATAGCAATGTTGCTTCATTGACAACTACAGGCTTTATATACTTTCTATTTTGAGTTATATTTAGTTGGTCTTTTGTAGGTCTCTCTGTTAGCCAAATACATTTTCTATCTTTTGTAACAAGATATTTTATTAATAAAGGAGGAAACAAGCATTCTACGCATGCTTTGTGCATGTGTATGGATGTGGGAAACACCCATGGCGTGAGAGACAGCAAACCTTGGTGAGACTCTGATGTGGAGATTGATGAGAAGTATTATAGTTAGTGGGAGACCAATATATCAGTTTTTTATTTCCTTCTTCTGCTTTATCCCTTAGTCCCTAATAATCTTTTCTAAACTTACTGCTGGCAGTCACTCATCCCTATCTTCTTAACATCTGAGTACACTGCTAGGTGCTTCTTAATTGAAGTCTTCAACTCTATTAGTCTACCAACCTTCACATGGTGCTACAGGATTATAGACCAACAGTTGATTTAGCAGCATTTTGTTCCCATCAGAATGTTCTCCAATAGAACAGCAACTCAGCTTTAGAAGTAAGGTTCAGACAGGTTCAAAACAGAGATACAGGGAGCAAGGGATTAAGTAGAAGAAGAAAGAAAGGAAAAGGGATATGTTGGTCTTCTACAAACTACAAGATAGCCCATCATCAATCTCCATCTTGAAATTTCACCAGGGTTTGTTATCTCTCATACTCACTAATGCAAATCCTAGAATCTGCAAGTGAAGAGCTACCTGGTTAGTTATTTCAGTTTCTAATTAGTAGAGGAAATAGGGTTTATTCTAATTCAATAGGTTTAATGTAAATACAGAGACCCATGGTTTGGGGGTCATGTTTCCACAAGTTATTCTTTTCTATTGTTAAACAAGTTGGTTATGTTTCGGTAAGTAATTCTTTTTTATTTTTAAACAGGTTCCACTACTAATAGGGACTCTATCTAAGTTAGTTATGAAGTTGTTAGAAAAAGTCCCCTCCAAAGAGAACTCCAGTTAGTGGTTAAATGGTTCTCTAGTTAGTGAAACAGTTGGTTAACTAGTTTCCTGTTCAGTTTAGCAGTGGATTTCCAAAGTCTTATTGTAAATTGTGGACCATGTTGCCTATTTAAAACTGCCTTGATGGCTGACTAAAAGACAAAGGTTAGTTGAAATTTTTTATTGCTAACTGATCTGGTTTTTTGCTCCTACATGAGGAGTGCCCAAGGTTCGAAGTTGCTGCTTCTATGTGGGGAATACCCAGATGAACTAAGGATATCTAGCCCTACTGATGTATCCAGCCCCAAAAGAGCCTCGAAGCGGCCCAGGCTCACCTGAAACAGGTGCCAAACAAGGGGGGCCAAAACTGACCAAAGGGGCAACTTGGTCATTTTAACCCCTTAATTCAAGTAGGGTTAGGTCAGAATTATTTCTTAAATTTTTAGTTCTGTTTCAAATTTTTAATTTGCAGTCTTGGTGATTAAGTCTGTCTCTTTTCCTTTTTAAGAGTCATTGAGTTGTAAATTAAAAAAGAGTTATTTCCTAATAAGGAGTCCTAAATTTTAGGCACTAGTCTAGTAGCTTTGGGTTGCTTGGCAACCAAGTTTCCTTTTTTAAGCTGAGTCTTTTGTTTAGGCTATAAATAGCCTCTCCTGCATGTAATTTTCAGATTGGATTAATGAATGAATGAATGAATGAATGAATGAATAAATAGAGTTTGAGAAAATTCGACTAGGGAAGTCATGGTCCCTGGGAGGGGTGACCTGCGGCTGGGTAGGAAGATCTCCTATACTCAACTTTCTTTTTCTTCTTCATCTTCAAACTTCTACGTATCCAAGTTCTTTTCTGCAACTCCTGTAACAGCAACCCACTTTAAGTATTAAGCCCCTTCCCTTTAGTTAGACCGTAGGGAACAACCTAACCTTATCATAGGCAGTCCCAGCCCCTTCCCATTTAGGTTTCTGAAAATTCCAATCCTTTCCCAAGCCCTAGAAACCATTAAACATCTCCTTTCTGCTTCCCACATTTTCAATCCTAACCCAGTTAGGAAACCTCACTTCCCAGCCCCAAATCCCTCCCATCTACCCCTGTTAGAATCACCCAAGCCTTCTGAACAAAGATCTAACCTTAGTTTCACCATAACAGCCTAAATTCTGGTTTTCAGAATTTCTGCACTTCATCTTCTTTATTGAGAAGTTGCAGAAATTTCGATTGAAGACTCTGAAACTTCTCAATTCCCATCCCTTTCTTCTTAGATCAATTCCGAACAGCAGAAAACAATCAAACAGTCCTTAACAGCCACAGAACCAGCGAACCCCAATCCATCTCCCAGCCCAACCGAAACCCTAGATTGACCTAGAATTCAAAACTTGAATTCTGAATTTTGAAATCCCTTCAGTTTCAGACCTAGTTCAGCACTCCAGCAGCCTTCTAGGACCCTTTAAACCCTAGCAGAATCCTCTGAGACTCCCTATGTGCTGCTGCAACTTGAATTAGAAGATCCTGTATTAACCCTAAAACCAGGGTTTACATCACCTACCCTGAAGAGGATTAGGGGCTAGCCTTCCAGGATCTAAATTCAAAGGATTAGGGTTCTAAGGTTTTATGATCTCAGGTAGTTTCTTGGGGTATGGAAGAACATAGGTTTAGTGGTTGGATGGGGATGAAGCTTTTAGAGAGAACTTACGTAATGATATATAGGGATGATCCCCTAATGGTTGGGTTGGTGCATAGTTGTTGTCTAGGCAAGAAGGCATCTGAGGAGGTGGGCCAAGGTGACACCAAACAAGGCACCTAGGCATCACCTAGTGGACGCCAAGAACCACCAAAGTGGCTGGATGCCTAGGAGACACCTTGAGAACTATGGGTTGGTGTAGATCCAAATTTAAAATGTGTTTTTTGGGGAGCAGAATAGAAAGGGGAAAAAAAGGGAATTTAGGATTGGGTTTTAGAAGGTTAGAAAAAGAAGAAGTGAGTTGGGGTTAATTCAACTTCTTGCCGCTTTGAAGACCATCAGGTGGAACCGTGGAAGCTTAAAGAAGACCTTGATCTTGTAAATACTTCAGCAATAAGATGGAGAAGAAATCACAAAAGAGAGGGGGGTTTAGAGGGGAAGATGGTCACACAACAGTGCTATGCCATTATACCTCACTAGTTGCACCCAAAAAAAAAATTCAAATTCAATTCATCAATTCATGTCTCAACTGAACAATTACATATATATGTATAGCCACTCTGGCTGACAATTTTCGAACTCAAACTAGAACTCCAAAATAGAAAAATACACTAGGATTGGTGTTCACCTGAACATTAACTTTAGGACTCATTGAAGCAAATTACAAAGAAGATAACTCTATCTACTTATTAGGTCTCCTAATCTAACTCAAACAGTCAACTTAACTACCAATCTTTGTGCACCCACTCTCAACCTCACTTTTGGGCCTTATATTTCAGCTTATTACAATAATAAATACTAAAACAAAAGCCCAAGTCAAAACTACAACAAAAGCAGGACAAAATTTAAACCAAGCCTTAGCTCAGTCATGCATCATAAGGTGCAAGTAAGCCTCTCCTTCTACTCTTGAAGAATCAGCCCACACATCCTCACTTTTTTACCCCCCCCCCCCCAAGGGATGAAGCATCCAAGCCCCCCACTCCAAGACCAAGAAGAGGGCCAAGAGAACCCCTTGGGTTAATGCCCAGCTTGTTCTTAGAACCAGTGGCAGAACTTTAATCCTGTTCACTTGAGGGACATATTAGGCATGTCAATTTCTTTTTCTTTAAACATGTGTTTGTTTATGAGAGCAAATTATGTATAGACCCCCTAGTTTTGCAATCAATTACACCTACTACCCCTGGGGAAAAAAAATCAACTACAAGCGCCCTGTTACTTTTACGGATTGGGGTTAGGTGATGATATCATCACCATGCAAATATTTAAAATACCAATCCTGCCCTTCCTTGTTGGATTTTTATCTTAAGTATTGGATCCTAATGTTACCCATTGGATGATGAACATGTGGTCAACTTCAATCCAACGGTCACCAATTCCTAACCTTTAATTCCACATTCTTTCTCTCCTTCCTCTAACCAAAGTTTCCATCCTTTCCCCTTGCCTCGTTCCTTCAGCTCCAACAATACGGCACGACCACCATTTCATGTCTCCTCTCTTTTATGCGAGTGGTTTCAAAACTTCCACATGTGGTTTTGATACCAAATTGATTTGCGTGTTTAAGTGATAGAAAGACAAGAATGCTTCCACTCTCCAACTTCAGATAAGCCTTCTCAACTTGCTCTACTCTGCTTCAACACAATAGTAATGGCATCCCCAAGCCAAGCTCTACTCAGCACAGGCTCGCTACTCAATCCACGTGAGCAAAATGTGGTGTATCGCATCGCATCCTTTCCCAATCGTCTGGCGATATCTGACGACCATGCCATTATCCCCGTCTGGAGAAAGTTACTATTTCTTCTAATGGCATCAACGACTAGAATAACGAGTAACGAAATGACAACAAGGGCACAAGACATTCCACTGTTCAGGCTGAGGAAGAAACTGGAGAAGGCAGAGGAAGAAGCAGAGGAGCTACTCAAGGAAGGAATTGAGACAGTGGAGAAGGGCTTTTAGACAGTGGAGAAAGGAATAGAAATGGATGAGATAGAGATTGTAGCAGTGGAGGCAAAAATTTCATCTGCTTTTGGCAGTGTTGCTCTGGGCAGAGTGGTTGCAGAGGCTGATTCTTGGGTGTTCCAGTTGCCAGTTCTATGGTTAATGGAATTCTTGGAACCCAAGCATAGAAACCCTAAAGTGAAGTCACAACCTATGTAGTTAACCATAATCAAAGGTTGGGAATTGGTGACCGTTGGATTAATTGACCACATGTTCATCATCCAAGGGGTAACTTTAGGATCCAATACTTCATTTGGGCCTAGAAATAGTTTAGCCCTAGAGATCTTGGAAGACTAAGCCTTATTGGAGTTAGGTTGCATAACCCCCCCCCCCCCCAAAAAAAAAAAAAAAAAAAAAAACCGTCACCACTCAAAAAAAAAAAAAAAAACCCTCCAAACAATAAAATAACATTTGAACTCCATTACACCACCATTAAAGCTGAACCTACAATTACACTCAGCTCCCCATCTAACAGCTAGATTTAAATCCCCTTCCATCAAATAGAACCCTACCCCCCTTACCCTCCATTTCCTTCAAGTTTCAGACCCTAATTCAATCCCTAACTCTTTTGACCTTCCCTAGAAACCCTCAGCTACCCCTACATTTTAGGACTTTCTTGTTTCAAGTCAAAGTTGCAGAAGTCTTAGTACTCCTTAAGTAGTCCAACTCTAGGATCCTGAAGTATTTAATCACTACAGCCACCCTAAACTTATACAACGAGTGAGGTTTGAATCCAACCTTAGTGGACACTGTTTAGGTCTGAATTTAGAGTTTGGCCCTTGATTGGATTTCAAATTCTAAGGCTACATTACTCACATGAAGGTTCGCTGTCAAAATTGTAAGAGGCTAGAGCTGCCTATTCCTTTATTTAACAAACTACCTTGTCACAGAAAATAGAAACTCTCCTGGGCTAGTGCAGAGATATACAAAATGGCAACTAGATGAAACTCAAAATAACAATTAAATAAAGCCTAACATGGGCAAACTTACACATATTAGCCCATTCTGGGTCCAGTTGGATGGTGTGGTTAGTTAATGGCTTTCTTGTTCTTCTGAGGTAGATCAGCATTTTAAGAAGACAAAACAGTATGAATAATCAAACCCTATTATATTTAAGGGGAAAAAATTCTTAGAAACAGGATATACTGATACACTTGCAGAGTCGGTTACTAATTCAACAGCGGGAAACATGAACCGGAAACAAAAAATAAAGGGGAAAAAAATGCTTACGGGTGATTTTAATAAACAGGAGAAGCTAAGGGAATGTCATACCAGACGAACCTCTTGTTGACTGAGTTTGCGCCTGCGCCTGTGCCTGTGCTTGAAGCACTTGTGCAGCAACAATCGCCTGAGCAGCAGCCATTGCGGCAGCAGAAGGGCTCAAAGTCCCCATGTTAACTGCCGGATTCATCAAAGATGACAACAAATTTTGAGGTGGATGGCTTAATTTGCAGTCAGTTTTAAAACATCTTCCAGACAAATATTCCCGACAAACTTCTCCAAATGACGCTAACCCAGGCAATAATGTCCCTCCCGAATGACTAGCTGCAACACCTGGGATCGTTCCCGCTAATCCAAAAGCTCCTGACACAGACCCTGAATAACTGGTCATGCTGGGCATTGTCTGGTTAACAAGATTAGGGTATGGAGCCGTAGGGGGCACACCCAGTACACTTCCAGGAGTTCCTGCACTGAAGAACACTGGAAATGGACTGCCCATGATGGGCTTCCCATTACAGTCAACGTGTACCATGTAATTCCCTTTTTTCGGAACAACGTATGTTACGGTATAACTCCCATCTCCCTGATCCTTCACCATCCCTTCCTGCTCTGTGCCTCCAACCCCAACACCAGGTGAGATCCTGACCTTGAGGTCAGCACCTCCATTGGGCATCTTCCGCCCATCAGAGTCCTTTGTGACAACAACAAAAGATGAAAGTTCACCTGCAGTACCACCAGCAATCCCAGCACCAGCGGCCATGCATTTGGAAGGATCCAAAGGCCCAATAGGCTTGTTAGCCAATTCCTCAGCCTCTTCTTCATCACTATCCGAAGAAGTGGATTCCTTTTCTGCTTTTTTCTCAATGTCCTTAAAGGTAGCTTCAAAAGCAGCTTTGGCAGCAGCAGCTTTTTCGGCCTCACTCTTCAATTTCGCCTCTTCTGCGTGCTTCATCCATATTGGTTTGGCAACCACACTACGATCAGCCATAAATCTGAAAAAACTCAGCCTTCAATAAAACCCCCCAACAACCCTTTTGGGTCACAGCAGCGAAATCAATTCAAATTTCCCAGAAACCCTTCAAATAATCAACATAAGCACGCTTCCCTTCGTCTGCTCCCTTGTCCACAACCATATTCAGTGCAAGAAACCATCCAATAACCTATAACATTTCTACCAAATAGAAAAACTATATTGAAGACGAAATTGTAAAGAACCTCGTTAAGACAAGTCTACAAATTATTCTTAATTTGAAGAAAAATTGACCAAGCAAACAAAAACCCGATATCTTTCAGGAAAGATGGATAATCGCTAATCCTACTCAGGGCTCGTACTGTCTAGGGTTTTAATCTGTTAAAAGAATCCAACGAAGAACGAACATATCCACCAGACACGAGACAGAGAGGCACTCGAACCTATGAAAGCGAAAGGGCCCGTCGTAAAGCAGAAGCGATCTCCGCGGGTTGGGAAAAAAAAATTCGAAACCCAAAAATTATTAACTTACAAAATATAATACATCAGGTGAAAAGCTAGGCTTCTGTGTCCCCCGGGATTAGTCTAAACCCACTCTTATCCAAAGGATGTGGATCCTCAAACCTTAACTTAACCCAAACCTGCTAGGTTTAAAAACGCAAACCCTAACCCTATTTGTAAATGCACTCTTTCGACGCCAATTTTAAATGTATGGCCTTCCCAATTAGAATTTTGAATCTCCATAAAACGCAAATTGCTTTAGTGATGTATAATTAATACACAACACTCTACAGCTAATGGTCGAGATAGAAATTTGTGGTCAGTTAAAATTTCAACCACTCGTCAAAACTGTGGGATAGCCACGTGTCTCATATGTTTTATTATATATAAAGATATTTTTATCTCATTAAATAACTTGCCTTTTCAGTTTTCTCTCTCTTATTCTTGGTTTTTTTTCCCTTTTCTTCTTGGCTAAGTCTCTTGAAGTTTTCTTCCATGGCAAACTCGAAATCTTCCTCTGGAACAGCTTTGGCCTTTCTTGTTTCCGTTGTTCCCTTCTTCTGTTATCCAACTAATGTGAATGTCACAAACTTTGTGACCCTTCGTTTAACTTCTAAGAATTATATTTTGTGGCAAATTCAGTTTTTGTCTTTGGTGGAGAATCAAGATCTATTGGACTTTCTTATCGAGGATTGCTCTGCTCCAGAAAAAGTTCTCAGATCTAATGTTGGTGTTGAAATACCTAATCAAATTTATCATTCTTGGTTGAAGGCTGATCGATTAATGAAAGCGTGGCTTACTGGAACTCTTTCGGAAGGTTTTTTTAGGGCTTGCGTATGGAGTAAAGTCACCTGCAGCTTTGTGGTGTTGTATTTCACAAGTTATAATCCCTTTATTGGGATAACATTATACTTTACAAACTGAACCATAACTAAATGTCATAAATGATTGTTAATTATGGGTTAATGTGAAATATTGTTACTTCTCACAAATGATCATAAATCCAATTTCACTTAAAGTGCTCAATTGAATTGGCAGTTGATGTTTTTTATGGGAAAACGTATGTGAGCCATTGTTATATAAAGGGTCCCTGAACCTAGCAAATACATTAAGTCAGACACCATCATTATGAGTTTGCTAGGGTTCAGAAGAATTCTTTAAATCGTTTTATTATATTTACAAAATCTTTAGTAGGATCAATGGCAAGAGGTATATAAAAGACATTCGCTTCCACATTTGTTTTATCGTATGAATTTAGATTTTCATGCTTATTGTTTGTTTAACATCTAACATTTGATTTCAGAGCATTTTTCTAATATCTACCTTGATCCAAGGATGTCACGGTTTTTTACATATTTCATGATGGTTTTTCAAATCACAAAAGGAGAGGTTATTGACTAAATTCCAATGAATTTATATGTAACTTTATATCATGTTTTTCTCTTTTAATTATTCTTACCCAATAGGGATTGATTGATATTAAGTTATTGGAGTTGTCTCTCTGTTTAATAATGAATTTATTTAAAATCCCTTCTTATGATGTAATTTTTGTATCATTAAAAATTTCCAAATTTGAAAATTATTGAAGGGAAATTAAAAATAAAAAAAGGGTAAGAAAATGTATTAAGTTTGAATACATTCATTATTTAATTTGTTATTTATTGAAATATTGGTTAAGTGCAATTATATATATTTGACAAAAAATAATTAATAATAATAAATTATATTCACTCTCTTTTATTCCTAAATTAAGGAGAGAAATGAAAAATGAATGAAGATACTTATGTTCATTTATTTGTTTTATTTGTTAATAAAGCTCTCTAGAATATGTTTAATATTATTAATGAGTTGTCACTTAATGAATATCACTTAATGAATATTTCTTGAGCATGATTACATGATTTATTTATTGAACTTGTTTTAAGACAAATACAGAGTATTATCACATACCGTGATAATAATTTCTTGAGGGAAATAATGAAAATATTATTGTCATTGCAGTAATATTTAATTTAATTTATTTTTAATTTGAATCTAATATTTCTAATATTTGCATATTGAAACTAATATTTATCAATTCATACATGATAGAATTATGACATTTATTATTTATGCGTAATTATCTAACCGTATGCAATTTTAGTAAATGATTCTATTGATGCATGCAATTTTTATATATGTAGTCATGCATAAAATCAAATGTCATGTGATCAATATAATTTGACTAATTAAAGATTAGCCACAGCATCTTTAATTATTTAAATTATATATTAAGAGTCTCTAAATCGCATAAGGTATATGACATTCATTTTAATTAATATATTAATATAATGGAATTTATCCCACAGGAAGTTTTGTTATATTACTTTGATTAATTAGGATGATACAACAAATTATATTTCTTAATCTACACACAGGAATTGAGAAAATTAACATGATTTATTGGTTTCATCATTAAATTAATATGGATCTATTTTAGAAAATCTGGCCCACATGTGGTTTTCTGTATATTGTTTGATTCATATTCTTCCTTAATTTACATTGGTAAATTATGATTAATATTTATTTGCCTCGAGTCATTGACGTAAGTGTGTATATTTTATTTATGCAGTTCCATTACCTATGAATATGTCTGATATTAAGTGTGATGTTCCTGAACTAAAGAGTGACAACTATAAGGTTTGGAAGGAGTTGATTCTCCTTCAATTGGGGTGGATGGACATTGACTATCCCATCCGGAAAGAAGAACCACCTACAGTTACTAATACTAGCACTAAGGAAGAAAATGATATTTATGATCGTTGGGAGCGGTCCAACCGCCTTAGCGTTATGTACATAAAAACCAAACTTTCTCCTAGTATTCGTGGTTCTGTTGAGAGGCATACTAAGGCTAAAGAATTGTTGAAAGCTATTGATGAACAATTTGAGTCTCTTGAAAAAGCACATGCCATGACCCTAATTATGCAATTGACATCCCTACGGCTCACTAGTGTAAGAGGTGTGCGTGAACACATCATGAGGATGAGGGACATTGTCGCTTAGCTCGAAAATTTAGAGGTTGATATATCTGAGTCCTTCCTTGTATACTTTATTCTAAACACTCTTCCACCGTAGTATGGACCTTTTAAAATCTCTTATAACACACATAAGGAGAAATGGTCAATTAATGAACTCATGACCATGTGTGTTCAAGAGGAAGGCTGACTGACTATGGAGTTAGGGGAAAGTGTTCATTTGGCCATACAAGGAAAGTTCAAAGGGCAAGGCAAGCAGAAGGGAAAGGGTAAAATGCCACCCCAATCTGACATTAAGAAGGAATCCAAATGCTTCTTCTGTAAAAAGAAGGGACATATGAAGAGGGATTGCGCTAAGTTTAAGGCTTGGCTTGAAAAGAAAGGTATTTATATCTCTTGTGTTTGTTATGAATCTAATATGATAGATGTAAGTCATAACACATGGTGGATTGACTCTGGTCTACAATCCATATTTCGAATTCCTTGCAGGGTTTTCTCAACCACAGGAAGCCAGTAGGAAGTGAACGATGCATCTACTCAGGAAATAAGATGCAATCACATGTGGAAGCTATTGGAACTTGCAAATTAGTTCTTAGTAGTGGTTTTGTCTTAGTTTTAGAAAAGACCTTTTATGTTCCAAGTTTTTCGAGAAACTTGATTTCTATTTCAGCACTTTTACCTTTGGAATATTCCTTTAACTTTTCAGATTCATTTTTCAGTTTATCATATAAATCTGAAATTGTTGGGAATGGTACCTTGTCTGATGGTCTTTTTCGCATTAATTTGCAAGATAATACCAAATGCGATGCGATGCATGTTCATGTTAATGCTGGTATAAAACGATGTGTTATAAACGAGGAATCTTCTATGTTGTGGCACCGTAGATTAGGACATATTTCCCTAGAGAGAATTAAAAGGCTAGTAAAAGATGGAGTATTAAGTACTTTAGATTTTACTAATTATGATACTTGTGTGGATTGCATAAAGGGAAAGCAAACCAACAAGTCAAAGAAGGGTGCTAAGAGGAGTACAAAACTATTAGAAATCATACATACAGACATTTGCTGTCCAGATATGGATAGTCAGAATTCCTTCATCTCCTTTATAGATGATTACTCACAATACATGTATTTCTACATGCTTCATAATAAGTATGAGGCGTTAGATGCCTTTAAAGTATTTAAATCTGAAGTGGAGAAACAATGTGAAAAGCACATCAAAATCGTGAGATTAGATAGAGGTGGAGAATATTATGGTAGATACACTGAAAATGGACAAGCACCTGGTCCATTTGCAAAGTTTCTTGAAGAGCATGGCATAGTTGCCCAATATACCATGCCTGGTTCTCCAGACCAGAATGGTGTAGCAGAGAGAAGAAACCGAACATTAATGGACATGGTGCGAAGTATGCTTAGTAGCTCCAAGCTTCCTAAGTCTTTGTGGATTGAGGCACTTAAGACGGCAGTGTATATATTGAACCAAGTTCCAACTAAGGCTATCCCGCAGACACCGTTTGAGTTGTTCAAGGGTTGGAAACTGAGTTTGCGACATATACGTGTTTGGGGATGCCTGTCTGAGGTAAGAATCTACAACCCACATGAGAAGAAGCTGGACCCAAGGACCCTTAGTGGGTATTTCGTAAGATATGCAGAAAGGTCTAAGGGATATAGATTTTATTGTCCATCTCATACAACTAGGATTGTGGAATCAAGAAATGCAAAATTTCTTGAGAATGACTTGATTAGTGGAAGCGATCAATACAGAGACTTAGTTTCTGAGAAAGATGATTCAGATATTCACCCTTCAACCTCAAGTTTAAGATTGGTTGTTGTTCACACCACCCCTTCGGAACAATCGAATGTTGAGCAACCGGTCATTGAAGATCTGCAACTTGCTGATGTTGATCTAGTAGATCCAATTGTTCAACAATTACCAAAACTTGTCGAACAATCAGTTGAACAACATCCTCCTCATGAGGGTGTTAATGCAACATTAAGAAGATCTACGAGAATAAAGAAATTAGCAATTCCTAGTGATTACGTAGTGTATTTACAAGAATCTGACTATAATATCGGAGCTGAGAATGATCCTGAAACGTTTTTACAAGCCATGAATTGCAACGAATCTAATCTATGGTACAACGCCATGAAGGAAGAGATGAATTCTATGGCATCTAATGGAGTCTGGGATTTTGTAGAGTTGCCCAACGGGATGAAGGCTATTAGTTGTAAATGGGTCTTCAAGACTAAAAGGGGCTCATTGGGCAACATTGAGAGATATAAAGCCAGACTCGTAGCCAAAGGATTTACTCAAAAGGAGGGAATTGATTATACAGACACATTTTCCCCTGTATCTAAGAAAGATTCTCTTCATATAATTTTGTCACTGATTGCCCACTTTGATATGGAGTGGCACCAAATGGATGTGAAAACTGCATTCCTCAATGGAGATCTAGAGGAGATTTACATGAAACAACCTGAAAGATTCACTTCTAGTAATGGTGAGCATTTGGTCTGCAAGCTTAAGAAATCCATATACGGATTGAAACAAGCCTCTAGACAATGGTATTTAAAATTTCATGATGTTATCTCTTCATTTGGTTTTATAGAGAACATCATTGATCAATGTATATACCAGAAGGTTAGTGGGAGTAAAATTTGTTTCCTTGTGCTATATGTGGATGATATTTTACTTGCAACCAATGATAAAGGGTTTCTACATGAGGTGAAACAATTCCTCCCTAAGAGTTTTGACATGAAGAATATGGGTGAGGCTTCTTATGTCATTGGCATTAAGATCCATAGAGATAGACCTCAAGGGATTTTAGGTCTATCTCAAGAAACCTATATCAATAAAATCTTAGAAAGATTTCGGATGAGGAATTGTTCACCAAGTGTAGCACCCATTGTAAAGGGTGACAAGTTCACTTTGAACCAATGCCCAAAGAATAATTTAGAAAGGGAACAAATGAACAACATTCCATATGCCTCTGCAATTGGAAGCTTGATGTATGCTCAGGTTTGCACTAGACCTGACATTGCTTTCATTGTGGGAATGTTGGGAAGATATCAGAGTAACCCTGGTATAGACCACTGGAAAGCTTCAAAGAAGGTGATGAGGTACCTTCGAGGTACTAAGAATTACATGCTTATGTATAGACGAACTGACAATCTGGAGGTAGTCGGTTACTGTGATTCAAATTTCGCCGGTTGTGTTGATTCTCGTAAATCGACATCAAGATATATTTTTATGCTCGCTGGTGGAGCCGTATCATGGAGGAGTGCTAAGCAGACTTTGACAGCTACTTCCACTATAGACGCCGAGTTCGTTTCTTGTTTTGAGGCTACCTCGCATGGTGTATGGTTGAAGAGTTTCATTTCTGGGCTTAGAATTGTAGATTCTATCTCTAGGCCACTAAAGATATTTTGTGACAATTTAGCTGCTGTTTTCTTGGCTAAGAATAGTAAGAGTAGTAGTCAAAGCAAGCACATCGACATTAAGTTTTTAGCTGTAAGGGAACGTGTTAAGGAAAACAAAGTGGTCATTGAACACATCAGCACTGAATTGATGATAGCTGATCCATTAGCTAAAGGCATGCCACCAAAGAATTTTAAGGATCATGTAGTTAAAATGGGACTTGGTTCCATTATGTGATTTCATTGTATGAATGATCTTTGATGAAACTCTTATTCATTATGTTGTTATTCTCAATTTCGGTTACACATTCATTATTTGAGAGTAAACATATATTGTTGGACATTGAATAAACATAAGGTTTATTCATTAAGTAATATGAGCAGATTGAAAGGAAAATGCATTGTAATACATGGAAGATAATACTCATTCTAAGAGGACTTATCGCCATGATTCATGTGTTTTTGGTCCATTGAGTATAAATGTGGATATAGTATGATAACCCACATTGTGAAATATTGGGATCAAGTGGGAGAATGTTGTATTTCACAAGTTATGATTCATTTATTGGGATAACATTATACTTTACAAACTGAACCATAACTAAATGTCATAAATAAGTGACTGTTAATTATGGGTTAATGTGAAATATTGTTACTTCTCACAAATGATCATAAATCCAATTTCACTTAAAGTGCTCAATTGAATTGGCAGTTGATGTTTTTTATGGAAAAACGTATGTGAGCCATTGTTATATAAAGGGTCCCTGAACCTAGCAAATACATTAAGTCAGACACCATCATTCTGGAGTTTGCTAGGGTTCGAAGAATTCTTTAAATTGTTTTATTATATTTACAAAATCTTTAGTAGGATCAATGGCAGGAGGTATATAAAAGACATTCGCTTCCGCATTTGTTTTATCGTATGAATTTAGATTTTCATGCTTATTGTTTGTTTAACATCTAACATGTGGCACATCTTATCTGATGCCTTCTCTCAATCCTTTAAAGCACGAGAGTTTGAATTGTTGTCTCAGTTTCACTTTATGAAGAAAAAAGAAACACAATCTTTGAGTGATTTTTTGCTTATGTTTAAAACTCTGTGATCAACTCGCTGCGATCGGCAAATCCATTGTTGATTCACGGAAAGTCTTTCTTCTTCTCAATAATTTGGGATATGCTTATGAAAGCTTTGCGACAACGATGTTCAAGCCACCAGTACCGTCATATAATGAGTTAATTCCGCTGCTGCAGAGTCATGATATCAGAAACAAAGATAATTCTTTTGTTTCACCTACTCCAAATCTTGCATTTTTTGGACCTCAAATTGGTAATCAAGGTGGTCGTACTAGTTATCGTGGTGGCCGGTATGGTTCTCATAGCCATAATGGCTATCATGGTGGTCGGAGTGGATCTTTTTCGTCACAGAACTGTGGATTTGTTCCCTCTACTAAAGCATATGGTTATACAAATAGTTTTCAAGAAAACAAAGAGAATCAATCTTTTGGTTTTACTTCCACATCACCTTTGCATTGTCAAATCTGCAAGAAAATTGGCCATGATGCTTTAAAATGTTGGGGCCGATATGATCATCGTTACTAGTTTGAAGACATTCTGAAAGCTTTGGCTGCAATACATCTCAATTCTGCTTCTTCACCGTCTTGTCAAATCTGCAAGAAAATTGGACATGATGCTTTGAACTATTGGGGTCAATATGATCATAGTTACCAGTTTGAAAATTTTTTGAAAGCTTTAGCTGCAATTCATCTTAATTCTTCTTCTGGTTGGCTTCCTAATTCAGGGGCTTCAGATCATGTTACAGATCCTCCAGGTAACCTTTCTACTGTTGTTCCTTTTAAAGGATCTTCTTCATTGATGATCGATAATGGTGATTATTTACGCATCACTCATGTTGGTTCTAAGACCATATCTAATGGTAGTAGTTCTCTTCCTATTAAGGATGTTCTTGTGGTACTTCAACTAAGTGCAATTTGATATCAGTTTCTAAACTTACTTCTGATCTTGGTTGTGTTCTGGAGTTCACTAACAGTGGTTTTCTTGTTAAGCATTACACCAAGCAAAGGGTTCTTGCATCGGGGACTAAGAATGATGGATTGTATGTGTTTGATTTGAAAACTGATAGTTCTACTGGTGTTGCCAGGTTCTGGTACAGTTTTATTTTCTTCCAAGCAAACTACTACTTCTGAGAGGATTTGGCACATGAGATTGGGACATCCTTATTAGGGGCGGAGCCAGGATTCAATATGGGGGGTCGAAAAATAGAAGTCTAGATTGGGGAAACATTAATGCTTTTTTGCCACACATATTGTGTGGACCCTTATAAGATCCATTGGAGGTCCCACCTATGAATTATTTTATTATATTAAAGAATAAATCCACATATATTTTGTGGGGCTCACATATATTTGACAAAAATAGGTAAATTATTGATAGTGATACTTTTTTTCAACAAGATATAAGTAAATTAAAGCATCATTACAAAAAAAATACACATGACTTCAACCCTTAAAAGTCGGATGCAAACCAAATTTTTTTAAAATTAGAGATGTAAACCAATGATAGTTAGTTACTTTATTAATTATAGACATTTTATTCACAATATAAAATGAAATAACAAAAATTGTAGAAGAAATAAAAAACAAAGAATATAAAATCAAATAAAGAGTAACAAATAAATGAGAAAAAAAAAACAATAAATAAAATGAGAAAGAGAAAGAATACCTAATTGTGGAGAAAAATTTTCCCCCAAATTTTCCTTAACCCACACTTATAGAAAGGGAAGAATAAATAGGAAAAAAGAATTCAACCCAAAAAAATAGAAAAATAAAAAAGAAACCAAAGAAAAGAGGAGAGAGAAGATATGAGAGAATAAATGGATTCACATCCTCTGTAATTCCTTACCCTACAATTCCCTGTAATTCCCTCATAGGATTGTGTCATGTGGCATTTCAGTAATCCAATGGTTACCCAACAAACGAGAGTTTAAATAAAATTCAAATTTATGGGTGGATTTAATAAAATTCAAATTTAGTTTAAATTGGATAACCATTGGATTACTTAAATGTCACATGGCACAATCCTATGAGGGAATTACAGGGAATTGTAGGGAAATGAATTACAGAGGATGTGATAGGGATTGAGGAGTTAGTTTCTAATTAGAAATGACATTTTGAATATCTAATAAGATTTTTTTTTTTTAAATTTTCCTTTAACCCACGTTTAAAGAAAGAGAAGAGAATAACTAGGAAGAAAAGATGTGAGAGAGAAGATATGGGAGAATAAATAGGGATTGAGGAGTTAGTTTTTAACTAGGGATGACATTTATACCCATTATTTTACCTTTAAAAATTGTTCTCAATATTGGGAGGGGGGCCAAATAGTGATCTTTTACATGTCAGAAGAGAAAAATGTGGGAAAATGAAGGAAATTAACATAAAAAATACAAACATTAATGGAATTATAATAAATTTTAAAAAATCCGGGGGGCATGGCCCCGCAGTCCCTTAGTGGCTCCGCCACTGATCCTTATTCTACTGTGATGCATCCAAAATCTGCTCAGCCCTTGGATCTCCACGTGATGTCCTGCAAAACGAAAGCGTCAGATGTGGCCCGACCGCTAGGGTCGGGAGTCCACCTCCGAAGGCTAAGTCAGTTGATGAACTTAATCACAAACGGCTCTGCTAGAAGCACAGAGCTAATGAATGAAGAAACGGGAAAGGTGATCTAGATAGCAGATCGCCGATAGTCTAAGTCTATCAGCATGTATCCGAACTTCGAGTCTCGAGATAGTATTCTTTTTGATCGATTGATCCGTCCCTCACCTTGTATGGTAGTGAGGTTTATATAGAGTGTACCTTCGAATCTCCTTCGTTGGATGCACTTGAGCCTTCTTCGGGTAGTCGTTGGATTTCATCAGTGAGATCCGTTGAGCGATAGACTTCTACTAGTTTGGGCTAGTAGAGGACTCTTGAGATAACCGTTAGGTTATGCGATAGTTATCCCTTTGATAATGATTATCCGCAGCCGTCAGTTTGAGTCTGCCATCATCAGGGTGATTACCCTAATCCATAAGTAAGATTAGGGCACGCTTGTAGCCGAATAAGCTTTCTTCTTCAGCAAGCCATCTTCCAGATCCGGTTCGCTCGGGAGCGATTCGATTTTCTCCATCTCGATCGGGGTCGAGGGTCGGACCAGGTATGAACCCGGTCTGATCATAAACTCTCCATATCACGAGCCCCCCAGACCAAGCGTTCGGTCGATCCCGAGGGCTTGGTTTTTAACTGGGTTCGTCGTTAGGTGATGATCTCTGCGTGCTTCATTAAATGTCATATCACATTTAATGCGGTGGTCACTTTTCCTCGAGCGTTGTGAGTGTAAGGCCACATATCTCGTTGTAGTTGATCTGTCGTGGCTCACGTCATCCAAGCGACGGTTTCCGAACGCCTATTTCGGATTCGTGAGTTCAAACTTTCAAAACGTCTTTCAATCTTGATCGTTGATTTTGGAATCAATCTCGATCGTTCAGATTCCCGAACACTCGTGCGGGAGTTTTAAAAGTGGTTCGTTGTCTTCGTAGGTTTCATTCTTCCTGTCTGGAATTTGAACCTTTGTCGTCGCTTCGCGCCTTCCGCTCTCAAGCTTCCGTCTCACCGAATCGGTAAGTTTCTTGGTCTTTTCTTTTTGTAGTTTATTGAAACGAGTAATGGCGGACGATAGGGCTTCTTTAGTACCCCATGTTGGTGATAGCAGTGATGCTTTTGCTTCTCCTGCTCCCGAACAGTCGGATAGTGATAACAAAACCCTAACCGTCCTCTGGCAGGAGTTCGCCGAAGTTTCTCAAAAAGGTTTTGAAAGAAAAACCGAAACTTCTCCTGTCCTCCTCGAGTCTGGATCTTCCAAGATTGTCGAGTCTTCTAGGCAGCCTCAAACTTCCGGGTCCAATGGTGGACCTGGCTCTGTTCCTTCCATTTACAATGGAGAAACCCTTCTTTCAGCTGTCCAAGATTTTGACCTTCCTTCCTCCTATCGAGTTAGGGCTCCCCACCCCGATGAGAGGGTTGATTCATCCCTTTCGGGTGAATTTTCTCTGTATATAGATGCACCGGAAAGCGGGGTTCGCTTCCCTTTTTTAATCCTTTGTTCTCCGCAGTTTTGAATCACTGGAACATTTGTCCCGGAATGCTCCTCCCCAATAGCTGGCGTCTCATCGTCGGCTTCTTGGGTTTGTGTTTTGAGCTTGGCATTACGCCATCTCTTTCTCTTTTTGTACATTTTCATGTTCTTTCTATCTCCCATCCGGGTCTTTCTTTCCAAACGCAATAAGGCTGAACTTGATTGGAGGGGCAGCATCCTTGTCAAAGGAACTTGCCCTTCTAATCACAAAAGATGGCGCGAACGATACTTTTTCTGTCGAGCGCCTCCATCAGATCTTAACTTCCCGACCACCTGGAGGAGGTTTACTTTTTCGTCCGAAAGTAATCGGGGCCTTCCCTTATCCAGAGAAGAGGAGGCGGCCATCAGGAAGATCAAATCCATTCCGTGGTATCAAGAGATACATGGATATGAAGTGGAGTATAACTCCATCCTTCAAGATCTTGGGGCTTGGCTCATTGTGAGCTTCTAACAATCATCCTTTGATTTGATCAAGTGATATGTTTTGAATTCGATTCTTGTCCTTCTTCTTTGCGGTGCCTCCCGTACCGAACCCCGAAAGCCTGCGGGTGAAGGCCGCTAGGGCCGTTGTGACAGCCGAGCAACGATCGCCCGGGGTCTTGACCGTAGATCAAGAGGCTTCTCTTCCCTCTCCCGACCCCTCTTATAGGGGTATCAGGAATATCAGGCCTGTAGCTGATGCTTTGGGTAAAGGGAAGAAACCAATGGTGGAGAGGGCTAATGTCTCTTCTTCCGCCCGTACCAAGAGGAGGCATGACACAATTGATGCTCCCTCCAACAAAAAATCCAAAGCTTCGACGGATGGTGAGGAGGTCTTCATCTCCCAGTGGACCCTGAAGATGACCGACAGGGTTACTCGGGATCCCGAGAAAGTCGTAGAATGGAGCTCCCTCAGTCTTGCTCCTTCTGATCGCCAGGAGTTTGAAGCCCTAGATGACACCTCCCTTGTTAGTCAATCTACAAGGTACCGGTCTTCTTGCTTACTTATGTTTTCATAATTTCTTATGACTTCTTTTGACATCTTCCGTCTTCCCGGAGAATGCTTTGTGTTGAGCTTTTATCAACACATGGAAGCATTGAGCCGGGTTGGTCGCACCAGCCTCCTTGCTGCAAACTTGTGAAGAGAAATTGGCCAAGGCCAATTCTGAAATAGACCAGCTGACTGCAGCTACCGTGAGAGCTGCAGAAAAAGCATGAGGAAGAAGTAATCTCCCTCAAGGAAGCCCTCGAAGCTTCAAAAATTCGTGTCTCTGCTGCCGAGCGCGAGGCCAGGAAGCAAAAGGCAGCTGCCACCTTGTTTGGTGACAGCCTTGAAATCAAAAGTAGGGAGCTCGAAGGACATCTGAAGTTGGCGATCCCTAGCAAGCCTGAGCATATAAAGCCAGAGCTTCGGAAGGAGTGCATTCGGAAATACCTGAACAGCGTACCTTTCTCCGACTTGCTAGGTCTCTACAACATTCAAGCTTATCGTATGGGGCAGAACGACGTTTGGGAGCAAATCCTTGGAACGATCCCTGACTTCGACACTGCTCCTTTTCGTGAGGTATGCCACCAAGAGGTCTTCGGGAAAGTTGGTATGGATCTCCCGGACTGGGCTCAGGGAGAAGATGATCCTTTTCCAGCTGACCCTCAATATGAGGCAGGCATATCTGAATGACGAGCCGGCACTTCCAGAGGAGAAATCACAAGCTGAGTCTCAAGTTGTTGTTGTAGAGAATTCAGCCGATGCCACTCTTGAGGAAGGCTCTTCTCATGGTCCTGAGAAAAGTCCTCCCGACCAGGGTCCCTCAGGCAACAATGAAGAAAAGGCTTAGGGAGTTATTCTTTTGTAAAGATTTACCCTCAATTTAATGAATAGACATTTCTTTTTTCATGTTGGCCTCAAAATTTCCCCGTCTCCTGCCGAAATCTTGCCTTGAATATCAAAGTATTAATGATAAAGCTTATCACTTAACTTTTCATTCCTCACCGAATAATAATCTTGTAGAAATATTGTGAAGATGCGTTTCGGGAAGATGCATTAATCTTCCCCACTACTTCATTTATTGCAAAGTCCGCACGTTTCCTTTCTGCGAAGTTCAAACGTTTCCCTTCTGCGAAGTTCAAACGTTTTCCTGCTTTTGTATACCATTCACCGTTTCCAATGAATCGGAAATATATCCATTATTTTAATGGCAGTGCGACGATTGGAGGTATCTCTGCATCAGGTGCTCGCTTCCACATGTTTCCATGTGGCATCCCTTCGACTGTTGATCTTGCTTTTTGTGGATTCCAAAGTGTCATTTCGATCTGGGTCGTCGGTTGTCCTTAGCCTTCAACCGTCGTCTTATACCTTAGGCTATTTAAAGCCTTCGTGGGTACTCTCCATCTATCCTGACTTCGCAAGTTAGATTTGCTAAAGTGCCAAAGCAACCTTTCGTCCTTCGGCCGCTTCCGTATTCCTCGTACTCCAACGACGGCTCTATCCATTTCGAACAAGTGAGTTTTTCGATTACTCATCTCTTTCCCCACTTCCCCCCGAGTAAACCGCACAGTAGTTATACTTGGGGTTTAGTTTGTTGGTTTGTCGGAAGTTTGTAGAAAACTAGGGTTTCCCCGCTGTTGCTGTCGTTTATTTCGGTACTGATACTGCTTGTTTTTTTTGTTGTTTTGCATAGTGGCTCCCAAGATCAACCCGAATTTTCAGAGCAAAATCTTGCAAGAAAAGCGTTCTGTCGGTGGTGGTTGGGGCCAGTGCGGTGGTTTCAGCTAGTGAATCCTCCAAGCGTAAGGCGATCGCTGGCGGTGAATCTTCAAGTCGATTCCTGCGCAGCTTCTATTGATGTCGTCCTCGCGCCTCCTTTGCCCGAAGTGATCGCTCGTCTTTGACAGGAAGATCTTGATCACTCCGTTGCCGATGGTGTGCTGCCGGGCGCTCCTGTTTGGTGAGCCTGTTGGTGCACCACCGAAGGAGACTCTTCGGGCATCCGAGGCAACTATGTTGGCATCTGATGAAGGTATGGTCCCAGCAGGTGCTGCTCCTATTTCTAGCTCTAGTGCTTGTTTGGCATCCTCCTCCTCTCCTTCTGAGTTGGAGGATTTTGCCACTAGGAAGTGCCGTCGGGTGACAAGTGATGAAGCTCATCCTTTGCTTGGTGTAGTTCATCCTTCTCTCCATCCTTCGGCTGAATTAGTGTCAAACGAGTTTGACAGAGCGTTGGAATGGTGTCTTGCTGCTCGAATGTCTTCCGAGAGCGCGGTTCTTTCCAAACTTCCAGATGAAGTCTTTACGAAGTCCCTGGTGATGTAAGTTTTTCTTCATTATCCTCTGATTTTGAAAAATTACTTTTCTGCTCCTCGCTAACTCGGAAGTTGTTTGTAGGAGTCTTACTGGTAACTTCCACAACCAAGTGGAAGCAAGTTACTAGACTCGATGAGGTTGAGCAATGAAGTTTCTAGGCTTCGGGAAATCTCGAAGCTAAAGATGTTGAGATTTCTCGCCTTCGGAATCTAGCTTGGGAGGTGGCAGGAGAAAAAAATTCGATGATTGGTCGTCTTCGGTCGGACTTGGATGATGCCAGGGAGAAGATCCGGTGACTGGAGTGAACAGTTGGAAAGTCAGGAGCCAAAGGATCTGAAACGTTACTCGAAAGGCAAGCTGTCGTTCCTTTGCCCGAATCCCTTCCAACCGATGTTCGCAGAGCTGCGTCTTCAAGTATTTACACGGTAAGCCTTTTGTTGATATGCTGAATGCTTATAACTTGCAAAGGCGTCCGGGATGGTGAGAACGAAGTATGGGAATCAATATTAAGGAAAGATCCTCATTTTGATACGACTCCCTATAGTGCTGTTTGCCATCCTGAATTATTTACCGACCCGGGTATTCCTCCTCCCGATCGGACCAAGGATAAGATTGATCCTCCACCTTCCGATCCGGATATTATGCAATATCCTGGAAGATTCTCCTGTTTATTCTCCGCTGGAAGAAGTCAATTATGACGAGCTTGTACTAAATGCGAGTTTGGTCGAGGACCATTCTTCTCCTGGACAAGCTGGACAAAGAGTATGAAATTGAGGAGGATTTTATGTATACCGAAATATTTTTGTAATCCTCATTTCTTCTCTTCTTTTCCTTGACTCCCCACCAATGGTTGACTCATATGTTTGTTCTAGCAAAGTCGCGTCGATCTTGTATAACTTGTTAACATCATACTGTAATGACTTTCTTCTTTTGATCGAAGATTGTATCCAGCTCTTGTAATTGTCTTGATATTGGCCTCTTTGGATCTTCTGAAGAAATAAGAAATTACTTTATCTTGAACTTTGCTAGCCACTTGAATCGCCGTTGTATTAGGTCTTAGTTGTCTGAAACAATGCCTTTACTTAAGGATTTCCGGAGAAATACAATAAGTCTGAGAAGGAACTCACTCGGGTTTTAAACCGATGCCTTATACTTAAGGATTTCCGGAGAAATACAATAAGTCTGAGAAGGAACTCACTCGGGTTTTAAACCGATGCCTTATACTTAAGGATTTCCGGAGAAATACAATAAGTTTGAGAAGGAACTCACTCGGGTTTTAAACCGATGCCTTATACTTAAGGATAATTCAAAAATTCAATGAGTCTCGAAGGAACTCACTCGGGTTTCAAACCGACGCCTTGCAAAAGGAACTCACTCGGATTTTCATCCGATGCCCCGACTTAAGAAAGTTTGAAAAATTTCCATAAGTGTTGAAGTGTTGAAGGACCCATACGAATTTTCATCCGATGCCTTATAGTTGGATCTTGTTCTTGAATGTGGTGTATGATGCCCCCCAATCAAAAGATAGTTTGTTGAAAGCCAAAAATTGCATTGATTGAGTTGAAAATGATTACATCGCGAACAAAATTGAAATCATCCTCAAGGATAAAACTTTTTGAGATGCCTAGCATTCCACGAACGATCCAACTCCTTCTGGGAATCGATGTTCTTCAGCCTGTAAGCTCCTGAACCGACCGGTTTCACAACCATATAAGGTCCTTCCCAGGAAGGGTCCAACTTTCTTTGGTGACGCGGGTCGGAAGCTAGGGTGTTTCTCAACACCAAATCTCCGGCTAAGTACCGACGATTCTTCACTCGAGTATTATAATGAGACGCTATCCTTCTTTGATAATGTTGAGTTCGTGCTATTGCCTTTGTCCGAACTTCGTCCAACAAATCAAGACTATCAAGCAGTCCTTGTTCATTTGCTTTTTCCTCGAACTCACGATCCCGTAACGTCCCCGCCATTATCTCCACAGGTGCCAATGCTTCGGATCCATATGCCAACCTGAATGGAGTTTCTCCCGTAGGTGTTCGAACCGTAGTTCTATAAGCCCACAAGTACATTATGTAGTTCTTCGACCCAAGAAGCTTTGTCACTTTGAGTCTTCTCTTTATTCCTTCCAAGAGCGTTCGGTTAGTAACCTCTACCTGGCCATTGCTTTGGGGGTATGCCACCGAGGACATACGATGCTCGATCATATATGTTCCACGAGAATTGCTCAAATTGTGGACAAAGAACCGAGTACCATGATCAAGTGACAATAATCTTTGGAATCCCAAAGCGATATATGATTGATTCAAGCACAAATTTCTCCACTTTTTTCTCGGTAATTGTCGCGCGGTAATCGGCTTCTACCCATTTTGTGAAGTAATCAATTGCTACTATCGGATATTCCCGTCCGCCCGATGCCTTGGTGAATTTGCCCATGATATTAATTCCCCACATTGCAAAGGGAATGGGATTTAGAATTGAAGTCATAGTTTCCGCCGGGCTCTTCGATCTTTCGTAGCATGAATTTGACAGTTACTACATCGACGAACGTAGTCCATAGCAGACTTCTTGGATCTTAGGCCAATATAACCCAAGTCTTAGAATTTTGTGGGCCAGGGCTCGCCACCCATGTGAGCGCCACAAATTCCTTCATGAACCTCAGCCAAAGCTGATTTTGCTATACATCTCATAAGGGGTTCAGCATAAGATCTTTTGTATAGTCTCCCATTCGAATGACAAATCTAGCCGATCGAATCTTGATCAACCTTGCCTCTACTGGATCCTCGGGTAACTTGTCATCCCTTAGATACTCGATTATTGGATCCATCCAACAACGTTCGCTTCAATATAAGAAATTTCTTTCTCATGATAACTTGGAAAAGTTATCTCTTCAATGTAGACCGAAGGGTCTAGATTCTTTTCCTTGGCATTGGCTAGTCGGGATAGCTCATCCGCCATTGAATTTTCATTCCTCGAAATCTGAGATATCTTCAAATTCCGAAATTGGTTTTGAAATGCCCGCACTATCTCCCGATATTTTTGCAAGCGTGGTTCTTTAATGCCATACTCCCCCTGGACTTGGTTGACTATAAGCTCGAGAGTCACTATAAATAGTAACATCTGCAATAGCTAATGCTTTTGACAACCGAAGTCCCGCTATCGTGGCCTCATATTCCGCTTCGTTATTACTTGCATCAAATGCGAATCTCGGAGCATATCGAATAATAAATCCTGCTGGACTTTTTAATAGAATTCAGGGCACTGCTCCATCTTTATTACTCGAACCATCCACCTATACCTCCCAAGTGGTTGGTATAATGGGATCCTCAATGGTGGGTTCCATCAGTGCAAAGAGTTTCTACTACAAAGTCGGCTAATG
This sequence comes from Hakea prostrata, assembly GCF_041222555.1. Classification (NCBI taxonomy): domain Eukaryota; kingdom Viridiplantae; phylum Streptophyta; class Magnoliopsida; order Proteales; family Proteaceae; genus Hakea; species Hakea prostrata. Next base: position 39,755,783 of record NC_142603.1, read on the forward strand.
CCTCGAGCTTTGATTGTAGTTCTGGGCTTAAAGCTCACTTGGAACTCGCTGAGCTCAACCGACCAGGATACCATCCTTCCAGACAAATCAGGTTTGTTAAGAACTTTACTAAGAGGAAAAGTCGTAAATACCTCAATTGGATGAGCCTGAAAATATGGCCTTAGCTTCCTGGCGGCCATCATGAGAGCGAGAGCTCGCTTCTCAATCTCGCGAATATCTCGTCTCCGCATCTAGCAACACGTGGCTTACATAGTAAATCGGCCACCGTTTCTTATCTTTCTCCCGAACAAGTATCGCACCGACCGCTGAAAGGGATGTCGCTAGATATAGCTGTAATATTTCCCCCCTTCTCGCCTCGGACGGGATCGGTGGTTGTCCAAGTGCTTCTTTTAATTCCTCGAAAGCTTTCCTCGGCACTCTTGATCCACTTTGCTTCCTTATTGCCCTTCAGGTCTTTAAGTGCCTTGAAAAAAGGCAAACATTTTTCTCCGGACTTGGAGATAAATCGATTTAAAGCAAACAACTCTCCCCTGTCAAACATTGTACATCCCGAACGGTTTTGGGAGCCTCCATATCAATCGAGCTTGTATTTTGGCGCGGATTAGCCTCAATTCCCTCTCGTGATACCATGAAACCCAAAAATTTGCCCGAGGAGACTCCAAAGGCACATTTTTCTCGGGTTCAATTTCATTTGATGTTTCCTCGCATCGAGAAAACCTCGACCAAATCTGCAATGTGATTTGCTTTTGTAAAGCTTTTCACCAAAGCATATCGTCAACATATGCTTCAACATTCTTTCCTATCGAGCTCTTTGAAAATCTTGTTGACGGCCCCTCGATATGTTGCTCCTGCATTTTTTAGGCCAAAAGGCATGACCTTGTAATAATAGCTCTCACGATCAGTCATGAAAGCCGTATACTTCTCATCCTCCTTATTCATAAGGATCTGATTATACCTCGAGTAGGCATCCATGAAACTTAAAGTTTCATATCCTGGCAATCGCATCTATCAAGAGGTCAATCCGAGGCAACGGGTAGCAATCTTTTGGGCAAGCTTTGTTTAGCCTCGTGTAGTCCGTACACATACTCCACTTCCCATTCGCCTTTTTCACCATCACCACGTTGGCCAACCAAGTTGGGCACTCGATTGGTTCTATGAAACCAGAATTCTTAAGCTTTTCAACTTCGCTCCGAACGGCTTCATACTTTTCAATAGAGAAATTTCTTCTTTTCCGTATCACTTGGTTTCGCCTTAGGGTCTATCCGTAGTTTGTGCTCGCAATGGCCCGATCGATCCCGTGCATATCCTCAGCAGACCATGCGAATACATCCTTATTCCGTTGACGAAAAAACTTGAACTCATCTTTAAACTCTTCCAGCTGTTCAGACCCGATATAAGTAATCTTTTTCTCATCTTCGGTACACAGCTGGATTTGCTCCAGTTTCTCCACTGGTTCGGGCCTTTGCATCTCTGTCTCTTCCCGATCATCTCGAACTTCTATGGGGAGGGCAGTTACCTTCCTCGGACCCTCCTTGTCTTTTAAGTAGGCAACATAACACTGCCGAGAGATCTTTTGGTCAGAGGAGACTTGACCAATTCCCATATCAGTCGGGAATTTTATCTTCAGGTGTTTTGTCGAAACAATAGCACCTATCTTGGATAAAGATGGTCGCCCGAGAATCATATTATAGGCTGGTAGTTCTCGAACCACCAAAAAATTGATTCGGACAGCTTGTTTCCTTAGGAAAACTTCCAATGGATAGATCCAACTGAACCGATCCTTCCGCTACTGCGGATGACCCTGCAAAGCCATATAGGTGTGTAGATGAAGGTTTCATCAAGTCCTGATCCACCTTCAATTTTCGATACACTTCGTAGGAAATTAGGTCAGTTGCAGACCCTGTATCAATCAAAACTCAATGCACTTCCCGCCGTACAATCTCTACCTTGATGACTATAGCATCATCATGAGGTAAACAAACGTCTCTTTCGTCTTCTTCGCTAAAGGTGATAGAATCTTCACCATTCAGCTTTTTTCCGCTCTCGCGCCTCTCCGGCTCCAACAAATTTGGATTTTGCTTTCGGACTCCGGAATGATTCGGGCTCTGGTCCCCCGAAGATGGTAAGGATCGGTGACCGAGTAGCAGCTTCAATCACCTCCTTGCCTTTTTTAGACTTCGGGGCCTCCCTCGATCGTTCTGAACTAACCGAACAATCCCTTTTTGGAGCAGCCGCACGTGGCCCACGTGGCTCCTCCCTTCTCCTCGCTAACAAAACCGGACAGATGTCCCCGAGATATCAATCTCTCAATATCCGCCTTGAGATGACGACAGTCATTAGTATAATGACCATAGTCCTTGTGGAATCGGCAATACTTTTCCCGATCCCGTCGCTCTCCGGGTTTCAAAAGAATTTTAGGCGGCCACTTCAAAATATTTTTTCTTTTGAGGATATTCAAAATATCAGCCCGAGGAGCATTCAATGGAGTGTACTCACTTCTACCGGGGATCTTTGGCGCCAAGGCTGGGATTTTCCAACCCGATCGCGAACATTCTTCTTTGGCTCTCGCTTCTCGCTCAGGAGCCTTTTGTTCCTTATTGGAGACTTTATTATCTCCTTGGCGCGCATCTAGAATCTCCATGACTTCGGCCCGCTTCGGCATCTCTCGTACCAACTCGAAGCATAAGTCGTGGGTATATCCCGTAGTAATAACTCCAGGAGTTTCCGATTAGTGAGTCCCGTGAATAGAGCGGTTCGGCTACTTGTTCATCCAAGTTTTCTATCTCCATCGTCACTTTGTTGAATCTTTTCGAAACTCTCGATCGATTCGTTCTTTCCTTGTTTGACAAGAAACAAGGTTTCCTCCGTTTTCTTGACTTGTATCCCACTCTAGAATCGTCCTATGAATTGGCAAGCCAATTCGCCAAAGTTTACGATCCTTCCGGAGGGGAGGTTAGAAAACCACTTTGTGTGCTGCTCAGTTAGAGATGAACCAAAAACCCCGCATAAAATTTCATCGAATTACTCGAAATCGCCATGGTCTATTGGTAATAGCCGATGTGAGCTGTTGGATCTCCGGAGCCATCGAATGTTGAGAAGGTAGGCAAACGGAAGTTATGGGGAAACCGATATCCCGCAATTGGCTCAAAGAAAGGAGTCTTCCGAATGACCGAGTAAATATCCTCGATTATTCTTCCCTTAGCCAACCGCCCTAATTTCTCATTGATGTTGGCCAATTCTTGACCAATCTGGGTCGGGTGATCTTCAGCAATATGATCACGACCTCGATTAACACGATCATCCCGTGCCACTCGATCATCACGAACAGCCCGTCCTTCCCGAACATTCCTCTCGTCACGAATCGCTCGATCATCACGAACGGTTCTTCGACGATAAGGGTGAGTGAGTTCTTACCCCCGTATCCAACCTTGTATTTGAATCGGTTGTACTTTCTTGCGGTCCGTCGAACCGATCGCCTCGCCTCGGTTGATCATCGATCCTCCGAAGTCCTTGGTCTCCTTCACGGAAATTCTGATCAACATTCCGGTCTTCAGCCATTCTCTGGTCACGTGGCAATGCACGTCTCCCTGAATCGCGTTGATCGTGCTCTTGTGGTAGAACCACTCGCCTCGGTGAGCACGCGGAGTGCTTGGCTCACCTCCAAGAGTTGAATCTTTACCTGATCCAATTGATCTTGGATTGTATCGGGAGGAGGATTACGTCCTCCCGGCCATCATCCACTTCGATAGGATTTTGGCTTTCCGGGGGAATATCTCGGATTATTCACCTCCAGGTATCGAACACCGGAATTGGGTTGGTTGTGCGGCTGCTGCCGCTGCTGATCTAGTCACCATGGCTTTTCAAGTCGTTTCCCACAGACGGCGCCAAATGATGCGTCCAAAATCTGCTCAGCCCTTGGATCTCCACGTGATGTCCTGCAAAACGAAAGCGTCAGATGTGGCCCGACCGCTGGGGTCGGGAGTCCACCTTCGAAGGCTAAGTCAGTTGATGAACTTAATCACAAACGGCTCTCGCTAGAAGCACACGAGCTAATGAATGAAGAAACGGGAAAGGTGATCTAGATAGCGGATCGTCGATAGTCTAAGTCTATCGGGATGTATCTGAACCTGAGTCTCAGATGGTATTCTTTTTGATCGATTGATCCGTCCCTCACCTTGTATGGTAGTGAGGTTTATATAGAGTGTACCTTCGAATCTCCTTCGTTGGATGCACTTGAGCCTTCTTCGGGTAGTCGTTGGATTTCATCAGTGAGATCCGTTGAGCGATAGACTTCTACTAGTTTGGGCTAGTAGAGGACTCTTGAGATAACCGTTAGGTTATGCGATAGTTATCCCTTTGATAATGATTATCTGCAACTGTCAGTTTGAGTCTGCCATCATCAGGGTGATTACCCTAATCCATAAGTAAGATTAGGGCACGCTTGTAGCCGAATAAGCTTTCTTCTTCAGCAAGCCATCTTCCGGATCCGGTTCGCTCGGGAGCGATTCGGTTTTCTCCGTCTCGACCGGGGTTGAGGGTCGGACCAGGTATGAACCCGGTCTGATCATAAACTCTCCATATCATACTGTTACTTGTTTTTTGCATTCTCATGGTTTAATTCAATTTGGTTGTAAGTCAAAGACTGGGATTGTTAAGACAGGGATTGTTTTGTGATAGTTGCCAATTTAGTAAAAGCACACACCTACCTTACAATTCTTCATTCACACGTGCTTTTGCTCCTTTGGAATGAATTCACTGTGATCTATGGGGGGAATCTCCAGTTGTGAGTGTGCAGAAATTCAAGTATTATGCGCTATTTGTGGATGATTATTCACGTTTTACTTGGCTCTATCCACTTAGAAAAAAATTAGATTTATATCTTGTTTTTTTTCCGTTTTACTCTCTTGTTGAGTAGCAATTTGACTCTAAAATAAAGATTTTTCAAAGTGATTTCAAAGTGATGGTGGTGGTGAATTTGGGATTACTGCATTCTAGTCTCACTTAGCTTCACAGGGTATTATTCATCATTTGTCATGTCCTAAAACCCCAGCTCAAAACAATGTTGTTGAAAGGAAACATAGACATCTCGTAGAGCTTGGGTTAGCTCTCTTGTATCATGCCTCGGTTCCTTTGTGTTATTGGGTAGAGGCTTTTTCTCATCAATCGTCTTCCATCTAAGGTTTTACAAATGGATACTCCTCTTCATCTTTTGTTCAATCTAGTTCCCCAATATCATACACTTCGAGTTTTTAGTTCGGCATGTTTTCCCTATCTCCATGCTTATAACTCTATTAAAGTTTGAGCCTTGATCATTGGTGTCACATCCACCCAACCGATACCCCATCGGGCATTCCCGGGTATGTGATCCACAGTCCCGAAGATCAAGTATCGAGCAACCATGCCTCCCATATATGCAATAACACAATCTTGAACAATAATAATCAAGGTAAAAGCATATAATAAAGAATCATGAATAAGATAAAACAGATAATCAAAGTGCGGAATAAAGATGATACCAAGTGTATAGATATAATTCAAAAGGAGAGAGAGAGTGATCAGAAGTCACTTCCTCACATGGCAGCGGAAAGTAGGTAATTCAAGTTAAGTTACAAAATCAACATCTAAGGAGTATATCAAAGAAAATTAAATTACAGATCCGGTCTTAAAGAAGAATTCAAAATATAACACTAAACAAATGTTTCCTCGGTCACATAAAGCACATCCTCATAACTATAGAAATCCAAAGTCCAGTATAGCTGCTCCAGCACTAGTGTCAGGCTAATCCTGGTGTGCAGCATAGTCCTCTTCAGTACCCTCACAATAATTTTCATAGTAGCCACTACCCTGAGGGTAGTGTGGCTCATCAAAGGGTGCTTCAAAGGACGTGCCATCGGTCTCTTCTAAACCTGTAGGATAGTCTAACAAAACAATTGCACAAAAAGGAATGAGTTCAAAAGAACATAGCAAGGCAGTTAATCCATAATACATAAACCGTATGATACAAGTCATAACATGATGTAAATGATATGAGACAAATGATGCAATTATGATTCTAACTCTACATATGCTAGTCTCTATGGTAGACATGCTTTAAGTCATAGCACCATACTTCTTTGGGTAGGTCTCAAATCACTCTTCCCTCAATCATCCAAGTATATTGGGTTCTCCGGTGTAAATTGGGTCCTGCATCCATTTTGGACAATTCCATGGCTAGGGTTTAGGTCACCACTCTCTCACATCACCATTGATATAAGTATTGGCGCATGTCATGGTAAAGCCTAACCGAATGCAAATCATCTACTCAGTCATACCATGTCAGATCCAGATATGTCCATTCCTCGCCCCGGGCGATCCTTTCTGGTATCCTTCACACTAGAGTCACGGATATTACTCACCGGACTCACCCCATTGGTCATCCACAAATAGTAGACGGGAAGCTCTCACGTCCTCTCACGGATATGACTCACCGATCTTCGAGCACCCGTGAGCCCAAGTCTGACTATTTGCAACCCTACCAACAATGGCCCCTTTCAGGTATCCGTAATATATGTCCTCTCATGGGTTGGCTACCGGTCTTCAACGTCCATCAAACCATACTACTACCATAGGTCGTTCGGTCTCAATACCCTTCCGATTCGGGTCTGATATGACAGGGACATCCTAGCCATACACCTAGACAAGTCCTATGTATGTCATCCAATAATTCGGGAAAGCATCGATGGACACCTTCAGAGAACATCCCATACTATTCCCTCCGATGTCCAAGGACAGAAATGTCACACATACATGATACATCATCATATTGAAAATCATATCATAACATCACATGATTCAAGTGTATATGTAAATAACAATAATTAAATAGGCATGATATACAAGAGTAATTAAACATGTTACTACTATTAAATGGCATCTACGGTGGTCATATGATGTTGAAATACAAATGATAAGCTAAGCATACCAAGTTATCAATCATCACTACAATAAACACACAGTCTATGTCATATGGGTATAACCGTCCTTACCTTAATCGAATCGAGAAATATAGCAAGTACCACTTAGAAGAGTCCCCAATTAAGTGCTTGAACCCTAGACAACATATATGCAACATTAGAGAAGGAAACAATCAAATTGGAGATCAAACGGAGCAAAATGAGCAAGTGTTGAGTTGCTGTCCTCCTTTGGTCGACTGACTGGTCGACTGACTGGTCAACTGACTCAGTCGACCAAGCAGTTGACCAAGATGAATAGTAACGGGCAGCATAGTGAATTTGGGCCCGAAACTGATCTTCCGGGGCTCGGATCGATCCGAAACTTGGAGGGATTGATCATAGCAGTGTAAGGACACTATACAATGAATATTATCATGATCTAATGGCCCAATTAGGAATACCCAAATTGAAACCTTATGTTCTATATGTTAAACATCAAGAATTGAAATAGAATTTGTTGCAATGGCAAGGAATGATGGGTAGTCAGCTAAGGAGGTGATAAGAACTATACTAGAATCATAAGCCAATAGTAAATCAAACCTAGCATACATCTATACATAAGTTTAGATCAATAAGACAAGTTGGAATGATAAGAATCATGGAAACGCAATGCTATTGATTGCATTGAATGCATAGCATAGCAATAATGAAAAGAAATTAATGGAGATGAAAGGGGAAACACATGGCCAAGTGTTTGCAAAGTTGCAACACTTCAGCCATAGTCTCAATAGTAAGAAAGAGTGGAGGAAAGAGTAGATTAGAAGAAAAAAGAGAGAAATCATACCTTGAGGAAGTAAATGAAGAGGGAATGTAATGATTGAGGCCAAGAATCTTCACCAACTTCAAGAGAGGGCTTTGGAAAGCTCACTCCTTGTGCTCTAGAGTGCCAATGATTAGGTTAGGCTTCTATTCACGAGTTCCCATAAAGTAGGGTTAAAATAATAAGGAATTTTGTGATTTTCGAATTTATTAATCTGCTAGTCGACTGGTCAGTCGACCAAGCAGTCGACCAAGCCTAAACAACAACTTCAGATAGGGAAATGGAAGGCCAGACTGATCCAAATTGGGTTGGGTTTTCTCCTACAAGTCAATCAACAAGTCTAGATTAGATAATTACCTTTGGAACGAGATCGGAAGTGCATCACGTACTTCAATTATGCTCCCCCCTTCTAGGTGCAGTTTCTCACTGAACACTGACAGTGTATCCAAGTAAGGGGCATCACTGTCAATATCCATAGGCTCTGAGTCATACACCGAATCTTCGACTAAGAAGGCCCACAAGTCTCTTCTTCCACTACTCCTGGTCTTCGGACCTACAAACACCAATGGATCCGGGTCAGGGTCAGGGTTAGGAAAGGGCTGGATTTCACAATTGGCATGTGTTTTTATGGGTTATAGTGATCGCCACAAAGGGTATCGGTGTTTGCATGTCTCCACTAGTCGAGTTTATATCTCAAGGGATGTCATATTTGATGAGAATGTTTTTCCCTTCAAGGGTACTGTTATGTCTTCTTCTTTGGGTACTTGTTGTACATTTGAAGGTTGGACTACATATGTTGAGCCTGTGTTCTCTCCCCTTGACAAGAGTGATACAATGTAAGCTCCTGTTAGTGTTTCATGTGGCGGTTCGCCTATGAGACTTGGTTTTCTAATCCTGCACCTTTTGGAACTAATGTTCTATTGTCTATAACTTTGGGTGCTTCTACTACTGATGTTTTGTCTCCAAATAATCTAGATCAAGTGTGCTTGTTGCTACCCCTCATTTGGGTACTACTGATGATCATCCGATGGGTTCCAATTCTACGGATTCAACACATTTGATTGGTCCCTCTTCATTAGACACCAATGGCCCAACTGGTGTTTTAGTACCTTCAACTCTTTTAAACCCCATAGGCCCAAATGGGTGTTTATCTAGTGAGTTACAGCCCACTGTACCTCAGGCCCGTGGTCAATTTGCTGAAATGGGATTCTCTAGTGAGTTACATCCCACTGCACCTCTGGCCCGTGATCAATTTGCTGAAATGGGATTCTCTAGTGAGTTATAGCCCCCTACACCTCAGGCCCGTGATAAATTTGCTGAAATGGGATTCTCTAGTGAGTTACAGCCCACTGCACCTTAGGCCCATGATAAATTTACTTAAATGGGTTTGGTTTCTTCTCCTTTAAAGGCTACTGATTTTAGTTTATTTGCTCCATCTACACGCTCCATGCATAATATGGTGACCCGTGCTCAACTTGGTGTTTGCAAACCTAATCCCAAGTATGTGTTACATACTTACATGTTGATTTTATTTGTTTTTGAGCCTAAGACAGTGAAGTCTGCGTTAGCCCATCCTGGCTAGACGACTGCAATGAAAGAAGAAATGGCAGCTCTTGTTGCTAATCATACTTGGTCTTTAATTCCTTGTTCACCTCAGATGAACATTGTTGGCTGCATATGGGTTTTTAAGACAAAATTAAAAGCTGATGGGAGTTTGGAGCGTCTTAAAGCTTGTCTTGTTGCTCGTGGCTACAATCAACAGGAGGGTATTGATTTTCTTGACACGTTTAGTCCAGTAGTTAAACCTAGTTCTATTCATTTGGTTTTAAGTACTTCTACTATGCTTAAATGGCCTCTACGCCAGTTGGATGTTAAGAATACGTTTCTTCATGGCTTTTTATCCACTCCTGTGTTTATAAGACAACCTCTTGGTTTTGTAGATTCTACTTGGCCCAATGATGTTTCTCAACTACATTGATCTCTTTATGGACTTAAACAAGCGCCCAAGGCTTGGTATGATCGGTTTAGTGGTTTCTTCTGGATTTTGGGTTTGAGAGTAGTTTCTTTGATAGCTCTATGTTTTTTTATCACCATGACGGGAGGACTTTGATCTTGTTGCTTTATGTTGATGACATTGTTCTTACTAGCAATGATGAGATTTTCTTAAGTTCCTTTAATACTACTTTGGGCTATACTTTTGCCATGTCGGATTTGGGCTCTTTACATTACTTTCTTGGGATAAAGGTTACTTGTACTATGATTGATGCAGAGCCTGTGATGACTCCTATGGTGTCTCGGCCAGCTGTGGCGTCAGATTCTTCACTTTTTCTTGATGTTACTTTGTTTCGAAGTATGGTCAGGGCCTTCAATACTGATTATGACTCGCCCAGATCTTTCTTTTGCGGTGAATATAGTTTGTCAATCTATGCATGCACCAACAATCTCTGAGTTTTCGTCTATCAAGCGTATTCTTCATTATGTAAAGGGTACTTTGGATTGTGGTTTGTGTATTTGTCAAGCAAGCTCTTTTCAGTTATATGGTTTCTCTGATGCTGACTGAGCGGGATGTCCCACTACTCGGTGTTCTACTACTGGTTATTGCACTTTTCTTGGGGCAAATTCATTTCTTGGAGTGCTAAGAAGCCTACAGTTTCTTGTTATAGCACGGAAGCGGAGTATCAAACCATGGCCTCTACTACTGCTGAGTTGATTGGGTTAAGCTTTCTTCTTCATGATATAGGCATTCCGCAGCCTCAACCAACCATTCTCTACTGTGATAATATGAGTGCTCTTCACATGAGCTGTGAACCCAATGTTTCATGGGCGTACCAAGCACATTGAATTGGATTATCATTTTGTACAAGAAAAAGGTTGCCCTAGGACATTTAGTTACTTGTTATGTAGCTTCTTATTGGCAACTTGTTGATATTCTTACAAAACCCCTTTCTCACAAGGAGTTTCATATCTTATGTACCAAACTTGGCCTCGTTAGCTGGCCATGTTTGAGGGAGGGTATTAGGGAAACTATGGGATAGCCATGTGTCGCATATGTTGTATTATATATAGAGATGTTTTCATCTCATTAAATAACAATAACAATACACTTCATAAAGTTGGCATCTAAAAATTCAGAATATGCTCTCATTGCCTCTTGTGCAACCTCCATGGTTTATGGGCCAAATAGGTTTCCACACCAATGGTTGAATGTTTTCCCAAGCACAGGAGTTTGGTTGAGTTTAATTTCAAGGACTTCTTGTACCTCTTTTGGGCCTGAATGATGGCAAAGAATGGATCCAACTACTACTTCAAAGGTTAACATTGAGCCCATCACCACTTTGCCAAACTAAACCCTCTTTAATCACCTTTTGCCTCCTATCATTATATTCCTCTAGACCCATGATAGCTAAGAGCCCATATTAGCATCATAGAAACTCTTATTTGGGAAATAAACTGCCTTCTTAAATTGGTTCATAGAGAATGGGGGACAGCCCAGAGCCTCCATGCTGTTTTAGACATTAGGGGGCTGATTATGCAACTTTGGGTCCTTAAACCCTAACCTACTAGCCATCTCCTATGAAGTTGCTTCATGATGAGTTGTTGGGAGAAGAAAATATGTAGCGGCATTTGTGCTTACCTTTCCACCCTCTTAACCAATTTGGGAGGTAGCCATAAAAGCCTTTTTTTGGCCCATTGGCGTGTTTAAGTTTTAAGAAATTTTGCAAACCGTTTCTTAATCCTAAAATGGGGTTTCGGGGCTATTTTTTATTTCTATAGGTTGACCTCTTGTCCACTTGCCTTGCAATATATCTCCATAAATTCTTGAAGACTTGACATTTCTTTGAGTTTCACCTCTGAGAAAAGAAGACTATCATTGGCAAATAGAAATGTGTTATCGATGGAACACAATTTTTCACTCTGACCCTTTAAAATGAAAGTTACTTTTAGCATCATTTAGAGTAGGACTTAGCACCTGTGAGCATAAAATGAATATAAAAAAGAGAGTGTCCTGTCACACACCCCTTGATGGGGTAAAAAAACCTTTGTCAACTCCATTCACAAAAAGGGCATAGTTCATAGTGAAAATATATTGCATCACAAGGCCACACATTGGGTACTAAAGCCCACTTCACATAAAGTAGCTTTGATAAAGGTCTATCTTAAGGCGATCATATGCCTTTCAATTTTAAGCCCATGAATGTGCCCATGAATATATATATATATATTATATATATTCATTTTTCTTGTACTTGATATAATAAAATGTCTCATGAATCATAAAAATATTATCAGAGATCAATCAATCTAGGACAAATGTAGAGTGACTATGAGATATGATTTTACAGCAAAGCAGACCTAAGTTTTACAACAGTGATTTTGGACATGACTTTGACTGCAACACTTCAAAGGCTAACGGACCTAAATTGCTCTGCATACTTCATGTTTGGAACCTTCTGGATGAGACATATATATGCCCTATTCAATTCAATTGGGAGGAAATCACGAATAAAAAGTTGAATCACCAACTTGAAGAGGTCTTCATGGATAATATTCCAAAATTTTTGGTAAAAAAAGGGTGAAAGACACCAAGCCTAAGAGACTCCAATGGACCCATTTCCTTCAAGGCCTGCTTTCTTTCTTCTAGAGTTGTTAGCCTACATGGCATCTCATTTACTTCATCAATTATTATGGGGTTTACATTAGAGAGTCCCAATTGGAGGGCTTGGGTCTCTATCCCGTTGAAAAGCCACTACCTCTTCAAAATGGTTCAACAAGAAGTCCTTGCCCCCCAAATTGCTTCAATGTTGTGCAGCACTGTGCAACCAATGATTCATATTCAAATTTGTGGTTAACCATTCATTTTACCTCGTTTTTTGTAAGTAATTTTTTTAAAAGCTTAACTGTAAAACGAGTAGTCGAGATTCAAAAAAATTTGGACCAACTCTCCGAATCTTCGATGTTCGTATAATTTATCCTCTTAAATCCACAATCAGGTGGCTAAGTTTTGTTGTCACCCAAGAAGTCCTTTTGTGTTTATGTTGGTTTTATTTTAACATTAATCTTTCCTCATAATAAAAAAAAGAAATAGATTTAGATTTTCAAGCCCTTCATTTCTACTTATTTATTTTTTGGGGAAGAATCAAAGCTTTCCCTCCCCAAAAGGAAAGAATCAAAGGCAACCAGATGGAAACACCCACCAGAGGGTTGATTAACAGAAAGACAGAATTGACCAAAACCTCTTAATAGAACTTTTTAATAGCAAGAATGAATTACGTAGAAGGAACTTGGTAGTGTGTGATGCCTTTTCCTTATTCTTAGTGGCCCACGTAAACTTGTAATAAAAGTTTGCCCCAAGTGTTTTCTGCATTATTTCTGATCTCAAGATAATTGAAACTTCTTAGTATATTACATTAAAGAAATGAGAGAGAGAGACTTGTGCTCTCGTGAGTAAAAATTTCAAACTCCATAGTGAATAGAATAAAAATAAATAAATAATATCCAAAATATGCATAAAAGTATATTTCAGAAAAAATACATAGTATACATAAATAATTATATATTACGAAAACAAATCTCTACTTAGACTCAACATGAAATATATCCACCACCTTTGACTAAAGAATACCAATTGGAGGGATTATTGTAAACAATTGATTGAATAGAAGCTGGAATTTTTGTTTTGCAAAACTAATTTCTATATATCAAGTACAATATAGTTATTATTTAAATATGTTTCTAAATATTCTTCATGTCTAATCACAAACATTAGAATCTCTGATAAAGACACTAATTATTCATCATAAAGGTTAAAAAAATATTGAGTTGTCCTACACTTCATATGAAATAGTATTTAGTGGAGTATCTTGTACTTCAATCAAATGATTAATCATCAATGACATTTATTCAAAAATAATGAATGATTAATTATAGTAAATTGGAAAAATTGTAATTAAGGAGTTAGATATTAAAATAAAAAAGTTTTAGATTCTAAATCCTCTCTTTTAGTGTCATATAGCAAAGTCAATGCTAAAGGCTTTCGAATAATTAGAGATTGTAATTTTCATACATAGTTTTTTACCATAATAAAAATCATTGCGTCAAAGCTTACCCTTCAACATGATAGTAAAACACAAGGATACAAGTCTAAACCTAGTGGCCATGACCCACCTTGAGCTCGAACAATGCTTAGGCTCAAGATTTTAGCCCCTTGAAATATTTTAGCCTTGATCAAGGTCTAGGATTTGTATTTGTTCCGCATGATCTGTCCTTGATTTTTTGCCCATAATCCAAATGAATATAAAATCAATTTGCAAAGAGTTGGAGACAAGAAAGATTGTCATAATTTTACCCTTTCTTAGGGCTAATGCTATCACATTTGTATATTCTTTTATGTCCGATTTTTTTTTTTTTTTTTTTGTATTAGATATATTAGGGCTCAGATACACCAGTATCCAAATTCGAATTCGATTAGCAAAACCGCTATCCGAATTCAGTAGAAATTTAGAGAAGGCATCCGAATTCAAATCCGGAACTTTATCGGATATTAGATAATAATCCGATCTGATAAACTATCCGATTATTGATTGGTAGTTGTCATTTTTTTATTTTCGATTTACAATTTCCGGTTATTGATTATTGGAATCCGAATCCGATTATCTGTCATTTTTTGTGAAAAATATTTAATACTTTACTCTAACTAAATTATTTTTTATTTTTTATTATTCGATTACCGGTTTCCGAATCCGAATACTAGTTTCTAAATCCGATTATCATCCATTTTCAGAGAAAAAAATGTTGAATACTTTACTTTATCCGGATATTATCCAATCCGATAAGCAATTATCCGAACCCAAATCTAGTTGCCTAACGGACGGATACGGATATTTTTCAGTTAAAATTTTTTTTGGATACAAACACCCTTAAACGAATACGAATACAAATTCAAAGGTAGATTTTGGCTATCCATTTAGAAATGGGCTTGACTTGGCTTAGCCGGTTAAGGGTTCAAAATCAAGGACAAAAACCTTCGGTCCTTAGTTAGGAATAGGGCAAAAATAAATTTTGTTAAGATCATTCAATATTAAGACTAACCCCCAATTGTTGGAACTTCAAATAATAGTGTGAAATCCAATGTATCAACGAAGAGGTTAGAATAATTAAATTAAGAAAATGTGTCATAAGGCAACTAGCCCCCTCTTTCTCTCTCTCTGTTTTCTATGTGTGCGAGTGGATTTTGAATACACAAAGTGGTGAAGTAATGTTTGTTTTGCAATTTGATGGGACACCTTGAATATTAAATCAATAGAACACGTCAATCACATTTTGCTGCTCAAATGAGAATGTAAAGTAATCTTAAATTCTCTCTATGTTATTTGTTGGAACTTCGAATCTCATAAAGTCAGAATGCATCTAAATCTTTCTATGCAATTGCATCATTATCATCGTCATCATCAACAACAATCGATCATTTTAAGGCAAATCCGATCTACACATGGCAAGAAATAACGATTATATATACATATTTGGTGCATTTGAAATATTTGTTTCAACTTAGGTATGGTGGGCTTATTATCCATATCACATAATCACAATTGACTTTTCTTTACTTTCAAAGAATATCTTAAAATATAATGAATGCGACAAGTAAAATAAGGTAAACAACTCATGGAAGGTTTATATAAAGATGCCAACCATGGAGCCGATAGAGACATTGAATGGCACTCATCATTTTTTTTTTTTTTTTTTTTTTTTTGGGTAACCCACACTTTATTCGACAGAAGAGCGGTTACACAAGCCCAGCTCCTGATACAATATAGCGCTCATCATTAACAAGCCTCTTTGGAGTTTGGGTTAGATATGGATCTAGTTGGAACTTTATTAGGACCATTCATTTTCTTCTGAATAAAGGACACATGTGCATCAATTATATTTAGAGGCTGAGGTAATATTTAGAAGATAGAATTTTTTTTTTATTTTAATTTAATCTGAACTTTTAGATGTGAATGATAGATATGTGTCCTTCATTTAGAGGGAAATGAATGATCCATTTATTTGTTAGAAATGGACCTGATAAAATTCAGAATCTAGTTTGGGTGTTGTCACTAACATGATGTACCCTATGTTGTCCACAATTGAATGAACACCCAGTAGAGTAAGTTAAATTTTGACTTGTTCTTTAATTTTGACTTGTTCTTTTTTCCTAAAAAAAAAAAAAAGTTAAATTTTGTCCTCGTGAGCAAGGTACGAAATCTCAGTCGAGTTCTCCGGTTTGCTACCTGCAAACCAGGCGAATCACCGACATATGCAAACTGTAAATGTAAAGTTTTAAAAAATAATAAAACAATGTAACATATTCCCGCAAACAGTAGTATCAAGTTAAAAAAAAATAACAAAATAATATTTAATAGCAACTAAGTCAAGTCATGTTCTCAAGTAGTCAAGTCATGTATAGAGATGTTTACGGTTAGTCATTATTTATTTTTACTTTTTGACAATTCCATGGTCTTACATGAACCACGTGTGTGACTCAAATGCAATTACTGTTCATCTTCCTCCTCCATCTTTGCCTTTTGCCTGACCAAAAGTCGGAATCGGAGCTGGAACTAGAGTTGGAGAAGAAATCATCTAATGACGAAGAAGTTGCCTTAGGTTGTGATTTTGTGCGAAGAAGATCATATTTCTTCTTTTATTGGCCCTATTTTCATCGAAGATGGGGACAAAGCAGAGAACGACAAAGTGAGGGTAAACCTTAAAGTGAAGTTTACTCTGTATTAGTCTGCAGATGAGTTAATTAGAGAAGACCAGGAGCATCAACAACGTTTGCTCTTCTGAAGCGATGAATAAGCTTTTGAACTATGACGGACGGTGGTCTTATCACCGAAAATAGCTCAAGAAATTGCCAGTTCGGCGATAAATGGCGAGATATCAACAATAAACAATTCAAGTTTCGGTTGTCTCGCGCCCAATGCGAACGCAGCCTGCTCAGGTAACATGGTAAAGTCCATAACAACACACGAGTCACAAGGACCTATTTGCAAATGGTATATTGTTTGATCAGTTTATCCTGGCACCCGCAGCGGCCACAGGGCCATGAGCTGCACCCGCAAATCCATAAGGGGACTCCACCACTGTGACACCAAAAAAGAATTTAGTATGATGACCGAATCACTAGTGTAAGTGGCAAAACTGAAATGATTTAGGAATTCTCTAGTCGGATATTATATTAGATCTCAAAGAGGATGATCATCGAGTTGGGAGACTCTTTTTGTTGGCATAGAAGATTGTGCTTTTCTCACATCCTTCCACCGCATATAGGAGGGGGTTTACTCAAAGTGAAGCTTCTCTTAAATGTGTGGTAAAAAAATATGAGAGGATCACAATTCTCAATCCATCGGAATACAAAGATCTGGACTCTCATGAAGTAAGTCTTTTCTTCATCATGTGGGATCTGATCACTCATGACTAGATCAGTAGATCCTCATCCACATGGGAAGTAAAAACTCCAATCATACATGATTGGATGCTTCATATGATTAGGCTTTAAAAACAAAATCTTCTTTTTTTTTAGGACGGAAGAATATTCAGATGTTTACATTTTCAGAATTTTTCTAAAAAAATTTATGATTTTGTCATTATATTATTCATGTGTCAAGTATTCAGCCATTTGGATTGAAAATTTTATTCTCCATGTAAGTGTAGAATCTAGAATCAGAAATATCATGCAACCCAATCTCGGATTTTTTTTGCATGGATAGGTTAGTTGAGTTAAAAACTCAAATTCCCATGGAAATGTCTTGGGTTCGCACTCATCCCTGTAGCACCTACCTATATTTATTAATATTTTCCCCTATTATAAAGTATAAACCCTCGAGTAAAAAAAAAAAAAAATCTTGGATTTTAATCTTTTGTTTGCTGCATCAGCAATCAATAAAAACGGCGCCACATCAAGGTGCACACAAGCTAGCCCAGCTGAACCTTAATGCCAAAAAAAAAAAAAACAAAAAAAAACAAAAAACCAACCTATGCTACATCAGCAAACTCGGCTTTCCAAGCAGTGTGATGCCACATCGCCAAGGTGCCTTAGGATAATTCAAAAAAAATCTGAGCACTCGGCAAAGGGTGGTGCCACTCAAAAAAAAAAGCCAAGAGCCTTGGGATAATTCAAATCTGACTTGATCTTTCTTTTGAGTAATCCAACGGTCATGATTGCATCTCAAAAACGAGTGCTCTACGTAAGGCAGGTAAGCCTATGAGCGCCAACCGTCACTATTATTGCGCCTTCGCCTTCTTTCCTTTTGTCTTCACGGGTTCGCTTTAATTTATTTTATTTTATCTTATTTTGTTTTTTCCATTTTATTCATGAGCGAGTCTCCTCCGTCTTCGAGAGCAGCTGTTTACCAGAGGACTATATTAAATGGTGGGACCCACAAGGGTGTTCAAGTCAAACCCTCTTTGAATAATGACAGTCCAAATAGTATCAGATGGCAATTACTGATTGGAAATCGTTTTCGAGATATTTATGTGGGGCCAGTTTACCATTTATTCGGAGAATCGTCTTTTTTTGTTTTGTTGAACGGAAAGCCAGAAGAAAAACTCAAGAGTTTTACGTTGTCTGACCAATTCATTGGTCTTTACTGGCTGATTGGAATCTACAGTTTCTAATACCAATCCGACGGATATTAATGGAAAAATGAGATTGTTTGGCCTGGTTTGGACAGAAAACCAATCCAAGTGAAACCAATTTCAAACCAAAATCCAAGTAAATGTTTCTAACTTCATCCTCCCTAGATGTTCTCACTATTGGATAAATGTTTCCATGTAATCTTATCTTGGTCTTATAATTGGAGTTTTATGAAATTCTTCTATGAAAATTATCTTAAAATAGAAAAATTAATACCAATCAAATTCAACCTAATTACTTAAAAAAAAAAATTCAATTCAATTAAATAACCAAAGATAGATATTTAGTAGAACCAAAATCTTTACAAACATGTTAAATAATCTTACACTAATTTAGAAAATTCTAATTGTTTCGCTTCAGTTTTATCAAGCTATATTTAGAAGTGTGGATCAAAGTAGATGATTGTGATCCCCTCATGCCTTAAGGTTGATCCCCCTCTAAACTATGGGCAGAGTGGTGTGAGAGAAGAGTAGTTCGGATCCCAACTCTGTGTTTGGTAGCCAAGGAAAGAGTTCAGCTATCAACACTAAGCATCATCACAAAATATTGTTTTATTATGTTTTTCTTAGGTTGCATTTGTTTGCAAATATGGAGTAAAAAGAAAAAAACATATGAACCCCATGATATGTAATGCCATGAAGGAAAATGAAAAGAAATGAACGTCTTTTATGAAAATACATTAAATGTATGTCTTTTTTTAGTTTTTCATATTTTTTTCACAAAATTTTACATATCTTGTAAAATTTTGAAATATGTGAAATTGTGAAAAAACATAGCATAGGAAAGTTAGAATGCCACTAGACAAATTTTCTGTCTCTAACTTTCTCACTCAAATTTATTTTCTCAAATTTTTTCTCACTCTACCTTTATTCCGGCAGACAAACACACATTAAAAAAAAACTATCTAATCGAAAAAACTAAACCCAGACCGAACGAACCGAGAGATTTACGTTAGGTTTTGGTAGGCACAGTTAACGTACACGTTGATTGATGCCACGTTGATTGAGAAGGTGGGGCCAGCGAAGCATAAAAGCATCTGGGACTTCGTGTGTGGAAGGAAGGTTCAGACACCGAGGCGAGCGTTGACACGTCACCAGTAAAAGCAACCCCAGAAAGAAAGCAGCGAGAGAAAGAGGTTGCCCGTTGGAAACCGGGAGGCTTGTGAAGTGGGACCCACAGAGAAGAGAAGGTGGTCAATTCGGTGACCATTAAGTGATGGCGAGGTATAAAAAGGAAGGGCTCTCGTGAGAGCTTTGAGTTGTGTGGAGCTTCTCTTTCTCTTCAGAAGCTTTTCATTTTTATCTCCTCTGCTTCTCTTTTCTTCGTCTGCCGTGACTATGATTCTTCTTCTCCTTCTTTAAAGATTTAGGGTTTTCAGTTTCTTTCTTTCTCGGTAGTGGTTATACAGTTTCATCATCAGTTTGAAATTCTATTGACTGTGGAGTACTTCTCCACTTGGTTCATTGGCGAAGATGGGTGGCATGAGTTTAGAAGAGATTAAGAACGAGAATGTTGATCTAGTAAGCGATTTCTTCTTCTTACTTTAAGAATTCAATGCATGAATCGTTTTTCTTTTCGCTTTTTCAGTTTTAAAAAATCTGAGTTTGCTTGATTCAGTTTCAGTGTGGAAGACGAGATTTTGTGTTTTGTTTTGATCTGTGTAAGTTTTTGATGGTTCGGAGTTTCGATTCCAAACTTTTGAACTTATGTTCAAGATTAGAAATGAAAACAATTGTCTTTTTCTGCGACGGCTTTTTTGGCTTACGAGTAAAAGAACAGAGAACTTGGGTGGATTTGATTTTCTTCAAACTTCAAAGTTTACCTTCTTTTCGAAAGCTTGAGTCAGTAACCCAACGATATAAATGGAATTATTCTTCTATTTGGTTTGATTTGTTTGGTTACTAATTTTATTATCTGTTTCCTGTTCAGCTTAGTCTGTGCATGTGAAAGATCTGATTGATCTATATATTCGATTTGATTTTATGATATTTCACAATTTCTACTTTGAGTTTTGATCAGATAGCTAGTCTATACTCTCTAGTCTGAAAAGTTAAAGAAAGAAATTTAAAGGTTCTTCGGTTCATTTTCCCTTCTGTTGATGAAGCAGAGACGCCTCTGCTTTGACTGCACTTCTCCGTTTCTATTGCTAAATGGTCTTCCAAAACCAGTCATGCAACTATTTTTTCCCAAAAAAGATCATTTACGTCGGTACGATATTTTAGTAATTAAACAGAGTGGATTTTCTAAAATTCTTTTTAATTCTTTTTTATACTTTATTATGATTTAAATAACCGTTTGGAAGTTCTACATGGATTTTCCCCCTCTACTTTTGGGACTTGGGACCGGAAGTGCTGGGCTTCTCTGAGATTTCAAACGCTATTCGTATTCTTCTATATTTTGGGTTTTGGAGTCTGGAATCGGTACAGAAGTTGTAGATTTACTATCGTTTCCATTGCGTTTCCTTTAAACAAAATGATCCTTTTCTCTTTTTGGGCAGAAAAAATTAACTTTTTCTTCTTTTAACTAACGTGAAAAGTTTTTTTTTTTTAAATGATTTTTATGTCCGTTCTGTGTTCCTGTTTACCCTTTTTTTTTTTTGAAACAAGAAAATAATATGGATGTGTTTTTAGCACAATGGTGACAATCTTATATAGAGACACTAAGTCCAAAAAAGTCATGGGTATGTTCAATGTAATTGGTTTGAAGATGATTAAAAAAAAATTATAATAAAAAGTTAAATAATTTATTAAACATTATAATTATAATGGTGAAAAAAAAGCACAAAAAATGTGAGATTTTCACTCTTTAATGGCCTGAGTCAGCAGACCACATTTTGTCTTTAGAAAATGATGAAGGTGTTTTGGGCAATTGACTGCTGGAATTGTAAGGTTTTCTGGGTTGTGTATGATTCCTCTGATGTGCTGAGCTTACTTTTCGTACTACACAGGAAAAAGTTCCCATAGAGGAAGTGTTCGATTCCTTGAAATGTACAAGGGAGGGTTTATCTTCCGAGGAAGGAGCCCACCGGGTTCAGATATTTGGTCCCAACAAGCTAGAAGAGAAAAAAGAGAGCAAGTTCCTCAAGTTTCTGGGTTTTATGTGGAACCCTTTATCATGGGTCATGGAAGCTGCAGCTATAATGGCCATTGCCCTGGCAAATGGTGGTGGTCAACCTCCTGATTGGCAGGATTTTGTTGGTATTGTTTGCCTTCTGGTAATCAACTCCACAATCAGTTTTATTGAAGAAAACAATGCCGGTAATGCTGCAGCAGCTTTGATGGCTAACCTTGCTCCCAAAACTAAGGTAATGACATTGCTTGAAACTTTTGAGTTTTCACATAGGCCCTTTCAGAGATTTTATTTTTATTTTGTTCGACTTGAAAATTAATCAGTATTATTTGTTGGTTATGTGTGTAGGTGCTTAGAGATGGCCGATGGAGTGAGCAAGAAGCTTCCATGCTGGTTCCTGGAGATGTTATCAGTGTTAAATTGGGAGATATTGTCCCTGCTGATGCCCGACTGTTAGAAGGTGACCCGTTGAAGATTGATCAATCTGCTTTGACTGGAGAATCACTCCCCGTCACAAAGAATCCATATGACGAGGTGTTCTCTGGTTCAACTTGCAAACAGGGAGAAATAGAAGCTGTTGTCATTGCTACTGGTGTCCACACTTTCTTTGGAAAGGCTGCTCACCTTGTTGATAGCACCAACCAAGTTGGTCATTTCCAGACGGTTTTGACTGCCATTGGTAACTTTTGTATTTGCTCCATCGCTGTGGGCATGGTTATTGAGCTCATTGTCATGTATCCAATTCAGCACAGAGCATATAGGAGTGGAATTAACAACCTCCTGGTTCTCTTAATTGGTGGTATCCCCATTGCAATGCCCACTGTCTTGTCTGTGACCATGGCTATTGGGTCACATAGGCTATCCCAGCAGGGTGCTATCACTAAGAGAATGACAGCAATTGAGGAAATGGCTGGTATGGATGTGCTCTGCAGTGACAAGACTGGTACCCTGACTCTAAACAAGTTGACAGTTGACAAGAATCTTATTGAGGTGTTTGTGAAGGGTGTGGACAAGGATCAGGTGGTCTTGTATGCAGCAAGAGCATCTAGGACTGAAAATCAAGATGCCATTGATGCTGCCATTGTCAATACCCTTGCAGACCCGAAGGAGGTAATAACTTTATCATTCTTCTTCTTCCTCTTTTTTTTTTTTTGAAGTTAACTCTAAATTGGTCAACATGTTCTTTTGGTATGTTTTGCTTTCGAGTAGGCTCGAGCAGGTATCACGGAGGTGCATTTTTTCCCATTCAACCCTGTAGACAAGAGGACTGCTTTGACCTATATTGACAGCAATGGTAATTGGCATCGGACCAGCAAAGGCGCCCCAGAGCAGGTAACCTATGTCCTGTCATGAATTCGTAGGTGGTGAATTATAATGAGAAGATATGTAACTCTTGGGTCTTGTATATGTGCCAAATAACAGATATTGACCCTCTGCCATGCCAAGGAAGATATGAAGAAGCGGGTTCATTCTGTAATCGAGAAATTCGCAGAGCGTGGGCTTCGATCTCTAGCTGTTGCAAAACAGGTATGGGGTTGTGATTTCTGACTCCAATATATACACTTCCAGTGAAATGAAACATCTTCCATTAAGTTCATTTGTATTATTATTTGTTTGCAGGAAGTCCCTGAGAAAACCAAGGATAGCCCAGGGAGCTTATGGCAATTTGTTGGTTTGTTGGCTCTCTTTGATCCTCCTAGGCATGACAGTGCAGAAACCATTCGCAGGGCTCTTAACCTTGGCGTGAATGTTAAGATGATTACCGGTAAGCCTGATCATCTTTTGTTGTAATCTCCCTTTTCTTGATATTAGACTAATTACTTCTTTTCTATTTCCACTTTCAGGGGATCAACTTGCCATTGCAAAGGAGACTGGTCGGAGGCTTGGAATGGGAACTAACATGTATCCTTCCTCTACACTGCTTGGTGAACACAAGGATGAAAGTATTGCTCCCCTTCCCGTAGATGAGTTGATCGAGAAGGCTGATGGTTTTGCAGGAGTATTTCCAGGTGTGTCCCTTGCTTACCTGGTGCCTGGAATTGTTGGCCCCTTTCCTTTCTATAAGGATCATAAGAACTGGGTTTCTGACATACTTATCCCACCTTTTTTTGTTGTAGAGCACAAGTACGAAATTGTGAAGAAACTACAGGAGAGGAAGCATATCTGTGGTATGACTGGAGATGGTGTCAATGATGCCCCTGCTTTGAAGAAGGCAGATATTGGAATTGCTGTTGCTGATGCTACTGATGCAGCTAGAAGTGCTTCTGATATTGTCCTCACTGAACCTGGGCTGAGTGTTATTATCAGTGCTGTTCTGACCAGCAGAGCAATTTTCCAACGGATGAAGAACTACACAGTTAGTTTCTGTGATCTTCCTCTCATGCATAAATTTCTTTCACTTGATAGTGACTGATAAATTTATTTTTGAACTTTGTAGATCTATGCAGTTTCAATCACGATTCGTATTGTGGTAAGTTTATTGTTTAGACTTGACAGATTTCAGTGTTTTCCAGACTTTTGCTAGTGATTATCATATTTTTCACTGATAACTTTAAGTCTTGCTCCTGATTTTGTAGTTTGGTTTCTTGCTTATTGCTCTGATCTGGAAATTCGACTTCTCTCCCTTCATGGTTTTGATCATTGCAATTCTGAATGATGGTAAGATTTGCATGTAAAAAAGTTTCGAATGTGTAACTGTATCCTCTATTGTTCAAGTATGCTTTGTCCATGTAATTGTGATTCCATCTCATATTCATTTTTATCTCTAGGTACAATCATGACCATCTCAAAGGATCGGGTGAAGCCATCTCCAATGCCTGACAGTTGGAAATTGAAGGAAATTTTTGCTACTGGAATTGTGCTAGGTGGTTACCTGGCATTGATGACAGTGTTATTCTTCTGGTTGATGAGCAGAACCAGTTTCTTTGAGGTAAGATATTTGGTTCCGTTTCCTCTGGAGATACTTAAACCTCATTCATTCATATGTACACATTTTAGAACTAATTTTCTGTTGCTAACCTTGATATGCAGAGACGATTCCATGTAAGGACAATAAGTGACCAAGATCATGAAATGATGGCTGCTTTATACCTACAAGTCAGTATTATTAGCCAGGCCCTCATTTTTGTCACTCGTTCTCGTAGCTGGTCTTTTGTTGAACGCCCTGGCATGCTCTTAGTCTCTGCTTTCATGATTGCGCAGCTAGTAAGATACATTTCTTCATCTTTTCCTAATTAGTGGAAATTTTTTGGATGAATTAAACATTAGAACTAGATGGCTGAGAGATGTTTTATGGTCTGGTTTAAGCTAACCAACCTGATGTTCTTGTACAGGTAGCAACTTTTGTGGCTGTTTATGCACACTGGAGTTTTGCCTTAATTAAGGGTTGTGGCTGGGGTTGGGCTGGAGTCATCTGGCTTTACAGTCTGGTCACCTACATACCACTTGACTTCCTCAAATTTGCAATCCGTTACATCCTCAGTGGAAGGGCCTGGGTTAACATGCTAGAGAACAAGGTAAACGATAATCGATATGATTCACTTCTTGATGATCCATCAGGTGTTTTATGTGATTGAACCTTTTCTTTTTTTCTCTCTTGATCCACAGACTGCCTTCACCACCAAGAAGGATTATGGAAAAGAGGAAAGAGAAGCACAATGGGCTCTTGCTCAGCGGACACTTCACGGGCTCCAACCACCAGAATCCACCAACCTCTTCAGTGACAGGAGCAGCTACAGGGAGCTTTCTGAGATTGCTGAGCAAGCCAAGAGACGAGCCGAAGTGGCAAGGCTTCGTGAACTGCAAACACTCAAGGGTCACGTCGAGTCGGTAGCAAAGCTGAAGGGCCTTGATCTTGATGATATTAAGCAGCATTACACGGTTTAATCGAAGAACAATAGAGTAGCAGCAGCCGGGTCTTTCGAAAGATGCATCATATTGCCAGAGAATTAGGATGTAAGCCCTTACTACTACAACCTTCCCTTGATAGACTTTTGCTATTTTATTTCCTTAGGGGCTCTTCTTCCCCATCATCTCTTCACCTGCCTTTAATTTCTTCTATGGTCTGGTTTCTGCTGTGTCAATAAGGCGAAAGACATCACCACCAACTTTTCAGAAAGCAAGCATGGAATGTATATGAAGGTGTGATATCTACATTCTGTATTTGATATATCCTTCATGTTGGCCAAGAGGATTAATAAGTTGTAACCTTTTCTTAACTATATGTATCTTATTCTCAAGAGTTCTTCATATCAACGATAAAAGCATCTATTATTCTTATCTTACATCGTTAAATTGACAAATTATGAGTCATGATAGAGTTTTAACCTTACATTCATTACAATTCAAAAGTTTTCATGAAAATATTATTGTAAGAATTTCTGATGATTTTTAGCCGTTTATTGTACAGTGAGAGTTTCTGTTTTACATAATATCAGTATAGTAAATCTAAACCAGGTATTCAGTTTGTGATTTGAGAATTAGGTTAAGACATTCTGAATTAAACTCGAGGATCCTGATCAAAGATTGTTATTTCAACTTGAGAGTCAATCATAACCAGCTGCATGGTACGTGGGGGTTACAGATCTTCAAGTATTCCTCTTCTAATTTTTCACGAAATTTATTGTCAGGACTCTGAGTAACCCTTTTTCTCAAGTGGTAGAACTTATGTCCCCATCTACCAAAAAAAAAAAAAAAAAAGAACTTATGTCCCCTTGATCCATTTAGGGCCTGTTTGGTTATATGAGTCTAGAGATTTCAAATCTACTGACTCATAATTCATAAAATTAACTGTTTGGTTAGCCTGAATTTGTGGAAATTTCATTATGAAAACTGTTTGGTCGACGTGATTTTTTGTGATGTGCAAATGTTTAGTTCTTTTATATATAGTGAGGGTGAAATTTCTGGATTTTATCCCATACCCATAAATCTACATTCACGTTTTTGGTGTAAAAAGATGAACTTTAGATTTCATGAATCTAGAGATTTTCACAACCAAACATGTATAAATCTCGCATTCATGAATCCAGAGATTTGAAATATCTGAATTCATGTAACCAAACAAGCCTTAAACTCTCTAAATTCATGGAACCAAATCGGCCCTAAAATAGGCATTATTTGAACTCACAAGTTGCATCTGGTAACTCTAAAATTTGGCCCACTTGGTTTTACATTGTACAAATCTTAACATATATGTGGGCTACTTAGCCAATGTTGGCATCGGGTAGAGGGTTGTACTTCCCTTACGACTTTCCATGCACATTTATGAGAGGGTTCTTTTTGGTTCATTTTATTAGCACTTAGAAGTGGACCTCCAAATGTGCAGTCGAAGGATGTGAAGGGAGCACAAACCTCTATTAAAGAATTCGGGTTCACTTATCCCTACTTTCAAATATATTTTTAGGGTGTAGCCTCAACAAACTTGGCGGGAATTCAGTTGAGAATATAATTGTTGTCAGAATATCCTTGAAGTATCTTAGCAAAAGATAAAGGATAACATATAGCCCCCAGTGTTATTTGGTTCTCTCCTTCAACCACACAATTTTGTGTGTGTAGAAGGCATAAATTTCTTTTTTCTTTGGGTGTATGAAAGGCATAATTTTTTGTTTAATGATTTCATACTTCTCACAAAATTGGTCAAACTTTATGGTAACATTCTTTCCTATGATCATCTTTTAGAATCTTAATGTTCTTTTCCAAGTGATTTTGTATTTGAGTTCTATAAAGTTTGGAGTGTATAATGGGTGGGTCTTGGCACAATGGTCGGTGAACCATCAGTTGTAGTTTGAGATCAAGATATCAAAATATTCTCTTAATATAAATTGCCGGGATAGGGCTGTGTCAAAAACTGCTCTTCCTCCCCCATTGCAAAACCCAAATTTTGTTTGTGTGCTTTTGGCATAAAGTTCACCCTTTTAGAGTTTTGATTGTATGGCGAGATATTATGATTTATGTCTTAATTAAATTTAGCATTTATTAATTCTATTCGGGCACATTGAAACCAATGTCTTTTTTTTCATTTTGTATTCAAATTCAATGTCAAATGTTTAATTTAGTCAATATGAATTAATTTAGTATCAATAGATGCATCTAATCCTAAACATGAAAGAAAAGAAAACTAATTAACATAATTTAACATCAGATATGAGTGATTAGGAAGACAATAATAAAATATTATCATGCATTAGGATAGATAGGTAACTAATCAATGTGACAAAGTTTTATTCGTCTGAAAATTTATTGAACTAGTTTGAACAGTCATAAAAGAAATTTTAAATATAACATATCATATCAAACTATCATACTACTATTATAAAAGCATGAGTTCAAAGGACACAGCTACATTTTGTTTCTGTTTAATACCCTTCTGTATTCAATCCATTAGACCTTTGTATTAGTAATAAATGATGTCTATAACATTTAACATGCATGCTTAATGAATACTTGTATAAATAAATTTTTGAAAGAGAGATAACAACAAATGAAAACCTATTACCTCACAAATATCTACAATTCAGCCGCAAGCCTCACCGACTAGTAAATAGCAATCCACGAAATGCAAGGGCTTAACAGCAAAGAAACACATCAAGTTTGCAGTCTTAAATATTCGTTTCAAAATTAAGATTTACATGACACACAGTCACAATAACCCTAATTTGCTTAAGCTCAATCTGAGGAACTGACATACCCAAACAAAATTTAACAAACGTCAAAAACACCATCTTTACCTCGACATGATCCTCGGGAATTGAGATCCACTATTGATGCGTTGATTAACAAGTATATAGTCACGGTGTCAAATTTGTGGCCGTTGCTTTGGATATGAAGGGGATTTCGCCTTCTTCTGGTGTTACGTTTGGACCTGGAGGGATACAGAGGAGTGAGACTTCTCAGAATGGAGGTGGGGCAAAGGAAAATGATGCACTTTGGTAGAGGATGACTAACTGTATGAATCAGATTCGCTTGATTGTGGTTGCTGTCTGGAATTTGCAGAGGGTTTTGTCAAAGAAGCGGGATCCTTACATGCATGTCTTCTACCTTGATGAAGTCATGTAAGTAAGTAAATTTTCAATTTACAAACTGATCTCTGTATACGATGTAGTTGCCCACCTTGTCGGTGCTGCCCATGGTCCTCAAATCTCCCTTCAAACTCCACATACTTGAAATCATCGCCAAAGTAGGTGGTTGGGCTCAATTCTCCGCTTCTGAGATTGCCCTTCACTTGCCCACTCACAACCCAGATGCTCTAGTGATGAACGACCGGATCCTATGTCCCCTCTTCAGCTACTCCATCCTCAACTGCTCCCAAACCACCATTGACAACAACGGCGGATGTCGTGTGCAACGATGCTGTGTCTCTCGCTCCTTTGGTTCTCATGAATCAAGAGAAGGTGCTAATGGACAGCTGGTAACAACTGAAGGACTCGTTTACCAAAAAGAAAAAAAAAAAAAACTAAAGGCCGCATGTACCGCGGAAACAACACATATACCAAAATAATTGCTGTACGCAAAATAGTAAACGACACATAAAATATTTATCAACACATATCCAGAATAGTCTTTTCCAGGGGGTGTTTTTTACACATCAAGTAAACAAACCATGATTGCAGCATCACAAACAACAAATTTAGTCTTATGTTAATCCATGATCATTACATACATTTTGAAAATATAAAATATAAAATAAATAAATATATTTATCATATCTATGTATCACTTAAAATTCACGCATCATTACATCATTACATTAAATTCACACGTATTATAATGAATTTCAGCATCATTACATGTTATTATTATATTCTTCATTGCACATTACTATTACATTAGGTATATGAATTATTCATTCTGTTAATATTTTATGATTCTTTTCATCAATTTGTTGAACAATTCTATTTGCTTTCAATTCACTTTATACATACTTTATATTGTATTATGATTCACCATTATCATATAATTCTCAATTAAATATTCGTATATGAATATGAATTATTATATAATAATTAAATTTTATATTCTAATTAATAATAATAAATTAACCATGTAATGAAATAACAACAAATATCAGTAAACAACAAATAAATTAAAAGTTCTAACAAATTTCAATTGTATAGCCAAAATGGCAAAAAAAATTTGCATCAACGAGATAACACCTTATGAAGAAGATGTAGAAATACAACTTCTACTACAATAAAAAGAGATTAAAGCATACCAAAACAACAGAGGATCTGATAGAATACTCAAACTGATATTCATGGATTCGAAGGTGAGTATAAACAACAAATTAAAAAAAAATAATTAGAGCCACATAGTTTAATAAAAATAAACCCTATAAAAATAATTACAATCTTACAACTTATTGTTTAGGCAGGGGACAGCAATACAAGGCATAATGTTCAATGAAACAATAAACAGATTTGGAGACATGTTGAAAGAGAAAAAGACATATATCGTTAGAAACCCATTGATCAAGAAAGTTAATAGCAACTTTAACAATATTCATAAGGAGTTGGAATTGACATTCAACATAGACTCCAAAATAGAAGAATCCGTGGAGCAACTTAAGGCTAATATATTCCAAGCACAATTTCAAAGACTTTATTCAATAGAAATAGAGTATGACATAAAGAATTTGACAATTGGTAAGCAGTCGTAACAATATACCTAAATTAATTTATACTATTACTTAAATATTATACAACTAATTAACATGGTATCAAATTCATACAGATGTGATTAGAATCATAAAAAAAGTGTAGAGGATAATCTAGTTGGATGAACGAAAATTAAAAAGAGACATCCACATATGCAGCAAAGAGTAAGTTTATAACATTATAAAATTAGTTTTATACAACTATAAACAAATACTATTAAAATTATTCTTTCTTATAATTGTTAACAGGTTGGACGAGATGATAGTAATATTGTGGGAGAACCATACAATACTGGAAGGAAAAAAACAACATCAAACAATGTCTTACAAAACAGTTATAGCATTAATGTCAGTGAAAATATCATCATATCAAGGTAATAACATTATTTTTCAATATAGTACAAACAAATCAAGTAGTGTGTTCAAAATTAGTAATAAAATCCAATCCAACAACAGGAAAACTATGACTGTCAACAACAGGAGCAACAACAATTGAGATCAACCCAGAAATACCGGAAACCGAAGAACTACTGCACTGGTAATGATACCAACTCAAACTATTATCACAACATTACATACTCTTGCAAAATATAAAGAACTAAAATTGTTCTTGTGTTATGATAGGTCTACAACAGAAGTTGGAATGGAGAAAATTGACCCGTTAACTTCATTGTACTTTAAGTACAAAGATGCTGAATGAATAACTTTCAAAGAATTGGTGGAAAATGAGCAAGGCTCATTCAAGGTAGATCACCTACAACTTTGTAGTTTTATATTGAAATCAAATTGTAAAATAATGTTAATCTCATAAGATTATTCAAAAAATCTTTTTTCCCCCCCCAAAAAAAACACTACTTCATTTGTGGAATAATGTTGGGAGTTGACATAGATGAATCATGGTACAACGCATGCAACAAGTGCAACAAAAATATCCAACTCGAAAAAGAAAATGAGATATGTAGCAAATATGGAGACAACATAACGTATTACAAAAGGTAATAATATCATACAAAAAAGTAATAATATTACCAATTTGATAAAGATATATGAATACCTAGCATAATTGTTTTTCTACTCACAGATATATGCTCAAATTCAGAGTGTCATATGCAAATGAAAAATTCAACATCACCATTTTTGACGAGGCAGAAATGCTATTGAAATATGCTGCAACTTATTACAGTGACTGATTAACAGAGGTAAAAAACCATAAAAACATTTCATTATTATTTCATTATTCTATTCAATTATTTCAAAAAACTTTTATAATAATAATTTGTTACAAAACCAACAATCCCTTCGTAAATTTATTTCAAAGATTTGTAACTTCTATTTCAAGATAGATAACTCAAATGAACAAAGCAGATCAAGAAGAAGTATTGTTGCAGAAATACTCAAAGAAGCAAATCGCATCGACAATGAATCGATAACAGATGTAACGGACGAGAGCCCAAGGGGGAAGAAGATTAAAATTGAAGATTCATAAACAAATTATTCACTTCTCTAAACTACTATTTCCATTTTCTAATTCTGAATTGTATCTTTACATTACTTGAAATTTGTTTAATGAATACTTTATTAATATCACAATCATAGTTTAAAATTAAATAGTTTAAATGCAATATAATCTCTCTCTCTCTCTCTCTCTCTCTCTCTCTCTCTCTCTCTATATATATATATATATATATATATATATATATATATATATATATATATATAGAGAGAGAGAGAGAGAGAGAGAGAGAAAAAAATTATAGAAGGTAAGACATATCATGATCCTTTGTACCAAAAAAATCTCACGAAAACTCTATATATCTATCATAGGTAACTAATATACTATGTCAATACAATAGAATTGGAATTACAATGCTCCAACATACACATACTACAACAAGTTCCACCATGCATACACTATGGAGCAATGAAATTCCAATACGAAGCTCCTTCATTATGCTTTTCAAATGAAAATGTTGTACTAGTACCAACAACAATTCCAACTGATCTATGAGCTTTTCACTAATCAAACAACAGAGAGTTAAGATTTCAGAAGATATATACGGGCATATAATATCTTTTCATTTACTTCTTTTGGAGTACATGTTGATAAAGAACTAGCAAATGCCAAATGAGGAGTTTACACATTTAGAGCTTAAGGACAAATCTATTATGAACTGCCTCCAATAATTTAATAAAGACAAAGCCCCTGCTATTTGCAATTGTATATCTTCGACACAGATAATGAACTAGAAAACAGAATGAAGATATTTTAAAATATGAAATTGAAAGAGCCAATAGTGTTGAAAATAATGCAAATACTTTCAAATAATCCATATGCAAGATTCTTTAGAAGCTTGAAAGATGCTAGTTCTCTAGAGTCTCGTGAAATAGTAATTAAGAGTGACATCAATCTAGACCAAAAAGTCTATAACAACCCTACAGTTGATCAAGTAGCAGGCATATGGATTGAAGAAAATAATCCAAACATTAAAGAAAGATGTGACATAGTTATCCAAAGAAATTTAGGCAAAAAACATTTAGTGAAGCATTACTACGGTTGCTATGATGCGTTGCAATATCCATTGTTATACCCAAATGGAGAAGTTGACTGGCATCGAAACATTAAAAAAATAAGGGCCTCAACAACAATTCCGACTAGAATTACTTCAGAGGAGGATGCCATTTTTCAAGGTGAAGGACAACATGATGAAGGTGACATATTTTAAATAAAAAATACAACCAAAATAATTATATTCTCTTGAAAAAACAAATTTCATTAAATTTTTTATATCTGTAGGTTTTAATGAGAGGAAAAAAAAAAAAAAATCTCCTAGATCATATTATTGCTACAAGTTACAAATCAGAGTTGATGGTAATTCAATCTTACTACACTCTGGAAGATTTCTACATCAATTCGTTGTGGACATGTATATAAAAATTGAGGCAACAAGATTGGATTTCTTCCATTGCATAAAATCAAACATCCAAGCTAAATTGTACTAAGGAATTATTGATAGTATATCAATTGAAGAAACAAGGGAAAATCATGTTGGAAAGAAAATGGTCCTACTTGTTTCATTTATTGGAGGCCCAAGAAACATGCGTAGAAGATATCTTGATGCATTAGCTTTGGTCCAAAAATATGGTAAACCAGATCTCTTTATCACTTTGACCTGTAATTCCGAGTGGATTGAGATTCAAGAAGAATTACAAGAAGGACAACTTGCACAAGATAAGCCAGATCTTACTGCAAGGATTTTTAGAGCAAAGCTGTACGACCTTAAAGAGCAGTTATTTAAGAAATCAATATTTGGCAAAGTTTGTGCACACGTACATGTGATTGAATTCCAGAAAAGGGGACTACTACATGCACACATGTTAGTTATTTTTCAAAAAGAACAAAAAATCACAAATCTAGGTAGTTTTGACAAGTATGTTTGTGTAATTCAAAATGTAGAAAAACAACAACAATTATATGAGAATGTTGTGAAGCATATGATGCATGGACTTTGCGGAGAACTGAATAGACATAATGCTTGCATGAGGAATGGGGTTTGTAAGAATTGTTACCCAAGATCTTACAATAAAAAACAATGCAAGGAAAAGATTCATACCCAACTTACAGATGAAGGAATAATAGAAGACAACTCATGATAAGGAAACATCTGTTGGATAATAGATGGGTTGTACTTTACAACCCATACCTACTGGCAAGATATGATTGCCATATAAATGTAGAGATATGCTTTGTGGTGAAAGCAGTAAAATATCTCTATAAGTATGTATATAAAGGGCATGACCGGGTTGCAATTTCCCTAGCATACAACACTGAAGATTATTTAATGGATGAAATAAAGCAATATAGGGATGCAAGGTGGGTATCAGTACAAGAAGCAATGTGGAGAATCTTCGAATACAATTTAAATGAGATGTTCCCTTATGTGATAAACCTTCAATTGCATCTACCAAACAAACAACTTGTTTGGTACTGGAATAATAGAGATCTCATTAATGTGATTCAATCTGATAATACAACAAGAACAATGTTGACTAAATTCTTCAAAATGAACACAATATGTGAAGATGCGAAGAATTATTTATACAAAGAATTCCTGGAGAATTCTTTGTATTCAACCTGCATGCTTAATGAATACTTTGCTTCTTTCAGGAGACCTGGTGGAGATCGGATATATGGGATTTTCGATCACCAATTACCAGTAGCTCTGAAGAAGCTTCCTTTTGATCGCCATCTTTCTACACAAAATGTTCGAAAAGTTGTTTCTGAAGTAGATGGTTATCAGCTTCAGCTGATTGCTGCAGAACTGGGATATAAAAGGCTTATTGAAACTTCTCTTGGTTGTTTTGAAGGCCCTACATAAGCCTCAGTTGATGCTGTAATACTCTGATCTTTTAGTTTCTGTAGAGTTGGTTGTTGTTTCTTTGTTTACCCTTGCCCCCCAAAAAAGAAAAGAAAATGCATATGAGATTGGTGGCTTTGCCATAAACTGTGTTGGAACCATTGTATCCCATCTTGTTCTACCATTTAACCACTGTGCATCATATAGTGATTACCATATTAGCATTTTTAATTATAAAAATGTACATCTTTGTTTGTTAGAATATATCTCTCTCTAAAACCATTTCTCAGTAATGTTTGTTGGGGGTAAGGTTGGGTAGGAAAACAGCCTCGGATTCGACCCCTATGTTGAAATTAGTAAAATCATTATCTTGCATATTATCAAGTTTTGATTAAGAAAAAAATACTTAAATTCATAAATAATCTGCACCAAAATCCTGGAGTTCTATGAGTTTGCTCTCGTGGTCCACCGTCCATATTTTCAACAACTCCGTAGTGGGTAAAGTTTAGTATATTGTGCTGTTTGCATATTTATTATGAAAAAATGAACTTCAGACAGTGTAACTTAAGTCCTATTAACGTAATTTTATCTATATCTCCTAATCCATCGGGCTTGTCTTTTTTAGGTGCACTTGGCTTTGAAAGATCTTGGTGAGACACTGGTGAACAATCTATGGTTAGAGAGACTATTTTGCGTGAGTTTTGCAAATATGTATGTCTGTTTTCACATTTATGTCTCTAGGCTTGAGCAAGCTTTAAGCAAGTTTTGAGGATAGTTGTAACTTTAAAAGCTTGATAAAGTAGCAAAATAGAACCGTCTGTTCTTTGTTACCCATTTAACTAATGCTTCAATACAAATGTACGCCTGACTTTATTTCAAATGGAGCCATGGGCACTGAAAGTATGAAACACTTTTATAGTATGTTTACTCAATTGGCTGAATTGCTTGTGCAATACATTTCTCCAAGTCTCGAATACTTGGAAACTTCAAGACAATAATGTCAACCATGATAACTCTTCACAACCGATTTCTACGATCTGATTGCCTATTTTTTAAACCCATGCTCAATAGTATGATAAGCTGGATCCAAATGTAAAAGAGGGCAAAGAAATATTGAAAAGGTTGAGAGAATTTATCAATAAAATAACATAATTAGAATGTGTCCAAATTAAATAGAAGTCTTTTCAAGCAAATTTGGCCTCATGTAATTAATTGCAAGAAGATGTCGACAATAAGGCTTCCTCTTTCTTATGATTAAGAAAAAATTACTGTGTCAAATGGCTCAAATTGAAGAATATAAATGTCAGAATATTTGATGCTTCGTATAATTCTAGATGATCGTCTTTTAATTTTTACTCTATGTAATTGTTTCCATGATGCCAGCTTGTTTGTTTTGAACAATTTATGGTATTTGATACTACATTATATTTAATCTATCTTCTAATCAACAATTCATCATGTCTAACTATCAGTGGAAGTCTTGGAAGATGAAATCTCAACTGATGTCCTCATTAAATTAGCCTCCCATTTTTTTTTAAAGAAAAATATCAATTTTTTTTTTGTAGAAGAAAAATATCAATTAAGAAAGCAAAAAAGGTAAAAGAAAAAGAAAAGAAAATTTTATTTTTATTTCCTTCTTGCCTTTTGGATGATTCCACTATGGATGCTTGGTTGTTCACTACACTAAGCTGGCCTTTTGATGGTCTTTGTATTCTTTTATTTTTCTCTAATCCAAAAGAAAACATACTAAAACTACTAATTTAAAGATGTATCACATAAAACATCCCTTCCAAGTGAGCTAAAGAATGTGATTTACATCCTCAATCTTTGTTCAACTATGTAAAAGAACTAAAAAAGGAAAAAAGAAAAAAAAAATCTGATGACTAATATAAAAACAATAACTAAGAATCAAAGTACACTTAATGCTAATGTAAATTGTTCCTTAAAAAGATTAAGCTCGTCCAAATTCAGCTTCGAAAATATGCAATCGAAAAGTAAATTTTGCATAGTTCATTTTACAAAATTAATATTCAAATAGATACCACCACGTGCATTTGCACATGTAACCTTATTAGTATCAAACAAAAAAGAATATTAATGTGTTAAACTATAGAGCAAATTAATATACACTCCTTGGGTTTGTAGTCCATGAAATTTTTTATATTATGAACGTCCCATTCTATCTAACACCGGACTTTAAATAAAAAAAGGACATTTGTCTTTGCTATATCTTCTTATAAGTGAGAAAAAATTGAAAGAAAAAAATATACTAAGGAGACAAATAAAAAAAAGACATTTAGCTTTGAATATACAACACGCCTTTGCCTCTTATCTTAAGGTGATAAATTAGAAGTGGAGTGTCCAATGTCCTACCACAAAAAATAACCCATATGAACGTTGCTGTTGTCATATTCTATCATGAATTCTATCATGAATTTGTTTGATTTAGTGTGAGGACACAAGGATTTTCTGACCCGATATATTATTTTTTGTTGGGATGGACATAATACAATATTAAGAACACTAATTGCATATTTATTGTTGCAGGCATATATTGACTCAGATATTCGGATGCACATTCTGGAAATAAATGATGAATTAGAAAAGCCCCTGAAACAACTTGAGAATGTGACTCTAACAAGCTTTTGTGGGTTAAAAACCCAAATAGAATTTGGTATGTTTCGACCCGAATAATGTACCCGATTTGGAAAGATGGACCCGTCCTGACATATTTTGGAGGGCGACCAGAATGATCCGATTTGTCGACCTGTTTATCTAAGTGGAGTCTGTATATAAGTATCTTATGTTCGCTACCACATATGATTGGGAGATTTGGGATTTTCGATTAGGGTTTTGGGTGAGAGTTCTTGTAATGTCATTCTTGACGAATGGTTGTGAGATCTCATTTTGTTATTCTTCAACATAGTGGAAAACTCTTATTCTTTGCCTGTGGACGTAGCATACCATATCAGTGTATGAACCATGTTAAATCTTTGTGTGTTTTCGTTTTTGTTTCTTTTTCAATTTGTTATTTCATGGTGTTTGCCTTAACAAAATTCATTGGATTCCTTCTTGCTACTGCACTTGCACTTGAGGAGATAAGGATTGGTAGCTTCAAGGATCTAGGAGATGATGAAGGTCGCCAGCCAATTGATGAATTAGTCATATATTGGAGGAAGTGAGGGAATGTACCAAGGTGTCTACTTAAGTAGCAATTGAATACTATGAGATGTGAGCTTGTGGATTTTGGAAACTAAGAGAATGGGTTCTACTTCATTTTTTTTTTCCAATTCGTTGTTTCGTGGTGCTTTTTTAACAGAATTGATTGGATTCCTTCTTGCTACTGCACCTACCCTTGAGAAGATAAGGATTGGTAGCCTCAAAGATCTAGGAGATGATGCAAGTCGACAGCCAATTGATGAATTAACAGTCATATATTGTAGGAAGTGATGGAATATACCAAGGTGTCTACTTAAGCAGAAATTGAATACTATGAGATGTGAGCTGGTGGATTTTGGAAACTAAGAGCAATGGGTTCCATTGCATCAACCCACATCCCTTCTCTTTGCTTAAATAGAATAAAAACACAAAGTGTTCCATGTTCATGGTTATTATTGTTGGGTTTGTATGTCTTGTATTTTGTGGGTCCATATACTTTAAAGTGGTTATATTTGTAACTGGAACAGATTTTGGGTCAATTGCTTCTACAGGGGTAGAACTATAATTGTATGGGAACTAGGGTTTTGGGTTTCCCTATAAATAATCTTTGCGAGATAACATAATAAAAGAAAGACAAGCAAAGTGTAGCACTTTGTAAGGTGAGTGGTGAGATTTTCAAGAAATAGTGGAGTCTCTTTCTCTTGTGTGGATGTAGGCAATCTTGCTGAACCACATTTAGTTCCTTGAGGTTTTTAGTGTGTTTTGCTTGTGTTCTTTGTCGTGGTTGTGCATCCGTTCCCAACAAGTAGTTTTAGATAAATACTTAATTTCAATTGTATAATTCATTTGTAGTTGACCATTTCCTTTATTTTAAATGATCTACAATTTCCATAAATACTGAATTGAAATAGTGTCGGTGTCTTACGAGCAACACTAGTTCTAGGGAAAGAAGAATAATATAACTCGGGTAGGTTTGGCTTGAGTGTTTGACAACTTTGATGGAGAGTATATTGTTGGAGAGATCCATCCATCTCAAGCTCTTCAAATTCCCAAGGAACTGTCACAAAAAAAAAGAGAAAGAAACCTATTCATCATTTGGTTTGAGTTAAGCTCGTTACCAAGCAATCACTATGAATGGGGAGAGGAGACAAGGAGCTAAAGGGGATTCAGAGTCTTTAGACCCATATGACTCTAGTCCGAAAGATTCAGAGTCCCCAAATCCATTTTAAGTTGAAAAGCTTCTTGAGTTATGGTGGAATCTCGCTTGACAACCCACAATTAGCTATATCTACTTGGACTAAATGGGAAAGATAACCAATTTTCATCGGAATACCTATTATCTTTCAAAGGTTCTATATTATTTTTCCAATGATTCTATATTATCTTCCACAGATTCTACACAACCCATTATTTTTTTTTTCAAATAAAAGACCAGACTTTTATTAGAAAATGAAGGTCGTATTACACACACGCAAGCACCTTAAGTAGTCATCCTTGCAACAGAAATTGCCCCACTTACACCCAATCTCACTAGTTCCAAAAGAAATAGCTTATAAAAACGAAACACAAAGTATACCATGCAGCCATTAGAACTTGATCGTGGAAGTTCTAAACATCCCAACGCAGGTCCTTCTTGATATATTCATATGCCACTCCCCTAAAGGAGACTATAGTAAGAAGACTATACGTAAAAGCTTCTTCAATTGAATCTCAAAGAATTCTAAACATTGAAAAGTTGAGAAAACAAGAAGAAAGAAAAATAAAACAAGACTGTAGCTAGAGGATCTAAACCAAAAGTTTCTCAATTCGAACCTCAAGGAACTCTAAACATGAAGTGTGGAATGGTATTTACATAGGAAATCGGTCAACATTTTCCATATGAGTTCATGACATTTACTAGCTTTGCATTGGCCCCTTTAATGGTCTTAAATGATAATACATATTCTAGCTAGAATAAGGTAAATATATTTATTAGATAGGAAAAATATTACTTTTTTCGTTTCTAATGCTTGCACATGCGTTGGCCGATGGAAGTGCTAAGGTTGCATGTTTTATCCCTAGAGGAGATCAGAAAAATTCCCCCATGCTAAGGTTGCCATCTCTTGTGACCCCACCATAACCTGAATTCCTAGAATAGCCTTCCCTACTCTAAAATTCATGCATTCGTCACACTACATGGGATCTTCACCTATTCTTAAGGGTTGCCTGGTAATCTCATGCATTAGTTATATTTCTAATATTAGTACATTGATTTATTCTTGCTCATGATTGCACGTACAATTGTGTGGAACGGTTGGTGATTGTCTGAGACCTGATCTTTTGAGTTGTGGATCACACCCTCAGGTATTCAGGTAAATGGGTACTAGCCGGGGGGACGTGACACAAATTGCATACCAACTTCAAAGATACTTATGATTATCTAGTGATCAAAACTAAGAATTAATTACTGATTATGCTAACATAATCACAAAGGAAAATACCAAGCAAATCAATTAACGAAGATACTAGAATCTTGATTTTACAAAACATGTCACAAATTATCAATTTCTCTCCATCATATAATTGATTTACTCTTTACTCGTGTCAACAAAATTACTAAACTAGATCATCCCACTTGTTACGCTTGAGGGTCCCTAGAACACCAAATCCCTTCTACCTAGCTTTTATGCATAGAAGATCAATTCAATGCATTACATGAAACATAGGATCCCTAAACAATGTCGAACAAATTACCTAACCTGTTACAAAATTCCTCAACCCTAGGTCTAGCATGCATTTCCAATGTTACATTTATGAAAACACATTACAAAATTCATAAATGTTAACATGCATTCAGGCATGATGAACAAAATTGAAGAAAGCGAAGAGTAGAGGATTGTATTGCATGAAAAGAGAAAAATCAATAAGTTAATTCATGTAAGGATCCATCTGCACTTTAGGAATAGAAGTTTAGAATGTCATGAGAGAAGAAGAAATTAACGGAAACATCACTCTAGAGGAAGAAAAACTCTAGCTTGAGCTGTAGCTCCTCTGATGCACCTA
The DNA here is from genome assembly GCF_041222555.1 of Hakea prostrata. Taxonomy (NCBI): domain Eukaryota; kingdom Viridiplantae; phylum Streptophyta; class Magnoliopsida; order Proteales; family Proteaceae; genus Hakea; species Hakea prostrata. The sequence continues at coordinate 39,796,488 of NC_142603.1, forward strand.
CTATATGAAATTCATCTCCACCCTTTTAAAAACGTCCCTTATGGTTGAAGTATGTTCCCCCTTTTATAGAGTGATTTCCTAGATTACATGGGATATGATTCCTGACATAATTTGAAACAAACTCTGAGTTCCTAATCTAACTCAACTAAGAAATTTGCATCTAGGTTGATGTATAAATCGTACAGATTTCAAGAGCTCAGTGCACAATCCCACTGTTGGATTTGAATATCAAGAAGTCATGAAGACCTTTAAAAAATCACCTCAATCGGACACCAGATGACCATCCGTTAAAGGACTTGATTGAAACTGGACAGAGCACACTCAAAAACAGAATTTTTCCCTTTTCCTTCTCTGAATAGGATTTCCCCCCCTTTTTTCCTTCTTGATCAGACTTCAAACACCACCAATTTTGCCAAGAAAATCCTAGTTGTTGAAGAGTCCAAGAATTGACAATGATTGACTACAAACACAAATAATAAATTTGAATAAGGATTTGCCAAGTAAATATAAATTACAAAAAGTGCTTAAATTCAGGGAGAGTGCATTTGATGAGCATTTGCATGTGATATTAGGGTAATATGATACAAAATGATTGTGGACACATGAAAATGTATCCAGTATATTACTCAGAATAGTATGCATAAATAAACTGATTAGCGACCTCGTGCACTTGCGAGTATGACGCAACAATATCCCTATTGAAAAATGTTGATGAGTATCTAATATGAGGTCTCCCCCTAGAATATCCAAGTTCTTATGAAAGAACCTAGGAGGAAGTCTATCGATCCCCGAGACTCTATTGCCTTTCATTTTAAACAAAGCACCTATAATTTTATCATTAGAAAAAGATATTAAATTAGGAATGAACAAATATTTTAAAACAAACCAAAAAAACTAAGATTCCTTAGACAAACTCTAATGACCTAATCTTAAAAGATGTAAATTTACCAATAAAACTTTGAAACAATCTCTAAAGCCTTAGTTTGGTGTTTTCCCAAAAAAAAAAAAAAAAAAAAAAAAAACCCTAAAACTAAAACTATGGCATCTATTATTCAACTAGAATAAAAAATTATAGCTCTTAAAATTGCAATACCAGAATGAAATATTTGATTTGATCTAGTAGATCTTCGTTGGTCTAAGTGAAGTAGAAATTCGTCAAACATCTTCTCTATATTGAGATAACCCAACAAAACATTAAGAAATAATTAAAGATACACTATATTGGGAGGCCGAATTATCATAATTGATCTACTACTATTTTTTTTATGTTGGGGCGTGGGGGGTTGGGCTTGTGAATGACCAAAGATCTCAAACTTGAATAAACATACCTTGGTAGTTTCCATTATGTCATAAGTGAGAATGATACCATTGCTCGAGGAGCTGTCCTCAAACTTGCTTTGTAGGAAAAATTCATTTTCTTCGTTGTTAGTGTGAGTTTTACTTGATCCATGCGACCCATGCACCTACTTAGGGTACCATGAAGCCCATGGCCCATTAGGGTTTTGAGGGGTCAATAGACTGGTGCCTTCTCTTTATATACACATATCGTGAGGAAGAGGAACCAGCCGCCCAAGTGATCGTAGTAGCTTCTCTTCCCCTTGACTCTCAGCTCTCTTCTTCACTTTCTGATTGTTCCCCCACCCCTTTTGGTTGTGCATTTTACATGAGTGTGTACCATTTAAGAATCCATCACATTTACTTGGATTTTGAGTTCGAATCTCCATTGAAGAAGCGTAGGCTCATCGTAAAGCTTGTGATATTAGAGTTTATGCATATCGATGGATTGAAAAGCCAGATGTTTTTTCGTTATAAGAGAATCATCAAGGAGGTTACAAGCTAAACTGTGTTGTTTTTATTTAATGATCTTCAATTCTAGATTATTAAGTTTTCACATCCTAGGCTAACTTGTGGTTCTCTATATCGTGATTAAATCTAGATGTCAGAACTCTGCGCAGATCCCAAGTTCTATGAGGTAAGTATTGCTGAATCTCCCAGATTGATATTTATACATCCTTCTTTGTTTCCATCACTGAGTCTTAAGGAATTTTTTTTTTGATTGAATTAGGTACAGTAAAAGGAAGGTTACAAGGTTGATTCTGTTCAAAGTCCTTGAGCTATATCAAATTTCAACTCTTGTGGAAGTACTACTAGTCCTTAAAAGAAAATCAAGAATGATATCTCCTTCTAATAACTCTAATTGTAGGAGTAATACTTGGGTTTTACATCCTAAAAACTATTGGGTGATATCATTTTTGGATAAAGGGCGAGTAATGCAATTTGCTGCGTCTAGTGGTGAACACCAAGGATACATGATGTTTGTTTAACTTTGGTCCCCATGTTTCCTCCTCAGGTATGCAATTTCCCATGTTTCTAACACAAAAAGTTTCATTTGTTTTCTACAAATTGCTTATTTTCATCCTTATTTTCATTTGTTCCTATTTTTAAGTGTCTGTTTGCTTTCTCTTAATTCAATAAAAGTCTGATCCTTTAATAAAAATAGTTGGTAAAGGAAAGATTGTATTATCGGACTAGTTGATGAATGTACGATCATATTAATGGTACAATCAAAAGATTTCTTCTTGATTTTTGTGTTAAAACAAATTAACTTTTTTTTATTTTATGTAAGGATGCTTTCATTTGGGATGGTAAAAAATAGGAATGTTTTCCATAGCCTGAGTATTTTGCAACAGAATTGGTGAAGTTTGACAACCCGAGGGAGCTTGTTGGCTGTTGGTACACCGCCCCTAACCCTTGAACAGAAAAATAAGTCTTGCCCATGAATAATTCTCCAAAAGCCAAAAACTTGATGAAAGTTCAGTCATTAAATTAGGGATGCAAAAAATAAGAGCTTTTTACATGGACCCCTTTGAAAAACATACTAAACACAATATACCCCCTTGAAACATCAGATCTCATGTACAGGCCCTATGAAGTTAAGACTGTTAAAATATCTATCAGATGGTTGTTCCTAGGGAACCCTACTTTGGCTGGAGCTAGTGGTCTTCTTAGGGACTTTAAAACTCATGTCATTTCTGCTTTGAGGAGCTATATTGCTTACAATTAATAACCCTTATGAACGTTGCTGTTGTCATATTCTATACTGAATTCTATCATGAATTTGTTTGATTTAGTAAGAGGACACAAGGATTTTCTGACCCAATGTATTATTTTTGGTTGGGCTGGACACGATTCAATGTTAAGAACACTAATTGCATATCCATTGCTGCAGGCAGATCTTGACCCGGATATTTGGAAGCACGTTCTGAAATAGATGATGAATTAGAAAAGCCCCTGAAACAACTTGAGAATGTGACTTTGACAAGCTTTTGGGGGTTACAAACTCAAAAAGAATATTTTATGTTTTGACCCGAATTATGCACCCGATTTGGAAAGATGGAACCGTGCCGACATATTTTATTGGGCGACCCGAATGACCCGATGGATCGACCCATTTATCTAAGTGTAGTTCATATATATGTATCTTATGTTCGCCTACCACATATGACTGGGAGATTTTGGATTTTCGATTAGGATTTTGGGTGAGAGTTCTTGTAATGCCATTTTGGCAACTGGTTGTGAGATCTCATTTTGTTCTTCTTCAACATAGTGGAAACTCTTATTCTTCACCCGTGGACTTAGCATACCATATTGGTGTGTGAACCACGTTAAATCTTTGTATTTTTTTTTGTTTCTTTTTCGATTTGTTATTTCATGGTTCTTTATTAACAGAATTCATTGGATTCCTTCTTGCTACTGCACCTACCCTTGAGAAGATAAGGATTGGTAGCTTCAAAGATCTAGGAGATGATGCAGGTCGACAACCAATTGATGAATTAGCAGTTGTATATTGTAGGAAGTGATGGAATATACCAAGGTGTCTACTTAAGTAGCAATTGAATACTATGAGATGTGAGCTGGTGGATTTTGGAAACTAAGAGCAATGGGTTCTATTGCATCAACCCACATCCCTTCTCTTTACTTACATAGAATAAAAATACAAAGTGTTTCATGTTCGTGGTTATTATTGTTGGGTTTGGCCTGTCTTGTAATTTGTGGGTCCATATACTTAAAAGTTATTATATTTGTAACTGGAACGGGTTTTGGGTCAATTGCTTGTACAGGTGTAGAACTATAATTGTATGGGAACTAGGGTTTTGTGTTTTCCTATAAATAGTCTCTTTGGGATAACATAATAAAAGAAACACAAGCAAAGGGTAGCACTTTGTAAGGTGAGTGGTAAGATTTTCAAGAAATAGTGGAGTCTCTTTCTCTTGTGTGGATGTAGGCAATCTTGCCGAACCACATTAAGTTCCTTGTGGTTTTGAGTGTGTTTTGTTTGTGTTCTTTGTTGTGGTTGTGGATCCATCCCCAACAAGTAGTTCCAGATAAATACTTGATTTCAATTGTATAATTCATTTGTAGTTGATCATTTCCTTTACTTTAAAAGAACTACAATTTCCATAAATACTTAGCTGAAATAGTGTCAGTGTCTTATGCTCAACACTAGTTATAGGGAAAAAGAATGATATAACAAGGGTAGGTTTGGTTTGAGTGCTTGACTACTTTGATGGTGAGCATATTGTTGGAGAGATCCGTCTATCTAAAGCTCTTCAAATTCCCAAGCAACTAGCACACACACACACACAAAACCTATTCATTTGGTTTGAGTTAAATCCATTACTAGGCAATCACTATGAATGGGGAGAGGAGACAAGGAACTAAAGGGGACTTAGAGTCTTTAGACCCACAGGTCAAAAAGATTCAGAGTCTTCAAATCCAATTTAAGTTGAAAAGGTTCCTGAGTTAGAATGAAATCTCGCTTGACACCCCACAGTCAACTATATTTACTTGGACTAAATGGGAAAGATAACCAAACTCCATCTAAATTCCTATTATCTTTCAAAGGTTCTATTTTATTTTGCCAATGATTCGATATTTCTATATTATCTTCCACAGATTCTTCACATCCCAGTCGTTTTTTTCCCTTTCAAATAAAGGACCAGACTTTTATTAGAAAACGGATATTTTAATTGTCACATCCACCCAGCCAGTACTCTATTTGGCATACCCGAGTGTGTGATCCACAGCCTCAAAGATTAGTGTCGAGTAAATCAACCTCCCACATTTACAATAATACAATCACGAACAAGATTAAATCAATGTTTAAATATTATAAAAGAATAATCAAGATAAGATTCAAAGAGAAGTTACATTATAATCAGAGTGTGGAAAAATGATACCAATAGAATAATGATACCAATAGAATAAATCAAATGTAGAGTGGAGCGGAAAATCACTCTATAGAAACAGTGGAAATGTAGATAAAAACTAAAAAGAAAATTACAACCGATTCCAAAAATGGAAAGAAAAGAAGTAACCAAAATCAAAATTAATGTTTCTTCAAACTTAAAAAGAATACTTCTAAAAGTAAAGGTCTCTATATCCAAGTATTGTTGTACTAGCTCATGAGTACGACTAATCCTGATATGCTCCTCCGTCACCTTGGTAGTCTTCACAGTCGTAGTCACCATAGCCAGCACCTTGGGTGTAGTATGAGTCATCTGGGGCAATCTTATATGCTTGTCCATCATGGTCATCAACACCTGTAGATAGATCTAACAAAGTTGTTGCAAAAATGAGTGAGTTCAAAAGAACTCAACAACGCAGTCATTCCACAATAACACAATATAGCATGATAGCAAAACATAAAGGATGCAACATGATATGAAATAAACATCCAAGTATGATTCTAACTCTAAGTATGCTGGTCTCTATTGGCAGACATGCTTTAATTCATAGCGCCATACTCCTCTGGGTAGGTCTCAAATCACTCTCCCTCAACCATCTCTGTATCTTGGGTTCTCCGGTGGTACTGGGTCCTGCATCCCTCTTGGACATTCCATGGCTGGGGTTTAGGTCACCGCTCTCTCGCATCACCATTGGTCTGAGTATTGACACATGTCAAGGTTAAACTTAGCCCAATGCAAGTCTTCTACATAGTTATATCAAGTCAGAGTTAGATACTTCCATTCCTAGCCTCACTAGAGTCAGTGTATCCTATGGCTACAACCAACTCGAACTATGGACTCATCAACCCTATTGGTCATCCACAAATGGTAAATGGGAAGCTTTCATGTGCTCTCACGGGTTGGTTACTGGTCTTGGGTGCCCATGAGCCCAACTCTACTACTGCAACCCTACCATGGGTTACTCGGTCTCAATACCCTTCCGAATCGAGTTTGATATAACAAGGTAATCCTAGCCAAACACTGCTAGACAAGCCCTAGGTATGTCAACCAATAATCAAGGAAAGAGTCAAGGGGCATCATAGGAAATGTCACATACCACTTCCCTGATGTCCAAAGACAGAAACGGCAAAAGGACATTCCCCATTCCCCAATTATACTTAAGCAATCACATTCCAAATTAGTCATTCATAAGCACAAATGATAAATCAATACATAGGGGAAAAACCATTCATACATTATCAAAATAGTAATTGAATTACATGAACAAGTCCTACTGTAGTTATAGTACTTATAGTAGCAATATAATTATAAGAAAATATAACAACAGTAGTATGATCATGCAATCCGAATCAAATACAAGTAAACATACATTGTAGGCTATTAGGGAACAACCGTCCTTACCTTAATTAACTTCGAAGAATTCCGGAGAAAATTAAGAATGAGGATAGGTCCAAAGTTAGCAAATAACCCTAAACAAACATAGTTCAAGCATTAGGAACAAGATCTCATTCTAAAATCAAGTTGTGTAGATCATAGAAGCATTGGAGTGAATGGAGATTCACTCACAACTACAGAGACTGAGGAAGAGGTATTTGCAATGATACAAAACCTTCTTCATAATCACAGAGATAAGAAAAATCAATAAGATGATAAATCAATGAAAAAGTATGAGTGATCACTAACCTTAAGGAAGAAGATTCGCCGAAAAGCTTCAGGATTCGAAAAGGATCTTCCACAACTCCAATGTGAAGGCTAGGGGAGAGGCTTCCCACGTTCTCCAAAGGCTTTAGAAAAAGTGGGGCTGACTACCACGAAGCCCTATTAAATAGAGCATCAAAAACCTAAAAATCAGAGATTTTACACTTAAGCCCCTCACTGTGGGTCGCTCAGTGGGTCGCTTAGCCTAGCTGATCGACCGACCTGATTGACCCAAGCTGACAGCAAGCTCAGATACAAGAAATTGAAGCTCCAAACCTCCAAATTTTCAATGGGGCTTCTCCCAACTCAACAAGTGACTTACCTAGCATTAAGGGACCTTCCAAAACATGTCCAACTAGGCCTCAAGTACATCAACCAAGCTCTTCAACACCAAGGTGCAATTTTTTCTCCAAATTGGACAAGGTTTCCAAGTAGGGAACTCCATCATAAATCTCCATGGGTTTTGGGTCAAACACCATGTCTTCCACTAAGATGGCCCACAATTTCCTCCTACCTTAACTTCAGGTCTTCAGACCTACAAAAAAATGGGTTTCCAAGTTAGGCTTTGGGCTAGATTTCATAGCTTACACATACTCAAGCACCTTAAGCACTCATCCCTGCAACAACAGTTGCCCCACATACAACCAATCTAACAAGTTCCAAAAGAAATAGCTTATAAAAACGATACACAAAGTATACCATGCAACCATTAGAACTTGATCGTGGAAGTTCTAAAGCATCCCAACGTAGCTCCTTCTTGATGTATTCATATGCCACCCCCTAAAGGAGACTATAGTAAGAAGACCTTACCTAAAAGGTTCTATAATTGAATCTCAAAGAATTCTAGACTTTGAAAAGTTGAGAAAACAAAAAGGAAGAATAATAAAACAAGACTATACCTAGAGGATCTAAACCAAAAGTTTCTCGATTAGAACCTCAAGGAACTCTGAACCCGAAATGTGGAATGGAATTTATATAGGTATCGGTCAACATTTTCCATATGAGTTTGTGACCGTTAGTAGGTTTGCGCTGGTCCCTTTAATGGTCTTAAATGATAAATTGTATTCTAGCTAGAATAATGTAAATGTATTTATTAGATAGGAAATAGATTACTTCTTTCGTTTCTAAAGCATGCACATGCGTTGGCAAACGGAAGTGCTAAGGTTGCATCTTTTATCCCTAGAGGAAACCAGAAAAATTCCACATGACAACACTACTGCCATCTCTGATGACCCCACCAAAACCTAGATTCACAGAATAGTCTTCCCTACTCCAAAATTCATGCATGCATCACACTACATGGGATCTTTACTTGTTTTTGAGGGTTGCATGGTAATCTCATACATTAGTTACATTTCTAATATTAGTACATTGATTTCTTCTTGTTCATGATTGTACTATTGTGTGGAATGGTCAGTAATTGTCTAAGACCTGATCTTTGGGGTTGTGGATCACACCCTTGGGTATTCGGCTAAATGGGAACCGGTTGGGGGGATGTGACACAAATTACATACCAACTTCAAAGATACTTATAATTATCTTGTGATCAAAACTAATAATTAACTACTGATTATGCTAACAAAATCACATAGGAAAATACCAAGCAAATCAATTAACGAAAATATTAGAATTTTGAATTGACCAAACATGTCATAAATTATCAATTCCTCTCCATTGTATAATCGATTTACTCTCTACCTTGTCGACTGAATTACTAAACTAGATCATCCCACTTGTTACGCTTGACGGTCTCTAACACACCAAATCCCTTCTACCTTTTATGCATAGAAGATCAATTCAATGCATTGGACGAAACACAGAATCCCTAAACAATGTCGAACAAATTATCTAATATGTTACACATTAGATGTAATTTATCATTATTAAACCCTATGTCACATCCCTCCAGCCAGTACCTTATCTGGAATACCCGGAGGTGTGATCCACAGCCTCGAAGATCAAGTTTAGGGCAATCATACCCCACATAGCACAATAATATAATCAAGAGCAAGAACAAATCGTTGTATTAAAGTAAATTTAGAAACAATCAAGTATGGATCTCAAAAGGATCTCAAAAGAATATCAGAGTGCGGAATAAAAGGTACCAATCGAAGAGAGAACTGTAGAGTATAGCGGAAAATAACTCTACAGACCAATGCGGAAGGTAAATCGATTCTAACATAATACAACATAATAAACTACAAAAAGTAAAGAAACAAAGAAGTCTAAGGGTCAAATCAAGTCTTCTGTCGATTCTTCTTCTTCGATCTTCATCTTCTTCACATTGGGCTTATGCACTTGCATCTTTGGATCTTCATCTAACTCTAGATCCCAATGGCGAGCAAGACAGTGTCTACTAATGTCAATAGGAGCCATCAAAGTGATCTAGACCAAGACAAAGCATGAATGCAAATGACATGAAACAATATGCAAGTATGCTTCTAACTCTATATATGCTGGTCTCTAGTGGAAGACATGCTTTAAGTCATAGCACCATACTCCTCTGGGTAGGTCTCAAATCACTCTCCCTCAACCATCTCGGTATCTTGGGTTCTCCGGTGGTACTTGGGTCATGCATCCCTCTCGGACATTCCATGGCTGGGGTTTAGGTCACCGCTCTCTCACATCACCATTGGTCTGAGTATTGACACATGTCAGGGTTAATCTTAGCCCAATGCAAGTCATCTACTTAGTTATATCAAGCCAGGGTTAGATACTTCCATTCCTCGCCTCTCGCGATCCTTTTCGGTATCCTTCCCACTAGAGTGATCATATCTTATGGCTACAACCAACTCGGACTAAGGACTCATTAACCCTATTGGTCATCCACAAATAGTAAACGGGAAGCTCTCATGTCCTCTCACGGGTTGGTTACCGGTCTTGAGTGCCCACAATCTCCATTGTGGCCACGGGTCACTCGGTCTCAATTCCCTTTTGAATCGGGTATGATATAATAGGGTAATCCTAGCCAAATACTGCTAGACAAGTCCTAGGTATGTTAACCAATAATCAAGGAAAGCGCCAAGGGACACCATAGGAATGTGTCCCATACCACCTCCACTGGTGTCCAATGACAGAAACGCCAAAAGGGCATTCCCCATTCCCCAATCACAACCTAGGCAATCACATAATAATTCCATACATATATCAAAGCAAGATTCATTCACAATCCAATCATTCCCATTCATAATAAACATGTAAATCACATCATGAATAGCATATTGTAATTACAGAAGTAAAATAATATAGAATAAGTCCTAAAATAGTAGCTAACATATGCATACAAGTTCTAACAACATATAGAATGCAATTATGTCAATTGTGAGTGAACGTACTCACCTTGAATTTAATTCATAAACTTCGAGAAAGAGATCAATGGGCAAGTCCAAAATCACGGAAATAACCCTAAACAAACATGTATAGAACATAAGGAATGAACCCTAACGATTGGAGACGAAACGGAAGCAAAACAAAGAAGAATGCTGTTACTAACTCTATTGGTCTATCACCTTGGTCTCTCAAGTGATCGACCAATGTGCACCTGTACGGACAGAAAACCCTAATTGGTCATATTTCATCGTTTGAAGTCTGATTACTCCGAAATTCGAAGGGGAGTTCCACAAAAACATACTAAAACTATCTATAATGATTCAAGAATCAAACATGGTCAATGGAATAGAATTCTAATCGAATCACAAAATAAGATTTTTACCAAAATCAATCAGTGTATCTCACGGAAAGACTAGAGAGAAAGGGGATTCACTCTAGGAAAGAAAGAATAGTATTTCAAAATAAAAAAAATTGGCATTAGGAAGGGTTTAACATGAAATAGAAATCAAAGTTTTTGAATGGATACCCATTCTTGAAGGTTACCCTAATTTCCCCACAAAATCAATCCATAGCAGATTCACAAAATGATAAAGGGAACAGGGATTCACCCTAAAATCATGGAGATAGAATGGAAGATCAAGGTAATGGTATGAGACCTTCCTCAAAATCACAAAATTGGATAGAAACAGAAGAGAGAGAAAGATCTAGAGAGAACAGATCGATTACTAACCTTGTAGAAGAAGATTTGATGGAGAAACTCTAACGGATGTTTGGGGATCTTCCTTGGCTTAAAAGAGGAGGTTCTAAGGTTCTTCCCACGTTTTCCAGAGGCTTAGCAACAATATGGGGCTGATTACCACAAAGTTATAATATATAGAGCACCAAAAACCTAAAAATCAGAGATTTACCAAACGCCCCTTTCTCTTGTTGGTTTGTCAAGTTTGATCGACTTGGGTGATCCACCAAACCTGATAGCAAGGCCAAAAACAAGGTTTTCAAGCTCCACTTCAAAATTCCAAAGGGGCTTCTCCCAACTCAAACAAAAAACTTACCTAGCATTGAGGGACCTTCCAAAATATGTCAAGCTACGGCTCAAGTCCATCAACCAAGCTCTTCATCATCACTCAAGTCACATCTTCATCAAAACAAATAGGGTCTACTAATTAGGGTTAGGTGGGATTTCACACCCTAGGTCTAGCATGCATTTCCACTTTTACATGTATGAAAACATACTACAAAATTCAGAATTGTTGGCAAGGATTCAGGCAGTAAGAACAAAATTGAAGAAAGAAAAGGGTAGAGGATTGTATTGCATGAAAGAGATAAATAAATAAATTATTTCATGTAAGGATCCATCTACACTTAAGAAATAGAAGTTTAGAATATCATGAGACAAGAAGAAATTAATGGAAACATCATTCTAGAGGAAGAAAAACCCTAGCCTGAGCCATAGCTCCTCTAATACTCCTCAAAACATCTCTAGCAGCTCCTCCTAAATGAAATTCATCTCCACCCTTCTAAAAACGTCCCTTATGGCTCAAGTATGTTCCCCTTTTATAGAGTGATTTCCTAGATTACATGGGATAGGATTCCTACACAATTTGAAACAAACTCTAAGTTCCTAGTATAACTCAACTAAGAAATTTGCTTGTCTAGGTTGGTGTTTAAATCGTACTGATTTCAAGAGCTCAAGTCCACAATCCCACTGTTGGATTTGAATATCAAGAAGCAAAGATCTTTCAAAATATTACCTCGATCGGACACCAGATGACCATCAGTTAAAGGACTTGATTGAAACTAGACAGAGCACACTTAAAAATATAATTTTTCCCTTTTCCTTCTCTGAATAGGATTCCCCCCCCCCCTTTTTTTTTTCCTTCGTGATCAGACTTCAAAAACCACCAATTTCTCCAAGAAAATTCTTGTTGTTGAAGAGTCCAAGAATTGAGATGATTGACTACAAACACAAATAATAAATTTGAATAAAGATTTGCCAGGTTAAATATAAATTACAAAAAGTACTTAAATTCAGGGAGAGTGCATTTGATGATCATTTGCATGTGATATTAGGGTAATATGATACAAAATGATTGTAGACACATGAAAATGTATCTAGTATATTACTCAGAATAGTATGCATAAATAAACTTATTAGCGACCCCGTGCACTTGCGAGTATGACGCAACAATATCCCTATTGAAAATGTTGACCAGTATCTAATATGAGGTCTCCCCCTAGAATATCCAAGTTCTTATGAAAGAACCTAGGAGGAAGTCTATCGATCCCCGAGATGCTATTGCCTTTCATTTGAAACAAAGCGCCCCTAATTTTATCATTAGAAATAGATATTAAATTAGGAATGAACAAATATATTAAAAACAAACCAAAAAAACTAAGATTCCTTAGACAAACTCTAATGGCCTAATCTTAAAAGATGTAAATTTACCAATAGAACTTTGAAACAATCTCTAAAGCCTTAATTTGTTGTTTTCCAAAAAAAAGTAAAAATACTATGGCTTTTGTTATTCAACTAGAATAAAAAATTATAGCTCTTAGAATTGCGCTACCAGAATGCTATATTTGATTTGATCTAGTAGATTTTCGTTGGTCTAAATGAAGTAGAAATTCTTCAAATATCTTCTCTACATTGAGATAACCCAACAAAACATTAAGAAATAATTAAAGATACACTATATTGGGAGGCCAAATTATCATAATTGATCTACTACTATTTTTTTATGTTGGGGGCACAGAACGGGGGTTGGGGGGGCGGGGGGCGGGGGTGGGTGGGGGTTGTGAAAGACCAGTGATCTCAAACTTGAATGAAAATACCTTGGTCGTTTCCATTATGTCATAAATGAGAATGATACCATTGCTCGAGGAGCTGTCCTCAAACTAGCTTTGTAGAAAAAAATTATTTTCTTTATTGTTAGTGTGTGTTTTACGTGACCCATGCACCTACTTAGGGTACCATGAAGCCCATGGCCCATTAGGGTTTTGAGGGGTCAATAGACTGGTGCCTTCTCTTTATATACACATATCATGAGGAAGAGGAACCAGCAGCCCAAGTGATCGTAGTAGCTTCTCTTCCTCAGTCTCTGATTGTTCTCCCTACCCTTTTGATTGTGCATTTTACATGAGTGTACCATTTAAGAATCCATCACATTTACTTGGATTTTGAGTTCAAATCTCCATTGAAGAAGTGTAGGCTCATCGTAAAGTTTGCGATATTAGAGTTTATGCATATCGACGAATTGAAAAGCCTGATTTTTTTTTTTTGTTACACAGGAATCCAAACCGTGTTGTTTTTCTTTGATGATCTTCAATTCTAGATTATTAAGTTTTCACATCCTAGGCTAACTTGTGGTTCTCTATATTGTGTGATTAAATCTAGATTTTAGAATTCTGTGCAGATCCCAAGTTCTATTAGGTAAGTATTGCTGAATCTCTCAGATTGATACTTATACATCCTTCTTTGTTTCCATCACTGAGTCTTAAGGATTTTTCTTTTATTGAATTAGGAACAGTAAAAGGAAGGTTACAAGGTTGACTCTGTTCAAAGTCCTTGACCTATATCAATTTTCAACTCTTGTGGAAGTACTACTCCTTACAAAAAAAAATCTAGCATGATATCTACTGCTATAACTCTTATTGTAGAAGTAAAACTTGGGTTTTACATCCTAAAAACTATTGGGGGATATCATTTTTGGATAAAGAGCGAGGATACATGATGCTTGTTTAACTTTGGTCCCGAAGTTTCATCCGCTATGCAATTTCCCATGTTTCTAACACAAAAAGTTTCATTTGTTTTCTACAAATTGCTTATTTTCATCCTTTTTTTCATTTGTTCGCATTCTTAAGTGTCTGTTTGCTTACTTTTAATTCAATAGAAGTCTGATCCTTTAATAAAAAAAATAAAAAACATAGTTGGTAAAGGAAAATCGTGTTATCGGACTAGTTGATGAATGTGCAATAATATTAGTGGTGCAAATAAAAGATATCTTCTTGATTAAAGGATGCATTCATTTGGGCTGGTAAAAATAGGAATATTTTCCATAGCCTTAGTATTTTGCAAGAGAAGTGGTGAAGTTTGACGCTTAAGGCAGCTTATTGGCTGTTGGTACTCCACCCCTAACCCTTGAACAGATAAAGAAGTCTTGCCCATGAATAATTTTCAAAAAGCAAAAAACTTGATGAGAGTTCAGTCATTAAATTAGGGATGAAAAATATAAGAGCTTTTTACATGGACCCCTTTGAATAACATACTAAGCACAATATACACCCTTGAAACATCAGATCTCATGTACAGGCCCTATGAAGTTAAGACTGTTAAAAGATCTATCAGATGGTTGTTCCTAGGGAACCCTACTTTGGCTGGAACTGGTGGTATTCTTAGGGACTTTAAAGCTCATGTCATTTCTTCTTTCCGGAGCTATATTGTTTACAATTAACAACTCTTATGAACATTGCTGTTGTCATATTCTATACTGAATTCTGTCATGAATTTGTTTGACTTAGTGTGAGGACACAAGGATTTTCTGACCCGATGTATTATTTTTTGTTGGGCTGGACACGATTCAATGTTAAGAACACTAATTGCATATTCATTGCTGCAGGCATATCTTGACCCGGATATTCGGATGCACGTTCTGAAATAGATGATGAATTAGAAAAGCCCCTGAAAGAACTTGAGAATGTGACTCTAACAAGCTTTTGTGGGTTACAAACTCAAATAGAATTTGTTATGTTTTGACCCGAATTGTGCACCCAATTTGGAAAGATGGAACCGTGCTGACATATTTTGGTGGGTGACTCAAATGACTCGATGGTTCGACCCGTTTATCTAAGTGTAGTTCATATATATGTATCTTATGTTTGCCCTAACACATATGACTGGGAGATTTGGGATTTTCGATTAGAGTTTTGGGTGAGAATTCTTGTAATGCCATTCTTGGTGATTGGTTGTGAACTCTCCTTTTGTTCTTCTTCAACATAGTTGGAAACTCTTATTCTTCGCCCGTGGACGTAGCATATCATATCTGTGTGTGAACCACGTTAAATCTCCGTGTGTTTTTGTTTTTATTTATTTTTCAATTCGTTATTTCGTGGTGCTTTTTTAACAGAATTGATTGGATTCCTCCTTGCTATTGCACCTACACTTGAGAAGATAAGGATTGGTAGCTTCAAAGATCTAAGAGATGGTGAAGGTCGACAGTCAATTGATGAATTAGTCATATATTGGTGGAAGTGATGGAATCAACCAAGGTGTCTACTTAAGCAGCAATTGAATACTATGAGATGTGAGTTGGTGGATTTTGGAAACTAAGAACAATGGGTTCTATTGCATTAACCCCATCCCTTTTCTTTGCTTAAATAGAATAAAAATACAAAGTGTTTCTTGTTCATGGTTATTATTGTTGGGTTTGGCCTGTCTTGTAATTTGTGGGTCCATATACTTAAATATTGTTATATTTGTAATCGGAACGGGTTTTGGATCAATTACTTGTACAGGGGTAGAACTATAATTGTATGGGAACTAGGGCTTTGGGTTTTCCTATAAAGAGTCTCTATGGGGTAACATAATAAAAGAAAGACAAGCAAAGGGTAGCACTTTGTAAGGTGAGAGGTGAGATTTTCAAGAAATAGTGGAGTCTCTTTCTCTTGTGTGGATGTAGGCAATCTTGCCAAACCACATTAAGTTCCTTGTGGTTTTGAGTGTGTTTTGCTCGTGTTCTTTGTTGTGGTTATGCATCCGTCCCCAACAAGTAGTTCCAGATAAATACTTGATTTCAATTGTAAAATTCGTTTGTACTTGATCATTTCCTTTACTTTAAAAGAACTACAATTTCCATAAATACTGAACTGAAATAGTATCAGTGTCTTATGCGCAACACTAGTTACAAGGAAAAAGAATTATATAACAAGGGTAGGTTTGGTTTGAGTGCTTCACTACTTTGATGGTAAGCTCTTCAAAAAAAAAAAAAAAAAACCTATTCATTTGGTTTGAGTTAAATTTGTTACAAGGCAATCACTGTGAATTGGGAGAGGAGACAAGGAACTAAAGGGGATTTATAGTCTTTAGACCCACTGGTCAAAAAGATTCAGAGTCTCCAAATCCATTTTAAGTTGAAAAGCTTCCTGAGTTAAGATGGAATCTTGCTTGACAACCCACAGTCAGCTATATTTACTTGGACTAAATGGGAAAGACAACCAATCTCCATCTAAATACCTATTATCTTTCAAAACTTCTATTTTATTTTGCCAATGATTCGATATTATCCTCCAAGGATTCTATATTTTCCACAAATCCTTCACATTCCAGTCGTTGTTTTTTTTTTTTTTTTTTTTTTTCAAATAAAGGACCAAAATTTTATTTGAAAACAAATATTGTAATACACACACCCAAGCACCTTAAGCACTCATCCCTGCAACAACAATTGCCCCACATACAGCCAATCTCACGAGTTCCAAAAGAAATAGCTTATAAAAACGATACACAAAGTATACCATGCAACCATTAGAACTTGATCGTGGAAGTTCTAAAGCATCCCAACGTAGCTCCTTCTTGATGTATTCATATGTCACACCCTAAAGGAGCCTATAGTAAGAAAACCTTCCCTAAAAAGTTCTCCAATTGAATCTCAAAGAATTCTAAACTTTGAAAAGATGAGAAAACAAAAAAGAAGAATAATAAAACAAGACTATAGCAAGAGGATCTAAACCAAAAGTTTCTCGATCAGAACCTCAAGGAACTCTGATCCCAAAATGTGGAATGGAATTTATATAGGAAATCGGTCAACATTTTCCATATGAGTTGTTGCATTTAGTAGGTTTGCACGGGCCCCTTTAATGGTCTTAAATGATAAATTGTATTCTAGCTATAATAAGGTAAATGTATTTATTAGATAGGAAAGAGATTACTTCTTTCGTTTCTAAAGCTTGCACATGCGTTGGCCAATGGAAGTTCTAAGGTTGCATCTTTTATCCCTAGAGGAGACCACAAAAATTCCACATGGCAGCACCATTACCATCTCTTGTGACCCCACCCTAACCTAAATTCCCAGAATAGCCTTCCCTACTCTAAAAGTCATGCATGCATCACACTACATGGGATCTTTACCTGTTTTTGAGGGTTGCATGGTAATCTCATACATTAGTTACATTTTTAATATTAGTACATTGATTTATTTTTGCTCATGATTGTACTATTGTGTAGAATGGTTGGTGAATGTTTGAGACCTGATCTTTGGGGTTGTGGATCACACCCTCGGATATTCGGCTAAATGGGAACCGGCTGGAGGATGTGACACAAATTACATACCAACTTCAAAGATACTTATAATTATCTTGTGATCAAAGCTAATAATTAACTACTGATTATGCTAACAAAATCACAAAAAGGAAAATACCAAGCAAATCAATTAATGAAAATACTAGAATTTTGATTTCACCAAGCATGTCATAAATTATCAATTCCTCTCCATCATATAATCGATTTACTCTCTACCTTGACGATAGAATTACTAAACTAGATCATCCCACTTGTTATGCTTGAGGATCTCTAACACACCAAATCCCTTCTACCTTTTATGAATAGAAGATCAATTCAATGCATTGCATGAAACACATAATCCCTAAACAATGTCGAACAAATTATCTAACTTGTTACACATTAGATGTAATTTATTATTTTTAAACCCTATGTCACATCCCTCTAGCCGGTATCCAATATGGAATGCCCGGAGGTGTGATCCACAATGCCGAAGATCAAGTTTAGGGCGACCATATCTCACATAGTACAATAATATAATCAAGAGCAAGAACAAATCATTGTATTAAAGTAAATTAAGAAACAATCAAGTATGGATCTCAAAAGGATCTCAAAAGAATATCAAAGTGCGGAATAAAATATACCAATCAAAGAGAAAACTATAGAGTATAGCGGAAAATAACTCTACAGACCAATGCAGAAGGTAGATCAAATCTAAGATAATACAACAGAATAAACTACATAAAGTAAAGAAACAAAGAAGTCTAAGGGTCAAATCAAGTCTTCCATTGGTTCTTCTTCTTCTTCTTCGATCTTTGTCTTCTTCACATTGGGCTTATGCACTTGCATCTTTGGATCTTCATCTAACTCTTGATCCCAACGGCAAGCAAGACGGTGTCTATTACTGTCAATAGGAGCCATCAAAGTGATCCATACCAATGTACGGGTCGTTCCACTGTTCACTGGCTTCTCCCACTGTGTTTGCACCTATATTATATAAGGAAGGGTTCTCCTTACTAGTGCACGGGATCTCTTCCGAACCTGCAAAATCATCTAAAAACATATCCCCCGAAGGTTGAGCTCAAAAGAACTTAGCAAGCAGTTCAAATGATAAGACAAGATCAAGACAAGGCTTGAATGCAAATGATATGAAACAATATGCAAGTATGCTTCTAACTCTATGTATGTTGGTCTCTAGTGCCAGACATGCTTTAAGTCATAGCACCATACTCCTTTGGGTAGGTCTCATATCACTCTCCCTTAACTATCTCGATATCTTGGGTTCTCTAATGGTACTTGGGTCCTGCATCCCTCTCGGACATTACATGGCTGGGGTTTAGGTTATCTGTGAAATCCCACCTAATCCTAACCTTGTTGCTGTGCCAAATGCATACCTACCATATACATTGTTCGATTTATTCTCTGTCATATGAGTTGCCTAATTTTGTTTAATAGAAGTTTACCCCGAAGCTGATCTTTTCTCCCTTCTAATTCTTATTGTGCCTTCTATTTCCCTTTGATAAGAGGGTGATCTTAAGTCATTCCCACGACTGATCCTCCTACCCTACTGTCCTAGAGTGGATCTCCATACACTCTATAACCTGGTAAATTCTCCACATGATGATTTCGAAGAGAAATCAAGTGTGATCTTCATGATTTGATATTCCTTCTAATTGTTTCAAGACTTCAAGCTTTTCAACTCTTGTTCCTCAATCAAAGGTTAGTAATCTCTCTTGTGTTGTATTGATTTACTCTTACTATGTTTTATCCTTTGTGATTGAGATTTAGAAGAAGATACTGCATCCTTGCAACCATCTCTTATACAATCTCCTGTCATCCGTAAGGTTTTATGACCTTCATATTGATCTTTGCCATGATCCTTGTGAAGTCTTCAAGAAGCCATAATCATACTTTCGATTTGATTTCAAGGCATGTTAGATTTATTCCTTGTTTTCTTACAAAAGATTTATTGTTAATTGTTTTCCGAAGATTTTGGGAGAAGAAAAGTCAAGATAAAAGCGAAGTACCACCATCTCCTTAGAAGCCTAGTACTCTCCCAATTTCGAGGACGGAATTATTTTAAGGGGGGAAGAATGTAAAATCTAGCCCAAACCTAACCAGGACACCCTATTTGTTTTGGGATAAAGAAAGACTTGTTTAATGTTAGACCTTGAAGTCAGACCTTGATTTCAATGTTGTTATCCTTGAAAGCCTTAGGAGGCGATGTCCGGCCTTATCCTAACCTTGACCCGGCCCAGAATCTGTTATGTTTGTAGGTCCGAAGACCCGTGGGGGAAAAATATACTTGTGGACCTGTTTGTTTGATGATATGGTGTCGAAACCCTAGCCCATGAACATTGACGATGATGCCCCTCACTTGAGAGCATTGTCAGTGTTAGTTTTGAATCTGCGCACCGAAGAGGTGTGAATTAGTTGAAATACCTAATGAACTCCTGTGCTCAATCCAAATATATTTCCAGAAACTAGACTTCTTGATTGACTTTTAGGAGAAAACCCCATTCAATTTGACCCCATATAGCCCTCCAAATCCCTGTCCTAAGTTGCTGAACTATGTCTGGCAGATCCTGCTTGCGCATCGAAGAAGGTGAGCTTAGTTGGTGGATCTAATGAACTCCCATGCTTTATCCGAATGTATTTCTGGAAACTGGACTTCTTTATTGACTTGTAGGAGAAAACCGCACTCAATTTGACCTTGTATAGCCCTCCGAATCCCTGTTCGAAGTTGCTGAACTATTCTTGAAAATTCTGTTGAAACTACTTTGGGTCGATACTGTTGGTCGATACCATCAACCCAAGGTATCGACCAACAAGCCCAGATTCGAATAAAAATGTGCTTTTTGGATATTCCTTACTCCTTTTAAGTGAAACCTCGAACCTAAAACATTATTTCACTCATTTCAACATCTGAGAACGTGGGAAAGCTCCTCTAAGCCTCCTCCTTGGCTTGGGTGTTGATCTTCTTCAAGAATCCTTTGTCTCTCTTCTCTAATCTCTTCTACAAGGTATGTAATCTCTCACTCTCTCTCTAATCTACTTCTACCTCACCTTATTCTTGCTGTTGGGACCATGGCCAAGGTGTTGCAACCTTGCAAACACCTTGCCATGAGTCTTCTTTACCTCATACATTAATGTTTTCCCCATCTTGCTATGATTTACTTACCTCTTGATCATTAACTATGCATTTCCATGATTTGTTGCTTACCAACTTACTTTATTTACCAAAACTGAGATGAAGCCTATGATTAACCTAATCTATACCTTGCATATGATTTCAATATTGCTCCTAAGTTATTCCCTACCTAATCCACTATGTCTTCCCCCAATTTGCATTAAGAAATAGCCAATGCCATGATTAACAACTCTTGAACTTGATATGCCAATTTGGGGATTTCTAATTTGACCATTGGATGATGTTAATTCTTTGATAATTAGTGTCTCTATATTGTGTTTAAGCTACTCCCCAAGTTTTGTATCGATCCGAGACCCGGAAGACCAACTTTGAGCCAAAACCCAACTTGCTGTCCGAGACCCTTTTGGGTCGATACTATTGGTCGATACCATCGACCCAAGGTATCGACCAACAAGGTTGCTGTCAGAAACTTTTCCCAGTTTTGATCCATTTGATCTCCGATTGTTTTGATTTCTTCTCTAATCCTTCATGTATGTTTGTTTAGGGCTTTAAGACTATAATTGGACCATTCTCTTGTAACTTCGGATCATCTTCTTCACAATTTGAGGTAAGGACGATTATTGCCATATAACATAGACTGTATGACTTTTACACTGTTGTTGGTAACTTAGTAGACTTAACTTATTAGTTGATTTTAGACATCATATGACTACTGTAGTTACCTTATGACAGTAGCACCATGCTTAATTATTTGGTTTATTATGTTTACTTATTCTTTTCATTTATTTATACACTGTATTATGAGATGTTATGACATGTTTTCAATAGTTAATGTATTGTTGATATGTAATGGATGGAAATAAGCATGTGGTTGCTTAGGTATGATTTGGGATTGGGGAGTGCCCTACTGGTACTTCTGTCCTTGGACATCGGAGGGAATAGTATGGGATGCTCTCTGAAGATGCCCATCGACGCTTTCCTGGATCATTGGATGACATATATAGGACTTGTCTAGTGGTGTTTGGCTAGGATGTCCCTGTCATATCAGATCCGAATCGGAAGGGCATTGAGACCGAACGACCGTGGTAGTAGTGTGGATTTGTGGGCGCTCAAGACCGGTAACCATCCCGTGAGAGGACATAAATTGCATTGCGGATACCTAAAAGGGGCCATTTATTGGTAGGGTTGCAAATGGCTAGACTTGGGCTCACGGGCACTCAAGGCTGGTGAAATGATCCGTGAGGGGACGTGAGAGCTTCCCGTCTACTATTTGTGGATGACCAATAGGGTTGATGAGTCCGGTGAGTAATATCCGTGACTCTAGTGTGAAGAATACTGGAAAGGATCCCGAGAGGGGAGGAATGGACGTATTTGGAACTGACATGATATGACTAAGTAGATGACTTGCATTGGGCTAGGCTTTACCTTGACATGCGCCAATACTTAGACCAAATAGTGATGTGAGAGAGTGGTGACCGAAACCCCCAACCATGGATTTGTCCGAGAGGGATGCAGGACCCAATTCCCCCTGGTGATGAGTGACTGAGACTATGTAAAGAAGTATGGTGCTATGACTTAAAGCATTTCTACCTTAGAGACTAGCATACTTAGGGTTAGAATCATATATCATAATTGTCTCATATCATATTGCATCATGCTATGCTGTGCATCATATGATTTATGTTATTATGGAATAACTTTCCTTGCTGAGTTCTTTTGAACTCACTCCTTTTTGCAAGATATTTTGTTAGACTTTTCTGCAGGTACTACTACTGTTGACTATGACGGTCAACATTTTGAAGACTAAGTTGATGACTCTTAAACTACTGATTATGGTGACTACATTGGTGAAGACTAGCAGTCCGAGACTGAGACTTATCTGGAGTAGTTCGGCCTTTGCACTTGTGTGCTAGTGTTGGGATATCGTCCCATTTTCTTTTTAACCTTTTTATTTGATTCGTCGAGACCGTAGTTTAGTTTGTTCCCTTGTCATTTTGGGAACCGGTTGTAAACCTTAATTTTAGTCAATCTACCTTCTACTATTATTATAGGATGGGTTTCCTCCCTCCTTTTCACACTTAACTGTTTTGAACCATTTCCGCACTCTGATGTTATTTGTGAAACCTTCTGAGATCCTTTCTTGATTTTATTATTAAATTATTTGAATACAAAGAATTGTTCTTGCTTTTGATTATATTATTGTGCTAAGTGACTATGATCGTTCCTAAACTTGATCGGCGAGACCGTGATTCATTCCCCGGATAATCCAGATAGGGTACCCCCTTGGTGGATTTAGGGCGGGATGTGACATTATCGCTCTCTCACATCACCATTGGTCTGAGTATTGGCGCATGTTAGGGTTAATCTTAGCCCAATGCAAGTCATCTACTCAGTTATATCAAGTCAGGATTAGATACTTCCATTCCTCACCTCTCGCGATCCTTTTCGGTATCCTTCCCACTAGAGTCATCGTATCCTATGGCTACAACCAACTCGGACTATGGACTCATTAACCCTATTGGTCATCTAAAAATAGTAAACAGGAAGCTCTCATGTTCTCTCACCGGGTTAGTTACCGGTCTTGAGTGCCCATGAGCCAAAGTCTACTACTACAACCCTACCAATGAATGGCCCCCACAATGTGACTCATGTCCTCTCACAGGCTGGTTACCGGTCTTGAGCGCCCACAAATCCCCATTGCTACAATAGGTCATTTAGTTTCACTTCACTTCTGAATCGGGTATGATATAACAAAGTAATCCTAGCCAAACACTGCTAGACAAGTCCTAGGTATGTCAACCAGTAATAACGGAAAGCGCCAAGGGGCACCATAGGAATGTGTCTCATACCATCTCCACTGGTGTCCAATGACAGAAACCCCAAAAGGGCATTCCCTATTCCCCAATGACAACCAAGGCAATCACACATATATATATATAGATTCATTCATAATCCAATCATTCTCATTCATAATAAATATGTAAATCACATCATGAATAGCATACTGTAATTACAGAAGTAAAATAATATAGAAAAAGTCCTAAAATAGTAGCTAACATATGCATACAAGTTCTAACAACATATAGAATGTACTTACCTTGAATTCGATTCGTAAACTTCGAGAAAGAGATAAATGGACAAGTCCAAAATCACCAAAATAACCCTAAACAAACATGTATAGAACATAAGGAACAAACCCAAACGATTGGAGACGAAATGGAAGCAAAACAAAGAAAAATGTTGTTATTGACTCTGTAGGTCTGTTACCTTGGTATGTCAGGTGATCGACCAATGTGCAGCTGTACGGATAGAAAACCCTAAATTGGTCATAACTTCATCGTTTGAAGTCCAATTACTCCGAAATTTGGTGGGGAGTTCCACAAAAACATAATAAAACTATCTAAGTTGACTTAAGCATCAAACATGGTCAATGGAATAGAATTCCAATCGAATTATAAAATACGGTTCTTACCAAAATCAGTCCATGTATCTCACGAAAGACTAGAGAGAAAGGGGACTCACTCTAGTAAAGAAAGAATAGTATTTCAAAATCAAGAATTGGCATTGGGATGGGTCTAACACGAAATAGAAATCTTAGTTTTCGAATGGATACCCATTCTTGAAGGTTACCCTAATTTCCCCTCAAAATCAATCCACAATAGATTCACCAAGTGATAGAGGGAAAAAGGATTCACCCTAAAATTATGGGGATAGAAAGGAAGGTTAAGGTAATGGTATAAGACCTTCCTCACAATCACGAAATTGGATAGAAACAGAAGAGAGAGAAAGATCTAAAGAGAACAGATTGATTACTAACCTTGTAGAAGAAGATTCGACGGAGAAACTCTAACGAATGCTTGGGGATCTTCCTTGGCTTTGAAGAGGAGGTTCTAAGGTTCTTCATATGTTCTTCAGAGGCTTAGCACAATATGGTGCTGATTACCCCGAAGTTATAATATATAGAGCATAAAAAACCTAAAAATCAGAGATTTACCAAACTGCCCCTGTCTCTATTGGTCTATCAGTCTAATCGACCAAACCTAACAGCAAGGCCAAAAACAGGGTTTTCAAGCTCCAAACTTCAAAATTCCAAAGGGGCTTCTCCCAACTCAAACAAAAGATTTACCTAGCATTGAGGGACCTTCCAAAATATGTCAAGCTAGGGCTCAAGTCCATCAACCAAGCTCTTCATCATCACTCAAGTCACTTCTTAATCCAAAACAAATAGGGTCTACTAATTAGGGTTAGGTGGGATTTCACACCCTAGGTCTAGCATGCATTTCCGTTGTAACATGTATGAAAACATACTATAAAATTCATGAATCTTGACAGGCATTCAAGCATTAAGAACAAAATTGAAGAAAGCAAAAGGTAGAGGATTGTATTGCATGAAAGAATAAATCAATAAATTAATTCATGTAAGGATCCATCTACACTTTAGAAATAGAAGTTTCGAATGTCTTGAGAGAAGAAGAAATTAACGGAAACATCACTCTAGAGGAAGAAAAACCCTAGCTTGAGCCGTAGCTCCTTTGATGCTCCTCAAAACATCTCTCGCAGCTCCTCCTAAATGAAATCCGTCTCCACCCTTCTAAAAGCGTCCCTTATGGCTGAAATATGTCCCCCTTTTATAGAGTGATTTCCTAGATTACATGGGATAGGATTCCTATACAATTTGAAATAAAATCTGACTAGTCTAACTCAATTAAGAAATTTGCTTCTCTAGGTTGGTGTTTAAATTGTACTAATTTCAAGACCTCAAGTTCACAATCCCACCGTTGGATTTTAATATCAAGAAGTCATGAAGAACCTTCAAAAAATCACCTCGATCGGACACCAGATGACCATCCGTTAAAGGACTTGATTGAAACTGGACAGAGCACACTCAAAAACATAAATTTTCCCTTTTCCTTCTTTGAATATAAGATTTCCCCCCTTTTTTCTTCTTGATCAGACTTCAAACATCAACAATTTCACCAAGAAAATTCTTGTTGTTGAGGAATCCAAGAATTGAGATGATTGACTTCAAACACAAATAATAAATTTGAATAAGGATTTGCAAAGTTACATATAAATTACAAAAAGTACTTAAATTCAGGGAGAGTGCATTTGATGATCATTTGAATGCGATATTAGGGTAATTTGATACAAAATGATTGTGGACACATGAAAATGTATCTAGTATATTACTCAAAATAGTAGGCATAAATAAACTTATTAGCGACCTCGTGCACTTGAGAGTATGACGCAACAATATCCCTATTGAAAAATGTTGATTAGTATCTAATATGAGGTCTCCCCCTAGAATATTCTAGTTCTTATGAAAGAACCTATGAGGAAGTCTATCGATCCCCGAGACTCTATTGCCTTTCATTTGAAACAAAGCACCCATAATTTTATCTATAGAAAAACATATTAAATTAGAAATGAAGAAATATATTAAAAACAAACCAAAAAAAAACTATGATTCCTTAGACAAACTCTAATGACCTAATCTTAAAAGATGTAAATTTACCAATAAAACTTTGAAACAATCTCTAAAGCCTTAATTTGGTGTTTTCCCCAAAAAAATAAATACTATGGCTTCTGTTATTAAACTTGAATAAAAAATTATAGCTCTTAAAATTGAACTACCATAATGCTATATTTGATTTGATCTAGTAGATCTTCGTTGGTCTAAATGAAGTAGAAATTCTTCAAATATCTTCTCTACATTTAGATAACCCAACAAAACATTAAGAAATAATCAAAGATACACTATATTGGGAGGCCGAATTATCATAATTGATCTACTACTATTTTTTATGTTGGGGGCGTAGCACGGGGGTGGGGAGGTTGTGAATGACCATTGATCTCAAACTTGAATGAAAATACCTTGATAGATTCCATTATGTCATAAATGAGAATGATACCATTGCTCGAGGAGCTGTCCTCAAACTAGCTTTGTAGAAAAAATTCATTTTCTTCGTTGTCAGCGTGTGTTTTACCTGACCCATGCACCTACTTAGGGTACCATGAAGCCCATGGCCCATTAGGGTTTTGAGGGGTCAATAGACTGGTGCCTTCTCTTTATATACACATATCGTGAGGAAGAGGAACCAGCCGCCCAAGTGATCGTAGTAGCTTCTCTTCCCCTTGACTCTCAGCCTCTCTTCCTCAGTTTCTGATTGTTCTCCCTCCCCTTTTGATTGTGCATTTTACATGAGTGTACCATTTAAGAACCCATCACATTTACTTGGATTTTGAGTTCGAATCTCCATTGAAGAAGCCTAGGCTCATCGTAAAATTTGTGATATTAGAGTAGTTTATGCATATCGACAGATTGAAAAGCCAGATTTTTTTTTCTTACACGAGAATCATCAAGGAGGTTGCAAGCTAACCTGTGTTGTTTTTATTTAATGATCTTCAACTCTAGACTATTTAGTTTTCACATCCTAGGCTAACTTGTGGTTCTCTATATCATTGATTAAATCTAGGTGTCAGAACTCTGTGCAGATCCCAAGTTCTATGAGGTAAGTATTGTTGAATCTCTCAGATTGATATTTATACATCCTTCTTTGTTTCCATCACTGAGTATTAAGATTTTTTTTGATTGATTTAGGAACAGTAAAAGGAAGGTTACAAGTATGACTCTGTTCAAAGTCCTTGAGCTATATCAATTTTCAACTCTTGTGGAAGTACTAGTCCTTGAAAGAAAATCAAGAATGATATCTTCTTCTAATAACTCTAATTGTAGGAGTAAAACTTGGGTTTTACATCCTAAAAGCTATTGGGTGATATCATTTTTGGATAAACGGCGAGTAATGCAATTTGCTGCGTCTAGTGGTGAACACCAAGGATACATGATGCTTGTTTAACTTTGGTCCCCATGTTTCCTCAGGTATGCAATTTCCCATGTTTCTAACACAAAAAGTTTCATTTGTTTTCCACAAATTGTTTATTTTCATCCTTATTTTCATTTGTTCCCATTTATAAGTATCTGTTTGCTTACTTTTAATTCAATAGAAGCCTGATCCTTTAATAAAAAGAAAATTAAAAAAATTGTTGATTAAGGAAAATCGTATTATTGGACTAGTTGATGAATGAATGTGCAATCAAAAGATATCTTCTTGATTTTAGTGTTAAAACCAATTAACTTTTTTGATTAGAGGATGCTTTCATATGGGATGGTAAAAATAGGAATGTTTTCCATAGCCTCAGTATTTTGCAACAGAATTGGTGAAATTTGACAGCCCGAGGGAGCTTGTTGGCTGTTGGTACACCACCCCTAACCCTTGAACAGATAAAGAATAATAAGAGCTTTTTACATGGACCCCTTTGAAAAACATACTAAACACAATATACCCCCTTGAAACATCAGATCTCATGTACATGCCCTATGAAGTTAACACTGTTAAAGATCTATCAGATGGTTGTTTCTAAGGAACCCTACTTTGGCTAGAGCTGGTGGAATTCTTAGGGACTTTGAAGCTCATGTCATTTCTTCTTTCAAGAGCTATATTGTTTACAATTAATAACCCTCATGAACGTTGCTGTTGTCATATTCTATACTGAATTCTATCATGAATTTGTTTGATTTAGCGTGAGGACACAAGGATTTTCTGACCCGATGTATTATTTTTTGTTTGCTGGACATGATTCAGTGTTATGAACACTAATTGAATATTCATTGCTGCAGGCATATCTTGACACTGATCGGATGCACTTTCTGGAAATAGATGTTGAATTAGAAAAGCCCCTGAAACAACTTGAGAATGTGACTCTAACAAGCTTTTGTGGTCACAAAAACTCAAATAGAATTTGTTATGTTTTGACCCGAATTCTGTACCTAATTTGGAAAGATGGACCCCTGCCGACATATTTTGGTGGGCGCAAGTGACCCAATGGGTCGACCCGTTTATCTGAATGTAGTTCATATATATGTATCTTATGTTCGCCTACCACATACGATTGAGAGATTTGGGATTTTCGATTAGGGATTTGGGTGAGAGTTCTTGTAATGCCATTTTTGGCGACTGGTTGTGAGATCTCCTTTTATTCTTCTTCAACATAGTGGAAAACTCTTATTTTTCGCCCGTGGACGTAGCACACCATATTGGTGTGTGAACCACATTAAATTTCTGTGTGTTTTTGTTTTTGTTTATTTTTCGATTCGTTATTTCATGGTGCTTTATTATCAGAATTCATTGGATTCCATCTTGCTACTGCACCTACCCTTGAGAAGATAAGGATTGGTAGCTTCAAAGATCTAGGAGATGATGCGGGTCAACAGCCAAATGATGAATTATAGTCATATATTGTAGGAAGTGATGGAATATACCAAGGTGTCTACTTGAGTAGCAATTGAATACTATGAGATGTGAGCGGGTGGATTTTGGAAACTAAGAGCAATGGGTTCTACTACATCAACCCACATCCCTTCTCTTTGCTTAAATAGAATAAAAATACAAAGTGTTTCATGTTCGTGGTTATTATTGTTGGGTTTGGTATGTCTTGTATTTTGTGGGTCCATGAACTTAAAAATTGTTATATTTGTAACTGGAACAGGTTTTGGGTCAATTACTTGTATAGGACAAACTATAATTGTATGGGAACTAGGGTTTTGGGTTTCCCTATTGTTGGTAATACATCAAAAGTAATTCAATTCAATTAATTGATGGGGAAAAAATTCCTTACCTGGATTTGCTTTCCCTTACTTGAAGTATTCGCAGCGGAAGTCTAGATCCACGTTCTCGTTCCACCACCAAAGATTTATTGGCGAGATTCCTCAATCACAGGGAAAGGGAATAATATCCACAACCCAAATGCCGTGGATTAATGGAATGAAGATCAAATACTAGGAAAGAAGAATTTCTAAGCCTGCGATTCTAAGAAAGAGAGAGAGAGATGGAGCCGCCGTTTCTCAGAAATTCGCTTGTGCGAATGAATCACTCAGTTACTTACTCACTAATGCGGTGGTTACCAAAATATATAACCCTATTTTGTAACCGCCCTAATAGTGAGTTTCTAATATTGCCCTTGGGCATTTAATTTATTAATCAAATTAATAAATTCCAACAGCTCCCACTTGCACAAGGGCAAGTGTTAATCTTTCAATGTGTCCCAGACACACTTGTATATCCCAGATATACACATTCAATCTCTCTGCTATGTATCCCAGATACATAGACCTCTTGTGTCCCAGACACACATGCATATCCCAGATATACATATATATTGATCTCTTCACTATGTATCCCGGGATACATAGACCACCTGTGTCCCGGACACTAATATCCACAAGTCATCCGGCAAAATGGGTTGTGCGACCGGTGATATACCTGCACGCGTGAGCCCCAAACTAGAAACCTTCCCAGAAGGCCAGAATGGCACATCACTCATAGAAACAAATCAAATAAGCATTAGTATAACACAGTGTCCTAGGTTTATTCAAACTCACCAGACTAAAGGTATCTCGATCCCTCCGAGAGATCACCTTCTTGTCCTTAAAATGTTCACTACTTGTAACACATACAGTTGGCGCCAGCAAACACTTTTTAGGGTGCAGTTGAATCAAACCTTTCCTTTCACCCCAGACCATCACTACACTTAGGATTGACTCCTTTCCCGGTAGTGCCCCTTTAGGTCGAATCAATCATGACCATAGGTAACACCCCAAAGTAGCCACATCAACCCTTCGTTTCATGATGTCGTCGAAAGTCACTAAGAACACTAATGGACCATAAGGTCCAGGACTCACACAATGAGAGGAGCGAGGGATCCATCCTCTCATTTCCAATGATCGCTAAGCACACATAGTATGATATATGTGCTATGGTGGAGCATTCTATATACAATAGAACGTATGTCCATCTCAACACCATACAGGTCTTAGTCCAGTCGCAACCCCTTGCGCCTAACCCGAGTTTCTTTATTGTCGCCACCCTAGCGCCACATAAAGTACTCACACCTAGCTCCTATAGGCAACATGAATAGTGGGAACATTCATGTCGATTCTCTTCCACAGTAGAGAAACTCATCTTGATTCCAAATCAAGGCGACATCATGATTATGAATTGACCTACACAAAGTCATTCACAATCCGTCTCATCTCTGCTCGCCTCCAAGGCGCCAGAGGCGAATGCTCGTGTGAGTGAGCCATTCTCTTGCCTATTGACATATGTTGTTTTATGCTAGAAGAAACACAATCACACAGAAAGTGAATAAAAAACATGCTGGAATGAACTCATATTATTCATTAATAAGAAAGTCTCAGTACAAAAATAAGTCACAATCTACGCAAGCCCAAGGATTTTACATGAGAAATAAAAACATCCTTGGCTATAGGTTTGGTAAGAGGGTCAGCTACCATCAAACTAGTAGATATGTGCTTAAGTACAACTTTCTTTCTTGATGTAATGTCTCTAACAAAGTGATATCTCAACTGTATATGTTTGGTCTTCCCATGATACTTGGGGTCCTTGACATAGCTAAGAGCTGCCGTACTATCACAGTAGACAAGGGCAACCTCTTTGGATGTCATCACAATCCCAGTATGTCGAAGGAATCTCCTCAACCAAACAGCCTCTTGAACTGCAGCTGAGCATGCCACATACTCTGCTTCCATGGTCGAGAGGGATATACAAGCCTGCTTCTTGCTACACCACGAAATGGCCCCGCCATTCAGCAAGAAAGCATATCCAGAGGTTGATTTGCGCTCATCGATGTCTCCAGCCCAGTCGGCATCACTATAGCCAACTAACCGCAAATCCGATCCTTGGTAACACAACATGTAGTTACTCGTTCCTCTGAGATATCTCAATATCCTCTTGACTGCTTTCCAGTGCTCTATGCCTGGGTTTGATTGGTACCGACTAACCAAACCCACTGCATAACAAATATCCGGCCTAGTACACATCATAGCGTACATAAGGCTACCCACTGCACTGGAATATGGAACTCTTTCCATCTTGGTTTTCTCCTCTGGAGTCTTAGGACCCATATCAAGGCTCAAATGCAAACCCTTCTCCACTGGAGTATCAATTGGTTTGCAGTTGTGCATCTGGTATCTCGTCAAGACATTGTCAATATAGGTCTCTTGAGATAAACCCAGTAATCTCTTTTGCCTATTTCTGACAATCTTGACACCAAGCACATAGCTTGCTTCACCCATGTCCTTCATATCAAATACGGAGGACAACCATTTCTTAATGGTTTCCAATAGCTCCTTGCTATTGCTAGCCATAAGTATGTCATCTACGTACGGTGTCGAATGACATATTTATTATCGAGATCTCTTGGTGTAAACACAGTGGTCTTCCTCAAGCATGGAAAAACCATTTTCCATCATAGCTTGGTGGA
This sequence comes from Hakea prostrata, assembly GCF_041222555.1. Taxonomy (NCBI): domain Eukaryota; kingdom Viridiplantae; phylum Streptophyta; class Magnoliopsida; order Proteales; family Proteaceae; genus Hakea; species Hakea prostrata. The sequence continues at coordinate 39,828,526 of NC_142603.1, forward strand.
AGCGCACATTCCACTGTCTAGATGCTTGCTTTAAGCCATATATGGACTTCTTAAGCTTGCACACTTTGCGCTCAAGTCCATGTGCTTCAAAGCCTTGAGGTTGATCCATATAGATCTCTTCCTCAAGTTCTCCATTGAGAAAAGCAGTTTTTACATCCATCTGATAAAGCTCCAAGTCCAACTGAGCAACAATGGCTAGTATGAGGCGAATTGAGGCAAACCTAACCACAGGGGAAAAAGTTTCCTCATAATCAACGCCCTCTCGTTGGGTGTAGCCCTTAGCCACTAAACGAGCCTTGAATCTCTCAATAGATCCATCCGCCTTTCTTTTGATCTTGAGAACCCACTTGTTCCCAATCGCCTTTCGGCCTGGCGGCAAGTCAACCAAGTCCTAGACATGATTAACTTTCATCGACTCCAACTCTTCCTTTATTGCTTTTAACCATTCCTTTGAGCTTGACCCCGTAAGAGCTTCCTTCACGCTCTTTGGTTCATGCTCATTGACTGAAATTATCTCACAGTCGATCTCTTCAGGAGTTACCATGTAGGCTTCATCCTCTATGTCGAAACGTCGACGAGGAACTAGCCCGCGCCCACTACGGCGCAAGTGCATGTCAGATTGCTCACCGTCTAAGGTAGCTATCACATCTGCACTCCCACTCCCACTAGGATCTTCTGGATGAACCCCAGGTTCATTATCCAGAATCTGAATCCCTGGAGTGACAAGACCACTATCTTGTATCTCAAAGAATTCCGATGATTCTTTGTTAACTCCTGAAAGAGATGGAAAATCATTCTCCAAGAATGTTGCATCCCTAGACTCAAGTTCCGTTCTCCTCTCATTCTCATCTAGTCCAATGAAGACATGGCCCTTTGAGGGTTCAGAATATCTCACAAAGATACACTTTCTTCCTCTGGGTCCAAGCTTTCCATATTGGTGAGAAGTAGAGTGAACATATGCTGCACATCCCCATGCGCGCAAGTAACTCAAATCTGGCTTCCTTCCGGTCCACAACTCATATGGTGTGGAAGGAACCGATTTGGTTGGAACTCTGTTGAGGATATAGGCCGCAGTCAGCAAAGCATCTCCCCAATAAGAGATGGGTAGATTTGCCTGCGCCATCATGGATCTCACCATGTCTAGCAAGGTTCTATTCCTCCTCTCAGCAACCCCATTTTGCTGTGGAGTCCCTGGAATAGTAAGTTGTCTAGATATCCCCTTTTCATCACATAACCCTTTGAACATATCGGAGAGATACTCTCTACCTCTATCCGTTCTAAGAGTTTTAATCCTTTTATCTAACTGATTCTCAACCAAGCTCATGAATTTCTTAAAACATTCTAGAGCTTCTGACTTATGAGAAATTAGATAAATGTGACCATACCTTGTATAGTCATCTATGAATGTGATGAAATATGACTGTCCTTTTCTAGTATGCACATTCATGGGTCCACACACATCTGAATGGATAAGTTCTAAAGGAAGAGAGGCTCTCAAAGCCCTTTTAAATGGTTTTCTAGTTGCTTTTCCTGCTAGACATGAATCACAGATTGGCAAATCAGATAGTGAACCTTGGCCTAAGAGACCTTCTCTTGCCAACCTGTTCATCCTATCTAAACCAATATGTCTTAGTCTAGCATGCCACAAATTAGAAACAATACACACAGTATCTTGGCAAACAAAAGCACTACTAGAATTAAATGAATAATCAATTGTATCCAATACAATGAAACCATTCAGAAGAAAACCATAACCATAAACTGTATCACCCAGATACAAAACCAAAGAATTGTTTTCAAATACAACTCTAAAACCATGTCTCATAAACCACTCTTGTTTCTCTTCCCACCTCTATTACTTTGCCTAGACCACTGAGGTTGAGCTCTCTCCTTCTTGCGCTTGAAGCCTGCACCCTTACGAGTGCTTGCTTCAGCAGCAACTATTTCAATGTGAGGGACATCGGCCAACATCCGATCCTCCTCTAGCTCAAGGTGCTTGGCAGCTTGATCAAATGTCTTGACCTCATCAACATGAGTCAAGAAGATCTTCATATGCTCCCAAGACTTAGGCAATGACCTAATGAATGCAGAGACTTGCTCCTCATCAGTCTTTAGGCGCCCACATTCGCTCAACTCACTAATCATGTTAGACATGATGGTTATATGCTGCCTCATGGTGTGACCCTGGCGCATCTTATAACCGTCAAAGGTGAGTCCGAGCTGGCGGCCTCTTGTGGTGGAAGTCCCTCCATACTGGAACTTCACAGCCTCCCACAAAGACTTTGCAGTCCTATGCTTCTCATAATGAAGCATCAGGTCATCCCTCATGGAGCTCAGGATTGTAATCCTGGCTACCCGGTCTTTCCTCTTCCAGGCATTGTAAAGCTCAAGGTTCCTACTATACTGTGCAGTGGTACCTTCCTCAGGTGGGGACATGGTCTAGTTTACGGTTTCTAGCATGTTCTTGCTCTTCCAGGAGATATTGCACCTTTCGGTGCCAGAGGTCATAATTCCTCTCATTCAGCTTATCTCCTTTAGTGAGGTCAGCAACAATGCTCTTGGTAGCAGCCATTTATTCTAGAGATATTACATACAAGAATGAGTTCAATAAATCTAGCATAAAACACAACTCATGCAACAACAAATCACACTAGCATAGTCAACCTATGGGATAAGCACTTAAACCAAAAGAGATGCTAAAAAACATTCAATCAAATTCTCATGCAAACCCACATAGACTTATACACTAGCTTCATTCTGTGCAAGAAACATGATTGATAGACCCATAAATAAAAAATAGTTTTATTAAAATAAAACATGCAATCATGTTCAAGCTATGAGGTGGTTCACACAGAACACTTCTACCTCATTAGCTCCCACTAGGCCCCATTAGGCCCTTAATGCTCAAACATCACATAGATTGTGAGCCATAGATGTCCAATAAATAGAAACACATTCAAAATTGGACAAAAAACTCAGACGGATTCTGAGACGGATCACCGTCTGACAATCCGTCTGAGACAGATTCTAAGACGGCTCTCCGTCTGGAGTCCATCAGCCCAGACGGACTGCCGTCTCACCAGACGGACAGTCCTTCTGGCATTCTGTGACCAGACTGATTCTGAGATGGCGCACCGTCTGAGAGTCCGTCGGCCACGTGACCGGGACAGATTCTGAGATGGCGCACCATCTGAGAGTCCGTCTGGCTTCTATGACCAAACGGATTCTGAGACGGCTCACCTTCTCAGCATCCGTCTGGTACACAGACGTTAATTCCCCATTTAACGATTTTTTTTTTTTTAAAGAAAAAAAAACATCCACGATCACATGGAAAAAAAAATCCAGCATTAAATCTTAACAAAATTTATCATCAATTCATGCAAATCTTCATTAGGGAAATTCACAAGATCCTCCCACTCGGATCCGAATCAAAATAAAGGGTTTCCAAAAACCCTATCAATTCTCCCATGAGTTTCGTATTAAACCCTTGATCCTCCCATTGGATCCATACAATTAAAATAAACAATGGGGAGGAACAAAGAACCGTGGGAACCAATGGCTCTGATGCCAATGTTGGTAATACATCAAAAGTAATTCAATTCAATTAATTGATGGGGAAAAAATTCCTTACCTGGATTTGCTTTCCCTTACTTGAAGTATTCGCAGCGGAAGTCTAGATCCACGTTCTCGTTCCACCACCAAAGATTTACCGGCGAGATTCCTCAATCACAGGGAAAGGGAATAATATCCACAACCCAAATGCCGTGGATTAATGGAATGAAGATCAAATACTAGGAAAGAAGAATTTCTAAGCCTGCGATTCTAAGAAAGAGAGAGAGAGATGGAGCCGCCGTTTCTCAGAAATTCGCTTGTGCGAATGAATCACTCAGTTACTTACTCACTAATGCGGTGGTTACCAAAATATATAACCCTATTTTGTAACCGCCCTAATAGTGAGTTTCCAATATTGCCCTTGGGCATTTAATTTATTAATCAAATTAATCAAATAATCTCCTTGGGATAACATAATAAAAGAAAGACAAGCAAAGGGTAGCACTTTGTAAGGTGAGTCCAAAGATTTTCAAAAAATAAGTGGAGTCTCTTTCTCTTGTGTGGATGTAGGCAATCTTGCCAAACCACATTAAGTTCCTTGTGGCTTTGAGTGTGTTTTGCTTGTGTTATTTGTCGTGGTTGTGCATCCGTCCCCAACAAGTAGTTTCAGATGAATACTTGATTTCAATTGTATAATTCATTTGTAGTTGATCATTTCATTTACCTTAAATGATCCACAATTTCCAAATATACTGAACTGAAAGAGTGTCGGTGTCTTATGGGCAACACTAGTTACAGGGAAAGAAGAATGATATAACTAAGGTAGGTTTGGCTTGAGTGCTTGACTACTTTCATGGTGAGTATATTGTTGGAGAGATCCATCGATCTCAAGCTCTTTAAATTCCCAAGCAACTGGCACAAAAAATAGTAATAATAACCTATTCATTTGGTTTTAGTTAAGCTCGTTACCAGGCAGTCACTATGAATGGGAGAGGGGACAAGGAACTAAAGGGGATTCAAAGTCTTTTGACCCATATCACTCTCATCCAAAAGATTCAGAGTCTCCAAATCAATTTTTAAGTTGAAAAGGTTCCTGAGTTATGTTGAATCTCGCTTCACAATCCACAATCAGCTATATCTACTTGGACTAAATGGGAACCAATCTCCATCTGAATACCTATTATCTTTCAAAGGTTCTATATTATTTTGCCAATGATTCTATATTATCCTCAAAGGATTCTATATTATCTTCCACTGATTCTACACATCCCATTCTTTTGTTTTTTTTCAATTAAAAGATCAGACTTTTAAAACAAAGATTGTAATACACACACTCAAACACCTTAAGCACTCATCCTTGCAATAGCAGTTGCCCCACATACACCTAATCTCACTAGTTCCAAAAGAAATAGCTAGTAAAAACAATACACAGTATACCATGCAACCATTAGAACTTGATCGTGGAAGTTCTAAAGCATCCCAACAAAGCTTATTCTTGATGTATTCACATGCGACCCCCGTAAAGGAGACTATAGTAAGAAGACCTTACTTAAAAGGTTCTTCAATTGAATCTCAAAGAATTCTAAACTTTGAAAAGTTGAGAAATAAAAAGGAAGAGTAATGAAACAAGACTATAGCTAGAAGATCTAAACCAAAAGTTTCTTAATTAGAACCTCAAGAAACTCTAATCACGAACTGTGGAATGGAATTTATTGGTCAACATTTTCCATATGAGTTCGTGACGTTTAGTATGTTTGCGCTGGTCCCTTTAATGGTCTTAAATGATAAATTGTATTCTAACTAGAATAAGGTAAATGTATTTATTAGATAGGAAAGAGATTACTTCTATTGTTTCTAAAGCTTGCACTTGCATTGGCCAATGGAAGTGCTAAGGTTGCATCTTTTATCTCTAGAGGAGACCAGAAAAATTCCGCATGACAGCACCATTGCCATCTCTGATGACCCCACCAAAACTTGGATTCGCAGAATAGCCTTCTCTACTCCAAAATTCATGCATGCATCACACTACATGGGATCTTCACCTATTTTTGAGGGTTGCATGGTAATCTCATACATTAGTTCTATTTCGAAAATTTTCAAGGACACACCAAAATGAATAGCGAAAAGCACCGACATCCCAAGAATATATCAAATTGGCTAAGACATCCTAAGATGTCTCTTAAATTTGTACAATGGTACACTCCATTAGTCAATTATGTTAATTTATAGATAGATAATCTTATAATTCTTAAATTGCCCTTACATTCTTGAGTTTACTGTAGGGTCTACCAAATGGATCTTCCTAAATTTATTGTAAGTTTGATAAACTCCATAGATTCTTCTGGTTTTTACTTCATTACTCTTGTTTCTTGAGTTGAAGTAGTGAAGGAATTTGTTCAAACAAATAATTAAAATTTCACAATATCTTTTTTATCCATTGGATCTTAATTTTATGGGAATAAATAATTAAAAATTAAGATAATATTCTTATTATTTTGAAGGAGTAAATTATTAATAAAATAAAAAAATTTACAACAGAATTTCTAAAATTAATTTAATATTTGACAACAAGTTTTTGCTATCCATTATATTTTATTTATTTAGGGAGTAAATTCCAATAAAATGAAAAGCATGAGGATTGGTAACAAAATATAGGAGCAAATTATTAAATAAATATATTTAAATAAAGTAGAGGACTATCGTAAAAAAATCTTTTAAAATAACCTGAATAGTGATTACTAGATTTTAGGAGTAAACTATTAAGAAAAAAACTTTAAAATGATATTTTGAGTAGTTAATGTCAAAAATTTTAGTCGGAAGGAATAAAAAACATTAAAATAGTTTGTAAGTAAATAATTTCAAAATTAAATCCATCGAGATAAAACTTTTTGATACAATCTTATGAAGTAGATTTTTTCAAATAGAGTAGATTAAGGAAATTTTCCTAAGTATAGGTATGGAATAAAGAGCAATACTGTAAAGTCATAGGACATTAAGGACAACTTAGTAGTCATGAGATTATCCAACCATGACTTAACAGCTTTTTCTAATGGTGTGTACAAATCTACGATAGGAAAGAATAAGGAAAAATATTGTCACGACTGAGTATTATCTTTTTAAATAGATCAAAGATGCAATAACTTTTTTCCCCATGGGGATAACCAATAAAAATTCTAGGGGAAACCCTTTTATCAAATTTATGTAATATCGTAATGTTCTTAGCAAAACACAAACAACCAAACATAGGCATATAGGAAAAAGTTAGGATTTTGTTAAACAATGCCTCGTAAGTTGTCCTACCATGGAACATAGGGGGTGGGAAGATGATTTATGATGTCACAAGCAATGAGAACACAATCCCCCTCCTCATCCCCCCCTCGCAAAAAACAAGTTCAAATGGCAAATTAGCTTGGAAATATAAAGCTCGTGCAATGTTCAATAAATACCAATGTTTGGATTCTACAACCCCATTTTATTGGGGGGGGGGGGGGGGGTTGCAACTGGATTGGTGGAGAACACCATAGGAGGCCAAAAATTAATTGATGAGTGCATAAAAAAAAAAATCAATTCCATTATTAGAATGAAGGCATTTTATATGGGTTTTAACTGAGTTTGAACCATATCAAATAATTCAAGAATGAGATGATTCACCTTAATTTTTGAAGCCATTAAATAAATCCAAGTGCTTCGTGAGTAATCATCAATGACTTAAAAACTAATGGGTACCAACCATAGATGTTAAGCGATGTTGGAACCCAAACATCAAGACATAGTCTTATGTGCTTTGTCGAAGGAAATGGAGCTATTAGGAAATGATAGTCTTACATGCTTTGCCAAAGAACATAGTACGAGTACATTTATTTGATAATAAAACATTAGAATCCAAATGCTTAAAAGAAGAGGTTAAATTAAGACTAGGGGTGGTCTAATCACCAATTCCAAAGGTTGAAATGTTTACCATGTGTAGCAACGATAGCAAAAGGTAGAGGGGAAGGTAAGTCCAGGTAATAGAAATAGCCAAACATTTACCCGTTGCAAATAATCTTCATCGATTGTTGGTCCTGAAATACACAAGATGTAGAAGCAAATGTGAAAGAACAATTGGCCCCCGCTCGAGAAAGCCACAGGCCTTCTCCACTAAGTATCTTTGGCTTTCAACCACCTTTCGGAGATCCTCAGCTGCAAGCACTGTTAGGAAGTTTATTTTCAAAGCTTATATCTCACATTTGGATGGACTATGATCTCTGTAGATGGACTTCCAAATCCAGATCTCCTGACTAGATTTGGAAGGCCATATCCAAGGATGTAAACTCAAAACTCTCCTTTCTTCCTCATAGAACTTTAGTTCATCCTCAAGGAGCAAACATATTGTTGTTACCCTAGGGCTTGGACAACCTCTTTTGACCTTGCTAGGGTTGCCTAGCCGAGACATTCCTCCAAAGATATATGAGCTTTTTACATGGACCCCATTGAATAACATACTAAACACAATATACACCCTTGAAACATCAGATCTCATGTACAGGCCCTATGAAGTTAGGACTTTTAAAAGATCTATCAGATGGTTGTTCCTAGGGAACCTACTTTGGCTGGAGGTGGTGGTATTCTTAGGGACTTTAAAGCTCATGTCATTTCTGCTTTCAGGAGCTATATTGTTTACAATTAACAACCCTTATGAACATTTGCTGTTGTCATATTCTATACTGAATTCTATCATGAATTTGTTTGATTTAGTGTGAGGACACAAGGATTTTCTGACCCAATGTATTATTTTTTGTTGGGCTGGACACGATTCAGTGTTAAGAACACTAATTGCATATTCATTGCTGCAGGCATATCTTTACCCGGATATTCGGATGCACGTTCTGAAATAGATGATGAATTAGAAAGGCTCTTGAAACAACTTGAGAATGTGACTCTAACAAGCTTTTGTGGGTTACAAACTCAAATAGAATTTGTTATGTTTTGACTAGAATTATGCACCCCATTTGGAAAGATGGAACTAGGCAACTCGAATGACCCGATGGTTCGATCTGTTTATCTAAGTCTAGTTCATATATATGTATCTTATGTTTGCCTACCACATATGACTGGGAGATTTGGGATTTTCGATTAGGGTTTTGGGTGAGAGTTCTTGTAACGTCATTCTTGGTGATTGGTTGTGAGATCTCCTTTTGTTCTTCTTCAATATAGTGGAAAACTCTTATTCTTCGCCCATGGACGTAGCATACCATATCAGTGTGTGAACCACGTAAATCTTCGTGTGTTTTCACTTTTGTTTATTTTTCGATTCATTCTTTCGTGGTGCTTTTTTAACAGAATTGATTGGATTCCTTCTTGCTACTGCGCCTACACTTGAGAAGATAAGGATTGGTAGCTTCAAAGGTCTAGGAGAAGGTGAAGGTCTACAGTCAATTGATGAATTAGTCATATATTGGTGGAAGTGATGGAATCTACCAAGGTGTCTACTTAAGCAGCAATTGAATACTATGCGATGTGAGTTGGTGGATTTTGGAAACTAAAAACAATGGGTTCTATTGCATTAACCCACATCCCTTTTCTTTGCTTAAATAGAATAAAAATAATACCACGAACATGAAACACTTTGTATGTTGGGTTTGGCCTATCTTGTAATTTGTGGGTCCATATACTTAAAAGTTGTTATATTTGTAACCGGAACGGGTTTTGGATCAATTACTTGTACAGGGGTAGAACTATAATTGTATGGGAACTAGGGTTTTGGGTTTTCCTATAAATATTCTCTGTGGGAAAACATAATAAAAGAAAGACAAGCAAAGGGTAGCACTTTGTAAGGTTAGTGGTGAGATTTTCAAGAAATAGTGGAGTCTCGTTCTCTTGTGTGTATGTAGGCAATCTTGCCGAACCACATTAAGTTCCTTGTGGTTTTGTGTGTGTTTTGCTTGTGTTCTTTGTTGTGGTTGTACATCCGTCCCCAACAAGTAGTTCCAGATAAATACTTGATTTCAATTGTATAATTCAATCATTTCCTTTATTTTAAAAGAACTACAATTTCCATAAATACTGAACTAAAATAGTGTTAGTGTCTTATGCGCAACACTAGTTACAGGGAAAAAGAATTATATAACAAGGGTAGGTTTGGTTTGAGTGCTTGACTACTATGATGGTGAGCATATTGTTGGAGAGATCCGTCTATCTCAAGCTCTTCAAATTCCCAAGCAATTGGCACACACACACACAAAAGAAAACCTATTCATTTGGTTTGAGTTAAATTCGTTACTAGGCAATCACTGTGAATTGGGAGAGGAGACAAGGAACTAAAGGGGATTCAGAGTCTTTAGACCCACTGGTCAAAAAGATTCAGAGTCTCCAAATCCATTTTAAGTTGAAAAGTTTCTTGAGTTAGGATGGAATCTCGCTTGACAACCCACAATCAATTATATTTACTTGGTCTAAACGGGAAGGACAACCAATCTCCATCTAAATACCTATTATCTTTCAAAGGTTCTATTTTATTTTGCCAATGATTCGATATTATCCTCCAAGGATTCTTTATTATCTTCAAAAGATCCTTCACATCCCAGTTTTTTTTTTTTTTTCAAAATAAAGGACTAGACTTTTATTGGAAAATGAATATTGTAATACACACACTCAAGCTCCTTAAGCGCTCATCCGTGCAACAACAGTTGCCCCACATACAACCAATCCCATGAGTTCCAAAAGAAATAGCTTATAAAAATGATACACAAAGTATACCATGCAACCATTAGAACTTGATCGTGGAAGTTCTAAAGCATCCCAACTCAGCTCCTTCTTGATGTATTCATATGCCACCCCCTAAAGGAGACTATAGTAGGAAGACCTTACTTAAAAGGTTCTCCAATTGAATCTCAAAGAATTCTAAAGTTTGAAAAGTTGAGAAAACAAAAAGTAAGAATAATAAAACAAGACTATAGCTAGAGGATCTAAACCAAAAGTTTCTCAATTAGAATCTCAAGGAACTATATATGAACCCAAAATGTGGAATGGAATTTATATAGGAAATCGGTCAACATTTTCCATATGAGTTGTTGCATTTAGTAGGTTTGCACTGGCCCCTTTGATGGTCTTAAATGATAAATTGTATTCTAGCTATAATAAGGTAAATGTATTTATTAGATAGGAAAGAGATTACTTCTCTCGTTTCTAAAGCTTGCACATGCGTTGGCCAAAGGAAGTTCTAAGGTTGCATCTTTTTTCCCTAGAGGAGACCAAAAAAATTCTACATGGCAGCACCATTGCCATCTCTTGTGACCCACCGAAACCTGAATTCCTAGAATAGCCTTCCCTACTCTAAAATTCATGCATGCGTCACACTACATGGGATCTTTACTTGTTTTTGAGGGTTGCATGGTAATCTCATACATTAGTTATATTTCTAATATTAGTGCATTGATTTATTCTAGCTCATGATTGTACTGTTGTGTGGAAGGGTTGATGATTGTCTGAGACCTAATCTTTGGGGTTGTGGATCACACCCTTGGGCATTTGGCTAAATGGGAACCGGCTGGGGGGATATGACACAAATTACATACCAAATTGTTAAAGAAATGGAAAAAGGGAACCGGCTGGGGGATGTGACACAAATTACATACCAAACTTCAAAGAAGCCCTACTTAGTGTAATTATCTTGTGACTGCAAAACTTAAGAATTAACAAATGCCAACGTTCGATCAGAGCCGTTGGAACGAAATCACAAAGGAAAATACCAAGCAAATCAATTAACAAAAATACTAGAATTTTGATTTCACCAAACATGTCATAAATTATCATTCCTCTCCATCATATAATCGATTTACTCGCTACCTTGTCGACAGAATTACTAAACTAGATCATCCCACTTGTTACGCTTGAGGATCTCTAACACACCAAATCCCTTCTACCTTTTATGCGTAGAAGATCAATTCAATGCATATGCAATTTTAAATGAAACGTTTATTATTTTATTATATTAAAAATAATACAACACTTCAAAGATACTTATAATTATCTTGTGATCAAAACTAAGAAATAACTACCAATTATGCTAACGAAATCACAAAGGAAAATACCAAGCAAACAATTAACAAAAACAGAATTGATTCACCAAACATGTCAATACAGACCGGAGGAAATCCTCTACCTTATGCGTAGAAGATCAATTCAATGCATTGCATGAAACAAAAAATCCCGAAACAATGTCGAACAAATTATCTAATATGTTACACATTATATGTAATTTATTATTTTTAAACCCTATGTCACATCCCTCCAGCCGGTACCCTATCTGGAATACCCAGAGGTGTGATCCATAGCCCCGAAGATCAAGTTTAGGGCGATCATATCCCACATAGCACAATAATATAATCAAGAGCAAGAACAAATCATTCTATTAAAGTAAATTAAGAAACAATCAAGTATGGATATCAGAAGGATCTCAAAGAATATTAGAGTGCGGAATAAAATATACCAATCAAAGAGAGAAATGTAGAGTATAGCGGAAAATAACTCTACAGACCAATGCGGAAGGTAGATCGAATCTAAGATAATACAACAGAATAAACTACATAAAGTAAAGAAACAAAGAAGTCCAAGGGTCAAATCAAGTCTTCCATCAATTCTTCTTCTTCTTCTTCTTTGATCTTCATCTTCTTCACCTTGGGCTTATGCACTTGCATCTTTGGATCTTCATCTAACTCTTGATCCCAACGGTGAGCAAGATGGTGTCTACTATTGTCAATAGAAGCCATCAAAGTGATCCATATCGGTGTACGCGTTGTAGCATTGTTCATTGGCTTCTCCCACTATGTCTGCAACTATATTATATAAGGAAGGGTCCTCCATACTAGTGCACAAGATCTCTTCCGAACCTTCAAAGTCATCTTAAGACATATCCCCCGAAGGGTGAGCTCAAAAGAACTCAGCAAAGCAGTTCAAACACAATTAACAATTATAAACATTCACGATCTCGAGATCTAAACAAGGCATGAATGCAAATGATATGAAACAATATGCAAGTATGCTTCTAACTCTATATATGCGGGTCTCTAGTGGCAGACATGCTTTAAGTCATAGCACCATACTCCTCTAGGAAGGTCTCAAATCACTCTCCCTTAACTATCTCGGTATCTTGGGTTCTCTGGTGGTACTTGAGTCCTGCATCCTTCTCGGACATTCCATGACTGAGGTTTAGGTTACTGCTCTCTCACATCACCATTGGTTTGAGTATTTGGCGCATGTCAGGATTAATCTTTGCCCAATGCAAGCCATCTACTTAGTTATATCAAGTCAGGGTTAGATACTTCCATTCCTCGCCTCTCGCGATCCTTTTCGGTATCCTTCCCACTAGAGTCATCGTATCCTATGGCTACAATCAACTCGGACTCCGGAGTCATTAACCCTATTGGTCATCCACAAATACTAAACGGGAAGCTCTCATGTTCTCTCACGGGTTGGTTACCGGTCTTGAGTGCCCATGAGCCCAAGTCTACTACTGCAACCCTACCACTGAATGGTCCCTACAATGTGACTCTTGTTCTCTCACGGGCTGGTTACCGGTCTTGAGCGCCCACAAAACCCCATTGCTGCCATGGGTCACTCGATCTCAATTCCCTTCTGAATTGGGTCTAATATTATCGGGTAATCCTAGCCAAACACTGCTAGACAAATCCTAGGTATGTCAACCAATAATAAGGGAAAGCGCCAAGGGGCACCATGGAATACGTCTCATACCATCTCCACTGGTGTCCAATGACAGAAACACTCCCACCATTGGATTTGAATTTCAAGAAGTCATGATGAACCTTCAAAAATCACCTCGATCGGACACCAGATGACCATCCATTAAAGGACTTGATTGAAACTGGACAGAGCACACTCAAAAACTTAATTTTTCCCTTTTCCTTCTCTGGATAGGATTTTCCCCTTTTTTCCTTCTTGATCAGACTTCAAACACCTCCAATTTCTCCAAGAAAATCCTAGTTGTTGAAGAGTCCAAGAATTGATAATGATTGACTACAAACACAAATAATAAATTGAGTAAATTGCACTGGCACCCCAAAATGGAGGTCTTTAAGCACTGACACCCCCACTTTATGTTTAGAAAACACAAAGACCCCAAAATTGAATTTTTATTGAATATATTTGTGCAATTTGTCATTGAAAACCTTTCAAATATGGTTTATTATAGGGATATTTTGAAAATAAATAGTGAATTAATTGTTTTCAGTGATAAATTTGACGAATATATCCAATAAAAATCTAATTTTGGGGTCTCTGTGCTTTTTAAACATAAAGTGGGGGTGTCAGTGCTTTAAGGCCTCCATTTTGGGGTGTTAGTGCAATTTTCTCTAATAAATTTAAATAAGGATTTGCCAGGTTAAATATAAAATACAAAAAGTGCTTAAATTTAGGGAGAGTGCATTTGATGATCATTTGCATGCTATATTAAGGTAATATGATACAAAATGATTGCAGACACATGAAAATGTATCTAGTATGTTACTCAGAATAGTATGCATAAATAAACTGATTAGCGACCTCGTGCACTTGCAAGTATGACACAGCAATATCCCTATTGAAAAATGTTGATTAGTATCTAATATGAGGTCTCCACCTAGAATATCCAAGTTCTTATGAAAGAACCTAGGAGGAAGTCTATCAATCCCAAGTGTCTATTGCCTTTCATTTTAAACAAAGCACCCTTGATTTTATCATTAGAAAAAGATATTAAATTAGGAATGAACAAATATACTAAAAACAAACCAAGAAAACTAAGATTCCTTAGACCAAACTCTAATGGCCTAATCTTAAAAGATGGAAATTTACCAATAAAACTTTAAAACAATCTCTAAAGCCTTGATTTGATCCAGTAGATCTTCGTTGAGTCTAATAGCTGTAGAAATTCTTCAAAGATCTTCTCTACATTGAGATAACCCAACAAAACATTAAGAAATAATTAAAGATACACTATATTGGGAGGCCGAACTATCATAATTGATCTACTACTATTTTTTATGTTGGGGCGTGGGGGGGGGGTTGGGCTTGTGAATGACCAAAGATCTCAAACTTGATTAAACATACCTTGGTAGTTTCCATTATGTCATAAATGAGAATGATACCATTGCTCGAGGAGCTGTCCTCAAACTAGCTTTGTAGGAAAAATTCATTTTCTTCGTTGTTAGCATGGGTTTTGCCTGACCCATGCACCTACTTAGGGTACCATGAAGCCCATGGCCCATTAGGGTTTTGAGGGGTCAATAGACTGGTACCTTCTCTTTATATACACATATCGTGAGGAAGAGGAACCAGCCGCCCAAGTGGCCGTAGTAGCTTCTCTTCCCCTTGACTCTCAGCCTCTCTTCCTCAGTTTCTAATTGTTCTCCCTCCCCTTTTGATTGTACATTTTACATGAGTGTACCATTTAAGAACCCATCACATTTACTTGGATTTTGAGTTTGAATCTCCATTGAAGAAGCCTAGGCTCATCGTAAAGTTTGCAATATTAGAGTTTATGCATATTGATGAATTGAAAGGCCAGATTTTTTTTTTGTTATACGAGAATCATCAAGGAGGTTACAAGGTAAACTGTGTTGTTGTTTTTTTTTTTAATGATCTTCAACTCTAGATTATTTAGTTTTCACATCCTAGGCTAACTTGTGGTTCTCTATATCATGATTAAATCTAGATGTCCGAACTCTGTGCAGATCCCAAGTTCTATGAGGTAAGTATTGTTGAATCTCTCGGATTGATATTTATACATCCTTCTTTGTTTCCATCACTGAGTATTAAGGATTTTTTTTGATTGATTTAGGAACAGTAAAAGGAAGGTTACAAGTATGACTCTGTTCAAAGTCCTTGAGCTATATCAATTTTCAACTCTTGTGGAAGTACTACTAGTCCTTAAAAGAAAATCAAGAATGATATCTCCTTCTAATAACTCTAATTGTAGGAGTAATACTTGGGTTTTACATCCTAAAAACTATTGGGTGATATCATTTTTGGATTTTGCTGCGTCTAGTGGTGAACACCAAGGATACATGATGCTTGTTTAACTTTGGTCCCCACGTTTCCTCAGGTATGCAATTTCCCATGTTTTTAACACAAAAAGTTTCATTTGTTTTCCACAAATTGTTTATTTTCATCCTTATTTTCATTTGTTCCCATTTTTAAGTGTCTTTTTGCTTACTTTTAATTCAATAGAAGTCTGATCCTTCAATATAAAAAAATAAAAAAAATAGTTGGTTGAGGAAAATCGTATCATCAGACTAGTTGATGAATGTGCAATAGTATTAGTGGTGCAATCAAAAGATATCTTCTTGATTTTAGTGTTAAAACCAATTAACTTTTTTGATTAAAGGATGCTTTCATATTCGATGGTATAAATAGGAATGTTTTCCATAGCCTCAGTATTTTGCAACAGAATTGGTGAAGTTTGACAGCCCGAGGGAGCTTGTTGGCTGTTGGTACACCACCCCTAACCCTTGAACAGATAAAGAATAATAAGAGCTTTTTACATGGACCCCTTTGTAAAACATGCTAAACACAATATACCCCCTTTAAACATCAGATCTCATGTTCAGGCCCTATGAAGTTAACACTGTTAAAAGATCTATCAGATGGTTGTTTCTAGGGAACCCTACATTGGCTAGAGCTGGTGGAATTCTTAGGGACTTTGAAGCTTATGTCATTTCTTCTTTCAAGAGCTATATTGTTTACAATTAATAACCCTTATTAACGTTGCTGTTGTCATATTCTATACTGAATTCTATCATGAATTTGTTTGATTTAGTGTGAGGACACAAGGATTTTTTGACCCGATGTATTATTTTTTGTTGGGCTGGACACGATTCAGTATTAAGAACAATAATTGCATATTCATTGCTGCAGGCATATCTTGACCCAGATATTCGGATGCACGTTTTGGAAATAGATGATGAATTGGAAAAGCCCCTGAAAGAACTTGAGAATGCGACTCTAACAAGCTTTTGTGGGTCACAAAAACTCAAATAGAATTTGTTATGTTTTGACCCGAATTTTGTACATGACTTGGAAAGATGGACCCCTGCCGACATATTTTGGTGGGCGACCCGAATGACCTGATGGTTCGACCCGTTTATCTAAGTGTAGTTCATATATATATGTATCTTATGTTTGCCTACCACGTATGACTGGGAGATTTGGGATTTTCGATTACGGTTTTGGTGAGAATTCTTGTAACGCCATTCTTGGTGATTGGTTGTGAGATCTCCTTTTGTTCTTCTTCAACATAGTGGAAAACTCTTATTCTTCGCTCGTGAACGTAGCATAACATATCGGTGCTGAACTACATATTTCAATGGTTACTTGCCAATGTTTTAATCCTCAATGCATCTCAGTATTTCAATAAACACTATCAACCAATGAATCATACACATAATCACCTGAATTTGATTTCCTCAAACTTCCGTAACTATTTGATTGAAGAATATGAAGGGGTGGAGACTTTCAGATCACAGAGGAAGTAAGTTTCTTTCAGGAAGCACTGAGGTAGAGGCAGAGCTGCCAATGTGGAGCAAAAGAAAGGATATAGAAAATAAAGAGTTTCAGATAGCAGGGAAGAGGGTTTTTGTAGGAGGAGGGGAAGGGTTGAACTGCAGATCACTAGGGCAAGGTTTGTAGGTTAAAGAAGGGGGCTGTAGAGAGTTACATTTTCTGTACTTTAAATAAGACTACTGCCTTATTAGTGCTCAGAATCTATAAATGTAAGTTGGAAAAGAAATTCGGTTATTCATTTAAATTTCATGAATAGCTTTTTAAAGTGTCATATTGTGATGAGGAAGCTCTGCCTCAATAAATTTCTAGAGACATTTCTCACAAGCAAAATAAAACCAAAAATCAACATTGAAGATCCTCGAAAAGGATTCTTAAACAAATCAACAACCAAATAAGAAACACAAACTTAAGCCAAAATAAGAAGAGAACCACATACAAATGTAGCAATTACAATCATAGTAATTGTCAAGCATTTGATATATGTTCACTTCAATATTGTGATTGACCTTTTGAAAATTGATCAAGTAAACTGAAAGCATCACACACAAGCATCTCTACACATGACGGATTTTGAAATGAATTTGATGAGCAAAAGAACCCAATTCAACCCCAAGAGAGAAAAACCAAGGGAATTGGAAGTAATTGATATCTAACTAAGTATACCCTGAAACCTATCCCATTTGACATCAAATCAAATCAAATGGAAAAAAAAGAAGAAAAAAAATGCACGCATTAAACCTTGCACCTATGGATAGATCAGAGGAGAGTCCAAGTTTTCATGTAGATAAAGAGAACTGGTGAGGAACTTTGAGAAGAGAAAGAAAGAACATAGTGTGTGGGGTCAAGATATGCAACTCTCAAGAACCAAAACAAATGTATCCCCAAGCAACCACACCCCCAAATTTGTTTCCCCTATACTATAAATTACGTTTCCCTTGCAACCAAACAAAGCCTACAAAGGAGAAACAATAGTCCTAAGAACAAGAATGCCAAAGCCTAATGCTTTTCTGAAAGGACCGAAGGACTGCAACTTACAATAGGGGAAACTAATGAGATCAAAGGGAATCAAAGCAAAAGGGAAACTGCAGAACAAAGAATGAATGGATGCATTTTCATAAGTTAGAGCACTTCTTTTTTAATATATACTTTTCAACAATCACAAAACATAATTTTCTCTTCAAATTCCAAGAAGGCTCAAGTCTACCATATTAGGAATCTTCAGGTTTAATGTTTAATAGGAAAAATATCAAAAAAAATCTATGAACTAGAGATTAGCCACATTGGTTCACTCCACAACCTGGTGGAAGGTCTACTTTATGTAGGCCTTTGATGCCTCAAAACGGGGTATACTCAAGGTCAAACTCAAAGGGGTTTTGTATGATTAGATTCCTAGTATATATAAATATTTTTAAGAAGATATCAAAATCCTTCTCAATGTCAAAAGTTAAATTAAATTCAAGCTTGCCCTTTCTCCAAATCCATCTGGCTTCTAGCCCAAGCCTCCATTCGGCCCCTCTCGAGACAGCCCGAGCCTTTCCCCACTGAGTATCATTGGCTTTCCACTGCTTTTCAGGGATCCTAGGTCATAAACACTATTGGGATTCAGAGCTTATATCTCAAACATTTGGATGGAGCATAACCTCCGTACATGAACTTCCAAATCCGGTTCCCCGACCAGATTTGGAAGGCCATCTACAAAGGTGTCAACTCAAAATTTTCCTTCCTTCCTTCCTTCCTGATAAAGCTTTTGTAGATTCCCAAATGTTAGGTTTTTTTTATTAAAATCTATATTAAGTTTCAAAATTAGTTTTTGCATTTCTTTTATTTAATTGTTTTGTTAGTGTGTGGGACCCATGAGGTAAGGGTGGTAATGAGACACCCATGAGTAAAGGAGGCCCTTCATGAGACCTTGGTTATGAGGCTCTTCATGACATTGGTCATGGGTCTTAAAGGTCTTAATCATGGTGATGTGGTGGGCTTACTTGAAGGGTGGAATTTACTTAAATTCTAACTCTTGACCTTGAATTTTCATTTCAACTTCATGACAATTCATGGCTATTACCATGAGTGGGATTAAGGTTATTGAATGGATCAAATCCAATTCATTCAAAAGAAATGAATATGAGAGTTACTTCTCCAAGTAGTGGGGAGGTTAGGTCAAAGTGGTTTATTCAAATTAGTGGAGGAGGGACAAGCCATTGATTTTCCATTAGTGAATAATTGATTCTCCCCCTTGTGAGGAGGTGAGTCATTGTGATTCAATGACTCCAATTCATTGCCTTGAGAATCTCAAGGGGTGTAAGTGTGGTTTGGACCTATATAAACCCAACCCTTCCTTGCATATGGTGGAAAATAGAGACACTCCTCACACTCATATTATTTGTTTTACAAAGTTCATTTCTTTCTTTGAGTTGTCTAAGTGTTGTGCTTTAGCTTTTGGCTCCTTGAAGGGACTAGAAGAACTATCTCATCTTCTAGTTGGAGGTTGCTTTATCTTGGAGATGGTGCTGTGAAGAACCATTGGTAGTAGGGTGCATCAATTACCTTAAAGACAACACTCAAAGTGTGACTCAACCTCATTGATCGTTGGTTCGTTTGATTGCAACATCAAGCTCTCCATATTGGCTAAGGATCTTTATCTTTCAATTGTATTGGAATTTCATTTTTTGTGTTTTGTAGAATTTGTAATACAATTATCCCAACACCAAAGAATAGACATATTGCTGTTAGCTGAGGCTTGGACAGTTCTCTTCCGGTCCCCCAAGGCTTGCGTAAACGGATGTTAAAGAGTCACACTGAAGTCGTAAACCTTCTAGTGGATCCATGGAGGATATCAAAAATGGTTTTACAAAGCTAAAGGGGAAAAGAATCAGCACATCATTCTCTGATACAGTTAGATACAACATCATCCTGTGGGGGCTTCCAGATCACAGAGGAAGTAAGTTTCTTCAAGGAAGCACTGTAGTAGAACTGCCAATTTGGAGCAAAACAAAGGATATAGCAGGGGAGGGTGTCCTTGCAGGAGGGAAGGGGTGGATTGAACTGCAGACCACAAGATTGAGGTTTGTAAGTTAAAGAAGGGAGCTGCAGGGAATTACATTTTCTGTACTTTAAATAAGACTACTGCCTCATTAGTGATCAGAGGTCTACAAATTTAAGTTGGAAAAGAAATCCTGTTATTCACTTAAATTCCATGATTAGCTTCTTAATGATTCAGATTGTGATGAGGAAGCTGTGCCTCAATAAACTTCTGATGACATTGCTCACAAGCAAAATACAACCAAGAATCAATATTGAAGGATCTCTACAAAGGATTCTTGAACAAATCAGCAATCAAATAAGAAACAGAATCTAAGCAAAAATAAGAAAAGAAGCACATAGATGTGCAGCACTTGCAGATGTGCAGCACTTGCACAAAATTTATAAATGTTGAGGATTTGACCGATGTTCAGAAGGTCGTCTAATATGAATTGTGAGAATTTCTCTTAATGCAGTTCAATATTGAGATTGAACTCTTGAAAATAGATCAAGTAAGCAGCAAGTATCACACACAAGGATCTCTACACACAAAGGATTCCATAAATGAATTTGATGAGCAAATAAGGAACCCAATCCAAGCCCAAGAAAGAAAAACCATTAAGAGTTGGAATGAATCAGTATGTAACTAAGTATTCCCTGAATCACATCCCATTGGATATCAAATCAAATGAGAAACACTAGTACTATGAAAAAAAAGCCAAAGCTTGATGCTCTTCTGGAAAGACTGTAATTTACAATGGGAGATGGAACACACAAATTGATTACAAAACTAGGTTTGGAATTAGTGCAGCAATGATATGATTTTCAATCCTGTTTCTACAGTAACCTAGTATTCTACTAGTCTTTCCAGATAAGCCATATGAATTAACTCATGAGGAACTTTTCTTTTAAAATAGTTTCTACTACATGTTACATACCATTGAAAATAGATAAACATTGAATTACATACTACTAGTCAAGACTTTCAAAATAACAACTTCCTTCCTCCACAACAACCAACCCCCCCCCCCCCAAAAAAAAATGAAGGCTGATAATTACTGCCATTATTGAACTTTTTGAAGAATTTCACTATGACTGAAACTGGAATTTTTGTGCAGCCCTTTATTTCCTACTTGTCAATTGTATAGGCAGGAGTTCAATTTCCAACACTTTGAACATGCTTCACCTCTTCAACTTGAGACTGTATTGGAGCTCCAATGCTTAGCCTTTTCAAAGCCATTCTTGCAGGAGCGATAGTCCTCAAAGGTCTGGCGGATTTCAGCTTCAGTGTTCATCACAAATGGTCCATACTGAGCAATAGGTTCATTCAAAGGATGCCCTCCAACTAAAGCATATCTGAGTTGCTGGCTTGACTTATTCCACACACTAAGCCCATCACCTTTACCCAAAACCAAGAGCTGGTGAGCCTGTTTTGGTGAGGCATCCAAGGATCCAAAAACACCCTCTCCTTCAATCACATATACAAAGGCATTCCATGATTCCGGTATAGTTTGATGCCACTCAGCTCCAGGTTTCAGGGTGAAATCAAGGAACATGGCTGGTGTCCTGGTGAATACTGGGGACTTCACACCCATGCATTCTCCTGCTATAACTTTGACCTCAACACCATCTGTCTCTGCTCTCTTGATGTCTTCCTTAAGCAAATCTTGGTATTTGGGTTCAATCCTAAGAATATTGGTGATTGAAATTGGTTTCAGAGACTTGAATAACAGAAGAAGAAGAAAAAATACAGAAAACTAGACATTCAGTTGATGGGATTCTTTCACATACATTTTGTCTTTAGATGCCAAATTGATCCAAAGTTGCAATCCCCGGTTGACCCCTCCACTACAAGGCATCTCTGAGTGAACTATACCCCTTCCAGCAGTCATCCACTGAAGAACAGAACATCATAAAAACCATGAGGAATCATAAATAGATCAAATAAAGAGAACTGTGAAAAGAGTTTAATCAGAATCCATACCTGTACATCACCAGTTCTAATTGTGCCTTTATTTCCTCCAAAATCTTGATGAGTGAAAGCTCCCTACAATCATGAACCACCACAAATTCAGTTATTCAAAACTCCAAAACTCCACCCAAACAGATTTTTTCAGAAAATGAATTTGTTACCAAGAATTTATACCTCTAACATGTATGTAACAGTTTCAAAACCTGAAATAACAGGAACCAAAATTAGTAATTGAAGAACAGCAGAGAACAAATGGAAGCCAATTGAGGAGATTCTTAAACCTCTATGAGGATGATCAGGGAATCCAGCAGGAACGGTAACTACAAACTCATCCAACATAAGGAATGGATCCAAACGCCTTAATTCCGTACTGAGAACCAAAAACCCAGTAAAACAATATTAACAATTTGGGTCCAGAGAATCAGAAAACTATCAAACTGAAACCAAAAAACTGAAGTAAATAATTCCTGAATCGAAGAACAGAGAGAAGGGAGGAAAAACAAACCTTCCAATGCTTCTTCTAACGACTGCTCCATCACCATCGTTTTGAGTTTTGGGAATGACCGTCTGCACAACCAATCTGGGTTTGCTAAGAACACACGATTTATCATTGCTAGAAGACATGTTCTTGATTTGGGGGAGAAAGAATCGAAAACCACAGGCAAGCAAGAGCGATTTTTGTTAACTATGATTCGAGGGAGTTATACGGAAATCCCTTATTTATAGATTTCAATTTCACGTCGTCCTAGTTTTTAGAAATAAAAAATTTCGCGTTTGTTATTGAAGATTCGAAGGAAAGCAAGGCAAGCTGGATGATAATGATGATGTCGCACTCTTGTCATTCTGACGTAGGCTTTTTTTAATTTTTTATTACCGCTTTTTCTTTGGGCATTGAACTCCTCTCAGCCAAGGTTCAAAGTATCGTGAATTGGTTAAGTGATTTTAAGAGACGTATCGTTTTGTATCGAGTTTTTTAACTTTAACGCTCACTGGGCAGCCCCCGCCAGGTCAAAGTATCGGATTGGGGTGATTTAAGAGACATCTTGTATCGAGTATTGTATTGCTCTCGCTAATATATTTTAGAGTAATTCAATGGAGAGACGTATCGAGATATATCGTATCGGTTAGGTTAAATATGGATACGTATCGGCTCGCTAATATATTTTAGAGTAATTTAATGGAGAGACGTATCTAGATATATCGTATCGGTTGGGGCAAATATGGATATGTATAGGCTAGTATCGTATTGTGGGATACTTTAAACCTTGCTCAACTATTATATTTAGTGGCGGAACCGATTTTTCAAAATTTTCTATAATTACTTTAATGTCTTTATTTTTTATGTTAATTCCTTCATTTTTAAACTTTTTTCTCTTTGAAACTATTCCTGGAATCCTTAATTATTCAATCTCCTATCTTATCTCTCCCATCTCTTTTCTCTCTCACTTTTTTTTTTTGTTAGAATTCTTTATTCCTATTTATTCTTCCCTTTTTATAAAGATGGGTTATGACTTATGAGAAAAAATCTTCTCCATAATTAGGTATTCTTTTTTCTTTCTCAATTTATTCATTGTTTCTCTTTTTCTCTTTTTTTCTTTTCTTTTTTTTTTTTTTTTTTTTTTTTTTGTTATTTTTTGTTATTTTATATTTTGTGTGTTTTTTTTGTATCGATGCTTTAATTTACTTATATATTGTTGAAAAGAAATATCATTATCAATAATTTATCCTTTTTTTTAAATATGTGTGGGTCCCACAAAATATATGTGGGTTTATTTTTTAATATAATAAAATAATTTATATGTAGGATCCCCATGAGTTTTATAAGGGCCCACACAATATGTGTAGCTAAGAAGTATTATTGATTTCCCAATCTGAACTTTTATTCTTCGCCCTCCTCTCCAATATTGAATCCTGTCTCCCCCTGGCTCTATTATAAAGAAAAGATATAAATGTAAGAAATCATTTGTTGCTCTTCAACTTTGTCTTTTATTTTTTTATTTTATTATTTTCTTAAGTAAAAAGGCTTCAACACAAGGGCAATTTGGAAATTGTATAAATACAATAAATGTCGGTTTTATTACTTATCTATTTTTGAAATACGAGCATAATTAGGATTTAATATAAAAAAGACCAAGGACCAATGTTTCACATGGAATACAATAAATTTTCTAATTTATAGTTAGAAAATTGTTTCTAATTTGAGGACAAATTATTGATAATTCATACATGAAAAGATGATCAGATGAATTATTTATAAAATTTTGTAAAAGAAATCGAAGAAATTTCATAAAAATTGGGGGTTGGGGGTAGGGCATGGCTGCCTTATCCCCAATTTAGCTCCACCCATGATTTGAAACATAAAAGGTATAAATATAATAGTTTGTAACCTGTAAGTGTATAGGTCAATTCGTCATAAGAATAACATTTGCTCTAGAAAAAAATATATAAATATCATTATTAAACAAATATATAAATATCATTATGGATAAATTTAGTGGCCCTTTGGGGGGTTGGGTTCAGTCCAACCTGGACTTTGGAGAAAGATTAGTGGGTATATATGAACGCCACCGCTCTCCCCCCCCTTTTTTTATTTACCAAAAAAAAAGATAGTGGGTATAGATGTTAGTAACTACCCAAAGATTAAAATTGAAATCCTATATTTAAGGAAGAAATAACTCCTCAATCCTTCAAATGTGGCTAAAATTTAGAAAAGATCATTCATAAATTTTCTCCACAACTAGGTATTCTTTCTCTTTCTCAATTTTTTTCTCACTTTGATATATATTTTTTAATTCTTTTTTTATTTTATTTTATATTCTCTCTCTTATTATTTTTATTTGATAATAAATATAAATTGAATATCTATAATTTGTAAAATAACAAACTACATGATAATTTTTATTATTATTTTGTAACGTTGACTTTATAAGATTTTTTCTAATAAAAGAAAACATTTATTAAAACTTAAATGAGTTATTCTATAATAATTTTTTTCTCTATGCTTTAATTTTTTTATATTTTGTAATGGTAAAAAATATCATTATCAATAATTTCTTTATATTTTAATGTGAGTCTACATTTAAATATGATAAAATAATTTAGAAGTGAGAATCTAGTAGACCCCACATTGGCCTCCATATGGATGAAAAATTGTCAGTGCTCCCCCGACAAGGAAGTGATCCGAATTCTCATTAGTTCTTTCATTCATGTTGAATATTGGCTCTACCCCAGTTTTTGTTGTAAAATACAAGCCCTTGGCCCTCCCTCCGCCCCGATTTGCTGAAAATTTTCTAGAAAAATCTCTTTGGCCCTTTTCTATGTATAAAATACCAACACTTGACCCTCTTTCCATGTGAATGGACATATGCCTCATATGCATTCACATGTTTTCCTTATGGGTAGAATTCTATACTTGTTAGGGTGTGAGGTCCATGTCACATGGACGGCTGGGATTGGTCCCCATGCCCATTTGAAAGTTTTGAAATTCATGGAATATTCGAAACGAAAAATACAAAATTATTATTATGGGGCTTCCTTGGAATCTTACAAGCTATAGTATATTGTAGTCAAAGTTGGTGTGTGATGTAATTTTTTATTTTTATTGTTTTGATTGCTTTTAATTTTTAATTAAAAATTTTTTTTTTTTTTTTATATCATCAACAAACGGGTCAAAGAAGAAAGGAGTAGACAGACAAATGATCCAAACCCCATGACCTCCTTAGACTTTCTACATTTATATGGGATATTGGCTCCGTGCCATAAGCACATCTACAATTCTTAATATTAGATAAATCACGAAACAATTGAAAAAAAAAATCACAACTTCTACGATCAGAAGTATGAGGAAAAAAATAATAAATAAAAGGTTAGAGATTAAAAATTTAATTTAAAATTTAAAAATGTCAAAATAGTTTTTTAAATTTTTTATTTTCTCAGCCTTTTATTTAGTATATATGTGCATTGCTATGTACAACAAAAAATGTTGTACAATAAATGATGTTTACTCGAAGTTTGATACTATCATCCAAATCCATTCTATTTCACTTAAATTCGATTAAGGTTTGGATTTGAATTTGGATTTTTTGTAGATGCATTTCTAGTGACAAATATTAGCAGCCCCCCGCCTCTGAACCCCCAATTCTTATGATTAATCTGATGATGAAAAAAAATATATATATATATATATATATGAAAAAAAGAACATGAATGCCCTAACATTGATAATGCATGTCCTACCCTGGTTTCCCAATGCTTGAAACGTAGGAAGTGAATGTTGCTTTGATTTTAAGTTTGTAACCAAAAAAAAGAAAAAGGAATGTTGGTTTGATGATGGTGTCTGGAAAGTTAAAGATTGACTATTCAATTTTTTCATGTCTTTAGGTTGACTTTGAACAGATAGGTAGCCGATCTACCATTTTAGTCGCAAGTCAAACATTCATATTTGGATAAAGTGAACAGGGTTTCTAGTTTTCACCCAAAAGAAGAAAAATGAAGCCTTGTCATGCATGACATAATAATGATCTCATGGGTGTGGTGGTTGGATAATTGCATTTGAAGGGTCTCATACCATTATTTATTTTATTTATGATGTTTTCATCATTTTGTTTTTGATAAATGAGGCTGTTTGGTATAGTTTTATTTTGAAATAATTATTGTTGGCCTCTTGTATTCTGATTTTATTATTATTTTATTTCTTTTGTTTTTAAAAATTGTTAATTCAACCTTTAACTTTGTCTAAAATTACTAATGCCCATACCATTAAGCTGTATTAGTTTATTGATGATATGACATTTATATATTTTTTTTCAAAATTTCAAAAATAACTCTGTAATTATCTCTTTACTTATTTACTCTTTTGTCAAGTTATAATACTATCCTTAATTAACTATGGGAAAAATTAACTTTAAATTAACTTTTCTTTTCTAAAATGAAACCACCGAATAAATGAAAGATTGGACTTTTCTTCTCTAAAAAAAAGGCTAAATAAAGGAAATATGTGATTAAATAAAACTTAAAATAGAAACTAAAATATTAAGAAATATCAAATATAATTCAAAGTTAGAAATTGAAAATCACCTAATATATGCTGACCATTATTATACATGTTACCAAATTTCATATTAATTAGCATCTTATATGCTAATTTGTTTGTAAAACTTTCATTATTGTGATTGTGAAAATTTAAGTAGAATATGAAAGTTTCAACAACCATAAGTGTGTAGTCCTGCCAAAGTCAAAATTCACTATAAAATATAAGATTTTAAGGATATAATTGGCATTCAATACAGTTTCTATAAATGAGAGTAATATCATATTTTTAACTTCTTAATTTTAATGAAAACAAAATAGACATTACATAATTAATGTTAACAACCACTTAACAATGTTAGAAGTGAGGGGAGCAATAGTAATTTCATAAAGAAAGAAGTTTGATTAATAATAAAATTAAAGTACAAGGGGACAATAGTAATTATCCCTTTTATTTTTTAATTTTTCCTAAAAAATCATTTTCAGCCATATTTGGTACCAATTATGAGAGCTATTTCTGTTTAAAAAGGACTAAAAAAAACAGAAAACTGAAAATAAGTGGAAAGCTGTTTTTAATCTTATGTTTTCATCTCTTTTGCGGGGTGTTTAAAATTCACGTGATTTTATGAGGATAAAATTGTAAAAGGGGCTTATTAAGCCTGATGATGGGGATATTAATATGCCTTAGCAAGAGTTGAATCCACGACCTCTTCACTAAGAGGTGTTAGTTTCCCCACTAGAACAGAGCTCTAGCAAAAAGAAGGCTTAACACTATTGCTTCTAGATCTATCAATCGGTTGGCTTAATTTGCATGTTCTTTCTTTGATTGGCTTCTAACATGCACTCAGGATTAGCTATCAACAGTTGATCCTTGTCCTTGATACGTATTAGGAATTTTATATACTTGCTTAATTGCTGATCTAATTCGATATTCAACTGAAAAAGCAGTAGATCTACATATCCTGTTCTTTGGTGCATGCTTGCCAAGTGACCTCTTCTGTAATTTATATTTATATCAGAAATATGGGATGGTTTGATTAACAGTAGGTTAGATCGATTTCTTCCTTTTCCTATCTTCTGCATGCTAGTTTTTTCAAACACAAGTGACATAATTTGATACAAGTCAGCCTATAGGGGATGCCACGTCAGCAACCAATCCACCAGGGCTCCACGCCGAAGCTCTCGTATAACCAAAGAGCCTACCTTTTTGAATGACTATACCATGCGATCTATTACACACCATCTAATATGTTATAACCAATTCCGTTTGTTATAACCGATTCTAGTAGGTTCTTCTATGAGTAATACTCGTAATATAAATGTATGAGCATACGATACGAAAGGCAATGAAGTATTTCCTTAAGCTTTCTTTACTCTTCTCTCTGTCTTCTTCTTCCTTATGAAACTCTTTACCGATGCTCTGCAACATTGGTCCAACTTGCCGGATCGATGACGGAGAAAACGAGAATGGGGCAAATTGATGAAGCAGTGAAACAAGTCAGTGCTACAACAACAAAACACGAAGAGAAACTCGCGGCATTGTAGACGGTGGTGAATGCCCAACACGAGACTCTTACTGAACAGAGAATGACACTCTCTGAAGTAGTCTTGCAACTAACAGCAATCGACAAGAAGATTGAACAAGCACTACGATTACCATCCACGACTGGATCTCAGAATCGATTCCGATCTTCTTCAGAGATCCCATCAACACCGGCGACTGGATCGATTCAAACTCTAACCATCCGACTGAATTTTCCTCGCTTAAATGGTGCAGATCCCACTAGCTGGACATTCAAGGCAGAGCAATTTTTCGATTATCATCTCACACCTGATGAACAACGACTATGAATTTCTTCCTTCCATATGGATGGAGAAGCAATACAGTGGTACCAGTGGATGTATAAGTCTAGTATGTTCTCATCGTGGGAGGCATTCAAAATAGCTATCGTTCGCAAGTTTGGTCCAACACCATTCGACGATCCTCAAGTTACATTAGCTAAACTCACTAAGTGTAACAACCCCCATATTTCTAACCCGAGATCCGTATTCCAGGTCCGAGAACCCAAAGGTCTAGCAGGGTGAACTTGTGGAGTGTTCGGATTGAAGCCCATGATCCATACCCTGGACCCATGGATCTGGATCCTTTATCTGAAGAGCCTACCTTGGTTGGATTTTGGAATTCTGGAAGTCAGGTGTTGTTCAAAGATGTCCGGAATGAAGGTAAGATCTCCCCCATCTCTTCTTTAGGGCTAGGTTGGCCTTGGGTATCAACCCCCTAGCAAAAGCACCCTTGTATGGCAAATTACATGGGGGCGGTTACTAGTGGCGGTCGATCAAACCAAGCGATCGCCTGGAGCGACCGCCCGATCTGTTTTCGGGGATTTTGCCCTATTTTTCCCCCTGACTTCTATAAAAGGCAACCTTTGTCTAATTAACGAATACTTTATTCATGGTTGCTTATTTGGGAGGTTAGACGGCTGCGGGGAAGATCCGAAAGAGTCTCTGGAGTGCTGGCAGTGACTTGGAAGATCAGTTCTTTCCTTCTCTGACTCTCTGGCGTGAGGTATTGAATTAATCCTTTGTTCTTTACTCTCTTTGTCCGTTAAATTAGTATTAACCCTTTTCCCCTCGTCTTTGTGATTACCCCCTTGGATATTTTAACTCTCTTTTTAATCTACTTGAGATGGAATAACCGTAAACGAAACCCTGTTTCTGTGAGAAGGTTAATCCAGTCAAGGGGAGGGTTATGGGTAATCTATTGATGGTAATGGTTAGTTTTCCCTCACCCTTTTGGCTTAGGGAGTGTTTGATTCTAGACTTAGGTCAAGATTACTCGAAATCCGGATTGAAATTGAGTAATTAGAAGCCTGAGTTTCGGATTGAAACTCACTGTTTTTGGGGCGGTCACTAGTGGCGGTCGCTCAACCTAAGCAACTGGCTGGTAAACAGAGACCAAATGGTTTTTGGTTCTGATTCAAATTGATTCATTTAACTTATATGTTACTGTAACCCTGTATATAGGTAACCACTGTTTGAAAGAAAAGTCATATAATTGTTATTGGATTTCATTTTACGGACAATCTTATTATATGCAGGTAAGGACAATTCATCTCATCTCTTGAATAGACATATAATATGTGAATCTAGTGTATATTTGAAATCATATTTCTTTATATATGCTGCTGTTTATGTGTCTTATATAGAAATCATATTACTTTACTGCTGTTTGTCTTACTTATATACATATTGTGTTGATTTTGGATGTTATGGATTGATGGTAGTTGGTATATGGTTCTGATAGATGAGGTATCTATTTTGGGATATCTTGGCTAGGGATATCAGGAGGCTGTGGAATGGGACACATGCCTGCTGATGTCTCCAGCACTGTCTTTACTATTTGATGGCATTATTTAGGTAGAGTCTAGATTGCATGGTTAGGTACCCCACATGCTACTACCCTTTCGGTAGAGGGATTGAAACCGAGTGACCCGTGATGACAGTGATGTGACTTGGTGGTCCACTGTTAGTCATATAAATGGTAGGGTTGCATATGTTAGGGTTGGGCTCATGGATGTCCAAGGATCGGACCGGGTGTCGTGAGGAATCATGAGAGCATCCGCCCCAATAATATGTGGATGACCATAGGGTTAAGGAGTGGAGTCCAACAGAGGTATCCAGTCCGTGAGGATTCTCTCTCCTAGGTTGCGAAGGATACTGAACCGAGTTGGTTGGTGTCATAGGGGATGTATCTGGACTTCATGTAGACATGTAACCAATATTGTCACACCCCACCCGTCGGTCTCGGTTACCCGCCCGACAACCCATGATGACAATGATGTGACTTGGTGGTCCACTGTTAGTCATAAAAATGGTAGGGTTGCATATGTTAGGGTTGGGCTCATGGATGTCCAAGGACCGGACCGGGTGTCGTGAGGAATCATGAGAGCATCCGCCCCAATAATATGTGGATGACCATAGGGTTAAGGAGTAGAGTCCAACAGAGGTAGCCAGTCCGTGAGGATTCTTACTCCTAGGTTGCGAAGGATACTGAACCGAGTTGGTTGGTGCCATAGGGGATGTATCTGGACTTCATGTAGACATGTAACCATTATGACCTTGCATTGGATTAGAAACCCCGACATGCGCCAGTATTCATTACCAATGGTCGTGGTGAGAGAGTGTGGACTTAACCCCTAACCATGGTTTGTGAGCCAGGTGTGGACTTTCCCTTTTTCCCTGGATCCCTACAGAGGTAACCAATCCTTGCCGGATCAGAGTGATGAGACTTACCCAGAGGAGGGCTGGTGTTTATCTTAAAGCATGTCAACTATTAGAGACTTGCA
The DNA here is from genome assembly GCF_041222555.1 of Hakea prostrata. Lineage (NCBI taxonomy): Eukaryota > Viridiplantae > Streptophyta > Magnoliopsida > Proteales > Proteaceae > Hakea > Hakea prostrata. Next base: position 39,859,972 of record NC_142603.1, read on the forward strand.
TAGTTAGAAATCATAGCATCATTCATGTTTTGCATTCATTCATATTACTGTTGTATCATGGCATTATTGGATGATGGATGAGATATATGATTGTTTCTTACTGAGTTCTTTAGAACTCATTCCTTTATTCTTTGTATGTTTTTAGCCTATACAGAAGAAGGATTTATATCTGAAGATGGGCTAGTTTCCTATGAAGGAACCATCCCGTTTGAAGAAGATGTGGAACCGCCAGTGGGAGATGGAAATAGCATGTGCGGGAGTTCCTGCGGGTGCATGGAGTACGCTTATCGCACCGGTTGATGGTCAGAGGCAAAAGGTGGTCAGGCAGTTCGCACAGAGACTGGAGAAGAATTGGAGAACCCCTCACCTTATTAAACTGGAGTCTAAGTTCATTGACTTAGAGAAGCAAATTGGAAAGAAACTGATATAAATACTTTTGAATTATTCCGCTGCCCTCATTTTTGTTTTATCCTTTATTCTTTATTTCTTTCCTTTGATATTAGAGTATTTTGGGCTCCTGTAATTCATTTAATTCAGTTATTGAATATTCTTTGCTCATGATTATCTATATTTGTCTTAAATATTGTTGATAGACTAAAACCTTGGATCTTGTGACGGATCGCACCCACGGGTTGTCGGGCGGGTAACCGAGATCGACGGGTGGGGTGTGACAGAGTGGTATCAGAGCCTTGGTTTTACGAAGTCAGTAATAATTAATACAAGTATTAGATGAGCAATCTGAGTCATAGATCCAGAAGTGACTCAAAAGAATTAGAGTGAGTAATAGAACATCTTTTGTTAGAAACAAACTGATAAAGTAAGTGGATCTTATTTTGAATAACTTACAATAAGTCAAGTGAAATACATTCTCACATTGTAATTATCAAGAAAATGCATAAGAGACAATAATACAAGTGCAATAAACATAACTGTGTTTCATTAATAAGATAAAGCTTTACATAACTTGGAGCGTACTCTACGCTTTACAAAATGTTAGGGAATGAACATGGTGCTGAATAAAAACTACAATAAACATATCTAAACCCTAAGGTCAGTACTGAATCAAAGTGAATCAAAACCTAGACCTATCTACTGCTGTGGTGGTGGTGGTGGAGCTAGTCTCATCGGCGGAGTATGTCAAGGCACTCGCTATCCGGCCCCTCATCTCTACCGCCCCTCGCTCGAACTGGTCCATCCGAGTGAATCAGACCCCTAGCCCAAGGTGGTGCGACCTCCGAAGTATCCTGAGTCCCGGATGTGCCTCCTGTCTCAAACTGGGAAGGTGGTGGCGAGTCTGTATGATCCTCATCATCAGTCTCTACATCCATGTCCTCCTGCTCGGCTGGCATCTCTGGTGAGTTTGGTCCGCCCGTTAAGTGCATCTGAGCGACCAATCTGTGCCCTATCGTACCGCCATGCCCAACTGGGACAGCCTCCTCTCCCTCGAAGTCAACCCCAAACTGCTCAAAGATCCGTGTCAGAAGCCGCCCGTATCCAAGGTTTGCTCCTCCCGGATGTGTCACTCGGTAGATCATGGCATTTTGGATTATGTAAGCCAAGTCTATCTGGTAGCGAGTGTACACTGAAAAGGTCATCATAGCCTGCATGAGTGAAATCTCACTCTGATGACCTGCCTTAGGCAGCAAGTTCCGTGCTATGATCCTGCATGAGGGATATAGCTCGGTCACTGACTCTACCCCGTTGCACTCCTGTGGCCAAATGCTCGAGAAGACGAGAGCTCTCTCCTCCCAGTGTATGACATTGTCTAACTCAGCCCCCGGCTCGAACCATCTCCTGTCGCCGTGGATGTATGGCACGTCTAGGATGTGAGCCAGCTCCTCTGTGGTGAAGCGTATGTCTGTGGTCTTCACCCGGCTCTCAATCACTAGCCTAGTGTCGTGCTCTCCATCCATCTCTCTGTGGAAGGTCAGGTTGCTGTAGAATAACCTGACTAGCTTGGGATAGGCATCCTCGTTCAAAAACAAGGTACTTCTCCAACCCACAGCCTCAAATCTACTCTCAATCTGGAACTGTGCTACCTCTGAAGTCACTACTGGTCGACCATACTCGATCGTACGATGACTGAAGTGGCCAAAGTATAGCTCCTGTGCCTCCAGTGATCTAAAGTAGTCTGGATGGACTGGGTCATGTGCGTCACCTCTACCTCGACCACGACCTCGGCCGCGAATGGGTACTCTCCTACCTCCGCGGGCAGCCATCTAGTGAGAATATCTGTTTTTAGGCGAAAAAGATGCAAAATGAGAAGCCATGAGATGTCTAATAATTACATATTTGTGTAAAAATGCATAGTGAACAGTAGATCTATGCCTAGACATGTTATGAGATGTAAAAGAAACATTTTTGCACAAAAGAAAACCTAAAAATAGTTACACATTGTAGTTCTATCATGCAAACCATAGAAATGAAGGGTTTCATGAGATGCTTACCTGTGTAGCGTGTATGCGTCGCGTGGGAAGTAGATCCGAAGCCAACGGAGTCTCCAAAATACCTTCCTAACCCTTTGCATGAAATCCCCAGAGCCCAAAATGCGTTTTGAGAAGTGTAGAAATGAAATGAGACCCAAAAACCGTATTTGAAACGTTGCTGTCGCGGGTATTTTGGGGCGGTCGCTACTGGCGGTCGATTGATTTAAGTGACCGGCTCAAGCGACCGGTCCAGTTACTGTTGCACAGAATTTTTGATTTTGGCTCTGTTTTGTTGATTTTTGGAATTTGTGCTTGTTGCTTCTTCTGTTTGTGAATGTTGGCCATGTTGTGGAGTAATTTTGACTTGTGGAATCTTTTCCGGACTTAATCATTGAGTGTTGCAAATCTCTGGAATTCTTTCGCAGAATGGTTCAATTAAGGAATCGTGCTATTAATGGTCAAGATGAAGAAGAAGGTAGTGGGAATCAGAACCGTGTTGAGATACCTACAGTAAACACTGGAACTGAGCCTCCCCGAGTTGAAATTCCTTCCACCAGTGGGAATCCTCCACTGGCACCGCAAGTAGTCTCTATTCAGGATGTGATGAACATTCTGGGAAATATGATGCATCAACAACATAATCAGTTTACTACTATGATGCAAGGTTTTGCGGCTACTCAGCAGAATGCCCAGGCAGCTCTTAATCCTAATGGAGCTGGTACTTCTGCAGCTGGTACTTTTGTGGACGATTTTGCCCCTGGTCCGCATGCAAGGTTGATGGAGCATTTCTTGAAGCTTCAGATCCCTGCTTTTACTGGTATTTCATCGGATGCATTGTTCCCTAACAAGTGGATCCGAGAGATGGAGAAAGCTTTTCGCAACCTCCGTTGCAATGAAGCTCAGATGATTCTTTGTGCAGAACAGAGACTGCAACATGAAGCTGATGCGTGGTGGAATGCTACCAGACCTATTTTGGAAGCTTCGCACCCGGTTCTTACTTGGGAAATTTTCAAGGATGCATTTTGCAAGAATTACTTTCCTGAGTCTATGAGAGATGCTAAGGAAGCGGAGTTCAGGGCACTCACGCAAGGACCTAGTACTGTTCTGGAATACCAGAAGAAGTTTGAAGAATTGTTCTACTTTGCCCTTGATGCTTTCAAAGGTGATCGTGAGAAGGCAAAGAAGTTCTTCAAAGGTTTGAGGCCGTCACTGAAGACTTACCTGGCAATTCATCCTATTGTGGATTATCTTGAGATGGTACGAGAATGCGAAGAAGGTAGAAGATAATGAGAGAGAGAATTATCTCACTCCAGCGTTCTGTTTCGAACAGAATCATTCGGGTGACCGTAACCGGAGATTCTCTAGGCTCTGCTCCTATATTCGCCCCTTCGTTTCAGCCTAGAGGAGCTAGTTCCAGCTTCAGCTCGCTTCGAGCTATGGTTCTAGTGGTGCACCGGTGCGTCTGCTGCGGGTAGTCGTGGTCTTGGACCGATCTATGCTAACCCTCGTCCAAGTGGCTACATAACCGAGAGGCCGCATATCCTTCTTCAGCAGCTCCTGTGAGTGGTAGGGATTTGATCTGCTTTAACTATGGGAAGCAGGGTCATTATTCTCGCAACTGCACTCAGAAGCCGAATTCTCAGGTGTCAGCTTTGAAGCCTGTTTCGAGTGTTCCTTCTGGTAAAGTGTTCAGTGTTGTTGGTTCTGAGTCTGAGACAGATCACGATGTTGTGACAGGTATTATTTCAGTATCATCTACCTCTGCTTTCGTATTATTTGATACTGGTGCATCGCATTCATTCATAGCATCTTCATTTGTGAGTCGTATTCCTGTTACACTTGCGAAGTTGGAAAGAGGACTAGTAATTAGTACTCCAACCAAATCTGTTGTTAGATTAGATGAAGTGGTTGAATCTTGTCTAGTGGTTATTGCTGGTAGAACCCTTGAAGCCCGTTTGATCAAGTTAGACATGTCTGATTTTGATGTGATATTTGGAATAGATTGGTTATCTAAGTATGGTGCAGTTATCCTTTGTTCGAAAAGGAAGGTACTGTTTCATCCTACAAATGATAGTCCGTTTGAGTATCAATGTAGTCAAGAGAAGTTGAGTAAGAAGATAGTGGCTGCGACTGTGAAAGTCAGGCAGTGGACTAAGAATGTTGGACTTCTTTCCTCTTCTGTGGATGTTTCGGAAGGTGTGAAACGGTTGTCTGATATCGAAGTTGTCAGGGACTTTCCTGATGTTTTCCCCGATGATTTGTCTGGTTTGCCTCCAGAGAGGGAGTTAGAATTTTCAATTGATCTAATTCCTGGAGCAGCTCCTGTGTCGAAAGCTCCGTATCGGATGGCTCCGACTGAGTTGAAGGAATTTCAGACTCAGTTAAATGATTTGTCAAGCAAAGGGTTTATCCAACCCAGTGTTTCACCATGGGGAGCCCCGGTGTTGTTTGTGAAGAAGAAGGACGGTAGTATGCGAATGTGCATAGACTATCGGGAATTGAACAAGTTGACGATAAAAAATAAATATCCTCTCCCTAGGATCGACGACTTGTTTGATCAGTTGAAAGGTGCCTCTGTGTTCTCGAAGATCGATCTGAGATCTGGGTATCATCAGTTAAGAGTAAAGTCCAGCGATGTGTGCAGGACTGCATTTAGGACTAGATATGGGCATTATGAATTCCGAGTTATGCCTTTTGGTCTTACTAATGCACCGGCAGCGTTCATGGATCTGATGAACCGAGTATTTCAGGATGTCTTAGATAAATTTATCATTGTATTTATTGATGACATTCTGATCTATTCAAAAGGCGAAGAAGAACATGTTGGACATCTGAGTTTTGCCTTGCAACGTTTGAGAGAGAAGAAGTTGTTTGCCAAGTTCAGCAAATGTGACTTTTGGTTACCTAAAGTTATGTTCCTAGGTCACATCGTTTTTGCTGATGGAATTAAAGTTGATCCTGCAAAAGTTCAAGCTGTGACTGATTGGGACCAACCTAAGTCAATCACGGAAATTCGAAGTTTTCTTGGTATGGCGGGTTATTATAGGCGCTTCATTGAGAATTTCTCCAGAATCTCAGCACCTATGACAAAGCTTACCAGAAAAGGAGTCAAGTTTGAGTGGAAGGAAGCATGTGAAGAGAGTTTTCAAGAACTCAAGAAAAGGTTAACTAACACTCTGTGTTGACAATACCCAGATGACTCTGGAGGTTTGACAATGTATACCGATGCCTCTAAGGTTGGTTTGGGTTGCGTTTTGATGCAGCATGGGAAGGTGGTAGCTTATGCTTCTAGGCAGTTGAAGAACTACGAGCATAATTATCCTACTCATGACTTGGAGCGTGGCATTTGTGGTTTTTGCTCGAAGATTTGGCGTCACTATCTTTATGGTGAAAAGATATCTATTTTCACTGACCACAAGAGTCTCAAGTATTTCTTTACTCAGAAGGAGTTGAATATGAGACAGAGAAGATGGCTAGAACTGGTGAAGGACTATGATTGTGATATTCAGTATCATCCAAGAAAAGCTAATGTGGTTGCTGATGCCTTAAGTAGAAAGAGTAATCGAGGAAGTGTGGTTCTGACGTGTCTCAGTAAGCCCTTATTGTTCTCCATTGTAAGATTTGGACTTGAGATTTTGTCAGAAAGCTCTTGTGCTATTTTGGCAGCTGTATCAGTTCGACCGAGTTTGAGGGACCAAATTGTTGCTCTACAGTCGGCTGATCCAGAATTGAAGAAGAAGGTTGACTTGATCACTTCAAAGACTAAGGACGTGGAAGATTTCTCCCTAGCATTTGATGGTGCTCTTGTTTTTAGAGGAAGAGTTTGTGTTCCTGCAGTGGAAGACCTCAGAAGCGAAATCTTGACTGATGCTCATCAGTCCATCTTTACTATTCATCCTGGAAGCGTGAAGATGTACCATGATATGAAATGGTATTTTTGGTGGTCTGGCATGAAGAATGATGTGGAAGATTTCATTGCTAAATATGGGACTTGTCAACGTGTGAAAGCTGTCCGGCAGCCTTCGTCGGCCTTCTTGCAACCTCTTCCAGTACCTAGTTGGAAATGGGAAGACATTGCTATGGATTTTGTCACTGGTCTACCCCGATCTGGAAAAGGGAATGACTCGGTGTGGGTGGTAGTGGACCGATTAACCAAATCGACACACTTCATTTCGATGAAGATCACCTATTCTATGGATAAGTTGGCCCGACTCTATGTTGATAATGTGGTGAGATTGCATGGTGTTCCGGTTAGCATTGTGTCAGATAGAGACCCGAGGTTTACGTCGCATTTCTGGAATAGTCTGCAGAAAGCTCTAGGTACTCAGCTGAATTTGAGTACTGCTCATCATCCTCAGACCGATGGCCAATCGGAAAGGACCATACAGATTTTGGAAGATATGCTTAGAGCGTGTGTCATAGATATGAGTGGTAACTGAGATGACCACCTAGCCTTGGTGGAGTTTGCTTATAACAACAGTTATCAGTCTACTATTGGAATGGGCCCGTTTAAAGCTCTGTATGGAAAGACTTGTAGAACTCCTCTGTATTGGGATGAAGTTGGGGAAAGGCGTGTTCTTGGCCCTGATCTAATCGAAACCCCCGGCACTATGGTGGATATGATTAGAGAAAGGATCAAAACTGCTCAGTCTCGACAGAAGTCCTATGCGGATAAAAGAAGGTTTGACCTTGAGTTTCAAGTTGGTGAGCGTGCGTTTTTGAAAGTTTCGCCGAAGAAAGGAGTCATGCGTTTCAATGTTAAAGGAAAGCTCAGCCCTAGGTATATTGGTCCCTTTGACATTATTGAGAAGGTTGGACCAGTAGCTTATCGATTGGCTCTGCCCCGTCTCTTGCTGGTGTGCATGATGTATTCCATGTATCTATGCTAAGGCAATGCTTGACAAGTGCAGAACAGCTGCTTCAGCATGAACCGGAAGGGTTGAGTGCTGATTTGACGTATGATGAAGAACCGGCTGAGATTTTGGATCGGAAGGACAAGCAGTTGAGAAATCGGACTATACCTTTGGTGAAGATCAGATGAAAGAATCACTCTTTTGAGGAAGCATCTTGGGAGAAAGAAGATGAGATGTGGTCCAAGTATCCTCACCTTTTTGGACCTTCAGGTACGTTGTAATTTCGGAGACGAAATTTCTTTTAAGGAGGGAGGAATGTAATACCCCCCGTATTTCTAACCCGAGATCCGTATTCCAGGTCCGAGAACTCGAAGGTCTAGTCGGGTGAACTTGTGGAGTATCCGGATTGAAGCCCATGATCCATACCCAGGACCCATGGATCTGAATCCTTTATCTGAAGAGCCTGCCTTGGTTGAAGCTGGGAATTTCAGAAGTCAGGTGTTGTTCAGAGATGTTCGGAATGAAGGTAAGATCTCCCCCATCTCTTATTTAGGGCTAGGTTGGCCTTGGGTATCAGCCCCTAGTAAAAGCACCCTTGTATGGCAAATTACATGGAGGCGATTACTAGTGGCGGTCGCTTAACCTAAGCGACCGGCCCAAGCGACCGCCCGGTTTGTTTTCGGGGATTTTGCCCTACTTTGCTCCCAGACTTCTATATAAGGTAACCTCCATCTAATTAACGAATACTTTATTCGTGGTTGCTTATTTGGGAGTTTAGACTGCTGCGGGGAAGATCCGAAAGAGTCTCTGGAGTACTGACACTGACTTGGAAGATTAGTTCTTTTCTTCTCTGGCTTTCTGGTGTGAGGTATTGAACTAACCCTTCATTCTTTACTCTCTTTTCTCCATTAGTTTGGTTTTACCCTTTTTCCCTCGTCTCTGTGATTACCCCTTGGATATTTTTACCCTCTTTTTAATCTACTTGAGATGGAATAATCGTAAACGGAACCCTACTTCCGTGAGATGGTTAATCCAATCAAGGAGAGGGTTATGGGTAATCTATTGATGGTAGTGGATTATTTTCTCTCACCCTTTTGGCTTAGGGAGTGTTTAATTCGAGACTTAGGATGAGATTACTCGAAAACCGGATTGAAATCGAGTAATCGAAGCTCCGAGTTTCGGATTGAAACTCACTGTTTTTGGGGCGGTCACTAGTGGCGGTCGCTTAACCTAAGCGACCGGCTGGTAAACAGTGACCAATTGGATTTCGGTTCTGATTCAAATTGATTCATGTAACCTATATATTCTAATAACCCTGTGTTTAGGTGATTACTGTTTAAAAGAAAAGTCTACTAATAGTTACTGGATTCCATTTTACGGACGTTTCAGTTATATGCAAGTAAGGACAGTCTATCTTATCTATCTACATATACTTGAACATGTTAATCTGATAGTTGTTAGTCTTAATTTCTATTGTTATATGCTACTATAGTTGTATTTATTTCTAATATACTACTGCTGTTTGCTTTGATTTCATAATTACCTGGTGAATTGTGAATGTTATATGATTATGGTAATTGGTATATGGTTATGATAGTTGGGGTGTTCCTTTTGGGATATCTTGGCTGATGATATCAGAAGGCTGTGGAATGGGACACATGCCTGCTGATACCTTCAGCACTATCATGATTAATTGATGACATTGTTAGGATGAGTCTAGATTGCATGGCTAGGTACCCCACATGCTACTACCCTTTCGATAGGGGAATTGAAACCGAGTAACCCGTGATGACAGTGATGTGACTTGGTGGTCCACTGTTAGTCATATAAATGGTAGGGTTGCATATGTTAGGGTTGGGCTCATGGGTGTCCAAGGACCGGACTGGGTGTTGTGAGGAATCATGAGAGCATCCGCCCCAATAATATGTGGATGACCATAAGGTTAAGGAGTAGAGTCCAACAGAGGTACCCAGTCCGTGAGGATTCTTACTCCTAGGTTGCGAAGGATACTGAACCGAGTTGGTTGGTGCCATAGGGAATGTATCTGGACTTCATGTAGACATGTAACCATTATGACCTTACATTGGATTAGAAACCCCGACATGCGCCAGTACTCATTACCAATGGTCGTGGTGATAGAGTGTGGACTTAACCCCTAACCATGGTTTGTGAGCCAGGTGTGGACTTTCCCTTTTTCCCTGGATCCCTACAGAGGTAACCAGTCCTTGCCGGATCAAAGTGATGAGACTTACCCAGAGGAGGGCTGGTGTTTATCTTAAAGCATGTCAACTATTAGAGACTTGCATAGTTAGAAATCATAGCATCATTCATGTTTTGCATTCATTCATATTACTGTTGTATCATGGCATTATTGGATGATGGATGAGATATATGATTGTTTCTTACTGAGTTCTTTAGAACTCATTCCTTTATTCTTTGTATGTTTTTAGCCTATACAGAAGAAGGATTTATATCTGAAGATGGGCTAGTTTCCTATGAAGGAACCATCCCATTTGAAGAAGATGTGGCACCGCCAGTGGGAGATGGAAATAGCATGTGCGGGAGTTCCTGCGGGTGCATGGAGTGCGCTTATCGCACCGGTTGATGGTCAAAGGCGAAAGGTGGTCAAGCAGTTCGCACAGAGACTGGAGAAGAATTGGAGAACCCCTCACCTTATTAAACTGGAGTCTAAGTTCATTGACTTAGAGAAGCAAATTGGAAAAAACTGATATAAATACTTTTGAATTATTCCGCTGCCCTCATTTTTGTTTTATCCTTTATTCTTTATTTCTTTCCTTTGATATTGGAGTATTTTGGGCTCCTGTAATTCATTTAATTCAGTTATTGAATATTCTTTGCTCATGATTATCTATATTTGTCTTAAATATTGTTGATAGACTAAAACCTTGGATCTTGGGGGGGGGGGCCCCCCGGGGGGGGGGGGGGGGGGGGGGGGGGGGGGGGGGGGGGGGGGGGGAAAAAACTGGGGTTTGGGTATAGAACCCCCGCTGGTGTTTTTTATTTTTTATCGGGGGGGTGGGGGGGGGTGGTTGTCTCCCCCCCCGGGGGGTGGGGGGGGGGGGGGGGGGTTTTTTTTTTTTTTTTTTTCTGGTGTTGGGGGGGGGGTGGGGTTGGGTGTGGGGGGGGTGGGTGGTGGGGGGGTGGGGGGTGGGTTTTTAAATATTTTATTTATTTTTTTGTTTTTTTTTTTTTTTTTAATTATATTATTTTTTTTTTTTTTTTTTTTTATATAATATATATATTTTTCTTGGCATTATTGGATATATTGATGGGATGTTGATTGTTTCTTACTGAGTTCTTTAGAACTCACGTCTTTATTTTGTATTGTTATGCCTGCACAGAAGAAGGAACTTTACAGGAAGATGGACTGGTTTCCTATGAAGGAACCATCCCGTATGAAGAAGATGTGGCACCGTCAGTGGGAGATGGAAATAGAATGTGCGGGAGCTCCTGTAGCTGCATGGAGTGTGCTTATCACACCTATTGATGATCAAAGGCGGAGGGTGGTCAGAAAGTTTGCTCGACGAATAAAGTTGAATTGGAGAACACCTTACCTTGAGATCCATGAAAAACATTTTTTAGATTTAGAAAAGGAAACTGGGAAGAAATTGATATAACCTTTTTGTTTACTTCCGCTGAAACCTTTATCCATTTTATTCATTATTTATTGACATTGGAGTATTTTGGACTCCTATAATTCATTTAATTCAGTTATTGAATAGTCTTTGCTCTTGATTATCTTTATTTGTCTTAAATATTGTTGATAGACTAAAACCTTGGATCTCGTGAAGGATCGCACCCACGGGTTGTCGGGTGGGTAACCGAGACCGGCGGGTGGGGTGTGACACTAAGATCACAACAATAGTAGAATATCAATCTCGTTATGAAGCACTGGCCAAATCAGATCACAAGACTTCCCACCGATTTCTTGGTAAGTTGTTTTGTCTCAGGCCTTAAAACTGATATTCAACATGAAGTTATGGCACCTAGACCTGCAGATATGGCGGAGACTGTGGGACTTGCTCGGTTGTATGAGCATAAGCTGATGGAAGGAAGAATGAACTACTCATGGGTACTTTCGATTTTTGCAAAACCTCCACTGTTACCAACTCCACCGGTGTTTAACGAGGCGCTTCCATCTACCAGTAGCGCTCTACCGATCAAAAGACTCACGCCAACAGAGATGCAAGCCCGAAGAGAGAAGGGACTCTATTACAATTGTGAGGATCCTTTTACTCCAGGACATTGCTGCAAATCATGACAACTCTACTTATTAGAATTTGAAGAAGGGGACGAGCCAGAGGAGACCAATGTGGTGTCTTTTGATCCTATGTATGTGGCTGAACCAGAAGAGGAACTAGTGTAGGAATTATTCTCCATGATGGGAGTCAATTCTCCAACCACATTATGAATGACGGGCACAATTTTGGGATGCTTTGTTCAAGTTCTCGTTGACGGTGGGAGCACACATACTTCATTAGAAGTGAAATGGCCCACAACCTAAATCTGACAATCAAAGTTTCTCGCAACATCTCTGTGGTGGTGGGAGATGGGAACCGCATGTCATGCGAAGGAATTATTCGCAATATCAATCTTACTCTCTATGGTTATTCATCATTCCTCGAAGCTCATGTGTTGCCCATCTATGGCGCTGATCTCATTTTAGGGGTACAGTGGATGGCTGAGTGGGGACCCATTACTTTTGACTATCAACGCATGACGATGCATTTTCAGCATGTTGATCAAAGGGTGGTGTTGACAGGGGCTACTGAAGAGGTACCAATGCAATTACAATTTCATGGGCTAAGAAATCTTATTGCAGCCCATGAGTATGACATTTTATACAAACTTGAATTGGATTGTTGTTCAACTAGGCCCACACATGATCCAGCCCATGAGACTGATGTCATATACAAGCTTTAAATGGATCATTGTGCAACTAGGCCCACACATGATTCACGCCACGAGCTTCAACACTTATTGGATCAATATTTTGAAATATTTCAAGAACCTCTGGAGCTGCTACCAGTTCGGGCCCACGAACACCACATTCATCTTCAACCTGGAGTTAACCCTGTTAACATAAAGCCCTACAGGTACCCTCACTTCCAGAAAAGTGAAATTGAGAAATAGGTGACGGCGATGTTGAGCACAGGTATCATCTGCTCCAGTATAAGTCCTTTCTCTTCACCAGTTCTCCTCGTTAAGAAACACGACGGCACTTGGCTTTTTTGCGTAGATTACAGAGCACTAAACGCAGTGACCATCAGAGATCGATTTCCAATCCCCACAGCAGATGAACTCTTTGATGAGCTTCATGGGTCTAAATTCTTCTCTAAGCTAGACTTAAGGTCTAGCTATCATCAAATTCGAGTCACCACTGCCGATGTTGAGAAAATAGCTTTTCGCACACACGAAGGACACTGAATTTCTTGTAATACCCTTCAGACTGACCAACGCTTCATCAACATTTTAGGCCACCATGAATCATCTATTCCGGCCTTATCTTCGACAATTTATCCTAATTTTCTTTGATGACTTGCTCATTTACAGTACCAGTTGGACAGATCATCTCAATCATCTTCAAATTGCCCTTGAAATTCTCAAACAAAACCAGCTATTTGCCAAGCTGAGCAAGTGTGTGTTCGGCACTAAAGAAGTCGAATACCTTGGGCACATCATCTCTTGCAAGGGTCTTGTTGTGGATCTGCGGAAGATTGAGGCGATCATGTCTTGGCCATTTCCGAAAAATCTCAAGGAGGTACTTGGGTTCTTAGGCTTAACAGATTATTATTGCAAATTTATTCAAGGTTATGCAAACTTAGCAGCACCATTAACCAATCTTTTGCGCAAGGGCGATTATCACTGGTCTTCTGTAGTGGCTGAGGCTTTCCGCACCTTACAATCTAAACTGGTAACAACACTGTATTAGCATTACCAAATTTTCACGAACCATTCATGCTTGAAACAAACGCCTCTGGCTCTGGAATTGGCGCCATTCTCTCTCAACAAGGGCGCCCTATTGCCTTCTACAGCCGCAAATTGTCCCCAAGGATGCAAGCTTCTTCAACTTATGCTCACGAAATGTATGCTATAACACAGGCGGTAGCAAAATGGTGGCAATATCTCTTGGGAAATCAATTCATCATCCGGACGGACCAGAGAAGCTTAAAAGAACTGAATGCTCAAATTATTTAGACACCTGAATAGCATTTTTGGTTAACTAAGCTTCTCGGATTTGATTTCGACATTCAATACCGTCCCGGCCCGAGAGAACCAAGGTGCAAATGCGCTCTCTAGGTGTCCAGCGACTGCTGTCCATGCTCTGTTAACAGTAACTTCCAAAGCAGACTTTTACAGCAACTCAGAGTGGAGACAGAGACCTCTGTCGAACTTCAATAGATTATCCAGCACCTGCACAATGGAGACAACAATGAATCTGAATTTATTTTTCAAAATGGGTTTTTACTGAGGAACAATAGGTTGGTCTTACCATCCACTTCTTCCCTATGCCAGAAATTTATCCAAGATAATCATGCATCACTAGTCGGAGGTCATGCTGGATATGTTCGCACATTAAAGAGGCTCTTAGCAAATGTTTGGTGGTCAGGAATGGCCAAGGATACACGGCAATTTGTGGCCCGTTGTCAAGTGTGTCAACAACATAAAACTCCCCCCAACTTGCTCAACCGGACTCCTCCAACCATTGTCAGTTTCAGAAAGGGTTTGGGAGGAAATTTCCATGGATTTCATCACAGGTTTGCCAACGTCTTGTGGCAAAATGGTGATCATGGTGGTGGTAGATCGTTTGACAAAATCCGCACATTTCAGCCCACTCGCTACTGGTTTCACCAGCTACATCATTGTCGAAACATTCCTGACAGAGGTTGTACGTCACCATGGAATTCCCCGATCTATTGTAAGTGATCGAGATCCTCTATTTCTTAGTATTGGAAAGAATTGCATCGTATCCATGGCACCACTCTAGCCCTCAGCACCGCCTACCATCTACAGACCGATGGTGTGAAATCCAGCCCTTTCCTAACCCTGACCCTGACCCAGATCCATTGGTGTTTGTAGGTCCGAAGACCCGGAGTAGTGGAAGAAGAGACTTGTGGGTCCTCATAGTCAAAGATTCGGTGCATGACTCAGAGCCTATGGATATTGACAGTGATGCCCCTTACTTGGATACACTGTCAGTGTTCACTCAAAACTGCACTTAGAAGGGGGAGAGCGTAGTTGAAGTACGTGATGCACTTCCAATCTCGTTCCGAAGGTATTTATCTATTCTAGACTTGTTGATTGACTTGTAGGAGAAAACCCAACTCAATTTGGATCAGTCTGGCCTTCCATTTCCCTGACTGAAGTTGCTATTCAGGCTTGGTCGACCAACAGATTAATAAATCCGAAAATCAAAAAATTCTCTATTATTTTAACCCTACTTTTTGGGAACTCGTGAATAGAAGCCTAACCTAATCATTGGCACTCCAGAGCACGAGGAGTGAGCTTCCCTAGGGCATTCCTTGAAGTTGGTGAAGGATCTTGGTCTCAATCATTGCCTTCCATCTCCATTGCTTCCTCAAAGTATGATTCATCTCTCTCATTCTCTAATCTACTCTTTCCTCCACTCTTTTTCACTATTGAGACTATGGCTGAAGTGCTGCAACCTTGCAAACACTTAGCCATGTGTTTCCCTTTCATCCCCATTAATTTCTTTTCATTCTTGCTATGCTATGCATTCAATACAATCAATAGCATTGCATTTCTATGATTCTTGTCATCCCAACTTGTCTTTTTTATCTAAACTGATGTGTAGATGCATGCTAGGTCTGATTTACTATTGGTTTATGATTCTAGTATAGTTCTTATCACTTCCTTAGCTGATTCCCCATCATTCCTTGCCATTGCAACAAACCCATTTCAATTCTTGATGTTTAGCATATAGAACATAGGGTTTCAATTTGGGCATTCCTAATTGGACCGTTGGATCATGATAATTTTCATTGTAAAGTGTCCCTATATTGCTATGATCATTCCCTCCAAATTTCAGATCGATCCGAGACCCGAAAGATTGTTTTCGGGCCCAATTTCCCTATGCTGCCCGTTATTGATCCTCTTGGTCGACTGCTCAGTTGACCAGCCAGTCAACCAAAGGAAAACAGCAACTCAACTCTTGCTCGTTTCGCTTCGTTTGATCTCTGATTTGATTGTTTCCTTCTCTAATGTTACTTATATGTTATCTAGGGTTCAAGCACTAAGTTGGGACTATTCTAAGTGGTATTTGCTATTATTCCCGATTCGATTAATGTAAGGACAGTTATACCCATATGACATGGACTATGTGTTTATTCAATGATGATTGGCAACTCGCTATACTTTGCTTATCAATTCTATTTAGACATCATATGACTACTGTAGTTGTTTTTTAACATTAGTAATGTGAAATCCCCCAGATTTTTAACCCGTTAACCTATGGTTTCAGGACCGCGAACCCGGGCCTCGAGTCGGCAACAACTGTGGACCATTTAAGTAGAGCCCGAAGGTTCGGAGGAGGACCAAATGATCATGGATGAACCTAGAGATGATTTGATAACTCTCATGGAGTTTAAAAGAAGAGAGAAGATTCATCATGATGGTGTTAAAAGGCGGTTTTGGCATGTTCGTAGATCGGCGATGGATAATCCAATTGACACAAATAAGATATCAAATCGAAGATTGTCGAAAGACCTTTACAACGAGCCAAAAATCACTGAATTCCGAGTCTGTTTGGGGGTCCAACCATGGACGGAAAGTTGGGCCAGTTGGGTGAACCAACCCCCACCCTATTTTATATTTAGGGGCAAAAACGGAATTTCGGATTTTAAACCCTATTTTATGTTTTAACTCATCTGTAGCCGCATTTTATTTTACAAGAATGCTTTGAGGCTGCAGGAAGAGGAGAAACGAAAGAGGGGGCGATTTCCATTCTTCCGGGCGCATTCTGTGATTCAAATCTTCATGAAACCTTCAAGAAAGGTTAGTTTTCTTTAATCCTTCTCTTACTCACAATTTTGTGAGTATTTTTTCTCCTTTCCTTTTGAGGAATCTTGAAAGGGAAGCATGTTAGGTTGATGGCTTACTCTCCAATCCTTTTTTTTAATGTCCCTTTCTAGTATATGAGTTATTGGTGCAATCCCATGATAAGGGTGATTCATTTTGACTCTCTAGGTTACCCATGGGTGATTTATAAGAGCCAATTTGGGGAATTTTGATTTAGGTCTAATTGAATCAAATTGAGGACACCCTTGTGATCTCTTTATTGCCAATTAAATTTCCCCACAATTTTGTTTCTTTTCGACTTCAAATTAAGGGCGAAATTATAACTTTTAGCCGATTTAGGTTAAAAGGGTGAGCTAGAACCTAGTGTTCTATTTGGGGTTGTTACGGGAATATTTTTAGATATTTTTCTGAAGCCAAATTAACTCCTATTTTTATTTTTGTTAATCCTTTTGCATGATTAGGTTAAATTACCCAAAGGTTATTTCCTTGTGGGAAGAGAGTATTGATTTGTGGAGAAAATATCAAAGTAAAAGGTGAGGAATAACCAATCCCATTATATTTAATTGATTGTTGTTATTTTATATCTTTTGTTAAATATGAATTGTCATAATTTATGGTTATCATTATTACTTATGATGTTGCTCCTTGCTTTGAAATCTATTAATGTTGTTATGATATGGAATGTGAATGTATGTGAAGGCAGAGGAGAAATATTATTATTTCCTCTACCTTATATTTTTGTTTGGGTTGTGGGTTCGCCCATCGCCCTAGTTATGTGATTGCTTAGTTGTGGTTGGGGAATGCCCTTTTGGCATTTCTGCCATAAGATACCAGAGGAGGCGGTATGGGACGCATTCCTATGGTACCTTTGGCGCTTTCCCTAATTACTGGTTGACATACTTAGGGCATGTCTAGAAATGTTGGGCTAGGTGACCTCTTGAGTACTATTACCCTTCCAGCAGGGGTATTGAAGCTGGTTAACCTGTGATGGTAGTGGCTGGGTCCTGTATTGAGCAGGCCCACTATCATCATAGAGAGGTAGGGTTGCATATAACAGATAAGGGCTCATGGGCACTCAAGACCGGTGAAATGACCCGTGAGAGGACATGGAGATCATCCTGTCTATTATATGTGGATGACCACTGGGTTAAGGGCTGTAATCCAACAGATGCCTCCCGTTGAGGATTACATTCATAGGTGGGAAGGTATTGAACCAACAGAGCACTAGGTGTGAGGGGAGATATCCGGACCATTGTAGTATGTGACTGTATGACCCTGCACTGGGCTTAGGTTTGTCCTTGACATGTGCCAGATCTTATACCAATGGTGATGTGAGAGAGTGGTGACTTAATCCCCAACCATGGCTCGATGAGACTTTACCCAACAGCCGCAAAGAACCCAACAGACATGCTTGAGTGCCGTGAGGGAAGAGTGATGAGACAGCCCAAAGAAGACTGGTGTATGACTTAATGCGTGTCTACTTTAGAGACTACATTATAGAGTTAGGAATCTCATATCATCACTTTGCATTTGTTTATTTATATTATTAAATACATGTTTGTCTTATGAATGATGACATGGAAATTGTATGAAGATATGATGTGATTGTGTTACCTCACTGAGTTCTATGAACTCATTCCTTTATTTTGTTGTTTCTTTAGACTGCTCTTATGGAGAGTCTTTTCCTTAGAATTCCTTAGATTATTTCCTCTGCAACGTTATACATTCTTTCTTTTCGCATAACTCTAATGTTTAGTTTTGAAAGGAAGTTTTGGATATTGTAATCCTTTCTTTTCATTCTTGATTATTAAATACTTGAACTGATTTATTTCTTGTCCATTTAAATTTACTTTATCATGTATTGTATGGTATTGTCCCTGAACCCAGATCTTGTGGTGTATCACCCCCACGGGTATTCGGGTATGACCGGATCCGGCTGAGTGGGGTGTGACAAGTAATATGTTTAATTACTCTTGTATATCATGTCTATTTAATTATTGTTATTTACATTACACTTGAATTATGCGATGTTATGATATGACTTTCAATATGATGATGTATCATGTATGTGTGATATGATGAATTGAGAATGTGATTGGATAAGTATAATTTGGGATTGAGGAATGTCTTACTGACATTTATGTCCTTGGACATCGGAGGGAAAAGTATGGGATGTTCTCCGAAGGTGTCTATCGACACTTCCCGAATTATTGGATGACATATATAGGACTTGTCTAGGTGTATGGCTAGGATGTCCTTGTCATATCAGACCCGAATCGGAAGGGTATTGAGACTGAACGACATGTGGTAGTAGTATGGTTTGATGGGCACTCAAGATCGGTAACCAACCCGTGAGAGGACATAGATCATATTACAGATACCCAAAAGGGGCCATTGTTGGTAGGGTTGCAAATAGTCAGACTTGGGCTCACAGGCACTCGAAAATCGGTGAGTCATATTCGTGAGGGGACGTGAGAGCTTCCTATCTACTATTTGTGGATAACCAATGGGATTGATGAGTCCGGTGAGTAATATCCGTGACTCTAGTGTGAAGGATACCGGAAAGGATCGTCCGGGGCGAGGAATGGATGTATTTGGATCTGACATGGTATGACTGAGTAGATGACTTGCATTGGGCTAGGCTTTACCGTGACATGCGCCAATACTTATACCAATGGTGATGTGAAAGAGTGGTGACCTAAACCCCAGCCATAGATGTAAAATCCAGCTTTTACCTAACCCTGACCCGACCCGGTCATTGTTATGTTTGTAGGTCCAAAGACCCGAAGTGGTGGTAGGAGGGACTTATGGTCCCTACTGGTTGATGACGTAATGTCGGGATTCCATTTTATGGACATTGATGATGCTGCTCCTTCCTTGAGCACATTACCAGTGTTAAGTTAGAATCTGCGCACTGATGAAGAGCGAGACAGTTGAAATAGCAAACGGACTCCGGTGCATAATCCGAAGGTACTCCCTGAAACTAGACCTCTTGAGTGAACTGTAGGAGAAAACCCCATGCAATTTGACCTTGTATAGCCCTCCAAGTCGGCACCTAAAGTTGCTGTACTATTCTGTAAAATTCTGCAGAGTGTGAATTGGTCGATACTATTGGTCGATACCATCGACCAAATGTATCGACCAACAAGTCTGCTGAGCCCAGATTTAAAGATTCTTAGAATATTCTTTTCTATTTATTTATTCCTCGAGACTGGAGCCCTATCCTCGCGTCTTTAACATCTGGGAACGTGAGAGAGCCTCCCAAGAACTCCTCCTTGGTAGTGGTGAAGCATCTTCTTCATCAATCATTGCCAACCACTTATTCCCACCTTCTTGTTCCACTTTAAAGGTATGACTCTCTCTCCTAATCACTTTCTCACTCATCTTTTCTCTATTTTACTGTTGGGACCATGGTCAAGGTGCTGCAACCTTGCATACACCTTGCCATGAACCTTCTAAACCCCACACAATGATGTTTTCACTGATGTGGCTATGATTGATTCACCTCATGATCATTGACTACACATTTCCATGATTTATTGCTTACCAACTTGCTTTATTTACCAAAACTGAGATGGAGCTCGTGTTTTGCTAAATCTATACCTTGCATATGTGCTCCATGTTGCTTCTAAACGATTCCCTACCTAATCCCCCATGTTTTCCCCTAATTTGCATTGAGTTATAGCCAATGCTATGATCTACAACTCTTAACCTTAATATGTCAATTTGGGGATTTCCAAATGGACCATTGGATTATGAAAGTTTCTTGATAATTAGTGTCCCCATATTGTGCCTAGACTATCCTCCAAGTTTCATGTCAATCCGAGACCAGGAAGACCAAATGCGGGCAAGAATCCGGAAAGCCGACTTGCTGTCCTGGAATTGAATTGGTCGATACTAGTATCGACCAAATGTATCGACCAATAGAGTTCTTGTCAGCAACTTTTGCCCGATTCTGATTCGTTTGATCTCCGATTGTTCTGATTTCTTCTCTAACCTTTCATATATGCTTGTTTAGGACTTTAAGACTATTTGGGCCATCGCTTGTGATCTTGGACCATTCTCTTCTCCGATTCAAGGTAAGGATAGTTATCGATGTAATTACCTAGGATATGGAAATCTTGACTTGGTATTCCTATCCTAGTAAATATAGTTTCTAATTCATACCCTTATCATGTTAGACTTGCTACATATGTATTTTAACAGTAGCTTTGTGTTTACATTATATTACTTCAATGTTGTATCATGTTTATCAATTTCAATATATGATGACTTATGTCAATGTCATGAATCGAATGTTTATTATGACGTTGTATCTTGTGAACTGATATGATGAACTTGGGCATGTGATTGCTTAAGTATAACTTGGGATTGAGGGGTACCCTACTGGTGCTTGTCCTTGGACATCGGAGGGAATAGTATGGGATATTCTCCGAAGGTGTCCATTGACGCTTTCCCGGGTTATTGAATGACATGCATAGGATTTGTCTAGATGTATGGCTAGGATGTCCCTATCATATCAGACCCGATTCGGAAGGGCATTGAGACCGAACAACCCGTGGTAGTAGTGTGGATTTGTGGGCGCTCAAGACCGGTATCCACTCCGTGAGAGGACATAAATTGCATTACGGTTACCCGAAAGGGGCCATTTATTGGTAGGGTTACAAATGGCTAGACTTGGGCTCACGGGCACTCAAGACCGGTGAAATGATCCGTGAGAGGGACGTGAGAGCTTCCGTTTACCATTTGTGGATGACCAATAGGGTTGATGAGTCCAGTGAGTAATATCCGTGACTCTAGTGTGAAGGATACCGGAAAGGATCCCGAGAGGGGAGGAATGGAAGTATCCGGAACTGGCATGATATGATTACGTAGATGACTTGCATTGGGCTAGGCTATACCCGACATGCGCCAATACTTAGACCAAACGGTGATGTGAGAGAGCGGTGACCGACACCCCAACCATGGATTTGTCCGAGAGGGATGCGGGACCCAAGTCACCCCGGTGATGAGTGATCGAGACTACCCAAAGAAGTATGGTGCTATGACTTAAAGCATGTCTACCATAGATGACCAGCATACTTAGAATAATGTCATATTGCATTATATGCCTCATATCATCTGCATCATTTTATGATTATCTTGTGGTTTATATGTGGAGGGATAACTTCCTTGCTTGAGTTCTTTTGAACTCATTCCTTTTCTGTTGCAATATTTTGTTAGGCTACTCTACAGGTGATTTCTCCGATGGTGCCCTCCCCGAGACGGACCCGGATACCTCATACTACTATCCGGAGGCTGGCTACATGAAGACTTCGGTGACCATACCGAAGAAGATCACCGGCGTACCGGGGTTAGCCACGGAGTTGTATGGGAGCAAGTCATCGTTGGATCTCCATGGTCCTCACCTTTGAGGAGGACATATCCATTGTGGAGGAGACTTATGAGTAGTTACTACTTCTTTTGTGACAGTTAAACTTAGAAGAATTGTAATAACTTTAATTTATCTTCATAACTTGAGACTTGTACTTAACTTAATTTTGACCTCACTTCCGTTTGGTGAAGGAGTGGATTCCGCCCATTGCCTTCTTAAGTTATCTGATTTGATATTTACTTCCGCACTCTGATTATGTCTGACACCTTATTTTTGAGTTCCGTGATCACTCATGGTTAGTTTATGATTATTATCTGTTCATGATTGTATTATCGTTGATGTGGATTATGTGGTCCCTGAACTATGGATCTGCGGGGCTGTGGATCACATCCCGGGTATGCCAGATAGGGTACCGGCTGGGTGGATGTGACAATAGAATTGTTCGAGATGGATGCAGGACTCAATTCACACCGGAGAACCCAAGATACTTGGATGGTTGACGGAAGAGCGATTTGAGACCTACCCAAGGAAGTATGGTGCTATGACTTAAAGCATGTCTACCATAGAGACTAGCATATGTAGAGTTAAAATCATAATTGCATCATTTGTCTCATATCCTTTGCATCATGTTATGACTTGAATCATATGGTTTATGTATTATGGATTAACTGCCTTGCTGAGTTCCTTTGAACTCATTCCTTTCTGTGCATTTGCTTTGTTAGACTATCCTACAGGTTTTGAAGAGTTCGATGGCACGTCCTTCGAAGTACCCTATGATGAGCCACACTACCCTCAGGGTAGTGGCTACTACGAAGATTATTGTGTGGGTACCAAAGAGGACTATGCTGCACACCAGGATTAGCCCGACATTGGTGTTGGAGCAGCTGTACTGGACTTCGAATATTTACACTTATGAGGATGTGTTTTATGTGACTGAAGAAACATTTGGTTGATGTTACATTGCGAATTCTTATTAAGACCGGATCTGTAACTTAACTTTCTTTGATATACTCATTAGATGTGATTTGTAAACTTAACTTAAATTGCTACTTTCCGCTGCCATGTGAGGAAGTGACTTTTGATCACTCTCTCTCTCCTTTTGGATTATATATATATATTGGTATCATCTTTATTCTGCACTCTGATTATCTGTTTTATCTTATTCATGATTCTTTATTATATGCTTAAACCATGATTATTATCGTTCATGATTGTGTTATAGCGTATGTGGGAGGAATGGTTGCTCGATACTTGATCTTCGGGACTGTGGATCACATACCCGGGTATGCCCGATGGGGTACCGGCTGGGTGGATGTGACAGATGGCCAGACTGAAGTCGTCAATCGGACCTTAGAAATGTATCTCCGCTGCTTTGTCTCAGACTATCCTCATTGCTGGGCGAAATTTTTAACCTCGGCAAAGTATTCTTACAATACCGCTTACCACTTTGCTATATAGACCACCCCGTTTCAAGCACTCTACGGCCGTGAGCCTCCATTTGTGGTTCGTTACCTCCCACATTCTTCCTTAAACGCCATGGTCAACGACGAATTGCAGCCCCGCGACCAGCTTCTACTTGATCTCAAGCAAAATCTGTCGAAGGCTCAAGAACGTATGAAATTGCAGGCCAACAAACGGTGTCAGGATTTTGAGCTGTCAGCGACTGGCTCTATGTTCGACTTCGTCCCTATCGCCAGCAAACAGCCACTCGCCTTTTGAATCACAAGTTGGGAAAGCGTTACTATGGCCCCTTTCAGGTTACAGAACGCGTGGGTAAGGTCGCCTATCACTTGGATCTTCCACTCGATTCTCAAATACATCCTGTTTTCCACGCATCTGTGCTCAAACCCTATGTCAGCCTTCCTCCACCGACTTCGGCTCCTCCTGCACTTCCCCCACAAGATTTAACTCCAGCTGCAGTTCTTCAAGAACGACAAATTATGCGTCATGGAAGTACCATACGTTGGGTTCCCATTCTCTACGGCCACTCAAGGAGCTGCCATCCACGGCCACTCCCAGATGGCCGCCACATGTCACCAAAAAAGGGAAAGCTGTTGGATTTGATTTGCAGTTAGTTCTTTTGTTTTCCCATTAAACCGGTTATCAAAACAATTCAGTTCAGATGAATGAACCGAATTGTAAACCAAGCCAGCTTACTCATTAAAAAAAAAAAAACTCAAAAACTCTGCATCCTCTTCGTTCTTCCACGATTTCTAAATTTTCAAAAACCTTGCTCTCTCACTCTCAACGTGTTTCCTTTCTTTCTCTCTCTCTCTCTCTCTCTCCATCAACACCAATTCTCATCCATGGAGGAAAAAACCTAACAAAGTTGAATCAAACAGAAGACACCCCAAGCTGAACAAAGTTGCCACACGGATCCAATCATTATCAGGATCCTCAAGGTAATCCGAGTTGGATGCACTGATCGCTAGGGCTAACTGAGCCTGAAATTCTTCTGCGGATGAAAAATAATCCGGTCAATCGATGGAAACTGAAGTAGGTATAGGTGAACCAATAGTAGTTGCTGGGGTGAAGACGAAGATGAAGGACTCGCCAGCGATTGACCATAATTCTGAACCGAAGTTAGACGATTCTTAGATGCACAAGATGAAGATACAGACTGAGCAGGTATCTCGTTCAATCGATTAGGGTCATAATTTCGATGGAGTTTCTTGAAAATGTGCTTCATCGTCTCCACTCTTTCGATCTCGACCTCATCTTCTTCCATCTCTACAATCCTAAATCTTATTCTATCTAGAACCTATCTGCGATTCGAGTCCGACTTAGGTTTTCTCCTCCATGGATGAGAATCGGTGTTGATGGAGATAGAGAGAGCAAGAAAGGAAACACGTTGAGAGTGAGAGAGAATGGTTTTTGAAAATTTAGAAATTGTGGAAGAACGAAGAGGATGCAGGGTTTTTGAGTTTTTATTTTTTATTTATTTTTTAATGAGTAAGCCCGCCTGGTTTACAATTCGGTTCATTCATCAGAACCGATTTGTTTGGTGGGAAAACCGAAGTTTAATGGGAATTAAATCCAACGGTTTTGTGACATGCGGCGGCAACCGGATGGGAAACCCAACGGCTTTTCATTCAAGGATGGGTCTTCCCTTGAAGACGCACTGGATAGACTCACCGCCTTTGTGAGCGATCGGCCCCCGCGAGAGGATGGGAACCACAAAAAGGCGGGCCCCACCTTCTGAAATGTCAATGGATGGGTCTTCCACTTGAAGACATAACTTGGATAGACTTCACCGCCTTTGTGAGTTATTTTCCCGAATTTAACCTTGAGGACAAGGTACCGTCTGATGGGGAAAGGAATGATACAAGTTAGCCTATAGGGGATGCCATGTCAACAACCAATCCACCGGGGGCTCTATGCCGAAGCTCTCTTATAACCAAATAGCCTACCTTTTTGAATGACTATACCATTTGAGTCTGTTATACACCATGTAATCTGTTATAACCAATTTTGTTTGTTATAACCAATTATAGTAGGTTCTTCTATGAGTATACTCATAATATAAATGTATGAGCAAAGGCAATGAATTATTTCCTTAAGCTTTCTTTACTCTTCTCTATGTCTTCTTCTTCCTTAGGAAACTCTTTACTGTTGCTCTGCAACATAATCAGTTCTTCACTTCAAATTAGATCATATCAGCTTCTTCACACTTGTAGTCAAGGGCGGAACCAGGATTCAATAGTTGGGGGGGGGGCGAATAATAAAAGTTTAGATTGGGAAAGCACCAATACTTTTTCGCCACACATATTGTGTGGGCCCTTATAAGACCCATTAGGGTCCCACCTATGAATTATTTTATTATATTAAAAAATATGCCTACATTTATTTTGTTGGGCCCACATATATTTGACAAAAATAGATAAATTATTAATAATGGTATTTTTTTTTCCTACAAGATATAGGTAAATTAAAGCATCAATTAAAAAAAAATACATGTGGACTTTAACCCTAAAAAATTTGCAAAAAAAAAAAAAATTTACGTAAGAGATGCAAACCAATTGTAGTTAGTTACTTTACAATTATAGACATTTTATTTACAATATAAAATCAAATAATAAAAGTTGCAAAAGAAATACAAAAACAAAGAATATAAAATCAAATAAATAATAACATAAAAAATAAGTAAAAGAAAAAAAATAAATAAATTGAAAAAGACAAAGAGAACCTAATTATGCAGAAAAAATAGGAAGAAAAGAGGAGATATGAGAGAATAAATACGGATTGAGGAGTTAATTTCCATTAGAAATGACATTTTGAATATTTAATAATATTTTTTTTCAAAAATTTTCCTTAACCAACGTTTATAGAAGGAGAATATATAGGAAGAAAAGATGTGAGAGAGAAGAGAGAGGAGAATTAATCGTAATTGAGGAGTTATTTTCCATTAGAAATGGCATTTTGAATATTTAATAATAAATTTTTTTTTCAAAAATTTCCCTTAAACCACATTTATAGAAGGAGAATAAATAGAAAGAAAAGATGTGAGAGAGAAGAGAGGGGAGAATAAATAGGGATTAAGGATTTATTTTTTAAATAGGGATGACATTTATACCCATTATTTTACCTTTAAAATTTGTTTTCAAATTTGGGGGGGGGGCCAAATAGTGATATTTCACAAGTGAGAAGAGAAAAAAGCTGGAAAAATAAAAGAAATTAGGGATAATTACTGTTGCCACCTATAGTTTGATTTTATTACTAAAAAAACCCTGTTCTTTACGAAATTATTGTTGCCCCCTTCCTTATAACGGTGTTAAGTTGCCATTATGTTTGAATATGTAATGTCTAATTTGCCCTTCATTATAATTAAGAAATCAAAAGACAATGCTACCCCATTTATAAAACCAGATTAAATGTCAATTTTACCCTAAACTTCATTTATTTTGAATTAAAGAAATGAACAAAATTCAAATCCAATTTAGTTTACCACACTCACTAAACTTCATTTTTTTTGAAAAATTTTTAGGTGATATTCAGTTTCTAATTTGAGTTGAATTCAATTTCCTTCCTCTTCCGTTTATATTTGAGTTTTATTCAATGATTATTTCTTTCTTTTTCCATTTTTTTCTTTTTTTTTGAGTAAAACGGATTATAGTTTTTCTGTTGTCCACGGTTAATTAAGGGTACTACTGTAAATTGACAAAAGGGTAAATAAATAAAGAGATAAGTATAAGGGTATTTTGGGGTTTTTGAGAAAATATAAAGATGCCACATCATCAGTTAACTAATAAAACTTAACGGTAGGAGGGCAATATTTGAGTTTTATTCAATGATTATTTCTTTCCCTTTTTTTTTTTTTTTTTTTTTTTTTTTTTTTGAGAATATAACGGATTATAGTTTTTCTGTTGTCCACATTTAATTAAGGGTACTACTGTAACTTGACAAAAAGGTAAATAAATAAAGAGATAAGTATAAGGGTATTTTGGGGTTTTGGAAAAAATATAAAAATGCCACATCATCAGTTAATTAACAAAACTTAACGGTAGGGGGGCAATAGTAATTATAGACAAAGTTGAAGGTTGGATTAGTAATTTTGAAAAGTACAGGGATATAGTAATAATAAAATCAAAGTATAGAAGACCAATAATAATTATTCCACTAAATAATATAAAAATTAAAAAAATTAAGAACATAATAAAAAAATTTAAAAATTCGGGGCGCCCGGCCACTTAGTGGGTCCGCCCCTGATTGCTTGGCCACATCCATAAGCGAGCTTATCTGAAGTGAAAAAAGAAAGCTCTTTGCTTATCTCCTTTCAACGACAACAAGGTAGTGGGCTAGTGGCTCTGGGTCCTGTGTCGTCTACCTTTGCTCCTTCCTCAAAAAACATTAGAATATTTATTATCTGAAAAGGGAAATCAAGGATAGAGCATCGATGGGTCTCTGGGACTGGTTTTCCAAAGCACCAACAGCTTCAGGCTTTGGTTTCTCATCCACTGCCGAGCAGGTCACTGATGGAATTGATGCAACCGGCCTCACTGCAATCGTTACAGGTGCTCTCTCTCTCTCTCTCTCTCTCGCTCTCTTTCTCTCTGTTTCTTTACTGTTTTGTTTCGCTAATCTCCTGCAACTAGTTTTCATTTTTGGTGGCAGGAGCAACCAGTGGAATTGGGAAAGAGACAGCAAGAGTATTGGCTCTGAGGGGTGCCAAAGTTATTATTCCAGCACGAAATTTAGAGAGTGGTTTGAAGGTTAAGGAAGTTCTTCTCAAAGAGCAACCAAACGCGAAGTTGGAAGTCATGGAAATGGACTTGGCGTCTATCAAGTCTGTAACTTCCTTTGCTCGCTCCTTCAATTCCTCACATCGACGCTTGAATATACTCGTGTAAGCAAAAACCACCACACATCAAATATTTTTATTTTAGGATAATTACAGTTGCCTTCCTATAATGCATCTAAATTACAATCTTATCCCTGCATTTCTTTCCAATTACTTATTAGATTCAATACTTTTAGGTAAGTAGGCCAATACTAATTTTATAAATACAAGATTTAATATATATATACTTTTGCTATAATACAAGAAGGCGTCAATAATTATCCCTTGTATTTTTCTTTTATTGAATATCAATTTATTTTGAAATCCCTAAAGCAGAAGAAATTCAAGCTAGGCACATGTGGACACACAAAGAACCCGACTCTTGAGAATCCGGATCAGCGACCCCGGACAAGGAGCACTTTGTGCTCCCGGACACCTCCCTTGCTTAACACGTGTCTCTGAAAAAAATAACAAATTATGTTTTAACATTCCGTTTTCTATCCTGTTTCCTTCACGATTTTAAAACGTCACTTGTTTTTCTTATTTTAAAACTTATTTTTACCGTTTACTAATTTGGTTTCCGTTAAAATGCAAACTTTTTGTTCAGCTTCTTCTTCTCCGTCTCTCCTTCTCTCTTCATCTCTTTATGGCTGAAAACCCAGCAGTGAAGGAACCCATATTTTTGTCCCCATCTACTACTTCTTATCTCTCTTCTCATGGCTGAGAACCGAAGCACCAGCGAAAAAACCCATCTTCCAGTTTCCATCTCCATCTCCTTCTTTGGCTGAAAATCAAACCATTTACTTCTTCTCTGTCATCTCTTTTCATGGCTAAGAACCAAAGCAGTAGCCAAAAATCTATCTTTCCATCTCCATCTCCTTCTCTCTTCATGCCTGAAAACCAAACTAGCAGTGACTGAGTCGTGCTTTCATCTCCATCTACTTTTTCTCTGTCTTCTCTTTTCATGGTCGAGAACCGAAGTAGCAATGAAGAACTAGGAAACGACCACTCTCTCTTCTGCTGTACCATTTCCCTGGCCTGATGCTCAGCTGACCCTCTCTCTATTGATTGAAAATCACCCTATTGCTCATTTGGGAAGGTAAGGTCTCTCTGTTTCAATATAACGAATTTCTTTGCATAAATAAAAGCTTTGATAAGGTCTCCATGGTCAACAAAACTTAAAACTGATTTTCTAACCCTGTACAAGTAGAATTAAAGTATGCAAATATAAAGGATTATATATACTATTATTAACGATGGTTTCATGCAGAAAATAAATAGAAGTAACAGAAACCGGATAGAAGAAGAAGAAAAAACAGAGATTTTCACTGTTGGTTTGGCTTTCAACGAAGAGATGAAGAGAGGAGAGATGGAGGAGAAGAAGCTTAAACGAATGCGAGAAACCAAATTAGTAAATGGTAAAAAAACGTTAATTGATGTTTTAAAATTGTGACGTTTTTTTCAAAGTGCTCCCTGTTGGGGTTGCTGATCCGGATTCACTCCTGGAAAAAAAGTTATTAAGTGATGAATTTCTTTGATTTCTATTTTCAAATTTTTTTTTTACTCGCATCTTGATTACATCTTCAAAAGAGCTTTGTAATAGTACGGAAGCCCATGAATTAAAACTACTAAGAAGCAATTATGTGAGACATTAAAGCCTCTAAACGACTCTGCCTGGAGGATCTCTACTAGATCAGCTGGGGGATTATGAAAGAACTCCATCTCTCCCGCGAACCAAGCTGAAGTTTCGCTTCTGTTCTCATTAATTTTCTTAATTTGACAGTAATAATGCAGCAATAATGGGTTGCCCTTTTCAACTCTCTGTAGATGGAGTAGAGTTGCAGTTTGCTACCAATCACCTTGGTACGTAAGAGATACACATATATGGATTGCATGCATGCATGTTGAGATATATATCCAGTGACCTGGGTGGTTTGTTGTCTTTACTTTCAGGGCATTTCCTTCTAACAAAACTCTTGCTAGACAAGCTTAAAGCTACATCAAAATCAACTAAGGTTGAAGGAAGAATTATCAATGTGTCATCTTCAGCTCATAGATATCCAAAGAGTGCTTCATACCTAATTGGTTTGGACAAGATAAATGACCCATCTACGTATGTAATGATCTTTCGTCTTCTACAAAACTCTAGTTTGCTTCTTAATTCATTGGTTGAATGAGGCATGAACACAGGTACACTCCTTTTGATGCTTATGGTCGATCGAAGCTCGCGAACATACTACATGCTAATGAGTTAGCCAAGCAATTGCAGGTAATAAGGCATCATAGGATCAATTCAATCAAATTTGAAAATTTACTAATATATATCATGATTTCTTGTCTTTCGTCTTCATCTTAAACTTATTATTAGCTCACTAATTAATTGAATGATCGAGAATGTGAATTAGGAAGAAGGAGCTAATGTGACTACGAATTCTCTCCATCCAGGACTTATTCCTACCAATATAACTCGATATTCGAATTTTATGAAAGGTAACTAAACATATATGCTAAGATTGTTCTTCTTTTCATACAAAGAATTTTGAATTCCATGCTTATTGTACTTATAACATATCTTGTTCTCTTGCAGCCATTCCCATAGCAGTTTTATTGAAGCCATTTGTGAAAAGCATAGAACAGGTATGTAGTGTTTCTATCATGATCTTTTTAAGGACCCATTTGAAAACCCATTGGAAAGTTTCTGGATTTCTTGCTTTAAGAAGAAAAAAAATGATAAAGTTTTTTGTTTCAGGTGATTTTTAAAACATAAATTAAAATTTACGTAAGTTTTTTATTCAAAAAATGATTTTGATGCAATTTTTGCGTCTATTTCTCAAAGCAAAAGATTGGTGCGGGCTAGGTGAAACAATTTAGGTATGGGAATCTATGGAATTTGGTATTCTAAACATAAGAACTTTGTTAAGACCCTACTTATATTGTTTTTGTTTCCAGAATCAAGTTTCGTTAAACGCCTATAAAAATATTTCTACTTCAAAAAACATTCAAACTTGTTTCTATCGAAACAGAAACTCTTAATGGGTTATCAAACGGGTCTTTAGTAATTTTAAAAATATTTAGTTGATTTGTGGCACTAAAGTTGGGAGTTGAACACAATCTTCTAGGGTGCATCAACAACGTGTTATGTAGCTCTTCATCCCAACTTGAAAGGCGTTACTGGAAAATACTTTGCTGACTGTAATGAAACGCAACCTTCTTCTAAAGCTCTAGACAAGGATTTGGGTAAACAATTATGGGACTTCAGTCAAGATTTACTTAACAACCTTCACAAACGCAAGTAGTTGCTAATAGGGTTTGGAACCAAAAGAACCATTACTCCAACCCCCCCCCCTTTTGTAATTTGTGTTGCATAAATATCATTGATTAATCTTCATATTTGGATGTTGATATTTGTGTGTATAAATTTGCAAAAAGAGCCTAGCTTCAATGCCCACACATGATTCAGGAAATGATTGCTCTACTTACATGAAAGGTGTGAATATTTCAGTACATCGAACCTCACACACTAATATCAATTTCTAAAATGAAACCAAAATGGAGCTTTGTCAGGAAATGGATGAAATTTGGATGAGGCTAAGTCCGACGTCAAACCTCGCCATTGAATTAGGCGTTGAATTGATTACCTTATGGGACATTTAGAGCTTCAATCCACACAAGTTCCAGAATTTGAAGAGCTTCGACTCTGAACAAGAACTTGAACCTTGTTGGCAAGAGATGCATAAAACAACTCTTTTGTGATAGGTAGCAAGACCATATTAGAATCTGTTAATATTAGTGGGTGGGTCCCACTAAAATTTGCGCCACAGGTGGCGGCAAGATGGTTATGTAGTCTAAGATGACAACTCTATTTAATTGAGTTTAAAGAGGACTCTAATATCCCCTCCCTAAGATGAGTCTAAGGAAAACCCTAATTAAGGAATTAGGGTTGAGGGAAAACATTATAAATGAGGGATGGAAAACCAAAGAAAAACACATGATTTAGAATACTCTCCCATGCTCTATGAATTCTCCAAGCTAATCCTGAACCTCCATCATTGTGGTTCGTCGATTTGGAAGCGTGGAAATAATCTATAGAGTCCACAAGCTGAAAGAAGAGAAATGGAACGCAAAGAGGCACCTCCCATGTCTAAATCCATTGCAGAAAACCACTAAGGTAAATGATCTAAAACTATTCCTTTCATTGATTAAGTTTAACAAAATCAATTATTATATTTAATCGTGCAATTTTATTATCGACGGTGTCAAGGATATTCAAAATTCAAATTTCCAAAACATAGAAATTCAATATTCTAATTAAAATATGAACTTCTACCCAAAAAAAATTAAAATATGAATTTGATTTGAGTCCCCCAACAAATTCAAAATTTTGAATATCCTTGACAAACAGCAATGACCTTGTAGGATCTATGATGCTCTAATCAGCGATTAACACTAGATTTTAGACCAAGAAGGCAAAGATCTGCAAACCCCATTATTTATTCATTGATAATTTGATAATCTAATTATATTTCCCTGTTTATAGGCATATAGATCAACAAACATAAGCACAAGTGCATACGCTTAAGGGAGGAGTAGGTGACTTTTCACAATAACCCTGGCCGTGCTTGTTTTTGTACTTCTCCGAGCACTTTTGTTCGCACTGAGCTCCAGTAAATTTTTTATTGCATTCTCCCAGGTTTTCAAAGCAAAGTGCCTCTGTTTTAGGCACCATCTTGTCAACTACAAAAATTCACAAGCATTAGAAATTAGGGTTTTGAAGATAAAGAAACACAGATGATGAAAAAAATAATATATCATGATCTCCAGTGGAAGAATAAAGTCAAAAACAAACCTGAGAAGATTATCGGTAAGGCAAGAATGTAAATAGTCATATGGAGCTTCGCCATTCTAGCAATCTATTGTGATTTGTCTTCAAAAATCTTACCAAAATGAAGATCAACCTACGTTGATAGCTTAAGAACCAGAACATATCTCTTTTGAACTTCCCTCATTGTTTTGGAGACTGAATCTTTTACCCACACTTTTTTTGGAGTCCGGATTTTCTACCCCCTTCTTCATTCTATCCTTTCACCACACATTCAAGAGATCCTCTTTTTATGCACTGAAAAGATGACTATCATAAGTAAACCTTATTCCTAAATGTGTAGTGTTTCTTTTCTTTGTTGAAAATCCTTCTGTTCACACCACCATTGTTCCTCAAATCTCAGCCATAAATCAATCATTGCAATTGTATCTAATTGAGCATTGATCATCACAATTGAAACCCAAAAAGGGAAAGGTTATAAGTTTCAATTTGCTTCCAAGGATTGTGCCCTATAATTACATGAATTAACAGAATTGGGATCCTTTGCCCTCTAGGGTAGAGGATAATCATATCTTGACACTCCATCTATGGGTGTAAATGGATAACTGACATCCACTTCCGAATTCACATCTGTATCTATTTAGAAATATCCAAATCGGTTTGATTACTAATAGAATGCGGATATGATAATACCATTTTTGATCTATTATTATCCATCCAATAAAATTATCCGATTAAGTTACTTATTTGGATTATTTATAAATTTTTTACTAGAGATATGTGAATTTTTTTAGATTTTCTACTAAAATAAATACCAAAATTGTTAAATTCTTAAATTTCAAACCTAACCCTGGCAATAAAATGGTAAAGGTATCAACATGTAGTCAAAAAAATTGTATTTGATCTATATTTATACCTATTTAAAAGAATCTACTTGAGAAAATAACTATTTGATTATGATCCAATCTAACTGAATCCATCCAAAACCTATTGGGATAATATCCAAATCCGTCAAAATATAATAGGATTAGATGGGACTCCTTTGAATAAATGGTGGTAGAGGAGCTGGGGTAGGCTAATTGGATTCGAATTAACATAACAACTCTTTTATCTTACCCAAGAAGATGTTAGCCCTGAAAAAATAGGACCCATGAAGGTCTGAGTGATGGGCAAGGGCTTCCTTCCACTAATGTATCAACTCCATTGGCATTTGAAGCATTGGGATTCTCTACACATGTACAAGGGGTAAAAGATTGTTTTCCTATCATATCCCTTTCGCCACATATTTAGGATGGGATGTTATCATGCTCTACCTTGTCAGTGCTCAGAAGTAGACCTTTCTTTTAAATATGTGACAGAAAAATATGTAGGGAACACAATTCATGAGTAGAAGATTTAGAGTCACATTTGAATTTCTTCTCTTATGAGGTAAATTATAGGAAAGGAAGAAAATGAAGGGAATTTGTGTGTGAAATTCAATAAGTAAAAAATCACCCAATTAATCTTTTGATTTCCTAAACTTATTTTCTTTTTCTTTCAGTATATTATCATTCATTCTTGCATTGAAATGGCAAACAAGGTATGGAGCATATCACATATTGGATTCAATCACTAAAATATTTTGTAATAAAAGCCACGAAACTTAGAGCTTGAAAAGATACCCATTGGAGAAAGGAATAAGAAACAAACCTGAGAAGAAAATGAGCAAGGCAAGAATGCAGAAGGTCATATGGTGCTTCGCCATTCTGTCTTTTAGAATTCTAGCTAAACTGAAGGTGAACCAGAAAATAGATCTAATTGGAATTTATAGAGGACTCGAAGGTGGTTACATGCCAGATTTTGACACGTAATTGTACAATATTTAATAATCATATTGAAATCCAGATTAATAACACTCTGTATTATCTCCTAAAATCCCTCCCCTACATGCATCCGGAACTGATTGTCTCTTTCGTCAGTAAATCTTGTTTATCCTTTTCCTTTTCCTTACCTTGATATTTCCTTGAATAGCATATGAATTCAGAAAATGGTTCATGAATATTCTAACTATATCAATTCCTAAAATAAGCAAACCTTGATGAATGAGTAAATTTGGAAAATAAATAATAGTGCGATTAATTATTTAAGGGTTGTATGGTAAGGTTTTTGTGTCATTACTTGTTTTAGATAAGAAACAATTCTTCGTGTTTTTATGTGTTTTTACCTTTTCCTATTGGTTTTAGATGCTAAAATTATATACCATTATACAAGGAGAAGAACATTTCAATAACAAAAAGTGAACGAAACATGAAAGAAACTTTGAGATTTTAGTGTCAAAATAAAAGGTTATGTGATTACCAAAAAAAGAAAATTAGAAAATTATGTTTTGATGAATAAAACAAGAATGCCCTCTACTTTTTCAAGGAAGATTTTTTTTTTTAAATGAAAAAACACAAGAATCAAAATGGATTACGTAGACATGTATTTGGTAGTTTCTGTTCTCAAAGAAAAGAAGAAAAAAAACCAACTCAAGGGGTAATATTCTTTATTTGGAATACAAAGGTAATATTAGAAATAGATACATAAAAATTATTTGAGACTAATACTACTAATAATCAGAGGTTTAATTGATAAAGTAGATAATTCAGGGGTGACATTAATATTATGGGATAATATTATAAGATAACTCACAAGGTGACACTGAAAATCTCCCTTTTATTTTTCTTAGACGTGTTTGAGTTTAAAGGAGGATAACAAGTGAATTTGATTACAATAAATAATGAGTGATCACTTAATCCCATAATGATGAAAACAATAATACAATTGATATATAATTTAAACATAAGGATTATAAGCATAATAGATAAAATGTCAGGTCCAACCCAATCCATGGGCGATATAACTCCAGTTACCACCTTCCCGTCAAAGGGAGAATAATGTGCTATTCTAATGCTTCTCAACCATACAATAGTGTGGACAGTGGCGAGAGCCAAGTAGGGACCGAGGAGGGCCATGCCCCCGCCCCCGGATTTTTGAAATTTTGAAAATGCCTACATATTTTCCTAATTTTTCTCACTTTAAGTGTGAAATACCACTATTTGGCTCCCCTCCAAAAATTAAAAATAAAAATTTAAGATATAGATGATGGGTACAAATGTCATTCTTAATCATAATCAAATGGTTATCATTAAACCCCTAGTTTTAAGGAATAAATGGTTAAATTATAATTAAAAACTAACTCACAATCCATGAATTTCTCCATATATTCTCTA
This sequence comes from Hakea prostrata, assembly GCF_041222555.1. Lineage (NCBI taxonomy): Eukaryota > Viridiplantae > Streptophyta > Magnoliopsida > Proteales > Proteaceae > Hakea > Hakea prostrata. The sequence continues at coordinate 39,896,032 of NC_142603.1, forward strand.
TCATATTTTCATTCCTATTTAATAATCCATGAATCTCATTTTTTATTCCTAATTTCTCTCTTTTTTTTTCTTTCTCTCACATGTCTCACAAAATATTGGAGTTAGCAGACATTGGAATTTTTCAAAATCTTCTACACAGTTATCAGTATTCACTGTCTCTTTCTCAAATTATTCCTCTCTCTCTGTCACGCTCACAATTTTTTTAGTATTCATTTCATAAAGTATAATTTTATCTTTTTATTTCGTTGTTCTTTCTTTCTCCTAAAATTTGATTCTACTAATAGCAATTTGAATCTTGTTAGAATTCAGCCATTGATTTTATCAGATCTAATCATAATCATTGATTTCTTTTTAATCCTTAAACTTTTTCTTAAATTTTCATTCCTATTATTGGAAATTCAATTCTCGCTTAGAATTTCAGCTTAATTTACCTAAATTTTTAATGTAGGCCCCACACGTCAAAATATAATAAAATTTTATGAGATGGGACCCACCGTGGGTCCCACATTGGCCCAGGTATATTTGGGCCCCTCCCATGTTCAATCCTGGCTCCGCGCCTGAGTGTGGATCCTATTAAAAGTCATACCTATGACTAATTTTATTAATGCTTATGGGTGAGTCCATCATTATCGTGTGGATGTGGACATGAAGGGGATCCATAATCGAAGTTTTCATGCCCACTACCCTGCTGCTCATGGGATTTTTATTTGCGGCAGCAGCTGGCGGCGGCTGTTGCCGACGATGAGGATTTTGCTACATATATCTAAAGCAACCTAACGGTGAGGGATTAGAAAGGTAGGGTTTAATTGTAAATATAATTTTTTATTTTTACATTCAAGGGTTTTGAAAGTTAACAAATTTACAAAATAAAACCCTTCGTATACCTGAATCCCTTCTCTCTTTTTGCTTTGGCTGGAGACTAGATGTCTCAGGTTGGATTATTCAAAAATCGACATTCTCCGGCAGCAAACAATAACTCTCAATGAAGCTTTACTCGAATACCGACAACGACTTAAATCATCCGGCAACCTTACCTTTTCTTTTGCTCTTTCATCATTTCCCAATCTTTAGTCATGAATGAAGAGGCAAAAATCAAGAGAGAGGAAAGAAAAGGGCAAGAAGCTTTAGGTGTGAAAATAACAGCAACAGAAGAGTGTTTTGAGGAGCTATCCTCTTCACTAGGTAGAAGATCAAGTCAATGACGATGACGATGATTCCCTTTCAACTAAAGGTATGGTCAATGTACTTTGATGGAGTGAAGGGAAGGTTATGATCTGGAAGAAATTCAAGAATACGGTTGCTTACAAAATTGTGACTCACTCTTCTTACAAAATTTCTGCTTTTCCCCTTATATTTAGTTTCCCTTTTTCTTTTTCTTGGGTCGCCGGTTTCAACTCTGAAGATGTTGTAAGGAATATTTGAATTAAAATTTCTTCCTCCACCCTCAGTGAATAACTCTTCCATAAGTTTCATGTACTTAAGCTTTCCATACATTGATGGATTATTTTCCTTGAAATCATTTCTGATTTGCTTGAACTTTGTTACAACAAACATGGTTGATGGGTTCAATTACGTTATGTGCTGATTTTTTTTCTGCTTTTTTTCCCTCGGAAGAATGGTTGGTCATTTGTGTCAGAATTGTAGGGTTTCTAGTTTCCTAAGATGAACAGAAGATGCTTATGCATTTTCTTGCAAAAGGGAAGATAAAGTTGCCGGATGATTTCAATCACTATCGGTATTTGAGACATCTAATCTCCGACTAGGGCGAAAGGAGGGAAGGATTCGGGTATGCTGAGGGGCTTATTTTGTAAATTTGTTAACTTTAAAATCCTTGAATGTAAAAATACAAAATTATATTTACAATTAAACCCCACCTTCCTAATCCCACACCGTTAGATTGCTTTAGGTATATGTGGCAAAATCCTCATCGTCGGCAGCCAGCCGCAAATAAAAATCCCTGCTCATGACCCATGACCCATGGAAGACCTTTTATGAACAAACCAGACCCTAGAAACTCTCGATTTTGCTTGGCAGCAGTGCTTACATGGCACTGCTCCAAGCAGCGAACGGTCAAGATTAAAAATTGGACCTTTGATTAAATCGTGATCGTACATTTTACTCATGCGCAAAAAAATGATTTTAAGTGAAAACAGACTCGGTTTGGTTTGCACGATTCACAACGAACCATTACAAAACCAAATCCCTATTAAAAAAAAAAAAAAAAAAAAATAAATCAGAGTCGTCTTCTTCCTACGAACTGTTCATCCCATCACAAGGATGATTGCGTGATACAAGTGGGTTTCAAGAATTGGATTTTATTTGATTGGAGAAGAAGAAGAAAATGATGATGACTGATGGGTATGTAATGTTTATCTGTGCAAATAAGGCATTAATCGTATCATGATGTGGTGAGAGTGTCCAAAATGCAGAAATTTCTTGACATTAGTGGAGTGCAGACCTACGTGATCATCAATGCAGAGTAATGTTTCTCAACAAGAGGCCTCAATGCAAGATTGTTAAAGAAGGTTCACACACAGGGGCAGAACCAGGATTCAATAGTGGGGGGCCGAATAATAAAAGTTCAGATTGGAAAAGCACCAATGCTTTTTCGCCACACATATTGTGTGGACCCTTATAAGACCCATTAGGGTCCCACCTATGAATTATTTTATTATAATAAGAAATACGCCTTCATATATTTTGTGGGGCCCACATACGGGGCGGAACCAAGAATTCAATAGTGGGGGGCCGAATAATAAAAGTTCAGATTGGGAAAGCACCAATGCTTTTTCGCTACACATATTGTGTGGGCCCTTATAAGACCCATTAGCGTCCCACCTATGAATTATTTTGTTATATTAAGAAATATGCCTACATATATTTTGTGGGGTCCACATATATTTGACAAAAATAGATAAATTATTAATAATGGTATTTTTTTCAACAAGATATAGGTAAATTAAAGCATCAGTTAAAAGAAAATATACATGTCTTTAACCCTAAAAAATTTGCAAAAAAAAAAAGAAAAAGGTAAAAGATGCAAACCAATGGTAGTTATAGTTACCATACAATTGTAGACATTTTATTTACAATATAAAATCAAATAATAAAAATTGCAAAAGAAATACAAAAACAAAGAATATAAAATCAAATAAAGAACAACATAAAAAATAAGTAAAAGAGAATAAATACATAAATTGAAAAAGAGAAAGAGAACCTAATTGTGTAGAAGATTTTTCCCCAAATTTTTCTTGATCCGCACTTATAGATTAACTAAAAAGAAAGAAACTGAAGAGAATAAATAGGAAGAAAAGAGGAGATATGAGAGAATAAATAGGGATTGAGGAGTTAATTTCCATTAGAAATGACATTTTGAATATTTAATAATATAATTTTTTCAAAAATTTTCCTTAACCTACTTTTATAGAAGGAGAATATATAGGAAGAAAAGATGTGAGAGAGAAGAGAGAGGAGAATTAATCGGAATTGGGGAGTTAGTTTCCATTAAAAATGACATTTTGAATATTTAATAATAAAATTTTTTCAAAAATTCCCTTAACCCACGTTTATAGAAGGAGAATAAATAGAAAGAAAAGACGTGAGAGAGAAGAGAGAGGATAATAAATAGGGATTGAGGATTTATTTTTTAAATAGGAATGACATTTATATCCATTATTTTACCTTTAAAATTTGTTTTCAAATTTGGAGGGCCAAATAGTGATATTTTACATATGAAAAGAAAAAAAACTGGAAAAATAAAAAAAAAATAATATAAAAAATGAAAAAGCTAACCAAATAAAAAAAAAATTTAAAAATCCGGGTGCCATGGCCCCCGGCCCCTTAGTGGGTCCGCCCCTGCTTGCAGTGAGTGGCAAACATATTACTGAGAAGGGTCTTTCAACATCACGGTTATGCTTCCCTGAGGTCTTTCGGTTCACATCAGTAAGATCCAACACAGCGTGGCTTATGCTGAAAACCATCTGCATGCAATAAACTTATGTGCTAAGAGAGACGATCTTTTTATTAGATCTATTCTTGCCTCAAATCTGAATCGATGCATGGATGCAAAGTGGCTTCAGTTGCTTCTTCTCCTCACGACTGTCGGTCAAACCTATTGTATTTCGTCAAATTAGTATAGGTTCATCACTTATGGACATCTCTTCCTGTGTGTTAATGATGGAAGGCACAACATCAGTTTACGTTTTACTGCTATATTTCTTATCTGTCATTTGAAATACACGTGGAAATCACAACAGCAGCAGCAGGTATGCCTTTTCATATCTTTTATTCAAAACAACCCAAACCCAGCAGGAGCCCTTTCTCCCCCAAACTTTTTTTTTTTGGGAGGAAACCAAACTATATTATAGAGAAAAACCACCATTACAACCTATAGACAATACATCAAACAACAGAAACCAATTTAAGTGAGGAGGCGGGCGCTGAGTATAAAGAAAGGCTTCCTGAGTTGAAGCACCTTCTTTCGCCAAAGCATCCGCAACCATATTGGCTTCCCTATATATATGATTGAAGGATATATACTGGAATTCAGATGACATTTTCTGTATGTCTGTAATGAGGGGAAAGAGCTTCCATGGCACCTCCGGGATTTGCTTTTTCAGAATAGCAATTAAAGCACGATTATCACTTTCCATATCCACCTGCGTTAAGAAAAATTCTTTAGCCCAAATCATTGCTTGTCGCATGGCCATCGCTTCAGTAATAAGAACATCTTGACATTGCATTCCCTGCCCAAAAGCAAAGATCATCTTTCCGTTGTGATCGCGAGCGATGCCTCCAAACCCCGCCTTGTGAGATTCTTTAAAGACCGATCCATCAACATTGATCTTTATAATAGGATAAATGGGGGTGATCCATTTGATCACTGCAAAATTGGGCTTAACTGCAATGCTCTCCTGCATATGTAATGAATAAAACTGAAGACTTTTCCAAATCATAAAACTGCGGGTTTCCACCTGTGGATGAGTATCTGATTTCAAAAGAGCTGTATAGGATTTCCATATGAGCCAGAGTATAAGCAGTGTGTCCCTAATTTTCCTGTTCTGTGTTCCGAAAGACAGCATCTGTATAACCTTGTCAGTAATTGAAGCCCCTATAGTCATTTCTGAACAATGAAGATCATTCCAGATTTGTTTAGAATAAGGACATAACCGGAGAATGTGGTCCACTGATGAGTCATGATATCCACATAAGAGACACTGAGTAGGACAAGGAATTCCTCGAGCTGCAAGCAGAGATGCAGTGGGCAGTTTTTGATGCAACAATTTCCACAGAAAATGTATTGATCGGGGATGGATAGGAAGTCTCCACAGATTGCGCCAAACCGTTGGATTTGGATAATTCAAGTACTGAACATTAAGAGAGTTGAGAGCTAACCTGTAGGCCGATTTAACATTAAACAGCCCAGAAGTAGTCCATCGCCTTATAACTCGATCTGGAATAGGAATTCGTGGTAATGGAATATTCAGGATTTTATCCACAGTACTATTAGGCCACCAGGAAACAAGAAGCTGTCGATCCCAAATCTTCAATCGGGGATGGATGAATTGTGCTACAGTGTTTGGGCCATTTGTCGCAAAAGGAAAACAACCCAAGTCCAATGGATGATCAGGTATCCAATTAGAAGTCCAAGGGTGTGTTTGGTCTCCAGTACCAATTTGCTTAAGTATGCCCTGTTTGAGAAGATCTCGGCCTTTCAAAATGGATCGCCAACCCCAAGAATCCGTTGGATGTGAGGGTACGTCCAGGAAAGAGTGATATTTACAGAGTGAGTCATTATGCGACCCATAAGGAGTCCGGATGGATAAGAACCCAGCCTGAGGGAAGAGCGGGTTTGAAGGGTAGATTGGAATGTTAAGACCCCATGAGCCTTGGGGTTGGGATAGATGTCCAACCATGATGAATGTTCGCTCCATTGGACCAAAAAATGATGATCCCTTAAATCTTTAATTAGGGGAATGAAAACAAGACATAAAGTGATTGGGCATGGGAATGGTGGCTTAAGAAGAACCTTTGGGATAAGATAAGAGTTTGGCCTTAGCCCGAACTTTATTAACTCTATCTAATAGAGTATGACAATGTTTTTCTTTAACCGCAGAGAAGAGAGGGATTCCCAAAAAATACAGCCTCCGATGAGGTGTGATATGGAAACAGAGAAGGTCACGTCATTGCTGATGATGTGCTTGGGGTAATGAGCTCTAGTTTTGTGGAAATTGAGTTCTTGACGAATGGGAATAAGTTTGAATGATTTTGCCAAAAGTGGAGCTCTGTTTGTAGGACCAAAAAAAAGTCAGAAAGGTAAATGAGATAATGCAAGAGATAATGAATGGGAAGACGGGGAAAGAACCAGATGTGATGTTAAAGTTAGCACATAAAATAAATAAGTAAGGGATAGTGGGCCCGTAAGTCCTGAGGGCAAGATATGGCCTCAGATCCATTAATAAGGGGAATAAGAAACAGTTGAACACAAAACATAACAATAAGGAAACCCATAGGGAGCACTTGTTTAAGAAAACCCATTCCAATCTATCATAGGCTTGCTCATATCCAAAAGCAAAGACCTTCTACGCTTTGTATGATGATGGATTTTGGACATGATTTCGTGAGCAATTAGAATATTATCCGATATAGGCTTAACAAATCCATTTTGTTGAAATGAAACCAATTAAGGGATGATGGATTTCAGTTATTGACCAAGAGTTTGGATATAATCTGTAGCTGAATTGCATAAACTAATTGGTCTATAGTCCGAACGCCTTTGGTGAATCATTCTTTGGAATGAGAGTAATGAATGTAGCATTATGAGAGAGCGAGAATGAACTGAGTTATAGAATTGATGTACCATAGTGAATGTGGGTTTAAGACCAAGCAGATAAAAAGTGAAAACCACGGGTCAGGGATTTCAACCGAGAGAAAGATCTTGATCTCCTCGTAGAAAATGGATGCATTAGAGAAGTCTTGTCAACATGGACGGACGATTGGCAATGGGTGAAACATAAGCCGAAAGGGGTTGAGCGGATGAATAGATAGCCTTAAAATACCCTTCAAAAGCATGGGTAAGGGCTTTGTGTAGACAACTCCATGTGTTTAATTGCGAATCTATTTCAGCGGACGAGTAGTTTGATGGAAAAACGGTATTCTATCACCCTTCATCAGCCAAGAGATATGAGCTTGCTCCATTATGGCTTGTTGATTTAAGTTGCTTCAATAGGGCTAATCTCCTTTTCTGATATACGGGATTCGTTCTGAAACCAAGGAGGGATTCATGGAGGATATAGATTTCTCAAGCCTCCTCTTAACTTCAAATTTTTACTATTGCTTGTTCCATGTTCTAAGAGCGAGGACAACTTTGATAACTAGGACAACATAGGAATGAGAACCATGGAAAGGAAAAGCCCAATATTGGTGTAATAAATCAAGATACGAGTTTTCTTGAAGAAAAAGTTCAAATCGAAAGGGAACTTGCTTAGATGGAAATTTATCTATATGAAGAATAAGGGCCTTATGATCTGAATGAGAGACCAATAAATGTTGAACATGAGCTGAAATAGGAGCACCCAATGCAAGGGATCAAGACGCCTCAATGCGATGTGAACCTTGTTGTTTATTCGACCATGTGAATTTGGGCCTGTAAAAGGGATAGATATCAAACCAAATTCATTGGCAAAACTCGGAAAGGAGCAAAGAAGAAGGTTAAAGGCCTCCCCCTTGGCGATCGAATATCGAGATAAGCATTCAATCGAGAATCCATGGTTTATCAATAAAAGAGCAAATTTGAAAGAGTTTGCCATTGATAATGTTGCACGGATGGGATAGGGCTCAAAAAACGAAGTGAAGTACCACATATGGAATCTAAAATAAGAAGATGAACACACGAAGAAAAACACTACATTCACATGAGGATAAGCCAACAAAAAAAGAAGCACACAGGGGAGGAGAACACTTAGAAAAACCCATTTTCTTACAAAGCACACAACATCAACTTTAACGACTTAACTCAGATAGAAAAAAAAAAGAGGGTCGGTATTTAGATATAAGAACCTTAATTTCGATAGAAGCCGACCGGACCTCTACGATTGAGCATTACTCCATTCATTTTCCTGTGGATGACCCATTAAGGTTGGTCATCACCACCTCGGAACATTGCAAGTTGGATCCATGCTGATCCGTTCATTTTCTTATGGGATTCCCCAGCACTCGGTATCTCAATTGAGGGTAACTCTTGCACGAAGCTTCGCTTACATGGAAGCAATCAAGGGGAATCTTTTTACCTTTGTCTGAGCTGAGAGGAGAAATGAGCTGCAACCAAAGTGTGAAGATCCATCTCGGACGATCCCATCGGCCGTGAGACCCTCGGTCGGAGTAGATGGAGGAGCAGGCGAGGAGAGTAAGACATGACATGCTCCGAGCTGATTGAGGAGAGCCCTCCTTAGGGTATTCCAAAAGATTTGGGGGTTGAGATGATGCACTAGAAAAAACATATCATCGGTGTGAGTGCCGATGGATAGGCCGACCCCGGATCTTAAATTCATAGCATATGGTGTGTCTTCATCCGGGATGTTTTCAGCAGCTGGAGTCGATTGAACATTGAATATAACAGCCAGCTTAAGGAAGCTGCGATGTAAGGCTTCATCACGATCTTGTGGGACTGGACTTGTGTACAAATGTGCTTCCAATCCGGGGTGCCCTTCAAATATACGTTCATAAACTTCCTTCATGTGCTTCACCGTGACTTGATGTTTATAAGGGATGCCATAGGGGGACGCAGCCGAGGGAACACGCTGGTCGAAGATGAACCCGCCATCGATTTGCAATTTGTCCGATTTTACAATCCTGAAATTTGTGTCCCAATCGAACACGGTAGGAGCAGATTAAAGCGGGCGAAGTTCATACGCAAAGTAAGTTGTAGAACTTCGGATGGGGAAATTTCAAACATCACTGAAGAGACCAAGTCCTGATTCATTGGAATAAGTACACGAGCTACAGGTGTATAGGGTGGGTTACCATCCCCTTTAGGTATTTCAATTTCAAGCACATACCCTACTTGACTGAATATGAGGTTGAGCACCTCATGATCATGAAAACGCCAATGGATTTTTAGGATTTGTACCCAGAAAATGGCATAAGAGAAAGGCGAGAGAGCCGAGTATAGTCCGGTCCCATCGTTGAAAGAGAATTAAATGGCCTTTGTAATTCCAGGGCTGGCCAAATAAAATAAGATGCATAGATTTCTCGTTCTTGCATGTAACAGTGAACCGGCTTTGTGAGCCTTCCACTAGATGATGACCGGTGATCTCAAAATGCTCTAATTTGAATGCCCAGAGACGAAAGTGGACAGATCATAATAGGTCACGACGATTTCATCCACAACCCATCCGACAACAGTGTATTGTATGTTGCTTTTGAGTTGAGCAAGCTTAGATTCGCAAGGCCACCTTTGCTGGAGGACGAACAGGCAGCTCCATCTTCGCAAATTCCGCCGCCAAACGATCACAAGATCCCGGTTTAGAAACAGAAGCGGGGCAAGAAGCAGAGAACGACGCCATATATGAGCCACCTGCAGTTGAGAAAACAACAAGATATGAAGAGGAAACCACGAAGACGACAGTAACCTCAGTGCTTGAGTTTTCTCGGTGAGGAGGATCAGGGTGTTGCTCCCAAAAGAAATATATAAGCACAAAACCAGTGCCTCGACCATCGTTAGCTCTTGATGTCGTTACAGATGTCGCATGCAGTATGTGAAAGACAAGAGAAAACCAGCAGAAGAGAAACCCTAAACAGACAAGTAACCCAAGCACAGTAGCCGCAATAGTATATAGCACATCAACTGAGGAGCTGTGATGGGAGACGGTTGACACCCGATCGAACATGCAAGGAAGAGAGGATAGTAATTCCGCTCACAGAACCCCTTACCCGCACAAGATCGAACTCGAAGACTTTGAAAGAAATACACGTCAATCAGTCGGAAACCCATATACAGAAGTGCAACCACCGTTGCATGCATTCGGCCTTTACTGCCAATAATGGACACATATATATATTTAGAGAGCCAACAGGATATCCATAGCACATGCAGCCACTACCGGAATCTGAAAAACCGGGAAGGAGTATGTTGGGTATGGCCTAATTCATGATGACTCTGAGAAAGCATGTTATCACCAGGAAAGAGATCCAAAGAAAATAGACACTGTGATATTAGATCTGACAGATCTGAAGAGAGAGAGACCTCCATAAACGTCCCACTAAGCCATATGATATTTACCAAAGGAATAGAGAGATAGAAGAACCCTATTTAGATGCCTAGGCATCATTGTTGTATGCTATTACCGCTCAGCCTGCAACCCTGAGATCATCAGCCTTAGAATCATATGGGTAAATCATACACCTGTAACTTACTGATCTAGAAAGAGAGAGGAGAAAATAAGAAATGATAGCAGAGAAACGAACTGAACCCTTTGTCAACCCAATTCGAGCAAAGATTGGTTGATGACAACAGACGGACATACCCATGTCATTACAGCACTTCCAGTACAACCAAAAGTTATTCAAATATTGATGAATTCTCCTCATACGGCAACAACTTCTCAATCCTTCTTATGTGGCTTCTCTATATCAGAGACGAATGGCAGTTTGCATGTTCTTGCAAACATCGAAAGCGGGGTTTTCTATGAGCTTCTTCTATATATCCTTATCTATTACCTTCTTCAGTTACAAGTCACTTGCTTCACTTATTATAAGTGATTCTGAAGTCAGTGAGCACTGTGAATTAGTTTCTCACAAAAAACCGAAGAATATCACTAAGTTTCGTGACTCAACAAAGGCTATGTATTTTTCCCGTTGTCTTTCTTCTTCCTCCACTCCCCTCTCATCTGAACATCTTGCTTCTAAGTTTGCAAAGCTTGAAATACCTGTTCATCCTATGGAGAAAGTATCTTTACCTAGAGGTAAGCTGCATGAGATCCAAGAAAATAGCAAGTATACTCTATTGGGCTGGGTAGCTGATGGCATTGTTGTCACAATGTATGATCTTCTCAACTTCTCCACCAAAGCTCTAAATCCCAATATTTTTGAGATAGATGGCAAGCACTTAGTTGATGGAGCCCTTGATCGATTCACTCTCAAGTGCTGAAATGAGAGAACAATGAATCTGATATTGTTCTCTCAACCTTGGACTTACAAAAATCATCTCTTCATTTTTCAGCCTTGGGATCATTATATTCCAATTACTATCATACCTATGAGGTATGCAATTATGTGGGTGGAAAAAATTATTAAACTTCATTGGAGATTCTATGATCATGATATTCTTAACATGATTTTCAACAAAGTAGGCTAGGTGTGTTGGAGATCAAAGTTCCAAAAGGAGATGGAGCCCACCCCTATGTTCCTGCAGCTTCTAGTTCAAGTGGCGGAAAATGAAGAAATTCTGGTAAAGTTTGCATATGAAATGTGACCTACACTTCTATGTTCTTATTGTCTTAGAATGGGACATAAGAATCTTGACTATAGGTATCGACAACACAGTCCCATTCAAGCTAGTCTTCCAAACTCGGTGACAAAAGTTTAGAACCGTCTACCTCTTGCAGCAATTCCACCAAAGAGAAATAATCACCTGAATCAAATTATTGAGCTTTATGATGAAGCCTTCATCAGAAATCTTCGTAATGATATTTCTCTTCATGAAGGATCTGTTCCGCAAGCTTTTGAGGAGGCAATCAAGAGAAGCTTCTTAAAACTAGCATTCATTTATGAAGTCTATTCTCCTCTCATGCAACAAGAATCCCATCAGCAAGTGGTATATTCTTCTCATTTCTGATCTTCTACAACTACTTTACCTTCGGGTAATCGAGATGAAGAAATGCATTTTGTAGTCCATCATCTAAACCCACCTCACACTCTATTGGAATATGTACATGAAACCTCTCCGAACTCTTCATTGGACAACATTGCAATACACTCCTCCACCAGCTCCTCCAAGCACTTCGGTCAGCTCAAGCATCCATTCGGGTTTGGTCAATGTTGATTTTGATCTTATTGCTCTATGGACAACCAATCTTCAGCATTGAACTCATGCAAACAACAAAGGTAAGACTCCAGTCAATGAGCCCCCCAACATCCTCCCATGCAAAAGAAAGTTGGTGATACAAGAAGTCGAAGAGGATAATCTGGTATCAACAGAGGTGGATCAACAAAAGAAATTGAAAGTTGATCAGTATGGAACGAACTTGTTCTGCTATGAGGCAATGATGGCTAGCCTTGAAGGGCCATCAAAGGAGAAATGAAAGCCTTTTTTTCTCAACTGTAGAGGATTGGGTTGATTCTCCATTTAGAAGGAATTGAAACTCTTATTCATAAAATATAGACCCAGCTTTGTTTTTCTTTCAAAATTGAAATCAATCTTAGTTGATATTAGTAGGTTATGTAGTCTGTGGGGATGTAGTCAGTTTGTGTTAGTCCCGCCGGAGGGAAGAGCGGGAGGTTTGGTGTTTTGTTAGTGTGATTCCCTCAAAGTTGATGTTATTTGGTCTTCTTCTTGGTGTGTTCATATCATGTGTAAAGATGCTTCTAATATTTGGTATTTTATTGGTGTGTATCTCAGCTCTAATCTATATATTCAAGAGTATCAATGGCTTACTTTGGAAAATCTAGCTTCATTTGTCGATAAACCATGGATCATTGGGGGAGACTGAAATTCTTATCTGTATTCTTCAGACATATTAGGTGGAAGACCTATCCCTAATGCACTTCTTACTCCTATGCAGCAATTCTCAGCAAAGAATAATCTGATTAGTCCACTTGCTATTGGATCCAAATTCACTTGGACCAACAATCAGAAAGGTCCAACAGAATTGAAGGAGTATCGGACAAATTTTTTTGCAATATGGAATGGTTTCATAACTTTATAGAAGTTAATGTAACACATCTCACAATGGTACACTATGATCATAAAGCTCTTTTGTTAAGCATGAATCGATGGCATTATAATTTTAATCGTCCATTTCGATTCGAAAACTTCTAGATCCAAGAAAATTCTTATAGACAAATACTACATAATTCTTGGATATCTTCAATTAGAGGATCACCTTCTTATAGTTTAGCAAAGAAACTAGAAATTCTTTCCAAGAAACTTCAGATATGGAATAGAAATATAGTCAAAAATCTGGAAGAAAAAGAAGCTAAACTTCGACAGGAGTTATCCCAGCATGAACTCCTATCTCTAATGTTGTGATCAGAACAATGGTTTATTGAAGAAAGTCATCTACTAGTAAAATTAAAATTGGTCCTTCATCAGCAGGCAGACAAATGGCAACAAAAGGCATGCCTCAATTGGACATTAAAAGGAGATAGAAATACTCGATTCTTTCACCCAAGCACTTTGGTTCGTCGAGCAAGAAACAAAATTTGATCCATTAAACAAGATGGGGTTAATTTAACGGAGCCATCGAATATTGTAAATGCTTTTGGATCTCATTTCAAAAGACTCTATTCCTTTATCTCTCCTACAACCAATGATGATTACTTCAATCCAATCAGGAATAGACTTAATGAATCAGATAGGTTATGGAATTTAAGGCCCGTTTTAGAAGAAGAAATAAAAGAAGTAGTCTTTAGTGTCAATGGCTTTAACTCTCCAGGCCCCGATGGCTTTTTTTATCAGAAAGGATGGGAATAAATAAAGATTGATGTTCAAAGAATGGTACTACAATTCTTCAACTCAGGTACCTTCTCCAAATCACATAATTCCACTTTTTTAGCATTAATTCCAAAAGTAGAAAGTCCACAATTAGTAGGAGACTTTAGGCCTATCAATTTGTGCAACATGAGCTATAAAATTATCTCCAAGATTATGGTCAATCGCTTAAAAAAGATCCTTCCTAGCTCAATTTCTTTTCAACAAAATGGTTTTGTTAAAGGAAGGCATATTCAAGACAATATTTTGATAGCTCATAAACTGATGCATAAAATTCACAACCACAAAAAACGGAAAAAAGGATTGATGGCTGTAAAATTGGATATGAGTAAGGCATATGATAGAATTGAATGGGGTTTTCTGGAAAAAGCTCTAAAAGCCTATGGCTTCCTTGATAAATGGATCCAATGGGGGTCATGTTCTGTGTTTCCACCATCACATATATTCCGCCGATTAATGGGTCTCCTTCCACTTCATTCTCTCCAACTAGAAGTCTTAGACAAGGAGATCCATTATCTTCTTATTTATTTGTCCTTTGTGTGGAATTGCTGACTTCTCATTTAGAAATGCATATCTAAAAAAAGAAATTAAAAGGCATTCAGTTGAGCAGAGGAGGGGAGAAAATCTCCCAAAAGGCATTTGCAAATGATCTAATATTGTTTGGACAGGCAACAATAAAAGAGGCTAAAGTTTTTATTCATGTCATCAAGAAATATTGCGAGATCTCAGGACAAGAATTGAACATCAACAAAACAAGAGCTCACTACAGTCCAAATTCTACATCAGCTACCAAAAGAGAGTTAGTCTTCACAATTTCACAAAGCCCCAACATCATTGGAGGATATCTATTTGGGCATAGCTCTTTTCCCAGGAAAGCTAAAAAAGAAGCATTGTCGTACACTTATTGACAGGGTAAATGCTCGATTACAAGGATGGAAATCCAAATATTTGGCTTCTCCTGGAAAGCAATTTTGATTCAATCTACCCTTGCCAATATGCCTTCCCACTTTATGTTGTGTTTTCGCCTTCCTTCGGCAATAATAGAGGTACTTGAGAAGCAAATGAGAGCTTTTTTCTGGTCAAATGGCAAAAAACAACAGGTTCATACTATAGACTGGGACACGATTTGCTTGCCTAAATCATTAGGAGGATTGAACTTCAAATCTCTTAGTGATTTTAACCTAGCTCCTTCTGTCTTGGAAGGCATGGGATCTACTTCAAAACCCCCAATCTTTGTGGGGGAGGTTGATGCTATAGAAATATTGCAAACAATCCTCTTTCTTGGAAGTTGCTTCCCACAAAACAAATTCATGGGGATGGAAATCTCTACTATTGGGTCAGGATCTACTCAATAAAGGACTTATGTGGCAAATTAGCGATGGAAAAGACATACAACCTTGGACAGACAATTGGATTCCTAACATAGATCTAGATCGAGGCTGTTATCCGTTTGCCCATATGGCACCTACAAAAGTAATACATTTCATAGATC
The DNA here is from genome assembly GCF_041222555.1 of Hakea prostrata. NCBI lineage: Eukaryota > Viridiplantae > Streptophyta > Magnoliopsida > Proteales > Proteaceae > Hakea > Hakea prostrata. Next base: position 39,911,232 of record NC_142603.1, read on the forward strand.
CTTGGAACGAAATGCTCTACAACAATGGTGGCCACCAGAAATGGTAAGTCGAATTCTCACAATACCTACACCAATGTCAGGCCTACCGGATAGGTTCATTTGATATGGGACTACAGATGGGAAGTTTATAGTCAAATCAGCATAAAGACTTTCAACGGATGGAAAAGTCAATCCTACAACTTCACATCAGTTACAGAGATGCTCCCCTAGATCAAACTCTAGAAAATGCCCCAAAACCCAAGAGTTACTCATTTCATCTGGAAAATTCTGCACAAAAAACTTCCAACTGCCTCACTTTTACTCCAAAGAGGATGCTCATGCTCCCCCAAGTGTCTTCGATGCGGAGAGAGCAATCCAAACCCAAATCATATTTTCATACAGTGTTCATTTGCATGGGAGGTTTGGTAGGCTTTTCAATATTCTTCTATGTTCATAAATGGTAACCTATAGAATATAGTTGTTCATTTGGTCATTCAGAAGCCTTCAGCAACAGACTCTACTTCCACTCTTAGACTCTTCACTACACTTTGGTTATATTGGAAAGCATATACATAATTGATAGACTCATCAACTGATACTTCATCTGCTACTCAAATTTATTTCCAAATATGGAAAGGTTTCCAATTTTATTGTCCTAAAATTGAGGAACTCATTCCTCAAAAAGATCCAATTACCATTAAATGGGAGGCACCAACTCATCCTCACATCAAATTAAATGTGGATGGATCACTTTTCCATAATAAACGAGTAGCGGGATATAGAGGTATAGCGAGAGATCATCAAGGACAAATGCTATTTTGATTAAGAAGAGGTGTGGAAGCGCAAGGCATCTTCAAAATAGAAGCATTAGCCATTTGACATACAATGATCTGGGCTCGGGATTTCAAACTAGCTCACATCGAGGTAGAATTGGACAATCGGACAATCATCAATATTCTGCAAAATCCTATCACAAAGGCTCCCTGGAAGGTATATCCAATAGTTGCAGATATGTTGCATCTGAAGGAATCTTTTGAGTTTACCTCATTTAGACACGTACTTTGTGAGGCTAACCATGGTGGCAGACACCCTAGCAAAGGATTGTGCACTCACACATGATGCATTCTTAACTGTAAACTCCCCCCCCCCTTTATTTACTGGCTTTTACTGTTTGACTTGTTAAGAATAGGATGTAATAAGGTTTCTCATTTCAATAAATCATTTCCTTCTTACCAAAAAAAAAGAGGCGTCATGGTTTCGTCAATCTCTCTCGCAGAAGAAGAATAAATCAGAGGCAACTACAAATTCTGCTTGTCACAAGAAAACTACAAAAGTAGAATCACTCACAGAAGATGAAGAGTTTGGATTGATAAAGCAGTTGAAGTGCTTCGTTAAATCCTTCTCAATATATATATTTTAAATTCTCTCTAATTTTTTTAATCAAACATTGTGGTTTGTTTCTTGAGCTTTGTGAACGTCTATTTTTTGTTCCATTTTTGCTTAGATCTATTTTTCCTGGAATTTTCTTGGAATTTCTTTCTTCCAAATTTCCAAGTGGTTCATATGGTTCTTTCTTTCTAGTTATTGAACGTCTTTTTTTTCTTCTCGTTTCTTGACCATCTCCTTTTTTCTGCTCACGGCCAACAACGTCCCTCTTGTTTAGCCTCTTGAATTTGGACTACGATGGTCTTCATATTTTCAGATCTGTTTTAAGGTTGGACAGATCAAGTTTGATCCGTCGGAAGTAACTGTTATTTGATCTCTCCTTTGTATTTTAAACCTTGCATTTTTTTTTGTTCCTTCTTTTTTCTTTTCTGTTCTTTGTGTTTATTTATTTATTTAGTTGAAAAGGAGATAGTATAAAGCACAAGCTATTGTGATTTTTCAAAAGAAACTAAGGTTGAAGATTGGTGAAGAAAGAATATATTCATCATACTTTTAAAAAAAAAAGCCCCGAAGAAACAATAAACCCCCGCCCCAACGAAAATGAAAGAACAACCCCAAAAAAGAAACAAAACCACCCCACAAACCGAAACAATCCAAACCAACAAAAAGGCAAACCAAACCGACCACCCCAAGCTTATATAGGATAAAAAACAAACAAACAAGGTTCCACCTCACAAGCCATTTATTTGAAAAAAAAGGGCAAACAAACCGAGGTTCCCCACAAATTCATATTTAATTAAAAAGAGCAAACAAATTCAATGGACCCACCCATAAACTATAAAAATAAGGGATATATCAAAGAGTAATGATTCCTCGGTTTATGAGTTTTATCAATTATCTTTTATGGGTTAAGAAACGGTAGAATAGGGCGAATGAAGAGTAATAGAAGAGAGAGTAAAGGGAGGGGTTTGAAATAAAAGTTCCTCCGAACCGGACAACGGGAGAATAGAATGTAGCAAAGTAAGGTTGTAAGATTATAAAACGAGGTACGTATAAATCAAGCAGGGGAATAGTAATTTTCCCTTTAAAATATTATAAAAATTATATGTAGTTAGGTAATCATCAGAGATTCAGAGGGTTTCCAAACAATTTTTGTATTTTAGGCAAAAATGGTTTTCACAATTGATTTTCAAAAAATAAGTAAAAATCAAAAAGAAAACCATGCCAAACACAACCTTAGATCTAAAATATTTGATATGGTTATCTGATTGTAATTACACGTGATGTTTTCAAAACCCAACAATTGTAATTACAAGGTCTCGGAAGATCATAGCCATTAGATTTAAAAATACTACACTAGAGAGCTGCCCAAGAGATTCATGCAGGAACAAATAAAAACTCAAAACATGTTGGTCAGTTTTCTCATGAACAAAACCTCTCCAAAGATAATAATGTGATATGTGAAACCCTAGCTTCAAAGAGAACATATTTACTAGTAATTAGAATGACCAAACTAACTCTAAGACATTTACATAATACTCACATTTCCTAAGTACATGTAAAAAGACATTTAAGCCCCTAGACTATATTACAATATTCTCCACCTTGACTCTGATATTTCACTATGGAACCACTTGTGAGTAAACAAAGAACTCATTAAATGATAAAACAAAAAACATATTAGAAAGATAACACCTTCAGCATGTTCAAGGCAGACTTGAACTTACCAACAGATACAACCTTAGTCATGTGTCAAGCTGAATTGATAGAGGTATCAATCTTTCAGACATCAACTAGGCCTTTGGCAATAATATTTCTAATAGAATGAAGCTTAACATCCACATGCTTAGTTCTTTCGTGATAAACACTATTATTTGAAAGACACAAAGCATTTTGAGAATCAGTGAATCACAATATACAAGAGAATGCAAATTACCAAAACCAAGCTCACTTAGGAGTCCTTTAAGCCATAGGCACTCCTTAATAGCTTTAGCCAAGGCTATGGGTTCAACCTCTATGATTGAAAGTGCCACCACATGTTGAAGTGTGAACTTCCAATTCACCAAATTACCACCAACTGTGAACAAGTATCTAGTCAAAGACCTTCTCTTGTCCAAGTCAACAACAAAATCAAAGTAACAAAACCCAATAATGGTCATATTATCAATACTAGAGTTATCATGCATAATTTTATAAGATGCAGAATTTTTTAGATCTCTTAATAACCACATAACAACATTACAATGTGAATCACAAGGTCTACTCATAAACCTACAAACAAGTCCAACTTAATATGCAATATTAGGTCTAGAATAAACCATGGAATGCATAAGACTACCACTACACTCTTTGCATGGTCTACTAATTACAGCATCATCAGTAATAGTTTTAAGCTTAAATGAGCACCACGAGGTGTATCCACAATCCTACAATTAGCATTTCCAAACTTGTCTACTAGTTTATGAATGTATCCCACTTGAGACAAGGTCAAAACCTCCTTAGCTCTATCACTATGAATATCAATGCCAAGAATTTTTTTAGCAGTCCCTAAATCTTTCATCTTAAACTTAGATTTCAACATAGATTTCAGTTTACAGATCTGAACCTTATCCTTAGATGCAATAAGTATATCATCCACATAAAGTAAAAGATAAATAAAAGAATTAGGTTTAAGCTCACAGTAATTAATATACACAATTATCATAATAACTCATTTTAAACTTGTTCTTGAGCATAAACTCATCAAATCCTTTATACCACTGCCTAAAGGATTGTTTCAAGCCATATAAAGATCTCAATAATGGGCAAACCTTTGTCTCACTAGCTTTAACAACAAAACCTTCATTCAAGTTGAATCATGTAAATCTATTAATCTAATCTACCATTCAAGAATGCAGTTTTTATATCAAGTTGTTCTAGGTCTAAATCATAAATGGCAACTAAGGCAAGAAACACTCTAATAGAGGTATGCTTCACCACAGGGGAGAAAACCTCATTATAATCAATCTCTTCAGTCTGAGAATAACCCTTAGCTACTAACCTAGCCTTAAATCTAGGTTTTTCTACACCAAAATCGTAACCTTAAACTTGTAAATCCACTTACAGCCTATAAGCTTCTTCCCCTTCAACCTATCTCCAAAAGTCCAATTATGACTGTCACACCCCCACCCATTGGTATCGGTCTTGCTTGACAACCCGTGGGTGCGATTCGTCATAGGATCTATGGTTTACCATCAACAATAATAAATGCAAGCAATAATAAGCAAGAGAAAGAGTAAATTCAAATAATTCAAATGAAGTAATACAGAAGTCCAAATACTCCAAGGATGAATCAAAGAAAAGAATCAAATTAATATGTTCCAAAATTAATAGAGTTCAGCGGAAGCAAAAGTTAAACTAATTCAGTTTGATTTTTTAGCTCTCTCCTGAGCGAGGGTCTTCTCTTCTAATTTAGCAATGAATCCACTGACTTTTTGAAGTGTTGAGCTATCTGTTTCCTTCTGCCATCAATGAGTACTATAAGTGCACTCCAAGCACCCGTAGGAGGCTTCATGACATACATTTGTCTCCCATTAGCGCCTCCATAACCTCTTCATAGGAGTCACTCCAATCACACGAAACTTCTCCTAATCCAGTATACCCATCTGTATAATATAGTGCAACATACAAAAAGGAATGAGTTCTGGCAAATTCAGTAAGGTAACACATCTCACATACATATCGACAATGTATCAAAATAAGCACATATATAAAGAATGATATGCAAATATATGGATGCAGCTATAAATCTAACTATGCAAGTCTCTTAATAGCGGACATGCTTTAAGATATAACACTAGCCCTCCTTTGGGTAGGTCTAGTCACTCTGATCCCTCATGGACTGGTTACCTCTTTTGGGATCCCGGGCAAGGGGTTTAGTTCTCGTTAATCAACCATGCCTAGGGTTTAGGTCCACACTCTCTCACCATGACCATTGGCATGAGTATTGGCGCATGTCAAGGTTTCTAATCCAATGCAAAGTCATATGGTGACATATTATATGTAGTCTAGCTACTTCCCCTATGGCTCCAACCAACTCGATCTAGCATCCTTTCCTACCTAGCAATGAGAACCTAGTATGTTCGAGTGCTAATGGCCATCCACATATTGTTGGGGCGGATGCTCTCATAACCCCTCATGACTCCCGGCCTCTCCTTGGATGTCCATGAGCCCAAACCCTAACATATGCAACCCTACTAATGCATGATCAACAGTGACCACTGAATTTTTGCACGGACTGGCTAGATGAAACAGAGTCACATCACTATTATCACGGGTCATTCGGCTTCAATTCCCCTACTGAAAGGGTAGTAGCATGTATGACTACCTAACCATGCAATCTAGACTCCCTAGGTATGTCATCCAACAACCATGATAGTGCTGGGGGCATTAGTAAGCAGTGTCCCATACCGCAACCCCTGATATCCCAAGCAGCAAATACCCAGTATGGATACCCTCCACCATAGTTACATCCCATCATCAATCATTATTACATAACTAGTCACTCTACATCATAAAGTAATGGAATTACATCTACACATTTATCACAATATATATTCAACTACTAATCATTGAATCATACTATTATAGTAAGTTATAAGAACAATGATGCATGTAAAAATTAAACAGTTCATCATAGATCATATCATCGCATATATATAAGAATGTGTCCTTACCTGTAGAAGCATATAAACTACTATAAATACAATTGAACCTCACAATAGTCCAAAGAACCTTAGAGATCACCTAGAATAGGGTTGTAAAATACATTAAGGACAAACGTCAAAACAAATAATCAATTGGACTATTCTAGCTACTATGGACCACCCGGTTGCTTGGGACGGTTGGTTGTCCAAGCGACCTCCACTATTCCAGACTACTTCCAAGTCCGAAATTCTGACTTACTATATAATAGATTGACTTATAAATTTTTTTAAAAATTACACCAATCTTACAGCCAGCCAAACAACTTGGTACAATTAAATTCACTTTACTCCATTTATAAACCAAGCGACATTTTGGTGGGGGGGGGGGGGGGGAAGAAAAAAAAGAATCCCCTTCATTTCACTTCACTTAACTTCCTTTCCCTTCCCTTCCCTTCCCTTTCCCTTTCCCATTCCCCTTCAACCAAACATACTCTTAACTGGATTTAAGAAAAGAGAAAATGTGAAACCACGGAAAAAGCTCAAGCAGAAATCCTCCCACAATATCACAACGTAGTCCAATACATGCTTTAACACGATAATACTGAGAGGAGCTCCAACTATAAGGAATCTTTAACAAATGAAACATAGAGCACATCCAAACCGAAATTAGAACAACCAATTCTGCATTCACCTATGGTTCCATTATACAAAGAAGGAAAATAAAGGAGAATATTAGGTACTTACTATTCAGTAATGTCTTCAAGAACCATGTTAACATAAACATCAAAACCCTTTAGGGTTCCAACTAGCTCCTTATCACCCTTCATAATCACCCATATTTTGGACCCAATGCATCGATCAATTAACTCTAAAACCCCAATCCATATATTAAATTCCCTTTTAAAAAAAAACAATAAACAACACTAGTATGTAAAACCTAATTGACTCGGCAATCAAGAGTAGAAAAAGAGTGAAACAAAATCGACGAGCACACCCCACCGGACCGGCAACCCGAATGCCCGTGGGGGTGATACACCGCAAGATCTAGGTTCAGGACAAACCATACAAAACATGATATAGCATAATTAAATGGACAAGAATAAATCAAGTTTATCATACTAAGTTATCAAAACCGAAATAATGGTTACAATCATCCATTACCAAAATAAAAATATAACATCGAGTTTTAAAAGAAAAGAGAGTAATTTTCAACGCAACGAAACAAACAGACTAGTCTCAATGGAATCCCACCCAAAAGAACAGCTGAACGGCATGAAGCTCCATGGCGCCACTCTCTCGGTCACCCTCAAGAAGATATACTAGCAACGAATCCTCCATTTGGAAGAAGTCCTCATAACCGCAGCATAATCTAATAGAAAAAGACATATAAAAGGAATGAGTTCAACGAACCGAGGTCAACCAACATCATATCACACACATTCTCAAGATTCACACCACACATATAACATGAATATCAATAATGTAATTAATGACAATGATATGATATGTGAATGATTATGCTCCTAACTCTATCAGAAGTCTCATGGAGACCGCATTAAGTCAACACCAGCTTCTTTGGGCGGCTCATCACCTCCCTCACGGCACTCAAGCACGCCGTGGGCTCCGCGGTGTGGTAAAGTCCGCAAGCCATGGTGGGGATTAGGTCACCACCCCACACACCATTGGTATAAGATCCGCGCGTGTTAAGGATAGCTTAGGCCCAATGCAAAGTCAATGGCCGACACATATGGTCCGGATATCTCCCCACGCCTAGTGCTCGGGCAATACCTCCCACCATGAATGGAATCCCAATGGAGGCATCCGGGACCCCATTCATTAACCCAGGTCACCACATATAATGGACAGGATGATCTCCATGTCCTCTCACGGGCATTCACCGGCTGAGCGCCCAGAGCCCATCTATTATATGCAACCCTACCCCTATGATGATAGTGGGCCCGCGACAACAGACCCACCACTAACACACGGAACCGGCCAAACCCCCCGCCAAAGGGTAGTAGTACCATGAGGTCACCTAACCAAACACCTAGACAGCCCTAAATATGTAAATTGGTAATGGGAAAGAGCCAAGGGCACCAAGGATGCGCCCATACCGCCTCCGGTATCCTATGGCGAAATGCCAAAAGGGCATCCCCATTCCCAACCACAATATAAGCAACAATAATATCACAGGCAATGGGTGAACCCACAACCCTAGTAGAAAATACAAGGTAAATAAATAATAACACCCTCTCATACAATCACATTCCATCATAACAACAAAAAGATTTCAAAGCAAGGAGCAACACAAGTAATAATAAACATAAATCATAGCAATCCATTAACAAAAGACATAAAATAACCACAAGATAATACTAAAGCAATACAAGATATCAATAATGAAAAGAACGACACATTACACAGTAATATAAAGTAAGATATCCTCACCACATCTTCCTCCAATGATCAATAACCCCACAAATTAGTGACTAAAGATATATTAACCTATTCATGCAAAAGAAATAATATCACAAATAGAGCCAATGGGTTCAAAGGATATCCTAAAATCTCCCACAAAAACCCAAACAAACGGCAAAAAGGGTACCTCAACCCACAGTGAATGGTCACAATTCCACCAACCGAAGTTTATAATGAAGCAAAACTGAAAACAATTAAACAAAAGGACCACGGTACCTTCAATATTAAATTGACCAAAATCAAAATGCCCCAAATTTGACTCTCATAAATCACCCGGGGTGACCTAGAAATCAAAATTCTAAAATCTTGCAAGAGGATAAAGCATACCCCAAACCAAGGGAAACATTAATATAAGAAAAATAAGCACAGGGTACCACATACCCCACGATCCCCAATAGAAGAGAAAAATATCACTCCCACAAATAGAAAGGGACATAAAACAATAAAGGAAAACAACCAAGATGCCTAACAACCCCTCAAGATTCCTCAAAAGGAAAGGAGAGAAAATACTCACAAAATGGAGTAAGAGAAGCATTAAAAAAACTAACCAATGATTTTGCAAAGATTCAGATCACGACACCCAAGAATAAACGCCCCCTACACTCCCCCAAAGCCTCCGCCTCTCTAGCCTCCAAAAATGCTTACGGATGAGATAAAACATAAATAGGGTTAAAATCGAATCCAATACCCCAAAAGAAAATAGGGTGGGGTTTCACCCAAACGAAACGGTCCAAGGTTGGACCCCAAACGAACGATTTTGATGATCGGGTGGAAAGGAGATCGATTTGATACTATACGCAACGGATCTCCACACGATCTAAAAATATTCCAAAATTACCCTTTACACACGAGACAACCTCACAAACCAGGAGAGTTTAGCAAAAGGGTCATCTACCAACATTGGTCTCCAACCTCGGCTCAATTGAATGGTCCACAATTGTCGCCGAATCAAGGCCGGTTCTCGGTCTTAAAACCAGGGTTAAAGGGGTAGAAATCTGGGGGATTTCACAGACGAGACTGACAGGTACGCACCTGATGGGAGGAGTTGAGATGGATTGTTCGACATTGCTTGTCTTTTTTCCCTGAAACTCCAAAGCTGGTTTTTTTTTTTTTTTTTTTTTTTTTTTTTTTTGGTAAAAGGTGATTCCATTCCAAACGGCAAGAAGAGCAAGAAGGTTCCTGGAGACAAAGCTCCATTAACCAACGATTGGTGTAAGGCCAAGATGTCCTGCTTGCCAAGGACACAGCCAACCTAGCTAGACCATCCACAACAGAGTTAGCGGATCTAGATACATAAACCACAGACCAGGACTTGAACTTATACAGTAGACACATAATATCCTCCACGATGGGAGTTACATCCAAAGGATAGGGGGCATTCCTATCATTGATGAGGTCTGCCAAAGAGGAGGCGTCCACTTCAAAGATCACATCCTGAAGCTTCAAATCCATTGCGGCTTTAACACCTTCGCGCAGAGCCCAGGCCTCACCCAGAAGGATCGAAGGACAATTGGTAGGATCAGCAATAGCAAGAATTGGATTTCCTTCATGATCTCTTAGAATGATACCAACACCACCTGTGAGAGATTCTTCATGAAATGAAAAATCAGAATTAATTTTGGTGACATGTGTCGGAGGGGGTATCCAACACTGATGTCTGTCATTCCCACTACCCACAATAGCGTTACTCCCTTGCTGATTTGGTTCAGTGGTCTTGAGATATTCATTGAAGGCTCGTTGAGCATTGCAAATCACCACATCCAGCTCCATCTTCTCCCCTTTAAAAATCAAGTTGTTTCTGGCTATCCACAGAGCCCAACAAACAAAGCAAAATAAGCCAAAGCTTTCCTTATTGATCCTCTTATCCTGAAATTGCCAATTCCTCCAACCGCATAGAACTTGTTGAAGTGAAGGCTGAGATTGAAAGGGAATGAGATGTGCAAGACCAACCCCAAACCAGACGGCTCTGGAATAGTCACATCTAAATAGAATGTGATCAATTGAATCCTCCTCTGTCTCACATTGCCTACAAAGAGTGTCAACTGGAATCTTTCTTTTAGCCAAGTTCACCCCTGTAGCAAGCCCTTCTGCGGCGGCCTTCCACATAAAATTTTTGATCTTTGGGAAACATTTACCATTCCAAATCAACTTCCATCCTTGAGAATCCATATTCTCCCATCCGTGCCTTCTTGAAGAGGATGCTTCAGACTGCTTCGAGAAAATCTCTTCTGTTACACAACAAATGGTAGGCTCCTTTGACTGAGAAGATCCCATTTTTACTGCCCCCCCCCCATCCAATTGAGTCCACCGTAGTCATGGATCTAAGTTGAAGCTTGAGAATAGCCTCAGACTCCACAGAAGAGAACAATTGGCAAATTACCTCCCTCTTCCATCTGTGAGAGTTTGAGTCTATAAGGTCACCAACCCAATATATGTTACATCCTAGGGGCTTAGGGGAATGAATTTGAAAGTCTGGAAGACCGAGAACCCAATTTGAACCCCAAATGGGTGTATTACTACCATCCCCAATGTAGTGAACAAGGCCCATTTTCAAGACTTCTCTACCCTTCAGAATACTCTGCCAGGCCCATGAAGTATTGCTTCCTTTTCTTGCCTCAAGGAAGGAACAATGGGGGGAAATAGATGGCCCTTCATAAATTGGGCCCACAAGGTGTCACACCCCACCCGCCGGCCTCGGTTACCTGCCCGACAACCCGTGGGTGCGATCCGTCACAAGATCCAAAGTTTTAGTCTATCAATAATAATAAATACAAATACATGTAATCAAGAGCAAGAATAGAGCAATAATTAATAAAAAGGTTACAGGAGTCCAAATACTCCAATAAATATCCAAGAAATAGCCAAAGGAAAGAATCAAGAATCAAATGTAATATCGAGTTCAGCGGAAGCAAAATAAATAAACTAAATAATCTTCTCTTTGGTTTCCTTTTCTAAATCTAAAAACTAGTTTTCTAAATTAGCAAGTAAAGATGTCCTCCAATCTTTCTCCATACAATCATCAAAATCCTGGCAATCTGCCTCCGTCAGCCATCAATGGGTGCTAAAAGTGCACACAAGCATCTTCAGGAGGATTCATGCTCTGCAAGTTCATGTATCACTGTCTGTGCCACATCAGCTTCATACGAGAAGGCTCTTTCATACGAATCATCTCCAACTTCCGACGTTGAGCCACCATCTGTACAACTCATATAATATATACAATGAAAGGAGTGAGTTTCGACAAACTCAATAAGGAACAGACAATTCTCATATATATGTCAATACAATCCACAAATACATATATGAAATGATATGAATGGTATGCAGAAATATGAATGCTACTAAGATCTAACTATGCAAGTCTCTAATAGCTGACATGCTTTAAGATATACACCAGCCCTCCTTTGGGTAGGTCTAGTCTCTCTGATCCGGCAAGGACTGGTTACTTCTGTAGGGATCCTAGGCAAAGGGGTAAGTCCACACCGGTTCTCAAACCATGGCTGGGGGTTAAGTCAACACTCTCTCACCACGACCATTGGCAATGAGTATTGGCGCATGTCGGGGTTTCTAATCCAATGCAAGTCATAATGGTAACATACTATATGGAGTCCAGATACTTCCCCTATGGCACCAACCAACTCGGTTCAGTATCCTTCGCAACCTAGGAGTGAGAACCCTCACGGACTAGCTACCGTTGTTGGACTCCACTCCTTAACCCTATGGTCATCCACATATTGATGGGGCGGGTGCTCTCATGACTCCTCACGACACCCGGTCCGCTCCTTGGACGTCCATGAGCCCAACCCTAACATATGCAACCCTACCATTACATGACCAACAGTGGACCACTGAGTCTCCGCACGGACTGGTTACAGCTGTAGGATGAAACATAGTCACGTCACCATTGTCACGGGTCACCCGGCTTCAATTCCCCTGCCGAAAGGGTAATAGCATGTGGGGTACCTAGCCATGCAATTCTAGACTCTCCTAGGTATGTCATCAAGTAATCATGATAGTGCTAGAGGCATCAGTGAGCATGTGTCCCATACCACAGCCCTCTGATATCTCCAGCCAAGATATCCCAATGGAATACCCCTTCCATCACAACTACACTACATCACTCTTTATCATACCATGAACAATTGTGCAATATCATATAAGATGAAGTACATCAAGGAACACCACAAACAACAAGTAAACAATAAGATTCACATGCTTTATACAATTACAGCAAGATACATGATCAAAGAATAGTAAATAGAACAGCTGAATCATCATGTATATGTAATTGCATATAAATAAGAATGCATGTCCTTACCTGTAATTTAGTAGAAATCCTCTAACTTGCAATCCAAAAACTATTATAAGACTTTTATTTGAAATAGAGAACACCTAGGCATAGGGTTACAAGAATGTATAAGAATCAAGAGTCAAAACAATTCAAAAATCAAACCTACACAGTTACTGGAAACCAGCCGGTTGCTTGGGCGGTTGCTTAAGTTAAGCGACCGCCCCTGTTTCAGACATTTTCCAACTCTGAAAATTGGACTTTTGATCATCCGATTTCAATCCGTTTTGGGATGATCTTAGTCCGAATTTCAATCTTAATAGGTTTAGAACAAAGGGGTAACAAGAAACCCTAAAATTAACAAAGATTAACCACCCAAATCATTCCCCTTGATGAGATCCATCCATTAAACAAATGCGGGGATTCATTTATGGACAAGATTTCATCAAGAACATTGAAAAGGGAGATACAACGAATCAATTGGGTAACCACTAAAAAAATGGGGATGGGTTCATATCAATTAGAGGTTAAGAAGAAGAGAATTGCAGATGGAGATTCATTACCTTAACCAGAATCACCAAGAATAGAAGGGAAGAGATTCTAGATCATTAACAGCACTTTGCCCACCTTCTACCACATTTCCATTGCCGCCTAATCACCCAAAATAGCAATCCCAAACATAATAATGCGTTAATAGGGCGAAGGATGCTATTTATAACGAATAGGGGGCAAAATAGGGCATTTTCCCGCAAGCAGAACCGGGCGGTCGCTTAAGGCGGTCACTTGGTTTAATCCCGCCACTAGCAACCGCCCCCAAGTATATTGCTATACAAGGGTGCTTTGCTCAGGGGGTTGAAACCCAAACACAACCTAGCCCTAAACAACACATGGGAGAGGTCTTACCTTCATTCCGGACATCTCCAAACACCACTTGCCTTCTACCAGAGATCCAACTTCCCAGTAAGGCAGATTCTTCAACAAGAGAATCCAGATCCATGGATTCTAGATATGGATCATGGACTTCAATCTGGACACTCCACAAAATTAATCCGACTACACCTTCGGGTTGTCGGACTTGCAATACGGATTCCGGGTTAGAAAAACGGGGGTTGTTACACAAGGAATGCGGATTGCTCCATAACCGCCAAGCCACTTTGGATAGTAATGCTCAATTGTGTAGAATTGGTTCTCGAAAACCCAATCCACCTTTTTCCTTTGATCTGCACATTCTCGTCCAAGATATCCAATTCACTTTCTTCTCATTCTCTTTTTGACCCCAATAGAAATTTGTTAAATTTTTCCTCACACCATTATGAAGACTGACTGGTAGAGCAAAATGGGACCCGGCATAAGTAGACATAGAGGAAGCCACAGATTTGATTAAAATTTCCTTACCAGCTGGAGATAAGAGTTGATGCTTCCAACCTTGTACTTTCTTGGCCACTTTGTCCCCCACTTCTTTGAACAATATAGATTTGGCAACTCCAAAATCTGTAGGTAGACCCAAGTACTTGGATGGACCTTCACCATATTTAATTTTCAGGACTCTAGAAAACCACCTTCTGAATCTCATTGGTGTATTTGGGCTGAAAGTAATCATAGACTTGTTCAAATTAATTGCTTGACCACTTGCTTGACAGTATAGTTCCAAGCAGGCCTTCAACTAACAAACCTCCTCTAACTTTAACTCTGAGAATAATAAGCAGTCATCTGCAAACAATAAATGGGAGATTCTAGGAGCCCTATTTTTCACACTGATACCTCTGATGAGATTCGTTGCTTCTGCTCTTTCTATAATAGAACTTAGTACCTGTGAGCATAATATGAAAATAAAAGGAGAAAGAGGATCCCCTTGTCTAATACCCCTAGATGGAATGAAAGATCCTGTCTCCACCCCATTAACAAGTAATGAATAGGAAACAGAGGCAATGATATCCATAACTAGGTCCACCCATTTTACATCATATCCCAATCGGATTAAGGTTGCTCTTATAAAGGGCCATTCTAGCCTATCATAGGCTTTCTTCATGTCAAGCTTAATGGCCATCAAATTTTTTTTTTCCCTTTTTTTTGGTGTTTAACATAGTGGAACATCTCATGACCAATATACACATTATCATAAATAAGTCTATCAAGAACAAAAGCAGACTGCATGGGAGAGATAATACCTGCAAGTGATGCTTGTAATCTATCAGAGAAAATTTTTGAGATGATCTTCACCACCACTCCACAAAGACTAATGGGCCGAAACTGGTCAGGTGTCTCTGGATTGCTAGATTTGGGAATCAAGCATATAAAGGTCTTGTTTAATTCCGGAGGAAGATGGCCATTGGAGAAGAAGTCTAGCACAAATTTACACACATCCTCCTTAGTGATATCCCAATACTTCTGGTGGAAAAGGGGAGGGAATCCATCCGAACCCGGGGCTTTTAGTGGACCCATCTCCTTAAGAGCACAAAAATTTCTTCTTCTTGAGGGAATCCGACATAATTCTATATTCACAGTATTAGGAACCAATCTCTCAATTGAGCCCAATGCTTGTTCCAAAGCAGTCATTGATACACCCTCTAAAGTGGCAGCTTCAAGAAATGAGATAACAAAAGTGAATTAACTTGATTCAAATTAGAAGTCCATGACCCATCATCTTTCTTCAATTTGAGGATACGGTTTACATCTCTTCGTTGGATGGTCGAAGCATGAAAAAATGAAGAATTCTTATCCCCGTACCTAATCCAATCAATCCGAGATTTCTGAAACCATAGCATCTCTTCCCTCAACAGCTCCTCCTCCAACTGTTTTAACACTTTGGTTTCCTCATCTTGATTAAAATCATCTCCTTTTGCCCCTTGGATCATTTCCAATTGTACTTTCAAATTCTGGATGTTGGTTTTTAAATGACCAAAATCCTCTTTATTCCACTTTCTCAGAGCCTTCTGACATCTATGAAACTTCACAGTTAAGGGATGAGAGTTTGACATGGCAGAGGGACTTTCCACGAATTCCTCACAACTGCTTCACATCTGGGGTGCCTGGTCCACATCATTTCGAACCTAAATGGGCAAGGTCTGCGAGCAATACCACCTTTAGTATCAATTAAAACTGGATTATGGTCAGAATTCATTGCCGGTTTAATGAACACTGCTGCATCCTCAAAGAGTGTGCGCCATGCTGCATTAGACAAAGCTCTATCCAATTTAATTCTAATGTTTTCCTTTCCCTTTCTTCTATTATTCCAGGTGAAGAAGGGCCCATTAGATCCAAGGTCCATTAGCTTACATTCAAACAACATATTTCTGAAGCCACTACAATCCTTATCATTATTTCTTCCTCCTTTTTTTTCATGCCAACCTAGATAACTGTTAAAATGGCCAAAACATATCCAGGGCTCATCCCTATTTTTCCCCATTAAAGACAACCTAATCCACACATCCTGTCTCAAGTGCTTTGCTGGATTCCCATAGATACAGCTTAGATAGAATTTATCTCCCTCTGCAGTGATCTCCATATCAATAATTCTATCATCAGCTGATAATATATTGACATGAAAAGCCTTTCTCCAAAACACTGCTAAACCACCAGACTTTCCTACAGCATCAACAGACCAGGAACAGTCAAACTTCAGCCTCCTCTTGATATTAGCAATTCTAGCATTCTGACTTTTCATTTGGCCACGAACAACAAATCTGAACGTTCCAAATTGGAGAGATTCTTAAGCGCTCGGACTATCGTGGGGCTCCCCAAACCACGACAGTTCCAGCTAACCAACCTCATTGAACCCCGTGGGACTGGTCCATCCCAGTCACCACGGGTCCTAATGATAAAAAATCCAACTCATCATTACCAGAAATAGAGGAACGATTCCCATAAAGTTTTCTTCCCCCTCTTGAATTTTTATGTTTGGTTACTCCCCTAGAAGTAGTGGCAACATTGAGTTTCTTTCAATTATTGTCTAGTTGAGCAAGTAAAGAGGCTTTACGGGTTTTGACATTTTTGGGCTTAGACAGGTTGGAAGATGGCATGGGATTAGAAATAGAGGGTGATATTGAGGGCAAGGATGGCATAATCTCAAAAGGCGGGTTTTGGTGAGTTGGGTTAGTGGGTGGGGCCCAAGAACTAGATGAGTTTGAGCAATTAGGATGGGGCCGCACCACATCAATTCCATTCGGGTTAGAAGGTTTTGACTGTGTGGCTCCAGATTCAAAGTTCTCAGGAGGGTAGGTGAGTTTGATGTTTGCCATGTGTTTAAGAAGGGACAAAATAGCGGGAGTATGTTCAAGACTTTTTGAGAGGAAATCCTGAAAGTGTATAGGGACCTGCATGAAAGTACTAGGGATTGGGCCATTCGATGAGGGAGGTAAAAAGTTTCCATTAGGATTGGGTGGTGTTGGGATCAAGAAATCTGACATTGAGGTTATGGAGGACGCAACTTCTGAAAGAGTGTTCTGTTGTGTGCTGTTAATTGATAGAAAATGGGAATTTTGGTTCGCACCTTCCTCCATCACAACCCTTGACAATCCAAAAGGGTGAAAGATATCAATGTCAGTCTTTTGGGAGTGTGTGTATTCCGTACTTCCATCATCAGACACATCAACGTCTCTTTTGTTCACCCCATCCCTGCTTCCTCCGGTCGTCGGACGAACGGAGTTGGATTGCAACGGCATCTCCGATTCACCATTGTCCTTCTCATCAGAGCTCTGTTTACTAAGCAGCATTGAAGCTCCTTTAATCAACCGACCATCCGGAGGGGTTCCTTTAAGATCCATGCAGTACTTCGGTTTTGGCATCTCTTTACAGTTGGTCGCTGCATTACATCCATGACTTAGTCTATGTTGTTCATAGTTTTGAATTTGTAGGTACATCTCTTCTCCTCATGACCTATCCGACCACAGTAAGAGCAAAAAATAGAGTCTCTCATACTTTAGTGCAATCGTGTCATCAGGACCTTCCAACCTTTTCACCGTGATAGACTATCTGAGAGGTTTTTGAATGTTGATGCATATTCTGGCTCTGATGTATAGAACTTTAACTCCCAACTGGTACCTGTCAATTACCATAACTTGACTAGCTTCTCCCAAGTTCCTATCGATCTTCAAGGCAATGACAGAGTCCAATAGTTCCAAAGGAATTTCATGAAACTGCACCCAGAAATTACAGTGACTAAATTTCTATTCCTTCCTCTTATTCCAAGGTTCCAGAACTAGGAGGCTACCAGTGACAGACCAAGGTCCTTCATTCATGACATTTTCTAGATCCAAAGGGTGTTGGAATTGAAAGGAAAATTTCCTATCTCCAATGGAGTTAATCACCACCCGATGTTGAGTATTCCACGCAACAAGTAATCCATCTGTGACTGCTTCGCGTCTGAAAGGGCGTCCTTCTAGGACCATCCCAGCAAGAGTGTTTGTCCACACCTTAGCAGCTCTAGTTTCATCTGATGCATCCAATATCAGATCCTCACCAGAGTCCTCTGTGTCGTTATGTGTACTGGTTGGAGATGATGGAAGAGAGAAATCACCATTAGGAAGAGAACAAGGGACGATGGCTCCAAGATCAGAAATGGGTTCTCCGGTGGTGGAAGACATGAAGAGAAAAACTAGATAGGAAGATATCTGAAGTTGCAGATGAAAATTGATACGTTCATGCTAGTAGCGAAAGCTCACACACAAATGCGGATAATCACTCACCAAGACGGAGAAAACAAAGCTTGCTTGCGTTGGCGAGTTTACCTGCATATAGGCGGAGAGAACAAAGCTTTACAAGTTGATGAACTTACACGGGTAGATGCGGAGATAGGTCACGCAGAGGTGGAGCTTTCACGCACAGAGACGGAGATAGGTCACGCACAAAGGTGGAGCTTTCACGCATAGAGACGGAGATAGGTCACGCACAGAGATGGAGAAAGGGCGTTCTTCATTTGGTGATAATTAAACTATTAACAACTCCAAAGCTGGTTTTGCACGCAAATAATAAAGGTGCTAACCGAAAACAAAGATGGTGTAATAATGGTTAAGGATATTCAAAAAAGGGTGTCCATGAACTAGAACCGCCAAAACCCCTTCAAATGGTATATCTCGTCTCCCACCTCTGATTTGATGTATTTGGATCGTTTTTTCTTTTTCTTCTTTTCCGGCTAAAATATGCATTTGGATCAGGTTTCTTATCGGTAAAATATGTATCTGGATCGGTTTTATCGGTAAATATGTATATATATCATATTGGCTGATGTCTTTATTGTATTCTTAGTATTTAAATTCTTATAAATACCTAAGTTAATGAATCTTTTAGTTTTTTTTTTTTTATGTGGAATATTGATTTTAGTGACTAATGTTTTATTGCAGAATAATAATTATAAATATTGTTATAAAATAAAGAAAATATTGAATACAAAGAAGAAAGACAAGATGAGTTCAATCAGAACTGGTCCATTCAGTTGAGTGCATTACATATTTATAGTAGAAGGAACATCTACTCTGATATGGAAATATCAGAGTCTACAAAGAAATACAATATATGATTCTTACACACAATAAGATATTCTTGATATGGAAAGATAGATTGCCACCCAAGATAGAAGGTGCATAGAATGGAAATATTGACTGCCAACATTGTGTGTTGAGATCACTGTAATCTTCAATTAAGATGGGAATGTGAATCACCAAGATTGTATGCTGAGGTGGTTGAGATCTTCAATTGGAAGTATTGTCTATTGGGGGGGTAATGGATATCCACAATCAATATTATTTATAACACTCCCCCTTGAATGTCCATCAATAGATAATGTACCTCGTTAAAACCTTACTAAGAAAAAACCCAATGGAAAAAATCTTAGTGAAGGAAAAAGAGTATACATATCTAAATAATACGTATTGGTAGCTGCCTCATTAAAAACCTTACCAGGAAAACCCAGTGGGACAAAACCTTGGTTAAGAGAAAAAGAGTGCAACACGTATTTTACTCCCCCTGATGATAACATCATTGAGTATCTTTGAATACGTACATTCTAATATCATATACCAGCTTTTCAAAATTTGAAGTATGCAACTTCTCAATAGATAAATCTGTCAAACTATCACTTGAACGAGTTTGTTGAACATCGATTTCACCATTTCATTGAAAACCATGAATGAAGAAGAATTTCGGTGAACTATGTATCATTCTATCTCCTTTGAAGTATCTTCGCTTCAATTAAGCTATGCATGCAGCATAATCTTCATATAATATTGTTCAAACCTCTTCTTCTAATAGAAGACTGCATGCTTCCTAAATGTGTTGTATCATTGATCTAAACTAAATATAAAATAGCCAACATTCACTTGTGAATAAATAGCCTGTTTGAGATCTAGTTGTATATAGATCAGATAAAAATCTTGCATCTGCATAACAAGTAAGTTGATGTCCACATTCATAAAATAATATTATATCAATAATTTCTCGAATATACTGAAATATATGTTTTATAACATTTTAGTGTCTTCATATTGGAGAAGAGATAAATCTTACTAATATGCTTATAGAAAATGTTATATCTGGTTTTATACTATTAGCAAAATACATTAATGCCCTAATTGCATTAACTAAGGATGACTAAGAAATTTTCCACTATTTTCTTGGGGTTGAAATGAATCTTTCTTTATATTGAATGATCTCACAACCATTGGGGTACTCAATG
Organism: Hakea prostrata; assembly: GCF_041222555.1. Classification (NCBI taxonomy): domain Eukaryota; kingdom Viridiplantae; phylum Streptophyta; class Magnoliopsida; order Proteales; family Proteaceae; genus Hakea; species Hakea prostrata. Next base: position 39,931,717 of record NC_142603.1, read on the forward strand.
GATGTATTTTACCTAGATAAAATATCTTCAAGATATTCTCTATATAAGTTGATTGATGAACGAATATTTCATTCGTCAAATGCTCAATTGACAAGTCAAAACAAAACATTGTCTTTTCAAGATTTTCATTTCAATTTTCTTCAAATAATCTACTGCTTTTGAAAATTCTTCAGGAGTTTCGATGATATTTAAATCATCATATATATACTTACTAAAATTAGATCCATATCCTTTAATAAATGCACAATAATAAATTAGATCATTTTTATACTTTTCATTTAGTAAATATCCACTAAGGAGATTATACCATAAATGTCATGATCATCTTTGAAGCCTTATTGAACAAACTTCCTAGAAATTTTTATATGATTCAGTCATTTTGAATCCTTCAGGGATTTTCATATATATTTTACACTCGAGTGAGCCATATAAATAGGCTGTAATAATATCCATTAGACGCATGTCAAAATTTTCATATACTGCCAAATTAATAAGATATCTGAAGGTGATTGCATCCATCACAAGAGAACATGTTTCCATGTAATCAATGCCAGACATCTGCGAAAATTTTTTTGCCATAATTCATGCTTTATATATCACGATTTCATTCTTAATCTCATTTCATTTTTCGCAGAAAACTCAATTGTACCCCACTAGCTTTATACCTTCAGATATTGGACTACAGGTCCAAAAACTTTTATTTTCAAGCAAATTCAATTCTGCTTGAATTGCATTTCTACATTTTGGCCAATCATTTCTTGATTTATATTCATCAACAAATTTATGTTCAAGATCCTCGTCTTATTGATTTATTTCAACAATAACATAATATGCAAAAAATGTTATCGACAACTTTATTTTTTCGGTTCCATCTTTTTCCTGCAATGACATAACTAATCGAGATCTTTTCATTATTTTAGGTACCTGAATCTCTTTTGGGGTTTCATAGAAAGTTATGTCTTCAGGATTTTTATAATCAATTGTCTCCATTTTATGACCATCTTGATCATTTGCTCCATTTGTTTTTCTAGGATTTTATCATTGGATCCGATTGATCATCCACATTTTAAACGTGGTTTAATTTTATTTGCACTGATAGATTGTCCTGCTGGAACATCAATTCTAATTGGAGCATTTACAAGTTGGAATATAAGATTTAGTAATTCTTAGCAGGTCAACAAATCTGGCAATTGATTATAATATTTATTGCATTATCCTTTGAACTTCAAGTTCACAGTGCTCAATGCGAGGATATAATGAGATAAGGATAATGCATACAATCAATTTCTATTTCCAACTTTTTATTCTCTCCCCCTCATGTTGGAAAAACTAATTCATCAAAATAATACTCAGCGAGTATTGCATTAAATAAATCTCCTATCCTTAGCAATATATTGAATTATATAAGGAGATTAATATCCAACATATATTCCCAACTTTATTTTGGGACTCATCTTTGTGCGTTGTGGTGGAGCAATTGGAACATAAGCCGCACATCCAAAAATTTTAAGATTAGAAATATTTGGCTTCTGACTATAAGTCAATTGTAATAGGGAGAATTTATGACAACCTTTTGGCCTGATGTGTACAAATGATGATTTGTTCTCATAAACAATGGTTTAGTTATTAATTTGAGACAATTAATAAATAATTTTACCAAACCATTTTGGATATAAACATGAACAATAGGCTATTCAACTGTGATCTCAGGTGTTATACAATAATCATAAAGCCGGAGATGTAAATTCACCAACATTATTAAGACAAACTATCTTTATCTTATAATCCATAAATTATGCTCTTAATCTCATTATTTGAGCAAACAATCTCGCAAACACCAAATTGCGAGTTCATAATGAACATACATGTGACCACTTTATAGATGCACCTACTAAAATCATATATTATCTGAATGGTCCACATGATGGGTGAATGGGTCCATATATTTCACCCTCTATACATTTCAAAAACGTAGAATGTTCAATTTCAACTTTAGCTGGTGAATATTTAATAATAAATTTTTTTCTTGAGAACAAGCAATACAATAAAATTCACTTAATTGAAAAATCTTCTGGTTCTTCAATGGATGACAATTGAATTTTCAATAATTTTTTGCATCATACTTGATCCGGGATTGTCCAACCGGTCATGCCAAATAATAAAATTATTGGAATCAATGTTCATTTGATTTACCCAAGCATGTGTTTCAACCATGCAATATTTGTGTAGTACAAATTGGGAGAAATATCTAATACTTTTGTATAGATATTTATTTATACCATTATTTGTAGTCTCAATCTGATAATCATTTTGGCAAATAGCTTTGAAACTTAATAAGTTTCTTTGAGACTTACTACAAAATAATGAATTATTCATAGCCAATTTTATCTCCCAGATAATAAAGATTAGCTCTTCCGGAACTTCCAATCAATGTTGTACTACCGATTTTATATGAACATTGGCTTCCGCATCATCAAATAAGAGAAATATGTATATTTTTCTCTCAGTATAATATGCGTCACAGCATATAAGAGAATATTCACATTCTTTATCAAAATGAAACAAAATATATTAAAAGATATATAGAAAGTCAATAAAAAAAATTATAGAGGAAAAATATTAAATTTAAGATAAACTAACATATGAGATGAGATTTGAAGAGAAAAGAAATACAAACTAATATAATATTATTTTTATTTGAATTCTACTAATATAATCAAATCTTCAAAGAAGTTTGCAGCATCTAGATGTGTAGTATCTGTGAGGCCATCAAAATTATTCCTTTTATAGGCAAAAATTGCTCTAGTATCATGATTTTGGAAAATCCAATTTATCTCCACATTATTTTTATTTATTTAGTTAAGGCTTGACAAATCTTAATTAAATATTGTGGAGTATGACAGATACATGTCTAATAGCTTTCATATCACATCGGTAACAAATATTATTTTCACTTATTGAATTGTTATATTAAGAATCCTTATTGTTCTCTTATTTATTTCCATAATAATGACGGTAATTATTTCATCTTTTGCCTCATCCTCTTCCACAATCATGACCATAATTTTAATTTTGCCTTCTTTCAGGCATATCATGAATTGCTGCATTCACTTTCAGGAATGAAACACAACCAATAGGACCAGCTTCATGACTTTTCATTAATAGTCCATTATTTTACTCAGCCACAAATAGGCATGATATCATTCAGAGTATTTCTTAAAACTCATTTTACAATATTGTTATTGTAACAACAAATCGGAAACTTGAAAATTTGCTGGCATATTTTTATGAATAATATTCTCCTTATAATTTCAATAGAGAATTAATTTCAAAAACTACAAAACTGTATTTATTTATAGTTTCAAATCTTGCATTTCAAATCTTGCAACTTCATGTGCATCTGCAAAACTGTATTCATTTACAGTTTCAAATCTTGTAACTTCAAGTGCATCTGCAGAACTGTACTCATTAATAGTTTCAAATCTTGCACTTCATGTGCATCTGTAAAACTGTATTCATTTACACTTTCAAATCTTGCAACTTCATATGCATTTAATAATATTTGTGATGCAAAGCTAGCAACCACTATATATAATAAATAAAATCAATTAATGACAAATCACAATTGTTAAGGAAATCTAATATCTTATTATTTGTTTGATTCTTTGATTCAATAAAATACATACATTTTTATCATGATGCACTTACATTTCAAGATGGACAAGGTAAACTCCATTGTTTACAATAACGTGCGAGGAGGTCGATCATTCTTTTCACTTTGGAATAGAAAACATAATGATACATAGTCTGATGTTTTTCTTCTCAAAACACAATACTTTGAGCGGAGTCATTCACAATTACTTCAAGCGGAATCGTGCTGATAACGTGTTATAAAATAAAGAAGATATTGAATACAAAGAAGAAAGACAAGATGAGTTCAATCAGAACTGGTCCATTCAGTTGAGTGCATTACATATTTATAGTAGAAGGAACATCTACTCTGATATGGAAATATTAGAGTCTACAAAGAAATACAATATATGATTCTTACACACAATAAGATATTCTTGATATGGAAAGATAGATTGACACCCAAGATAGAAGGTGCATAAAATAGAAATATTGACTACCAACATTGTGTGTTGAGATCACTATAATCTTCAATTAAGATGGGAATGTGAATCACCAAGATTGTATGCTGAGGTGGTTGAGATCTTTAATTGGAAGTATTGTCTATTGGGGGGTGATGGATATCCACAATCAATATTATTTATAACAAATACTACTTTATGGTCATTATGTTGTGTGTGTGTATATATATATATATATATTTTTGGGTAGATTTTTGGTGTTTATATTTATTAATTAAAAAAGTTATCTTTTTTTTTTTTTTTTTTTTTTTTTGGCAAATCCAATTATGATTTGATTTGGTCTACAGTGAAGACAATTTTATATTTTTGTGCTTATTTGGAATGGACATTTTGGGTAGATGACTAGTATCTTCATTTAGATTATACATTATGGTTAGTCATTAATTTCATCTTATGGATATAAAAAACTACGGTAGGGATGTAGTTGACGAATGCGTATGTGTTGGCCTTGATGAGTAAAAAAACAAATAATAATAAACTAGCTGAGTCAAACCATGGTCAGTTGGTTCATCCTGGTCAGGACCGGAGCGAATAGCTAACCCAAAGGTTACTTGAGCATGAATAGACTTAACTATTATGGAAGACCCAACCGCTATGGTAAGATATATGATCCCACAGAAATCGAGATAGGCGATCAGGTCGATGAAGCAATGTGGAATAACACGGATTAGGAAAGTTGAACCCTAAGATCATACGGTCACAAACAAGACTCAAGGATTAATTCAAAGATAGAGAATGAAAGGCAAACCTTATATAATGTAGCAATCGGTACAAAGGGGAGGTGATTGAATCCTTCTTCTTCTATTCTATCTCTCAATCAAGCTCTGCATAGATTCAGAGCTCTTTTATGGTGCAATTATTGACTTAGCCATCGGAGGCGGATTCTCGACCGAAGAGTCGGCCCGCATCTGACTCTTGTTTTGCAGGCCTCCGACAGTTGGACAAATTTTGGACGCATTAGGCCTATCTAAATTTATAGATATAAAATACTAGAAGACTGCAAGTGGTATATTAGAACCTCAAAACATTAAGTTGAGGGTATACTCATCTATGTAATGCATCCACCATTATTGCTAGGAATATATATATATATATTTTTAATGAATAAATAATTGTATTATAGCAAAAAGGAAAATAAAGCAAAAGGAACAAACGGGGGGAGGGAGAACCTGCAAGAGGGAGCAACACTCAAGAGGGGTGGGGAAATAAAAGAGCAATTGAGCCCCAAGGTGCTAATAATTAACCTATTAATGGGGTTATCATGATCAGGGGATGGAGAAAGGATAGCAATCTAAAAGACACATCAAAATAGATGGCTTTCCAAATAAAATCTATAGATCGAGATTTGGAAGTCCATCTCATAGGGTTACGCTCCCACCAAATGTGGTGGATGGTGGCACTAAAGACTAGCTTGCCTATATGGTAGCAAATGGAGCGTTCGGCAAAGTTCCTTAAGAACCAAGACCAATCAAGAACAAACCCAAAAGATCACCTCGAGCAAGGCCAAATGAAAACAAGAGCTCTTTCCTAAAGGGGTCGGGGAAGGGGGCAAGAAAAGAAAAAACGGTCAATGTTCTCTAAACCATTTCAACAAAGGGTACAATTAGGATTAGCAAGGATGTGGCGGCTAATGGGAAATGATTTGGTTGGAAGGGCATGGTTAACGGCTCTCCAAAGGGTGATGGTATGATGGGGCATGTTGGCTTTGAACCAGACCAAGGGGGACCAGGGGACCAGGGGGCCAAGGGATTTGGGGAGTGGATAAGGTTTCAGGTGGAGGAAGTGGTAAAGGATTTAGATGGAGAAAGGATCCAAATGTGGTACATCAAGGTAAGTTAAGAATAGGGGGGAGAACATTCTAGACTTGTGTAAAACTGGGGTGGAGGAGGGGGGACCAGGACCCATTAATGATGAAGGTACAAAGGGTGGTGGACTTGGGGATACGGGAATCATACACCATACGAGAACTAAGAAGAAGGGTGTAGAGAACACCCAAAGGATGCCAGGGGTCTAGCCAAAAAATAGTGGAGGGTCCTTAAGAAATTTGGACCTAGATTGCAAAGAGAGCTCTAGGTAGAAGGAGCAAGATCTTCCTCCAAATCCAGAATGTATTCGAGGGACACACAGCTGTCCAAAAATAGTCATGCTTGAGGGTGTAACGAATAGACCCAGGAAACCAAAACAGAGTCATGTTAAAAGCAATATCCCATATGAGCTTAAAGAGACAAGCTAGGTTAACATCAATGATACAATGAATACCCAGGCCGCCCTCATAATTGGGACGGCAGATAACGGCCCAAGAAACGGAATGGAGGAAGCGGGAGGATTCTTGGCCTTTCTTGATAAAAACACATAAGAGAGGTTCCATGGACCGGATGATGGATTTGGGGATAGAGAAACGCCCCTCAAATAAATATATGAAGATTGGAGCACATATGGATGAGCACCACTCTACCCGCAATGGATAAGAGCTTTTTTCCTTTTAAAGTTGGAGGTTTTTCCTGACGTGATCGAGCATAGGGGAGCAATGGTGGTGGGTGAGCCTATCAGGGATAAGAGGCAAACCAAGATAAGTCACAGGAAATGATCCAAGATTGAAACGAGAGAGTTGTAAGAGGGAGGATCGTAAGGGGTCCGAGACTAAGGAGAGAAAGAGTAGATTTGTGAAGATTGTTGTGAAGACCAGAGAGGGCTTTGAAGGAGGAGAGAGAGGAGAGAATGGAAGAAATGGAAAGGTGGTCAGTTTTGGAGAAGATCATGAGATCATCAGCAAAAGTGATGATGATCAAATGTAATTTTGTATACATTTAGTTGAGAGAGATTCGCCATCATCTCCTTGACTCATTTAATAAAGTACTTTAATTTTGCATGTTCAACAATGTATGACTTGTTCATTTTTGTTTTTGGTGTTCTTGGACTAATAGATTCATCGTGGGACTAACTTAGGATTGCATGAGATAAAATCACGTATCGATTTTAAGATTTTGATGAAACTCAACTTTAATATGATATATCCCTTCTAATGGAGCATGAATCCTTTATCATAGGGATAGAGAATTGTGCTCCTGTAACACTCATTTATTATAGCTTTAGAAGGGATGTGAGGAAACCATATAGTCAATGGTAAAGAATCTCAACTCTCTCTCATGGTAAGGGAAAATTCCATAGGCCATCAATGGGAAAGAGATTTCCAAACATAGAAAAAATAGATTAGGTTTTGTAATCATGAATTATTATATTTCAAAGATTTGCTAACTTTCCATATTACACTCCTTTTTTTTTGGTTTAATTATATATTATTTTTTATTTTAGAATTGACCGATATATATCGTGTTTGAAATTGACCGATACGATATTTAAGATATCGTGGACTAAAAGAATGTATACGAGCGTCAAAATCGAGAGTACAAAACTACGGACGAGAATCGTGTATCAGGAAAAGTACATTTTTTTTTTCGGTAGAAAGGAAAAGTACAATCTTACCCCTCTGATGCTCTAACTGGTGGCTCTTTCGTCTCTTGGTCAAATTCGGATTCGAAGGTAACGTCTATGAAGCTTTTCGTACACATGCATCTATTCCATCACATCCCTGTGGAACAAACGTTTACAGTTGTTCACTATCTCACTGACATGCTTACTTAAAACACCCGGTCGACCAAAGCCCAAGAGTTTCTCTCATTTTCTCTTGCTTCTCCCTCTCTCTCGCTTTTCTCCTGCACTTCACATATTTGCTGCGTCATCGTCGACTCTCTTTCTCGGTCGTTAAGCTCAAAGGTTTGCAAAAAATACTGTATTATTTTTTTTGTCGCTTTATGGCTTTTGTTTTTAATTTTTTTTGTCTATTATCTATTTGGCTCGAGGGCTCGACTTTGAATTTCTTGTGACGAGAAGAGAACAGTAATATCGTCATTTGAGTTTCGTCTTGTCTTGTGTTTGGAATACGAAATCAAAATAATTTTTTGTGGTTGCTTTGAGATGGTAAATTTCCATTCCAACATTTGCATTTTCAATTTAATCTGTTATTTGTGTTTCTTCGCATTGCAGAAGCGGTGGGGGAAAGGGAAAGGAAAAGTGGTGGCGTTCTCTTTCCTTTTTTTTTAAATTTTGTGTTTTTCATTCCATTTCGTTCTTGTTTTTGGTAATTATATTGGCAATACAGATATCTTTGAACAGGATCATCCTGGTCATACAGGAAGACCTATTACCTTTTTAATTGCACTATCTATGTCCCTTTTGGTCTTACCGTGAAGCATGATTATAGGTTCTATGGGTTTGTGTAAACTGTGAAGCTTATGTTTTCCATTGGTTTGGCAGACTCTGTAGACTAGGAATGTGGAGATAGATGGTCTTGCAGGTGGGTTTTTTCCTTCTTAATTCCATTAATCGAGGATGAACTAAGTCTCAGTCTGGTCATACTTCTGCTTAATTTTGTCCCCACAACTAGAAGGGAAACTTAGTCCCAAATACTTGGCCTGAGCTTGTCGTCTTCCTCTTTGGTGGTGGGTTCATTTGGAATAATCTATTAAGCCCAGATCAATTTACACAGTAGTAAGGATGGAGCATTTCAACTTATTGTAGACAATTGTCGTTACAAGTCTAACATTATTGAGTGGAATGTTTTCAGGTTTTATATCAGAATGCTGTTATTGCTTAGCAGTATTTTGGTGGTTCAACTATGTAGTGCGTAAGCGACAGTGATAGATACAGTTTGCATGCACTCCGTTTAATTGTCAGTGCCACATGCACCATACATTATGAATAATGCATCTTGGTCCTTTGTTAGTTAAAGAGTTGAAAGTCACTGCCATTTTTTCTCTAAGGAGATATATCCTGAAGACATTGTTGTAAAGAATACAAGAATTATGATCTTGTGATATAACTTATTACCTTGGCTGAAAAGTGTAATTAATTGATATGAATGAAGAAAGATATCTCCAATGTATCCATCTTCCGTACAACTCAATGGGCCTCTATATATATATGTATAATGACCAGGCTGATTGTGGTTGGTATTAGCTCTCTCATATTTGTTGGATGTCATTCCAAAGTATGGCCAAATGTGTCAATAAATATGGGCAAAATTCCATAGTTTTTTGACAAGTATCTGAGTTTAGCATTCTTTTTGAGCTTCTACCATGCAGGTGCACTACCTTGGACTGACCCATGCCCAACTGGGTATCCAGATGGATTAGAGTCAGTTTCAAGTTTGATTTATTGAATCCGATTTTAGGAATTTATTTATTATTATTATTATTTTTTGGGGGGTTGGGGGCGGCGAATAATGTCTTCTGGATTATTTTGGAATTTGGCTGTATAGGATATTTGATTTCCCGATTGCTCTTAGTGTTCCTAGCCTAAGAGTTAGCCTTTATTTTTAGGAATCTCTTACTTCTCTTTATGTATGATGTAATCCCCCTTCATTGAATAAGCTGAAAGAAATAGGATGATTGAGTTAATTATGGTTTAGCTGCATGGCTGTGAGAATTTGTTTCTTCTTCCACCACCCCCTTTTCTATGCGATTTCTTCTCCTCCCTTGCAACAATAGACCCTCTCACATTTCTTCCCACCACTTACCAGCCCTCCATGAATTTGGTATCAGAGCTGAAGGATCCACTTCCCCTCCCAATCTATTTCTATCCTATTAATATCATTCTCTAATAAGCTCCCTCATTTCCTTACTATGCTACTATTCTTTAACAATTCTTTCCTATTCTTTCACAACTCACAGTAAACCTAAACTGCACTATGACCCCAAACCTCTTAACTGTTGCAAGACCAAAGCTTCCTATTTCCTCCAACACCTACTGCTCCAAACGGAAAGAAAAACATAACCATTGCTAGAATCTCTTGTTACACCCCTAATTGACATTGTTAAATGAAACTTTAAGAAATAATGTAATAGAAACAGAAGCAAATCATGGCAACATTGAGATTCGATGTGTGGTTCACAGACCAATGCATTGTGCTACATCCATGGGTGAAGCTGAAGAACTTTCACTATGTAATGAAGGAAGATTAGAATTGAGGTCTCCAAAAACATCCAAGGTGGTGTCACAAATCCTTAGTTGAAAACCACCTATGTCACTCTTACTTTACGAGAGAACGTGAGGCATATAAATGGTACTTCAACTGGGTAAACTGCTTGATTCATTGGGTTGGGTTGTATTATACTGAAGCCCCCTTTGGCTCCATCACATATCTGAAGTATGTTGTAATGGATCAATCTTCAAACCAAGTACAAGGCTTTTAGTCACACACTAACAGACATCAAAATCCAAACCTCCCTTTGACTTGTTACCACCAAGTCATTGTTCACACCTTCAATCCCAAGGACCAAAACCCGCACCACCGTCTATTTCCTCTTGATCTCAACTGTACGCCTTCTTGGGTTACAAAGAGATTCATCAAATACAAAGAAAAGAGGAAGGAGATCATACCTGGTTTCAAACTTATCACTAATCCATTGCTGTGAAGTCAAACTTGACTCCTTATTGAACGTGAAGTCCTGATCTCCACTGGTGAAGTTTCTTCCACAGTCTCTGCTGGTAGAAGATAGGCAAATTATGTCTTCTGCCAAATGATTACTTGTCTCCTTTTAGACCATGTTCTCTATATTGTCCACTGGTCTTTTAAGTTTTATTTTCATTTTACCAACTTCATCACTTCCTATCACTCTTATTCTTTATTTTTCCTTTTAATTTAGTTAGTTCTAAATTTGTCCCAGCCTCCCACATCACTCTGTTGACACCCATGTTGGTGTACTTGAGGGGATTATTTCCCTTCAATTTGGTTTTTCAAAACTGCCCCTTTGTTCACACTGTCCTTAGTTTCACTTTCAATTCCTAGTTCCACCTTCTTCTTTAATATTTTATAGTTTCACTTTCAATTCCAAGTTCCACCTTCTTCTTTAATATTTGAACCATATTTTTTCCTTCTTTCCAATAGCCTTTAAGATTTTATTTAGTTATAGCAGAGTTGATCCTGAAATTACATCACAGATGTTTGTCGATATAATTTACTGCTTTCCATTAGAGATGGGTTCCTTAAATTGCAATTGGAGCCTTAAATTTGAAGAAAGCTTTTTGTGAGCTTGCCAATATTAACAACAGCTTCTATGATAAGGTGTTAAGCGTGATATAATCTTTCTGAAGGTAGATCTGGTGTGGAAGAAAAACATGGAGGATGAAAGCGACAATTCAACTAAAGCACACTGTCTGAGCAAGGTTGCAATTGATTTAACAGTCTGATTTCAGTTGTGAAACCCCATGGTCCAGATTTTCATCAAAGAAATGCCTTACTAACTTCCATCAAAAGATTGTGATTGTTGATCATGAGATGCATTGGATCATTGCCCCAGCAGATTTGGTACTGGAAGATGCCAAATTGAATGGTGCTGAGTCTCTTATGAAACACATGGATAAGTTTTTCTCAATACTAATGGAACTGATGTAGGTGCACTACCATGCACCGATCCAAACCCACTTGAGTGTCTAGATGGAGATGAACTAGGTCCAATTTGGATTTTTCAGATCTGGTAGGTATAGGAATTTATGGAATATGTTATTTATGTATTCACCCAAAAAATATTTGTTCATCCAATTGTTGTTAGCTTCTTTATTTGAATAAGTTTCTTAGTTGAAGAGGTTGGCCCATTTTTTTTAGGAGTCTTATATACTTGTTATATATGGTGTAATTGCTCATCAATGAATAGCTTGAAAAGATGATTGGAGTTAATTATGTTTGAGAGCCTGCATGGTGATAAGCGTGCATAAATTTCTTCCCCACATCCCCCCTTTATCCTTTTCTTATGCAATTTCCTCTATCCACTGCAAATCTGCAATATTAGACCCCTCTCAGCTTTCTTCCCACTACCTGCCGGCACTCCACCAGTTTGTCAGTTGTCACCCACATAAATCCATCATATATGATTGGAAAAGAAGCTCCAATTAAGGACTTCCATGGCATACAAGTTATACGGTAAAATCACTTTGTTTTGTACTAGGGATCTAATTGATGTGGGCATTCATTTGTTCATGGTTGATATATGAGGTAAGTAGGTGGCATGATTCCACGAGATATCTAGCTTTGTGAAAATTAGCAAATCTCAGTGACACCTCATTTATATCTTGTATGTATCAGTCACATCGTGCATATCTTGACCATATCGCAAATATCTCGATAATACCTTGGTCACCTTTTGTATATATCTCAGTGAGATCTGAGTATATCTCAGAAAATCGAGATGGAACATGTGCAATGTATAATATATTATAGTTTCTTGAGTTTTGAACATTAATGCATTCATTAAGTATATGATGTGTACAATAGGCTGGACAGCAAGTCCCAGCCCCTAAAGACTCTTATGAGGTCAACAAGTTGGGCCATCAAGTTTTCAGTTTTGATATTAATGGATTCATTAAGTGTAGAATGTGTAAATAGGCTGGAAACCAAGTTCCAGCCCCAAAAAACCCTTATGAGTCAATGAATTGGGCCATCGAGTTGGGAGAATTTTTTTTTCCCCAACTCGCTGAGATCTTGCCCAGCGAGATGGCTGGCGGGAGCAAGTTCTCAAACCATGGTGGTGATTATGCATGGTCAAGTTCTCTAAAAACTGAAATAAAGCTGTAAAGTTTGTAATATGAATTTCAATAATATGATGTAACCATGTACATTGAAGGCAGTGATACTTTTGTGGTTGGATAGAATGACTTGATTATTTACTTCCAAAACCATATGATTTCTGTAATTCTGACTACCGCAGATGCATGTATTATCTCATATGTATCCACCTAGGCCTATCCATGGTTGCTTCTAGACACCACATTTTAGCATTTTAGAAGCGTGAGTTTGCCATATCAGTGGATATCATTTTGCTTCACACTGTCAATATGACTTTTTAGTATGCATGTGCACACAGAAGTGTATATTTTAGCGAGTGCCAAAATGCTGATTGCATCTGCTTTTGTAGTTTTACAGGATTCTAGTAGCAGTAGGAATGCTTGAAGTCTGAGATGATAAGCAGTAAGATGGTTATAACATATAGGCGAAAGCGAGCGCCAGCAAGATCAGACCCTGCATATGGAACTTTGTGCACTAATCCGGCTTCTGAATCTCCGAGTGGTAATCTTGTTACAAGACCAGAACAACCTGGTGAATCACGTAAAGATTATTTACCAGAAAATCAGAAAGGAGATGCTAGGGTGAGACTTTAAACTTAGAACCAGATGATGTATATTTACCACATGATGACACTTTTCTCTTTGTGATATTGACTGATAGTGTTTATCAAGATCTTTTCATATACAACACATGCATTTTAACTTGCTGTTTATGTGTAACTATTGGTACTGCAAGTTGTTTCACTAAAGATCTCTAAGCAAAGAAAGAATCTACTGACTTTTTTAATTCTGCAGTAACTAATATAAAGTTGGAGGGTCTAAGATAAAGAATCTGCTAATTGTTTTATTCTCAGTAAGCAATTCAAGGTTGGTTGATCTAATTCCTGAACTTGGGTGTGGTTTAAGTTCAACATGATTTTCAATGTTTACCTCTTAAACTGATTTCTTCCATCCCAGGCACACATAATGTTGCATGCTTATGTTACTTTAGAACTGATCTCTCAATGTCGCATATAGGTTCTCTGATCACACTCAGGTTACTCTACGCTCTTTTAGAGCTTCCAGTGCACACACTGGATGCTTTAGGGAATGGATCCTTTTTTTTTTCTGTGTTGGACAAGGCTGGGTATAATGTCTTTACTGTTCTTATAAGATTTAAGACGATAACATTATCTGCTGTACATTGTGCAAGTTTGGGTATGATGTCTTTACTGCTCTTATAAGATTTAAGACGATAAGATTATCTACTGTACTTTATGTATTTACTTCACGCTATCGCTTTAGTAATGTAGAACAAGAAATCAGCTCTACTCCAATGACTACCTGGGTCTTTGCCCTTCAATCAGCTATATTCAAAGGCCTAAGCTGTGCTTTTCTTTCCTCATTGCTTCTCCTAGGACCATTTTAGGTCTGCCTCTGGCTCATAGGATATTACTTTTATGACTGAATCTTATTATATTTTTTTTCATGTTCTTGTGGTTGTCATCAAGATTCACTAAGCTGATTGTTGTTAATTGTCAAGATTCAGCTTTCTGTCAGTGTTGCTAAGGTGATGCCTAGGTGATGAGATGGTCCTGTTTGGAGCATGAATAGTCTGGGTGATGGCTAAGTGAGTAAATGCATGGACTCCCAACTGTACTATGGCTGTTATTTCTGCTGGCAGTTACCCAGCCATATCTATCCCATGTTTTTTCTTTGTTTAATTAAAAATGGAGTTTCGTTTATTTATTTTTTATTTGGCAATAAATAGAATTGTTACTATAGACAGGGCTTTAAGTATTGGTAGGTGTTGATATGATATTTCGCTATACAAAAAGTTCGTGTGGTCTGATAGGGTCTGATATGGGCTGATAGGGTATGATGCCTTGATATGCCCTCCTTAAACCCACAAAACAGAAACTATGAGTGAGAAACTGAGAGCAACTGAAGGCCTCAGAAACTTTCCATGGTGTACTAATTCACTTTGGCTTCATAGCATATTATTAGGCGATATCTAGAGCGAAAGATATAATCAATATCAAATATCATATCAGAGAGTGAATTCAAGAAATTTATCATACCTGGGAGATGCAAGATATGCTAGAAGTACACATGGAAATGGAAACATAGATATGCTTATGATACATATAAAATACAGATTTGGTTTGAAGCATAAAACGCCTTATACAGGCATACATAACACATAACAGAGATCAGGTTGGTACAAGGGCTCTTCTTTCTAGCGAAAAGCCCAGGGTCACAGAGCCAGCACTCTCCTTCTCTTTTGCATGTATTAAACAGATCCACTGGAAGCCACGTAAAATTTTTATTGCTTATTACCTGAATTATTTGTCAACTGGGTAAATTTCTGTTGATGTGTGCTGCCTCCCTTCCCCACCCAACCACAGAGGATGTGCTTTAGTGGTGTTCTTTTGTAATTCACGTATGCTGTCACTGGAAGCTAAATGTTGAGTTCTATCTTCCTATCTTGTTTTTTCCAGCTGTGCATTAAATGTTCTGATCTGGGTGGAAATCTGCTGCAATGTGGTGGCTGCTCCCAAATTTGCCATCTTCATTGCATTGATAACCCTACTAAGGTACATTATTGCAAATGTTTGAACTGAATGTTTTGCTTTTGTGCACATGAAGTTGATAATATACCTTTTCTTTCCTCTGAAGCTTGTTACTCATGAGCAATGGCTATGCACCACTTGTATTCAACAAAAAGCTTCGAGAACGTCTGTGGAACAGCAAGTCCCAGAGTCTTTGAGGAAAATGGCAAGGAGTGGGTTAACTGATAAAGTACTTCTGGCAGCAAATCATGGAGAACATTGCTCTGACAAGGAAACTGAAAGTTCATTACTAGCAGATGCATGCTCAAACTCTGGATCCACTTGCAAGAGTGCATTCCCTGAAACAAAATCAGTTTCTCTTGAAGATGTGCAGGTTGAGATTAAAGCAAAATCCTCATGTACAGAATCATCTCTTGATAGAAATTGCAGCTCTGGATGTCCCTGTGCCTGCATGTCAAAGACATTTGATATGGAGAACCCAGATTCTCTTTCCAATGACAAGTCATGTTTAACATGCAGTGATGCAGTGACTAAAAAGAAACGTAGTAGCCCACTGATCACTTTTTGTCGAAGAGCGAAGAAAAGGAAAGATGTGAATAGGATAGATGAGGAAAATAATTCAGTGGTTGAGGAGAAAAGATATACAACTGTCAACTACTGTAGCTCTGCGTCCGAAATAGTATCTAAACATGAAGCACCCTCAGAATGTATCTCTGTAGGTCTGTTGACAGATGCAATATTGTTGAGGCAGGATCCTGACAGGAGCCATTTGCAAAATGAGGTATGCTGTTTTTGGCCCCTCAGCAGTCTCTTTGGCATGGTAATGCAGTATATTCTTGAAGAAACCACACTACAGTCCAGGATCAGTAGAAATGGATGCTAGCAGAAATACAGAAGTAGAGACTGCATATCTGATAAGAGAATGTCCATAACTGTCTAGAAACTTGGTCAAGTGGTCTATTGTAGATAATATTATGGAGCTGCTTACCACACTACAGTCCAGGATCAATAAAAATAGATACTAGGAGAAGAATAGGAGAAACTGTATATTTTATAAACAGAATACTCGGAGTGCTCCAGAAACTTGGTCAAATGGTGTATTCTAGTTAAAGATAGACCTACATAAATTGGTGGAATTCTGATAACAAATCGGTGAGTTATGAGAAGTCCTAGTGCTACTAGGAAACTCATTGTAGAACTAAAACAGCAACATTGGTTGAAACTATCTTGAATATTGGCGACACTGAAGCTAGACACTAGATGTGAAATTTGAAATAAAACAGACTAGTCGCTAGAGAGATTTAATCTGAATTTAGTTGTAGAACATGAAGTATCAAAAAGAAGAATAAATAATAATTAGATTGAGAAGAATGGAACAAGAGAAGAGATAGCAATTGACTTGCAGTGGAATTCAGAAGAAAAGAAGATATCAAGAGGCTATAAGAAGAGCTTCACCTATGAAATCCCAAAATCCTTGAAAAACTTCAATTCTATCATATCTTGCTTAATTGGTTGGGGATTTATGCATATTTATAACCTTTTAAATTTTTTGATCAGCCCCTTAGTGAAGCAGGTGTAAGGTTGCATACATTATGGGGAGCTTGATGCACTGGGTACACCATTTTTATTTTACGCATGAAAGGGCACTGCATCACTCTGAAACTGGCTTGACTTGATAAACTCAAAACTAAATTTATACTTACTAATGAGTCTCCTAATTTAACTTGAACACAACTTAATATACTAATCTCATGTACTGACCTCAAACCATATTTGCAGGCTTATAAATAAAGCCCAATACAACAACTGATATATAAATGAGTGTCACAAAGTCCTTCAAATCCATTTGTGGTGCATGATTAGGTCTTTCTATGCCCTCTCAAGTAGTCTTTCTTGCTTCACATGGATTAGTAGGGTGTCATATGGATCTTCCTTGGTATTACAACAAGCAGCTTTGTCCTAGGTCGGCGACATGAATTCTTGCATTCCAATAAGCTCTATTTGAGGCCATACTAGATACAAGGCCTAAGTTATGCATATCCTTTCTCACTACTTCTCCTGAGGTTATCTTAGGTCTGTCCCTAGTTCTTCAAATTCCTTCAATTTATATCAAAGCAATTCTATATAAAGGGGCACTTAAAAGGCCTCCATTGAACATGGTCGTGCCACCTCATTCAACTTCTTGTAGATTATCATTGATTGGAGATACTCCTAGACTAGATTTGATATGATCATTCCTTACCTTATTGTTCCTACTTGCTAT
This sequence comes from Hakea prostrata, assembly GCF_041222555.1. Classification (NCBI taxonomy): domain Eukaryota; kingdom Viridiplantae; phylum Streptophyta; class Magnoliopsida; order Proteales; family Proteaceae; genus Hakea; species Hakea prostrata. The sequence goes on from NC_142603.1 coordinate 39,949,302, forward strand.
TATTCATCATTCAACTTCTTGTAGATTATCATTGATCGGAGATACTCCTAGACTAGATTTAATATGATCATTCCTTACCTTATCGTGCCTACTTGCTACTTATTCATCTTAGCTTCTTCGTTTCTGCTACACTAGTTTATCTCTATGATACTTCTTAACACTCTGCGTCATACTAAGTTATATGTATTGCAGTATTGTGATTTGTAGTTGTACTGAAATAGGAAGTTCTCCTTCTCTTAAGGTTTCAGATCAGGCTGTTCAGCTAATTAATTTTGTGGCTGATGCCGCTGATCAGCTAGCCACGGGCCCACAGACCCACAGGGAGTTTTATATGGTCACCTTCCTTTCCAGAAGGTGCCGATATGTAGGTTGTGGTGGCTTCTTGGCCTTTGTGTTGCTGCACTCTATAAAGCTCTAGTTTGGTTGTTCTCCTAATAAAACTGGTTGTTCATAAAAAACAACTAAATTGGAGGGTCGACACTCAACTTAACAAACCTTGTCATCTGTTGGAGGGTAGGATACCTTTTCCAACATATTTGGGGAATGCTATATCAAATCTTTCTCACCATTCTTCTCTATTCAAATTTCAAAGCTATATTTGGTGTGAACTAATAAGTAACAGGTACCCAGTATCTTTGTTCACCCTTTCCATCTAACTCATATGTGGCTTGTCAATCATCCCACTGTAATCTTTTCATTCTTTACTGGCATATACACTGGTAATAATTACAGACCCTCTTAACATGCTACCTTTTGTTCTTTAATTATTTATTTCCAAATTCTCTCTGGGTGACTCTTTGATTTTAACATTTTCATTTTGGATACCCCCAATCTGATATGGGGATAAAATGGAGGACATAAAAAGAAACTCTACAAGAGCAGAGTTGATTGTTTTAGGAACTGGCATAAATATCTTAGTAAGTAAGGGTAGTCTAGCTATAGTAGAAAGGGTTTCGGCTAATGCTATTTTAATAATCATATACTACCATATTAAAGTACAAACTCAATTTAGTTTTGGTATGTTCTCTAACTGGACCAAACTACCCTTCCCCAAGTGTAAATACCCTCTGAAACTTGAGAGGGCACACCTCTTCCTCCAAACATCCACACACTCACACACTACAGACCACCAAAAACGCCATTTTCCAAGTGGTACAACCACTAACAAGTAGCATAAGTGAAAACCCACAAACCAAGTACAGACTACCAAAACACCATTTTCCAAGAGGTACAACCACTCACAAGAAGCTCCAGTGAAACCCCACAAACTTGAGAGGGCACACCTCTTCCTCCAAACATCCACACACTCAAACACTACGGACCACCAAAAGCGCCATTTTCCAAGTGGTACCACCACTAACAAGTAGCATAAGTGAAAACCCACAAACCAAGTACAGACTACCAAAATACCATTTTCCAAGAGGTACAACCACTCACAAGAAGCTCAAGTGAAACCCCACAAACTAGGAGATGCACACCTTCAAAACCCCGCATAGCCTACCCACCCAAATGAAAGGACCCCACCATTCCTAAACGTCACTTTCCCAAACCCACACACATTAGAAATCCATAAACCTATGCCATGGACGTTAACTCCCAAGAGGTGCAAATGTCGTTTTGACATTTAATAATAAAATTAAAAAAGAAAAAGAAAAAAAGAAGAAGAAGAGAGAGAGAGAGGCCTCCATCTCCCAAAGGGTGAGAAAGCCCTAACAACATTTAAAAATTCAAAAAATCCAAAAAGAAAAACCACCAATCCGGGTAGTAGTGTATGCCCCCAACTGTAGCGATGCATAGTTCAAATTTCTTCTTGTACCTAAAAAAAACTATTAACTATGATTAAAACACAACACATTAAAACAGCAAAACTCTCTCATTTTTCTGTGAATAGAAAGACATACTTCCATCTAAAAATTCTTTTTAATTTTAATTTTTAATTAAATCGGTAGTCTTCTAAATGCAAAGAAATGAAAATTGTATATGCAACTTGGTTCCGTTTTGACACAGATGGAGTAAATACGTTTTGTGTATTCCAAAAGTTTCTTTATTTATTTATTTATTTACGTAGGAAACTTGTAAGACCACAAGCTTCTAATGTATCACTTTAACATCTCTCCCTATCTCATTGCAAATCAAAGCAAAGACAACTTGGAAGTTGGAACACCTCTCTTTGTCTTTCTGTCGTCAATTCTCATCCTTCACTTTCTATTAGAAGCTTAAAAAAAATTCTTCTTATTGAATAATCTATTAAAATTAATGATTATTTGGACAAAATGATAAATTACCAATAGAGATCTACATTTTGCATTATTCACTCTAATCACAAATTCACAACAAAACTGAAAAAGCCAGGGCAAGCACAGCGAGGACGACCAACAAATGAAGATTCGACCAAGTATAGAATGAAAAGAAAGATAAGATAGGAAGAGAAGAGGAGAGAACAAAAAAGAGAAAATCCAGCTTGCAATTCTCCGTTCTGGCGGGGCAGGCAGTTTATTATTTATATTTTAAGTGACTCAATAGAATCATGGACTTACAACATCAATTATTGTGAAGTATCACTATCTTCCCAAGTTACTGAATTCCTAACCATCATATGACTAGAATCTTCAACAGTTCACCTCAACTTAGAGCATAAACATCACAAAGCTTAACTTGGAACATGCCTCAAGGAAAGCTGGACAAAGAATTGCTTTGGTAAGCATATCACCAAGCTGAATCCCAGAACCAACAAATGGTGTGACAATTAATTTTCTTCATTAAACATCTTGCGTAGAATGACAATCAACTTCAATGTTGATGATGAACGCATGGAACACAGGGTTGTTGAAAGTATAAATGGCTGCCCAGTTATCACAAAACATATTGATTGCTTTTACAATTGGAAGTCTAACCTCCTGAAATCTCCTTCAGAAGAGACTATAACCACAGTGACTAAAATGCAGTTTGAACCATAGCCGTAACTATACCCAACACTAGACCTCACTATGTGGTCCCTTTTATTCCTTCAAGTAACAAATTTCCACAATCAAAGGTACAATAGCCAGTTGTGAACCTCCCATCATCTTCAACACCAAATCAGTACTCTTAAGTATGGTTTCATTTCTTGATTGTGATCTTGCCATGTTACTGGATTGGTTTAATACTGCATTACTTTGTCATTATGGTACCTCCATTTACCTAACAGGTCTGGATTCTTTAAGTTCTACCAGCTTTCATAACAACATTTTTCTGGATCAATTGTATATTATCAGCATTTCTAATTACTGTATTAGTTATCCTAGCTTTACTTTGCTAAATGAATTTTAAACTCAAGGTTAGGGTTAATAAATTATAGTTTTAATTTGCTTCCTGTTGAAAGGCCCTCTTAGATGTGATTCTGCAGTCTAGACACCTATTAAATTGATGTTAACAGAGTAACAAGACTTATCCCTTTTCTCTTTTTTCTCTTTATTTTTTAAAAAAAATTATTTTTGCAACTAACTGTATATGCATAACAATCCAGTCCTGAGCTTCTTCTGAGATCCTAGGCTTTGTTGCAAACGTTACAACAAATTATCATCCCTTTGGCAACCATCCTACTTCATCAGTCGCCACTATAACTCCTAAATCTTAGCCAATTTGTTTTTGTCCATTAAATTATAAGAAAAATATCCAATTGCAATAAATAAATAAATAAAACATTCTGAAGTTTAGACTCTCTCTGTGTGTGGATGAAGTTAAACCATTGAAAATTATCTTCGTCAAAACCTGTAATATTCATTCTCTACTGTTTGAGGTCAAGTTCACGTGCTATTGTATCTAAACCATATGTTACATTTAGTTGTAAGCCTTATTCTTTTTTGCATAACTTTGATTAGGTCTGTTATTTAGAGCTCTGCACATGCATCTTGTCATTCCTTCTTGGCAATAAGCAGTTTATTTTTATTTTGTTATTTTGAAAAGATCCATGAGTTACTTGTTGCACAATTCTGATTGATTGGTTCTACTTTCCCTTATCTTATTATTGAGCACTTATTTCTGCTGCAATCCTTTTTATGCTTGTGGTGCATCTACTCAGCATCCTATTCGATGAATATTTTTACATGTCAGCCTGCCTAAAAAAAATCCTGTCTAATTTTGAGATTGAATGGGTCCATGTCTTTCTCTACGCTTGATCTCCCTCTACTGAGTTAGCTAAAGCAGTGATTGAGGAACTTTTATAAATTATTATTAGTTTATGGATATGAATACCAAACAATAATGCAAGAACATGGTAACAATTTTTTTTTGGGTCAAGCTGAACTCTGAGTGATGTAGGATTGGTTTAGCTCCATTGTGGCATTGGGCTCAAAAAACTTCCAACTGACCAGCACACCTTAAGAATGTAATAGAGGATGGTGAAAGGTTTTTTAATTTTCACAGCCACAACTACCTGGTCCATACACCTATTTGTGCCGTGTGGAAGGAAGGCAATTTGTCTGATTTCTGATCTTTTAGGAAATGACTGGGATTGACCATGTGTCCAATTTCAGCCCTAAATTCAATCATATTGATGTAAAGCTAAGATCAAGGATGACTTGGCCCCAATTGACCTACAAAATCAGAAAATGATAAACAGGGGAAGAATTAGTCATCTAAGGTCTGAAATAAACCAGCCACCAAAACTACAATCAGCTTCTGTCCAAATGAAGCTTATAAGGTGTTGAAACCAAACTGCAAGTTCTACACCAATTCCAACAGTTAGATTGAGTGATTTAGCCTTGGTCATAAAATCCAAGTTAGTTCAGAAATAGAATTTTCGGTGCTTCAGAGAAACTGGCTACTGATTGGCTCCAAACTTAGATTGAGTAGAGGCCTGATGGGGGTGATGTCTTCCTGCAAGTTTGAGTTTATTTTCATGGTCGGATCTCCAGTGGTGAGGGTGGACAGAGTATTGAAAGTTTTGAGGATTGGTGGGTGGCATGAAGTAAGGGATTGAGTAAAGGGGAATGTGAGATGAATGGAGGTTTTACAAACCCAGCAGAGTTTAACGAATATAAGAGAGGGTATGGCCATATGGGATTGGTAGATTTTAGCAAGCAACTAACCCTCAGAACAGCAGTCAGATACGATCAATTGGGAGGATCACCATCACCAGACACTCAAGGATTCAGTGGTTGCATATTCACAACAGACTTCCTGTTCACTTCACAGTATAACAGCAGAAGCTGGTCTTTGGTAAATTTGAACAGGAGAAGAGCAGGGGAAGGAAGAAAATAGAAGTTGGGATAGATGGATTTAGCCATCAACAGCACGTTCCTTCAGTCCTAGGGTTTAGCGGTTGACAGCAAGGTCCCTTAACTTAGGAGGTTAACCCTCTCAGAAACTGGCCCCTTTGCATGACTCACATTAGTCGAGATTCTTGATGCTCTCCAAAAAATAAAAAATCAATTCAATAATGGAAATCAACACTGGTAATTCTAAGAATATAAACTAACTTTGCAGAGAAATAAGACTGATTCTTAGCTCTAGAAATAGAAACAACTTAATAGCAACTAGGACTAAATAAAATATCTTCAATCTTCAAAGGTTGCAGCTTCTAATCTTCAGGTGGTCCCCACTAGGAATCCAAAATTCAGCCAGTTTGAAATGATAATTGTTCCCCACTGGATCTCATGATATTCACACTAAGGCCTAAAAGGGTGCTGCGACACTGTTCATATAACTGATAAAAAAACAGTGTTTTGGCCTCTTTTGGCCCCTTTAGATGGGTTGGCTTGACCTGGTCTAGTTCTGGTCCATGAGTCCATCTGGAACTGCTTTGATGGACCTTGCTTCTTCTTTTGCCCTGGCTTTGATTCTGCATCACGTGTACCTCACCATGTATGCCAATGCACCCCTCATCTTGTCTCGAATTTGTCAACTTTGCAACTTGTACACTAGGGCTGAAATTTTAAATGTGAGACCTGCAGATAAGTTTCCAGGTCTGCAAAGACCAAGAAATCCTTACTTAGAGAGCCAGAATAACTTTTTAACTTGCTATAAATATCACAAATGTCCATAAAGATTCAATGTCTGGCAATCTCCATGCCCATCTTTTGCAATATTGGCCCAAAATTTTCTGTTTCTTCAACCCCCATTTTTGGTTTGATCCTAGGATTAGAGCTGGATCCACCTGTACATTGAAAGGAAGACTGGTTTTAAACCCTATGCTGACTTCTGATTCTGCTGTGTAAATTAGATGCATGGGGTTACATGTGGGACCCTCCAATGGCCAATTAAGAGCCAATACTAAATATAAATCTGTTATTTATGATTTAGAAGTTAATAAAATGCCATGGCACACTCAGGATCCTGTATGGTGACTGAATCGACATTAGATGTGTCTGATTATCAAAATGAATCGGGATGATACTTGGGTTCTTTTTTCCTGTTAATTTTAATTTAGATTTTCCATATTATTGTAGTATTAATGTGACTGAATCGACATTAGATGTGTCTGATTATCAAAATGAATCGGGATGATACTTGGGTTCTTTTTTCCTGTTAATTTTAATTTAGATTTTCCATATTATTGTAGTATTAATGTGGTATATAACTAATGAATACTGCAACTAGAATCTTGGAAAAGGCTGACACTGTGTCAACTCGTACATGTTTTGCTTTCGAACTGACTTCTGTTCCCTATAAGCTGTCATCTACTAAATATAGAAAAATGGGAGACTCATGGAATCATATCATCAATTTCTTGAACAATTTTGAGCACAGATACTCAATGAAGAAGTAGCAGCAAGTGCAACCTGCACTTCTGCTGATTGCCTGAAGAATCTACCAAAAAATTGTGCTGCAGTATCATCAACAGTAGCGGACCTGAAGGGAAATGAAGATAAACCATGCAAGTTGACTGAAGTTGGGATTTCTATTGGGAAGGAGTTTCGAAGTGTAGAAAATGGTGGTTCAGGGGGAGCTGTCAAGCTTGGAGCTGGTTTAAGTGTTACAGCCTCCATGGTGCATCTGGACCTCTCTGTGGCACCCCCTGGTATGATGAGTTGTAGAAAGTCGAAAAAAATGTTATGATCTTTGTTAATAGAACATCGATAAATTAGTTATTTTTCATCTGATGTGATAGGTTCATGTGGTACCATGAGGCACTTGCAGTGAACTGATTATAAATACTACACCAGAAACTTTCTTGAACATCCAAAATTCAGCCAGTCCAAGTCCTACTACTGCTTTGCATGACAAAAATACAAAAGAAGGCAAGGGTCTATTGCTGTTGAAAGCCAATGGTGAGACAGTAACAGAAAAGCCATCTTCTGATACACATACGGGATAGGAATTCATGCATCAACATTAGGGAACATGGAAATACCAGTAAAGATTGTGAGCAGGCTTTTTTTCTGCTGCCAACTGATATTTCTTCACGGAATCTGCCTCAGCAGGTGTGCATTATCTCATGAAGTGCCATTTTTGTTTGTGTATTATTTTTTTCCTTGGTAAGTGAGCTTTGTATTATAATAGGAAAAGCCAGAACAGGCACTTCTAGAAACTCCACAAGACAGAGAGAGGTAGAGGCCTTCCAAGGACTGCATTCTCACCTTTATTGTCTCCCACATGGGGAAAATTCCTATTACATTCTATAATAAACAAAGGGTCTGTGTCCTTCTTAATGTGGTCTTTTAAACACAAAGGGAACTCTGTGGGTTCTCTGAACAGCTGCCCAGTCTCAACCTCAACATTAGTCATGTAATCTTCTGGCTGGTTTGTGTATTCTTTTCCCACCCTACAATACTTATACGTCACGTTCTTTCCTAGTGTCCTATTGCATTGTGGAAATCTTTGTAGCATTTCTTCTCTGATTTCATTTTCTGTTTTGATGTGCAGAATGTATCTGAAGGTTTAATGAATGAAACAGCATGTGTGCCGTCAGAAACAACTACTTGTTTGGTTTCTAAATCTGGATGCAATGATGACCATTTTAGTCAAATGTCAACCCAATCTTTCCTCCCCTCCCCTTTTTTCTTGGTTTGTCCCTACCATTGGAGCCTAATACTGCAGCTGATGCCTATAAAGATTGCTTCTCCATGTCATCTTTTCCAAGCTCTAGTAAAAGTAAAGACATTCAAAATTTGCTGCCTCATTCTGCAGTAGACCCGAGTCCTAGCAACAGACACAAGCTGATGCTTGACAGTATTGTAATGAGAGAAAAAGCATTAAAGGGAAACCAAGGCTGTTGGCTGGATAAGTCCAAGGGAGTGGCAACTGCATGGTCGGAAGAAGAGTTGGATTCTCTTTGGGTAGGTGTCAGGAGACATGGAAGGGGCCACTGGGATGCCATGTTAAGGGACCCAAGATTGCACTTCTCAGTGTGGAGGGTAGCAAAGGACCTAGCTGAGCAGTGGGATATTGAACAATCCCAGCTTTTGAGTGGAATGCTCATTCAGCCTGAGAGGCTTGGAAACTCACAATGTCATCCACAACGCATCAACAGTGATTTGTGGGCTGAAACTAGAGTGGCTGGTAACAGAATTTCCGGTTATCACATGGGAAATAGTATGCCACCTAGATCTCAAGCATTGATTGATGAAACTCAACTTTCTCTGGGGAATGTATATGGTGAGAGAGAGGGGAGTTACCCATACAGTGTTCCAAGCCAAAATGCCATGCACAATACAATGGCAGAGCACAGTCCGGACAAGATGTCATCTGTTGTCAATAGTGACCGAAGAAACGCAGTTCTTCAGAGGATAAGTAACAAACAACTGCACAAAAGTATGAGGGATCAAAAGAGTCTCACATACCCAAAAAGAAAACGCCCAAGGTATCTTACAGATATTTCTGTAGTTGAGCAGAATGATGTTGATAAATGTCACAAATCAGTAAGTTATGATGGATTACAGAAAAGAGAACTATCCAGATGTGGTGAAGTTGGAGCAACTGCACATAATTCCTTGTTGCCGAATCATCCTCAGCCTGAATCCTCTGTTAAAAGTAATCTGCCGCATTGGCTAAGAGAAGTTATTAGTCTCCCTCTTCCAAGGCCAACAGAGTCAGCCACGACTAACAGTGTTTCCCAATCAAGGCTGCTCTATAATGAACACCAGAGGTTAACACCACCTTTTTACAGTCCATGTCAGCTGCCATTGCCCCATACAAGTCCTCATCAAGGACTGAGGAAGAATGATATACTATTACCCAACCTTCCGTGCACAGGAAATAGGTTTGGTCATCTTTCAATGACAGGGTCTAGCTCCGGACTTCCCGAGGCAGTGAATCAAAACTTGAAGGGCGGAATCAATTTGAACCCATCATGTTCATTTTCTACCGGTAAAGGTAAAGACTTGATCATCATTGAGAGTGATGCTTCTTCTGAAGAAACCATATCAGATGATCATAGTGGCAGGTCTTAGCTGCTATTGGAACTCAGGAATCGTTGCAGTGTCCTAAGGATGCTGGATTTTGTAGGTAAACCTGTTTAAATTTCTTGTAGGACATCATGTACATTAGTACTTGCTATTGCCTATATTGGGGGAGTTCCCCCACATATTTTTCGTCGATATATCATTTGCTGTCTTTCAGTTTGACCCCCGACTTATATTTCTTTCCTAATCTTTACTAGGGCTTAAAAAATATTTTGGTTAGGAGTTCTACTTTAAGATTCTAGACCGGATTCTGTAACCAGAATTCTGCCGCAGGACAGCCATTAGATCTTTGTAAAGATCTAAATGAGTCAACTAATATAGATACTATCAGATTTTCTAATAAATTCAAACTTCGTGTCTATCAGGAGCTCTGTTACATTGAAATTGAACTAGAAAGTTGAAGCTACATTCATACAGAACAGAAATAAGTTTCCTGGATGGGTGTTTTTTTTTTTTTTTTTTTTTTTTTTTTCCCTGATGTTATGAAGTCCTGAATTATGTAGTTCAATTCGTATAGATAAGCCCTCGTCAAACAGTGTAAGAACCTTGAGTTCAGTCTTCACTGGAAATGATTGTTACCACCCAAAAAAAAGAAGAAGCAACAATAAGCTCCAGTTTCTTCAATTTAAGTGCTTCAGTTCTGAGAAACTAGAAAAACATGGCTCCTGAACATTGATCGACTGATTTTCTCCAAATTTTTTTTTGGATATGAGGTCCATCCAAGCAAGGTTCGATACGTCGACTGAAGTCGCCGTGTCGGTGGCTGGCGACACCACCGACACGGCGACAATCGCCGAAATGTCGAGCGATTTTTCGTGGGTTTCGAGTGCTTCCATCTTCGTTCGAAAGATGCTTCAGTGCCAGCGACGGTGGGCGTGAAGGGTGAGTCGTGAGTTCCCGTAGCCTGTCAACAACAACTGAGCATTATCGTGGCTTGATGGAGTTGGCTTCTCGGATCCAATCAAAATAGTATATGAAAAACTGAGATCTAGCATAAATGAACAAATAGATGGGAAAACAGAGGAACTTTGATGAGACGGTGGAAAACAAGGGAGCTTTGATGATTAATTTGAAAATGTCATCTGCATCTTTCTTTCTGAAAAGCACCAAAAAATGAACAAATAGATGAGACGATACAGTTCGAATGGGTTCCACATTTCACAGGCATCTGAAATCAGTAGCCATCGCCACCATCACCGACGCCAAAACCGGCTCTGTCATCAAGTAAATCCAGCACCAGCCACCAGCATCGAAGCTCCTGCTCCTCCACCAGCACCAACACCGCCGCCCAGACCTCCTCCTGCACCACCACCAGCACGGCAGCACCACCACCAGCTCCTCCTTCCAGTCCCCGCCTGCAACTCATCGAATCTGCTACCAGCTCCTCCTCCAAGTCCGCCACCGCCTCCACCGAAGCAACTTATCCACCCCTCTCTCTCGGAATACTCTCCGGCTCGGAGCCACCAAATACCTGCAGATTCCGGCGTCGACAATGTCATTTTCGCTGCAATGCTTCGAAAAAGTCGACTGTTGGCGATATATCGCCGATTTCTCGGCGATATATCGCCGACTTAAGGAAGATATCGCATCGCTGGGGGGTGGCGTGTCGCCCCCCAGCGACACAACGACGACGCGACGATATCGCCAACTCACGGAACCATGCATCCAAGTGAGCTTATGCATATTTCAGCTAAATCTTCAGGTTAATTTTTCTATCTTTTTTTGGTGACATTTTTATTTTTAGGGTAAACGGTAACACCTTTGATCTCATGGTATGTAACGTTATATGGTATAGGCATTGGATATCAGTATTGCCAATTAGGGTATGGTAATGACAAAGTGTAAAATTGTCAAAAATCCAAAGTATTTTCGATATTTTAAGCATGAAATCATTCTTGATCAATACGGGCCGATATCAACACCGATACCGATAAAGATATATTTTTCTTGGTAAAAGTAAATCTACAGATGTCAATACTTGGAACCGGTTAGCTAGGTCCATTGCTAGGACGCAATAAAATAAACTAAACTAAACGGGCGCAATGGGAATATTCAAAACATTGCCCACGAAAAAAGGATCTGCATCTACCACTCTCACAGCCCACCAGGTAGATGAAGGCGTGGGAGAGCGAGGTTGGTAAAACATGTGATGCTCATCTACTTCTGCTTCCCTATTTAAGAAGCTACTCTCTTTACTCTAGTTCCCACCCTTCACCGGTTACCTTCAGATCCAGAGCTATCGTTTCTCTGGATTTCTGGTAACCCAACTTTCCCACTTTCTGAAACTCCTAAGCTTTCATCACTGAGGAAAAATGGTGAATGTTGAAGCCATCCGCAAGGCCCAGAGGGCTGAAGGTCCTGCCACTGTTATGGCCATTGGCACTGCCACTCCCCCCAACTGTGTTGACCAGAGCACTTACCCTGACTACTACTTCCGTATTACTAAAAGTGAACACAAGACTGAGCTCAAGGAGAAGTTCCAGCGCATGTGTAAGTACTTATTTTCAACTTCCTTAATTACAGCTTTTCGATCTGCATGGGCTTTTCTTCATTGGGTTTCTTCTTATCCTGACTCTTGATTGATTGCTTTGCGAATAGGCGATAAGTCGATGATCAAGAAGCGTTACATGCACCTGAATGAGGAAATCCTCAAGGAGAACCCAAGCATGTGTGAATACATGGCTCCTTCTTTGGATGCTAGACAAGACATGGTGGTTGTTGAAGTGCCCAAGTTGGGCAAGGAAGCTGCTGTCAAGGCTATCAAGGAATGGGGACAGCCCAAGTCCAAGATTACCCACTTGGTCTTCTGCACCACCAGTGGTGTTGACATGCCCGGTTGTGATTACCAACTCACCAAGCTCCTTGGCCTCCGACCCTCTGTGAAGAGACTCATGATGTACCAACAAGGTTGCTTTGCAGGTGGCACGGTCCTTCGTCTTGCCAAGGATCTTGCCGAGAACAACAGAGGTGCTCGTGTACTTGTAGTCTGCTCTGAGATCACTGCTGTAACCTTCCGTGGCCCAAGTGACACTCACCTTGACAGCCTCGTCGGTCAGGCTCTGTTTGGAGATGGAGCAGCTGCGATCATAGTTGGGGCTGACCCAATTCCTGAAATTGAGAAGCCATTGTTTGAGCTGGTGTCGGCTGCCCAAACAATCCTCCCTGACAGTGATGGTGCTATAGATGGACATCTCAGAGAGGTTGGCCTCACTTTCCACCTTCTCAAGGATGTCCCTGGGCTCATCTCCAAGAACATCGAGAAGAGCCTCGTGGAGGCATTTGAGCCTCTTGGCATCTCTGATTGGAATTCACTCTTTTGGATTGCCCACCCAGGTGGCCCGGCCATCTTAGACCAGGTCGAGCTCAAGTTAGCCCTTAAAGCTGAGAAACTAAGGGCCACAAGACACGTGCTTAGTGAATATGGAAACATGTCTAGTGCCTGTGTGCTGTTCATCTTGGATGAGATGAGGAAGAAATCAGCTGAGGAAGGGCTGAAGACTACTGGTGAAGGTCTGGAATGGGGTGTTCTCTTTGGGTTTGGACCAGGGCTCACTGTTGAGACCGTGGTGCTCCACAGTGTGCAAGCTTAGAGAGAGAACAACAAATGAGGAGCACTATTAAAAGTGAGGGTTCGATCTGTAGCTGATCTCAAACTTTCTGTTAATTGATGGAATTTGAATGGTTTGTTTTCTCTTCCGATTGTTGTCTGGGTTTTCCTTCGTGTAAGGTTTGTTAAATTAGAATGTATTTTTATCTGTTTAACCATTCAACTTCAATCTATGTATGAATGAAGACAACAAATTACTTTCTCTTTTTCTCTCTCTCTGTAGGATCAAAATGATCAACAAGCCCCTCATAACTTGTCTAGAAAATGAAAGCGAACTTTCTTGGTTCCTTTGATTGGTAGGTTGCGGGTTGGAACGGCCTTTATGGAAACGTATTTACACTGTAGCGACAATTGGATCTGGTTCAGTTCGTCTCTGATAGATCTAACAGGGCATGAGATAAGTTTTAGGGAGTTAGGTTTTTCTTCTTGGTAACCTGTCAATAGGGAATTAGTTTTGGATAGAAAACGACATTTTCCGGTAGATTCAAAAAAGTAATTGACATTTTTACTATAAAAACAAAAACTAATTAATTAACATGTAAGCTTAGATATTGGAAGAGAGATAGGATAAGATAGATTTAAGAGAGACTTGCGCGGTGCCACACCATGTGTTTCAGCACATGTTTTTTCTTGTCAGGGTTATTTTTTCATTTATTTCAGCACGTGTTTTTTCTTTTTACAAAAAAAAAAAGCACATGTCTTTTCACGTTCAACTTGACTAAAAGATATTTTTATTTTTTTTTTTTGTACTGGTGCTTTTTTAATACTGGAAATTTAATGCGGATTTTTACCATTCAATCAACCTTGCATTGGAAACTCAAAGATGTTCCATATATAGTCCTTGAGTGCTCTTCATTTTGGTTGACATGAGGAAGAAGTCAAGTGGAAGAAGAGATGAAGCGGGTAGGTTAAGATTTATGTTTGGAGATTAGATATATGTCATAAACTATTGAGTTTGGATCATCTCCAAAGTGCTTTCCTGACAGCAGTTGATCACAAATTATAGGGAGACCTAAAAGATTAGGGTGATTGAATTTATTTTTTTAATATATTTAATTATTCTTTCTTTGTGGGCCTCCACATAATTTGTGTTAATAATGCCATCAGGGGAGCACCCGGCAAGGGAGATGATCCACACTCTAAAATTTTCTCATTTGGGTAGTCGAGGATCCAGATTCAGTTGGGTTCTCTTACGAGTTGCTTATCTGTATGAGGGATGACCAATTACCCAAAAAAAATAAAAATGATGAGGAATGACCGTTTTTTTTTAGCCTCAGTTGCATGTTCAATTTAGAATTTCAGATAAATAATGAAGAAAGAAAAAAAAACGAAAAACAAAGAGGTATCTTTTAATCTAAATAATAAACAGATTATTAAGGAACATTCTTGAAATTGGTATAGTAACAAATATCTTTCAACCAAAACAATGGTATGATGTGGTGAAAGCCCAATTGAATTGGTTTGGTAGTGTGGATGAGATTGAGCTGTTGAATTTTCCGAATGGAAAGTAGAAACTTCTTCGATTGTGTTCCACCAGAAGCATAATCCTCAGAGAAGATGACAAAAGTGTTTTGCTGAAACACCTGTGGGGATCTTTGGTATGAAAAAGGGTTGATGATAATATGCAAATAAGAAACTTTGTATCAATAATAAAATTCTAGTGGTAGATAGACTGGTTTTGACTTTTGGGTATGGACGAGTAGGCAAATTGGGTAGTTTGTGTTCCTTTGCTTTTGTGACGGCTATAACCATTAGGTAATAAATCCATGACTTTCAGAAATCAGGAATGTTTCAAAATCGATTCTAATTCAAATAATCTTATTTCCAGTGATTTCAATTCAATTCTCCTTTCTTAAATATGGCAGCGTAATCCAGCTACTCCAACCGACATTATTGAATGGAAAGAAAGACCAACCGTTGGCATTTATGCTCAACACCATATGGCAATCAATTCAGGGACACATTAACTAGATCTCTGGTTTCTATGACTTCACCGGTGGTCTTCAATCCTCCTTGTCTGACTTCTTCCTCATCTCATCCGAGATGAATGTCAGATAAGCTCTAGGGTTTTTGGGCATTGACCCTGCCAATTACCTATACTGGTAACACAGCCATTGGAACTTTTCCTTGAGCTGAGTCTTGTGTACATTGTTGGTGATGTGGAAGTAATAACAAGGGTAGGCGCTTTGGTTGACATAGTTGGGGGCATTGGTGGTGTCGACCGCCATCAAAGTGGATAAGGCCTTCAGTGTTGGGTTTGGATGTCTTGTATTCTGTGGGTCCATATAATTATAGCTTTAGTTGCATTTGTAATTGAAATAGGGTTTGGGTCAAGTATTAGGTTAAAGTTGTAATTATATTGGGATTAGGGTTTTAGGTTTCCAAAAAAAAGGGAAAAAAAAAGAGGAAAAAAAAAGTTGTAATTATATGTGGGGGAATGGGTGAGGTTTCTAAAATAGTGGACTCTCTTTCTCTCGGGGGGGGGGATTTAAAGCTAAACCGGTAATTCTGTGTTTCCTCTATTCGTGGTTGTGCATCCGTATCCCTAACATTCACCCCTTTGAGCTTTGCGGATGGTGTCAACCAGGCCACCATGCTTGCTTGGTTAATCAATTGGTAGACGTTAAGAGAACCAGTGTTAATTATAAAAATAAATTGCACCAACACCCCAAAATAGATGACTTAAAGCACTGACACCCCACTTTATGGTTGAAACACACAAATATTCCAAAATTGGATTTTCATTAGACATATTAGTCTAATTTGTCACTGGAAACGGTTAAAATCACTATTTCTTTTTCCCTTGGGGTTTAGGGATATTTTTGAAATTGAAAGAAAATAAACAGTGATTTAATTAAGTGATAAATTGGACTATTATGTCCAATGAAAATTTAATTTTAGGATGTTTATATTTTTAAAATATAAAATAAGATATCAATGCTTTAAATCTTCTATTTTAGAGTGACAGAACAAATTTTTTTTCTAATTATAAATAGAAATCCCATGTTACTTGGGTGTTGCATGCCAAGCTGAACTTGTTACCAACTCCATACAAGTGTTTTTTAATCCATCAAAGTGAGGAATTGGTTGGTTCATTTGGTTAGCACGTGATAGAAATATGGACTTTGCTTCAGTGCACATGACTAATTTCGATCAGATTTCCATCTCGCTTGATTGTCATGCTGATATGGAGAAAATATGATCGAAGCCGGGTTCATACTCGGTTTGACTCATTGACCCCGGTCGAGACAAAGGGAATCGACTCGCTTCCGAGCGAGCCGGATCCAGGAGATAACTTGCTGAGGAAGGAAACTAAATCAGCTACAAGTGCACGCCCTAATCCGACTTATGGATTAGGTTAATTATCCTAATGATGGCAGACACAACTTGGCGGCTGTCACTTATCGTTATTGAAGGGATAATCATCAGATAACCGAGAGTTATCTCAGGAGTCCTCTACTAGTTCAAACTAGTAAAAGTCTATCACTCAACGGATCTAACTGTTAGAATCCAATGACTATCCGAAGAAGGCTCAAATGCATCCAACGAAGAAGATTGGAAGGTACACTCTATATAAACCTTACTTACCTACAAGGTAAATGGACCAGATCCATACACACACTTTTGGACGTAAACACTCATATGCTTACGATCTAGATCACATTCCCGTATTTCATTCCTTAGCTCTGTGCTTCTAGCAAAGTCATTTGTGATTAAGTTCATCAACTGACTTAGCCTTCGGAGGTGGACTCCCGACCCCAGCGGTCGAGCCACATCTGACTCTTTCGTTTTGCAAGTCATTACAAGGAGATCTAAGGGTTGAGCATATTTTGGACGCATCATTTGGCGCCGTCTGTGGGAAGATTTAGAAAGCCATGGTGACTAGATCGGCAGCAGCAGCCACTGCCCAACGCGATACTGGTGTCCAAATTCCTGGAGAAAATAATCCAGACATTCCTCAGGGAAGTTTACCACCTCTTGAAGTAGAAGGTGGTCAGGGAGGACACGATCCTCCGGAGACACTCCAAGATCAATTGAATCAAGTAAAGATCCAACTTTTGGAAGTAAGTCAAGCACTCCGCGTGCTAACCAGACGAGTGGTACTACCACAAGAACCTGATCATCGCGATTCGGGGAGGCGTGTATTACCACGAGATCCGAGATTTGCTGAGGATCGGAATATTGGTTAGAACTTTCACGAAGGTGACCGAGGGCCTAGGAGAGTCGAAAATCTACCTAGGCGGGACGATCGGTTTGACAGACCATAGGAAAGTTCAACCGATTCAAATACAAGGTTGGATACAAGAGTGAAGACTCACTCACCAACTGTCAGACGAGCCGTTCGTGATGATCGAGCAGTTCGCGATGAGCGAAATGTTCGTGACGTTCATGATGATCGAGTAGCTCGTGATGATCGTGTTGTTCGAGGTCACGATCGTGTTGCAGAAGACCATTCAACTCATATTGGTCAGAAATTGGCTAATATTAATCAGAAACTAGGACAATTGGCTAGAGGAAGGATAACCGATGATATTTATTCAGTTATTCGAAAGACCCCTTTTACTGAACCAATTGCAGAGTATCAGTTTCCTCACACTTTTTTTATTGGAAATTTTTATTTTTTATTTTTTAAGCTCCATTCACACAAATGGAACTTTTTAACATTTGAATGGAACTCGAATTTTGTAAACTTTCATTAAGAAACATAATTTCCACTATTAAATGAAGCTTGACTAACATTTGTGGAATTCACATCTTGTACAATTCTCACCTATTACCCTAAATTAAAAATTTAATAAAAGATGTTAGTCATCATTGGGTCAAATGATAGACTCTGGGCATCACCAAAATGTGGTGGGCCTTTTACTCTTTTGAGGTAAAATGTGCTGAACACAAATCGGTGGATATATGGCTAGGCTGATTGATTGAGCCCACCTAGGTGGACTGATGCGTAGAAAAGCCCAGCTCAATCTAAAGACTATCGAGGTAGACGGAAATTTATCCATTTTATTGTCAGAAATAGACCATGCATTTCCTTGTAGATGAATGATATGTGTTTCAATATCACATCAAATGGTTGAAATCCATTTGTAAGTCACATCAAAGAGTTTTGATTAAATAAAAAAAATTTGATGTGACTTATAAATGGACCTCAACCTTTTGATGTGATGTTGAGATACATGCCACACATCTACATAAAAAATGACAAGATATTAGTCCCGAGGTAGACCCATGCACATGCTATAATGATATTTATTAAAGGCGCATTTGATAACGGTCTTTTTTGAGAACGATGTTCTTTGCAATTATTGTTTTCCGGCATTTTTATCAAATAACGTTGGTCTGAGTACAATTTTGACAGTTTAGTAAACCCTGTGCTGAGAACACTCGAGGCGATGGACATTTTAAAAAAGAAGGGCGAACAACCCATTTATCTTCAGCCCCTCCTTCGTTGACTTGTGTCATCTAAGATAACGAACGCACAAGCTACAAGTGTTAATAGTTGTTTTGAGTGGTTTCAATTTGGGCTTAACGCTTCCAAGCATAAAAGATCATGCCTTTAACGGCTTCCCCCCCCCCCCCCCCCCCCCCCCCCCCCCCCCCCCCCCCCCCCCCCCCCCCCCCCCCCCCCCCCCCCCCCCCCCCCCCCCCCCCCCCCCCCCCCCCCCCCCCCCCCCCCCCCCCCCCCCCCCCCCCCCCCCCCCCCCCCCCCCCCCCCCCCCCCCCCCCCCCCCCCCCCCCCCCCCCCCCCCCCCCCCCCCCCCCCCCCCCCCCCCCCCCCCCCCCCCCCCCCCCCCCCCCCCCCATGGACCATTTGCAAAATAAAGGGTACCTTTAATGAACTTATCTTGGGACCACAACTATGTTCCAAAATACCATGGGAAAAGGGACATTACCCATCGGATATACTTTCTTGTCTTTATGTAAAATTGGAAATTTCGGTTGATTCACCATCACTACCCATAATTTTTCTCAACCTTTGTTCTACCCTAAGTTTTGATTTTTGATTTTTCATTTAAAAGGGCAACTAAGGTATTTACTATAGTTTATACATACTTTGACAAATCCCTTAGAGGAGAACTTATGTATTTAAGGGAATGTTAGTATTTTATCAACTATGCCAAATCCTGACTACTAATCATAATCATTGAATTGATTTTAAGTACAACATCCCTTATGGAGGAAAAGTACACAAGGTAGAGCATGGAAAATCAATAAATTGTGCAAAACACTTATTTTGTCATATAATGTCGAGTCCGGATCAGTTACCTGTCTTTATGCTCCCCGACGGCTTTATCACGATAAATACAGGGGATCCACGGGTTGGGTGATGGATTCTTTTTTTTATTTTTATCTATGGGTCCCACAAGATTTGTGGTGGTAAAACCGTTGGAAAGCACAGAGTGCTTCCCTGACGGGATGATGATCCGGATTCTATAATGTCATTGTCACGTGCAAACGAAAGATCAAATTATGGATTGCTTTAAATAATGTCATTATCACGTGCAAACCGCTAGTCTGATCACCGATGGATGCACCGAACTAGGAGTCTAGGACTCATGTGTCACGTGCAAGAACTAGCTTGTCAATGCACATCTAGACTGACCGTTGGATTCGGACCGGGTCTGACCGCTGAGAGGTTCTTCTCAATGTGTAGGTAAATGTAAATTCTCAATTATAACATTTGGGCTTCGCGCAGCCGTTATGTTGTGCTTGGGCCTCTGTGGATCAGTGCAGTCTAGATGGGCTTAATCAATCAGCTCAGCAATATATCCAGCTATTTATGCTCTACACGTTTTACCTCAAAAGGCCCACCACGTTTTAACTCCCAAAAGAAAATAAAAAGCCCACCATCGACGGAAACTAAGGGCCGGGCGGGCGGGCGGGCAACCCAAGCCCAGCCCAAGGATAAGAGCCCACCCACCGGCCAGAGGGCCAAGAAGCCCCGACCCAGCCCGGGCCAAGCCAAGCCCACCGCCCAAGGGCCGGGGATGGGAGCCCGAGCCAGCCCAACGGCCTGTCCCAGCTAAGGCCATACTGGTCGAATATCAAAGAAGCAAGTAGTAATTAAAATTCATATTAAAGTAATTAAACTTAAATCCAAACTCATCGAAAATAAAATAGTAAAGATGTCAACAAAAACCAAAACAGCAATATGTATTAACTATTATACCCATTAGATTTGAGAAATGAGAAACCAAATCTAGGGTTTTAATTGCATTGGATGAAAATTATGGATATATGTAAGCCGAAGGGAAAAGAAAAGATTTATCTCAATTCTCAATTAATTCAACCAAGACAAGGCAAACCACCAAACCAAGCCCCAAGTGCTCTCATCCGATCTCCAGCAGCAAAGAGTTAAAATTATTCAGAAATAGAATAAGAGAGAGAAGAAGTAATTAAAAGGCATATGAAAGCAAGCAAGAGAATGCACACAAACCTTTGTAAAGTAGAAACAAGAGACAAAACAAAAGGAACGAAAAGAAAATATCCAAAGCAAGAACAAGCGGGGAGGAGCACACAATTGCAAAAAGAACACAAACAAAAAACAACAAAACCGTAACAGAAACGAAAAGATCAACAAAAAAAAAGACATAGTTAAAGAAAAGAGTAGACAAACAAGCAATGAAAAGAAAATCCAATAGAGTTAGATACAGACGGAAGTGGGGATAGAGAGACAAACGTAATAGAAAAAATACCCCAGCAAAAACAAAACAAAATGAACTAAAAAGACGGGAAAAAAAAAACCAAAAAAAATAAAAAGGAAATAACTAAAGACAAAGGACAAAGCAAAACAAGACCAACAAGAGTAGAAACAAGGAAAAAAAGTACAGACCGCAAAAGAAAGAAGAGCCAAAAAGGCGGGACGAAAACAAAAGAGAACAAGAAGAGGAAAAAAACACAAACAGAAGCAAAAGACAGGAGACACCCACAGAAAAAAAGGGGGGAGGGGAGAGACAAGGGGGGGGGGGGGGAGGAGGGGCCGAGGGCAAGCAAGAGGGGGGGGCGGCCAAAGGGAGGGGGGACGGAGGAGGGAGGAGAGGGACGCGCAGTATGTCGGCTTTAGCCAGGCCCACGTTTTAACTCCCAAAAGAAAATAAAAAGCCCACCATCTGACTCTGATAACTATCACCGTTTCTTTCCTTTTTTTTTTTTTTTAATTGTTTTTTTATTGGTATGAAAAATTATCACTCTTAAATGGGAGGGAAGGGTATCAAGACATAAAGCTCCTATCCTCTACCCCTACAGGTATTGAGTATGGAACCCACCTCAAGAATGTGGTACCCATGAGATTGTGGGACACAGGCAAGGAACGAAATTCCGTTCTATGTCGGTTGTCGGTTCGCCACTTGGCGAACCAGCCGAAATGGTGAAATATCACCGATATTTTAGAGAGATTTTGCCCAAATATCGGTAGATTTCAACCCCTCATTTCGGGGGGGGGGGATTTTTGGTCATTTTGGGTCTAAATTTGGTATCTAACCAAATTTGATGTCAATTTTAGTAAATTTGAATTAAATCTTGTAAATTCTTCCATATAAATACTCATTCCTAGTCACATTTAACATATTTACCTCTTGAAGCCTAGATAATTCGGACATAATTGGAAAACTAATTCATTGACCTTAAAGATTCTAATACAGAATTCTTTCATAATTTAAATTGTTTCTATAAAATTTTTCATGTATATACTTTTGCCTAATCACATTTGAAATGTTGCCTTTTGAGGCCTAAATCACTATAATATAATTGATAAGATTGCTCATTAATTTTGAAGATTTTTCTACAAAATGTTTGCCTAATTTGAATTATTTCAAAAATTATTCTACGTAGATTTTCCACCTTAACCACATTTGGCACATTGCCTTTTGAGTCTTGAATCCTTGAGAACAGAATTGGTAAGATTGTCCATTTGATTTTGAAGATTCTGCTATAGAATCATGAAAGAAATTGCCTAAAATTTGCTAAAATATTACAAAAAATCAATATTTTACCGATTATCTGTCAATTATGTGATATATAGCGAAATATTGGCGATATTTTGCAATCTCAAATATCACCCCTTGTTTCGGTTCGGTGTTTACCGAAATGGCCGAAATTCGGCAAAATTCATCAAATTTCAAACCCTAATGTCTTTGGAATTTTTGAAAACTAATAAAACAAAGTTCGCACTCAATCTACATATGCTAGTCTTTAAGGTAGACATGCTTTAAGTCATACCACCATACTTCCTTAGGTAGGTCTCAAATTACTCTTCCCTCAACCATCTCGGTATCTTGGGTTCTTCGGTGGGAATTGGGTCCTGCATCCCTTGGGACAATCCATGGCTTGGGTTTAGGTCACCACTCTATCACATCACCATTGGTATAAGTATTGACGCATGTCACGGTAAAGCCTAGCCCAATGCAAGTCATCTACTTAGTCATATCATGTTAGATCCAGATACGTCCATTCCTCACCCTGGGCGATCTTTTCCAATATCCTTCACACTAGAGTCACGGATATTAGTCACCGGACTCATCAACCCCATTGGTCATCTACAAATAGTAGACGGGAAGCTCTCACGTCCTCTCACGAATATGACTCACCGGTCTCGAGCGCCCGTGAGCCAAAATCTAACTATTTGCAACCCTACCAATAATGGCCCTTTTCAAGTATCCGTAATATGATTTATGTCCTTTCACAGGTTGGTTACCAGTCTTGAGCGCCCATCAAACCATACAACTACCACGAGTCGTTCGGTCTCAATACCCTTCCGATTCGGGTCTAATACGATAGAGACATCCTAGCCATACATCTAGACAAGTCATATGTATGTCATCCAATAATTAGGGAAAGCATCGATGGACACCTTCGGAGAACATCCCATACTATTCCCCCGATGTCCAAGGATAGAAATGTCAGTAGGACATTCCTCAATCCCAAATCATACTTATCCAATCACATTCTCAGTAAATCATATCACACATACATAATACATCATCATATTGAAAGACATATCATAACATCACATGATCAAGTGTATAAGTAGATAACAAGAATTAAGTAGACATGATATACAAGAATAAATAAACATGCTGCTACTGTTACAAGGTAACTATAGTAGTCATATGTTGTCTAAATACAACTAATAAGCTAAGCCTACTAAGTTGTCAACATCAATGCATTAATTACATAGTCTATGTCATATGGGTATAACTGTCCTTACCTTAATTGAATCGAAAATAATAGCAAGTACCACTTAGAATAGTCTCCAATTTAGTGCTTGAACCCTAGACAACATATATGCAACATTAGAGAAGGAAACAATCAAATCGGAGATCAAACGGAGCAAAACGAGCAAGTATAGAGTTGCTGTCCTCATCTGGTCGACTGGCTGGTTGACTGACTCAGTCGACCAAGATGAACAGAACGGGCTGAATAGTGAATTTGGCCTGAAACCAATCTTCCGGGGCTCAGATTGATCCGAAACTTGGAGGGAATGATTGTAACAGTATAAGGACACTATACAACAAGTATTAACATGATCTAATGGTCCAATTAGGAATACCCAAATTGAAACCCTATGCTCTATATGCTAAACATCAAGAATTGAATTGGAAATTGTTGCAATGGCAAGGAATGATGGGGAATTAGCTAAGGAAGTGATAAGAACTAGATTAGAATCATAAACCAATAGTTAATCAGACCCAGCATACATCTACACATCATTTTAGATCAAAGAATAAGTTGAAATGAAAGGAATCAAGGAAATGCAATGCTAGTCATTGTAATGGAAGCATAGTATAGCAAGAATGGAAGGAAAACAATGGAAATGAAAGGGGAAACACATGACCAAGTGTTTGCAAGGTTGCAGCACTTTAGTCATGGTCTCAATAGCAAGAAAGAGTAGAGGAATGAGTAGAATAGAGGATGAGAGAGAGAAATCATACCTTGAGAAAGCAATGGAGATGGAATGCAATGATTGAGACCAAGGATCTTCACCAACTTCAAGGAAGGGCTTTAGGAAGGTCACTCCTCGTTCTCTAGAGTCCCAATGATTAGAATAGGGTTCTATTCATGAGGTCCCAATAAGTAGGCTTAAATTAATCAAGAATTTTTTGATTTTCACATTTATTTAATCTGCTGGTCGACTGGCGACTGACTGGTCGATTGGGCCAGTCGACCAAGACTGAACAACAACTTCAGACAGGGAATTGAAAGGCCAGACTGATCCAAATTGAGTTGGGTTTTCTCCTACAAGTCAATCAACAAGTCTAGATTAGAGAAATATCTTTGGAACGATATCGGGAGCGCATCATGCACTTCAACTAAGCTTCCCCCTTTCTAGGTGCAATTTCTCACTTGACCCCGGCAGTGTATCCAAGTAAGGGGCATCATTGTCAATATCCATAGGCTCTGAGTCATACACTGAATCTTCAACTATGAGGGCCCACAAGTCTCTTCTTCCACTACTCCAGGTCTTCGGACCTACAAATAACAAGGGATCTGGGTCGGGTCAGGGTTAGGATAGGGCTGGATTTCACATCTATTCACTCCTACACGCATTTTATAATGCTAGTGCGAGGCTGAAGCTTGGGGAGGAGAGGAAATATAGAAGAAACTTGGATTCCACCCACACTAAGGTGCGTTGAGACCCAATTCATAGCGAAATCATTGGGAAAGGTGAGAATCCTTCAAACCTGCTTCTTTAAGCATAAATTTGTGGGGGTTTCTTTACATTAAACGTTGGATTTCAGTAGTTGAAGCATGTTAGGTGCAACGAATGC
The DNA here is from genome assembly GCF_041222555.1 of Hakea prostrata. Lineage (NCBI taxonomy): Eukaryota > Viridiplantae > Streptophyta > Magnoliopsida > Proteales > Proteaceae > Hakea > Hakea prostrata. The sequence continues at coordinate 39,974,063 of NC_142603.1, forward strand.
TTGTAAATAGTTTTATTTATGTTTTCATTTAGTTTGTGAGTGGTTTGTGTGAATCGTTGCAAACGATTTCGGATTTTGACTCTCAGAGACACACGTGGGCACTCGCGAGAGCCAAAATTAGGGCTTTTTGATTGAGATTGAATTGGGTCAAATTGAAGATACCTTTAGGAACCTACTACTTTAAATTAGAAGTCCCCAAAGTTTCTTTTTTATTCGATTTCAAATCCGAGGCGAAATAAGGATTTTTTGCCAAAACTAGGTTGAGAATGACGAGTTTGAAACCTTATGACAGATTGGGTTTTTGTGGGATAATTTTGGATCTTTTTTGAAACCCAATTGGTTTCTAATTAATGTCTATTATTTCTCTTATATGATTAGGATTATTTTGAGTGTAACCATTGGCTCTCGAGTGAATTTGTGACTTTGAGAAACGAAATCAAGTTGAAAGGTGAGGAATAAACTAACCATGTCTTGTATGTTTAAGTATTGCTATTTCCATTCTACTAATGATACAAATTGCTTTAGTTATATATATGTATATGCGGATATGCGTGTGTGTGTGTGACTTTGCATGAATGGGAGGTAAGATTATATGAATGTGTATTATTCTTTCTTTTGAATCTTATATTATCGATATAAGAATGAAATGAGAATGTATGAGAATGAATGATATGGAATGAGATTATTCCTCTTGTTTCTATTTTTATCAGCTAGGGTTGTGGGTCCACCCATTACCCTAGTGACCTTATGTGATTGCATTTAGACCTAAGTACACAAATACTAGGTGTCTAGAAGTGTTAGGCTAGGTATCCTTATGAGTGATACTACCCTTCCGGTAGGGGCATTGAAGTTGGTTAACATGTGATGTCAGTGGCTGTGTCTCGAGTGTCAAGTAGGCCCACTGTCATCATAGAGCGGTAGGGTTTTATATAATAGACAAGGGCTCCTCAGCACTAAAGAACGGTAACCAACCCATAAGAGGATATGGAGAGCATCTTGTCCATTATATGTGGATGACCATTGGGTTAAGGAATATGATCAAATAGATGCCTCCCGATGAGGATACCATTCATAGGTGGGAAGGTATCGAACCAAAAGGGCACTAGGTATGAGGGGAGATATCCGAATCATATGTAGTATGAGACCGTATGACTTCGCATTGGGCCTAGAGTTATCCCTGACATGTGCCAAATCTCATGCCAAATGGTGATGTTAGAGAATGGTGACCTATACCCCAACCATCGCTTGACATGACTTTACCCAACAACCACAGAGAACCCAATAGATGTTTCTTGTTGAGAGAGAGAGTGACTGAGACTGCCCAAAGGAGATTGGTGTTTAAACTTAATGCGTGTCTACCATAGAGACTTCATGATAGAGTTTGACATGCATCATAATCTTGCATTTGTATATTAATGCCATTACTTATATCATCATTTATGAATATGATGTGGAAATTGCGATTTGATGCATGACATGAATGTTAGTTGATCTCACTGAGTTCTATGGAACTCATTCCTTTATATGTACGTGTTCTTTAGATTTCTCTACTAGTTATGAGGACTCTTCTCAAATGGAGGATTCGTTGTAGGGAGGCTATTTGGAAGGAGCAATTGAGGAAAAAGTGGAAGTGCACGAAGCTTCATACTTGTGCCATGACTGCTCTTACGTAGCCGAAATCTCTTGTGTCATTTATGGCACTTTTCTGTATCTACACTTTGATTTATTTGAGGAGCGTGAATGTATCTTTTACCAAGATTCTTGAACATTTCTGTTGCAAACACTCTTTCTTTCTTTGAACTTTGATGTTATAACTTTTGGGATTTGAGTTTCATATTTCATAATTTGATATATGAACTTGATTTATTCTTGTCCTTTTGATTATGTTACATCATATATTTGTATCGAATTGTCACTGAACCTAGGTTCTGTAGTGTATCAACCCCACAGATATTCAGGTATGACCGAATTTGGCTGGGTGGGGTGTGACAATGGGGACCCAATTGAATCTTAGTACGATAAGTCATCCTCAGTCAGATGGTCAGTCAGAGAGGACAATTCAAATATTTGAACACATGCTTTGAGCATGACAAGTTGATATGGTTGGAAATTAGGATGAACACCTCTCTTTAGTGGAATTTCCCTATAGAAACAATTATTAGTCTAAGATGGGTATGGCTCCATTCAAGGTTTTGTACGGCGAACTTGTATGATGCCTCTCTATTGGGATGAAGTTGGAGAATGCCACATTTTGGGTCCGGGATCGAATCACACTACTAATGCTATGATTGATCTTGCTAGTGAAAGGATTAAGGCAGCTTAGTCTAGGTAGAAGGCATATGTAGATAAGAGAAGGATAGATTTGGACTTCAAAGTAGGCAAGAGGGAGCTTTTTTTAAGGTGTCACCGATGAAAGGGGTGATGAGGTTTGATGTGAAAGGGAAACTTAGCCCCATATACATCATCCCATTTGAGATCACCAAGATGGTAGGGCTAGTTGTATACAGATTAGCCTTACTATCTTTAGCTGACATGCATGGTTGTTCCATGTTTCTATGCTAGGCAGTGCATAGCAAACCCGGATCATCTTTTGCAGCAAGAGCCCAAAAGTTTAGGAGCATTCATCACTTATGAGAAGATGCTTGAAGATATATGGATCAAAAGGACTAGTTGCATAATTGATTTTTTTTTTTTTTTTGGATATGAGTTCATCCCATAATTGAGTTGTTCTTATGTGGTTATTCAATGTAGGAATCACACCATTGAATAAGCATCAAATGATCGAGAATATTATTTGAAAACCCTCATCTTTTGAAAACCCAGGTATGATCAAATTTTGGGGGAGGGGGATGTGATATCCCCTAGGATCCTAACCCAAAACCCCAATTGCTTGCCCGATGAACCATATAAATCTAGTGCTTGGAAGTTGTTGTTCATCCAACTAGAGACCATGGGATTGGAACCTAGATCTATAGATTTGGATGATGGAGGTCATGGTTCTTCTTACATATTAGAGTTTGATAGAAGGAAGGACTCAAACTCGGATGGAATGGGAAAATGGATTACTAGCTTATGAAAGTCGAGGTTGGATGATACCTAAGTCTAGATATGAGCTTTATTGATACCTAAGTTAGAAAAGAGATTTGTGGAATGTAAGATTTGCAAAAATATATTTAGATATTTACCATTGATTGCTCTTATGAAGGAAATATATTTTTAGTATCTACCATTAATTGATCCTATTAAGGAAAACATACATTGATTGCTCCCATTAAGGAAAGCATTTTGGAAATATTTTTAGTGTCAACCATTGATTGCTCTCATATTAAGGAAAGCATACAAGATTATTGATTTGGGAATGTGAGACTTGTGCAATATATTTACATATTTAGGGTTACTAGGTTATTAAGATTGTCATTTACAAAAAAGGAAGGGATACTTGATTCTAACTTACCAAAACACAAAAAGGATATTCGATTGTTTAAAGCCATTTTAAATTTTAAATATAATGTTAATTAAACAAAACTAACACCGGGTTAGGTTGGGCCAGGTTGGCCTGAGGGTGAAATCTGAACCCGACCCAACCTTGTTAGGCTGATTATTTAGTAACCTAAGCTCACCTTATGGGTTGAAAAAACCAAGCTGGGATAAAGGGCTTGGGTTTTGGCCTGTCTGGATCAAGAGTGTTTTATTGACATCCCTACTTGCTATTGTATTTCCATTTTGGTAAGAGAAGGAGCAAATTTAGGCCACAAGAAAAAGATAAAGAAAGAATCATATACATGGAAATGAGCCCCTCTCCTGTTCTTTAGGGTTGTTCAACAATTCCCTATTTTTGTGGATTAATGAATGTAATTGTAGAGAAAAGGCAGGCATACATGAATTTTATTATTATTTATTATTATTATTTACATTCTAAAGGTTACCTTGAATGTAAATAAGTGATTTATAATTACAAGTATACCTTAGGATTATTGGGATCGTTGGATTGGAGCTTGAATATCTCTGGTAATTTGATGGTCAGTTGTTGGCAATCGAAAGAAAAAGAAATTAAAATATATAGGTGCATATGTTGGTTATAAAAGAGTCAATATGTCAGTGATTGGCTTTTTTAAATATTACCGAGGAGGCAAACACAAAGTATCATTTTTTATGAACTAAAAGTAATTCACTTGAATCAAACTCATTGGGTAAAAAATAAAAAGGAGTCCAGATCACCTCCCCTCCCTTTGGATTCACATCATTTGTAATTCTTTTTTCTATAATTCCCTCCTAGGATTGTACCATGTAGCATTTAAGTAATCCAATGGTTACCCAATTTAAACTAAATTTAAATTTTATTTAAACCCACTTATAAATTTGAATTTTATTTATCAAAAATGATCCGGATTCATAAAAATTTTACAAAAAAAATTGCGATTCGCGAGGGAAAAAAATCAACCAGGAGAGGAGAGTGGATGTATATAAGTATATTAATATGTGGAGGTTGTCAGATTGGTTCTTCAGACACTTCGATTCGCTGAAACCAGAAATGCAAGACTACTTTTTGCCTTTTTCTCAGCCCCCTCCAATGGTACATTGAAGTGATCGCCTTTGGGAGAAACCCACTCCATCTCACCTCTGCTCTCCTCTTACTGGCGAAACCAACCATTATGGTTGTCGACAATCGGAAGAATGTGGAAGAAATTGAGGAAACAGAGTCAAGCAGAGGAGAAGATACTGATTAAAAAGAAGAGGGTTTCTGCTACAAACGCTTTGGCTAATGACCCAATTAAAGGATGAAGTCTTCTTACTTTCACCTGTGAGAACTCTATGGAAATTCAGGTGCGTAATCAGAGATTACTTTTGATTCCATTACCCTAAATTCATGATGCTTCAAACTTTGTCGTCACAACTCATTCTTGGATGTATATGAAGTAAATATTCAGAATTGAATACCAGTACAATGGAATCTTCTTACTTAAATCTACAAGCGATTGCCAGAACATATAAGTCGGGTTACTAAACTTGCTTTAGGGTTTGATTATGAATATGACTCTGGTAAATTCAAGGTGCTGGCAATTTCGAGGGAAACCTTAGATTTTGAATCCATTGTGTATACAGTGCTGACAAGTACATGGAGAATAATTGGAGAAGTTTAGAGACTTCTTTTGGAGCCAAAACCCCAGAATCCAAGACCCAAAATGTTTCCAGGTTGTCCATGTTGGATTGTTCCTAGAATGAAATCTGTTATTTCATTTAGCGTTGGAAATGAAACATTTAATGAAATTTCAATGCCTTTCTTGGATAGCTATGAGGCACAAGTAGTGGATTTTGGATTAGGAGCCTGTCTTTTTGTGCTGTTTGTGGTTAAACTGTAACATTATGATCTATGGGTGAGATTGGGGAATAGTTGGACCAAACAGGTATCCTTTAATGAGTTACATATGACTAGATTTATGAATGGATGCCAATACAACGGATATTATGGATACAAAAATGCAGAGTTGTATGGAAGGGCATCCTTACTTGATCCAGTAAACAGTCATTAAACCTAAGTGTCCTGATTCTGCGCTGGTTGAATCCTTTTATGATTTATCCTATGTCGAGACCATCACACCAGTTGTAGAAGAAGACATTCTATAAATGGAAGAGCACTTTCAATGAATTTGTAAAAGGAGCAACGATTACAATTGAGAGATGTTAGCGTTTTTGAGTTTTTTTTTTTTGGATATGAGGTTCATCCGGGCCAGCTTGCGCGCACCATGATTACATCCTCAAGGGAGCGTTTTTGAGTTTTTCGTAGTTGTAGTTGAAGATGCGTAGTAGAAATATGTTTATGTCTGGCAATGGAATCTCTAGAGAAATGATACATTTCCTTTATTATGGACAGATCTGAATGTTAATTTTGTTTTCTATTACTGTTTTTCTGCACTGATGCTTTTTTCTTGTTGTCTTTGTAATTACTCTTTACTCTTGGATTGGTAGACTTAAATGGTTTGAAAGAGGATGATCTAATACATCAGTGTAGGGGAGATATTTTTTTAAGCTCCACTTTGTTAGACATAGAACAATGGGTTTTAAAGAACAACAATTGCACCTAGATGTGTTTGGAGTTTATGTATTGCTTTTTAGTGGACCAGTTTTAATTTCCATACTTTCATCGCTTCTCTCATAACTAGATTTCCCAAAATTGAACAAATAGATTTTGTTGGTTTTGTTTGTTCTTGTGATAACCTCATTTTTATATTGAATGTCAGGAACACAATAGTGTTAAACAATATCTGACCAAACCCATGTATCATTCTACAACAGGTTTACTAATGGTAATCTTCTGTTGCTAATACCCAACATCTAAACACCCAATTGATGCCAAACCGCTATCAACAACCCTACCCTAACACCAGCCACTCTACTTTGCTCTTTTATGAACCTTGATTTCAACTCTCATGAATTCCTCATAACTTATGACAGCTTGGAACACAAGTTTCACCTAGGTGGTTGGGTTTCATTTCTCCAGAATCACTAATGCACTTCTCGCTCCATGAACTATGAATTTGTAGGTTGTTTACAGGAGTCAAAACTAAGAGGCATCTAGGAAGGTGCTGAGGAAGCCTTGTGAGCAAGATGCAAGTGTTTGACTATATGGGTAGATTGCTTGGAGGTGACTAGATGGCTTAAACATGCTGAAACGTATCCATGGCCATCATTAGCTTTCATGCTTTTTAATGGGAAAGTTTTTTTGGGCGTAAATATTATATTAAAATGTAGTAGGGATTAAAAAATGGCTATAAATGAATTAACTTTCTCCCTAGGTTTTCTTCATGAACAACGGTTTAAAGAGCCACTGGGAGATAATTTATGTCAAGATGCAACTGCTCAGTCATAGGGGTCATTCCCGCCAAATAATCAATGCACCTATTGGTCTCTTTTATGTTGGGACAATAGAGCGCTGTTCAAACTTCTCCATCAAGGATGTTTTCAATCATTCCAGCTACGTATGATGGGACTTGGAGGATCTGAATAGCATTTAAAGAGTTTGTTTGGATCTCCACTAGATGAAACCCCCCGCCCCGGGCCCCCGGCCCCCCCCCCAAAAAACCCTTAAAATTAAACCCCAAATATTTTATCCCCCCCCCCCCCCCCCCCCCTCATATCCTACCCTTCTTTTCTTCCTCTCCCCCCCAACCCCCCCCCCCCCCCTTCTTTTTTTTCCCTCCCTTTTTTTTTTTTTTTCACCCCTTTTTTGTCCCGCCCCCCTTAATATTTATTGTAAAAAATAAAACTTTTTTTTTTCACGGAACCGGATGATAAAACAAATCACCCAAATGAACAAAATAAACCAAGGATCTTGTGCAATATAAATTGAAAGACAATCACAAAGCAAATAAACAACAAACCACCACAAGAATGAAAATGAAATGCAAACAACACACAAGAATTTTACGTGGTTCACTAATCCCAAATATTCGAGATTAGCTACATCCACGGGGAGGGATTTCACTATTTTAATCTTCAAAATAGTACAAGATTTGAGTGTGATACAATGTTACCTCAACCGGTCACATAACCTCTCAAAGCTCCTTAGAATACCCTTCCACCTTAAGCTCTTGAAGAAAACCCTTCAATCCAAGCTCAAGCTTCAATGGAGTTGCAATGGAGAAGAACACAAGAGAGAAGAAACCCTTTTCTTGCAAAACCACAAGAAGAAGAAGACTCACAAAAGCTCAATCCCGTTTTTGGACAAAACCCACTTTAGAAGTCACTAGAAACTCACTTTTTCTCTCTCCATTTACCTCTCCCAAGGCCCTCTTAATGATACCAAACACCTACCCATGTTAAACACTAAGTGGGACCCACCAAATTCAAAATTTGAATTCAAACAAAAGATAAAGTGATTTTCATCACTAAACCCAACAATCTCCACCTTGATGGAAATCACTTACTTGTCGAATCATGTTTCTTGAAACCAAGAGAAGATAGACTCCAATTCAACTTCTCTCCTTGGACAACCTTGGTAAGCATATCCGCCACATTCTCATTTGTTCCAACTTTTAACAATTGGATCCTTCCGTCTTCAATGACTTCTCGAATGTAATGATATTGTACCAATATATGCTTTGTCCTCTTGTGATGTACCGGGTTCTTGGCCAAGTAAATTGCACTCATATTATCACAAAACAAATGCATACCTTTTGATTCAATGCCAATCTCACCCATCAAACCTTGAAGCCACACCGCTTCTTTACAAGCTTCGGTTGCCGCCATGTATTCCGCTTCGGTAGTTGATAATGCCACCGTTGCTTGAAGCTTAGACATCCAACTTATTGGACCATTTCCATACTTGAAAACATACCCCATTGTAGATCGCCCCTTATCACGATCATCACAATAACTAGCATCCACATAGCCTTGAATTTGCTCTCCACCTTTGCTAAATGTGATAGAGTAGTCACTTGTGCCTCTCAAATATCTAAGCACCCATTTTGCCGCCTCCCAATGCTTCTTTCCGGGATTTGCCATAAACCTACTCAACACACCAACCGCATGAGCAATATCCGGCCTAGTGCACACCATTAGAAACATCAAGCTCCCAACTAAACTTGCATAAGGGTATCTTGACATCTTGGTCTTTTCATCTTCCGTATTTGGGCTATCATTGGAAGATAATTTGAAATGTGATCCCAATGGAGTTGAAACCGCCTTTTCTTTACACTTGCCAAACTTCTCAAGAATTTTCTTCACAAAAGACTTTTGTGAAAGTGATAAAGTCCCATTCATTCTATCTCTTTGAATCTCAACTCCAAGAATTTGTTTGGCTTGACCAAGATCCTTCATTTCAAACCTCTTGCTCAAACATCCTTTGAGCTCTTCAATTTTAGCTTTATCCTTGGACACCAAGAGCATGTCATCCACATATAAAACTAAAATCACATATGAACCATCATCAAAGAACTTAATGTATAAACAATGGTCATATTCACTTCTTTTGTAACCAAGACTTAAAATAAAGGAGTCAAAAGTTTTGTACCATTGTCTTGAAGCTTGTTTAAGTCCATATAAGGACTTCCTCAACTTGCACACGAGCTTCCCTTTGCCTTTCTCAACAAATCCTTCCGGTTGCCTCATGTACACCTCTTCAAGAAGATCACCATGTAAAAACGCTGTTTTTACATCCATTTGTTCAAGCTCCAAGTCATGTATAGCAACAAGTCCAAGCACCAATCTAATAGTCACCAACTTCACAACCGGGGAAAAGACTTCAAAGAAATCTATACCTTCCTTTTGTGCAAAGCCTTGGGCAACAAGCCTTGCCCTATACCTTTCCACCTTGCCATTCACCCCTCTCTTGAGTTTGTACACCCATTTACAACCAATGGCTTTTCTTCCCTTTGGCAATTCCACCAAATCCCATGTCTTGTTCTTTTGAAGTGCTTGAAACTCTTCATTCATTGCATCCTTCCAATGCTTTGCATCATCCGCATTGATGGCGTCAAGAAATGTACTTGGTTCTTCATTTAAAGCCACCAAAGCTCTAAGAGTATTTGGATCAACACAATCCTTGTACCTTTCCGGCAAACGAGTTTGTCTTGTTGGCCTTCCTCCCAAAGGTACCACAATTTCTTCTTCAACACCAACCGGTGTTTCTTCTTGAATTTCTCCTTGTACATCTTGATTATCAAGATCTATAACATCTTCATCATGAACATCCTCATTTGAAGAACTTGTAGGTTGCATGTGAAATTCATGGGTATCCTCAACAATTGATTTTTCTTCATCACATTTCTTTTCCACCCCCTTAATCAACATAGAGGATTCATCAAAATGTACATCACGACTTATGATGATCTTATGGGTACTTGGATCCCATAACCGATACCCCTTCACATTCTTAGCATATCCTACAAAAATGCACTTCTTGGATTTTGGATCAAGTTTGCTCCTTTGACAACTTGGAATCAAAGCATATGCATCACATCCAAAAATTTTCAAATCCGAATAATCACAAGGAGTTCCATGCCATACCTCATTTGGAGTTTTTCCACCCAAAGTCATTGAAGGAGACCTATTCACAAGATAGCATGCCGTCAACACCGCTTCGGCCCACAATTCTTTCTCCAAGTTTGCATTGCTAAGCATAGCCCGAACCCTCTCCATCAATGTTCTATTCATGCGTTCCGCCACTCCATTTTGTTGTGGAGTATGCACAACCGTATGATGCCATACAATTCCTACTTCCTTGCAAAAATTACCAAATTCATTCTTTGCATATTCCATTCCATTATCCGTCCTCAAAACTTTGATGCTCCTACCGGTTGTTTTCTCCACCTCAACCTTGAAGTTCTTGAATGCCATTAACACATCACTCTTTGACTTGAGAATTGTCACCCATACTTTCCTTGAAAAATCATCAATGAAAGTAACAAAGTATTGAGCACCACCATAAGACATATCCGGTGATGGACCCCAAACATCCGAGTGAATATAATCAACAATCCCTTTACTTGTGTGCATACCCGCTTTAAAAGCCCTTCTATGATGCTTCCCATAGACACAATGCTCACAAAATTCCTTCTCTAAAAAATTCAGATTTGGGATAAGTTTCTTTTCCATCAAAATTTTCATACCTTTTTCACTCATGTGCCCAAGTCTTCGATGCCACAACCTAAGAGAAACATCTCCTTTGTCAACCGCCACATTTGCAACATCATCAACAATGGAACTACCCAACAACTTGTACAAGAGACCAACCCGGATTCCCTTCATGATAACAAGAGCACCTCTTGAAACTTTGAGTACTCCATCTCCTCCGGAAAATTTACAACCTTCCTTCTCCAAAGTAGATAAAGAAATCAAACCTTTTGTCATATCCGGAACATGTCTAACATTTTCAAGTGTGCGAACAATACCATCAAACATCTTCAAGTGTACCGATCCAATGCCAAGTGTTCTACTAGATGAGTTATTCCCCATCTTCACCAATCCTCCTTCACATGGCTCATATGTGCTAAACCAAGATTTGTGTGGGCACATATGATGTGTAGCACCGGTGTCAAGAACCCAATTTTGGTGAAATTCCGAATTGCAACCCACTATCAACACTTCATCTTCGATAACACTAGATGTGGTAGCCACAACTTGATTTGCCTCCTTAGAATGTTCACCAACAATCTCTTTACCTTTTTCATTTCCCGAATTAAAACCATTTTTCTTTCTTTTGAAACAATTCTTTTTAAGATGTCCACTCTCTCCACAAAACCAACAATTGTACTTGCCATCATGCCCCTTGGATTTAGAACGATGTCTTGACTTGCTTCTTGAAGAACCCTTTGAAGAATCATGACGTTCTTTGCTTCTACCCCTTGTCATATTAGCTTCCGAACCCACCTCCATAGAACTTCCCAACGAAGCCTTTTTCCGGAGTTCATCGGCAAGTAATGTACTACAAACCGAATCAAAGTCAAGAGAATCCCCCTTACTACAACATAGGGTCGTTACTAAATGATCATAAGATTCCGGTAGAGTGCAAAGTAAAATCACCGCCTTGTCTTCATCCTTCATCTTTTCTTCAACACTTTCCAATTGACAAAGTATATTGTTGAACTCATTCAAATGATTAGAAATATTTGAACCATCCTTCATTCTTAAAGAAAATAATTTTCTCTTCAAGAAAATTCTATTTGTGAGAGACTTTGTTTGGTAGATGCTTTCCAACTTTGACCACAAATCCGCCGCCGATTTTTCATGTGCAATATTAAATAAAACTTCATTGGACAAGCTCAACCGAATAGTGGACATGGCCTTGAGATCCATCTCTTCCCAATCATCATCTTTCATTCCCTCCGGTTTCTTATCTTTTCCCAACAATGCTTTGTGACAACCATTTTGAATCAACAAATCTTTCATCTTCATTTTCCATAATTCAAAATTTGTCTTTCCATCAAATGGCTCCACCCTAAATGTATGAGCACTCATTGTCTTCAAAATAAATGCACAAAACCTATGCTCTGATACCAATTGTAGAAGACAAGACCCAATCCACGGAACCGGATGATTAAACAAATCACCCAAATGAACAAAATAAACCAAGGATCTTGTGCAATATAAATTGAAAGACAATCACAAAGCAAATAAACAACAAACCACCACAAGAATGAAAATGAAATGCAAACAACACACAAGAATTTTACGTGGTTCACTAATCCGAAATATTCGAGATTAGCTACATCCACGGGGAGGGATTTCACTATTTTAATCTTCAAAATAGTACAAGATTTGAGTGTGATACAATGTTACCTCAACCGGTCACATAACCTCTCAAAGCTCCTTAGAATACCCTTCCACCTTAAGCTCTTGAAGAAAACCCTTCAATCCAAGCTCAAGCTTCAATGGAGTTGCAATGGAGAAGAACACAAGAGAGAAGAAACCCTTTTCTTGCAAAACCACAAGAAGAAGAAGACTCTCAAAAGCTCAATCCCGTTTTTGGACAAAACCCACTTTAGAAGTCACTAGAAACTCACTTTTTCTCTCTCCATTTACCTCTCCCAAGGCCCTCTTAATGATACCAAACACCTACCCATGTTAAACACTAAGTGGGACCCACCAAATTCAAAATTTGAATTCAAACAAAGATAAAGTGATTTTCATCACTAAACAAGATGATTTATGTCTTCCACCTCTATCCCATAGAGAACAAAGAGGATCCACCTGCTTAGTCCATGCCATAACCCAATCCTTGGTGGCTAGCCAATTTGGAACTACCAGCCAAGTTATAACGCTAACCGTCGATGGACTTTTGCAGCCCAAATCACCTTCACCCAATATGCATGCAGTCTCTCTTCTCAAATAACTGCCAACGCTGATTTAATGGTGAGATAGCGATTAGAATTAAGAGTCCAAACCACCTTGTCCTCCACCAACCTAGACATCCGCTTGGAGTTAAGTATCTCCTCCCACCGCTCTTGAATAACAGGGTCACCAACAACGTTTCCCAAGATCCATCCTCCCTGCAGATATCATAGACCTTCGTGAAAGGGTCCTTACCCATCGCAGCAGACAGCCACATGTCCTCCTTCATAATGCCAACCCTCAGCCAGAGGTCATGCCATTAAAGCGTGGCTTTGCTATCATGTACAATATGCCGGATACATGAAATCACATTAGGGTGAAGCTGCAAGATCTCCTTGAAGGTAGCAAAGCAATTGGTTGGCTTTGGCAATGACCAAACCGAGTGCCTTTTCAACCATCTATACTTCACGAGCTCGGACTAGATAATTTCCTTCTTAGAAGCTAGCACCCCAAGATTCCGCGCAAGGGCCATACTGTTCCAGTCCCTTGTGCGAGCCATTCCAAGACCCCCCTCTTCATGAGGAGTAGAAATTACCTTCCACACCACCTAGAACTACCCAGAGTCGGCAGAGCCAAACCAAAGAAACTTGGGCATAAATCTCTCCTACTACATGACAACACTTTGAGGGAGCCGAAACACACTCAACTAGTATCCAATGATACCTCTAATGACCGACTTCAATAAAGCCAACTTGCCTACATAAGAAAGAAGTCTTGTCCTCTAAAAAGCGTGCCATCTCTCCACCTTATTAACCAAGCCAGTGAAATCTGAAGATGTGGGTCTATTTGATGTCAAAAGTATACCCAAGTGTCTGACAAGCAATTCTCCAACTGAGAACCCCAGGTAACTAGATATGAAATTCTGGTCATCATTTGGCGTGTTGGTGAAGAAGATGGTTGACTTTCCTTTATTAACCTCAAGGCTCAATTGACTAGAGAATTCATGGAAAATATTTTAGAGAGTAATTGCATTGGATCTAGTCGCCTTCCTAAACACAAAGATGTCATCAGTGAAATAAGCTGAAGTAATCCTTGGCTCCTTACACAAGGGGTGGCAAGAGAAAGATCCCAAAGACACCACGGCTGCTAATGCATCAGCAAAATTTTGAAGGACAAGATTGAAGTGCAATGGGGATAAAGGGCATCCTTGACGCAAGCCTGTGCTTCCAAAAAATCGCAGGGAATGAACACCATCCATTGACAAAAGAAAGGAAGGTCTTGTAACACAGTGCACCACCCAGTTAATAAAGATAAAATGGAGATTCAAACAAAGGTGCAATGTGAAGAGAAAGCTCCATTGGACCGAATCGTACACCTTTTGGAGGTCAATTTTAGTGGCAAACTGGGCCACCCCTTTCTCCAAATGATAACCCTACATGATATCTTGATATAGTGAAATATTGTTAGTAATACACCTGCCTTCAATAAAGGCAGTCTGATTAAGGTTTACAATTATCTTGCCACTTCCTTTAATTGATTTGAAATAAGTTGAGCAATAAATATGTAAATAGGAGAGCTTACAGATATGAGCCTATAATCTTGGAAGGAGTTCTGTGTTTTCTCTTTTGGTACCAAGGTGATCCTTGCCATCTTAACCTGATCAGGAAAATATGAATTTTGGAAAAAAGCAAAAATGGCATTACACATGTTAACCCCAACCACATCCCAGCACCTTTTTTAGAAAAAGGTGCCAAATCCATCAGCTCCAGGTGAACTGTCATCCATGGCATTAAAGGCTTCTCCTTTGATTTCATCTAGGGTGATAGGGCTTACCATATTTTCTCTTTCCCATTTACCAATTGCACAATTTATAGCAGGGTCCAAATTAGTGCAAATGATTTGAGGAGATCCCGCAAATGCCTCTTCGAAGAATCTAGCCGCCTCAATTTCGAATTGCCATTGGATCTGAGATCCATTCCCCATTAGAATCTTGGTCCATAGATATATAGTTCAGATTTCTCCGATTCTTGATAGAATTGTTGAAAAATTTGTATTGGCGTCCCCATGATGAACCCATCTTATTTTGGCACGTTGCCGCAACTTTGGCCCATGAACTCGCATGAGATGATGGAGCTCATGAGAGGCATTGCTCGAGAGTATGGTCATCAAAACACCCACTGTCAATTTCCATTTGAAGATGATTCACCTCAGCCCCAAAATCTGTAAGCATCCAGGTGAACCCACAGCTCGACTAACGAAGGTCATCCAACCCTGCATCCGTCATATAAGAATCAAGAGGGATAGTTGACCCGATAGTATTGCCGGCACCCCCAATCTTCTCCTCCAGCTGGAAGTGTGCATTTAAAACACCAAGATTAATCCAAAGCAGCTCCATATCTTAAGTATATACCACAGAAGTTGTCTGCTTGCTGCCTCGTTCTCCCAATAACACATTGTGGTGTAAAACTCCATAGAGGATGCCAGAAGGGTCACATTGACATGGATTAAATGGGTTGACTTTGCAATACACCACCAAAGAATCATCCCACAAAAACCAAATTTACTTAGAATCAATTTTTAATGGGAAAGTTACTTCAACTTCTTCAACAGTATGCTCAGCCCATCTTTTGGCTACTTTTGCCGGACCAAATAGGTAGTCTAGTGTTGATATAGGTTTTTTTTGGGCTCCTTTTTCCCTAGTCATACTACTATTATAAAAGCATGAACTCATGGAAGATGGTTACATTTTTTTTCTTCCTATAATACCCAAGATAACGTCCAAATTTATAATTTTAAACTCTTACTTATAACTTCAACTCAAAATTCGCACGACTGTTTCTTTCCCTTCCGTTTGTAATTTTCTATCTAGTAGTAGTTTTCCCTCACTTTGATAAATTCCTTCCCTTTACTAAGTCCCTAACTAATAGGAACTAATAGGAGGTCTTCCTCTCCTTAATTAAACCCAACTCGTTGTATTCTAAAATGATTGGTTATATGTTATGTCCAATATCTCTCTCTCCTTCTATGCGAAAAAAGAAAAAAAAGGCTTTCCCTCTTTCTCTCTTGTCAATTCCTTATGAACTGATGTCTTTGTTACCCGAAAAAGAAAATCTCATCTCTTTGTATTATAAAATAATATTCATTACTTGTTATCTTAAATCCAATGCCTCCCCCTTGTTCTCCAAAAATTAAGGCCTCACTTTCCAATCAATAGTTGATAAATAAAACTCTTTGTATGTCTTTATTAAAAAGACACTTCAATTCTAAAAAAGTACTACAGTATTTTTCGTCTTGGAGAGTAGACTCTGCAAGTGAGGCAGCGGTAGACATGATGGTAGACTTCTACTGAAGCCCTCTTCTGCATCCTTTCCAAATTTGGAAGGATGAAGCCTTGGAACTGAGTTTAGGAAGCAGCACGTTTAATTGAAAATTAATAGAATCTGATAAGTATTGTTGTTCTTTGTTTTGCTTGCATCATAAAATTAAATCTTCCTTTCCTGATTTGGATGTATAATGTTTGATTCATAGGCCTGTGGCTGTTAATGTTGGTTCTGGCTCCAGTGTTCCAGGGAACAGGGATGATGATTAAACTTGGATGTTATTGAAGAAGTTGCCTTGATGCCATAGCCTGGGATGGAAGAGGCCAAAGCATGCCTATCTTACCCTAGAATAATCTAACCTGAGCCACAACCGTGGCTAAAGACATTCCAAGGGGCAGTGCAACCAAATCAAAATCATTCTCTGTGCGACGATTCCGAATCATGGAAACTCTTGGAGTAGAGTGTCGAGATGTAAGACCTAACCCCCTCTGTTGGGAAGGAAAAGAAGGCAGAAGAAGAAGAAGAAGAAGCAGCAGCCGCATGAGCAGAAACGCCTCTCAAAGCTCTCTTCTACCTCTGAACAACCTTTCTACTATTAGCCATTGCTGTTGAAGCTTGACAAGGAGACCAAGAACGGAGCTCTGCATTCTCAACCACGGAAGATGGCTTAATCATCTGCTTTGAATCCAAGTGGTTTCTATAAGGTCCATACAGACTGCAAGCATTCTTGATGGCAAAGCACAGTTATCCAATAAACACAGTGGAGATAGGCCATTTTTCAAATCTGTGAGCCAACATGTTAACACATAAAAGCTCTCCAGGACATCTGATTCAGGAATATAGATACAAGATTTGTGAAGACACAAGTATTCTTTGTTAATTTTTTTGGATTAATTTTGCAGGTTGAAATAGATTATCCCTCTGAGTTCCATTGGTATTAGTGGTTATTACATGGGGATTCTGTTCACCAAATCAAGTCCTTGATATTTGAAAGCAACCAGAGGAAGATTGGGCCATTTGGGAAAGTGAGAAGAGAACACTTCTGCATTCAGCAGGGGACTAAGTGAAACTTTGAGGGTTTCATGGAATTCCAGACCCAGATTGTCGCTCATCAACTGGAGTATACTTAAAGTTTATCAATCCTTCAGGGGATACCAAATGACATAGTTTAATCATGAAGGTAAAAGATTGCGCAATTGATAATGGAAATTAGAAGACGAACATGGGTTGGTCGAGATTGATATTCCTGTGCCACATATTTACGCAAATATATTTATCATGAGACATATTCAAATATATTTGTTCTGAACCCATCATCACATCTATAATCTTGTTTAAGAATCGTTTTTGACATTGCTGCTTTTATCATAATCATCGATGCATGATCAACGCAGTAATGGCCATGGATTTAGTTCAAACACTGTTCGTATAGAAATCTCTTCTGGGTTGCATTCAGAGCGGTTACAAGTCATCCCTGATGGGTTCTTTGTTGTAGCGAGGAGTCTGCAAGGCTCAGTTGTGGCAATTGAGAATTCAAGTAGGAGGTTTTATGGGCTTCAGTATTACACACAGGTAAATCATGGATGATCTATGTTTTAATACTAAAGTATGTACCACAGCTCCTAAGACATGGTGTTTCCAGTTTTTATTTTTCGACACAGTCAACTTGCCACAGAAGAATCTATTGGTTTTGAATGCTTGGTGTCTATTTTGAGTTTGTCTCATCATTCTCTGTTATAATTCTGTTATAATAAAGTTTCAATTGCACTACTCTTCTGTAGGTCACACATTCCCAAGAATGGATGGAAATGCCACGCTCCTTTCTCTTCAATTTATGTGGATTGGCTTTTGATTGAAAGATTCAATCTCTCTAACTGGCCCATCGGAATTTGATGAAACTTCAGCAAACTTTCAACCCCATCCAAGCCACACTTGATAAGAAGTAAGGTCTGCTCTACAAACTGAACTTCATATTCCAGCCTTCTTTTCTGCTTGTTTTGTTATAGATTTATTTGGGGTAAAGTTCTTCCTAATTTAGCTTTACATTACCACCTGTTCCTGGGAGCCATTCTACAGACTAGTCTGGTCTGAAACTAGTTCAGTTTTCGGCCCTAGTTTCGAATTTCTATAATAGATCTACTTGGGGCTAAGCCATCCCTAATTTAGGGTTACATTACCACCAGTTCTTAGATGATCATCAAGCATGAGCTCCATACCAGAGTAATACAATAGATTTGACGATCTGATAATCCCATCGAACTGACAGGAGATCCCCATCAAACTATAGCCCTACATCCATGCATGTCTACCAAATGTGGCTGTATGTTGTTCGAAGAGTATGTTCACGGTCTACCTGTCAGCATATTCAATTACCTCTCAATGAATGGTCAAGACATACCTGAGACAATTGTGAATCTATCTCATCAACAAATACTACAGCTTTTTTATGTAGTTTGCACACACATAAAAACTCAAAACCTAACGAAGTAAACAGTTTGGATTTCTCTTTCGCACAAAAAGCAGAAAAGAAAGCTTCAAGTGAAAATAATGAGCAGATTGTCTGAATTACTACTAAAGGATAACTAGGATCAGGCTGTCTTGGCCAAAGTATGTTGGTTTAGGTCGAGCATGATCTGACATCTTGTACTACCAAGTTTTAATTATTTAAAGGACTAGATCGATGGTGGGATATTAAATATTCTTCTCGGTGAATATGCATTATTATGATTGGAACGAACAAAATCTATATCAAGGACATGAACAAGGGCGACAACAGAGCAGCTTAGAAGAAGGTGCAGACATAGGAGGTACAACCACAGCTTTAGAACAATGAAAGCCATTTGAAATGACTAACCTATCACTTGGTTGAGTCATTTAACGCATGTTTGCCCTTCCTTGAATTTCATGAAGTTATATGGCCATTATTGGCTCTATTGGATCTAATAGGAGGAGGGAAATTACTTTGAATACCTTGTTGAGAAAAACCAACTGATCTACCACCATAACCTCTACGAACAGAACTATTTTCACTTTGCGGGGAGACAGAAAAGCTTCGTAATCCTGCAAAAGCTCGCTTCTGTCTTGCATTCATTTCTTGACAAGAATAGAATTAGATCATTTTTAAGAACTTTGCATGGTCAAATATTTAATGAGAAGAGAGAGAGAATGATATAATCTACAGCAGGAAGGTTCATGCATTTTGGGATTTGCAGCAGCTAATCTATGAAAGCAAGAAGAAATTAGAAGATAGAACCAAAGCAAAATGACCCCATCCAGTTACCACAATAAGAGACACATTCAATAACCTAAACCCCCCACAAGAGATGCTTGATATAGTGTTCTTGATTTCTTATAGTTTTCAAAGGGAAAAAAACAAGAAGGAAATTGTGAAATAAATTTTTACAGATTCCATTACATTCCCTGAAAATATAGATTCTCACAACTGTCTACTCAAAATTCAGTAACACACTTCATGCTTCATCTCAGCTTGTCCCTTAGAACACTTGATGCCTATACCAATACTGATGTGAACACAAAAAATAAAAGGACCCGCAAGGGGGGATGGACTCCCTAGTTTGTGCACTCCCCTTTTGTTTGGGGAGGGGGGGGGGAATTGTGTCTTTTAGCATTCCTTTATTTAAGTAATTATTTCAGGTAAGGAGTCAGTTACTTATTTTATTTGGAGTATCTAAGTCAGTGTTAGTAGATAAGGTTCCCAATTAGTCAAGGAACCTAAGTTGAGTTTGGTTAGGATGAGAATTTAATTCTATTTCAAGTTGTAAAGGCTATAAAAGCTCAAGCCTACTACAGGATTTGATGGTTTTTTATGAATAAAATTATTTGAGAACTAGAGCCAAGGAGGTTTGGCACGGTCCTTTGAGAGGGACCCTGCGGTTGTCAAAGTGCTTGTTTCAGATCTTCTCTGCAATTCCAGCTTGTTGTTTAAGCCTTCTAGAGTCGTAGACATCCAGAACTGCAAGCAAATAGTCTCTAGAGCATAGCCTAGTCCATCCAACATACTCCTAGTCTCTCCCACCTCCCGCAACCGTTCCCTTCCTTCCCCTGTTTTTGTGCAACCAAAAAACCCTAGAGAGTCCTTCGAATCCTCTCCAGCAGCCCTTCCCCCTGCCCCTCTATTTAGGTCTTGATCCTTGTGGAGTTGATTCCCCCCATACCAGATCTCCAATGAGCCCCAAAATCCCTCTTCCCGAATCCTCTGTTTCTGGTGGTAGAAGCAGAAAATACAAATTTAGAAAAAAGAAAGAGGAAAAAGAAGCAAAGAAGAAGGGGAAGCCAGAGGAGTAATAGCAGAAACCCAATTCCCATGCCATTTGAGGGTTCTGGGAAGGTCCCAAGCAGCTCAGGTTTGAACCGAACCCTAATTTTGCCCAAGTTCGGGGAAATTTGATGATTCTAGATTCCCCTCCTTGGTTTCCATCAATTGGTATCAAACCTGAGGATAGGATGAAGTTCTATTCATCTTGAAGAAGCAACATATGCTCCAAAATGAATTATTTGTCCAAGCTTCATACATCTCAGAATGAAGATCAAGATTGGAGAAGAAGTAATCTCTTCCACACACGACTGAGGTTGGTAAAACAATAGCCAGAACCAGTGTAGATAATGGCTGCAATACCAACATTATTTCTGAAGCATCTTTATAGAAGGCTGGCCTATCACTCGAAGAGCACCCAAGTCCAGGTGCAGCCCAACTTCTTAACCATGGGGTTGTAACGACTCAACACAGGTGCTTGGTTGTAACGCCCCAATCTCCATGTAAGGAGAAAGTCGTCATTGATCAAGGATCGACGTTACTTAGGTAGTGAACCAAAATACACTAAGAGGGTTTCCATAGATAATGTGAATAATAAAATCCACCAAAACTACAAATGATCGCAGCGGAAAATATTCAAATATAAATCAAAATGCTTCCATGAATTGTCTCATAATTTTAATGAAATCCAAATAAAGGTCTAGAATCCAAGATTTACAACTAATAGGAAATTTCAATATTTATCTATCTTAAGAGATGTAGTAGACATGATCTTGATCTTCATCCTTTGAATATCCTTCATCCCTCTGATCAAGTCCATCATCTGTAGAAGTAAGGGGTAAGTTTCGGGAAGAAACTTAGCAAGTACAACCAAACACATATCAACAGTTTCCTTTCTTTTTATATTTAATATTTAATTAAATAGAATCTTATACAAATAAAATTAACTAACATGTATAAATGAGAAAATAAAGTCATGACATGCCCAATGATATGAATGAGACTTAATGATGCCAAAAAGATAGAAATAAATCACACCCTCACTGGTCTAGGGTCGATAGGATGTCCCATGCCGTTACATTGCCTGCGCACGTTACACAGCCCAACATCCATCTACCCTAACCCAAATGTTTCCAAACTCAATGTATGTTCCATGCCGTTACATGGCCTGCGCGCGTTACACAGCCTTAACATACATTCTCATCCAAAAACACCACTACCATCTCTCATGCATACATGGTCCACAGTTGTCAAGGCGTCCTGGCGGGATTATAAGGCCTGAGGCGACCCTGAGGCGATGGTCGCCTCGAGGGGGGGGCGGCGGGGGGGGGGCGCGGGCGGGGGGGCGGCCGGGCGGGCCGCCCCGGGCGGGGGCGGGCCGGGGGGGGCGACGGGGACGGGGCGCGCCGGCGGGGGGGGCCCGGGGGGCCCCGCGCGCGCCCGCCGGCGGCCCCGCCGCCGGGGGGGGGGGGCCGCCTGGTTGGGTAAAAAAAAAAAAAAATAAAATCAAAATAAAAAAGAAAAAAAAATGAAAAGAAAGGTAGGAGAGAAGAAAAAAAAGGAAAAGGTGTAATTAAATTAAAAAGTATTATAAAATAAAAAAAAAAAAAAAAAAAAAAAAAAAAAAAAAAAAAAAAAATATTAGGAGTCTAATAAGAGTTTGTATAGGAGTTAAGTTAGAGTTTGTATTCATATAGAATTCTATTCCTTGTAATATTCTACTTTCCACTTAATTATAAATAAAGGGCTTGAGATCATGGATCAAGAAGTCATTCTACTACAATTGTTTCTTTCAACATGGCATCAGAGCCTAAGTTCGATTAGTATGTTCTTCTATTTTTTCTCGTGTCTTCAAACCTATAAACCCACAAGAGATTTTTTTTCTCCAAAACCCTTCGCAGTTTTTTTCTTGTTCTTCAACAACCTAATTCTGCAACCATCGTTTGGCAGAAATTTTTTCCCTTTTCAAACCCATCGCACCGCACCGCTGCACTATTTTTCAGTTCCACCTAGAAGACCAGAGAAGAAAAAAAGGGAAAGAAGAAGAGAAGAAGAACCACAACCTGCTGCGCTTCTTGCGATTAGAAAAAGTAATCGCAGCCACAACCTGCTGTCTGCTTCTTGCGATTAGGTAAACTGAATCACAGTGGGCTAGACCAAGAAGAAAAGGAAAGAAGAAGAGAAGCCACCATCGCCATCGCCTTCACCTTACTGCTGCTGCATCATCTTCCCAATCGTGCGCAACATAAATCTTTGATTTTTCAGGTGTGTGGAAGAAGATATCGATTGTTATTTGGTTGGTTTTTTGGGTTCAACTTCTGATTTGGTTCTTTAGTTCATTGTTTGGTTCAATTCTTGGTTCATTGTCCAAAATAGACTAGACCAGAACCATATTTTTCTTTTTTTTTGTTTTGTCTCTAGTTCTATTAGACCAGACCAGAATTTTTCTTTGGTTCAAAAAAAAAAAAAAAAAAAAAAAAAAAAAGAAAGAAAGGAAGAAAGAAGAAGAAGAAGAAGAAGAGGGAAAAAGGAGATTTGATCATATCATTGTTTGGCTATTGCATTGTGCGACGTTTTAGTTTTTTTTCACAAGGTGACTGAAGAACTGCAGACAATTTTTTCAACATGGCAACTATCGATGGTACTATCGCTCCCACCGCCCCGAACATTACCCAAATTTTCATCCTCTTTCGGTAAGATTTGATGGGACAAATTATTTGATTTGGTCACGATCCGCTTACTTAACTATTCTTTGGAAGAGGACTTGTTGGATACATTACGGGCACCACTATCAAACCTTCTACCACAGGCGTTTCCCAGGAAAAATGGATCTCGAATGACTCTTATTATGTCATTTCTCTTGAATTCCATGATTCCAAATATTGCCCGTGGATATCTATTACTTGATACTGCTGCCCAAATCCGGAAGGCTACTCATCGAAACATATGGACGGTTGGGGAATGATGCACAGGTTTATGAGCTACGAAAGAAGCTTCATGAGACTACCCAAAAGGAATTGACTGTGGCCCACTATTATGCTGAGTTGCGATCTCTTTGGCAAGAGTTGGATCATTATGGGGATTATCACCCCACTAATCCAGATGATGTGGCGACTTATAAGAAGCACATTGATAAGATTCGAGTATATGACTTCTTGGCGAGGTTTGAACGTGGAGTACGATCGGATCGAGTACAAGTCTTAAGTCGTTCTCTCCTTTCCTACACTAGAACAGTCTTATGCTCTTGTTCAGTGTGAGGAAAGTCGTCGATTAGCCATGGTTCATACTCCTATTTTGGAGAAATCAGCTTTACAAATTGCTCGCACTAAATCCGATCCGGCTAAGGAAATTGTCAAGTGTGAGCACCGTCACAAACCCTATCATACTAAGGAAAATTGTTGGAAACTCCATGGGAAGCCCGCTGATTTTGAGAAAAAAAGAGCACAAAAAAAAGGAAAATCGAAAGCTCATATCTCCGAGACAGCTTTCCACAAAGACCCTCTCGCAGATGTTGGTCTCTCACAGAGGAGTTAACTTCTTTGCGACGTATTCGCAATCTTCTACGCCGGTACAGCCTCTACCATCGCTTCCTCTACTAATCAAACCAACTCCTACCTTGCTACTTCAGTGTAAAACTTTTACAAGCTTCCAAGTTTCTTCAGTTTCTACTCCTTGGATTATTGATACCGGAGCCACAGATCATATGACAGGTTTATCCTCTTTTTTCTTACAATATTCTCCAACTTCTGGAAAGGATAAAGTTCAAATTGCTGATGGCTCCTATTCTTCCATTTGTTGGAAAAGGGACCATTCAACATTCTCCATCCCTGTCTTTGTCTAAAGTTTTACATGTTCCTTCTTTCTCTACTAACTTGCTCTCTATCAGCAGTCTTACACATGACTTAAATTGTAAAGTGACATTTTTCCCATCTTATTGTGTCTTTCAGGATCTGGTAACGGGGAAGGAGATTGGACGTGGTAAACTACACAATGGACTTTATTTGCTCGAGCCGATTGAAGGATCTACTTTTGCTCTGACTACATCTTCTAATCAGGTCCATTCGGTAATATCGACCTTCATCGGTGGCACCGTAGGCTAGGTCACCCCCCCTCTAGGAACTCTTAAGAAAATATTTCCCGATTTAGTTTCTTCTTCAGTAATGAGGATGATTTTTTTTGTGAAGCCCGCATTTTTTGCGAAGCAGACTCGTTCTACTTATTTACCTTCTCTTCATAATAGAAAAAATATTCCTTTTATGTTAATTCATACTGATGTGTGGGGTCCCTGCCGACGTGTGTCTATCACTGGCCATAGGTACTTTGTTACTTTTATTGATTGTCACTCTCGTTCTACATGGATTTATCTTTTAAAACAAAAAAATGAAGTTTTCCGATGTTTTCGTGATTTTCATAATATGATTAAAACTCAGTTCAATGCCACTGTGAAGATCCTTCGCAGTGACAATGGCACAGAGTATATTGATGGTGAATTTCAAAGATATCTCTCTGACTCTGGCATAATACATCAGACTAGTTGCGTTGATACGGCTGCCCAAAATGGGGTGGCCGAAAGGAAGAATCGGCATCTCTTAGAGATAGCCCGTTCTATTATGATTGCTATGAATGTACCTGACCAGTACTGGAGTGATGCTATTCTCACTGCTTCTTACCTTATGAATAGGATGCCCAGTAGGATACTTGGTTTTAAATGTCCTAATGAGATTCTTCAAGGAGACTCTTCTTTTGTTATTTCCCCAAAGGTTTTTGGATGCGTGTGTTATGCCGTAATCACAGCCCACCGAGTAAGTTGACTCCCTGCAGCCTACGCCGCATATTTTTGGGGTATTCTCGCTACTCAGAAAGGGTACAAATGTTATCATCCTCCCTCCAAGAAAACCATTGTATCCATGGATGTACTTTTTCATGAGTTTTGCCCTTACTATACACCTCTCCAGGGGGAGAGTCCTAGAGGAGAGGTGTTCTTTCCGACTCTAGATCTTCCTTTCACACACCAACACAACTTAAGAGTCCCAGAAGAGTTTCCCGACTGTGGGGAGACTTCGCCAAGATACCCGAGGACTCTAATCCTCCCCTTCAATTTCTCGAACCATGTGAAGAACCTAGCCAAGGGGAGACCACTCCCTGTGAGACACACCGTTGGGGTCTTTCAAAACCAGATTGACCAAAATAAAGAGGTGCGGACTTATCGGAGGAAGAAATACAACCGGCTAAAGCAGGTGGAGAAAGGGGATACGTTACCACTTCGCCTCTCCCGCTCCGAATCGGATTCTATCGAGGTATCTTCTTCTGATCTTCCTATTGCTGTTAGAAAAGGGGTCAGATCTTGTACTCAACATCCCATAGCTAAATATGTTTCTTATAACTCTTTGTCTGACTCCTACCGTGCTTTTATATCCTCTCTCGTCATCCGTTTCGTTCCTAAAAGTTGGCAGGAAGCCTATGCTGATAAGAGATGGAAGGAAGCTATGGTAGAGGAAATGCAGGCAATGAAGAAAAATGACACTTGGGAGCTGGTTACACTTCCTCCAGGAAAAAAACCAGTGGGCTGCAAATGGGTATTTGTGGTTAAACAAAATATGGATGGATCGATCAACAAGTTGAAAGCTAGACTAGTTGCAAAGGGGTTTACCCAGCACCTATGGGATTGATTATCAGGAGACCTTTGCCCCAGTTGCGAAACTAAATACTGTCAGAGTTCTGTTGTCTGTAGCTGTGAACAAACACTGGAACTTGCACCAACTAGACGTAAAGAATGCCTTCTTACATGGGGAGTTAGCAGAAGAGGTCTATATGGAAATCCCACATGGTTTTTCCGATGACAATACTGCAGGGAAAGTCTGTCGGTTGAAGAGGTCAATATATGGGTTAAAACAGTCTCCTAGATGCTGGTTTGGACGCCTTCAGAAGGCAATGACTTCTATTGGGTACAAGCAAAGCAATGCTGATCATACACTATTTGTCAAGAAGTCAAGTACTAACATCACACTTCTCATTGTCTATGTAGACGATGTTGTCATCACAGGGAATGATGGTGAAGAAATTCAAAAGTTGAAGGACTATCTTGGCAAAGAGTTTGAAATTAAAGATCTAGGGAAGTTACAGTATTTCTTAGGGATTGAGGTGGCTCGATCAAATAAAGGTATATTCCTATCCCAAAGAAAGTATGTCCTAGATCTATTATCAGAAGTGGGAATGTTGGGGTGTAAAGTAGTTGATACCCCTATTGAAGCTGGAGCTAAACTTAAAGAAAAGAGGGAGAAACAAAGTGGACAAAGGAAGATACCAAAGGCTGGTAGGGAAGCTTATCTACTTGTCTCACACCGAGCCGGACATTGCTTATCTTTGTAGTTATAGTGAGTCAATTCATGCATGATCCATATTTAGCTCATATGAAGGTCATGTTATCGAATACTACAGATTTGAAGGGAACTCCTGGAAAATGAATACTTTTGTCACCCATCGATAATCTAAAAGTAGAAGCATACACTGATGCAGACTGGGCTGGATCTCCAGACAGGAAGTCAATTTCAGGTTACTGTACCTTTATTGGAGGTAATCTAGTTACTTGGAGAAGTAAGAAACAGAATGTGGTAGCTTTATCTAGTACTGAAGCTGAATATAGGGCTATGGTTCGTGGAGTTTGTGAGCTACTATGGTTGAAAGGCTTGCTGCAAGATATTGGAGTCCAAGTTCCAAACCCCATGATGTTATATTGTGACAACAAGGCTGCTATTAGTATTGCTTATAATCCAGTGCAACATGATCGAACTAAGCACATTGAAATTTGTGAGTTTTTGTCAAAGGAAAGTTGGAACAAGGGCTTATCTGCATGCCTTTTGTAAGATCTGAAGACCAATTAGCAGATGTTTTCACTAAGGGATTGAAAGAAAGAGATTTCCTTCCTATTGTAGGCAAGTTAGGCATGAGTAATATCTATGCCTCAACTTGAGGGGGAGTGTTGGATTCTATTAGGAGTCTAATAAGAGTTTGTATAGGAGTTAAGTTAGAGTTTGTATTCATATAGAATTCTATTCCTTGTAATATTCTACTTTCCACTTAATTATAAATAAAGGGCTTGAGATCATGGATCAAGAAGTCATTCTACTACAATTGTTTCTTTCAACAAAAAAAGAAAAGGAAAAACGAGATTGAAATCGATCGAATCGGTCTCAAGACTCTCAACCCTATCTCGCTTTCTCTCTCAGTCTCTCTCTCGCTCTCTGCTACTCTCCCTATGCAACTTTCTTCATCTCCGACTCCGACAGTGACCACCGGCAACACCAGTGACACCGGCAACAACAAGCGTCATCATCGGTGCAAGCAGCGTCACTGGCGACAGCAGCGTCACCGGCGACAGCAGCGTCACCGGCGACAGCCTTTGAAGAGGATTTGGACTCTCGGACTCGTGAGACTCAGACTCTGTTTCTTCTTCTTTCTTCTGCAAGACTGCAACTCCATCGTATCTCAGGCTCTCAGCCTTCTTCTTTCTTCTGCAACTCCTCCGGCGGTTGCAGGCTTGCAGCGGTCACTCTGGTCTCCATCTCAGGCGACGGTAAGTCGCCGAATACTTTTTTTTTTTTTCTTACTTCTGGTCACTCGATTCTTACTTCTACTACTTTCCCCTCCTCATAGGCTTATACGAAGGCCACTTTAGTTGCAGCGATCAAATTGCAGCGGCTACGTCACCATCTCAGGCGACGGTAAGTCGCCGAATACTTTTTTTTTTTTTTTCTTACTTCTGGTCACTCGATTCTTACTTCTGCTACTTTTTTTTTTTCTTTTTCCCCTCCTCATAGGCTCATATGAAGGCCACTTTAGTTGCATCGATCAAATTGCAGCGGCTACGTCACCATCTCAGGCGACGGTATGTCGCCGGAATTTTTTTTTTCCTGCGATTGTAAGATTGTTACAACTTGCTTTTTTCTTCCTTTTTTTTGGTTTGGTTGTTGCATACTGCCTTGGTGTATGACTGATTGACTGTATTATCATTGTATGATGTTTTTTTTTTTTCCTGCGATTGGCTCCCAAGCATGAATTTTTCAGAAGCTTGGTTGATGCACCATGTGCAAACCATTTGTTTTCAGCATCAAACAGTTGAGAATTTGAGATTGATGCTTTGTTTCCATCAGCTTTGCTTCGGTCAGTAAACCTTCTTGGCTTCTTCTTTACAAGCTCCCTTGGTTCACCCTTGCATGATTGCTTCTGCTTTACCTGAAACCCAAAACAAAAACACAAATTAACTTCCAGATTAATTCATACCAACATTTCTAAACATTTATAATTTGATGATCACAATAGAAACTAACCTCTGCAACAGGCTCCCCTGGTTCACTCAATATCCTGTTCCTGTATTCTGAATTTCTGATTTGCTTGTGATGGATCCTTCTATTAACAATTGCATCGGCTGATCAGCTTCATCACCATGTAGTAATTTTTTTAGTCATCATCTTCATCTTATATTTTCTGATTTTTCAGAATAGAAGCTTGGTATCATTATCAATTTCATTATTGTTTTTAATTTTGGCTAATTATATGTGTATCATGTTTATTTGTTGTAGATTTTACTAGTTATTTAAAATGACCTCAAGGCCCTCAAGTGATAATCAAGCGGCTGCTCCTAGTCAGCCTATTCCTAGTGGGGGTGAAGCCTATGATCCCTCAAAAGACCCAAAGAGAAAGGCCAAGTCAAATGACCCAGGGTGGAAATATGGGTATTGGCCAGATGTTGCTGATAGGAATACAGTCAGATGTAGTTTGTGCAACAAAAACTTTAAAGGAGGAATTAAAAGATTGAAGCAACATCTAGTGGGTGGATATGGGGATGTTGTGAAGTGCACCAAGACCACTGCAGCAATTGCCCAAGAGATGAATGCAGTGTTGGTGAAAAATAAAAAGAGAGCTGTTGTTACTGATTTGGATAATGAGGAGTATGATGACATTCAAATTGGAGAAGAACATCCTATTCCTGCCTTTAGGCCCTCTAGTGGAGGAACTACATTACCTAGTGTGGGGTCTGAGGTTGAGGTGTGCTCCAAGATACCAAGCTCTGGGACTGCATCAAAGAGACTGAAAAGTGCCCTTAATAAGGCACCAGTAAGGGGTCCCATGGATATGCATGTTAGACGCACTCCTGAAGAACTTGTTGAAGAAAGGAGGGCTAAGGGTGCTACTCAAACAACCATCTTGAATAGAATGAGATCCCCTGAAGAAAAGAAGCGAGTGGATAACCACATTGCTGATTGGATGTATAAGTGTGGCATTCCATTCAATGCAGTTAAAGCTAAAAGCTTTGAGGTGATGGTTGAGTCTATTGCACAATATGGTTCTGGGTATAAGCCCCCAAGTTACCATGAAATCAGGGTGCCTTTGTTGAAGAGTGCAAAAGAAAGAACAATGGAGATAAGGAAAAAGTATGAAAAGTATTGGAGGAAGTATGGATGCACACTCATGTCTGATGGGTGGACTGACAAAAAGGGTAGGCATCTCATCAATTTTCTTGTCAATTGTCCAGAGGGAACATTCTTCCTTGGTTCTGTGGATGCATCTAGCCAGGTGCAAGATGCAAACATGCTCTTTCAGTTATTGGATAGCAAAGTTGAAGAAATTGGGGAAGACCATGTACTTCAAGTGGTGACTGATAATGCCTCAAATTACAAAGCAGCAGGGGCATTATTAATTGAGAAGAGGACTAGATTATATTGGACTCCTTGTGCAGCACATTGTCTTGATTTGATGCTAGAGGACATTGGAAATTTGAAACAATATAAGAAAGTGATAATTCAGGGGAAGAGAATTACCACTTTCATTTATAGGCACACAAGACTGCCGGAGGCCACCAGAGACAGAAGACAAATGGCGAGAGATCTTGTGAGGGCTGCAGTGACTAGGTTTGCCACTTCATTCTTGACATTGCAAAGCTTGTTGAAACACAAGGATGATTTGAGGCACTTATTCATTTCTGAGGAGTGGACAAATTCCAATTTGTCCAAGACAGAAGCAGGGAAGAAAGTAGCTGAAACAACATTTTCTACAGCATTTTGGCATGGTGTGGAGGATTGTATTAGAGCATCACAACCTCTTATGATTGTATTGAGGATTGTGGATGCTGATGAAAGACCCGCACTGCCTGAAGTGTTTGTAGCCATGCAAGAGGCCAAGAAAAAAATAAAGGACAATTTTGGAGGCAAAGAACGACTTTGGAAGAAAGTCATACAAATCATTGATAGGCGATGGGAGTGCCAGATGGAGAGACCTCTATATGGTGCAGCCTATTTCTTGAATCCTGGGAAGTTCTACAACTTAGATGATGTAGATGATTATGGGTTGATCACTTCTCTCCAAACTTCTTTCAATGAAGTTGTTGGAAGAATAGTGCCTGATGCATATCAACAAGATAAGATATTGTCCTAGGTAAATGACTACAAGGAAGCTAGAGGTCCTTTCTCCACAGCTATGGCTATCAGACAGCGTACAACTATGAGTCCTCGTAAGTTTTTACTTGTATATTTTATTTTTAGGTATACTTATTTGGTTTGTAACTCTACCTATTATGTTAATCTTTTTTTTTTTAATACTATAGTTACATGGTGGGATACACATGGAGGAATTGTTCTTGAGCTTACAAAGATTGCACGGAGGATACTAAGCCTTTGTTGTTCTTCCTCTGGTTGTGAAAGGAATTGGAGCACATTTGAGTTTGTAAGTATTAAATGATTCAAGTATTTAAAACACTTTTAAATTTAAATTTAGAAGAATGACTTGGGATTCTTTTCAATTGCTTATGAATTCAGATTCACACCAAGAAGAGGAATAGGCTGGAACATGAAAGTTTGAATGATCTAGCTTTTGTTCAGTACAATCGTTGTCTTCAAGAAAGGCTCGATGAAAGGCGATTAAAGATTAGAAATTATGATCCACTACTCCTTGATGAGCTTGACTGGAGCAGTGAGTGGATGGTTAATCAGCCTGATGATTTAGTCCATCCTAAGGGTGATCTTACTTGGAGCACTGTTGATAGAGCTATAGGGGCATCTTCATCACTTGAGGGCCAAAATAGACCAAGGAGAGGTCAACCAAGTGGATCAACATCTGGTGGAGACTGTGGAGTTAATATATGTTATTCACGTCGCAACCGCAGGTCTTTGGAGAGGGTGGTTGAGGAAGAGGAACATGACTCTGAGTCTGATGGAGACATGGAAGAAGAGGAAGACTTGCATGATGATGAGAACATTGCAGATGATTTTGGTTTGAGGTCTACCTCTTTGGAGCAACAACAAGTTCGAGAAGATCTCCCACTTGCTACCAATTTAATTGATGATGATAATGACTAGCTGACTTATACTTTTCTATTGGGAATTTTGGATATGAATTGTGGATTTTTATTGGGAATTTTGGATATGGGTGTGTTGGTACATTTGGGCTTTGGATTTTAGATTTTAGATATAAGTGGGACTGTTTTCTTAAATATTTAAAACTTTCTATTTAGATATAATATGCTTTGTTTCATTTTCTTCTTTTACTTGTGAGGATATTTGGCTACAGCTCAACAATGTAGAAGAGGTGGAGTTGTAGGTGATGGTGGAGGTGGAGCCATGGAGTTGTAGGTGGTGCTAGTGTTGGTGACATTTAATGAAGGTATGTTGTCTAGTGTTTATTTGTTTTGTTCATGCATCTATGTGTTTACTATTTAGTATTTAGTTACATTTTATTGTATATTGATTCTTGTTAATGATAGTATGATACTTGAAATTTATTTAGGACCTACTATGTGTTGTTTGTAGTATATTGGATGACTTGAGGTAGGCTAAATGGTTAATATTAGTTTTTTTTATTATATATAAGATATGTTTATAATGAATTAGTGTATGAGATGTACACTAAAACGCCTCGACCGCCTCAAAAGCGCCTCGGAAGGCGCCTCATCGACTCATCGCCCCAACTAGCTAAAACCGCCTCGCATCACCTCGTCGCCGTGACAACTATGACATGGTCTAAGGTAGATCGGATGTCCCATGCCGTTACATGGCCTGCGCGCGTTACACAGCCCAACATCCATCTACCTTAACCAAATGTTTTAGAATCAATGTATGTTCCATGCCGTTACATGGCCTGCGCGCGTTACACAGCCTTAACATACATTCTCATCCAAAACATCTACTAACTCAACATCACACATAATGCTAATATGACCATGACATGTCTTGATGAATCATATGCAAACAATGTAAGATCATATGAAAATGATGAATTTTGGATATAGTCTATTATAAAATCAACGCATAATACAATAATAAATAACCCAATAAAACACAAATATAAAGATACATTCATGCTTATAGAAAAGATTAATAAATTCAAGGGAGAGATTAGTTATTGATAGATCATAATAATTTCATAAAATATAATCTAAAAGAATGCATATTTATATACTCAAAGACAAGATACTAATAAATCAAGATAGACAAAATCTAAAACGTATTCGTACTCAAAATCAAATTATTAAATCAAAGAAATAAATCATATACCAATAAACTATGTAAATCAAATATCATATAAAACGTATTAATATTCAAGATAAGTTATAAATTCAATAAAAGAATCAATCACTAAGAAGTCACGTAAAACTATAAATTAGATTATAGAAAAAGAAGACAATAACATATTGAAAGTGTGAAGATTGTACTTACCGTGGAGAATATCACCCTTCGATAGAGGGCCTTCAACGCTCTAAATTATCTTCTTCTTTTCTTTGCACCATTGTCTTTCTTTTCTCTTCTTGCTTAACCAATATAGGCTCTCAATTCTCTTCTTTAATAACCAATATAGGCCCTCAATTCTCTTCTTTAATATACCACGTTCTCATCATCTTTCTTCTCTCCCCTCAAGATTCCTCAATATTGTCTCTTCCTAAACTACACCTAAATCCTCCTAAACTCCACGTTTCTTTCACCATCAATTTCTCTCTCCTCTCAATATTCCCTCCTCTTACCATCCATTTCTCTCTCCTCAATATTCCCTCCTCCTAACCTCCACGATTCCATCAACCATCTCCTCCTGAATTCCCACGTTTTCCTTATATTCCCATACTTAGTTTCTCTCAATACTTGATTCCCTCAATATTGGATTCCTCTTTTATTTGATTACATATTTTATCTCTCATGCAATATTTGATTTGTCTTTTATTCCCTATTTATGCATATCTCCCTATTTATGCAATATTTTCTTTATCATTTAATCCTCTTTTTATTTGATTACATATTTTATCTCTCATGCAATATTTGATTTGTCTTTTATTCCCTATTTATGCATATCTCCCTATTTATGCAATATTTTCTTTATCATTTAATCATTCTTTTATTTATGCGATGTTTTTGACTTCTACGCATGAAATCTCCCAGATTCTAAAGTAGACCCGGATGGGGTTAAAACAATATCAAAATGTGTAATATAATATATGTAGCTATGCGGCATTGAACCCTAGACTTCTTTCTTAATTCAACGTGCTTGTTAACCGTTTAGCTTATGCTCAACCTGTGATTGAATTTAGCAAATAAATTCTAGTAACTATATTAATCCCATACTAGTTCGGCTTTTAATGGTAATTATTTGAATATCAATACAAAATGCCAAGACTACCCCTATGCTTTATTTGCGGGTGTTACATTGGTTCCTCTTTGTTTACATTCTTATTTAGATAATGTGTTGTATGATGTATTCCCCATGGATGTAACTAATATAGTCCTAGGTAGGTCTTGGTTATATGACAATGATGTAACTCTACACGGAAGGTTAAATACCTATACTTTTAGACATAAATGGAAAAATATTGTATTCCTTCCCTTGAATATTCTAGAGGAAGATAGAAAGAGGGTAAAGAAGAGTGTAGTCCTAAAAGAGTCTGTTCCCCAACCCTAACCTATAGTGACTCTCACTAAGAGGCTTGAAGACACTGAAGAAGAACGTAGTGTAATCTTGGCATGAGTCACTACGTCAGAGACTCCTCCGAAAGAAGAGGAGCCTCCACCTTAGGTTCAGGAACTCCTCACTGAATTCTCAGATGTTGTGCTTGGAGATTTGCCCAATGGACTTCCCTCACTAAGAGATGTACAGCATGCTACTGATCCAATGCTTGGAGCCTCCATTTCATATCTACTTGCCTATAGGATGCATCCAACAGAGCATGAAGAGTTACAGAGGAATGTGGAAGAACTTCTCCAAAAGGGCCACATGACTGAAAGTTTAAGCCCTTGTACAGTACCAGCTCTCTTGACCCCAAAGAAAGATGAAACATGAAGAATGTGCATGGACAGCAGGGCCATCAATAAGATTACAGTAAAATACATATTTCCTATTCCCCAATTGGATGACATGTTGGGTATGTTGATTGGGGCAGCTATCTTCTCCAAGTTAGATCTCAAAAGTGGGTATCATCATATCCGAATTAGGCGAGGAGATGAGTCGAAAACAAACTTTAAGATTGAATGAGGATTATAAAAGTGGAAGGTTATGCCTTTTGGGCTTACCAAAGCCCCCACTACATTCATGCGAGTCATGACCTAGGTACTCAAACCATTTTTGGGGAAGTTCTTAATTGTTTATTTTAATGACATCTTCGTGTACAGTCGAAGTTTTAAAGAACATGTAGGGCACCTAAGAGTGGTTGTGAACACTCTTAAGGAAAGAACAGCTATACCTAAACATGAAGAAGTGCACCTTTAGGTGATCTTCTTTGGATTCATAATTTCTAAAATGGAGGTTGAAGCATTTCCAGAAAAAGCTAGATGCATATCAGATTGGCCCCTCCCAAGAAGCATCGAAGAAGTTCGAAGTTTCAAAAGTCTTGTCTCATTCTACCTATTGTTTATCAAAGATTTCAGTACCATCATAGCTTCTCGCACAGATTACACAAAGACCACCAAGGGAAGATTTGAATGGACAATAGCAGCCACCAAAGCTTTCACTACCATAAAGTAGAAGATGATTGAAGCCCTTGTACCAAGGCTACTAGATTTCCGCTAGTATTTGAGGTTGCCACCGATGCCTCCCTCATCGGAATTGGAGGAGTTTTGACGCTGCAAGGCCACCTTATAGCCTTCAACAATGAGAAGTTGATGAAGCCAAAGCCAGATATTTTACCTCTGATCTAGAGTTGTATGCAGTAGTCCAGATTCTAAAGCATTGAAGGCACTATCTGTTAGTAAGAGAGTTTGAGCTTTACTCAGATTATAGATGTAGCAAAGCAAATCATTTCCTGGAAATAGCTAAGAGAGTTTTTTTATTTTTATTTTTTATTTTTATTTTTATCTCGCAAGAGAGTTTTAAAATCTGAGTCGACTTAATTGGCTTCTTCAGATAAAACAAAAATCTTACATAAACTGTTGATCATCATGGCAACCTATAGGCTTACAATGATTGGACCAAGATTCTTCCTCAGATAGACATGATGAGCCGCTACAAATGGAATGAGTTGGAGATTGTTCTCCGTGATGTCAATATTGTTCTTGATGATGTTGACTATTTTAAGTTTCTCATTGCCATCAAGAACGAGTAGAGCTTGAAACAAAGTTTGCATTATTGGATAGTTTATCACACTAATAGAGTCAGTTTTCTTTAGTAATTTCATGAATGAAATTCAAATTTAAAGTTTAAGAAACATCTTGTTAAAATTGAATTTAATGAACCAACACCCTAGATAATCCAGTTTAAAAGATAAATAAAATTCAATAACAAAAGGAGCATATTGAAAATAAGATACATATTGCTCGTTAGTAAATCATTGATCCGATAGAAACATTTATCTATTGTGCTTTTTGCATGTAGGGTTTTGTTTAGGATCTAGCCTGTTCCTTTGCCTTGTTCTTTTATAGTAACAATGGAAATTTTGTGTTTTCTCAACTTGCAAAATAAAATGGAGTATCCTTAAAGTTGATATTGATTTGATCACACATGAAAAACAACGATGGTAATAAACAAAGATCTTCTAAACCAATCGTAGTGAAAACTCTACAGTATTGCAAATTTGATCATCGAAGAAATAGGTTATGACAAAACTAATATTGGAGAATATATATATAAATCATTGAAAAACGGAAACCAAGAAGGAAGAACAATAGAACAAGACTAGAGTGAGAAGACCTTACCTGAAAGGTTCTCCATTTGAATTTCAAAGAATTTTGAACTTTAAAAAACTAAGAAAACAAGAGGGCAAAGTAATAAAATAAGACTATAGTTAGAAAGTCTTATCTGAAAGTATCTCGATTAGAACTTCAAGGAGCTCTGATTATGTATTGGAGTGGAATTTAAAAGGAAAGTTTGATCAACATTTTTCATGAGTTCATAACGTTTAGTAGGTTTGTACCGACCTATTTAATGGTTTTAAATGATAATTGTATTCTAACTAGAAAAGGTAAATATATTCTAATAAATACATTTACCTTTACTAGTTATAATACAATTTATCATTTAAAAACATTAAATGGGCTAGCACAGACCTACAAAATGTTAGGATTTTTTCTAGATAAATTCCACTCCACATTTCGTAATAAGTCTTGTTTTATTACTCTTCCTTCTTGTATTCTCAATTTCTTAAAGTTAAGAATTCTTTGCGATTCAAATGGAGTACCTTTTGGGTAAGGTCTTCTTACTATTGTCTTGTTCTATTGTTCTTCTTCTAGCTTTTCCAGTTTTTTAAAGATTTTTTTTTTTAACAATATTTTCTCCAATATTAGTTTTTGTCATAATTCTATTTCTTTTATTATCGGATTTGCAATGTTGTAATTTGTAATGCTTTAAAGAACTACTATGTTTTCACTATGATTGGATAGAACATCTTTGTTGATTATTGTTGTTATATTTCAAAGTCAATGTTAAAGCCACTACATTTTACTTCTGAAAGTTTGTGAAACACAAAAATTCATTGTTACTATAAAAGAATAAGATGGAGGAAGAGGCTGTTTCATAATCAAAACTCTACATACAAAAGCACAATAGAGAAGTGTTTCCATCGGATCAACGATTTAGTAGAAACAATGTGGATGCTATTTTCAATATACTTGTTTTATTATTGATTTTTGGGATAATTACTATTGCCCCCCTGTACTTTGATTTTATTACTAATGTATCCCCTGTATTTTGCAAAATTACTAATCCAACCTTTAACTTTGTCTACAATTACTAATGCCCCCCTACTGTTAACTTCCGTTAGTTTACTGATGATGTGGCATCTCTATAATTTTTAAAAATCCCAAAATACCCTTTTACTTATCTCTTTACTTATTTACCCTTTTGTCAAGTTACAGTAGTACCCTTAATTAATTGTAGAGAAAAAAATAATCATAATCTGTTTTACTCTAAAAAAAAATCACCAAAATAAAGAAATAATGATTGAATAAAATTGAAATAGAAACAGAAGAGGAGGGAAGATATAATTCAACTCAAATTTGGAAACTGAATATCACCTACTTTGTTAATTCCTTCTCTTGCAATTCCATCTCTCGCAGGATTGCAACAACCTACAACTCTAAGAGGAGCAAAGCAACATCAGACGTGAAAATTTACTGCAGTATCTAAGTTCAGTGAAGCCAAGATTTCTGCATATGAAATATTAACATTTTATGCTGAATTACTTTAGGAGAAAAAAACAGAGGAGAATCTTGTTTTGGGAAGGATTGTGTTGGAAATCAGACCTCAAAGTTTCAACTCATTCATGTGGGTAAGCTAACTCAATCTTCTCTCCTCCCCTGTTCTTTCTTCTTTTCTAGTTATATACTGCAACAATGGTGGTAGAGGTGAGTTTTATTGAAGATATTTTAGTTCATAAAGCTCTGTGATAAGTGTAACGTCCCTTACCATTTGAAACTTAATTAGTCTCTGAAATTAATTTCTCTACCCTGAAGTGGGTAGAATCTTCACTAACCTTCTTCTGTATTTTCTTTTCCCTAGTTAAATACCTTTGTCTTTTATTTTCTTTTCTTTTTCAATGTACATTTTTTCTTGAAAACCCCCTTTGTTGGTTATTATTTCATGATACTTTTGAAGTTCGAAGGATGACGAAGTGATTTAACATCATTTGATTTCAACGTTTCTTCCACCTGTAGTATTGATGTTCTATTTAGAGTTCCGTTACTACAGTATCTAAAATCCTTATCTCTCAGTCTATCTATTATTATCCTCAATGATTCTATTGACTGAGAACCCAGCCAACCCATGTCCATTGACTGCCAGTATTGTTTTTCTCCCAAAATGTCCTCAAACAACTGAGAAATTGACCGAATTTGCAAGGGAAAAATCTCTTTCTGTCCTTCCTTGCTCAAATTTTAATTATTGTTCTCTTTAGCAACAAATTTGTAGGATCCAGAAGTCCCAAAGGAAAACAATTCCCTCTTATCATGCCTTACATTGATTTGAAATCCTGTGAACTATAACTATGATTACTTGATTGTAACATACCTTACATTGATTTGTTATTTTGGTTAGGCATAGAGATATGGCAATTGATGGTGCAGACATTATGGCTTCTAGCTACACAAACTCATAAACAATGTGAACCTGATATGGCTGTTCCACTGTGTGATGATGACAGTGATGATGATTGGGTTTACAATAGTCAAGAAGATATGTCAGAGGGCAGTGAAACGAGTGACATTGATACAAGCGAATGTGATGGAGGAAGTGCTGATGAAGGCATTATGACAATGGAAGGCCGAACTAATCAAGATATGATATTCGTTGCTCCTGTTGACTTATCTGATTATGATACAGATCAAGAGCATATTGAGGGATTTGAACTTCAAAAACTGCAGCATGGAGATAAGGAAATTATATTAGAGGTTGGTATGGTGTTTCAAGATGTTACACATTTTAGGAGAGTGCTAAGGGAGTATGGTGTACAGGAGGGGTTTTAGGTTATGTCAGTGAAAAATGAGAAGCTTAGGGTCACAGCAAGGTGTGGTAGTGATGGTTGTCGTTGGAGAATTCATGCTTCCCCAGAAGGTGAGGGCAGGGGTTTCATGATTAAGTCCCTCAACCCCACCCATACATGTTCTAGAGATACAACCAAAGTCTATACCTCTTACAAATGGATTGCAGAAAAAGCTATTTGAAGAGTTGAGGGATGACCCGAATATGTCTACTGATGCAATGGGAGCTATATTGAACAAAAGATATGGACTTCAAGTGCCATACATGAAGTTGTGGAGGGCAAAAAGGCAAGCAAGTGTATGGAATCTAGGTAACCATTCGGAGTCATATGCATGGTTACCTGCATATGGTAAGGAGGTTTCTCTTACTAATCCAGGAAGTGTGTTCAAGCTACAGTATGAGAGGAGGAATGATATGAACACTAATCCAGTGTTCCTAAGATGTTTTATTTGTTTCGATGCTTGTAAACAAGGGTTTGTTCAAGGTTGTAGGAAGTTTATCGGCATTGATGGTTGTCACCTAAAAGGCAGATTTGGTGGTATCTTACTGTCCGCAGTCTCACTTGATGGGAACAACGGGTTGTTTCCATTGGCATATGGAATAGTGGAGGTTGAGAACAAAGAAAGTTGGTCTTTTTTCCTACAATGCTTACAGCTTGCATTACAGGATACAAGTAACGATCCTTCCTTAACATTCATGTCTGATGCTCAAAAGGTATACAACTATTCCCAGATCTCTTGTTTAAGTTAAAATTCAGTTGATATGATTACAAATGACTTGCACTTACACATGTTTGTTTGAATTGTATGTGTATAGGGGTTGGCAGACATCATAAGTCAAATTTTTCCTAATGCAAATATTAGGTCATGTGCAAGACATTTGTATCAGAATTTTAAGAAAGCATACCCCAACCAGTTACTTAGGAGGCATTATTGGGCAGCTTCTCAAGCATCTACTTTGGTGAACTTTAACCAGGCAATGGAAGCCATCAAGTCAATTGATAAGCCAGCATATGAGTGGTTAAGTAAGAAGCCACCTTCATTATGGTCTAGGCATGCTTTCCATCCTGGATGCAAGAATGATGCTATTACCAACAATATGACTGAGAGCTTTAACAATTTGTTAGGTAAATGGAGGGGCAAGCCCATATTGTCTTTGATTGACAGCATTAGGATGAACATGATGGAGAAGATGCATACAAGGTATCAAAAAGGATGTATATTTGAAGGTCGATTAACTCCAAAGGCAAAGACTAAGATTCAAAAATTGCAACAAGATGCAAGGCATTGCAAGGTGTTCTCTTCTTCGAACTTTGAATGTGAGGTGCTTGATAAATTTGGAAGAAAAAATGTTGTGAAGTTGAATGAATGGAGCTGTAGTTGTGGGCTTTGGCAACTAGTTGGCATTCCATGTTTACATACTGTTGCAGCAATTAGTCACTTTCGATATAATATTGAACAATATGTTGATGCAGCATACCACCTGGATAAGTATACTCTAACATATGCTCATATGATCCACCCTATACCAGATGTAGAGCAAGTGGGGAGTAAAGAGCCAGAAAATGAGATTGTACAACCTCCAACCCTAAAGAGAGGAGCAGGTCGACCTCGTAAGAACAGAAGGAGGGACACTGATGAGGGACGTGCTCCTGAGTTTCGAAAAAGGACAAAGAGTCTTAGATGTAGCACCTATAAGCAGATTGGGCATAATATGACTACTTGTCAAAGGGCTGCAGTGAAAGAAAAGAGAGCTTCAACTAGTAAGGTATGCAATTCAACTAAACTTGTTTTTTCTACCAAAAATAAATTGCTCAATTTACTTATCTATTTTTGTTATTCATTGTTATGCAGAGGCAGAGAAAATCAAAAGACCAACATGTTGGGGATAGTTCTCAAACTGTAATTTTATATCACAAATTTTCAATATTTGCTTTTCATCATTGTATCATTAATCTAATAAATATGTCTTCATTTTTTTAATGAATGCAGACAAATGTTAGTCTTTCCCAACTAGATGAGGTTAGCACATCACAGAGGGTCACCAGATCCCAAATTGCTTCAACCACCATTGCGCCAATAAAATCAGCCCAGGAGAAATTTAGAGCCAAAAGAAGAAGACAGGGGGAAAGGAAGAAGGCTTTGAAGGATAACTAGATGACTTTATATGTTTTAGAGCAGATTTGAACAGTATGGCTGGGTTACTACATGGTTGGATATTTTTCACTGTTAATGTGTTTTGGGTGAACAGACTAAGGATGTGGATGGAATTATTAAGTTGGATATTTTGTTTATATTTTGAAAACAGTTTTTGATACTTACGGAGTCTATCAAGTTTTTGAGAGTTTGGTTTTAGAACTAAATCTCTGTGAAAGGTCTTCTCTGTGATTGGCAAGAGCTGAAACCTTAGGAGAAAACGAAATCTAGAGGGATTTTGGATTTAGTATAGAATTGAAGTAAGGATTTTCAAGAAGTAGAATTGAAATAATCTAAAAATTTATTTTCCCATGTGCTATTGAGAAAACAAAGAACATCATATTTACAAGATTTTGTGGTTTCGTCAATGGTGGGTTAGTAAAGCGGTTAAAAGCCTAAATTCCCATGGGGAGGTCTTGGGTTCACACCCATCCGGCAACCAGTCCCCCAAAAAAAAAAAAAAAAAAGAAGATTTTGTGCATTTACTAGTATGCTAGAGGAGAAGGTGGGAAACCAATTTGAATTTTGTCAATTTCTTTAATTCAAAATAAATAAGTTTTGTGATGGTGGGAAACCAACATTTTTTTAATTCAAAATAAATGAAATTAGGGTAAAATTGACATTTAATTTGATTTTTATAAATGGGGTAGTATCGTCTTTTGATTTTTTTTATTTTAATGAAGGACAAAATAGACATTACATATTCAAACTTAACGGCTACTTAACACCGTTATAAGGAAGGGGGCAACAATAATTTCATAAAGAACAGGGTTTTATTAGTAATAAAATCAAAAACAGGGGGCAACAAAAAAACCCCCCCTTTTTTTTGTTTTCTTTTACCTCCCCCCTTCGGGGGGGCGTTCTTCCACCCCCCCAAAAACAAAATATTTTTTTTAAAAATATAAAAAAAAAAAAAAAAAAAAAAAAACTAAAGAACACTAACTCTGTAAATGTTATTGGCTATCCAGTAATGCAGACTTCATTGGAGCCCTGCTCCTTCTCAATGGTGAGGAGAAGCTTGAAGTAGATGACATCATCGAGAACAATATCAACATTAAGCAGAACAATCTTGGGCCCATTCTGTTTGGAGCAGTTTGTCGCATCTGTCTAGGAAATCGTCTTGCCTATGGGTTTCTGTGCTGATCTACAATTTCAATGGATTTATGATTCTTAAAAGCCATTTGACCTAATTGAGGTTCTAAAACTCTCTTGCGAG
The DNA here is from genome assembly GCF_041222555.1 of Hakea prostrata. Classification (NCBI taxonomy): domain Eukaryota; kingdom Viridiplantae; phylum Streptophyta; class Magnoliopsida; order Proteales; family Proteaceae; genus Hakea; species Hakea prostrata. Next base: position 40,016,774 of record NC_142603.1, read on the forward strand.
AGAAAAACGCGTTCTCTTGGCTATTTCTGAGAAATGATTGCTTTGCTAGATGTAGAATCTAAATTTGTCTTTTGTATTAATGAAAAAATGGATTATTTATGAAGAAAAAAAAAAAAAAAAATTGAAGAAAGAAAAGTGCTTTTTAGTAAAGTAGAATTGGAGCCCTACTCTTTTTTGATGGTGATGAGAAGTTTGTAGTAGACAACATCATTGGGAATAAAGTCAAAATTAAGGGGAACAATCTTTGGATCAGTCCATTTGGAGCAGCTCATCACATTTTTCTAGGGAAGAATCTTGGCCTGGTAATTGTGAGCCTATGGGTTTCCTTGTTGATCTATAGTTTCAAGTGGATTTTTGATCCTAAGAGGCCAATTGACCAAATTGAGGGATTAAAATTCTCTTGTGAGACAAAAAACTCACACTCTTGGCTATAGCTTTAAAACAATGAAAACCATTTGAAATGACTGAATTTTGTCTAGTCATTTATCACTTTGTTTCCCTTCTTTGAATTTTGCGAAGTTTTATGGCCATTATCGGCATCATAAGATTTAATCGGAGGGAAAAAGTTACTCCAATTTCCAAATACCACATTGAGGAGGACCAACTGATCTACCACCATAACCTCTACCAACTGAACTATTTTCACTTTGTGAGGGGATGGAAGAGCTTGTTGGTTCGGCGGAACCAAGGTTAAAAAAGTCGGTTAAATATCGGTGTCGGTAACCATCGAAACCATCGAAACCCTTAAATGTCGGCGAAATATCGCCGACATTTAAGAGGGTTAAATACTTAAAATTTTAAATCATGTGGGTCCCAGCCTTGTAGGAACACGCAAAAATCCAGATTTTTTCCCCCAACGTGGCTACACCAAAAGGCTGATACATCATAATTGTCACTCAGAAGTCGGAACCCATCAGTCTCTCGCCTTCTCTCTCTCCATTCTCTTTTCTCTTGCAGGATGGGAAAACCAAAAAAGAAAGGAATAGAGGAAGAACCGAAGAACAAACTACAAAGAGAAGCAGAGCTTCCTTCCAATCTCATTCCATCACCCTCAATATCTCTCACGACGCATCCAACATGATTCATTTCTGAAGGCAATCTTTCATTTTGTTGATCCATACAGAACTCATAAATATTACATCCGATTTTCTCTCTCTCTCTCTCTCTCTCTCTCTCTCTCTCTCTCTCTCTCGCTCTCACACCCTTACTTTGCAACCTCTGCAATCGTCATTCATGAACAGAGATGAAGCTTAGCCCACTGAAGAAGGGAGAGTCGTCTTTCAGGCTAGGTTTCACAAAAGGCAGTAGCTGAATGCAGAACAAGGAGGCAGTAGCAGTAGGCAGAATAAGTGAAAAAAACTCGCCTGAAAATGCAAAGTAATGGTGATTCTTGCAGACATTTCGCCGATTCGGCGAAATTTGCCGATTTGTCGACAAATTTCTGGCGACTTTTGGTATATTTCGTATCGAATGTTGGTTTCATGTCGGTCTTCAGCGACACATCAAAATTTCGCTGAAATTTGGCGATATGTCACCGACATATTGTTCCGTGGGCAGAACCTCTCTTCTATCTTGTATCCATTTCCTACCAAGAATAGAGTTTGATATTTTTTTTAAGAACTTTTCATAGTCAAACATTAAATGAGAAGAGAAAGAGAATAAATATAATCTGTAGCAAGAGGGTTCATGCAAGTTGAGACTTGTGGCAGCTTTTCTATGAAAATAAGCAGAAACTATAAGAAGTAATCAAAGCAGAATGACCTCATCAGATTACCACGATATAGACATATTTAAGCAATCCATCCCCACCCCAAATTCTTAAGTCAATTCTTATGTTTTCATAGGGAAAGGAACAAGAAGGAAATATGAAATCAGCCTCTAAATATTCCATTAAATTTTCCCAAAAAACATAGATTCTCACAACAGTCTATTCAAAAAATCAGTAACACACTTGATGCTTCCTGTCCCTCAGAACATTTGATGTCTATGGAAACTTAATATTCACCCTACTTCATGTGTCAAATAATGAACATTCTAAAAAAATCCTTTTGACCTTACATCGTCTTCTAAGCTTGATATTTGTTTTCAATAAGATGCTATAGTTGAAATGGAATGTGAGTACCGATTTCGTTCTTGATGTGACAAATCCATTGCCAAAAACATTATCGTTAGCTTCCTCAGTGCTTGATGGAGATTGATACTTTCAAAGTTGGGGTACTAGTTTTTACATGTGTATGTTTTTTTTCCCATAGCCAACATGAGGTTATGTTTGTTGTTTAGCTTGTAGAAAATAAGGTGAATCCATGGCTTATGAAGGCTCTGATTTGCTGAGTGAGCTTCTCTATTGAAGTGCTTTCCCCTGAACTGTTACTTTTGTAGTTTGGCACACTTGTTTGCCTGTCATTATTTTTGAAGGCTCGCAATTTAACTCAAAGCTTTGCCTATCCAATCAATCTGCTTGAGATGAATGACCTTTCCCAGAACTTCAAACTTTGAAGTGTGTATGAGTTGATGCTTCATGCTAAGTATGAATCTAAAATTAAAGAAGCAATTTACTTATAATTTTTACATAATTTACACACAAAAAAAAAAAAAACAAAAAAATCATAGGATATATATTAAGGTGAGCTTGCAAACATAGGGAATTTTGTAATATCAATATATATATTGATAGAGTTATAGGCTCTTGACACTTTAAAGTGTATGGATGTAAGTATAATTCTTTCTTGGAGTTCCAATTATTAGAAACTTATCACACTTCAACTTACCTACCTAGGTACATGCACATAGAATCTCTTGAAAATCTTTGAAAGAGATCATCATCTATTTGTTAGTTGTATTGATGCAACAAAGCAATTTCTCAGTAAGCTCAATAATGTGGTATACCCTTAGGCTAAAAGGAAAATTATTGGAAAAGATTTCATTTGCATTTTTTATGTTTTAGCCCAACATTTTCGAAGCACAAGTTGGTAAAAAAGCTTTCTTATGGAGATGTTATTGAATTATGTGTGCTTGCAAGTGACGGAACCCATTCTCATACAATCAATAGACACTATAATGTTGGGGAACTTCCCAATCACATGAAACTAAAAATTATTAAGCTTATAAGCTCATAAAGGGTGAGGTTGGAGATTAATTTATGTTCAAATATTCATTGTTTTAGTTGGGTATTCCTTTCGTTGGAAGGTTTCCTTGGGCCAAGCCTTATAATAAGACTGTTGGGTAATGTTACCCAAGGAAATGCTTTAGAGATTCTTCAATAGGTCTGTTTAGTGTGTTAAGACGATCCCATTAAGGATGCTAATTATGATGTTCATAATGAAATTAAATGCAAAAATTTGTAATGCTCACAAATATGGGATTACTGTGATTATAGAGGTTTATGGAAATATGGCGGAAAGAGATGTAAATGTTTACTCACTAGACTTAACTTGTAGAGAAAGAAAGGCCTATCAAATTTTGATAGTGCCTCTCTAAAGATTAAAAGCATTTTCTTTCTAAATAATTCATAGTTTTCCCCCCTCCCCCCACCCCCCAACAAAAAAGAAAAAGAAAAAACACTTAGATTGTATACGTAGCAAAGCAAATCATTTCTCGGAAATTGCCAAGAGAGAGTGTTTTTCTTCTCGCTAGAGAGTTTTTAAAATCTTAGTTAAGTTGATTGGCTTCTCCGGATAGAAAAATCCACTAGATGATGTAGATCATCATGGCGACCCATAGGCTTATGATGACTGGACCAAATTCTTCCTTAGAAAGACTACATAACGTGCCGTTATGAATGGAATGGGCCAGAAATTGTTCCCTTGATGTCGATATTGCTCTAGATGATATTGTCTACTTCAAGTTTTTCATTACCGTCGAGTAGGACTAGGGCTTGAAACATAATTTGCATTATTAGATAGCCTATCACACTAATAGAGTCAATGTTCTTTAGTAATTTCACGAATGAAATCCCAACTTAAAGTTCAAGAAAGATCTTGTTAAAATTGAACCTAATGAACCAACACGCTAGATTATTCAATTTACAAGAGAAATAAAAATCAAGAACAAATGGAGTACATTGAAAATAACATATACGTTGCTCATTGGTAAATCGTTAATCAATGGATATACTTCTTTATTAAGCCTTTTGCATGTAGGGTTTTGTTTATGATCCAACTTATTCCTCTATCTTGTCCTTCTATAGTAATAATGGTAATTTTTTTCCCCGAAACTCGATGAAATAAAATGGAGTAGCTTTAAAGTTGATATTGATTTAATGGTACATGAAAAATAACCATGGTAGTAAACATAGATCTTTTGAACCAATCATAATGAAATCTCTATAATAATGCAAATTTGATAATAGAAGAAATGTAACTCTGAGGATAAGGAGTTGTGGTTAAAGGCCCTTAGAGAGGAGTTAGATTCTACAACTAAAAATTTGACTTGGGTGTTTGTGGATAAGCCTAGAATCAGAAATTGTTTTGTCATGAGAGAGAGAGAGAGAGAGAGAGAGAGAGAGAGAGAGAGAGAGAGTGGAGAAAAGAAATAAATAAATATATTATTAAAAAAAAAAACTTAACTTTGACCTTAAACGTGGAGAATGTGGAGAAGAAAGAGAAAGAAAATAAAAAATATATATATTTGTTAACAAAAATATAAGTGGGTTGGTTATTAAGAAAATAAGAAAGTAAATAAAATAAAAGTGGGGAGAGAGAAAAAACATAATTAGGAAAAGAAATAAAATCTAATAAAATAAAATCTTCTAGAAAATCTAACAAAAAAAATATATAATCTTAAGTAAAATAAAATAAATCCTAATCTAATCTTAGCTGTAGATCAAAATTAACTTCTATATTTCTAAGATATTTTGGAGTTGGCCCATAATTGTATCTCTAGCCCATCATGCTCCAAATCGGGCCCATTTTCGACTTGAGAATTTGAACAGACCTCTTGACATGTGAAATTGCATGTTTCATATCCAAAACTCCAAATATTCGCTCAAGTCCTAAAAATTATAAAATCTGCAAAAACAACATATAACCTAAGATAGCTCCACTTTAAGTGTGTAAAATGCATGCTTTATGCCCTAAGATTTCACACATAAATGTGCTCATCACATGGAGTGCCTGTCAGCATAGTATTTGATAGAGACCCAAGATTCACCTTGAGGTTCTGTGAAAGCTTGCAAAAATCTATGGGGACCTAGTTGAATCCTAGAACGGCACAACATTCTCAATCAGATGATCAATCAGAGAGCATAATTTAGATATTGGAAGACATGCTTCGAGCACGAGTGGTTGATATGGGTGGAAATTGGGATGAACACCCCTCTTTGGTGGAGTTTTCTTATACTAACAAATATCAATTTACGATTGGTATGGCTACATTCTAGGCTTTGTATGGGCAAACATCTAGGATGTCTCTCTATTGGAATGAAATTGGAAAATGCCGCATTTTGGGTCCAAGCTCAATTGAGACTACTGGTGCTATGATTGATCTTGTTAATTGTTACTTTATCTACTACTGAATCTGAGTTGGTTGCTGTTGTTGAGTGTATGAAGGAATGTCTTGGGTTGAAAGGTCTTTTCTATGAATTGCATGTGTTAGGTGATAAGCCAATTGTATTTACTGATAACCAAAATGCTTTATTTGTCACACCCCACCCGCCGGTATCGATTCCGCCCGACAACCCTTGGGTGTGATTCACAATCACAAGATCCATGATATAGCCATTAGTGATAATAAATGCACATAATATGAAATCAAGAGCAAATAAAATTTAATAATAAAATAAAATGATATACAAGTGTCCAAAGTCCAATAAAGGAAAGAATATAATCAAAAAGATGAACGAAAGTCAACTTGTCCAAAATGGGTATCTCAGCTGAAGCAAAAGAAAATCAAAGTTCAATTGTTATTTTGTTCTTTCTCAAGGTTAGTACTCTTCTCTCTAGCTTCTCGATGAAAGGAGTCATGAATCCCTCTGTCACATCCACCCAGCCGGTTTCCTATCTGGCATACCCGGGATGTGATCCACAGCCCGAAGATCCAGATCGAGCGACCATGCCTCCCACATACACGATAACATAATCATGAACAATATGATCAATGTATAAAGTAAGCAATAAATAGGTCAAATGAATAAAAAAAGATAATTAATCAGAGTGCGGAAATATCAGGTGTCAGCTTCTCATATAAGTGGTATCAAGGGGAAAGAGTGATCAGAAGTCACTCCTTCGACTCATAGCAGAACAGTGGTTAATCCAACTTAAATACAAACAGTATATAAGAGTAAATCCATAAGAGTTAAGGGGAAAATATCCAAATGATTACAGTCATATAGAGAAATGGGGCCTACACATAGGTTTCTTCTATCCTAATGATTACTTCTTCATAAGTGTGGATGAAGTGAACCCAACGTGACTACTCTCTCACTAAGGTGGGGCTAACCCTGGTAAGAACCATAATCCTCCTCGGCACAGCAATCCTGACTCTCAGCGTAGCCATCACCCGAAGGGTAGTATGCGGGATCATAGCTCGGGTCGTAGGATGCGCCATCAAAGTCTTCTATACCTGCAGGATAATCTAACAAATTGCACAAAAGGAATGAGTTCAAAGAACTCAGCAAGGCAAGTCGTTTCATAATACACAGTTCATTCGATACAAGTCACAACAACAACAACAACAACAACAATAAGCCTTTTCCCAACTAAATGGGGTCGGCTACATGGATTCTTGCCCTCCAATCGGTTCTGTTCAAGGCCATGCTAGATACAAGGCCTAAGCTATACATATCCTTTCTCACCACTTCTCCTAAGGTTATCTTAGGTCTACCCCTAGCTCTTCTAGTTCCTTCAATATGGATTATATCACTTCTCCGAACAGGAGCATTTATAGGTCTCCGTTGAACGTGGCCGTGCCACCTCAAACGACTTTCTCTAAGCTTATCACTTATAGGAGCAACTCCCAGACCAACTCTAATATGATCGTTTCTTATCTTATCCATCCTAGTTTTGCCACTCATCCATCTTAGCATCCTCATTTCCGATACAAGTCACAGTATGATGCAATATGATATGAGACAATGATGAAAATATGATTCTAATCTTAAGTATGCTAGTCTCTAAGGTAGACATGCTTTAAGCCATAACACCATACTTCTTTGGGTCGTCTGTCACTCTCCCTCAATCATAAGATATCTTGGGTCTGCCATGGTAATTGGGTAAGGTCCTCATCAAGCCATGGTTGGGGATTTAGTCACCACTCTCTCACATCACCATTGGTATAAGTATTGGCGCATGTCACGGCGAGGCCTAGCCCAATGCAAGTCATCTACTCAGTAGTATAATGTCAGATCCGGATACTTTCCCTATGGCACCTACCAACTCAGTTCTGTATCCTTCACACTAGAGTCAGCGTATCCTATGGCACTGACCAACTTGGACTACGGACTCATCAACCTTATTGGTCATCCACAAATGGTAAACGAGAAGCTCTCACGTCCTCTCACGGGTTGGTTACCGGTCTTGAGTGCCCATGAGCCCAGGTCTATCCATTTGCAACCCTACCAATAAATGGCCCCTTTCGGGTATCCGCAGTATGGTTTAAGTCCTCTCACGGAGTGGATACCGGTCTTGAGCGCCCATCAACCATACTCTACCACGGGTCGTTCGGTCTCAATACCCTTCCGATTCGGGTCTGATACAACAAGGATAATCCTAACCATACACCTAGACAATCCTATGCATGTCATCCAACAACCCGGGAAAGCATCGATGGACACCTTCGGAGAATATCCCATACTACTCCCTTCGATGTCCAAGGACAGAAGTGTCGGAAGGACACTTCCCAATCCCAAGTCATACGTAGTCAATCACAAGCTCAATCTCATCATATCATACTAAATCAATGATTCATCATATAACAAGGCATATCATAACATGATTGATCATATATAAAATCATAAAGTACAATTGAACATGATATTCTAAATGATATGTAACATTCTACTACTGATAAGAAAACATATAATAGTCATGTATGGTAAAGGAATACACATGGGCACATAACTATTAAGTTCTCAAAATGTAAACATGTTGATATAATTAACATACTTGAGTTAACGACCGTCCTTACCTTAATCGAGTCGTAAATAAAATCAATGATCACCAAGAATAGTCCTAGAAATCAGTGCTGGTACCCTAGACAACATATAAGTAACATCAGAGAAGAAAACAGTCGAATTGGAGGTCAAACGAATCAATTCGGCTGAGTACAGGGGTGATCTCATATCTTGGTTGATTGGCTTGGTCGACTGTTGGTCGACTGTCAGTCGACCAAGCAGTCGACCAAGACTTGTTAACCACTGGGCAGAAATGGAAACTTGATCCGAAACTGACCTTCCGGTGCTCCGATCGACACGAAATTTGGAGGGCATGTTTATAACAATAAGATGATACTACACACTAATTTTCATGATGATCCAACGGTCCAATCAGAAATGCCCAATTCAAAATCTTAAGTTCTATATGTTAATTATCAAGAATCAAATTGGAATTGATTGAAATTGTAAAGGATGATGGGAATCAATCAAGTGAATGTTAAGAGTCAAGTTAGAATCTTAATTTCATAATAATCTAAGCTTAACATGCATCTACATATCAGTTTTAAATCAAGAATAGGTTAAATTGAAAAGAATCAAAGTAATGAAGTGCAAGTAATCTCAATGGAATCATAACATAGCATGAGTGGGGGAGGATCAAGGAATTGAAAGGGGGAAACTCATGGTTAAGTATTTGCAAGGTTGCAGCACTTCAACCATGGTCCCAAGATCATCAATTGATAGAAAATGAATAGATTAGAAGAAGAATAGAAGGAATCATACCTTGAGTTGATGATTAATGTATAACACTAATGATTGGAGTCAAAGATCTTCCCAAACATCAAGGAAAAGCCCAAGAGAGTGTCCAACCTCGAGCTCTGGAGTGCCAATGATTAGTTTAGGTCCTCATTCACGAGTTCCAAAAAGGTAGGGGCTAAATGGGAAGTGATTTAGTGAATATTCGAATTCCATTACTGCTAGTCGATTGGCTGGTCGACTATCAGTAGACCAAGACATGACAGCAACTTCAGGAGTGGATTCGGGAGGCTATACAGGGTCAAATTGAGCGGGGTTTTTTCCTACAAGTCAATCAACAAGTCTAGTTTTAGGAAATACCTTCGGATTGATCACAGGGTTCCAAGAAGTGCTTCAACTAATTCAATCTTCATCGATACACAGATTTTCACTCAACACTGACAATGTGCTCAAGTAAGGGGCAGCATTGTCAATGTCCATAGGTTCTGTATCAAGTATCGAATCATCAACTAAGAGGGCCCACAGGTCTCTTCTACCACCACTTCGGGTCTTCGGACCTGCAATAGTATAAAATCCGGACCGGGTCAGGGTTAGGATAAGGCCGGATTTTACAGTCTCCCCCCCTTAAAAGAAATTTCGTCCTCGAAATTGAAAGCGTACCTGTGCTTCCAAAAAGATGAGGAAACTTCTCTCTCATGTCTTCTTCTTTCTCCCATGAGGCTTCTTCCTGGGTATGGTTCTTCCACCGAATCTTCACCAAAGGGATGGTGCGATTCCGTAGCTGCTTGTCCTTTTTATCTAGAATTTTGGCTGGTCCTTCATCGTAAGAAAGATCGACATTAAGTCCTTTGGGTGCTTGCTGTAGTATGTGTTCCGGGTTCTCTATGTACTTTCGAAGCATTGGAACATGGAACACATTGTGAACTCCAGCAAGAGATGGGGGTAAGGCCAAGTGATAACCAATAGGTCCAACCTTCTCCAGGATCTCATAAGGTCCAATAAAGCGAGGGCTAAGCTTTCCTTTCACATTGAATCTCGTCACCCCTTTCATAGGTGACACTTTAAGGAAAACTTTTTCTCCAATTGGAAACTCCAAAATGGTCCTTCTCTTGTCGGCATAAGATTTCTGTCTTGACTGGGCAGACTTACTCCTTTCTCTAATCATGTCGACCATTGCACTTGTAGCTTCAATCATTTCTGGACCTAAGACTTTTCTTTCACCCATCTCAGTCCAATACAAAGGTGTCCTACAAGTGTTACCGTACAAAGCTTTGAATGGAGCCATGCCTATTGTTGCCTGGTAACTGTTGTTATAGGCGAACTCAATTAAAGCTAAGTGTTCATCCCAATTTCCACCCATGTCCGCAACACAGGATCTAAGCATATCCTCTAAGATTTGAATTGTACGCTCAGATTGTCCATCAGACTGTGGATGATGGGCTGTACTCAGATTCAATTGGGTTCCCAAGGCTTTCTGCAACCCATTCCAAAACCTTGAGGTGAACCTAGGATCACGATCAGAAACAATACTCACAGGCACTCCGTGCAGACGAACCACATTGTCCACATAAAGCCTAGCTAGCTTATCCAAAGTATAAGTGATTTTCATAGGAATGAAATGGCTGATTTGGTCAACCTATCGACAATCACCCACACAGTGTCATTTCCTTTACTTGTCTGCGGCAAGCTAGTCACGAAGTCCATGGAGATATTTTCCCACTTCCAGCTAGGAATAGGAAGGGGCTGAAGCAATCCGGACGGAGGTTGACGAACGGCTTTCACACGTTGGTGAGTCTCACACTTGGCAACAAAATCTTCAACATCCGCTTTCAAACCACTCCACCAAAAATGTTCCCTTAAGTCCTTGTAAATTTTGGTACATCTAGGGTGTATTGTGAAGATCGACTGGTATGCTTCTTTCAATATTTGCTTCTTGATTTCATCAACATCAGCCACATAGAGTTTACCTCTAAACAATAAGGTACCATCTAAAGATGTACTAAAAGCTGGGTCCATTTATGAATTCGTGGCAATCTTCTCAATCTTCCCTTTCAACTCAAGATCAGAACTCTGCAAGGCAACAATCCAGTCTCTAAGGGTGGATCTTGCCGTCATGGCATAAAGGATAAAATCCGAACCCTCAGGAACCACTTCTAAACCAAATCTTTCCATCGACAAAAACAAAGGCCGACTCAAAGCACACAAGTTCAAATCCTTCCTTTGATCTTTCCTACTAAGAGCATCCGCAACTACATTTGCTTTACCTTGGTGATATTGGATGTCACAATCATAGTCAGAAACCAACTCCAACCATCTTCTTTGTCTCATATTTAGCTCTTTCTGGGTGAAGAAATATTTCAAACTCTTGTGATCTGTGAAGATAGCGATCTTCTCACTGTACAGGTAATGCCTCCAAATCTTTAAAGCAAAAACAACGGCGGCGAGCTCCAAGTCATGAGTGGGATAATTCCGCTCATAATCCTTCAATTGCCGAGAGGCATAGGCCACAACCTTGCCGTGTTGCATCAACACGCAACCCAAACCGATCTTGGAAGCATCAGTGTAGACTATCAACCCACCGGAACCATCAGGTATAGTTAAAACCGAGGCGCTTATAAATCTAACTTTCAGCTCTTCAAAATTCTTCTCGCATGCTTCGGTCCAAACAAACTTCTCTTCTTTTCTAGTTAGCTTAGTCATAGGGGCAGCCAACCTAGAAAAATTCTCAATAAATCTCCGATAGTATCCAGCCAATCCAAGGAAACTTCTTATCTCAATCACGGTCTTCGGGCTTTCCCAATCGGTAACGGTTTGCACTTTTTCCGGGTCAACACGAATACCTTCGGCTGAAATAACATGGCCAAGGAACACTACCCTTGAGAGCCAAAAGTCACACTTGCTGAATTTAGCATAGAGTTTCTTTTCTCTCAACCTTTGCAATGTGAAGTTCAGGTGCTTCACATGCTCTTCTTCGTTTTTCGAGTATATCAAGATGTCATCAATGAAAACGATTATAAACTTATCGAGTACATCGTGAAATACTCGGTTCATGAGGTCCATGAATACGGCAGGAGCATTGGTCAATCCAAAAGGCATAACTTTGAATTCATAATGTCCATACCTTGTTCTGAACGCCGTCTTAAAGATATCACAAGACTTCACTTTCAATTGATGATACACAGACCTTAAGTCAATCTTTGAGAACACAGCCGCGCCTTTCAACTGATCAAACAGATCATCAATCCAGGGCAGCGGGTATCTATTCTTGATCATCAACTTGTTCAACTCCCGGTAGTCAATGCACAGGCGCATACTACCATCCTTCTTCTTGACGAACAAGACCTGAGCTCCCCAAGGCGACACACTTGGCTGCACAAAACCTCTATCCAGGAGTTCATTCAGCTGTGTTTGCAACTCCTCCAGCTCGGTAGGCGCCATCCTATATGGAGCCTTAGACACCGGAGACCCTCCAGGAATCAAGTCTATGGAGAACTCAACCTCTCTATCAGGGGGTAGTCCTGATAGATCATCTAGAAACACATCAGCAAAGTTACAAGCAACACTGACATCTTCAAGTCTCTTCCTTTCTTTGACCTTGCTTCCAGATGAAGCATCTTCCACCAAAGTGTGGACTTGCATCAATGCAGTCAAAGTCTTCTTACTCATTCTTCCCTTCTGACCTTGGAATTCGAAAACTGAATTCCCATCCAAACGAAACTGAATCTTCTTCGAAGAGCACAAGATCACAGCGTTGTAGGATGTCAACCAATCAATTCCCAAGATGACGTCGAAATCCCTCATATCAAACAACACTATATTTGCCTTCAAGTTCAACCCACAAACAAGAACAGGACATTCCTCTAACACTTTATCTAGTTTAACAGTAGACCCAACAGGGGTACAAATTGACAAACAACTAGATAAACATCTCGGTGTAAGATTAATCTTCATAGCAAAAGTAGATGAAATGAAAGAATGAGATGCACCCCTATCAAACAACACAATTGCCGGAAAAGAAGCGACTAATAATGTAACTGTTACAACTTCATGGCAAGGGTCCTGCTCAGTACCGAAGATGCTAAATACTCTGGCAGAAGGAGGGGTAGGGGCAGGAACAGGAGCGGGAGCGCTTCTCATGGTAGGAGCAGAAACGCCGGGCAAGGCGGACTTTTTATGACACAAGCGAGCAAAATGTCCGGCCTGCTTGCAAAGGAAGCACACAAGGTCTCTCTTCCCAACAGAAGCGGCTGCCAAAGGGTGTCTCTGAAAAGCAGGCCGAGGGTGAACCACACCAGGCCGAGAAGGTTGCACAAATCTTGTAGGTCGAGCTCCACTAGGTTGGCCACGAGGACCCACATGAGTAGCACTGGAACTCTGACCCACACTCCTAGGCTGGAAGGCAGGAGTGGGATATGGTGAAGGCCTCACAAACTGACACTCGGTGGGATCCACAAGACTGGGATGCCTAGGCTGCCAAGGTCTCTGAACACGCACATTTTCTCTTTCGGCTTCTTCCAGCTTCTTTGCATTCTGAACCACCTGGGCATAACTCTCAAGAGGGAGGAGGGTGAGGTATGTCTTCAAAGATGGCCGCAGTCCTTTGCAGAATTTCTTTGCTTTCGCATTATCAGGCTTCATCAAATCAGGGGCGAAAAAGAATAACTCTTCAAATTTCTGTTGGTAGTCCAACATAGAAAGGGAACCTTGGGCCAATGCCATAAACTCAGTCTCCTTGGCATCCTTTACTGCCTCAGGGAAATAGTTCTTACAGAAGGCTTCCTTAAATACTTCCCATGAGACAACACCACCATGGAGGGTTTCTAGAATAGGTCGAGAAGAAGTCCACCATGCATCCATTTCCTGCTGAAGCTTCTGCTCGGCGAAGAGTACTTTCTGAGCATCCGTGCACTGCAAGTTCCGGAAGGCCTTTTCTAATTCTCTTAGCCATCTGTTAGGGAACAAAACATCCTTTGATACACCAGTATAGGATGGCAACTGCAGTTTCAAGAAACTCTCCATCAGCCTGGTATGCGGGGTTCCTGCCAACCTCTCCTCACACGGGGCTGCCACGCCGGGGTTGCCATGCCCACCAGCACGGTTCTCCTCCCGAAGATTCACAAAACCAGCCATCATCTGGTTGAACTGAGTTTGCTGCTGTTGCATCATGTTCGTCATGACACTAGTGATGTCCTTGAAGCTTCCAATGTCAGGGGCATTGGGGATGCCATTGGTAGTATGGTTGTCGTCTTGGGTCTGTTGGTCAAACCCTCCAGCAGGCGTCTCCTCATTTTCGGTACTACCGGAGCCGACAAGACGATTTCTCAGTATAACCATTATGCAAAAGAACATTGATCATATGATTAAAATGCTCAAAACACACATAGGTTCCTCAATATCGTAAGCAAATAATCAAACATTGGTCAAAATCCAAAAATTCCATCAAAATTCCAATTTCTCAGACTTTCAAAAGCCTTGGTCGACTGGCTGGTTGACTGTCAGTCGACCAAGCTCAACAGTAACGAAAAATCAGGCTTTTTAACTTCATTTCCTCTTTGTTTCTCACTTCTAACTCATTTCTCTTGTGGAGGGGCTCTGGAGAACACATTAGCAAACACTTCTAAGTAGATTCCAAGTGGTTTGAAGCTTCCACATCATCAATACATCAAGCATTACTCAACCAAGTAAGTAAATCACTATTCATCATCTTCTCAATTGATTTCTTCACTTAGATTTCTCAAAATATCATGTTAAACTTGTTGTTCTTAGATAGAAACATGTTCATGCATGCTTAGAAACATAATCCCCTAGTTTTCATGCAATAACAATGCTTAAACATCAAGAAAACACAAAATCTCAACTTGGTTTCGTTAACGTAGCCGAAAGTTTCCAAAATTTAGAAAAATTTAGATTTCTCCCAAACCGCTAGGAGTTTTAACACCAAATTTGATGCTACACACTCCAAATGACATGCTACACATTACCATGCAATTCGTTTCAACCAAATTCAATAATATAAAAAATCCCCAAATTTGACCTAAACATCGAAATCCCTCTTTCCTAGCTTGCTGAATTTTCAACTTTAGGACGCGATTTCGGCCGGTTTTCTTCGAATAAACATCACAATCATGCAATTCTAAGTATTGTGCATATGCCAGTATACTCAACTTAAATTTTCCCCAAATTTGAAAATTTCCAAAAAATTACGAAAATGCCCTTCATGTGCAATTTTTGTTAATCTTCTAACATCGACTTGTTGATCTTTTCTACAGATATTTATACACTATGGAGAGACGAGGACGAGGTGGTCGTGCTCAAGGTAGGGTAGTAGGAGCCAGGAGAGGTAGAGGTCAGGTGCCTTTGCTGCCACGAGCGGAGGTGATTGATCGACACCGCTTCGTTACCCCCTTGGCCGAGTTTCTTTACGATGCATACTTTGGGCATTGTCACATAGAGTATGGTTGACCATTTTGGGTTGGAGAGTTGACAACTTTTCGGATCGGTGAGAGATTCGACGCTTTGGGATGGACACACCTACTTACTGGGGATTTGCCGGTGTACCCAGAGTTAGTTCGGCTGTTTTACAACAATCTGACTTCTTTTGTGGAGGGTCGAGCTGATTAGATGGAGTTAGTGATAGCGAGTCAGATCAGGGAGACTCAGATCAGATTTACTACTCGTACACTAGCAGAGATTCTCGGGGTTCCTTATTGCCCACATGCATGTGTGTGGATATCAGTAGGGGAGAATTTCAGCAAACACGTGCTTCCATATGAATTGCATGAGATATGCATGACGCTTTGGGATGGTGATAGGTGATGAGCACATTTATGTGTGAAATCTTAGGTCATAAAGCATGCATTTTATACACTTAGAGTGGAGTTACCTTGGGTTTTATGTTGTTTTTGCAGATTTTAGGACTTTTCAAGATTTAAGCAAATATTTAGAGTTTTGGGCTTGAATCATGCTATTTTACACGTCAAGAAGTTCATTCAAATTCTCAAATGTGAAAATGGGCCTGATCTGGAGCATGATGGGCTAGAGATGTGTGATTATGGGCCAACTCCGAAATATTGAAGAGATAAAGAAGGCAAATCTGATCTACGGCTGAGATTTTAAATCAAATCTACAGAGATATTATTGAGAGAGTCCAAATGGAAAAGAGTCCTTGCATACCTCAATATCTTATTTCCTATCTTGGATTTAATTAAAGAAAGAAAAAGAGGAAAAAGAATTATATTCAGAAAGAAAAAGAGGAAAAATCCCGTTTTTGAATGCCTCTGTCTAGTTTTGATCAAACCCTTCATCGAACAGTCATTCGATGTCCGATAGTGCTGATTTTTGGAGGAGAGCTTCACGACTACTTAAACCTCAAATCCAATGGTGGAATTATGCATCTGATCTCTCTAAGTCGGAGCGATTACTATGTCAAAACCCTAATTGGTTGAGTCAGATAGAAACCCTGAGTTTTATTCAAATTCAGCCGTGCTTCATATCTCATGTAAACTCTATAAAAGGAGATCATATTCCATCAAAGGAGAACCTGTTCTAGAGCTTAGTAGAAGCATTCTTTCTTCTCTCTTTAGTTTATTAAGGTTTTCTCTAGTTTTCTTTGCTTGCATTAGTGAGATTTAAATTTCTAGATTCAATGTTTAAGTTTAATCTTTTTATGTAATGCAATTCAAGTTCAAGCTTCAAGCTTCAAGTTTCAATTTGTTTAGATTCGTTTTTCTCTGGGTCTAGCAATTGCAGATTTAGATCATTCTAGATCTAGATCTGGTTGTTAGGGTTGGTTGAGATTCGAATCGTTTGTTCAATTCGCAAGTAAGTAACCTTCTTTATTAATCTTCTCTCCTCCCTCCATTTCCGCTTCTATCTACCCCTCCATATTCTTAATTTAGGATTTACTTTCAGCATTATTTATTGTTCTCCCTTCCCCTGGATCTTTGATCAGAGATGCCTACAGTCGTGCCTCTCTTTGGTTAAGGCTTCCTTTTCCTTTTATTGCTTTGTTTATTGCTTTGTTATTTACTTTCTGTTATTTACTTTCTGCCTATTCATTCATCATCTCGGACCACATAACCGGAGCAAGCCTACAGTCGTGCCTCTGCTTCTGGTGACGGGTGGTGTTGCATCTGCATTTTAGTTATGAACTAAATTTTACTGACTGCTTTAACATACTAACTGGTTTTACTTTTTTTTTTTTTTTTTTTTTTTTTTTTTTTTTTTAATTGTTCGCAATTTCAATTCCTGTCTTTTATTTATGCATTGATTGTGTTTAATTTATTTTTCGTTTCAATTTGATTGCATTAGACGTATAGATTAAGATCATTTAGTTTAGTTAATTAGTTAACAAAAATTGAATCATTCCACTCTCGCATTACTATTAAGAAGTTGAATTATAAGTGGCATATCTCCTTGAGATCGACCCGTTAGCTACACGATACCGTGCGCTTGTGGTTACTTTTAAAATTCATAGGTGCTATCAGCCTAGGAACAGTGGCGAGATGATTGCATCGGCCAGAGTCATCAGACGGATTGTAGAGAGGAACATCATATCAAGGGCGGGACATCATCATGTGGTTACGGTGATGGATGCCTTACTCATCTATCGGATTTATATGGGATTTGAGATCGATCTGGCTTATATCATACAGAATGTTATGATCGAGGTTGTCACGCATTCAGGTGTTAGGAATCTTTGGTTTGGGATCTTATTGACACGCATCTTCAGTTATTTCGGGATAGATCTGGATGGTGAGGAGAGAGTTGTTGGAGTTGCGGGGTATTCCATTGGTACGAGGACTATTGGACTGATGCAGTTAGATCGAGTTGACAGGTCTCCCAGTCTAGGTGACGAGTCAGAGTCCGAGGATGATGATGAGGATGTTCCAGCAGAGGATAAGGCCAGGGATGATATCGGTGTGCAGGATGTCGGTCCCGATGATCAGGGGGTTCCCGCATCACAGTTTGAAGCTGGGGGTTCATCACAGGCTGTACCAGAGGCACCGGATCTGTATGCTCAGATGCAGTCTATGACTTCCATGATGGAGAGGATGGGGGTCGACAAGGAGCAGTTGTTCGAGAGTTTATGAGCAAGGCAGACTCAGATATACGAGAGGATGGAGGCGAGTCAGTCACATATGTATGAGAGGCTTGAGGTGAGGCTTGCACAGATAGAGTCCAGGCAGGATCAGATACAATCTCAGTTCACTCAGATCACTGAGGATGCTAGCACATCCAGAGTTCGACGATGATCTCCTAGATAGATAGATTGTATTAGGACTTCAATTATGCTTTCTATATGTAACCCGTTGTAAAACTTATTTAAGTTAATGAAGGTTATTTCGGTTTCATCTGTTATTGTGAGTTAATCACTTTCTTTTTTGTTTCATTAAGTGGTGATTGTTAAATTCATAATTATTGTATGTTATTCAACAATTCACTTATGCTTCATTAATCGGGTTTCTAGTCCGAGTTATCTATTATTCACTTCTAAGAGTAATTGAATCACCTTGGATCTGTGACTCGGAATGTTCCGTTATCGTTTGTGGTTGGGGCCTTACTTGATCTTGGGCTCTGATACCACTCTGTCACATCCACCCAGCCGGTATCCTATCTGGCATACCCGGGATGTGATCCACAGCTCGAGATCCAGATCGAGCGGCCATGCCTCCCACATACACGATAACATAATCATGAACAATATAATCAATGTATAAAGTAAGCAATAAATAGATCAAATGAATAAGAAAGATAATTAATCAGAGTGTGGAAATATCAAGTGTCAACTTCTCATATAAGTGTTCTCAAGGGGAAAGAGTGATCAGAAGTCACTCCTTCGACTCATAGCGGAACAATGGTTAATCCAACTTAAATACAAACAGTATATAAGAGTAAATCCATAAGAGTTAAGGGGAAAATATCCAAATGATTACAGTCATCCAGGGAAATGGGGCCTACACATAGGTTTCTTCTATCCTAATGATTACTTCTTCATAAGTGTGGATGAAGTGAACCCAACGCGGTCGCTCCCTCATTAAGGTGGGGCTAACCCTGGTACGAACCATAATCCTCCTCGGCACAGCAATCCTGACTCTCAGCGTAGCCATCACCCGAAGGGTAGTATGCGGGATCATAGCTCGGGTCGTAGGATGCACCATCAACTATACCTGCAGGATAATCTAACAAATTGCACAAAAGGAATGAGTTCAAAGAACTCAGCAAGGCAAGTTGTTTCATAATACACAATTCATTCGATACAAGTCACAGTATGATGCAATATGATATGAGACAATGATGAAAATATGATTTCAATCTTAAGTATGCTAGTCTCTAAGGTAGACATGCTTTAAGCCATAGCACCATACTTCTTTGGGTCGTCTGTCACTCCCCCTCAATCATAAGATATCTTGGGTCTACCGTGGTAATTGGGTAAGGTCCTCATCAAGCCATGGTTGGGGATTTAGTCACCACTCTCTCACATCACCATTGGTATAAGTATTGGCGCATGTCGCGGCGAAGCCTAGCCCAATGCAAGTCATCTACTCAGTTGTATCATGTCAGATCCAGATACTTTCCCTATGGCACCTACCAACTCGGTTCCGTATCCTTCACACTAGAGTCAGCGTATCCTATGGCACCGACCAACTCGGACTACGGACTCATCAACCCTATTGGTCATCCACAAATGGTAAACGAGAAGCTCTCACGTCCTCTCACGGGTTGGTTACTGGTCTTGAGCACCCGTGAGCCCAGGTCTATCCATTTGCAACCCTACCAATAAATGGCCCCTTTCGGGTATCCGCAGTGTAGTTTAAGTCTTGGTGAGTTTTTTGTGGAAATTTTCTCACTTGTGCTATTGATGTGTGGTGAAATAACTTTATTTATGTACGGTTTGTTTTTTTAAAATTTTTAGTAAATTACACGGCACCTGCTATAAAGATGATAAAACTCTTAACCACTCGCTATTACCATTTAAATTATATTGCACATACACTCAAACTTACAAATTACCCACAATTACAATTTCAGTTAAGATGAAGTGCAAAATGATCAAAATGCCCTTGTTATAGTATAATAACCATTCTACCATCATTTTAATTTTCCTACAGGCACTTCTTGGTGGGTGAAGGAATTCTCTGTTCACCCATCTTCTACGTACGTCACACCCCTCACCTGCTAGAGACCAAAACTGTACCTGTCGGAACCCCTCTACCTGTTTGCACGCGTTTGGAAGATGGAAAAAGAAAAGGAATCGTTGGATTTTAAGTGTTAGAAAATTTTTCTCTGCAAGTGATCGCCCTTTTACTTTAAGTAGAAACCAATCCCGTTTTCCAGACTTTTTGTGTGTCAGCGGGACCCAGGTACCATTTGAACGTGAAACCTTCCTCCATTAGAGTTGTTGTCCCTTGAGAGAAGTGAGGAGAAAGTCCTGCCATGGACGTTCTGAGAAGTTAGAAATGATAAAAAGGTTCCTTCTCATACATAAAATGCTGTTGAAGACTGGGTCGATTTGTTTATTTTTCTAAAACGCAAAATACTATATTTTTGCTGATTCGACGGAATTTTTTTAAAAGCAAAATACTAGATCTTTGTTGATTTGATTAGAGCTACCAATCTGATTTGTTATTTGATTTCAAATGCAGGCGAACCCTTGAATAACCCTTTGTGCTGACTCTCGAAGATCTGAAACCAGTTCACATCTTACACCTCCTTTTAGGATTTCACAGCTAGGGGTAGCCACTTGTTCTCTCTATATACCATGCACACATACTTCCAAGAAGGAGAACAGCTTCCAACCAAATGATTGATGGTTTTTTTGGGAGCCACCGCCACGCTCGTTGCCTCAGTGGGAGATGACATGGGTTTGTCGGGACGATTTTCCGGCTGTGGTCACCGGCAGGGGAGAGGTGAGGTGTGGGTAAAAATTCTTCCTTCACCCACTAAGGTTCGCAATAAAAAAATTAAAATGAGGGCAGATTGGTCATTATTCTATAATAAGAATATTTTAGTCATTTTACACGTCTATTTAACTAAAAATATAACTGTAAATAACTCTTTTTTTTTTTTTTTTGGATTAAACTGTAAATAACTCTAAGTGTTGTAATTTAAGAGATAATAGGAAGTGCCATGTAACTTACTCTAAAATTTATTTATTATGAGAGAGTGCCTTGAAATTTTCCAAAAGACATGAAGTTAGCTCTAATATTCCGTCCTAGATATATTTTTGTAAACCTTGCGCTTTTTTGCAAAATTGTTTTCAATTTTCAATGTTACATCGGACACTCAGTGCCATGTAACCATTTCATCTTATTGGAAAATCAACAGACACTTGGACCGCTTTTATTATTATTATCATTTTATTTTATGGCTAAAGCTTGAGTTGAAGGTTCTCTGTTGATTTCATACCTTTTGAAAACCAACCCCTACCCAACGTTAGCAAAAGAGATCATCGCCTTTTAGAAGAGAAGAAAACTGAATCCCTCACAACAAATAGTTTGAACCAGTAAGTTTCAGAAAAAATGACGAAGAAATATTAGAAGCCATCACAACTGATTTCGCAGGAAGCAGGGAAGAAACTCAAGAACCAAAACGACAAATTCATTGATGATTAACCCAAGATTCATTTATCATTTCCAAAGAGACGGTGATAGAAGTTTAACGTTAAATGTTCCATTTAACGTTAAAGCCTAATGTAAGATTACAAGGGAAATTAGCAAGAATGGTGCGTGCAATAAAGGAAGTAGTGGGAAACAATGAAGGAATTAGATTCCAACATGCGTACCGAGAGTCCAACTACGCTGCTGATTGGATCACGAAGACACCAGCTTCTTTAGAGGAACCTTCGCGATTATTTCTGGATCCACCCCCAAGAATTGGAGGAGATCCTACAGGCAGGATAAGATTTGCATGCGTGATTAGTTTTCTTTTTCAGGGTTACTAAACCCCATTTATTTGTTACACAAAAAAAAATAATAAAAATTAATGTCATTTAAATGACAACTGGTGATAGAAGGCTAACATAACTAACTCATAAATAAAAGAGAAAAATTAAGAATATTATTCGACGATTTAGATTTAGTTGCCAAATCTGATGGTAGATATTTAGAAACGTTCAGCTAAGAGAACTTGTGTAGAAATAGAACCTGGAGGTACTACGGTAGTTGCTCGTTGTGCAGCTTGAATCAATTAGAAGCTTAGAGCAGAGGAATATAGAGGGGGAGAACACGACCCTATGGTCAGATCCAGTACAACAAGTGAGGTTCAGATTTCTAAGTTCACAACCAAAGCTAACTGCATCAGGGCACCTAGTCTCGAAGAAGTCAAGAGAGGTAAGTGGCCGTGCAATTACCATCTTTAGCAACCCTTGCAAGTGTACCTCTTATGGTCAAGATGGTTTGGGTCCCTAAACCGGAAAGGACCATTGGGCCAAAACTTGTTTGAATAAGATTCGTTGTCAAGTCTTTGCAAAGGCACTTCTCGGTGCAGATGTCAACTGAGAAGTCAGGAATCACAGGGTTTGATGACACCCAACTGTCGCTCCTGACACTAATGACACGCAACTGTCGCCTCATGACTTTTTAGCTGAAATGACGTTGGCAGGGGACTCAACGCATCTCCACCCAAACGTCAAGCACCTAGCATTTAATTCAGCATTGAATGCACTGAGTCTCATTTAATGCCCATGGACAAACTGGAAGCTTCTCATTCACTCCCAGACTGTATCGAGTACCACGAACCTCCATTTTGCCTAATCAACTGAGGAACAACGTCACATCAAGATCAACTCTACACTGACCCCTTGATTCACCTACGAGATCACCAGTTGTCCCAAGAACCAAGTTCATCAACTTGCGATATCAGTCACATCCTGAAGCCACCTCAACCGTCCGTTCAAATCATTTCCATCGAAGGGCTGAGCAGAAAATTCCACCATTTTAGGTATGGACCCAATGCTTAAATAGAGGGAGGACATACAGGTAAAGGGGACAAGCTTGAGGTCTTAAGAAAAATTCTAGTTTTTGTCCTTTTCTTTTATTATTCTTTTTTCCTTTTTCCTTTTTCGGATAGCCCACAGTGCCCTTTGCCGCCCTTTATTCCTCTCAGTCAACCCTCTGAGGCTCTGATGGCTGATGAAAATCATGAAATATGAAGCCCTACACCTACACCTACACCTACACCTACTCTAGGGGTTCAAGGCTACTCAATAAGTCAATAATCAATATCTGTCTTACTTCCCTTCCCTAAATGCCCCTAAATTCCTTTCCACATTGGTTTTAAGGTATCTGTGAGAAAGCAAAGAAAACTCAATGTAGCTGATTGACATTCATTTGTAGGTTTTTCTTAACCATGCATGGTGTATTCAATTTACGATTTTCTAGGTGATACCTGGACTCCCAAGGGGAGATGTAAGAAGAATTACCAACTTGACCCTTAATCCCGATGTTATATTTGGTTATTTTCTAAATCTTCCTCTGAGGGAGAAGGATAGATCGTTAGTGTGTGGACGCTTTAGAAGATATAATTATTACGGGTACATGTATGGTTAGGTTCCATTTGCATACTTGGTGGAATCTGGCATATCATAACTAAACCCTTTGCATGGTTCACGGTGCTAGTTTAGTTGCTTTTCTGACTTTGGTTTCATTATTTATTATTTTGTCTAGTTTAATAATACCACTTATCTTAGTCATTTTTATGAGCCTACAACGCCAAAAGAAAATTAACAATTTAATTGACTCTAATTAAAAGGGTGTTATCAATTGCGTGTGAACATGTTTAACCTAGTCTCATCCTATAGATATTTTTTATCTTTATTATTTGAAATCCATGAGCTTTTCATAAAAAGGTAATTAGTGCTACTTCCTCTAAAAACACTTGTCAATGGGCATCAATAGACAAGATCAACTGGGGACAATAGGATAACTGGTACACTAGTAAAAGATAGCATTATAGCAAGGACTGTCATGAAACACACCAATAGGCATCAATTCAGCAATGTTTGACTATAGTGGAACGCTAAACCCTAAGGTTAGCATCCTATGCAAGGTTTATCCTAAGTAATAGATGAGCTTGTATTAATTACTGGGGTTAATAATTGATGGGGGTCTCGGGCCGATGCATTGCCATTCGGATTGAGATGGGCCAAACCGGTCCATTGTGGAAGTGGACTAGGGTTTGGGATTGCTATTATAAATAGCTATGATGGGGTCCCTCCAATCGCTCAAGTTCTTTTGTTCTCTTCTCTCTCCACAAGAAAGAGGTACGATAGAAAGACGAGGAGATTGGAGAAGGCTTCGTCACTCTGCAGATTTGGCATTCAAGGTTTGCATTGATCTTCTTCAATATACGTCTAGTGTAAGGTATGCCCAATACTTTCTAAATATAATATCGTGTTCTAGTTCTTGCATGGTTTTATTATTGATTAGGGTTTTGAGGAAAACCCTAGATGTTCCAACAATTGGCATCAGAGCCTTTCCTGCAAAACTAGAATCAATTGTTCGTTTTAATCATATTTTTTTATAGATCATATTATATGGTTTAAAGGGATTTTCTTTTTAGAAAGGAGATATCCAATTATATTATTTGATTTTTGATTGGACTCAATGGGAGGATTAGGGTTTAATTGAAACCCTAGATTAGGTTGATTTGATTGGATCCAATGGGAGGATCCTTACTTATGGTGATTTAATCTTGGATTAGATCAAATAGGAGGATCCAGAGTATAATTGAAACCCTAAATTATGTTGATTTGATTTTGGATTGGATCCAATGAAAGTATTTAGGGTTTAATTAAAACCCTAAATCATTATGGAACTAGATTCTGTTAATTTGATATTACTTTTGGGATTCAAAAATAAAAGGATCATAATGATATAGTTTTTGTTGAAAGAAGGCAAGAGACGTGAAAAAAAAAAGTTTTGGTTTTTTCATGAAGTTATTGATGATATAGGATGATGAGATCTTGAATCCTGTCTTGTGTGGGTGTTTTGGGTTCGTTTTGGAGATTTTTTCCTTTTCATCAAAATAATAATAAAAAAATATATATATATATATATATATATATAATAATAATAATAATAACTAAATAAATAAATAAATAAAAAGGGAGAAAAAGAAGAAAAGAAAATAAAGATTTAATTTTGTATTAACCCCTTGTTGGTTGTGTTTTATATTAATATATTGTGCATATTTTTGTTTTTCGACTACAAATTTTCGATGGAGATAATAAGAGGAGGAATGTAATCCACCAAAGTGGCATCTCCCCCATCTTCTTATTGTCAACCATAGTAGTCAAAGTTTGGTGACATTTGCCCAAAGGTGATGTTATCTAAGTAACATTGATATATGCACTCAAGTAGGAATGAATAATAATTCAAGAAATTTCATTAACCCAAAGGTAATGAGATTTTCGAGGATTGATGTTGCATTCAATTATTTTTTTAAGGTGGGTTAATACACTATGATGTTTTGGGAAGCATAATTTAGAAGTTTCTAATCACCCAAAGGTGAAAAGAATTTTCGAAAGTTATTGCCGTCCCGCGGTATTTGCAAGTTACATGTGAGACCTTGTATATTCTAACCCAAAGGTTGAAATATTACTTGGTCGGCTCATGTTGGTTAAGGTTTCTGCCTTTAGCATGTTTGGTATGGTGTGATTTTCATAAGTTTCTTATCACCCAAATGTGAAGGAATTTTAGAAAGTCATTGTTATCCCGTGGTATTTGCAAGATTACATGTGAGGCCTTGTATATTTTAACCCAAAGGTTGAAATATTACTTGGTCGGCTCATGTTGCCTAAAGTTTTTATATTTAGCACGTTTGGTATGGTGTGATTCTCATACATGTATATCTGAGAGTGACATGTGATTTTCATAATATAATTGTTTGAATGTCTGCTCTCACTTATGTTGTTCGTTTGAACTTTTGTTCTTCTCTTAAGATGTCTACTCAAGCTAATGCTTTGGCTTCCATCCTTGCTCTTTCCGGGGAAAACTATAAAAGATGGGTAGATGAAATAAATGCTACACTTGGATTGCTTGATTTTGATGTGGCTCTTAAAGAGCCAAAGCCCGCTGATCTTTTCGTTGCAAGTACACACGAGGAGAAGCTAAAGCATAAAGAATGGGTGACAGCCAACAAGAAAAAGTTTAATTATATGAAAAAGTCCATCCTTGAGTCCATGCGTGACAGTATAGAGATGAAGGACACTACAGTAGAATATCTTGTAGAGATAAAAACAGTGTTTGAGTTATCACAAAAGGGGGAGAAAGGAGAACTAATGTCCAAGTTGACTTCATCTACATTTGATGGTATGGGAAGTGTTAGAGAATATCTTTTAGAGATGTCTTCTATTGCAAATAAATTAAAAGATCTTGGGACAACGATCGATGATGAATTTCTAGTTCATCTTGCTATCAAATCTCTATCAGAGTCATACGCTACCCTTAGAACTTCACTCAATGCGCAGACAAAGGAAAAGACCATGAAAGACCTCGTTTCCATATGTGCTCAAGAAGAAAGCGACAAGAAAAGGACAAGAATCGAGACTATGAATCTGATTGAACACAACAAGGCATCTGCTAGTGGGTCTCATAAGAACAAACAATTTTCTTCCAAGAAAAACAAGTATCATCCATATAACAAGGAAAAGAAGAACCATGATGATATTACGTGTTACTGGTGTGATCAAAAGGGACATTTTAAGAGAGATTGTAATGCACGTAAATCTTGGCTTGAGAAGAAAGACTCTAAGGATGGGAAGAAAGAGTAATACAAGGGATGAAACCTCCAGTAACAAGATGATGAATTTTGCACTCACATCAGGAGTGATGTCGATAAATAACTGTTAGTGGGAGAACTCAGGGGAGAAGACGATATTTATGATATATATGATGAAGGAATTATTTTCTTATGGAAGTTTTGATGCATGCATGAATTTAATTGTGCTTTATTGTTGTGATGTTTTGGAAATGGTAATTTTACTATTGTCCAAATGTGGCTTTAATCATAATTGACTATTGACCATGGCCTTGGGCCTAAATGTGTGTTGGCCTTGAATGTGACGGTGTTCAAGGCAACCCATGAATATGACGATATTCAAGGGTATGACGAAGGATCAATAAGAAATAATATCGTTTCTGTGATCACAATTTTTGAATATTCCTTGTTTATCTCATTTCGGTTTAGTTAGTAAGTAAACTTCTGTTGTGACTGATAGAAAGAAATATGTCGTATGATGAGACATATATTCTACTATTGTCCGACATTAATGAACTTGTTAACTAGATCAAGGATTAATGGCATATTTTTGTGATTGAGATTCCATGGCCACATCAATCGTAACAGAGTAATTAATCTAGCCAAAGTGGGAGATTATTAGGTTTATCCTAAACAATATATGGGCTTGGATTAATTACTGGGGTTAATAATTGATGGGGGTCTAAACACATCGGGCCGATGCACTGCCATTAGGATTGGGATGGACCAAACCAATCCATTGTGGAAGTGGAATAGGGTTTGGGATTGCTATTATAAATAGCTATGATGGGGTCCCTCCAATCGCTCAAGTTCTTTTGTTCTCTTCTCTCTCCACAAGAAAGAGGTACGGTAGAAAGACGAGGAGATTGGAGAAGGCTTCGTCACTCTGCAGATATGGCCTTTAAGGTTTGTATCGATCTTCTTCAATATATGTCTGGTGTAAGGTATGCCCAATACTTTCTAAATATAATATTGTATTCTAGTTCTTGCATGGTTTTATTATTAATTAGGGTTTTGAGAAAAACCCTAGAAGTTCCAACATCCTAGACAAAATATTCTCCCGTGGAACGTGACTTGAGAAGATAGTAGAATGCTAATTGATAGTGTTCAGCACCCTAGGCAAAATACTTTCCCACTAAAAGAAACCTACGTTCTCCACTCCATCAAGACTAATGGATTTTCCCTGAAACCCATTGCTTCATGCCACCATATTTCTCTTCCATTTTATGCTGACAACCCTTATTCTCTTTCCTGCAGATCTCCTGACAGCTACTTTAAAGTTTAAAACAACTCTCCTTCCAATATTTTAGCATAAACAATCATATCTTATTTACAAACTTTCATTCCCTTCCTCGGTGTAAACCTAGCCTTTGCTCTAACTAAACCCTACGCGTCTTTGCCATAAAATAAAACTGTTGAACTTAGGGCCTACTGCAGCTTCAGATAAATGTATGTGTCCTTGTATTCATCGATTTCATATGGTATAATACTTCAGCTTAATTATTTATAAAACACCATGATGTTTCCAGTCATCTCCTCCTATAAGCGTTGCATAGGCTTCGCATAGCTAAAATTATGATGAACCATTATGCATCAAATTTATTGCGTGGATGTAACCATTTTGTCTTATTGGGAAATCAACAAACACTTGAACCGCATTATTATTATTATTATCTTTCTATTTTTTTTTTTTTTTTTTTTTTTTTTTTTTTTAGTTTGGTAATAAGTATATATATACGGAACCAACCAAGACTATTCCGTTCATAGCACCCGTAAGGCAAATTGCCCCACAACCAAGGGTTACTAGCCAAACCGTTGAGCACGGGATCGATAGAACTTTCCGGCCTAGAGCGTCTATAGAATTGTTAGACCCTTGGAACAAATACACATTTGCATCGGTCTATAGAATCAACTACCTTAGAACCTCCTCCTATTATTGAGAAACTTAACCACTGATAAATTATCGGAGTGGGCTTTAACGCACATAAATCCAGATTATAATTAAAGCCTCCAAAATACCTGCACGCAAACTTAGAGCTTCACCAAGTTCATCAGTCAAGCATCCTAATTTCAATAAATAATAAAATACCTAAAAAAAGCTATTTAATTGAGTTTTAATTGAGTAGAAAAAGAGAGAAAGAAAAAAAAACACTAAGTAGATAATTAAAATAAGAAATTCGAATGAAAATTCTATTCTAATTAGGAAAGCTGAGTGATATTTGAAAACGTGTTGAAAGAGAATGAACCTACTTATACATGTGATGAAAGAGTAATAAGAGAGCACAAACTCAACTACCTCACCATTGTGTCCATCAGAAAAATAACAAACCTTTAAGGGCAGTTTCGTCACACCAATCACTTTTAAGTAAGTAATCCTCAACTGAATAATCACACAAAACGTCTTTTAGAATATAATGTGATGTTTTTCAATCCAAGCTTTTCACAAATTTAATTGAGTCATTGACTAAATACAACTAAAGCTGTACACTGAGCAATGGTCATCCAAGTTTTTTTTTTTTTTTTTGGTAATGGTCATCCAAGTTGAGGCCAACAGGAAGAAACACGGGACGTGGGGCCCACTGATTCCAACGACTTTTACAGTGGGTCGATGGAATCATGGAACTACGCGGCAATTGTCCTACCCTAGTTTTTGTCCTTTTCTTCTATTATTCTTTTTTTCTTTTTTCTTTTTCGGATAGCTCATAGTGCCCTTCGCCGCCCTTTATTCCTCTCAGTCAACCCCCTGAGGTTCTGATGGCTGATGAAAATCATGAAATATGAAGCCCTACACCTACACCTACACCTACACCTACACCTACACCTACTCAAGGGGTTCAAGGCTACTCAATAAGTCAATAAGTCAATATCTGTCTTACTTCCCATCCCTAAATGCCCCTAAATTCCTTTCCTGATTTATCTCATTTTAAAAATTATATTAAAACTGATAAATTGGAAGATAACCCCTGAATTTTTTTTTTTAACAGAGAATTAATAGGGGAGGGTTGAATGGGTGACTTCTTCACTAAAAAGTATTGATCCTTACCAAGTAAACAACCCTTCAATGATAAAATCCAAAAATGTACTTGTAAGTGTAGATGCATAGTAATTTAAATTGACCTGATCAATTTAGAGAAGAAAAGATAAAAGATAATATTATGCATTATCTTCATGAGGAAGTGATCTTAATTTTTTGATTAATAGTGTTTTTTACCACTACATCTTATTGAAATGGTTGACTTCATTCGATCGTGGAGAACATTTTGATTTTGGTTTAACCTAGGGAGGTGGCAATCCTATTTGATTGCCCTCATTAGGAAATTAAATTTGAGAATTCTTGATTTCTTGTGTGGGGTTATGTGTCCTTAATTGATTGGTCTCTACAAATTCAGTTCATCAAATACTCACATGCATTTCTTATTCATATCATAGATCTAGGTTCTCAATCTTAATCAAACTCAAAAATGAGACTTTGATCGAAATGGTATGATTAATCTAGCTGACTCCTAACCATGCTTAACTTTGGGCAAAGGATCGAACAACGGCCAATATATCGTGACTTCTCTTCAAAATTTTCTAATTACTTCATTTTTTTGGGTGAACATTTATTTATGCTTTTTTTTTTTTTTGGTAATTACTTTTACCCTTTCATTGATGAAAATTCCCTTATTTATAAGATTTTTTGGCCTAGAATTCCAGCACATGATTTAATCATCTAAAAATTGTAAGTTTAAATGGGTTAATTGGCATTAATGCCATTTCTTAATTCTTTCTCTATCACATGTCCATTTCTGTCAATGATTCATTTGTCCTCAATTTTCATTAGTGGTGCGCGTAATTTAGAGAGAGAAATTGGAATACTTTTTCGATTTGGTTAACGTGGGAGGGATTGCTATGTAGGAAAGAGATCGTGTTTTTTTTTTTAACCTCTGTCCAAACCTCCTCTCCTACACTTCCATTTTTTGCTTAAATCTTTTAATGTTAGAAGGGAGACTCAGAGACTAACTAGTAAAGTCTGAGAGAGATGGCAAGAATAACAAGTAAAGCAAAAGGGTTAATGGGGAGAGAGAAAGAGAGGGGGGAGGAGAGAGAGAGTGTGTGTGTTCGTGTATGAGACGGATGCTGCTGCCTATATATTGAGGTACTCCCATATTAAATTATATCCCACAACGACTGGCCTGATCGGAGGAGTGAAGAGATGTCTGAGGATTACTCAATTGATGGAGATGATGAAAAGGGAAAAGGGATTGATTGTTCTTCAAAGACTGAACAAGTCGTGACACGGCAGTTTTTTCCAAGCTAGGGAGGAACCGGAAATGGAAATAACCTCCGCCGAGGTTTCGCAGCCAATGAAGAAGAGTCACCGGGGGCCCAGGTCTCGATGCTCCCAGTATCGTGGTGTCACTTTTAACACGAACAGTGGCCGTTGGGAGTCTCAAATATGGTTCTACTTCTTTCTCCCTTTCTCTGCCTTCAACCAAAATTATTCATTTGTTTCTTATTTAGCTCCCTTTTTAGCTCCCTTTGTTCTTGAATTGCAGGACGGTCGAAAACAAGTTTATCTGGGTATGTGGGTAATAGAATCATCATTTTGAGAAATTTGTTTCTTGATTATTCCCTTCTTTTTTCAGTTACTGATATGAAACATGTTCTTTGGTTCTAGGTAGATTTGACACTGCTTATGCATCTGCTCGGTAAACTCTGCTACTTTCTCTGTGTCTACCAATTTGGGTTTTCTGGTTCTCCTTCTAAAGATCAGTTCAAATTTCTTTTTACAGTGCCTATGACCGAGCAGCGATCAAGTTTTGGGGAGTTGGAGCATATATAAATTTCAGTATTAAAGATTATGAAGAAGATATGAAACACGTATGTGTTTGTTTCCATGAAATGGAGAGAGACTGGGAAAGATACACGCTTATCGCCAAATCGGCGCTTATCTTCTCTATTTTAGCTTTTTATTATGCTTATTTTATTAATTAAATATTCCTTTTGGTCCCCCAACGTTAACCAAACACTATCGGTGGCTCGTTATAAAAAGTTAAATATGGGTTTTAAATATGGCTTTCGTCTTTGATCGTATGAGTTTATTGCATTCGATGGATCTTGATGATGAAGTAGCTTTTAAGTGTTATTGATTTGTGATCTGGGGTGTGACAGATGAAAAATTTAACGAAGGAAGAGTTCGTACATGTACTTCGCCGCCAAAGCACCAGCTATCCGAGAGGAAGTTTGGAATTCAGAGGTGTTATCTTGCGCAACTGTGGAAGATGGGAAGCTCGAATGACCAATTTCTTGGGAAAAAGGTAACTGAAAATCAAATTCATTTGCAAAACCTTAGTGCTCTAGAACTGGAAATTCTAATTCTCTGTCTAATCTCAATCACTTGCAGGTATGTGTATCTGGGTCTATTTGATACAGAGGTTGAAGCAGCCAGGCAAGTTCCTGATGATTTTAGCTTCTAGTTCAATTCCTTTTTGGTTTTCAAGGGTTTTAGTGTTTACTGTGAACACTGTAATCTTTAACAGGGCTTACGACAAAGCTGCAATCAAGTGCAATGGGAAAGAAGCTGTAACTAACTTCGATTCTAGCATTTACGAGAACAAGCTCAATTTGTCAGGTATCTCCTATTATGTAACGCAAGATTGGTCCTTTTTATGTCTGATTTTGAGATTATTTCGTTTTCCTTTTTAAAAATATGGACATTTGAATCTAGGCAACGATGCCGAGCTCAACCTGAATTTGAGCTTGGGCAACTCAGCCTCTAAAAGAGATGCTGTTGAATCGAGAGATGACAATCGACCAAGCACCACCATGGATTATCAATCCTCTTCTTCGCCAGTGGCGTTTGAACCAAACTGGGGAACTTGCAACCAGGGTTTCAGGCACCCCCAGGTGACCTTCACCAACTTTCAACTTGAAATGAGTTTATTTAAAGAAAAGTCTGAAATTTTACTCTCGATTAGAGTAGGCTAACAATTACAAGCTGGTTTGGATGAGCAAGCGATGAGTCACGGCGGTTTTCTTAGAAAAGATAGGAGCAACGAAGGAGAGGGTTATCGGCTACTTAGCCACACTTGCATTCAATCCCCGGCTGTCTCCTTTTTTCAAGCCCAATGAGTTGCAGCGAAATGGGGAAGCTTCAGCGGTTCACGTCATGCAACATCACCATCATCCACTAAATTATCAAGTGGGTGTGATTGACTTTTGATCGATGAATTGGTTTGGTTTCTTATATCTTTCTTTGTTCCTAATTGTGTTTATGACTCTTTTGTTGCAGTTTGAGCTTACGAGTAATGGTGATGGAGGAGTGCTATCTCTAGCCCTTGAGGAGAGACACAGCAACATCAGTTTGGTTGGAACAACAGAGAGGGCAGTTAGTGGTGGCTGGGCAGCTTCAACTGCTGTTGCTGGATCACCCCAACTTTTCACAACCCCTGCAGCATCATCAGCCATCATCATCCATAATAAACCCTCAGGGCTAGCAGCAGAAGAATGACTTGCATTCTCTCTTTGAGACCCACCTGAAAACCACCCCTCCTTTCTCCCTAACAAGTCTTTCTGCTTTGCCATCTCTCTCTTTTTCTCCCTCCCTTCCTCCCTGTTGCACTTTTACTCATGAGTTCTTCATTGAAGATTTCATACAAACATCTGTTGGTTGGAATTGATACTACCAACTTCATGTTTTCAATCATGGAAACGTGAAGCACTGCCACTTTTCTTCTGTTCATCACTTTCTTTTGGACAGTCCATGAAAAAGAGACCAACCATGGTTATTCCATGGTTGGTATGAATTCAAATTAGATTAGGTTATTTCCCACTGTTTGTGGTGATATGGTATGAATCCAAATTAGATTAGGTTATTTCCCACTGTTTGTGGTGATATGGTATGAATCCAAATTAGATTAGGTTATTCCATGGTTAGTACAGTGTTGTTGAAAGGGATAGTAGTGGTGATGATTCATGACTGTGATGTTGGTTAATGGTGTTTTTATGTTTATGATCAAGGTATTAAACTTTGAACAAAATGGAATGAGCATTCCTGTTGAAACTGAAATTGAATCACTTGTTCCTTGAATTTTCTTTACACTGGGATTTCACTGAACTTCAAGGGTTTTTACTTGGTGAAAAAATGACCATGATTAGGATCAAGAAAACATCAACATAGAACAAATGAGATAATTATTGTTGAATTTGCTGCTGCAATACTTACCTGTATCTAAATCGCTTGGCCCGAAGACTAAAATAAGCAGAAAGAAAAAAATACTGCATAATACAATGTCAACAAAGAAGAAAGAAAAAAAAAATACTGCATAATACAATGTCAACCAATGCAGGAGCGGAACCAGGATTCAATAGTGGGGGGGTGAATAATAAAAGTTCATATTGGAGAAGCACCAATGTTTTTTCGCCACACATATTGTGTGGGCCTTTATAAGACCCATTAGGGTCCTATCTATGAATTATTTTATTATATTAGGGTCTGTGTGGTTACTTGAATCCAGAGATTTCAAATCTCTAGATTAATGAATCTGAGAATTATATCTGTTTGGTTGTAAAAATCTCCAGATTCATGAAATCTGGAGATTGATCTTTTTACACTAAAAATAGATTTATGGGTAATGGGTGAAATCCAGAGATTTCAAAAAAGCTATACATTTGCACATTCACAAAAATCATGTTGATCAAATAGTTTTTTAGGATGAATCCACAAATTTCATTCCACAACCAAACATTTAATTTTATAAATTATATTAATTATCGAACCGATTCGTCTGTTTATAAAATGGGATGGGAAATTTATTATGTATCAAACCATAAGTATTTCATTAGTCCATAAAAGTAAACAACAAACTAATCAAAGATACCGAGAAAAAAGATATATTGATAAGAATTATTTTGATGGATCCACCGCAAGATATGAAAATATGGTTGGGGGTGAGAGTGAAAATTACTATGATTTGCTTGTTCCTAAAATGATTTTATCACCAAGACGTCGTAGAGAGTTGAGAATTTTAATTTGTTTCAATTTTAAAAATGGAAATACTCTAGATAGAAATCTAATATTTTGAAATCTCTAGATAGAAATCTAATATTTTGAAATCTCTAGATATTTGAAATCTCCAGACTTATGTAACCAAACAGGCCCGCCTACATATATTTTGTGGGGCCACATATATTTGACAAAAATATGTAAATTATTGGTAATGATATTTTTTTTTCAACAAGATATAGGTAAATTAAAGAGTTCAAAAAAAAAAAAATACACATAACATCAACCCTAAAATGTCAGTTGCAAACCAAAATTTTCTTTTTAGGTAAGAGATGCAAACCAATGGTAGTTAGTTTACCTTACTAACTATAGACATTTTATTTATAATATAAAATCAAATAACAAAAATTGTAAAAGAAATAAAGAAATTGAAAAAGAGAAAGAGAACCTAATTGTGGAGAGGATTTTTCCCCAAATTTTCCTTAATCCACACTTATAGAATAAATAAAAAGAAAGAAACGGAAGAGAATAAATAGGGATTGGGATCATTATCTATTGTAGAAATCTCTTTTGCAAAAGGTTTATTGGACTCTTCAAGAGATTAAAAATATATATAAATATATTTAAATTTATTATATTGATAATTCTTTTTATTTGATAAACTAATCATAGATGGTCACCTAGGTCAAGTTTTATGATGTTTTTATTTTGGGGTCGTTAGGATATATTTGGTGGAGATGAATAGCCGTTCACGCCTTTGATCATTTTAACATGTTTTTATTCTGTGAAAATATTCCCATTAATAGATTGATTATTCTTTTATGCCACTTGCAGCATGAATTGATTTATGCCACTTGCATGAGCCACGTTTTATGTTAAATGGATGGAATCACTATTTGTTTGATTTATTTTGATATATTTTAATAATGAAGTGAGAGTTCTAAGATGTGTGACACTAGAAGAGAAGCTCACCAAAAAAAGAAAGTGATGGTAGTAGAGAGCTTGGACTATTAGGTATGATCCAACATAATGGATCAAAATATTTGCATGGAGAAGCATTTTGACTTCTCATCTCTACCAATCCACATTGGTTGTAAGGTATCTGTGAGAAAGCAAAGTAGATTCAATGTAGCTGATTGACATTCATTTGTAGGTTTTTCTTAACCATGCATGGTGTATTCAATTTACGATTTTCTAGATGATACCTGGACTCCCGGGGTAAGATGTAAGAAGAATTACCAATTTGACCCTTAATCCCGATGTTATATTTGGTTATTTTCTAAAATCTCCCCTTGAGGGAGAATGATAGATTGTTAGTGTGTGGACGATTTAGAAGATATAATTAGAGGTACATGTATGGTTAGGTTCCATTTGCATACTTAGTGGAATCTGACATATCATAACTAAACCCTTTGCATGGGTTCACGGTGCTAGTTTAGTTGCTTTTCTAATTTTGGGTTATTATTTTTTCTAGTTTAATGATACCATTTATCTTAGTCATTTTTATGAGCCTACCAGGCCAAAAAGAAAATTAACAATTTAATTGGCTCTAATTAAAAGGGTGCTATCAATTGCATGTGGAACATGTTTAACTTAGTGCCATTCTATAGATATTTTTTTATCTTTATTATTTGAAATCCATGAGCTTTTCATAAAAAGGTAACTAGTGCTACTTCCTCTAAAAACACTTGTCAATGGGCATCAATGGACCAGATCAACTGGGGACAATGGGACAGATCTGGACCCTCTATGAGGTGTGTCGTACAGGGTCTCCACCACATGGGATTGTTGGGATCCATCTGTCTCAGGTTCCTAAAAGTATTAAAGTTTATCATCCAACAAAACAAGAAGAAAAAAAAATCATGGAATTTATGAAAACGACTTGGCATCAAGTACAATAGATGGCGGTTATGTAATACTCCTTCCTATTATAGATTCAATACAAGCGTCTGTAACACATTAGGGTCTTATTTCCATGGTAGAGGAACGAAGAAGGTATCCTATAGAAAATACACTTTCTTTAAAGGTCCATTTACAAAGGTATGGGTTCAAACAACAATGAGTTGGCTTGACTCTTGTTGTTTTCATCAAAAGTGCCATGGCCGTCTCCATATTGGTATATACATTGTGACACTCGAGCAAAATTTGTAACCACCCTGATAAATTGATGAGACAAACCGAGAGAATCATTATTATTGAATATATCACCATTCATCTTATGCCATGTCTTATCAATCATATGGCATATATGCTCACGAGCCTTGTCTTCAGATGCACCAGTTTCATACATGTATGATTGTATTGACTTCAGTGTATCACCTCTTTCTAACTCGGCCTGCAAATTGTACAAGTTATTTCATATTCAAGGAAAAGCGTGATACCTGCTATTTGTGTGTGATGTATGGACGTTCCCCCATTAGAGTAGAATTCTACACAAAGTAGTGAATCGTAAGCTCACATACGTACCGCAGAAGTACCAAGATCATCAGCAAGTCGAACTATCATGGATGAGTTGCGCAATAAACTTGGATCTTGTGATAAGCAAGCTAAGGCCTCCTTTGGGATAGCGTGCGGCAATTCGAAAAAGGAATGAAATTGTACGACATTGCCTCCTGCTGAAATTACTGCATTGTTGAGGTACTCCTCCAGTGTTGTTTTATGTCCACTGTAATACCATTTTGCCTCTACTAGGTATGCTTTGCATAGATCTACCCACTGACACATTAACAATAATTAAATAGAAATTAGTGATTGTTAGGAAGGATTAAGCGCAACTACAAAAGGCTAATGAAATAGGTTGACATATATGCATATACCACTTGCTTGAGGAAAGGTAAGCTGTCAATTCCGTGTTCCTTGAGGTGAAAATAGGCCCTTTCATTAACAGTGTTGAAGAGAACAAAGAAGCATATCTTCATATGCTGTGGAAGTTTTTCCACTGCCTGAACATCCCATCTAGAAAAGAACACACTTTGAGTAAATTAATGAGGTAGCCAGGTAGCTTGCTATTAATGATCATTAGTATATATATGATAATCTATAAATAAATAATAAGATCATAAGGCAAATAACAGACCTCTCCACAGCATCAGTAAAGAGTTCAAGTTCCTCCAAGGTACCATAGACATCATAAACATCATCGACCAAAGTTATCGCTAAGCCGATCTTACACATATGTTTCCTAAAATTACTGAACTGAGGCTCAGGATTCATACCCAATGCCCATAAGTAACATGGGATCAGACTATCCCTTGAAAAACTCAACTGGTCTACAACGCCCAAGTTCTCCCACCACCTAAGAAGCACCAGTGAAAAGTGAAAGGATTAGAAGAGTTGTTTTTTTTATGTGTTAGTTTCGATCCTTGAGTGTGTATATATATATATTAAGAGTAGTGGTAGATATATATATATATACAGCATGTAATAATGGATAGCTAAGACATATATACCTGGATAAATCAGCTAGATTATCCTGAT
This sequence comes from Hakea prostrata, assembly GCF_041222555.1. NCBI lineage: Eukaryota > Viridiplantae > Streptophyta > Magnoliopsida > Proteales > Proteaceae > Hakea > Hakea prostrata. The sequence continues at coordinate 40,054,840 of NC_142603.1, forward strand.
GCAATGCTTGGACAATGTTGAAATCCAAGTTAGCTAGTTGGAGTAAAGCAGGAATTGAGTTCTCTTTTTTCTCATAGAGATCCATATACCACCTGGCCTCTAACATTGTTATCCTCCAATGTAAAGGAAGCTCCAAGGCATGCTTCACTTGTTTTGCTAGGTTTGGTTCTATATCAGTATCCTTCATAATCTCCTTTAGGACTGTCATCGTGAAGTGCTTGGCCTCCACCAGCATGCTTTCATCTTCCATTGCAAGGTGGGAAGCTTCATACAAACTTAGCAGTCCTCCTGCATCTGCTACATATCTTGCCTTGAAATTATCCGACTCGTCTTTCAAGTGACCGAACATATCTATCAGAAGACAATAGTACATTATTCATGGTATAGGAAGATAAAAGAGAAGAGAAGAGAAGTTCATCAAGATGGGTTTGAATGCTAGGGTTTAAATACATACCTTGGTTCACCTCATACCCATGTTTTCTAAGGAGCCTAAATCGAAGAGCTGTAGCATGGAGACTAATTTCCATATCTTCCGTGGAAACTATGGTGTCGAGGGCCTTCTTGATATCCTGCTCAAACATGTACCCTAACCCTAGCCTCTCTATGTCATCAATCAACTCTAGCAGACCTAACTGGTCACCCTTGGCTCCAGCATCAAGCCTAAGTCTTACTTTTTCTTCCAGTTTCTTGGTTTCGCTCTTGTACGACTCTTCCTGTAGAGAAATTATGTTAGCCAATGATCGAAGTAGAGGAAAGCTAAAGTCAGGAAGAATAATTAAGGATTATTAATGTGATAATTAGTTACCTTGTAACCATTGTTCAAAGATTGCACAAAGTCGAAATCCCATATGCTACGCTGGTAATTTGCTGTTCGTCTTTGATCAGTGGTCGTCAGCTGGGAGGGATATGTATGAATGCTTGATGTTGTTGCAGCAAGGGATTTCATGCTTGATGTTGTTGCAGCAAAGGGATTTCATGCTTGATGGAATCATCCAATGATGGATGGATATAGGGTTTTTTGGGGAGATTGATCCTATGAGGGAGAAAGACAACAACTTTGGTAATGCGAGAAGCTATTCTGGAGGATGATTGATGGAAACTCCTCTACTTGCCATGCAGTGTCTCTCCCACTTTAATTCTATATATACTAGTAATTCCATCATGATAAATGCATGCTTGGATTATTTTTATGAAAATCCATTTACTTTAGAGCTCCAATGCATATTGTAATCGTGATGATTCTTTCTCATTATGTAATTTGATAATAATATTACAAGTAGTTATACTACTGTATAATCTACTAATTGGTGTAGATCTCATCTCATAATGATGATAGGTAGTTCTACTTAATTGATTACATTTTTTGTGGACAAGTATTAAGATAGGGGTGTAAAAGGATCAGATTCGGATTAGATAGGTCCGATTTGTTATATGCAAATTTAATTGTTAATGGATATGTCATGAAATTTCTTTTCCAACTGAGTAGAAGACCGAACAAAAGTTTTCTTCACAATTTAAGTTATTTGTATAAATGATTATGCTTTGTCACTAAGGTTTGTCACTAAGGTTAAAACAACGATGATGAATTTCAATTTAATTAATAAAATATTCTTCTGGACTAGATGTTTGTAGTATAGATGGTTTGGATTTTTTTATTTTTTTTTATTTTAATATCTGAGGTTTATCTAGGCCAGCTAATGCGCACTTTGATTACATTCTTAAAGGGAGCTTTGTTGTTCACAAGGGTTAAACCCATGACCTCTTTATTGAAAAATATGGATAAACGTTTTCTTCATTTAAGCCGAAAAAACAAAAAAACCAACACACGAAAAAAAAAACAAAAGAGACATTAGATAATGTGAAGTTTCATTATGTTCTGAGATGATGTGGCATCTTCTTTTTATTTGGTTAAACGATTATGTTTCATCACTAAGGTTGAAACGACTACGATCAATTTAACTTAATTAAAAAAATTCTCCTAAACCACATTTTAAATACATATTATTAGAAAGTTAAAAAAATAAAAAATAGAGTTTTCATGTTATACCTCTCACATCTCCCCTCTTTTGAGTGGTGTGATTATTTTAAAAGATTTGTTAGGAGTAGTGTTATACTAAATCTCTTTCAAAAAATTTTTCTAAAAAAGAGTGATATGATGTTCCACATGTCTCCTCTCATTAACGAGTAATGGTGCCTCTAACATGTGTTGATGTCCATATGCCTAACATAAGTTTTATAGTAAAAATTTTTTTCTTATTTGTTGATGTTAGCAAAAAGTGATAGACAGACAAAATATAACGTCAGATTAAGAAAAAAAATTAGGTGGTTCATATAGTATTTTCTTTCATGTGAATCTTTCCTTTTTAGTTTTCTTATTTCAGAGAGGTGGTTTTTTTCTTCCTCCTTTTAGAGTTTCATTTGCTGATGCTATTTTTATTTGATTATGTTGTTGGCTTTCATGGTGTAAGAAATAAAGCTTCTATCTAAACAGCAATTTGGCTCTTATTTGTTATTTTTCATTCGATCTTTCTGAGCATAAATGCATAATATGGTTTTAGTCTTAATTATATGCGCTTTTCAAAGGATATTGAGCTAGCTGCGGCACTTGGCGGTTTTTTAAAGCAGGTTTAGGCTTTTTGTTTTTCCTATAAGATTAATGGGAACACGGCACTCAATGTCGGTATGACTTGTATATATATATATATAATTGAAAACAATTCTCAATGCTGAAAAATTCAGGGTTTACAAAAACATATGTGATAACTTCGGGGCACAATATTGTTAGAGCTAAGTTGATGCTTTTGGAAAAATTTCAAAGCACTATATGAGTGGGAGACTTTAACTCGTAGAGTTTATCAATATCAAGCAAGGACAGTATGGGTCTTATATTTATATAAGTGTAACTGAATAAATGGAAGAAAAGGTCAGGTAGAAGATCTCTACCATCAAAAAATACTTAATAGTGGTGCAATCGTACAAATCCTTTCCATTCAACCGCTCGTCCTCTCGATTTCCCTACCCTCACAATATACATGGGTAGACAACAAGTGTGGGGAGATGGGAGGACGCCTAGATCTCCACTCTCCTCACAACCTTTTAAGTAATTTTTTTAAGTATTTTAGCTAGTATATATATGATGTCTCTGCAATAATCAAAAAAATGTACAAAAAAAACTCCTTGGTTAGATGAGGGAGCTATATATATAGAAATAGGGAGTAAAGTAGAGAGGAATTTTGTGCGAGTTGGATACAAAACGAACGAGCTTCTTGCAGGAGACTTGGAGAACATGAAGTTAGGTGACAAGGTTTTTCGACAAATGGATTCCATAAAATCCATTTCTTCAATGGGCTTCGCATGAAAGATTTGGGCCTTTTTTGTATCAACTCTCTTTCTCTTCATTTTTTTTTTTTTGGGTATATTGGATATCAATATTAAATCCTATGTTTGTTTAAAATAACAAAAAAATCCTTTCAGAAATTCATAATAGATCTTTTGTTTATTATGGATTTTTAGTCAAAAACTTATTTTATTTATTTTATACATGCCACTTAAAATACAAATGTAAATTGAGGATATAATATTAAATACACATTCATTTTGTGAAACTCTATTGTTTATGCATTCGCTTACTCAAAAACCTTAATGACATATTTTATTTTTTATTGATTTTATTTTTATTTTAGCATGCTAAACTTATTTTCATTACATAACTTATTCTGCCAAAAAATTATCAAGTCACTTTTCATTTTTTTTAAATAAATTATTATATTCACTTCTTTTAAATAAGCACGATAGATAAGGATTGATACAAAAAGGCCCTCAATCTTAAGATAGCTATTAAGCATCTTAGTCTGGAGTCAAGGGTAAAATGTAAATCATAGTGATGAATCACACCTCGTCTTTTTTAACAAAAAAGGCTTCTATAAAGTTAAATATAAGTACATATATTGGCAAAAGAAAAATATAAAAGGTAAAAAATACCATGGTATATCTTCTAGATATATATATATATATATATATATATATATATATATATATATATATATATATATATATATATATATATATATATATAACTCCGCCAGATGTTTTCTTTGTCGGTCCCAAGCCGGGTAAAGGAGGAGGGTTGGTGCGTCAGGTTGGCAGCCGGCACCAGAAAAAAATCTAGCCAAACATTTTTTCATGGATTCGACCTTATATGATAAAAGCTATGCTAGGGCGTTCCCCGACAAAAGAAGCGACTAGCTACACTATGGCCCGGGTGTAGTGATAAGTGGGCAAGGATTAGCTAGGGCGTCCCCTGTAAGCGACGCTTTGCATCGGCGCCCGGATGCGGTGATAAGTAGGCAAGGATTCCCGCGCCGTGGACGAGTGCGGGTAAAGAAGCTAGTCCATAAGCGTAGGATTAGATTGGCATCTTGGAACATAGGATCTTTAACTGGTAAGAGCTTAGAATTGATTGATGTTATGAGAAGAAGAAGGATTAATGTAGCTTGCATCCAAGAGACTAGATGGAGGGGTAAAAAAGCCAAAGAGTTGGATGACTTTAAACTTTGGTATACTGGGGATAAAACAAATAAAAATGGAGTGGGTATAATAGTGGATAAAGATTTAAAAAATGATGTGGTGGATGTTAAAAGAGTGGGTGATAGGATTATTGCTATCAAGCTAGTAATGGAGAAAGAATGCATAAATATAATTTGTGCATATGCACCTCAAGTAGGATTAGATGAAAGTCTAAAGCTAGAATTTTGGGAAAATATGGATGGATTAATGCAAGGAATTCGTCAAGGAGAAAAGATTATCATAGGAGGTGATTTAAATGGACATATTGGAAAAGATCAAAGAGGATATGAGAGTGTTCATGGAGGATATGGTTTTGGAGAAAGGAATGAGGAGGGGATTTCAATTTTGGATTTTGCTACTGCTTTTGATCTATCTATATTAAATACTTCAAAAAGAGAGATGAACATTTAATTACTTTCAAAAGTGGACAGCATAGAAGCCAAATAGATTTCTTCCTAACTAGAAGGACTGATAGATTGTTATGCAAGGATTGCAAGGTGATACCGGGGGAAAGCTTAACTGCACAACATAGACTTGTGGTCTTGGATATGTGCTTAGTCCCAAGAACACATAAAAGGTCCAAGGTAAACTATCCCAGAATAAGATGGTGGAATTTGAAAGGAGAGTACTCTAAATCCTTCATTAATGAAGTAGTCAAACAAGGAAAATGGGATTTTAAAGGGGATACCAATGCAATGTGGAATGAGATGGCTATGTGTATTAAGAAGGTGGCTAAAGATGTTCTAGGTGAATCAAAAGGAAAGACTCATTCTTATAGAGAGACGTGGTGGTGGGATAGTGAGGTTCAAGTTGTCATTAGGAATAAAAAAGCTAGTTTTAAGGCATGGCAAAAAACTAAAGATGTTGAGGATCTTCATAGGTATAGGTTGGATAGAAATGAAGCTAAGAAAGTTGCAGGAAAAGCAAGGGAAAGGAAATATGAAGAGTTGTATAATAAATTGGGCACAAAGGAAGGGGGAAAATCTATTTATAAGATAGCTAAGATGAGGGATAGGAAGAGTAGAAATCTTGACCATGTTAGATGTATTAAAAATGGAGATGGTAAAGTATTAGTTTGTGAGGAGGATATTAAGAAAAGATGGGAAACCTATTTCTCTAGTTTACTAAATGAGCATTCTTCAAGCACTTATGTTTCGGACGATTACACTTTTCACCAAGGCACCAAGGTCCGAACTTATATACGTAGAATTTCGATGTCCGAAGTAAAAGAAGCTTTAAGGAGGATGAAACTCGGCAAGACACAAGGTCCTGATGAAATCCCAATTGAAGTATGGAAGAGCTTAGGAACCCATGGACTAGTTTGGTTGACTAAGTTGTTTAATAAGATTATGAGCACAGGGAAAATGCCAGATGATTGGAGGAGAAGTGTTGTGGTTCCAATTTACAAAAATAAATGAGATATTCAAAGTTGTAATAACTATAGGGGCATTAAATTGATGAGCCATACGATGAAATTATGGGAGAGAATAATTGAAACCCGTTTGAGACACTTAACTACAGTTACGGAGAACCAATTTGGGTTTATGCCAGGAAGATCTACAACGGAGGCTATTTACTTAATTAGGAGACTTATGGAAAGGTATAGAGAATGTAGGAAAGATCTTCATATGGTATTTATTGACCTAAGAAAAGCTTATGATAGAGTCCCTAGAGCGTTAATTTGGCAAGTACTGGAGAAAAGAAGTGTTGCAAATAAATATATAGATATAGTTAAGGATATGTATGATGGTTCGGTGATTAGTGTTAGAACAGTGGCGGGACAAAGTAATGAATTCCCGATAACAGTTGGGCTACATCAAGGGTCAACTTTAAGCCCATATCTATTTGCACTGATAATGGATGAATTAACGAAAGACATTCAAGATGAGGTCCCCTGGTGTATGCTTTTTGCGGATGATATTGTGTTGATTGATGAGACCCAAGTGGGGATTAATACCAAATTAGAATCATGGAGATTAGCTTTGGAATCAAAAGGCTTTAAACTTAGTAGATTGAAGACAGAATATTTAGTTTGTAACTTTAGTTATGATCGGCCAGATGATGAGGTGGTGATACTTGACGATAAAGAGATTTCTCAGAGTGATTGTTTTAGGTACCAAGGTTCAATCATAAGTAAAAGAGGTGATTTGGAAGATGAGGTTTCCCAAAGAATTAAAATAGGGTGAATGAAGTGGAGAGGTGCATCCGGGGTCTTATGTGATCGGCGTATTCCATTAAAGCTTAAAGGAAAATTTTATAGGACCGTTGTTCGACCAGCTATGATGTACGGTGCGAGTGTTGGGTCGTTAAAAAGAATCATATAGATAAACTCAGGTGTAGCAGAAATGAGGATGCTAAGATGGATGAGTGGCAAAACTAGGATGGATAAGATAAGAAACGATCATATTAGAGTTGGGCTGGGAGTTGCTCCCATAAGTGATAAGCTTAGAGAAAGTCGTTTGAGGTGGCACGGCCACGTTCAACGGAGACCTATAAATGCTCCTGTACGGAGAAGTGATATAATCCATATTGAAGGAACTAGAAGAGTTAGGGGTAGACCTAAGATAACCTTAGGAGAAGTGGTGAGAAAGGATATGTATAGTTTAGGCCTTGTATCTAGCATGGCCTCGAATAGAACTGATTGGAGGGCAAGAATCCATGTAGCCGACCCCATTTAGTTGGGACAAGGCTTATTGTTGTTGTTGTTGTTTTTGTTGTATATATATATATATATATATATATATATATATATAGAATATGGAGTAAAGTTGACAAATATATTAGATATTGGTGGATTTTAAATCATGACATTCAATCTTGTTGCCCAAGAAATCATGAAAAGTGAGATTGATACGGAAGATTTCTACCCGACCCGGGTCGACCCGGATGGGGCTCCACATGCTAGTTAGTCGGAACAGATGCCAATCATCCATGACCAAAAGCGTAACATACGCCACATATATAGCAATCATCCTTGATATAGAAGGTCAACTCAGCAGCTGATTGAATGGGACCAACGACAAGGAAGCACGATCCTAGGAGAAACAACAGCCCTTGTCGGGCTAACTTACCAAATACATAAAAAGTAACACTTACAATATAAAAGCATATACATACCCCTCCGGTAAGAACCCAATACACTCTGAGTCTAATCTTGTGTAGCTTTTGCACGAGACCTCACTCTATTTGTTGTCTAACTTTGCCATTGGAGGCGGCTGCTTGGCACACAAGCCGGCCCGCATCTAACCTTTCTTGCAGGACTCATCGTCCCGGATACGAGAGGAGGCTTAGTCGGATCCAGAAGTATAATTGATCCGCATCAGAGATCTTAGCCAAATTGAAAATAGGTGGAGGTCTAAGGAACAAAATTGGTAATAAATCTGAAAATTGGGTAAACAGACCTACCTTCAGTATTTTAGGCATATCTCTCTCATATGAGATCGGATTGCGGTGATTCAAGATGCTATGGAACGATATCGAAAATATCTACAACTTCTACAACTTTATAGTTTTGAGTTTTTCCAAAATCCGAACTAATAAAGATTGAATCGATGGGTAAAAAGAGGGGATTCATTGTGTGCGGGAGACATAAAAGAGAAGCCACAAAGAAGATGAGAAGACAACGAACGCGGATCTTGGCTCTCATTGCTCAAGAAGAAGACCACATCTCTCTCTCTCTCTCTCTCTCTCTCTCTCTCTCTCTCTCTCTCTCTATGTTTCATCTTTATTTGTCTTATGAACTTTGTGATAATGAGTAACTAGTTCCTTATCTTTGGGATGTAGATGAACCATGTTTATTTAATTAATTTGATTGTTCTATATCTTCTATTTGATTGTGTTTGAGTCTAGCCAAAGATGTTATATAACTCAGCAAACTAAGCGTGCCAAACTTTGGCAAAAGACGATAGTCTTGCAAAGATAGGGCATACCTAGGAAGACCATCCTTAATTTGCTTTGAAGTGTAGAGTTATATTGGTTAGGGAAAAGCATTGGGATTTGAAATCCCAAAGATCTTCACGTATTCATAGTTAAAGTTTTTACATTAATTAATAGATTTAGTTTAAATTTAGTTTTATTGAATTCAATCTTAGTAACTTAGCATTTTAGTTCCCCATAGTTCGACCCCGTACTTTCTGCTAGCTAGATTAGTATAGGACTTTATTTTTGATTGGTTAACGACACAATCAAATTTTGGTATATATATATATATATATATATATATATATATATATAAACCTAGTAAAAATATTACTAGTAAAAGATAACTCATAATTATTTTATAGTGTGTGCCTGTGAATTTGAATTCTTGCAATTTCTATCTGACCTACAAAACATTTGAATTAATTGGGCATGCAGATAGTAAAAACCCAAAATTCGAAAACTCACTCAGGGGTGAAAACGTTCGCCAATTGGTCAAAATTGAGAGGATTTTCCAGGTAGAACTTCAATTCTGCAGCTCTCAAGGCGGAGGCGAATCTGACAACAAGAGTGCGAGTGATCCCATCTCTGAGCAATGCGCTGGAGGTACTACCAGATTCGTAAATGGCCTTACAACCCCTGTTGGTACTGGACACCACGCGCCCTTCAGTGATTGCCAAGGGCACCATATACTCCCTGCTTCCATCGAGCAATAATGAACCAATGAATCCCACAGGAATCTGGACATAACCCACGGGCATCTCACATGAGAACTTAACGGAATTATAATCAAAGCCATCGAAAGGCAACCCACCAAGAGATCTCCCCGTCTTCCTCTGGAATGCTTCACGGCGTATCCTTGCTGCACGATTTCGATCGCGGCCGATCATATCTACGAGGTCGTGAGAGGGATCAAGAATTCCATTAACCACGAATTTGATCATCTTCTCGTCCTCTTCTTGAATCGCCAAAGGTACCACCTCCATTGTTGTTTAGGTTTCAATCACTATGTTTCAAAACAATGTATTATATTCCCTTCTTATAAATTACTAGTAAAAGACGCACGATGCATGATACATGGAGAAAAAATTGAAAGAAAAAAAAAATTGAAGCAACTATAAATTTGAAAAACAAATGAGAAAATAATCATATTAAACATCATTTTAGTTTATAACTTTCGAAGTATTATGTCTATACTATTTTATTTGTCATTCTAATGCTTAGGTATTCTTTTTCTTTTCAATGTATAAATTTTTGACTTGATATCTAAAAGATACTCTAAGTGCAATTCATTTTTAACATAAATCCTTTTAAAGTACGAAATAATTTGGCTATAAAATCCAAGAGGTGCTAACAATTCAAGGACAAGAAAATCTAAAACTTTAATCCAGTGCAAGAAGAATAAATGATAAAGACAACAAAATTAAGTTGGTCGGTTGGATTGGCTTACCTGTCTACGGTAATTTCGGAGATTAATATCAACTCCTGATTCAAGGAAAGATAGATAATCTAAAGATTCAAAACAATTCAGCCATCGATAAGTGGAAACGATTGTAGTATCCGTGAATTGAAGATATTAAGATTGACGTTGATACGAATACAACAGAGAAATAATACGTATATTACCTCAGGTGGCCTTAAGCTGCAGAATAATGGAGGGGAGAATTCCAAACACCAAAATTTGAATACTTCGCAAACCGCGAATTATATCCAATAAGGTCTTAGCTTCCTGAATATCCTCATCACTTGCAGTAGAAATCAATGCTCTCCGATAACATTGGGTTCCTGAATTTGAAAATGAAAAAACAAAAGTTGAGATCTAGTAGCAAGTTAGGGCTTCAAGATCTATGTTAATGATAAAGTTTTTAACTGCAATCAACGGCTGTAAATCGTCGAATAGTGGAAGCTTAAAAACAGTTGGAGGAGTTGGATTTCCAACTGTCGTGTAGTTAAATTTTTAATTTATTTTTTTATTTTAGATTTTAGTTTTAGATAGGATGAATGAGATTTGTAAGGCAACAATCTATAAGAATATTCGGATAATTGCAAGTTAAAAAAAAATCCCATATAATTATTTTTGGCTTTATATAAAAAAGGAATATGGATTTTTGTAAAAAGGGAGAGAATTAGATTATTCTTTTTACAATATAAAAATGAAAACTAAAATCATAAGAATGGAGAAATTCACCTTCTTGATTTGATTATCTTTTCTTTTAAAAAAAATACTAATGGATCTCAAATAAGGATTTTTAGTTTCTTATTTTATTACTTTATGTATTAATAGAGTAGCAGATTAACCCCGTATATTTATTTTACCAAAATATAAAATATAAAATACTTTTTTCAAAAAAATATAGAGAAAATAATCGTTGAGGGAAGGATAGGATGTAGGAAGATTTTATTTTTATTTTTTCTAAAGGTAATTAATTAGTAACTAAAATATCAAAATACTAATAGAATTTCAAATAAGAATTTTAGTTTCTTATTTTATTACTTTATTTATTAAGAGAGTACGAGATTAACCGTATTTTTATTTTACCAAAATAGAAAATACTAAATATTATTTTTTTTCCAAAAATTAAAATAGAAAAAAAAGAAATAAAATCATTGAGTTAAGGATAGGATTTAGGAAGATATTTTATTTTTATTTTTTCTAAAGGTAATTAATTAGTAATTAAATATTAATTTAAAAAAAAATTCAAATAGAAGAAAAAAAAACAAAATTGTAGAAGGAAGGATAGGATTTAGGAAGATATTTTATTTTTATTTTTGGGATAATTACTGTTGCCCCCCTGTACTTTGATTTTATTACTAATAAAACCCTGTTCTTTACAAAATTACTGTTGCCCCCCTTCCTTATAACGGTGTTAAGTAGCCGTTAAGTTTGAATATGTAATGTCCACTTTGTCCTTCATTAAAATTAAGAAATCAAAAGACGATACTACCCCATTTATAAAAACCAGATTAAATGTCAATTTTACCCTAACTTCATTTATTTTGAATTAAAAAAATATTGGTTTTCCACCTTCACTAAACTTATTTATTTCGAATTAAAGAAATTGGCAAAATTCAAATTCGATTTGGTTTCCCACTTTCTCCTCTAGCATACGGGAGGGAAACCACAAATTTTTTTTTTTTTTTGGGGGACTGGTGCTTTTTTAATATTGGAAACGAAAAGTAATACCTCCCCATGGGAGTTTAGACTTTTAACCGCTTTACTAACCCACCATTGACGAAACACAAAATCTTGCCAGAGAAGGAATTAACAAAGTAGGTGATATTCAGTTTCCAAATTTGAGTTGAATTCTATCTTCCCTCCTCTTCGGTTTCTATTTTAATTTTATTCAATTATTATTTCTTTATTTTGGTGATTTTTTTTTAGAGTAAAACAGATTATGATTATTTTTCTCTACAATTAATTAAGGGTATTACTGTAACTTGACAAAATGGTAAATAAGTAAAGAGATAGGTAAAAGGGTATTTTGGGATTTTTTTTAAATATGGAGATGCCACATCATCAGTAAACTAACGGAACTTAACAGTAGGGGGGCATTAGTAATTATAGACAAAGTTAAAGGTTGGATTAGTAATTTTGCAAAATACAGGGGATACATTAGTAATAAAATCAAAGTATAGGGGGGCAATAGTAATTATCCCTTTATTTTTTCTAAAGGTAATTAATTAGTAGCTAAAATGTCAAAAATACTAATGGAATCTCAGATAATAGACTATCAGATTGACCGTATTTTTATTTTATCAAAATATAAAATATTATTTAAAAAAAAATTCAATTTAATGCATGGAGTCATTGCCCCTAAGTTTTCTTCCCATGCCACTAGTCCCTTCCATTTTGGGGTATTGGTTATTAGTCATTTGGGCTCCCTGCCCCAACAACACCAAAATTCCATTTCAGATTTAATTAGCATATCATCCTTTGCTACGACCTTCTGGGCCTTGGGAGTGGTCGTGAGAGGAATCCTCCATTGTAGTTAATGGTCAAAGAGAGATCGACATTGGCAATGAACATATCTGATTTATATCTTTACATGTTAAATTAGTAAGGGCCTGTTTGGTTACATGAGTCTGAAGATTTTAAATATATAGAGATTTCAAATTTATAGATTTCAAATCTATGGAGTTATAATTTATAAAATTAGATGTTTGGTTGTGGAATAAAATCTGTGGATTCATCCTAAAAAACTATTTGATCGACGTTATTTTTGTGAATGTGCAAATGTATAGTTTTTTTGAAATCTCTGGATTTTACCCCTTACCCATAAATCTACAGATTCACGTTTTTAGTGTAAAAAGGTGAATCTCTAGATTTCATAAATCTATAGATTTTTACAACTAAACGGGTATAGTTCTCAAATTCATGAATTCATAAATTTGAAATCTCTGGATTCATGTAACCAAACAGGCAGGCCCTAAAGCAATTTGGAAGGTGGGTGGGGTTGTATACACATTGAGTGATAGAGGTATTTTGGAGGAAAAAGAAAACAAAAGGAAAAACATAAAATGCCACATTGAGTGATAGGGGGTATTGGGTGAAAAAAGAAAACAAAAGAAAAATAAAATGTAAAAATAAAATGTTAAAAAGCTTGAGTCCAAGTCACTCATTGGGTCAATGTTCCTTGTTTTGCTTTTAATGATACTGCCGGCCAACTAATAGATTCTCTCTTCCCTTTCTTAAACTTTTTCCAAAACCAACGACAAATTCATGCAATGTAATGATAACTACTCAGAGTGTGTAATGGTTATCTACAAACTTGTGGATAAAAAAAAAAAAAAAAAATTAGAATGTAATCAGAAAGATTCAATCTAGTTTGGGGAGTGTTCTTTTTCTGGTAGGGTTAGAATATAATGCTTATTTTCTTAATAGATGTTTTTTTAGGTGAAAAAGAAAAAGCCATGTAGTCAATCGTGGTTATCCAAAAAATAATTATTTTAACATTAACTTTTTACAATGATGTGACAGAAGGTGGTTCAGAAAAAATTCAAAATTTTTCGAAACATAAGAAAAAACATTGATGTGACAAGTCAATAATAAAAAGAAATTTCTTACACAACACCCAAGAAAGTGAACTTTTTATTTTTTTAAAATAAAAAAGACAAAGCCATGTGATGGCACATGTAAAGGCACTAAAGATGATTAGAAATATTAGTTTTCTAAACTTAAGTCATGTGATGATGTGATCATAATATGGTTATATAAAAGTATAAAACATTCTCATAATGTGCAGAACAAAATAGCAGGAGCTTTCCCAAAATTCAAAAAATCTTTGTTATCGTATCCTCTAGTTGTCATCTAAACCTGCTCTGCAACTTCAGATTTGAAGGAAGCATTGCCCAAGTAATTTTGACAAAGGAAAAAAAATGCCAGTACCTCATCAGATCTCCTCTTCTTCTTTTTCATCATCATCGGTGGTTTCTTGTTCTAAGATTAATTATGAGGTGTTTTTGAGTTTTCATGGCAAAGATGTTCGTATGAATTTTGTTGACCACCTCTACAATGCCTTAATAGAAGGTGGAATTCATACTTTTAAGGATGCTGAAGAACTCCACAAGGGAAACAAGATTGAGGAGGAGCTTTTCACTGCTATCCAACAATCAAAGATCTCAATTCCCATATTCTCAGAGAATTATGCGTCGAGTAAGTACTGTCTGAAAGAGCTAACATGTATATGTGAATGCAAAAGAACACTAGATCAGATAGTAATGCCCATTTTTTACAAAGTCGAGCCAAGGGATGTGCGAGGCCAGAAAGGGAAATATGAGGAAGCCTTTGAGCAACACCAAAACAAAATGGAATCCGATGTGCAAAAATGGAAGGATGCAATGAAAGAGATTGGAGATTTGGTTGGTTGGCATGTCAAGGATGAAACGTAAGTCCAATAGTTATATTTTACTCAATTGCAATTAGTATTCTACAAAATCATGATAAATCACCAACCAAAGGAAGTTAGATTATTCTTATATTTCCATTCATATAACCAATTTGCATTAGTTATATGGTATAAAGAAATATATATGAATAGATTATTGGGAAAATTGTACTGCTATTATAAAAACACGAATTTGTTGAGGACAACTATATTTATTCTGAAGATATACCCCTTAATCATTTACTAAAAGAATATGATTAATTATGTCTAAAATGTAATTATATGTTCTCATTGATTTTTTTTTTTATTCTAATTCTATGTTAGTACTAATTGTAATGAATCCTCTCCACTAAAAACTCTTATTTAAATTCCACTACTAAGTAAAACCAAGTCACCTCTCTCCTCTCAAAAAAAACTCTTATTTAATTCCACTACTACTAGTAGATGTACACATAAATTTTACGTGATATTCTACTAGCAATACAAAATGAGTTTTGATACCTTCTGATTATTCCTGGGTTAGAGAGTAAATTATTAAGAAAATTTTGAAATTTACAATAATATTTTTCAAAATTAATTTGAATTTTGACAAGTATTTTTGGGGTTCGGCTCCTCTCTAATGAGGGAATCTTACAGGGAGTGTCTAGTGAATGATTAGATTCTGTGACATGTCATATGTTGATCTAATAGTCGAGAAAATACTCAATTTTTCTTCCTAAGAAGGAAGAAAATTTTTGATCAATAAAAGAAAGAAATTTCTTTTGTTAACTAAAAGTACAAAAATGTAGGGTAATTTGGCCACTTTAAAATACTAGGAAAGAAGTAGAGGTAAGAGTTTAATTTTTTAGGGAGAATCAGAGGGTAAAACTTTTGAGAATAAGAGTAAATAGAGAGCAAGTATAGGGGGGTGATAGAAAATTTCCCTAAATGTAAGTCATTCCATTCTAGTCAAAGGAAATGTTAACATGGTGTCAGCTAACTTATCCTCACCCCTCATCTCCTAAAATGCCCACTACATCAACAACACCAACAGTCGTTTTTGCAATGGTGTTTTCCAAAGGCAATAGCCAACATAGAAAATTTTTGCGATGTAGATTACCATTTTGATCACATTATTTCAACATGGATATCCAACCACTTTGCTTTTATAGGTAAATGATGATAGTAATCATTGTAGTCTAGCATTGTGCATTCTCCAAACTACAATGTTGCAACATGATAGTTCAATCACATGGACATCTTTCTTCTCAACATACTGTTATGAGTACGTCTCACTCTTTGAACCAGCAGCATTGGTCTCTGTCCCTCCTACAATAACAAGTGAACAAATCAAATAGTTTCTTTCTCTACATTCCAATCGGTAGTCCACACCCATTAAGTAATTTCGTAGGTACTTCTATGTTGTTGCCTTATTCCTCCTTTTGGATAATTGATGCCGATGCTATTTGCTAGACTATATGACTTCAGACTCTAAATTAATTTCATCTTATACCCCATCAACACCTCATTCTTTTATTTGTTTACCTAATGGATCTAATGTGCATGCAAGTTACTAATGTTGGAACTGTTCATTTATTTTCAAAGGTTACCTTATCTAATGTCTTTACATGTCCCCTCATTTGAATACAATTTGTTGTTTGTTAGTAAAACTTATTACCTAGTCTAATTGCCATGTTATTTTTCTTCATAATTGTTGCCTTTTTCAAGACCAATAGACAAAGATGAGACTTGCGACAGGTAAAAGACGCGGTGGTCTCTATCTTCTAGAATCATCCCTTCCCATGTCTTCAAATATTGCTAAATGTTTTTTTCTAATAAATGCAATTGCACCGTGTGCCCACTAGCAAAACAAACCCCCTTACCATTGGCCTCTAGTATGATCTCTACTAAATCATGTTATGAATTGGTGCATCTCGACAACTGGGGTCCTTATAATACATACTCGCTTTTTGGGGCTCGATATTTCCTAACTATGGTGTACGATTACTCATGTAGTATATGGGTTTATTTAGTGGCTCATAATTCTGAAGCTAATTCCTTAATTCATCATTTTTTTTACCATGGTTCAAATTTTATTCAATGCCTCAATTCGTCAGATTCACACTGATAATCAATGGAATTTATTTATTTAATAGGGATACATCACTCTTTTTTCATTCTTTAGGTGTGGTTCAATAATCTAGTTATGTTGACACCCCTAAATATTGCTAGAAACCTTTGTTTCCAAGCAAATTTACCCTTTCAATTTTGGAGTGGATGCGATCTCACTGCTACTGACCTAATTAATCACTTACCAACACCTGTACTCCAACACAAAATCTTCATGAAATCCTTTTCAACCAAAAGCCTACCTTCTTTCATCTTAAAGTCTTTGGGTGCCTCTATTTTGGTCGAAATATAAACGTCAAACATAAATTTGATCGACGTGCTTCTCCTAGCAATTTCATTGTGTACCCTTATGGACAAAAGGCTTTCTAAATTTATGACCTTTCCTCAAAACCCATATGTATTTCTTGTGATGGTGTATTTCATGAAACAATTTCCCCCTACCAATTATATTCATCACCTATGACCTCCATATCTTATGTGTTTCCTTTAACCCCCCCCCCCCCCCAATTTAAAAGATTACCATTTGCCTTTTTTGCCCAAGTAAATTCATCTTCAACTATTGGCCAAGGTGCACATCATCCCCTTTCATGTCACGTAAGTTACCATCGGTTTCTCCTTCTCACTTATCTTTTCTCAATACTCTTAACTATCACTGTTGAGCCTACTAGTTTTGCCCAAGCCATGAAACATAATGAGTGGCATGATGCCATGCAAAATGAGATTCCCGCTCTACCCCCACAACAATACTTGGTCACTTGTTCCTTACCACTTGCCAATAAGGTATTGGATATAAGTGGCTTTTTAGAAGCAAAGGATGGGGTCAATAGTTCTATTGAACGATGAGACTCGTTTGGTTGCTAAGGGATATACATAGATTAAGGGCATTGATTACCATGATACATTTGCCCTTATCACAAAACGCTTTTTCGTATGTATTCTCCTAACCATTACGGTAGCTCATGGATGGCCAATTCATCAATTAGATGTCAACAATGCATTTCTACACGGGGATCTTCTTAAGGAAGTATACATGACACCACCACATGGATATCCTCGAAAGGGGGGAAATATTGTTTGCAATTTGCAGAAGTCATTGTATGGACTCAGATAAACATCTCGCAATTGGTTTTCCAAGTTATCAACTACCCTATTTGGTTTTGGTTTCACTCAATTTCAAGCTGCCACTCATTGTTTTCTCTTCATCAATAGTTTGCTTCAGTTTACATTCTAGTCTACGTTGACGACATCATCATAACGATTTTTGATGTTACATTACTCCAAGCTGTTAAAACTCACACCAATGAGAAATTTCATACCAAAGACATTAGAACTCTAAACTACCTTCTTGGCATAGAAGTTGCACACTCTCATCAACGTCTTTACAAGTATACTCTTAACATTCTCAATGATTGTGGCATGACTGGCTCTCGACTCACAGATTTTCCAATGGAACAAAATCTAAAGCTTTCCAATTCCACATGCACCATTCTTATTGATCTATCACATATAGTTTCTTGGTTAGTCACTTAATTTACCTCATTGTCACCGACTTAACATTGTCCACATTGTTAGCATATTAACTCAGTTTATCCATTAGCCAAGGCAACCACATTAGCATGATGCACATCATTTATTGAGGTAATTAAAAGGTACTCCTGGCTAACACATCTTTTGTCATTCCCAACTGGATCTACATCTATAAACTTTTTGTGACTTTGAGTAGGCTAGTTGCCCTATGACTCAACATTCCACCAGAGGCTAATGCATTCTCTTTGGTTCTAGTCCCATTTCTTGGAAAACAAAGAAGCAATCTACTATATTTTGCTCATCTCTTGAAGCAGAGTATAAAATGATGGTAGTTGCTACTTGTGAAATCACATGGCTTTCATACTTATTATGGGACCTTGGCTTACCATTAAAAATGTTCATCCTCCTATATTATCATAATCAGATAGCCCTTCACATTTCTGTTAATCCAGATTTTTACGAACACACCAAGCACATTGAGATAGACTGTCATGTCGCCCATGATAAAATACAACAAGGTTTTAAATTTCAAAAATCATTTCCACTAATCAACTCATGGATTTACCAAGTCCTTTGGTTGTGATCAATTTCAACGTCTGAAATTTAACATATGCATTTGTGACCTGCATGCTCCACCTTGAGGGGGACTATTAGTTGTATCTCTTTAATTATTTGGGTCAAGAGGATTAGTTGTAATTGCCATTGATCAAATATGCTTACCATATATTCAGTTTTTCATATTAGTTAACTCATACCATGTATCCTTTTTTTTATTCTCTATAAACGTTAGAATTAGATTTTGGGTAAGTTTGCATAATTCTAAGAATTAGCTGTTGACCTATTATTACACACATATATACTCATTTAATTATTAATGTAATTCATTCCATTTCATTCAAAGGAAATCTTAACAAGTTCCATTCTTTACTTAGCATAATTCCCAAGTGGTTCCTTCTAAGTTGAATTTATTCATTTTCTTATGTATAATGCTGACCTTTTTCTTCTATAAATTGTATAGATTTGAAGCACTCATGATAAAACAACTTGTTAAAGAAGTTTATGGTAAATTGAACAAGAGACCCTTTGGTCAAAATAACAACCTAGTTGGAGTTGAATCTCGCATAAGAGAAGTACTGATGCTTTTAGACATTGAATCTGAAAGTAGAAAAATTATTGGGATCCATGGCCTTGGAGGCATTGGAAAGACAACGATTGCTAAGGCTGTATATAATGAAGTCTTCAATCACTTTGATGGGTATAGTTTTATTGCAAATGTTCGAGAAGCTGCTCAACAACATAATGGACTTGTTGCTTTGCAAAGCCAAGTTTTACGTGATATCTTGAAGTATGAAGGTAGAGATATTGCTCGTCTGGATGATGGGACTAATGTGATCCAACAAAGGTTATGTTCCAAAAAAGTCCTTATTGTCCTCGATGATGTGGATAAAGAAGATCAAGTAAAATATTTTGTCGGTGACCGCAGATGGTTTGGCTTGGGAAGCAAAATCATTATCACAACCAGAGATAAGCATATTTTAGACTTTTGGGAATCAGATGGAAATTATGAGCCACCACCAATGGATTTAGATGATTCTCTTCAACTTTTTAGCCATCATGCATTCAAAAGCCACCAACCTCCTAATGATTATTTGGATCTCTCAAAAGCCATCATAGAAACTACTGGAAAACTTCCCTTGGCGCTTCAAGTAATAGGTTCATCTTTATATTCAAAGACAAAACCAATGTGGGAAGACATGCTAAAGAAGCTGCAGAAAGTTCCAAATAATGATGTCATGAAGAGGCTAAGAATAAGTTTTGATGGATTAGATGATGAGGAGAAACAAATGTTTCTCGATGTTGCCTGTTTTTTCATTGGTATGTATAAGGATATTGTTTGTTACATATGGGAAGGTTGTGGCTTTCATCATTTAGTAGGGCTTGAATCTCTTCGTGAAAAGTCTTTGTTAACGATTGGTGAAAGAGGTGTGCTACAGATGCATGATCTGCTTCGGGATCTTGGAAGGAATATTGTTTATCAAGAGAATGCCACTGAGCCAGGGAGGCGTACAAGAATATGGTCTCAAGAGGATGTCTTGGATGTATTGTGCACACAAGCGGTAAGTACTGAATAAACTTTTGGTTGTTTTTCCATGACGACCTTGTGAATTAGGTTTTTGATAGATTTTTCTTGGCTTTGTACAAGAGAATTGGATGGACACTTAATTAAGTTTATCTCTCTCTCTCTCTCTCTCTCTCTCTCTCTCTCTCTCTCTCTCTCTCTCTCTCTCTTCTTCTTCTTCTTCTTCTTCTTCTTCTTCTTCTTCTTCTTCTTCTTCTTCTTCTTCTTCTTTTGTGTGTGTGTGTGTGTGCATTTGTGTAGGGAACAAGTAGTGTCAGAGGACTTAAAGTTGATTTTAGAAATATATCAGAGAATGAAGGCTTGACAAGTGAAGGATTTATTGGAATGACACGGTTAAGGTTTCTCCAGATCGATTTTGCACATTTCTCTTGGAACTTTACCCTTTCTTTTTCAGAATTGAGGTGGCTTAGGTGGAGAGGTTGTTCAAGCCAATTTGCCCAAACTACTTGCTGTCCACGTAAATTGGTGGTTCTTGATCTATCTTGGAGTAATATCACAACTGATTGGACTGGTTGGAACTACATCAAGGTCTAGCAGAAACTTCTCTCTTGTATTTATTTTGCTGATATCAAAGTCTTTAAAAAAGAACATTTTCAAGTTATTTAGAGGAACAAATATGATTTTTTTTTTTTCTCTTTTGCAGATGGCAAAAAATTTAAAGGTTCTAGATTTGTCATATTGTTATCAGCTATCTAAGACTCCTGATTGGACTGGTTGGAACTACATCAAGGTCTAGTAGAAACTTCTCTCTTGTATTTATTTTGCTGATGTCAAAGTCTTTAAAAAATAACCTTTTCAAGTTATTTAGAGGAACAAATATGATTTTTTTTTTTTTTGTTGCAGATGGCAAAAAATTTAAAGGTTCTAGATTTGTCACATTGTTATCAGCTATCTAAGACTCCTGATCTTTCAGAAAATCAATTTTTGGAGGTTTTGCAGCTTCAACATTGTAAAAATCTGGTTGAGATTGATGCATCCATTTGTTGTCTCTCAAAGTTAGTCACATTAAACATTGGTGGGTGTGAGAAACTAAAGGATTTACCAAGTCAATTCAATAAGTTGACTAATCTCCAAGAACTCAATTTAACAGGCAAGGCTCTGGTAAAGTTTGCAGAGAATTTGGGTTGTATGGCATCATTGGTAGACCTTAAAATAGAGTCTGAGGATGAGGAGGACAGCCTTCATTTATTCGATTTGACGAGTCTTCCTCCAAGCCTAACCAACCTTGAAATAAATTCTTGCAAATCAATTCAAAATATCTCAGGTCTTCCCTCAACTTTGACTCGCCTTGTAATACATTCCTGCGACTCAGTGGTAAAAGTATCAAGTACATCAAGAGGCTTGAGAAAATTAAAGACATTGGCTCTTGATGGATGTGAAAGCCTAGAAGAAATTGAAGGTTTTGACGACAAATTGGACTCCCTGGAGTACTTCCACATTTTTTATTGCAATTCATTGCAAAGATTACCAAAGTTGAGGGGCTCGAAATATCTAAAGACTTTACTGGTTTCCAACAATGACTTCATATCCGATTTCGAAGGCGAGGGACTGGACTCTCTGGAGGTGTTGGGTATAGAAAACTGCGAATCATTAAGAAGAATACCTTATCTACAAGATTCAAAAAGGTTGAGGGAACTCAGAATCACAACTTGTCCTCGAGTGTTAAAGATTGAGTGCCTTGGAGACTATGAATCATTGCAAGAGTTGGATATTTGTGATTGTTGCCCTTCGATGGAAGGATTACAGAATCTTTCCAACTTACAGAAGTTGAAGAATTTACATATTGAAAATCTGGATAACTTAACCAAAATTCCAGGCATTGATAGATTGGGATCTTTGCAAAGATTGAGAATAAAAGAATGCAAGAATCTATCAGAGATTAATGGCATCAGTGGATTGGAGAACTTAGAGGAATTGAATATCAGTTGCTGTGAAGCCTTGGAAAAATTACCTGATTTGTTAAACTTTAAGAAGTTAAAGCATCTGTCGATTGAAGGTCATGAGAATCTGGATGAGATTGAGGAATTGAATATCAGTTGCTGTGAATTCTTAGAGCATTTGAAGATTAGTAGATTCAGTCACTTGAAAAGGTTACCCGATCTGTCTATCTTTAGAAAGTTGAGTTACCTTCATATTAAGGGCTGCAACAATCTAAAGGAGATACTCTGTGTTGGCGAGTTCAAATCTTTATTTGATTTGTATATATGTGGTTGTGATTCCTTAAGAAGATTATCGGATCTGTCAAATTTGATTAGGTTGGAGAAGCTACATATTGAAGGTTGCAAGATTCTAACCGAGATTGATGGAGTTGACTGATTGGAGTCCTTATCTGATTTGCGTATAAGTGGCTGTGAGACCTTCGAAAGCTTACCTGATCTATCAAATTTGAAAAGGTTGAAGAGGCTACATATTGGAGGTTGTATGTTTCTAACTGAGATTCATGGAGTTGATAGATTGGAGTATTTGCATATAAGTGGTTGTGAGACTTTAGAAAGCTTACCAGATTTGTCGAATTTGAAAAGCTTGCAGGAGCTATGTATTGAAGGTTGTAAGATTCTATCCAAAGTTCACGGAGATGACGGATTGGAATCCTTATCTAAGTTGCATATAAGCAGTTGTGAGTCCTTAGAAAGCTTAACAGATCTATCAAATTTGAAAAGCTTGGCATGGCTACGTATTGAAGGTTGTAAGATTCTATCTGAGATTCATGGAATTGATGGATTGGAGTCCTTATCTAATATGCGTATAAGTGGTTGTGAGTCCTTAAAAAGCTTATCGGATCTATCAATTTTGAGGAATTTGAAGTACCTACATATTGAAGGTTGTAAGATTCTATCCGAGATTCGTGGAGTTGACGGATTGGAGTCCTTATACAATTTGCATATACGTGACTGTGAGTCCTTAGAAAGCTTACTGGATCTATCAAATTTGAAAAGCTTGGCATGGCTATGTATTGAAGGTTGTAAGATTCTATCTGAGATTCATGGAGTTGATAGGTTGGAGTCCTTATTGAATTTGCATATAAGTGGCTGTGAGTCCTTAGAAAGCTTATCAGATCTATCAAATTTGAAAAGCTTGGAGAAGCTATGTATTGAAGGTTGTAAGATTCTAACCATGATTCATGGAGTTGATAGATTGGAATCCTTGTCAAATTTGTATATTAAGGGCTGTGAGTCCTTAGAAAGCTTACCGGATTTGTCAAATTTGAAAAGCTTGGAGGAGCTACATATTGAAGGTTGTAAGATTCTATACAAAATTCACGGAGTTGATAGATTGGAGTCCTTATATAGTTTGCTTATAAGTGGCTGTGAGTCCTTAGAAAGCTTACCGAATTTGTCAAATTTGAAAAGCTTGGAGGAGCTACATATTGAAGGTTGTAAGATTCTATGCAAAATTCACGGAGTTGATAGATTGGAGTCCTTATATAGTTTGCTTATAAGTGGCTGTGAGTCCTTAAAAAGCTTACCGGATTTGTCAAATTTGAGAAGCTTGGAGGAGCTACGTATTGAAGGTTGTAAGATTCTAACCAAGATTCCTGGAGTTGATAGATTGGAGTCCTTATATATTTTGCTTATAAGTGGCTGTGAGTCCTTAGAAAGCTTACCAGATTTGTCAAATTTGAAAAGCTTGGAGGAGCTATGTATTGAAGGCTGTAAGATTCTATCCAAAATTCACAAAGTTGATGGATTGCGATTCTTGATAGATTTGGAAATTGTTGAATGCGAGTCCTTAACAAGATTACCAGATCTGTCTAGCCTTGAAAGGTTGGAATCTCTAAATATTCGAGATTGTAGAAATCTTATTGAGATTCAGGGATTTGACACATTGAAATCCTTGATATATTTGGACATAGTTGGGTGTGAATCCTTGGGAATATCACTGGATCTATCAAAGCTGAAAGAGTTGATGGCATTAAGTATTGATGGCTGTAAGTATCTTACCATGATTCAGAGTGTTGACAAGTTGGAATCCTTAAGGGTTCTGGAAATTATTGGGAACGACTCCTTGGAAATATTTCCCGATCTATCAAACATGAAAAAGTTGACTGAATTATTTATTAAAGGCTATAAGAATCTTACTGAGATTCAGGGAGTTGACACATTGGAATCCTTGACATATTTGAGCATAACTGGGTGTGAGTCCTTGGAAATATCACCTGATCTTTCTAAATTGAAAAACTTAGAGAAACTGATTGTCAAGGACTGCAGGAAGTTGACTGCCATTCAAGCGGGTAATAATCGGTTGGGATCTTTGACAAAATTGGATCTTAGGGGGTGTATATCCTTGGAAGAATTACCAGATTGTGTAAAGTCAAACAAATTGAAGAAACTAAATGGTGTGCGTTGCACAGGCCTAACTGCTAACGATCGAATAAAACTCCTGATTGATGGCGGGTGCTCAAAGTTCCAACTGGCTTTGTAATGTCAAATTTATTCAAGGTATGTTTGCCTCCGTGTCAACAAAATCTGACTTCATCTGCATTTAAATTGATTTGTGTATTCTGTAGATCTTCCCCCACCCCCACCCCCACCCAAAGAAAAAAAAAAAAGAACCTTGAGGATCGATTCTAAGACCCAAACTAGTTCTCTTGTGAAAAACCATTGTAGAGAAGTACACATTAGCATTTTGTGAATGACATTGCTGTTATTTCTTTTTTGGTAGTTCAGACTTCAAACTGGCTAATGAATTTGGAATTTAGTTCAATTTCCAGACTCTCTGTTTTTAGTATGACTAGTAGGCACATTTTAAACCCCTTCAATAAGATGATAGTTATGATAGGTGCTTTTGGTTGAGATGTCTATGAATAACTTCATCTGGTTCTGGTATGTCTATGGATGAGATGTCTTACTCCTCTTTTCAGCATAGGGTTTTTGTTGCCCTATGCCACAGTCTTCTAAAGCAGACATACTAAAATAAGAAGCAAAAAATGGTGAATAGATGGAGTCATTGCCCCTAAGTTTTCTTCCCATACCACTAGTCCCTTCCATTTTGGGGTATTGCTTATTAGTCATTTGGGCTCCCTGCCCCAACAACACCAAAATTCCATTTCAGATTTAATTAGCATATCATCCTTTGCTACGACCTTCTGGGCCTTGGGAGTGGTCCTGAGAGGAATCCTCCATTGTAGTTAATGGTCAAAGAGAGATCAACATTGGCAATGAACATATCTGATTTATATCTTTACATGTTAAATTAGTAAAGCAGTTCGGAATGAAGTCCAAAATACTATGGTAACTGATCCAAGTCTGCATTTCTCTTATGATTGTTTTTCTTCTTCTTTTTTGCAGCTTAATGAATTTTGAGTTTATTTCAATAATAACGTAATCGTTTATTTCTTATAGCAACAAAGCTATAGTTATGACAAGTGTTTTTGACAGGAACTATATGGGACCCCAAGTAGAAAATCTCTTCCTTTCTTTGGAAGATTTGGAGCTGAAGAGGTAAGATGTTTTATAAACACTCATGAACTCATTAAAAAAGAATGAAAAGAAAAATCTCATAAAGTTGCCAAGCGTATGTTACATTTTGCAGAATCTACGGTTATCAACATTACCAGTTAGTTTTCTCCTCCACTGTTCTTTTTGCAAGATCCTGCTTTTCTAATTATTCAAATGAAAAACTGTAAAAAGGTAGACTCTTCTCAACACAATTTAGTGATTTTTTGTCAAAAAAGAAAGGAAAAAAAAAAAAAAAATCAGTTTGAGATTATGGACTCAAATGAGAAGGGAACTTCCTTAATGTTCATGTAGGTTTTGAATCAACTGCCAAGAGAAAATAGAGATGAGAAAGCACTTGGAGTTAGAGTATGCCTCGGGAACTTTATCTAACAAAAATGCACCATAACAAGAAGGTAGTGTCAAGTGGCCGAATTGAAGGAAGAATTGACAAAAGAAAGAAAGAAATGACGAGTTGCTGGATAAAGAAATGAAATGAATGAAAAGTTGTCCGAAAAAAGAAACTGGATGAAGCATCTGCAAAGACTTTTAATAGTACGGCGTATGCAATCATAATTTTAAAGATTTACAATACTCATGATTAATAGCTCACTCTATACAATTTATGTTGTTATGATGAACAATATTTTTACGTCTGTATGATTACTATTGCAATTTTTGTCGAACTAATTGTGATTGATGCTTCATTTAACCAACAGGTTATTGAAGTGGCAGCAGAAGTTGTCTAATACTCATCTCCCTTATCTTACAGGTAATCCTTTTCTCCAAATTTCATGAGTCTCACCCTCCCCCTAGTGGCATTCATATGGATGTGATAATTCCATATTGGAGTAGTCCCACATTTTCATTCATGTGGTTAAGAGAAATTAAACAATTATTGATTTCTATGTCATCATTTGTAGTATATTATGTTCATTTCAAACAATGTGGTTCCAAATTTGATACCCTAAGTAGGTACAAGACACTAAGTTTCCATTTTATATTTTCGTTCTTATATATTGACTTTCATTCGTTAGGTTGTGATTCTGTTTCTACATTTCAGTGTTCTAATGCTAGCCAGGGTTTGTAGTAGAAAATATGAATGGAAAGGCCTTTTTTGGGGTCTGTGGCTTCAAGGGATGATGGAGCAGAGTACAGTTGAACAACGTCTTATGCTCACATTTGATAGCTATCCAAAATGTTTTTGGATGAAATTTTCACCTTCTAAATATTTCTTTTCATGAAAAAAATACATTATCATTACCTTGCAAAAATCAGTTACAGAGCAAGGACACTACCTGGGAAAATCGACACTCTTGCGTGTTCCGCTCAGTCTGTGTGGTGGAACTCCATGGTTGTTACTCGTCCAGAGATGGGTCGGTTTGGAGTCAAGCTGGAGGGCAGTGGGAAGAGGAGGGTGGGTCTTTGCCATCGCCAACCCGTTGTATTAGGCCTTGGTTCGGCCTAATATTCAACTACAAAGTTGCTCACTCAAGGCCTGACTCTCAGTTTTTCTTTCGGCAAAGGTTAAATTATTCACCTTGGATATGATTTTGATGAATTATAGAGGCTACTGTAACTCTGTTCAAGCTTTGAATTTCATCTTTCTGAGCCATTCAAAACCTGTTAGATTAATTCTTTAAGGTCCTTAACATAAATCCAAAGGGTACTTGGTTCCCAATTTGTGTGATCCATGATTTTTCGGTCTGCATAAACTTGACTTTGTTACACTTAACGATGAATGACTAATTTGAATTGGTTTGCGAATTTTAGGTGTATGGCCAATCTAGGGAAGTTGTCTTTTGTAAGGAATGACAAGGTGGTTTGAGGTGCAAGACCAGTAAGAGCCTTAATAGATCAAAAAGATATTATAAGAAATACAAAAAACCTAGGTAGGAAGCCAGAACATAGGCAAGCCCAATGCATCTTTTTCTGATTCTAACAACCGAGCTCCTTCACCAGCTCAAAAGTCCTCATAAAAGCTTCAACTTCTTCATGAAAGATGGTTTGCAAACTACTAAAGAGGGAGAACAAATGCACAATGTGTGCATTTTCATCTCTAAATACACCACCTTAACCTGCACTTCCCCTGATTACCTTTTGAGCTTCCACCTTGTCAATCTTGATCTAAACTGGCAAGTTTGCACCAATAGAGTGCTCTTCATGTCTCCTCATATTATCTGGATGCACTACCAGCCCATGACAATGAGTGAGCATGAGATCATGCACAAGCAGTGGTCTCCCTTTTAACAACAAACTACCATCTGTTATTTCATTTACCATAGTCTTGAGCACTCAACTACTCTCGCCCATTCTTTCTCTCATCCTGTCAATTATTACGTTGTAACCAAACATAATAGGAAACAACATTGAAAACCCTAAGCCAAACACTATGCAGAGAGGACTTCATATTCCTCCATTTCCACAAACCACATAGCTCATGAAATGAGATGCTCAGATAATATTAAAACAACCCCTTCCAAACTTCTTAGGGTGCAGCACAAAAACATGAGAAAAAAATCCTCTCCCTCCTATGGTATAATTCACATTGAGGAGCAAGGCAAATACCTCTCTTTTGTACTTGATCGCCTAATGGATGGAATCCTTATTGTCATTGCATATGTGAATCTTTAGAAAGATTACTAGATCCGTCAACCTTGGGAAAGTTGAATGGGCTATGTATTGAAGGTTCTGAGATTCTAACCAAGATTCATGTAGTTGACATATTGGAATTCTTGACGTGTTTCAACATTATTGGATGCGAGACCTTAAGAAGATTAGTAGGTCTGTATAACCTTAAAAGGTTACAGTATCTAGAGATTAGGAAGTACAGGAATCTTAGGGAGAATCAGGGTGTTGGCACATTGGAATCCTTGGAGGAGTTTGACATAATTGGGTGTGAGTCCTTGGAAATATGACCCAATCTGTCAAAACATAGGAAACTTACAGAGGCTAAAAGCTAAGCACTGCAAGAAGCTAACTGAGGTTTAAGTTGGCAACTATTAAGTGGGATCTTTGGAAGTATTGAATGTTAAGGGGTATATATCCTTGGAAAAAATTACAAGATGTTACAAAGTCAAAGAAATCATGGGAACTAAGTTGTGTTTCCTACATGACCTCACTGATATTGATCCAACAAAACTCTTGATTGATGTTGGGTGCTCAAAGTTCCAACTGGCTTCGTCTTGACAAGTTTATTCATTCTGCCACTGTTTCAAATGAACCCGACTTTATTGCATTTAAATTCAGTAGCCCTAGTTGATCTACAAATTTCATAGATTTATTTTTTATTTTTTGTTTATTTATAAGGATTGGTTCTAAAACCCAAACAAGTTATTTTCTGAAGAACTATTGTAGAAAAGAAGTACAAAATAACTTTAGATTTGAACGGCATTGCCATTCTTTCTTTTTTTTGTTGTTCAAACTTCAAACTAGTTAAAGAATTTTTATTTTTCAATTACAAACCTTCTTTATTCTTTCTTTCTTACCTTTAGGCTTTGGGCTTCTGTGAAGGTTTTGGACCTTTGAATAACTAATGCTATTGCAGTTACACATGGTTCCCATTTTTGGTATTTAGGTTTCAAGTGATTCCTGATCCCCTTCCAAAGCTGCCGCTTTACAGAGCAATTATTTTGCACCCCATTTCAGAATGACTTTAACACAAGAAAAAGTCATGGAACAAATAAACCACTCCTCAAAAGCTTCTCCTATGAAATTAACCATGGAAAATGGACATGGTATCCTTGCGTTCCTAGACGATCATGGTTATGAAATTTAATGACCAATATTCCTGAGTTCTTTAAATCTCGAGTTTCAATGGATTAATTCCCAATGTTCATACATAATTATTATAGTAATTCTGTTGGAGTTCATCAAGTTTCAAATTGAGTTTAGCAATTAACATGTATGATAAAGCTTTAGACAGTTTTTGCATCCGTATGTGCTTCTCGACACCAGTTTTTTGTACAAATACTTCTCTTATGCTAGAATCTATTTGCTGATGAAGGATTGAGTTTGAAGCATAGTGTCTTTATTCATTTGTGCTCCCTGCCCCCAACAACACCATAACTTCAATTCAGATTTAGCATATCATCCTTTGGTACAACCTTTTAGGCCTTGGTGTGGTCATTAGAGGAATGATTATCTTTGACATTTAGGATTTTCCTTCTGTTGTAGTTAATGATACAAGAGAGATTGACGTTGGTAATGAACATATCTGATTTTATACCCTTTTTTTGGGTAGAAATAGAGACATGCTTTCTAGGCAAGAACACAAATTTTGTTTGATCAAGATGGTAATCTTTTAGTGGATTCATGAATATCCTATAGAATCAATCAGACCACGCCACCTTACAGCACCCAGTTCATCATCGCCCCACCATAGGAAACGACACCTTCTGCTGAAGTTTCCTGAGGATAATAGCAGAGATATAAAACACATTCATCCAGTAGCTCACAATGCCCATAGCCACCATTTGAAGCAAGGTAAGTCTGCCAGCATATGCGAGAGACCAAGCACAGAAAGTGACAAGTTTAGAATTCACCTTCTCCAGCAGTGCATCAAAATTTGAGATGTGTAGTCTTTTAGAACATAAGAGCACCCCTAAACAATAGGAAAAGCCCTCATTAACATTCAATGAGGAGCTCAATTCCAATCTGAGCTCAACTGTGCATTTATCAAAAAAAATTGAAGACTAAGCATGATTAATGTGCAGACCTGAATGTTTTGAGAAATTCTGTAGAAGGAAGTCTAGCACAGCAATCAAAGAGTTGTTTTCATTCAAACACAAACAGATCATCCGCAAAATATACCAACGTGATCTGTGGGGCTTCACAAAAGGGATGATAACCAAACGAACCACTATGGTAACCAATCCAAGCCAGTAGTTCTCTTGAGATTCTTTTCTTATCTTTTCTTTTTTTCCCAAGCTGAAGAAATTCAGAATTTAGTTCAATAATATGTAATCTTTTCCAGACTCACTCTGTTTGCAACATGACTGGTTGACACATATTTTGAACCACTTCAATAAAAGATAGTTATGACAAGTGTATTAGGCAGGAATTAAATGGGACCTCAAGTAGAAAATCTGTTGCCTTTCTGTGAAAGATTTGGAGCTGCAGAGTGAGGTAAGAGATCTGCCAAAAAATCTTAGAAGAAGAAAGAATGAAAACTAAGAAGATATCCTTAACACAGTCCCTTTCTAATATGATGCAACTTCGTAGGAAAAAGTCCAGCAGGTTAATTTATAGAGCATTTCTCAACTCATTCAGTCATGCATATTATGTGGTCGCGGCCCCTCTTTTTTCCTCTCTTTTTTTTTTTCTGTATTGTTTGCATGTTGTACATTACTTATTTATGAATGATTCAAGAATTTATGATCTACTTCACAAATCAAATGTGTGCCAATATTTGAAATCTGTGTGTGTGCTACACAAACATCATATGATATATCTTTGTAGTAAGCTTTGAGAAAATTTAAGATTTGCAGCTCAAAGGCTTTTTCTCTCTTTCTTTTGGCTTTCAATGATACTATATTTGCTAATTTTTCACCAAAAAGAGACAAATGACATAGGGAAACTTCCTTAATGTTCATGTAGGTATTGAATCAACTGTCTGGAGAAATATGAAATGACAAAGCACTTGGAGTTGAAGTCCAGAGACCTTTGTCAAACAAAAATGCACCATAATGTGTAGTTGGAGACTACCAAGTGGTTGAATTGAAGGAAGAAATGATAAAAGAAAGAAAAAGATGAGGAGTTGCAAAATAAAGAAGCCAAATGAAGGAAGAGTTCTTTGAGAAAGAAACTGGATGAAGCAAGAGACGGAAGAAAGCTTCAGAGGCTTTTAACAGTATACATCTACAATCACTGGGTTCAGTTAATTTTGTAATGATGAACAATATTTAATTTCTGCATTTCTATTTGTGATCGACGCTTCACTTCACCAACAGGTTAATGAAGTGAATGCTCAACTTGTCGTGTACTCATCTGTCTTATATTATAGGTAATCTTTTATTTTCTAAATTGTACATTTTGAGCAGTCTCATAGTTCCACTTCCACAGATGTGGTTAGGAGATATTATAACTACCAACTGCTGGTTGGTGGATGATAAAAGAGGGGAAATATGTGAGAAGAGGCATCGGATGTTTTATGCAAGTTTTGGTCAAGTTTTGGCTAAGGGCACCATGAGGTGTAGGGGGTGATTTGCTCCATTAAAACCAGGTCTATCTTTAGTTTCTTGCTGTAATTCGTATTCAAGTAATTCAGATATTAGTCCAGTAATTGAATCCTATTAGTATTTATGTTGTTCGATATGTGTGTTCCTAATAGATGCTATCTTTTTGTTCTTATATTGACTTACTTTTGATTCCTCAGAATGGATTTGTGGAGGCCTTTGTTCCAGTTTCTACATTAGAGTATGCTGATAAAGATAGGATTGGTAGTAGCAAATAAGAATAGCAATGCTTCTACTTTGGTGCGTGGCTTCAACAAATAATCGAACAGAGTATGGCTGAACAACGATTTGTTCTCACATTTGATTCCCTCTAAATTGTATCTTGATAGCTATCAAAAATGTTGTTGGATGAAATTTTCATTTTCTCAATATTTCTTCTCAAGAAAAAAGCATTGTGATTACTTTGCAGA
This sequence comes from Hakea prostrata, assembly GCF_041222555.1. NCBI lineage: Eukaryota > Viridiplantae > Streptophyta > Magnoliopsida > Proteales > Proteaceae > Hakea > Hakea prostrata. The sequence goes on from NC_142603.1 coordinate 40,087,066, forward strand.
ATTCTTAGTTACATACAAGGATGCTACCTAGGTAATCTATTCAACTACAGAGTTGCTCACCCAGGCCTGACTCTCAGCTTTTCTTTCAGTGAAGGTTAAGTTATACACCTTGGATATGATTTTGATGAGTTATGGAGGCTATTGAAACTCAATTAAACCTTTAAACTTCATATTTTTGAGCCATCAAAATTTGTTAGACTAATCGTTCTAAAGCACCTAAGATAAATCCAAAGGGTACTTGATAATTGATTCCCAATGCATGTGATCCATGATTTTTTGGCCTGCATAAACTTGACTTTATTACATTTAACGATGAATGACTAATTTGGTTTGCGATTTTTAGGTGTGGGGCCAATCTTGTCTTTTTCAAGGAATGACAAGGTGTTTTGAGTTGCAAGACTAGCAAGAGCCTCAGCTAAATGTTGGCCAAAGGGATAGATTTAAAAAAAGTAAGTAATAAGGTTGGGAGATTAAGAGTAACTTGGGCTTTAGTCTCTTGATAGTGCAAGTAATAGCCGGAAATCTATTTTTTAGAACAGGATGATCATGGTTTGGATTTCATGCAACTGCTATTTGTGATTGTTGATTAACTCATGGCCATTTGTATCAACCCATGGCAATTGAGTTATTGTATATAGCCTGCCATGGTATATGGCTTCTCTTCTATGCTCCCATCTTCTTTGCTTGCAGATGCTTTTTTTTTTTACTTGTACTTAATTTTCTTTATTGAACTTTGAGAAGATCCTACAGCCCTGTCCCTCTCCAAGGCCAACCCTGTTTGCATCATTTTCTCTGAGACCTATCTCAAGTTAAGAGAGATGATGCTCCGTGGCAACTTCTTTTTTTTTTTTTATTTTTTATTTTTTTTTATTTTTTATTTAACAATGGGAATATTATTTCCTCTACTAATAATGTTTATTAGGGCTAATGGAGTTCAAGTTTCTTGTAACAGGTTTTTGATATGGTATGGTCATCAAGAATCACAGATTTCATCAATACCACCAAGATGTCAATTGGTATTGGATATTGTTCTATCATGCATTTTATTGGGAAGCCATCAACCAACTGAGCAAGATCAAGAACAAGTAGGTGTTCCTGGTTGCACCCATTTTTTGGTGGTTTTAATTAACAGAATAAATAAGATTTCATCGGTTCCTTGTTTCATGTGTTTTTACAGGTCTGCTGCTTTTTTGGCTCTGATCTAAGCTTTTGAACGGGTTCATGTCTGTTTTGGTTATCACTTGTTACTATATCTGGGACTCGAGATATGAAAAACTGTTCAAACAATCAAAGGAAAATACTACATAGGAAGGTCTCAACACCTGATCTCTTGCGAAGGAAACACTGCAACATCTCAGAAGTTTGTCGTTTTGTGGAGAAACTCAAAATGATGTGAATCACCTCTTCCTGAACTGCCGTTTCAGCATCCAAGTTTGGTCTTATATCACTCCTCCTTTGTTGTCTTCCATTGACTCATTGCAGAACTGGGTGAAAATCTAATTATCTATAACAGCAAAAAGGAGAGTATGAGGACTCTATGGCCACACCTCAACGGGCTTCAGGCCTTATGGTTGAACCACCCACAATAATGTAATATATAACAAGCCATCTAATGATATATGGGAAATAAAGCTACTGCAGTCAAGACAACACTGAGTTGCTATTAACCAGATATTATAGTGCACTGTTATTTTTTTAAGGGATAATGATGATCAAATAGATTCCTTGTGCTATGTTTGTACAATTGCAGGATTGCAAAGGCAGGATCGATTTTCCCAGAAGAATACAAGAATGCAAGAAGAAGGAAAAAAAAAAAAAAAAAAAAAAAAAAAAAGAAGAAGAAAGAAAGAAAGAAGCTGATTCATCTCTCTCATAACCCCAACTTTGCCTTCAAACAAGTCTTGTACCTTTCATGATTCTAGAATCCCTCTTGCTTTTAGTATTTCATGCTATTTTGTTATTGATGTGAAATTAAATTCTGTTCCAACTGGAAGCCTTATGACAGGCATTAACTGCCTGAATTCATATCAGAGCAATACAACAGCTGCTCTCTTTTTTCATATTTCGATCAATTGATTGTCAAATGTAAAATTCTTGGTTCCAGTTTGAAGAACTTCTGACTTGCTTATGCGGAGTTATTTAAGATTTACTATTCTCCCCCTTTGTCCTAAAACTGATGTATATGGCTCCTTGTACTATTAAATTGAGTTCTGGTTTTAGTGCTTTCTTTCTGCTTATATTTGGTTCCTAGTTCCAGATAGTTGATAACTAATATCCTACTATTTTTTTTTTTCCCTCTCTTTTTGGATGAATGAATAATATCATTAACCAAAACCCCAAATGGGGAAAGAAAGAATGTATAAAAAGGCAAATCCCGGGAGAAAAAGTTGGGGGGGGGGGGGGAGATGGTCTTATCTGAAGTCTCCATAATCTAAACTATTCCTTTTATTTAAAGATCTTGTCTTTTGGTTACTATTTGTGTCTTTCAAATGCAGTACTACATCAGATAGTAACAAAAGAACAGGTATGAACTCTGTTGATACGGAATCTCGCTCGTCCTTCCCTGTCACGAACCTGCAAGATACGAGCTCGACCTTGGGGGGTCGAGGTACGTCTCCGACGAACAAGTCAGTACCAATAATATGATCTCAACTATTCAATAGAGAATTCAAATAATTGATCACAAGAAGTATGAATACCTGCCCTCTAGTGTTTACTAGAGGTCTTTATATAGTGTATGGTGATAGAGTTATATTCGAAATAACCTGCTATGAGTTGTTGTAGGAGAGTAACTCTTTTAGAAGAGTCCTTTTACCTTACTAACTCTCTTTTCCAGTTGTTTGGTGGTAGGAGTCTGCCTACACCAGGCCATCTCATATTGCTATAAAGATGGACTTTTAATGTGGTCGGTCCTACCATGAACCACCTGGCCGGATCCTGTTGGGTTGTAATCCTGGTCGGACCGTTCAACCGTCGGTTCAAACCGGGGATATAGAATGACCATTTTAGTCATTAACATAAGCCCCCCAATCCATTGTGGTCGAGGACGGTGTGTTCGGCTCAAGGGAGTTTATTTTCTCATTTAGGGGATGCATGGTCGGAACGACCATCACCCCCTTTATCGAAATCTGTAACGTCCCACTCATAGATAGCCGTCATTTTTGCGCACGTAAATCAATGCACGTTCTTCGGGGTTCGTCCTTGTTTGACACGTGTCAATGCTGTCGCTTCGCAATAAATGCTCGTTATTATGATGAAGAGACGTTTCATCTCCCACCGTCCATCTAGGCGCTACAGTAGCCGTTGGATGTAGATATTTGGAAATGATGGATTTTTACCGTTGATGATGTATGCATGCCAGCCTTTAGATTAGCATCTGAGTCTGTATATATACATCCTCCTCAGGCTTCTTCTTCTTCTCCTTTCTGTTCTGCCTCTTTGCATCTTCATCTGCGTTTTCTTCTTTTCCGCAACTGTTGAAGCTGTGTTTGAAGCTATCTCCTTTGTTTGAGAAACGAGAGCTGGGTTTTAAAGCTTCCAGTCTTCTTTCCTCCATTTCCTTGCTCGTTTTCTCTAAACAAGTAAGTGTCTTCCACTAGCTTTCTTTCTGCATTTCGAAAGAACGGTTTATTTTTTGCAGAGTCTTATATGCTTCTTCGTGGTGTTTTTTGTTTGTACTTTCCCTTTGTTTTTCTACTTGGAACTTCCATGATAACTTTAGGAAGCCATGGTGATAGTGAAGAGAGGTTCCTTAGTTTCGAAATCCAAAAGGAAAGTAGGTGACAACCCTTCTGTTTCTGCTCATAAATCCGACCACTCTGTAAATCCCGGTCATAGTTCTAGTGGTCGTTCCGATGATACGTGTGAAACAGTATCTGATCGTGAACATACTAGTAACGATGAGATAGATTCTGACTCCCGACCTTTAGTGTTAGGTAGGAGTGCTCGGGCTAGGTTTAAGGCAGAAAGGCAAAGGTGGAAAGATAGTCTTACCCTAGAAGAGTATACCGTGGAGAAGAATAAAGATCTGACTCCCGATCATATTGATTATGATCCGTACTCCACTGGTCCCGACTTCCTCCCTTCTGTAATGACCGAAGATAGGTTAGATTATCTCCGGCAGAAATATGAAATCCCATCCGACCATATTCTTCGAGTCCCGGACTCATTTGAACGGGCTAATTCTCCTCGTCCGGGAGAGTTTGCTCTTTATGAAGATGCTCTAAAGAGTGGGTTTCGTCTTCCCGTCCACCCCTTATTTGTTGAAATATTGAACTATTTCCGAATGTGTCCGGGGATGTTTGTGCCGAACAGCTGGAGGAATGTGATCTGTTTCTGGGGTTTCTGTCAGGGTAAAAATGTAGGTATCCGACCAACCCTTCCTCTTTTCCTCCACTTTTTTATGACCAAAAAGCAAGAACAAGATGGATGGTTTTATCTATCCAAACGGACTGCCTCTCAATGTGGTTGGTCGGGTAATTTCGTCGGTACCGGAACTCTCCCGTCTAATACCCGAGGATGGCGTCCCAAGTACTTCTTTGTCAAACCACCCTCTGCCCCTTCATTTCCAATATATTGGGTCCGAGGACCAATTGAAGGGTCAAATGGCTATCCTGTTTTAACCGAAGTCGAGGAGCGTGCTAGGCAGATGATTGTTCGGCTTCCATCCCAGGACAGGAACATGTTTGCTGTTCATGGCTATTGTCCGGAATACCCCAATGTGCTTCGTCATTGGGGTTTCCTGCCCGGTGAGTCATGCCTTATGAATCTACATATTTTTTGCATATGCTTTTTTCCTATCTTCCTTTGATCGGGACTAACCTGCTCTTTTTACTCTAGTGTTGCTTAGCCGAGCTGCATGTTCCCGATCAGCTGATGAAGACATGGAAGAAGTGGAAACTAGGATACCCACTAAGCCTGATCGTGACCGGTCAGACAAGAAGAAACAAATACCTCCATCTGCTCCGAAGAGGTCCATGGGAGTGTCCGAGCTTCCTCCTCGCCCGAGCAAGAAGAAGACATCGATGTCATTCATTGCGGGTTCGGGAGTGAATGTGGACTCTGCTCCACCTCCTTCCACAGAGTTGCCGAACACGCAGACTTCCAGCCCCCCACTGAACTCATATGTATTGAATAACAATGTGGACGGTACCGAAGTTGCCAAAGCTTGGTTGCCCGGAGCCTTGATGTCTACCGATCAGGAGTTTCTTCGGACGGCTGGGCCAGACCGAACTCAAGATATAATGACTCGGTATAATTTTTAACATCTTATGTTTCCCAAACTTTCATGATTTATAACCATTTTTGTCTCTTGGCAGTTTGGTATGTGCCTTGACCCAAGCATGGGGAGGCAATCTAGAAACTGCTCGGAGAGATCAGGCGACCATTCATCATCTTGATGAAAAGATAAAGGATGTGAGTGGTCGGTTCGATCGTCTCGTGGAGGAAAGTGTTGGGTTGAAGGAAGAGAAGGCGATCTCTGACACTCGCCTGAAGTCGGCTGAGGAGAGAATAGCCGAACTTGAGCTTGAGAACATGCAGCTGAAGCAATCGTTGGGGGATAAAGATGTTTCTTTGGCTAAGCTCGAGCAAGAGAAAGTGGAGCAAGATCGATACATAAAGGATTTGGCCGATCAACTTTCACGAGCTTGTCCTGCATCTTTCGAGAACCTTACCGAAGACTTGAAGCATGATGTTATTCGTCGATGGGTTCGTACGAAAGGATGTATGAATTTTGTTGCTAAGGTAGCTGCTCCGGGATTCAAGTATGGCCGGCGAGATGCCTATGCGAACATTGTTGATAAGTTCCCGGAGATTGACCTCGAGCCTTTGCAGAGATTCATTGATCCTAGCATATATGATGAGTTAAAACTTCCCCGTCCTTCATGGGCGGTAGGAAAGAAACCATTTGCTATGCCGAAGAAGGTAGATGTCCGGGATTTTCTAGACTCCGACTGGGAGCCGGCCCCTGAGGAGGAAGATAATGCCGGTCCTTCAACGGCCGCTGAAGATATTGTTACCGACCAGAAGCCCTTGGATGAAGCTAGTGCCGATCATAGGAGTTCATCTGATGCAGTGCCCGAATGATCTTTTTTGTTTTTTGTTGGTTTGTTTTGATATGTAAAACACATCTAATCTTTTAAACCACTGTTTTGATTTAAGTATACATAGTCGGTACAAATTATTTGTATTCTCAAATATTCTTGCCCAGTTATGATACCTTATCTCTGTACTTTGCATGTTCAAATTTTTGTAAGGGTCCGGGTATATATTTCGTACATATGGCCGGTCCTTTTTGGTCAAAAATTTTCTTCATAAGTTGTTCTGTTCGGTATATATGTGCTCGTCTTGTCATGTTTTTGTATCATTCCAAGCCATGCTGTTCGGTATAGTAGGGTTTGTTCGGCCATGAACTAAATAGGTGTTCGTCAACAACTGTTCGTCCATAACCCCTTCCTCCCGGGCATGATAACTTGATATGTCTTTTGGAGTATTCGTGCCTAAGGAAAGTTAGGTCTTTATTGCCTATTGAGTGTAGGTCTTTTTCTGCCTAAGTGATATCTTAGGTCTTCTGTGCCTTAAGATTCATGGGGCCTTCCTTGGAATCTCAGGTCTTTTTTGCCTAGGTCTTTTCTCGTTCCCGAGATTTTCGTGTCTTTTCTCGCTGGAGATTTTCAGGGTCTTTTTTCTGAAATTTTTGTGTCTTTTTCGCTCGAGATTTTCAGGTCTTTCGCTCGAGATTTTCGTGTCTTTTCTCTTTCGAGATTTTCGTGTCTTTGTCTTTTTCGCCTCGAGATTTTCAGGTCTTTTCTCGAGATTTCGGGTCTTTTCTCGAGATTTTCGAGTTGTCTTTTCCTTGAGCATCATGTTGGAGTTGAATAATAATTTGTACGCATGTCTTTATTTGTATATAAAAACTAGTATGGCTTCTTGGGATTATGAATCTCCCATGTTGTCTACATACTGAAATAAATGGCAAAAATAAAACGCTCAAAATTTGTCGTGTTTACGACATTCTCACATACTATTCTTATTGATAGTATTTCCTGAGATTGTTTGAATTCCATGATCGAGGAATCCTGTCGCTTGTCTCCGGATCTTGTAAATGATATGCTCCGGGGGCGACTTGTCGTATAACTATGTATGGTCCTTCCCAATTTGGGGATAACTTCCCTTGATTGGTCGGATCTGAAGCAGTTGTTCGGCGAAGTACCAGTTCGCCTGGCAAGAATTGTTCATTTCGAACCTTAGCATTATAATATGTCGCTATTCTTCTTTGATATTCTTCAAGACGGAACTGGGCTTTGTCCCTTACTTCGTCAATCAGATCCAGATTGGTTCGCATTCCTTCGATGTTTGCTTCTTCTTCGAATTCTATTTCTCGAAGTGATCCAATTTGGATTTCTACTGGGACTCTGGCTTCTGCTCCATACGTTAGTCGGAATGGAGATTCTCCAGTGGTCGTCCGAGGAGTTGTTCGGTACGACCACAGTACACTAGGTAGTTCATCTACCCATCTCCCTTTTAGCTGGTCGAGCCTTTTCTTGAGCCCGTCGAGCATGGTTCTATTAGTAACTTCGACCTGGCCGTTACTTTGGGGATAAGCTACTGAAGAAAATCTATGCTCGATCCCTTGTTCTTTGCAGAATGTTGAGAATGCTGCATTCTCGAACTGTTTTCCATGGTCGGTTACTAATATTTTTGGAACTCCATATCTGTACGATATGTTATGCTTGACAAAACGCTTCATCTGCTCGGTACTGATAGTTGCAAGGGGTTCAGCTTCTACCCATTTTGTAAAGTAGTCTATTGCTACTACCAAGTATTCTCTTCCTCCCGATGCTTTAGGTAATTTCCCTACCAGGTCTATTCCCCATCTTGCGAAAGGTATTGGGGATAGAGTTGATGTTAGAGGGACTGCGGGGATATGGGAGATCTTTGCATGTGCCTGGCACTTGTCACACTTCTTGACGAAGTCTTTGGCATCTTCTTCTAAGGTCGGCCAATAGAATCCTTGGCGTATTATTGTATTAGAAAGTGTTCGGGATCCTACGTGTGATCCGCGAGTTCCTTCATGAACTTCTCTTAACACATTTGTAGCTTCTACTGGTCCCAAACATCTTAGAAGTGGTCGGGTGAAGGATCTTTTGTATAATAGTCCGTCCCTGATCGTGAATCTGGCCGCTCTTTGTCTTATTGCACGAGCAATTTTTTGGTCTTCTGGGAGCTGGTCGTTGTCAAGATAATGTATGATCGGCTCCATCCACCCCAGCTCGGTTGAAATTTGCATGTGGTCGACCTTGTTTATGCTAGGGCTATCAAGCTCCTCAAGGTAGATCACTGGTGCTTGGATATCCATTCCTTCCGTAGCCAAGCGAGATAATGAATCGGCCTGGTCGTTTTCAACCCTTGGTACTTGAGTTATTTCTAGCTCTTTAAAGTACTGTTTGTAATTGTCGACCAGGTTCAGGTATTTCTCCATCCTTTTTTCTTTAGCTCCATAAACTCCCTTCACCTGATTTACAATCACTGTGAATCACTTTTGATCTCCGGATGTTGAATGCTTAGAGCTTTGGCCATCCTGAGTCCTGCTAACATAGCTTCATATTCAGCCTCATTGTTGGATGCTTTGAACTTGAAGCGAAGGGCATACTTTATTTCAAATCCCCCAGGGCTCTTCATTAATAGACCTGCTCCACTTCCTTGCGAGTTGCTTGACCCGTCCACGAACAGAGTCCATCTTTTGATTGATTCTACCCCTTGCTCGTCCTCCTCTTGACTTGTTTCTTGTTTTTCAACAATGAAGTCGCCAGGGATTGAGCCTTGATACTTGGTCGGGGTTTGAATTCTATTTGATGTTCGCTCAATTCCACGGCCCATGTCACCATCCTTCCGGCCAAGTCCGGGTCGGTGAAGAATTTTTTTGAGTGGTAAATTCGTCATCACCGTAATGGGATGAGATTGGAAATAAGGACGGAGTTTTCTCGCCGCACTATAACCAAGTGCTGGGGCTTGTTTGTCCACTTTCGGGTAGCGAGTCTCGGCATCATTCGAGGACATGACTAACATAGTAGACAAGGTTGTTGTATGTTACCCTCTTCTTGCACGAGAACCGCACTAACCGCTACCGACGAAGCGGCTAAATATAGCTGTAGCTCCTTCTTTCGGGTCGGCATAACAAGTAAGGGTGGTCTCGGATAGTTTGTCTTTTAGATCCTCAAATGCTCCCCGGCATTCATCATTCCGGATGTTTCCTTTCGACTGCTACTTGTTTTAAAATTTTGAAAAATGGCAGGCATTTCTCCCCCGATCTAGAAATAAATCTATTCAAGGTCGCCACCCGACCAGTTAGGCATTGGACTTCTCTCGATGGTTTTGGGTGCTTTCATATCCAAAATTGCCCCGATTTTCTCAGATTGGCTTCGATTCCTCTTTGGGATACCATGAACCCGAGGAATTTGCCCGAAGATACCCCAAAAGCGCACTTTTCAGGATTGAGCTTCATCTTGTATTTCCGGAGTACTTTAAATACTTCGCCTGTGTCAGCCGGATGATTTTCTTTTGAGATGCTTTTCACCAAGCATGTCGTCCACATACACTTCCATATTCCGACCAATTTGATGTTTGAAAATTTTATTCACCGCTCTTTGGTATGTTGCTCCCGCATTTTTTAGACCGAAAGGCATTACTTTATAGTAATAGCTGTCCCTATCAGTCATGAATGCCGTATGCTTTTCGTCATCGGGATGCATAAGGATCTCGATTGTATCCCGAATATGCATCCATGAAACCGAGCATTTCGTGTCCCGCTGTTGCATCTATAAGAAGGTCGATTCTTGGTAGTGGATAGTGGTCCTTTGGGCAGGCTTTGTTGAGATCTGTGTAATCGCACACATTCGCCATTTCCCGTTTGCTTTTTTGACCATTACCACATTAGCTAGCCATTGCGGGTGGTCTGTGCGTTTTATAAAGCCAGATTGTTTTAGCTTTTGCACTTCAGTTCGAATGGCTTCATGTTTTTCAATGGCGAAGTTTCTTCTTTTCTCGAACAACCGGAATTGCCCGTGGATCAATACAGAGTTTATGCTCACCACCTCCCCGTCGATCCCCGGCATGTCTTCACCGACCAAGCAAAAACATCGAATTCTTTTTTAGAAACTCGGTGAGTTCGATTTGAATTCTCGCTTCTTGCTCGGAACCGATCATGGTGCCTTGCTCATTCTGGCCGGGATTGAAGTGGATTTTTTCTAGTTTTTCCACCGGTTCAGCTCTTTGCAAGGTTTCTTCATCGCGGTCGTCTCTAACTTCAATGGTCATGGTCGACTTCGTTCTTTTCTTTTTCCGCATGTAGTCGTTATAACTTTGCCGGCTACTTTTCTCGGTCGGGCTAAACATTCTCCAATTCCCTTAGTGGTCGGGAATTTCATCTTCATGTGTAGCGAGGAGACCACCGCTTCAAGTGCACAGAGGGTTGGTCGTCCTATGATTGCATTGTATGCTGATAAATCTCGTACGACCATAAAATTGGTCTGTATGATTCTATCTCGCGGGTGCTCTCCAATCCGTAGCTCTAATCGGATCATTCCTTCTGCTCGGGTTGATGATCCCGTGAAACCATAAAGCTGGGTTTCGCATGGAACGAGCATGTTTTCTTTTAGCTTCATTTTTTTGAACGCATCTAAAGATAATATGTCGCACGACGATCCAGTGTCTACCAAAGACTCTATGAATTTCAGTTCCTTCCAGGAGAATTTTGACTACCAAGGCATCATCATGAGGGATTGTGATATCCCGTAGATCCTCGGAAGAGAAAATTATTGGCGCTCAAGAGATACATTTTTATGGGTTTCAGTATTCCCAATATATCGTACTTTTCTTTTTGCTTGTCGATTTGATTCTTCGTCGTCGGACCACCAAATATAGTATAGACTGGAGATCTTTTTCTTTGTTTTTCAACCGCCTCAGGTCGGCGTTTGGCCGGACTTCTTCTTTCTTCTCTGTGGCTCAACCTTTCTCTCTTCGGGATAGGGTTGTCATGTGGTCGGCCATCTTCTTTAGATTGGATATACTTCTTTAAGTGTCCTCGGGAGATTAAGTTTTCTATCTCCGTCTTTAGATTTTTGCAATCGTCCGTCCAATGGCCGTGATCTTTGTGATAGTCACAATACTTTCGTTTATCACGCTTTCCTGGCGGTGCTCGGATTTTATCCGGCCACTTCATATGTCCTTGATTTTTGATTTGCATCAAGATTTCGGATATTCTTGTATTCAGTGGTGGAAGATTACTAATCTCCTGCTTTTTGGAGATTCTCGCTCGACCTTTCTTGGTCGAGCTTATCCCTAACATCCTGGTCGGCTGAACCCTTTTTCGACTGTTTCTTCTTTTGGCCCTTGGTTCTCTTTTTCGAGATTCTATGGTTTCCGAAATCTCTGCTTGTTTGTGACATCTTTCACTTAGTTCCGCATATGTTTTTGGCATATCTTGGAGCAGCCGCTCTAGCAATCCTTCATGAGTAATTCCTTGGTATAACGCATGAAAGGCAATTTTCTCGTCCATGCTTTCAATTTGCATGGTAAGATTATTGAATCTCTCGAAGAAAACTTCGGATAGATTCCGCTCTACCTTGTTTTATAGAAAACAAAGTATCTTCTCTTTTCTTCAATCCGACTCCTCCTTGGAAACGCTGCACAAACACTCGTCCCATTTGATCGAAACTCATAATCGAACCGCTTGGCAATGCCAGGAACCAGTCCAATGCGGAACCAGTTAAAGAGGCTGCAAAACTTTGGCACATGGCTGCCTCATTATGCTTATAAATTGACATGGTCGACCCCGTAGCGAGTGATGTGATGTTTTGGACATTGCGATCCATCGAACAATATGAAAGTTGGGCACTTGAAACTCTTTGGTATTTCCGCCTCGTAGATAGCTTGGATGAAAGGATCCTCTTTTAGAAAAGCATATAGCTCTTCTTTCTTTGGATCGTTTAACTTGTTTACCTTCTCGTCTAACTCTTTGATTTGTTTGCTCAAACGATCTTCCCGCTTGTTCGGTCCGGACTCAACCCTCTTGTTTTTTGGTTCTTTGAGAGGATCGTTGCTACTTCCACGATCATGATCTTCATTGAACAGAGGATCTTTATTTGGAATTTCTTTCTCAGATGCCCGGGATTTTTCGCCTACCTTCTCTTTTGACTTCTGTCCGTCTTCTAGAGATGGTCGAGGCGTTCGATCAGGAAGGACCGAGTGGTTATTCTTGCCTCCCTCCAATATTTTTTGAGTATTTTTAGGATCTGCATTAGGGGCAATTATATGACCCACGGCCATCCTGAGTAGTTCATTCATGGAGGATAATTCCTCCCGAAGCTTTATTTGTTCCTTCTGGAGTGTCTCAACTTGATTTGCTAATGCTCCATGATTCGGGTGCTCGGGGTTTTTCTTCCCTTGATCGGTATTTATTTCTCACCGGTCGGAATTAATTTCCACCGGTCGGGAATTACCGATTTTTCAAGTTGAGGAATTCCCTTCGAAGCATCATCCTCCACCTCCTTCTGATTTACAGCCTTCACTTTCGATCGCACCATGACTTTTTGATGCAGTTCCCACAGACGGCGCCAATTGTTGATACGGAATCTCGCTCGTCCTTCCCTGTCACGAACCTGCAAGATACGAGCTCGACCTTGGGGGGTCGAGGTACGTCTCCGACGAACAAGTCAGTACCAATAATATGATCTCAACTATTCAATAGAGAATTCAAATAATTGATCACAAGAAGTATGAATACCTGCCCTCTAGTGTTTACCAGAGGTCTTTATATAGTGTATGGTGATAGAGTTATATTCGAAATAACCTGCTATGAGTTGTTGTAGGAGAGTAACTCTTTTAGAAGAGTCCTTTTACCTTACTAACTCTCTTTTCCAGTTGTTTGGTGGTAGGAGTCTGCCTACACCAGGCCATCTCATATTGCTATAAAGATGGACTTTTAATGTGGTCGGTCCTACCATGAACCACCTGGCCGGATCCTGTTGGGTTGTAATCCTGGTCGGACCGTTCAACCGTCGGTTCAAACCGGGGATATAGAATGACCATTTTAGTCATTAACAAACTCAAAATCTAATTAAACCGGGGTGCCCCCACCCCCAAAAAAAAAGGTGGTGTTTTTTTTGCCCACAAAAAGGGTTTTTTAAAAAAAAAAAAAAAAAAAAAAAAAAAAAAAAAAAAAAAAAAAAAAAAAAAAAACCCCTTTTTTTTTTTTTTTTTCTCTCTTTTTTTAACCCTTTTTTCCTTTTTTTTTTCTTTTTTTTTCTAATTGAACGATTTTTGGAGGAGAGCTTCACGACTTCTTGATCTTCAAATCCAACGGTGGGATTGTTCATTGGAGATCTCTATGTTAGTCCGATTGGTACGTCAAAACACTCATTGTTTAAGTCAGATAGGAACTCTGAGTTTGATTCAAACTCTGAGTCCAGTTTTGATCAACCTCTTCATCGGATGGTCATCCAGTGTCCGATTGAGCCTATTTTTGGAGGAGAGCTTCACGACTTCTTGATCTTCAAATCCAACGGTGGGATTGTTCATTGGAGATCTAGAAGTTAGTCCTATTTGTACGTTAAAACACTCCTTGTTTAAGTCAGATAGGAACTCTGAGTTTGATTCAAACTCTGAGTTAAATTAATCTATAAAAGGAGAGCAAACTCCAGCAAAAGAGAGGACGTTTTGAGGAGCTTGGGAATAGCGTGGAGGTCGAACCAGAAGACGTTGGTTGGCTATGGAGATCTGAAGCTTGGGAATAAGAAGTCTTTTGTTTTGCTGAACAAGAAAGAAAGTGAAAGAGAAGAAAAGAGAAGCAGCAGAAGAAAAGAAGGGAACATGGTTGTATGGCTTTTTTAAAGAGAGAAAACTGAAAAAGATTGAAAAGAGAAAAAAAAGAGTTGGAGAAAAAGAGAAACAAGTATTGTTACCATGCATCTTACACAAGTTGAGTGCCTTGATTGCAGAGTGGTGATACACTGTCTGGTAGACCCAGCCACATTGTGGTGAATTTTTGAAGACACTGATTCACCCCCCCTCTCAGTGTCAATCTGGGGATAACAATTGGTATCAAAGCCAAGTTCCCGTGAAGAGAAGTGTAACCACTTCGGGATTTGATCTAAGAGTTTGTAAGAATGGCCACAAGTGAAGGCAGCTCCAAAGACTTTGGGAAATTTTCTATTTTTGATGGTACAGGATATGTTTTTTGGAAAAGAAGAATGCAGATATACATTGGATCTCTAGGATATGATGTATGGCAGTCTGTGATTAATGGCTATGAGGAATCAGTAGCTCCGCTTATAGACAATGAGGCAAGAAAGGCTTATGCACACAATCTCAGGGCATTAAATGCTATCATGTCTGGGCTGAATGAAGAAGTCATGGCTAAAGTAATGGACTGTGATACAGCTAAAGAAGTCTGGGACAGGTTGATAAGCATCTATGAAGGGGACATCAAAGTTAAGAAAGCCAAACTGCAAATCTTCAGAGCACAATTTGAAAGTCTTAAGATGACTGAAGAAGAAGACATAGACAGCTACATGGTCAAAGTAAATGAGGTTGTAAACTCCATCAGAGGAGTTGGAGAAAAAATTGAAAATTCTGTGATATGTCAGAAAATTCTCCGATCTGTGCTTCCCAAATATGACTCCAAAGTCTCAGCCATTGAAGAAGCCAAAGACTTGGATACAATCACTCTTGATGAAGTACATTGAACACTTAAAACCTATGAGATGAGAACTGAAAAGGGAAAGTTCACAGAAAAGGAAGCAACATTCAAAGCAATGAAGAAGCTAAGGGTCAAAGAAGAAAAAGAATCTGAAGACTCTGATGATAAACTTATAGCTTACTTAGCTAGAAAGTTTAAGAAAGGAACAGGTAAACACAAGGGAAAAGCACCTTTTAAGTGCTTCAGTTGTGGTGGAATAGGAAACTTTGCCTCTAAATGTCCTAAGAGAGGAAACATAGATGAAGAGGAAGATGAAGAGGAAGAGAGAAATGAATGCTACTCCTCTGAAGAAGAATCAGATGAAACAATGACTCAACTGATGAGGTTTTATTTATGGCTATTGAAGATGATGAATCACCTCAAACTAAAGAAAAGTCTGATGATAATGAAGACACTGAAGGTGAAATTGATTATGTTGGTGAGTTGTACTCTGCCTTGCTTGATCTCAAAAAGGAAAGGAAGAAAAATAGAGAAATGAAGAATCAACTTGAAAATTCTGAGACAAAAATCAAGGAGTTGACTGTCACAATTAGTGAATCGGAGCATGTTATAAATGACTCATCATCTTGCCTCTCTCTCAAGTGTATAGAGTGTGAAGAACTTGAGAAAGAAGTTGGAAGGTTAAGATCAGAACTTGAAGGAGAACAAAAGAGGAGTTATTTAGAAGCTACCACATCATCCACTCCAGTTACATTGAACTTAAAGGACAAGACAGTTGAAAATCAAGTGACAGGGACTACTCATTTTACTTATACTTGGGAAAGAGATAAGGTACTAGATGAGATCTTGAGTGTTCAGAGTTCACCTCATATTAAAACTGGTCTTGGATACTCAAAGGGGGAATGTTCAAATGTAAATAAGACCAATGGAAATAGAAATACAACAAATCCAATGAGTCTTGATGAGGAGCACCAAAAGAATCCATATATTGAGAAGACCAAGCCAAAGATGAGTAAAGAAGGCTATACTGGAGCTTATCATAAAACATTTAATGGTCAAGACTTTTATGGGTATTGTTATGGATGCAATAACTTTGGACATAAAGTGGCAAACTGTAGAAGACAAAACAAGGTTGTGGCATTCAACAACATAAACAGATTTGCTCCATTGGATAAGGTTAAAATAGAATGCTTCAGGTGTTTCAAGTTGGGACATATTGCAAGGTACTGTTGGACTGCTCTTCCTTCACAGAAGGAGATAAACCTTCGCCAAAAGCTAGCTCAAAGACATACACAAACAATTCAAAGAAAATCGAGGGAACCTATTGATGTATCAGATAAAGCAGTTTGGGTTGAGAAAGGACAAAAAGGGAAAATGATAAATTCCTTGGTAGTTCAAACAGCTTTCAAGGCTCATAGTAGCGAGACACCTTGGATTCTTGATAGTGGGTGTTCCACACATATGACAGGTGACAAGAATAGGTTCTCAAGCCTTGATGTAGTGAAAGGTGGTTCAGTAAGATTTGGCAACAATGATGGGGCCAAGATTGAAGGTAGAGGCTCAGTTAAGCCGGATGAAGGAAAGCTAAAATCCAATAATGTTCTATATGTGAGTGGGCTCAAACACAATCTTCTTAGTGTGAGCCAAATCTGTGATGGTGGATATGAAGTTATTTTCACTAAAGAAGGTTGTGAAATCAAGAAGCCAAAAAATGGCAAAGCAGTGGCTTTAGGAACCAGAACAACCGGAAACTTATATGTTTTATCAAACACTAGTGAAGACAGGGGCATGGTGAGTCAAGAGGATGAAAGCTTGTTATGGCATAGGAGATTGGGGCATATAAATCTCAAGAATCTTGCCAAGCTCAGTAAAAGGGAAGTTGTGAGAGATCTTCCAAAGATTAAAAGGCCTTCAAATCATGTATGTGGTCCATGTCAAAAAGGTGAAGTGAGTTTGGAGTTTGTTCTCACAGAAAATCAAGTGGCTGATATCTTCACAAAACCACTGTCCAAACATAGTTTTGAGATTAAGAGTAAAGCTTGGGGTTGTGGCTCCAAGGGGGAGTAAGTGAGAAAATACATAGAACATCATTTCTCCATAGGATAGAAAGGTGCGGTGGGCACTCCTATGGAAGAGTCTATGTAGGGGGAGCTCTATGGTAGGGGGAGCACAAAGCATCCTTTGTACTTGTTGTCAAAGGGGGAGAGAAAAGAGAAAAGGAGGTTGAGTTGCCAACAATTCCAAAGGGGGAGATTGTTGTTCCATTAGCCTAAAATGAAGGTGTTGTCATTGTTGGCAACTTAAGTGGGCTTTGATATGGAAATTAGATTTGAGAGAAAGCATCCAATTCAAATAAAGAAAACTCAAGAATCCCGTTTTTGAGGGTCTCTGTCCAGCGTTGATCAACCCTTTCATCGGATGGTCATACAGTGTCCGATTGAACCGATTTTTGGAGGAGAGCTTCACGACTTCTTGATCTTCAAATCCAACGGTGGGATTGTTCATTGGAGATCTCTAAGTTAGTCCGATTGGTACGTCAAAACACTCCTTGTTTAAGTCAGATAGGAACTCTGAGTTTGATTCAAACTCTGAGTTTGATTCAAACTCTGAGTCCAGTTTTGATCAACCTCTTCATCGGATGGTCATCCAGTGTCCGATTGAGCCGATTTTTGGAGGAGAGCTTCATGACTTCTTGATCTTCAAATCCAACGGTGGGATTGTTCATCGGAGATCTAGAAGTTAGTCCGATTTGTAGGTTAAAACACTTCTTGTTTAAGTCAGATAGGAACTCTGAGTTTGATTCAAACTCTGAGTTAAATTAATCTATAAAAGGAGAGCAAACTCCAGCAAAAGAGAGGACGTTTTGAGGAGCTTGGGAATAGCGTGGAGGTTGAACCAGAAGACGTTG
The DNA here is from genome assembly GCF_041222555.1 of Hakea prostrata. Taxonomy (NCBI): domain Eukaryota; kingdom Viridiplantae; phylum Streptophyta; class Magnoliopsida; order Proteales; family Proteaceae; genus Hakea; species Hakea prostrata. The sequence continues at coordinate 40,104,672 of NC_142603.1, forward strand.
GTTGGCTATGGAGATCTGAAGCTTGGGAATAAGAAGTCTTTTGTTTTGCTGAACAAGAAAGAAAGTGAAAGAGAAGAAAAGAGAAGCAGCAGAAGAAAAGAAGGGAACATGGTTATATGGCTTTTTTAAAGAGAGAAAACTGAAAAAGATTGAAAAGAGAAAAAAAAGAGTTGGAGAAAAAGAGAAACAAGTATTGTTACCATGCATCTTACACAAGTTGAGTGCCTTGATTGCAGAGTGGTGATACACTGTCTGGTAAGACCCACCACATTGTGGTGAATTTTTGAAGACACTGATTCACCCCCCTCTCAGTGTCAATCTGGGAATAACAAACTGAAATATATTTAATTGGAAGTCTCAACTAAGGTTTCAAAAGCCACATGAATCATACTAAATGGAAGAGTTTTACCTTTCTAATACACCAAATGAATATATCCTCTTAAAGTCCTAACATTATGAACACGGTCACTTAGATCCTAGAGAAGTACAACACCTTAGATACATTCACCTCAACCCACACAAAGTGGCCACCATTCAGTCTATCAAATACTTAAACTAGACCATGTCATCTGCACCCACCCTATTGAGAACTTCTGCTTCCAAATTCAGCAGAGATCAATACTTACAAAAGGCTCGAGTTTTTAGATAGACCCTGTTGTAGGTGTGGGTTCTAAACAATATTTGCACCATCAGTTAACCATGACTAAATACAAATAGACAAAGAAATAAAACTAGAGGTTTAGGGTTTACAAGACAATGACAATTTGAGTAAGCTTCTGGTCCTTATGGAGGCATTGGCCTGGATTGGCATCCTTCTTCTTGCAATTGAGGAACTCCATGTTCTCCGTTCTGCATTTTGCTTCTTGATGAAGGATAGGATATTGACTCTATAGCTACACTAGCCTTCTTGTTATTTGCATGCTGTGAGAGCACCGGAGAACAGAGATCTATGCAGGATGAAAGGCGAAATTTTCAAATTGTTTTTGAAGACTTTACTCCTTTAATATCAGAGTGCAGGGTTTGGTTACACAATTTGCTTCACTGCTTTACTATGGGGTTTTTGCTTTTGCTTTTCAAACTCATCTCTCATAGTTGTACGTGGAAATGCTGCTGAGGCAATCAAAAATAATACTCACTCAATTGAAATGGTAGAATGAGAAGAAGAATGGGTGAGTTTCCAAGAATGAAGAAGATCAGAACCAAAAGCAACAGTCATTGATCAATTTTGAAAAAAGAAAGGAAACAGATACTGGCTGTGTTGGTAATACTCCAAATATATCAATTCTATTTAATTGACGGGGAAAGATTTCTCACCTGGATTCGCTTTCCCTTTTCGTGAAGTATTCGCAGCGGAAGTAAATCTGGATCCACGTTCTCGTTCCACCACCAAATCTCTACCGGGATGATTCCACAATCACAAGGAAAGGGAAGTATTTCCACAACCCAAATCCCGTGTGGAAAGAATATGGAAGAATGATCTAAGGCAAAGGAAGGAAACCTCCACTAGGTTTCTCCTTCTTGCGTTTCTTGGAGAGAGGGAGAGAGAGATGGGAAACGCCGTTTCTGGAAAAACTTACGTAATGCAATCACACTCAATTATGCGGTGGTTACTAAAATATATAACCCTATTTTGTAACCGCCCTAATAGTGAGTTTCAGAATTTTCCCTTGGGCATCTAATTTATTAATTATATTAATAATTAATAAAGTCCAACTGCTCCCAGTTGCACAAGGGCAAGTGTTAATCTCTCAATGTGTCTCAGATACACATGTATATCCCAGATATACATATTCAATCTCTCTGCTATGTATCCCAGATACATAGACCTCTTGTGTCCCAGACACACATGTATATCCCAGATATACATATTCAATCTCTCTGCTATGTATCCCAGATACATAGATCTCTTGTGTCCCAGACACACATGTATATCCCAGATATACATATATATTGATCTCTTCACTATGTATCCCGGATACATAGACCACCCGTGTCCCTGCACACTAATATCCACAAGTCATACTGGCAAAATGGGTTGTGCGACTGGTGATATACCTGCACGCGTGAGCCCCAAACTAGAAACCTTCCCAGAAGGCTAGAATGGCACATCACTCAGAGAAACATATCAAATAAGCATTAGTATAACACATTGTCCTAGGTTTATTCAAACTCAGCAGACTGAAAGTATCTCAATCCCTCTGAGAGATCACCTTCTTGTCCTTAAAATGTTCACTACTATAACACATACAGTTGGCGCCAGCAAACACTTTTAGGGTGCGATTGAATCAAACCTTTCCTTTCACCCAGCACCATCACTACACTTAGGATTGACTCCTTTCCCAGTAGTGCCCCTTTAGGTCGAATCTATCATGACCATAGGTAACACCCCAAAATAGCCACATCAACCCTTCGTTTCATGATGTCATCGAAAATCACTAAAAACACTAATGGACCATAAGGTCTAGGACTCACACAATGAGAGGAGCATGGATCCATCCTCTCATTTCCAATGATCGCTAAGCACACATAGTATGATATACGTGCTATGGTGGAGCATTCTATATACAATAGAACGTATGTCCATCTCAACACCATACAGGTCTTAGTCCAGTCACAACCCTCTTGCGCCTAACCCGAGTTTCTTTATTGTCGCCACCCTGGCGCCAGATAAAGTACTCGCACCTGGCTACTATAGGCAACATGAATAGTGGGAACATTCATGTCGATTCTCTTCACTATAGAGAAACTCATCTTGATTCCAAATCAAGGCGACATCATGATTATGAATTGACCTACACAAAGTCATTCACAATCTGTCTCATCTCTGCTCTCCTCCAAGGTGTTAGAGGCGAATGCTCGTGTGAGTGAGCCATTCTCTTGCCTATTGACATATCTTGTTTTATGCTATAAGAACACAATCACACAAAAAGTGAATAAAATAAATGCTAGAATGAACTCATATTACTTAATAATAAGAAAGTCTTAGTACAAAAATAAGTCACAATCTACGCAAGCCCAAGGATTTTACATGAGAAATAAAAAACATCCTTGGCTATAGGTTTGGTAAGAGGGTCAGCTACCATTTGACTAGTAGATATGTGCTTAAGTACAACTTTCTTCCTTGATGTAATGTCTCTAACAAAGTGATATCTCAACTGTATACGTTTGGTCTTCCCATGATACTTGGGGTCCTTGACATAGCTAAGAGCTGTCGTACTATCACTATAGACAAGGGCAACCTCTTTGGATCACAATCCTAGTATGTCGAAGGAATCTCCTTAACCAAACAGCCTCTTAAACCGCAGCTGAGCATGCCACATACTCTGCATCCATGGTCGAGAGGGATATACAAGTCTGCTTCTTGCTACACCACGAAATGGCCCCGCCATTCAGCAAGAAAGCATATCCAGAGGTTGATTTGCGCTCATCAATGTCTCCAGCCCAGTCGGCATCGCTATAGCCAACTAAGCGCAAATCCGATCCTTGGTAACACAGCATGTAGTTACTCGTTCCTCTGAGATATCTTAATATCCTCTTGACTGCTTTCCAATGCTCTATGCTTGGGTTTGATTGGTATCGACTAACCAAACTCACTGCATAACAAATATCCGGCCTAGTACACATCATAGCATACATAAGGCTACCCACTGCACTGGAATATGGAACTCTTTCTATCTTGGTTTTCTCCTCTGGAGTCTTAGGACCCATATCAAGGCTCAAATGCAAACCCTTCTCCACTGGAGTATCAATTGGTTTACAGTTGTGCATTTGGTATCTTGTCAAGACATTGTCAATATAGGTCTCTTGAGATAAACCCAGTAATCTTTTTTTGCCTATTTCTGACAATCTTGACACCAAGCACATAGCTTGCTTCACCCATGTCCTTCATATCAAATACAAAGGACAACCATTTCTTAATGGTTTCCAATAGCTCCTTGCTATTGCTAGCCATAAGTATGTCATCTACGTACAGTGTCAGAATGACATAATTACTATCATATCTCTTGGTGTAAACATAGTGGTCTTCCCAAGCATGAAAAAAACATTTTCCATCAAAGCTTGGTGGAAGTGTACATTCCACTGTCTAGATGCTTGCTTTAAGCCATATATGGACTTTTAAGCTTGCACACTTTGCACTCAAGTCCATTAGCTTCAAAGCCTTGAGGTTGATCCATATAGATTTCTTCCTTAAGTTCTCCATTGAGAAAAGTAGTTTTTACACCCATCTGATAAAGCTCCAAGTCCAACTGAGCAACAATGGCTAGTATGAGGCGGATTGAGGCAAACCTAACCATAGGGGAAAAAGTTTCCTCAAAATCAATGCCCTCTCGTTGGGTGTAGCCCTTAGCCACTAAACGAGCCTTGAATCTCTCAATAGACCCATCCGCCTTTCTCTTGATCTTGAGAACCCACTTGTTCCCAATTGCCTTTTGGCCTGGCAGTAAGTCAACCAAGTCCTAAACATGATTAACTTTCATCGACTCCAACTCTTCCTCTATTGCTTTCAACCATTCCTTTGAGCTTGACCCCACAAGAGCTTCCTGCAAGCTCTTCAGTTCATGCTCACCAACTGAAGTCATCTCACAGTCGATCTCTTCAGGAGTTACCATGTAGGCTTCATCCTCTATGTCAAAACGTTGACGAGGAACTAGCCCACGTCCACTACGGCGCAAATGCATGTCAGATTGCTCAACCTCTGAGGTAGCTATCACATCTGCACTCCCACTCCCACTAGGATCTTCTGGATGAACTCCAGATTCATTATCCAGAATCTGAACCCCTAGAGTGACAAGACCACTATATTGTATCTTAAAGAATTCCGATGATTCTTTGTTAACTCCTGAAAGAGATGGAAAATCATTCTCCAAGAATGTTGCATCCCTAGACTCAAGTTCCGTTCTCCTCTCACTCTCATCTAGTCCAATGAAGACATGGCCCTTTGAGGGTTCAGAATATCTCACAAAGATACACTTTCTTCCTCTGGGTCCAAGCTTTCCATATTGGTGAGAAGTAGAGTGAACATATGCTGCACATCCCCATGCGCACAAGTAACTCAAATCTGGCTTCCTTCCGGTCCACAACTCATATGGTGTGGAAGGAACCGATTTGGTTGGAACTCTGTTGAGGATATAGGCTGCAGTTAGCAAATCATCTCCCCAATAAGATATGGGTAGATTTGCCTGCTCCATCATGGATCTCACCATGTCTAGCAAGGTTCTATTCCTCCTCTCAACAACCCCATTTTGCTGTGGAGTCTTTGGAATAGTAAGTTGTCTAGATATCCCCTTTTCATCACACAACCCTTGAACATATCGGAGAGATACTCTCTACCTCTATCCGTTCTAAGAGTTTTAATCCTTTTATCTAACTGATTCTCAACTAAGTTCATGAATTTCTTACAACATTCTAAAGCTTCTAACTTATGAGAAATTAGATAAATGTGACCATACCGTGTATAGTCATCTATGAATGTGATGAAATAAGCATGTCCTTTTCTAGTATGCACATTCATGGGTCCACATACATTTGAATGGATAAGTTTTAAAGGAAGAGAGGCTCTCAAAACCTTTTTAAATAGTTTTCTAGTTGCTTTTCCTGCTAGGCATGATTCATAGGTTGGCAAATCAGATAGTGAACCTTGGCCTAAGAGACCTTCTCTTGCCAACCTGTTCATCCTATTTAAGCCAATATGTCCTAGTCTAGCATGCCACAAATTAGGATCAATACACACAGTATTTTGGCAAACAAAAGCATTACTAGGATTAAATGAATAATCAATTGTATCCAATACAATAAAACCATTATAAAGAAAATCTAACCATAAACTATATCACCTAGATACAAAACCAAAGAATTGTTTTCATATACAACTCTAAAACCATGTCTCATAAACCACCCTTGTTTCTGTTCCCACCTCTGTTACTTTGCCTAGACCACTGAGGTTGAGCTCTTTCCTTCTTGCGCTTGAAACCTGCACCCTTACTAGTGCTTGCTTCAGCAGCAAGTACTTCAGTGTGAGGGACACCGGCCAACATCCGATCCTCCTCTAGCTCAAGGCGCTTGGCAGCTTGATCAAACGTCTTGACTTCATTAACATGAGTCAAGAAGATCTTCATATGCTCCCAAGACTTAGGCAATGACCTGATGACTGCAGAGACTTGCTTCTTATCAATCTTTCGGCGCCCACATGCGCTCAACTCACTAATCATGTTAGACATGATGGTTATATGTTGCCTCATGGTGTGACCCTGGCGCATCTTATAACCGTCAAAGGTGAGTCCGAGCTGGCAGCCTCTTGTGGTGGAAGTCCCTCCGTACTGGAACTTCACAGCCTCCCACAAAGACTTTGTAGTCCTATGCTTCTCAAATCAAAGCATCAGGTCATCCCTCATGGAGCTTAGGATACTAATCCTAGCTACTTGGTACTTCCTCTTCTAGGCATTGTAAAGCTCAAGTTTCCTGCGATACTGTGCAGTGGTACCTTCCTCAGGTGGGGACATGGTCTAGTTTATGGTTTTCAGCATGTTCTGTTCTTCTAGGAGATACTGCACCTTTCAGTGCCAGGGGTCATAATACCTCTCATTCAGTTTATCTCCTTTTGCGAAGTTAGCAACAATGCTTTTGGTAGCAGCCATTTATTCTAGAGACATTATATACTAGGATGAGTTCAACTATTCTAGCATAAAACACAACTCAAGCAACAACAAATCACACTAGCATAGTCAACCTATGAGGTAAGCATTTAAACCAAAAGAGATGCTAACAAACATTCAATCAAATTTTCATGCAAACCCACATAGACTTATACACTAGTTTCATTCTATGCAAGAAACATGATTGATAGACCCATAAATAAAAAACAGTTTTATTAAAATAAAACATGCAGTCATGTTAATGCTATGAGGTGGTTCACATAGAACACTTCTACCTCATTAGCTCCCACTAGGCTCCATTAGGCCCTCAATGCTCAAACATCACATAGATTGTGAGCCATTGATGTCTAGTAAATAGAAACACATTCAAAACTGGACAAAAAATTAGACGAATTCTGAGACGGCTCTCTGTCTGGATTTCTGCAACCAGATGGACGACTGTCTCCCAAATGGAAAATCCGTCTGGGCCACTGTGTACTGTCCGTCTGGTCCACAGTGACAAAAAAACAACGTTTTTTCTAATTTTTTCATGAACGAAATTTTTTAAAAAAACGGTAAAAACACGTTCTTTCACAAAAATAAAAAAAGGGTAATTTTCATCTGGACCCCTTGAGGTTTGGTCCAGGTCACTTTTAGTCCAGTTTAAGCTTTCTTTTGCATATGGCTCCCCTGTGGTTTTAAGAAATGATTAAATAAGGACAAGATAACAGAAACCGTTTGTTTAATAAATTTTGTGACGAAAATACCCTTGTGTCCTTTAGATTTATTTATTTATTTTTATTTTTATTTAGTAAAATAAATACTATAAAATAATCGGATTCCTTTATTATCGTCTGAGTCGGAATGCGTTCGGACGTCGACGAGGAGGATCAGAGGAGCCACATCGAATTTTCAGTTCACAAGAGAAGGGAAACCCTAAAAGCAATAATTTTCAGTTCAGTATATACACTTCAAATCACAACCTCTCAAACCCTAAAAAACATCAAAATGGAAATTATGAGGAACAAATTTCAAACTTCAATTTCATTTTGATCTGAGATGAATGATTCTTCGTCATATACCATACTTATTCTCACCACTGGTTCTTTGAGAAAAAACTCAAAACGACCGAATCCACAATACAAGTAAAGCAAAACAAGAGCACCTGCAAAAACAAAAAAAGAAAGTCAAAAGCCAAAAAAAAATCTAATTTTTTCTATCAGACTGTAGAGGAACTTCAACTATGTATCGAATCCATCTAAAATAGAAGAAAATAAATAAAAATAAAAAGCCCCTAAAGAAGAAAAAAGACCATCAAACAAAGTCAGAAACCCTGAAAAAAATTGAAAATTAGAAATGGATGTATTCATGTATTGAATAATCCAAAGCAAAAGAACCTACCACGATCGACAATGCTTACCTCGTGATTCTACCAGAATAAAGCAAAAGATCCACTTCCAAGAAAAATAGCAATTGATCCAAGCTTGAAACACGAGAAGGTAACACTTTTGAAGAGCGGTTACCCCCTGTTGCAGAGACAGAGAGACTAGCAGTAGCAGAAGAAGAATAAATCGTCCTCATTTTCTTTTCTGTGCAGTCGCATGAGGATCACAGCTTTTTGTATATCTCTATTGATGATGATGAAGAAGCCTTCTCATTTTCTTTTCTGTGCAGTCGCATGAGGATCACAGCTTTTTGTATATCTCTATTGATGATGATGAAGAAGCCTTCTCATTTTCTTTTCTGTGCGGTCGCATGGGGATCACAGCCTTTTGTAGATCTCTATTGATGATGATGAAGCCTTCTCATTTTCTTTTATGTGCAGTCGCATGAGGATCACATCCTTTTGTAGATCTCTATTGATGATGATGAAGAAGCCTTCATGGGATGAAGCAAAAAGTATCAACAGGTCTCAGATCCACCTCATCAGCGAACGTATTCCGACTCCGACTGAAAAAATCGATGACTATTTATTATTTATCTATTTTATAGTATTTATTTTAGTAGATTAAAACTAAAATAATAGAAAAATCTAAACGACACAAGGGTATTTTCGTCACACAATTTATTAAACTAACAGTTTCTGTTAATCTTGTCCTTACTTAATCATTTATTAAAACCACAGGGGAGCCATATGCAAAAGGAAATTTAAACTGGACTAAAAGTGATCAGCACCAAACCTCAGGGGGTCCAGATGAAAATTACCCAAAAAAAAATCATCCAAAAACACAAAAAAATCCAACAATAAATTTTATACAAAATTAATTATCATGGATAATCAATTCATGCAAAAATTTACAAGGGAAATTCTCAAGGATCCTCCCATTGGGATCCGAACCCAAAACATAAGAATTTTCAAAAACCCTATCAATTCTCCCATGGGTTTCATATTAAACCCTTGATCCTCCCATTGGATCCATACAATGAAATTAAACAATGGGGAGGAACAAAGAACCGTAGGAACCTATGGCTCTAATACCGATGTTTGTAATACTCCAAATATATCAATTATATTTAATTGACGGGGAAAGATTCCTCACCTGGATTCGCTTTCCCTTTTTGTGAAGTATTCACAGCGGAAGTAAATCCGGATCCACGTTCTCGTTCCACCACCAAATCTCTACCGGGATGATTCCACAATCACAAGGAAAGGGAAGTATTTCCACAACCCAAATGCCGTGTGGAAAGAAGATGGAAGAATGATCTAAGGCAAAGGAAGGAAACCTCCACTAGGTTTCTCCTTCTTGCGTTTCTTGGAGTGAGGGAGAGAGAGATGGGAAACGCCGTTTCTGGAAAAACTTACGTAATACTCAATTATGCGGTGGTTACTAAAATATATAACCCTATTTTGTAACCACCCTAATAGTGAGTTTCTAGATTTATCCTTGGGCATCTAATTTATTAATTACATTAATATTTAATAAATTCCAATAGGCTGAAACAAAATTATAGCTACAGTTAGCAGCAAATTAACAAAAGGTTTTAGAAGCATCATACATCCAAGAAATAGATTATCAAACTCATCAGGAACAAAGAAGGTGCTTTCCCTTGCCTCCCTCTTGAAAGGGGAAAAAGAAAAGAAAGAAGCGAAACAAGTTACAAGGTATCTCACTATGTTGACATAACGAACAATTAATGATCCATTCTTCACAAGCAATCCCACTAGTCAGATACCTATAGGCCCTATACAATGGAACACTGAGACTGTTAGATGAACATCCCATTGTTTTGTTATGAAAGGAAGGATAAGTCTCCCTATAGCTGAATTGCCTTTCAAAAACAGGGGATAAAGATCTTCAGCGAAGCAGCAAGCAAAACAATAACAGCAAACTCAGCCTCATCCCAATTTAATGGATTCACTACATGGAACCAAACAAAGCAAAGTGGTGCAAACTGGGTCGAAACAAAACGGGGAGAAGTGGATGGAAGAAATGAAAACAGGAAAATGACAAAAGAAAGAAGACGGAAGAACACAGAAAAAGAAAGAAAAAAAAAAGATGAAAATAGGAGAAACAAGCTAAGCCCAGAAAGTGGAGTATCATAGTTAAATGAAGCTTCCTACAACCAAACATAACACCAAACCAAATATATCGGTAGTTTAAAATAAATATGGATAATAAGCCAATCATGTAATAATGAAAAAGTGACACAATGCATGAGGCTCCCACTACAGCAGTATTGGAACTGTATGGGACATAACCCCTGCTCCACTCCACTGGAGAGGCTGTTTCCAAGTTTTGAAGCTGCAAATAAGTTGCAAGGTTGCAATTGAACCAAGTCAAGCATCAAGAATCCAAGTGGAAAACCTTTGCTTCAAGCTTCCCAAAGAAGTTCTAGTTATAACGGATGGATCAGTCCAGCAAGTCATATGGTTTTTGCTTGCTCAGTAAAACACACTACCCCATTTAACAGTTATACAAAATATATTTCCTAGGTCAAACTTGCAAAGACTAAGTATCTTCCGTGCATTATTCAATGAGTACAAACATGAAAACTTTTGATGCACTTGACTGGAAATTGTGGGACAATCTAAATAACTGCAGGTGTATCAAATTCTCCAGTAGCTGTAATATGGACCACAAGATTTCTGCCCATCTATCTTAACCAAATGCATTGAAATTCCAGTGACAGTTTAAACAGGATGAAGAAATTAACTACATAGCTTATGTTCTTGAGGCCTTAAATCATCTTGAGTAATTACCTAGGAATCACCTTTCCTTGTGGGGCCTTCGCTGTCCTCATGTGAGACACTTGAAGACCTTAATTAGGATGATGACTTCAGAGAATGTTAGAATATAAATGAATACATTGTCCAGACAAATCAGAAAATAAATCCAAAGCTGTATTAAAATGGTTGAGAAATCATTTTCAGAGGCTTGGCAAAAATAAAATGCATCCTCAGCAAAAAAAATGGTGAAAATACTGGAGCTATGCGAGCAATTTTGATACCCTTAATCCCCCCCCCCCCCTGGCACCCCAACCCCACCCGAAAGATCCCTATAAGCATCCAAAATACGAGATAACACTTCCATCACGCATAGAAAAAGATAGGGACTCACCAAACACCCTCACCTTAAACCCCTTGATGGGAAGAAAAAATTCACAGGGGTTGCCCTGCATCTTAATGGAAAAATCTCCCCAGGACAAAGGCACCGTAAAAGGGTGAATTAGAAAATTATCTGTTAGCCAATAGCTACTCACACACAAAGAATTGGACAAGAACTACTCCTGCGCACAAGGTTTAAAGTATCCCATGATACCATACGATACTAGCCGATACGTATCCATATTTGACCCAACCGATACGATACATCTTGATATGTCTCTCCATTAAATTACACCAAAATACATTAGCCAGAGCGATACATTCCTCGATACAGGACAATACGTCTCTTAAAATCACGTGACCGATACGATACTCGATACCGATATTTTAAACCTTGCCTGCACATAGTTCAAGGTCTTGCCAGTTCTCTTTTTCTTTTCTTTCTTCTTTTTTTTTTTTTTTTTTTTTTTTTTTTTCTTCTGTCTCAGCAACACCATAACATTACATGGTTTTAGCTGAGATTTTGGGAGGAGAAGTTACCAACTCCCTCAATATAAATACATTGTCTTGATGAGATCTGACCAAGACTTTGACCTAAGTGTTGGGGAAAAGGCCCAATTGCTGATTTCTTGACCAAATCTTAAGAATCCCAAGCTTGGAGCAATGGTCTTCTAAAAACTAAGGGTTTTACATTAGTTAAGGAAATTATTATTCTATAGGTCATTTAAGCTTCTTGTGTATGTGGATCAGTCATTTAGGGCTTATTTAATTGGAACTAAGGTTATACATGCATTGGGACTTTGATTCGATGGGATTCCCTTGTAATTAACCAGATTAATGTGCCTAAAATATTGGTAGAGAGATGAAATGCGATTTGCTTCATGGTTTAGTTAGAGTCTTATGTTGAGTCTATTTTTTACAGTACTTAACTTTCCTAGTCAACTTAGGAAACGTTACTATTTTTTTTTGGTAGGAAACCTTAGTAGTTAAGGATTGGGAAAACGTATTGACTAAGTCGATTTTTATTCTACATAAGTTGTGGGAGGGAGGCCCACATTTTAAACAAATTAGATTAGTAAATATTGGCTTGAGCCTTGGTGAAGAACTAAGGGCGTGTTTGATAACGTTCTCAGAAAACGTTTTTGGCGTTCTTTTGTTCTTTGGGAACGGAAGAACGGGTTAGAGGCGTTTGATAAAACGGTTTGTTCTTCTGTTCTTTAAGAACGAATCGGACAGAAAAGTGTTCTAAAGAATGCTTTTTGCAGAACATCAAAAAGATGTTTTTACCAAAGAACAGAAACAAAAGTGATAAAATTGGTTCAAATTGAAGCTTTAAAACGAGTTTATCAAACACCAACTTTATTTTTTAACCCAAAAAAGAAAAAAAAAAAAAACACCAACTTATTCTATTATTAGTGTTTTGAAAATATTTTCAGAACAGATTTATCAAACGCCATTTTCAAGCAAAGAACGGTCTTTTAGCACAGGAACATTAAAAAACGGTTTTGCATAAGAACTGGTTTCTCAAAACAGAAACGTTACCAAACGCATACTAAGAGTCCTATGATGAGATGCATCCTCCCATTCCCCTGAGTAAATTCTTGATTCCAAACACCAGTTTCAATCAAATAGTTCAAGACTGCTAAAAGCTTTTGGCATTTCTTGCTACCACTGAATTCTCCGGAGACAACTCTACAATTGGTTAATTGTTCTAAGAAAGATTTAGGTTTTTTTTTTGGGGGAAGAAAAATCATGTTTCACCATGTTTTTTTTTTTTTTTAAAAAAAAGCATGCCCAGTGCACCTAGCTCCCCCAAATACTGGGTCTAGGGAGGATCATAACGTATGCAACCTTGCCCTACTTTTACAAAAAGACTGCTTATAGGTCCTAAATAGGATGGCATGCAACTTTCACCTGATCAGGTCATCTAGCCACCAAAATCAATGGGCAAAATTTTGCATAAAATAGCACATGAACTCGGGCTAAGATCTCATTGAGTTGCTACGATAACTCAAGTTTTGTCTGACTGAAACCAGAAAAGATACTGAGATTTTAAACATTGTTCACACATAAAAAGATGAATCACCAGAGGTTACTAGGAAAAGAAATGAAATTAAATCTCAAATTGCTCAGAATTTTAAGATTTGTGACTTGGTGTACTTGTAATACACCATGCACATCAACTGTGATAAAATGAATTGTACCAGAACACACCAATCAATCAAATGGCAATATCAACACTTATCTCTTTTCTCTTTTCTTAGTCCTCACCTTAGTGTAGAAAGGGTACAAGTTCGTCATTAAAGAACTACACGAGTTTTTGTCATTTTTTCCCAAAAAGCATCAAAGTCTTAGATATGTCAAGGCAAAGAGAACACTAGTGTCTAATTGTTAGATTCCATCCATTAGCTCTGGCACGCTAGCATTCCATTATGTTTTCTTGAGGAAACAACCACTCTTGAAAAATCTTAACAAGTGGAGCATTGGACTATGTGCATTGTTCATGTGATGGGTGGGCCTTCATGGGTCAATCAACCCATTTCCATGAAGAAAAAAGAGAGGGAAGAAAAGCATAAAAGGTAAAAAGAAAACAAAATGAAAAAACAAAACGATAAAATTTTAAAAAGCTTGAGTCCAAGTCTCTTCTTGCATTGTCGGCCAATTAATAGATTTTTTTTTTCTTTGTTCTTTTTTAAATTTTTAAAAATAACAACGAAATGCCATGTAACGATGACTGGTCATAAAGTCCTAGGAAACTAAGGATTCGTTCGATAACCCACCGAAAAAGAGTTCTTGGCGTCTCTTGCTTTAAGAAGCAGAAAAATGGGCACAAAAATTGTTTGATAAAATCGTTTAGTTTTACATGCTTTTTGTAACATAAATTAAAATTTATAAAAATATTTGCTTCTAAAAATACTTTCCACATTGTGTTTGTTTTTGAAGCAAAAGTTGGGTGCAGGTTAAATTTAATGGAAAGAATTTAGAGTAGGGTTTCATGGAATTTGATATTCTAAACATAAGAATTCTATTAAACCCTAATGATAATGTTTTTGCTTTTAAAAGTAAGTTTTGTCAAATGCCTAAAAAAGGTATTTATGCTTCTAGAAACAATTAGGAACTGTTTTTGGTGTTTTGAGAAGCAAAAATACTTTGTGGGTTATCAAATGGGTCATAAGGATGTGATTGGTAAGCTTTTTGGAGTACATTTGTCTGTGAAATTTAAAAGTAACCGTAAGCGCACGGTATCGTGTAGCTAACGGATCGATCTCAGGGAGATATGCCACTTAGAATTGAACTTCTTAATAGTAATGCGAGAGTGGAATGATTCAATTTTTGTTAACTAAATAACTAACTAAACGATCCTAATCTATATGTCTAATGCAATCGAATTGAAATGAAAAATAAAGGGTAATTTTCATCTGGACCCCCTGAGGTTTGGTCCATGTCACTTTTAGTCCAATTTAAGTCTCCTTTTGCATATTGCTCCCCTGTGGTTTTAAGAAATGTTAAATAAGGACAATCTTAACAGAAACGGTTAGTTTAATAAAATTTGTTACGAAAATACCCTTGTGTCCTTTGGATTTTTTAAAATTATTTTAGTTTTAATCTACTAAATATTAAAATAAATAATAATAAATAAATAAATGAAAAGCTTACAAAATCATTCCAACGCAAAAACAATAGAGTTTGAAAACAAAACGGAATAGTTTCTCTGCAAGTCCATAACCAAAGGAAGAAGATGAACAGCCTGCTTCAAAGCCATGACTTGAACCAGTTATTCCTCTCCGTATCTCCTCCAATTTCGGTTTTTTTGCACCCTGTTTTGGCCTTGCAACTAAGATTTTATAGACGATGATGCCAGCAAGGATTGAAACTAACGGCAGGGATAGCATTGAGCTTCTTGGTTCTGTTACGGATGATCTGATTCTCAACTTCGCTTAGGGCTTTAAGCTTCATCTCACCATCACTCGATTTCAGGCGACTGATGAGATCCAGTTTGTGGCCGTCAAAGCCAGCATTTTGGTCGGAGGGAGAAAAGAAATCAGACAAACCTCCACCGGTGCTTTTCTTCTGTGTGTCGACGGGTTTTTCATCAGAATATTATTTTTGTGAAATATGCATATTTTCTGCTCCTCTGGCGCGCTACCGGACATGCTAGAGCCTGTATGAAGTTCAACATTGCTATAAAGCATCATTCGCAGATTCTAACACGTTATCTTGTTTGAATTTTCACTTAGATAAGAAATGTCTTTTTTGAATAAGGGCATTGGTCAAAACTTGGAAGTGACAACTGATGGAGTCAAGTCAGCGTATTAGATGAAACATTAGTTTCTAAACAAGGGTACTCTTAAGGATCTTTTGCTGGTCATGAAAACAGTGTAAACTTCTAGCCTTCAATCAATTTTCTTTCATTACTTTTCATAGAACAGAGTATTCCCATGGTTATAATTTTTGACATGGATAGACATTGCTGTAACCTCACTCAGAGTATGAACTTTCTTAATTCCTGCATTTAGAAGTTACTAATTCTTCTTCAACAATGGCTTATTCAGTATGCTCAGCATCATTATGTTGATGTTCCATGGAATGTTCTTCAGTTTCTTGGTGCAAGTCCTTGACAACACTTACAATGCCACTGATCATATATTTTACCTATTGCCATAATGCTTTCGATGGATTCTTTACCTGTCAGACCATAGTCATATTTTATCAAAGTGCAATCTGTATGGACCTTATGATCATGCTGATATTTTGCAGCAGAACAAAAGAAATAGTGGCTCCTCTTGATCTATTTCTTAACAAATTAATGGCGGGTTAAGTCTAAAGCAATGAATCTTTAGCTCAATTGATAGAGCACTTGGAACATAAGTATGTTTCAAGAGGATGGTGGTTTAAATCCACCAAGATTCAATTATGAATTTAGATTTTACATCACAAAGGACTGAAATAGCTTCTGCTCTGGTCTATGTTCATGGTTATCTATCTCAAATATGATATGCATAATAATATTCATATGCAGGGTGTCCTAGTTTTTATTTCTATGGGGATTTTTTTTTATTTGTTATTCACTTTTTTTTCTTCTCACCGGACCTTTGGGGGTGGGTGAGGCTGTCCTTCAGAAGATTTTGGGGGAAAAGAAATGGATATGCATAGGAGGTTCATGCAATACCATTTAACCAAAACAGTAACAATAATGAATAGGAAATAATAATACAGTCACTTTGAGGAGAGCTTCCAAGCTATAGGCAAACAATAGGAAACTTACATTAACCTTCCAATGTCAATATGAATCAACAAACATGGACATGAGTCTTGTTACTAGCAGACTAATGATAAACTTCATGAAAAAACAGGAAAAGGGGGTGAGAGGGTGTTTACTTGCCAAATCAGGACAGAAGGTCTGGCTTCTCTGATTCACATGCTTGCATACAAGAGGAAAGAAAGTTGTCCAATTTCATATCGCGTTAAGATTTGGTCATTTGGTTGGTTTATGTTCTGTTGGGAAAAATTTTGACTGGACTTTCAAGATGTGAATTTAGTTTATTTCCTTTTGTCCATCTCTTAAACAGTTAAAATGGAGTTAGAAATGCATTAGCATTGGTTATTAGCTAGTTTGATTACTTATTTCAGCTTTTACCTTACTTTCAATTTCTGCATGGTCATATCTGCCCCATGTATGGCCTCCTAGTCTCCTTTAAATATTCAGAGGATTAAAAGTAGAGAGACGATTTCCCAACCATCCTAGGGTACTAACATCATTAACAACAACAAATATAAGAACTTCTTACATGTCTCACAACAGTAAGAGGTTTCCTGTGGGATGCGCCTGAATCCTACCATTTACAAGCTCAATAAGGAGATTGCTTGATAGTTCTTCTCCAGTTCTGTAGACCCTAGTGAGTACATAACCACATTTGTATTGTTTCCAGGTCACAATTTTCCTAGCCCTCTTCTTTTTTATTCCCAACCCCAAACTTAGAGAGGAGATAGGAGATGATGGAAGGAAAAAAGATGTGGCCTTCGACAGAGTCCCCATTTTATGATACCTTATTTAGCTACAACTTTTGCAGAGGTCACAACAGTGTTTCAAAAATTGGAATCAGATCAACTGAATTACCAGATTCTGAATAAGACTGGCTTTGACCGATCAGACACGCCCCTCTCCCCAAGATCCAAGTGAAGCAATCCAACTAAAACTGTCAGAATCGGCACTGGTGAATATATCCTTGATTCCAATCTTTTTCCCTTTTTTCATGGCCTTTGCTTTGTTGTAACAAACCCATCACCCATGGGTCCTTCAAAAGAAAGAAATAAACAACCAATTTGATTTATTAACCAATTTATTTTTGGTGATTGTTAATACTTCAGTTGGCTTTCAACTGCTCTTCCCTTTTTGGTTGTCACACACTATAATCTGAAATACAGAACTGCTTTCTTTTGTATTACTTACTGAGACAGTATAAAATCAGCTGCGAGTACTTGCTTTGGGTAAATGCAAGCAAATTCATAGTTCATTTCCATGTCAAGTGTGGATTTGTTGTACGTTTTTAAATGCAGTAGATTGGTACATTTGATTAGATATTATAACCTAATTGATTGCCAAGAAATTTCTGACCATGATTTCCTCCTGATCTCTCCTTGCTTTCAGACAAAAGACAGCATATTTTAGCTCACAATTTTAAAACGTTCGTATGTTTTCTTGACAACTTTGATACTAGATTTAGTGAGAGCAATGGCTCTACCCAAGGACTGATAAATTCTTATTCCTTTATGGGCAGCTTGGCATGGTTAGTGTGATTGAGACACTATGTGGGCAAGCTTATGGAGCAGCCAAGTATGAAATGCTGGGAGTTTATATGCAGAGGTCAAACAATCCTCCTCATGGCAACTGGAATTCCACTCATGGTGGTTTACATATTCTCAAAGCCCATACTTACTCATCACTCTTTCTGTGCTTAGAACTACCAATTGATATCTATAGCAAGCTGAGTACCAGTTGGAGCAAAGAATATAAATGGAGCTGTTGCAGCACATGATTGAACTTCCAAGGATCGATTGGATTATTAAGTATTAAATGATTGGGTTATATATATAACTATTGTCTTTCTTTCTAGTAAGATTCAAATGATTCGGTTATATGTGCAACCCATGATGATGGAACCTGCTTTCTTTTTCCACTGTGGGGGAATTCTTTCTGTAAAATACCAAATTGTCTTAATATATGTTCCTTCCTTCTAATTGGAACTATTTGGTCTTTTTTATGTTCTAATTCTTAACTGCAAAGCACTTTAGATATGTAATGTACATTACGAATGTGCCTATGTTGGAATTCAATCAATATCTCATGAAATTTAGGACTCATGGAAGATCTTTACAATATGCTTGCAAGAAGAAGCTCATCATTTAACACTTGCACCAGGTTGTTTATATGGAGGTTCACTTAGAAACTCAAAATTGCAAGCACTTGTCGTTGAATCTGTAATGCTAACTGATTTATTCGTTAACCTCTGCTTTGAGGCCAAGTGATGGATTTGATTCGTAAATGCCATCAGCAATGCTTATCTTCTAATATACTGATAGATTTGACAAAAAATGGAATGGAGATACAAACATGTAATCAACATTTTGAGACTATGGTTTTCCTCAATTCTCCTAATTCTCCTAGACATTTTTACACAAGGAACCATCGAAAAGCATGTCTAGGAAATTAATTTTGCTTTCAGTTTCATGGTCTTACTGAGAGTTAGTTAAAGAGTTAGTTAGGGAGTTAGATGCTTCTGATGTTTTTCTTTGGAGGAAAGAGAGAGAGAGAGAGAGAGAGAGAGAGAGAGAGAGAGAGAGGGGGGGAATTTTGTTGGGTTTGGTTAAGGAGATTTGTAGGAGAGTACTGGCTTCTCATAGCCAAGGTAGTGTTACTTGGTTTATGTTAACGCTATAATCTGTACTTGCTGTTTTGTTCTATTATGGGCTGAACTAATCCAATCTAAGGTCTAATTGTAAGTGATTCTAAGGAGATGATAACCTTGCTGTAATTGGGTTCTGTTCAAGGTAGTGTTGCTTGATTTATGTTAACACTATAATTTGTACTTGCTGTTTTGTTCTATTCTGGGCTGAACTAATCCAATCTAAGGTCTAATAGTAAGTGATTCTAAGGAGAAGATAACCTTGTTGTAATTCCTAACAGAGTATCATAATGTAATCCGAAATTCTGAGCATCTATAGTTTACCTATGAAGCAAGAGGTGAAAAGAATCCCTTCTTTGAAAATTATGAAGCACCTCTAGGTGTTGGTTTCTTTCCTTCACTGTTCCTGTTTCAGTCCTTTGTGATGTAAAATCTAAATTCATAATTGATTCAGAAGAATCTTGGTGGATTTAAACCACCATCCTCTTGAAACATGCTTATGTTCCAAGTGCTCTATCAATTGAGCTAAAGATTCATTGCTTTAGACTTAACCCGCCATTAATTTGTTAGAAATAGATCAAGAGGAGCCACAATTTCTTTTGTTCTGCTGCAAATTTCAGCATGATCATAAGCTCCATACAGATTGCACTTCGATAAAATCTAACTATGGTATGACAAGTAAAGAATCCACCGAAAGCATTATGGCAACAAGTAAAATATATGATCAATGGCATTGTAAGTGTTTTCAAGGACTAGCACCAAGAAACTGAAGAACATTACATGGAACATCAACATAATGATGCTGAGCATACTGAAGAAGCCATTGTTGAAGAAGAATTAGTAACTTCTGAATGTAGGAATTAAGAAGTTCATACTCTCTGTGAGGTTACAGCAATGTCTATCCATGTCAAAAATTATAACCATGGGAATACTCTGTTCTACGAAAAGTAATGAAATAAATTTGATTAAAGGATAAAAGTTTACATTGTTTTCATGACCAGCAAAAGATCCTTGGAGTACCCTTGTGTAGAAACTAATGTTTCATCTAATACGCTGGCTTGACTTCATTAGTTGTCACTTCCAAGTTTCGACCAATGCCCTTATTCAAAAAAGACATTTCTTATCTAGGTGAAAATTCAAACAAGATAATGTGTTAGAATCTGCAAATGATGCTTTGTAGCAATGTTGAACTTCATACGGGCTCTAGCATGTCTGGTAGCGGGCCAGAGAAGTAGAAAATATGCATATTTTACAAAAATAATATTCTGATGAAAAATCCGTTGACACACAGAGAAAAGCACCGGTGGAGGTATGTTTGATTTTTTTTCCCTCTGACCAAAATGCTGGCTTCGGCAGGCACAAACCATGTCTGGTAGCGGGCCAGAGAAGCAGAAAATATGCATATTTTACAAAAATAATATTCTGATGAAAAATCCGTTGACACACAGAGAAAAGCACCGGTGGAGGTGTGTTTGATTTTTTTTTTCCTCTGACCAAAATGCTGGCTTCGGCAGGCACAAACCGGATCTCATCAGTCGCTTGAAATCGAGTGATGGTGAGGTAAAGCTTAAAGCCCTAAGCGAGGTTGAGAATCATATCATCGGTAACAGAACCAAGAAGCTCGGTGCTATCCCTACCGTTGTTCAATCCTTGCTGGTGTCGCCGTCTATAAATTCTTAACTACAAGACCAAAATATGGTGCAAAAAAACTGAAATTTGAGAAGAGATATGGACAAGAATAATTGACTCAAGTCATGGATGTGAAGCAGGCTGTTCATCTTCTTCCTTCCGTTATGGACTTGCAGAGAAACTATTCCGTTTTGTTTTCAAACTCTATTGTTTTTGCGTTGAATTTGTAAGCTTTTCATTTATTTATTTATTAATTATTATTTATTTTAATATTTAGTAGATTAAAACTAAAATAATTTTAAAAAATCCAAAGGACACAAGGGTATTTTCGTCATAAAATTTATTAAACTAACAGTTTCTGTTAAGATTGTCCTTATTTAACATTTCTTAAAACCACAGGGGAGCCATATGCAAAAGGAAACTTAAACTGGACTAAAAGTGACATGGACCAAACCTCAGGGGGTCCAAATGAAAATTACCCAAAAATAAATTAAACACAATCAATGCATAAATAAAAGACATGAAAAAAAAATACGAACAATAACAAAGCAATAAACAAAGAAATAAACAAAGCAATAAAAGGAAAAGGAAATAGCTAAAATGCAGATGCAACACCACCCGTCACCAGAAGCAGAGGCACGACTGTAGGCTTGCTCCAGTTATGTGGTCCGAGATAATGAATGAATAGGCAGAAAGTAAATAACAGAAAGTAAATAACAAAGCAATAAACAAAGCAATAAAAAGAAAAGGAAATAGCTAAAATGCAAATGCAACACCACCCGTCACCGGAAGCAGAGGCACGACTGTAGGCTTGCTCCGGTTATGTGGTCCGAGATGATGAATGAATATGCAAAAAGTAAATAACAAAGCAATTAAAGGAAAAGGAAGCCTTAACCAAAGAGAGGCACGACTGTAGGCATCTCTGATCAAGGATCCAGGGGAAGGGAGAACAATAAATAATGCTGAAAGTAAACCCTAAATTAAGAATATGGAGGGGTAGATAGAAGCGGGAATGGAGGGAGGAGAGAAGATTAATAAAAAAAATTACTTACTTGCGAATTGAACAAATGATTCGAATCTCAACCAACCCTAACAACCAGATCTAGATCTAGAATGATCTAAATCTGCAATTGCTAGACCCAAAGAAAAACGAATCTAAAAACTTGAAACTTGAACTTGAATTGCATTACATAAAAATTAAATCTAAACATTGAATTCTAGAAATTTAAAATCTCACAACTGCAAGCAAAGAAAACTAGAGAAAGCCTAAATAAACTGAAGAAAGAAGAAATAATGCTTCTACTAAGCTCTAAGACACGTTCTCCTTTGATGGAATATGATCTCCTTTTATAGAGTTTACATGAGATATGAAGCACGGCTGAATTTGAATAAAACTCAGGGTTTCTATCTGACTCAGCCAATTTGGGTTTTGACGTAGTAATCGCGCCGATTTAGAGAGATCAGATGCATAATTCCACCGTTGGATTTGAGGTTTAAGTAGTTGTGAAGCTCTCCTCCAAAAATCAGCACGATCGGACATCGGATGACCGTTCGATGAAGGGTTTGATCAAAACTGGACAGAGGCATTCAAAAACGGGATTTTTCCTCTTTTTCTTTCTGAATATAATTATTTTTCCTCTTTTTCTTTATTTAATTAAATCCAAGATAGGAAATAAGATATTGAGGTATGCAAGGACTCTTTTCCATTTGGACTCTCTCAATAATATCTCCATAGATTTGATTTAAAATCTCAGCCGTAGATCAGATTTGCCTTCTTTATCTCTTCAATATTTCGGAGTTGGCCCATAATCACACATCTCTAGCCCATCATGCTCCAGATCAGGCCCATTTTCGCATTTGAGAATTTGAATGAACTTCTTGACGTGTAAAATAGCATGATTCAAGCCCAAAACTCCAAATATTTGCTTAAATCTTGAAAAGTCCTAAAATCTGCAAAAACAACATAAAACCCAAGGTAACTCCATTCTAAGTGTATAAAATGCATGCTTTATGCCCTAAGATTTCACACATAAATGTGCTCATCAGATTCCCCCACACTTAGACTAAGCTTGTCCTCAAGCAAAAATTAAAGAAAATTCAAATGCAATTAAGAAACTAGTGCAACAAAATAAATCCAAACTCACTTTCGTAGGAATCACAGTTACACTTAGCATGTGCAATAGGCCTTTAAACCACTAGGTTACCCCTAGAGGATGAGTTTTGTCTCGTGGATGTTTGCAGTGAATGTACATCCAAAATTCCAATTTTAGCTCAAAATAAAACATTACAAATTCCAACTCTAACAATTGGTAAGTACTCATACAAGATCAATAGCTATGACAATTTTTCTCACCATTAATTTAAGATCCCCCACACTTGAACTTTATTACCCCATATTGATTCTTGAGACTTAGCATATATCTCAATCAAGGACTCGCCTTATATCTTTCAAGTACACCTCTCCTTTAAGCAAAACCACTCATAAAGTAAGGGGACCAAGGACTAAGGTTTTGAAGAATTTTTGACCAAACAATTTTACCAAGCCATTGATGACACTTATATTTATTTCTCTTTTTTTTTCTTTTGAGTAGTGAACTCTACATTACTCCACTACGGTTGGCTTGAATGACATGGTGGAGCAGACACCAGAAACCTAAGTTACTTTGTAGCTTTGCTTTGCATATGCCCACATAGACAGTGATGCGAGAGTTCTTTTCAATAATCTCCTTCCTAAGAGTTTCGATCAAGTCACCTCGATTCTTGAGTCGGAGTGCCCTGTCTAGTTCCAAGGAATTCAACTTTTACTTTCTACTCTTTTTTTTTTTTCCTTCTTCTTTTGTCATGCCCTACACAAAATTGATCTCAACTTCTAGCCAAAGAAACAAGGACCCACAAAACTCATAGATGGTTCGACGCCTTAAGTTAAGGGCATTTTATTTTTCTAAGAAAAGTCTCATCTCAACATATATACAAGTTACCTTCCTCTCAACAGGGTTTTTATGTGTTCATGATGGGTACCAAAATCACTCTCATTTCACACATCATAGCAATTGAAAGAATATGTATAATAACCAAAAGTCAAAGTTAAAATCTACAACGCAGCTATACCCCCCCCCCACACTTAAGTAATGCAATGTCCTCAATGCATGTATGCTAAACAAAGAAGACAAATGATGGGTATACCTTTCAGTCAAGATGTGCTTATCATGGGAAGCTTTAATCTTATCTTCAATATCAATGTATGATGGGGAAGGCACTCCAAATAAGAAAAATCGTGAATCGAAAAATCATCTCTAAAGATCTCAAGAAAAACATTCACAATGTTAAAGAAAATTCTCATCATACGTTGAGGTTCTCTAAAAGGTTTTGCATATTTCATAAGATGAATATGATGCTTTTCAATGGAAGAGCTTAGACCTTTGATATGAGTGACAAACCAACCCAATGCTTCTCTATTATCATTTAACAGTGTGATCAACTCTTCTGCTTTGTCAGAAGTTAAATCAGAGACAACAAGGATAGGAAGAGTATTATCTTGTTCCAATAAAGCATACTTCAAATTAGAAGGCAACTCTTTCAATTCTAGCTTGGGGGGTTCAATTATTGAGGGCTTGGGAATGGAGATGGAGATGGATAGAGGTTTAATAGGCTCCAAAGGTGTGTGAAAATTTAAGACTTCAGAAAAGAAAGTTTCACTATCATTATCCAACATATCCATACATTCTTGAAATCTGTAATCAAAATCAATCTCAAAGTTGGTAATCACATCATTAGGAAAATCAAAAGATTCCTCAAGCATATTGATCTCTTCTTCTATTTGTGGTTGTTTCCCTATTCTGAACATATTAAACTCTACAATTTGATTTCCAAAAGATAATCGTAAGAGGCCATTTCGACAATTGATTAATGCATTACTAGTAGCCAAAAATGGTCTTCCTAAAATTATTGGGATTTCATCCTTGATTGAAAAAGGTTTAGTATCTAGCACAATGAAATCAACTGGAAAAATAAATTCTCCCACTTTCAGTAAAACATCTTCAACCATCCCTTTAGGAATCTTAACTGACCTATCTACCAACTGAAGAGTAGTTCTAGTTGCTTTCAATTCTCCCAGTCCTAGTTGCTTTCAATTCTCCCAGTCCTAGTTGCTTATAAACATGGTAAGGCAAAAGATTCACACTTGCACCAAGATCAAGTAAAGCATGTTCAATGTGTGTATTGCCTATGACACAAGCTATGGTGGGGCTCCCTGAATCCTTATATTTGGCTGCTATAGGTTGAGTAATTATGGAACTAATGTTACCTGCCAAGAACGCCTTTTTGGGAATGCTAGTGCTTCTTTTATGAGTGCATAAATATTTCAACACTTTTGCATAGGCGGGGATCTGGGATATGGCATCCAAAATAGGGATATTCACTTCTATCTTTTTGAAGATATTAAAAATTTTCTCCATAGTTGCAGTCTTCTTCTTATTAACTAGACGACTAGGATAAGGGGCCTTAGGAACATAAGGACTCTCATTTGAAATTTTCTCTTTTCTCATATTTTTAGCTAGTGGTTCACCAAACGTAGGTACTACTAAAGTAACTGGCTCATCCTCAACTTCTATGGGTTCCTCAGACAAACTTTTATTAGGAGATGCTTGAACATTCTCTTCATCACAGTGGTCACTAATCTTGCTCTTTTCATTAATGTGTGACTCACCTGTTAAATACCCTTTCCGACTTCTCAATGCAGACATAGAATTAATTGAAGCTAAAGAAGAATGGGAGGATTCAACTTGGTTGACTTGATTTGATGGTATTTGTTGAATATGAATCCTAGGATTTAACTCAGGTTGGCTAGGCATTTTACATTTTTCTCGCTCAGACAAAGCACTTGCAAGAGTGGAAATTTGTTTTTCCATATTATGCATAGAAGTCATGAAGGTGCTGGAAAGTACTTCCATATTCTTCTCTAAGGAAGAGAGACGAGAAAACTCTGGATTGTTACCTCTGTTGAAACCAAGTGATGATTGATTTTGTGAAATGAGAGGCATATGAGGCACAATAGGAGAATTGACAGGCCTAGCTAAATTGGGATTCTGAAAATTAGGGGCTTGAGGGAACTGGACATTTTGATTATAAGAAAATTGTGCACTTTGTTGTTGAGGGGCACCAAACTGATTTTGTGTGGAATAATTGCTTAATCCATTTTGGTTTTGCCCTTGAGACCATGAAAAGTTAGGATGATTCTTCCACCCAGGATTGTATGTGTTACTGTACGGGTTTGAAAACATCGCACTGACATTCTCATGTTGGCCTCTAGAATAGCTAGGACATTCCTCAATTACATGTGTAGGAGACTGACACCATGCACACATAGCAATAGATTTGTCAATAAAATGTGCTTGACTTGGTGGTGCAGCTTTAACTACCAAAGTCTCTAACTTTTTCAAAATGTTATCTATTTGTACTTCCTTATGAACTTGGCTATCAACAAAATATCCCCTACTAGTCCTTTCAGACTCTTGGGTTGACTCCCATTCTCTAGTTCTATCTGCTAGGTCTAAAAGAAAATCCCAAGCTTCGGAATCATCAGTGAATGATGTAAATCATGTGGGGCACATTGATTCCAAAAGTTGCTTTGTTTGGTAATCGATACCCTCATAAATTATTTGGCATAAATGCCATAATTCTATACCATGGTGAGGGCATTCTTGGAGAAGGCTTTGAAACCTCTCCATTACCTTAGCGAAGGACTCATTGGGTTTCTGACGAAATTGAAGAATATCATTTCTTATTTTGTTCGTCTTAGAGAAAGGAAAGAATTTCTTCAAGAATAGAACAGTAAATTGTTCCCATGTGATAATGCTATCCCTAGGTAAACTATAAAGCCACTTTTTGGCTTGGTCTTTTAATGCAAAGGTAATAAACCGTAGTCTTACGGCATCATCAGTAAGTTGTTGTACTTTCATAAGGACACAAACCTCCTCAAACTCCCTAAGGAACAAATATGCATCTTGATCAGGTAGCCCATGAAATTGGGGTAACATAGATAGATAATGGGATTTGAGCTCAAAATTATTACCCCTCACTTCAGGTAAACGTATACAGGAAGGTTGTGCAGATCGGGTAGGATAAAATCTATCCCTAAGACTCTTAGGTGGAGGTGGTGGAGGTAGACCTTCCATGGTCAAGGTAGACACTCGGACAATTCTATTTGTAGAATCACGAGTCTAGACACACATGCACTAACCACTTAATGCAATTAATGGCTCTTATGAAATAATGAGATTTTTTTTAAATAAAAAAATAAATAAAGTACTAAAGAATAAAAGAAAAGAAAATAACAAAAACAAAGGGAAAGTAATGAATTTCCGACCACAAGATTGAAACAATGATTCCAAAGCTGTAAGGTTGCCATATAGCTGAGCACTTATAAGTTTGACAGCAAGGGAATCCGTATAGTCTTCGGAGCCACCTACAATCGAATCCTGGGGATTCTGCAGTAGAGTGGGGACTACTATACGTTTTTATTTCTGCTCTAGTTAAGAGTAATATCTTTGAATTTTAAATTTTTTTTTTCTTTTCTTAGTGCTATGTTCTCAAAGAACAAAAGAATGTGATACAAGTGTTTATTGAAATGGTTTGTTTTTTTTAATATCGAAAAATGAACTAATGAGAAAAGTGGTTTGAAGAACAACTTATGTAGAACATGTAAGATTTGTTCTTTCAGGAGAATAGGAATTTGACAAAATGATCTTGATAGTGAAGATCTCTGACCATCACATCCCCACTTCTGCTCATAAAACCCCTCCTCCTTACTCTCTTGACCTACTCCCTTGCTCGAAATAGGATTACTGATCATAGTGTGTACTCAATTAAGAAATATTCCTAGAATAAATTTATCAAACATACATTTCCAAACATAGAATGGTCTCTAGTAGAGAAACATGTAAAAATGATTTTGTACAAGAGCTCGTCTCCCAAAATAAAATGTTACCAAAATGCATACTAAAACACCTCTTTAATTGCTAATGCAATAATCACTTTTGTTCATTTTTGTTTAATATTCATATTGAACATAGGCATTGCTCTTCCGAGTCACTTCTTTGCTTCTTTGAAGCAAAATTCATTTTACATTACTTTTGCTTCCTTGCCAATTCATTGATGAAATCTTATAATAAAAAACTTCCACAATGAAAATTTAGGTTGTTCTCGTCAAACCAATCTTCAATACTTGATTGGAATCAAATCACTTTTAAAATATGAGAATGTGTGAAAGTGAAACTGATATTACTAGATAATGGTAATAAGGTGGTCACCACATGAAATCATTATTGAAGCACGTATTGTGTATATCATCACAATAAAGATAACACGCATGCTCACATCCATTAGTCGAAGCATTTTTAGATAAAAGGTTATACATATGTACGAGAGAACACAAACATTGCTCTTTTGAGTCACTTTGCTTCTTTGAAGCAAAATTGATTTTACATTTTGTTTGCTCTCTTGTCAATCCGGTCTTCAATACTTGATTGAATCAAATCACTTTTAAATTTGAGAACATGTGAAAGTGGAATGATAGTACTATAAAATGGTAATAGTGTGGGTCACTCATACAAAACCCTTATTAATGCATGTATCGTGTATATCATCACGATAAAAAATAACAAACACGGTTACATCTATTAGTCTAAGCATTTTAGATAGAATGTTATATGCATCCGCGGATCTAGTTATAAGTTTTAAAAATTGGAGTGATTCAACCACAAACTTCACAATCTAGCACTAGGTTTCCCATGGAGAAAGAAAATGGTAGTCGACCACAATGAAAGAATAAGATTTAAATTTTCCGCTCAACTTTCATTTTACCAATAGGGTGACTCCCTAATTATATCAATTCTACCTATCAGATAAGTGTCAGAATAAGTATCAGGGAGCACAATATTCTATTAGGTAGAAAATTTTGAACAATGTATAATTCTCTATCAAGTAAAAGATTCATATTCGCGTCCAGGGGAGTGTTTCATAGAACTTTTTTCGTGAACCCAGAAGGGGTTGCTGAAAAATTAATAGATTGATATTTTATAGGTAAGCGAAGAAAAGCCATGGATTATGTAGTAAATCGTGGTTATCAAAAACGAATATTTTTTGTCATTAATTTTTTTTAACATTTATTTTTTACGATGATGTGACAAAATTTTCTGGTGATGGTTCAAAAATAATAATTTGGCTTTTCCAAAATTTTCAAGACTTGAAAAAAAAACCATATAACAAGAATGTGACAAATCAGCGTAAAAATTTCTTACAAAGCACTCAAGAAAGTGGTAAGATCTTTCACTTATCCTTTCTTTCGGTAGAAAGAAGGTTTTCAGATATGATATTAACATTTAAATATTTTCAAGTAAATATTTTATAATTCAACAAAGAGTAATTTAAATATTTTAAACTATCACAAGGAGGGTAATAGTTCATCTCTCACGAGGAGAATGAGATGTTCAATTCAAGAATGGATGAATTTTATTCATACCCGATTTTGAAGTTCTTCTAATTTGAAATGGGTGGATACATTCTGGTCTTCCTTATGCTGGTTCATCTGGAAAAGTAGGAATAGGTTCATATTTCAAGGAGAAATCCCATTTTTTCATAAAACTCTAATCCAATTTTCAAGTTTAATTGCAGAATTGCAGAATGCTACGGTGCTTTCTTCTTCACCCTCCCCCTCTAGCCAGGTTTCTTCTATAACTGTGGAGGATGTTCACTCTCACCTCATCTTGGGATGCCCATGCTGCTCAAGGAGGTCGAGGCTGCATCATTTGGACTCCATCTGGTTCTTTTCTTGTGGCTAAATCTGTTGCCTGTTATAGTGCTTCTGCTGCCCTGCTTGAGTTGGAAGCTATAAGGATGCAATCCTGCTTGTTCATGTGAACCTTGGAATTCGACGAGTTCGTATTCACACTGATTTCAAGCCTGTGGTTTCTGCACTTGCTGAAGGAACTTACACTTTTGATTGGTTATGCATAGGTCTTTTTCATGAAATTTTAGTCCTTAATACCTCTTTTGATCTGTTTAAAGTTGTATATATTAATAGGTAACAAAATTATCTTGCTGATTTCCTTGCTTTAGGTGCAAAGAAACTTTCTTTGTCTCATGTCTGGTGGTCGTCTCCACCATTTTTCATTATCGACCAATCGCTTGTTCTGACCAGGCAGATCTCTTGGACTTTTTTTCTATGATATGATATTTCCTTTTCGTTCAACAAAAAAAAAAAAAACTTAAAAGAATAATAATAAATATAAAGTTTAGGAGAGAAGGTAACTTTAAAATCAAAATTAATCAACGAATGAGCAACAGATAGAAAGCCGAGTCATGGTGAGTTGATAAAGTGACTAGCGGTTATATAGGTAAATAATTTGTTAAAACTTCCTTAAAAAATAAAACAAAGAAAGTCATTTGATATGTCTGACAAAGTCATTAGTGGTTATCTAGAAATTTTAATTTTTAAAATTTTTTAAAATAAAACAGACAAAGCTAGTAGTTATCTAGAAAATTTAATTTTTAAAACTTAAATCGTGTGATGATGTGAGGGAGTCACAAAGGGATTATATATAAAATTCTCGTAATGCGACCAAGAAAGTGATTGGAAGTTCCCAAAATTCAGAAGAGTGGTTGGAAGTTCCCAAAATTCAAAAGCATCTTTGTGTTCATATTTATCTAACCTTGCTCTGCAACTTCAGAGTTTGAGGGAAGCATTGTCCAAAAACCTAAGAAAATGTCAGTTTTTCATCAGGTCTCCTCTTCTTCTTCTTCATCATCGTCATCAACTATTTCTTATCCTGAGATGAATTATGAAGTATTTTTGAGCTTTCATGGCAAAGATGTCCGTACCAATTTTGCCGACCACCTTTACAAAGCCTTAACAGGAGGTGGAGTTCAAACTTTCAGGGACTCTGAAGAACTCCATAAGGGAAACAAGATTGAAGAGGAGCTTCTCACAGCAATCCAACAATCAAAGATCTCAATTCCCATATTTTCAAAGAATTATGCGTCGAGTAAGTGGTGTCTCAAAGAGCTAACCCATATATGTGAATGCAGAAGAACACTAAATCAAATAGTCATGCCCATTTTTTACAAAGTCGAGCCAAGGGATGTGCGAGGCCAGAAAAGGAAATATGAAGAAGCCTTTGAGCAACACCAAATCAATATGGTATCCGATGTGAAAAAGTGGAAGGATGCAATGAAAGAGGTTGGAGAATTGGATGGTTGGCATGTCAAGGATGAAACGTAAGTCCAATAGTTATATTTTACTCAATTACGATTAGTATTTTACAAAATCATGATAAATCACCATCCAAAGGAAGATCGATTATTCATATATTTCCATTCATATGACCAATTTGCATTAGTTGCATGGTATAAGAAATATGCATGAATGGATTATGGGGGAAAATCATGCTACTATTATAAGAACACAAATTTATTGATGATAGTTATATTTATTCTTAAGAAATACCATCAGTAATTCACTAAGAGAATATCTCTACATATTCATGCTTAAAATCCTATAGTCTTAATTCCCATTGTAACTAAATATACTAGAACAACCCTCAATAGAAAAAGAATTAAAAAAAAAAAACAAACCTTAGATAATTTAGCACTATTTGTAATTAATTATCTCCACTAAATTCAAATTAAATGCCTCTTGATATTCTTGCTTAAAATCCAACAATGTTTAAACAACTCCTAGAAAAAATAAAGAATAAAGAAAAGTTGTATGCATATCATTCAAGGCAAAAATACTCAATTAAAATTTTTACACTAATGTTTAAGAAACCCATCAAAACCATTACCCTCAAGTTTATTCTTACCTCCGGATGGTTTATTGCTATATCTTATCACTTTGATCTTTTTATTTTTTAAATGAAAATATTTCATATTTATTTATAATTTTTTAAGTAAATGGGGTGATTGTATTAGAATAGAATAAAAATAGTACATACAAAAATTAATATTAAAATTACATACAAATATAAGCCTTCTGTACGTCATCCGCTTTTAGAAAGACAAGTAAAGATGCTAGATGAGTAGATCCATAAACTCCTATCATTTGGTTCATGGGTAACAGTCCAACCAAGTAATCAAAATAACTATAATTATTTTAAAAAAAATAGAAAATGCCCACTTATATTGTACTTGATATTTTACTAGTAGTACAAAATAAATTTTGATAACTTTTGACTATTTTGGGTTTTCACGATGTCTCTAATTTGGTATAATTCTAATTACTCAATAAATCTTGCATGACAATCCAAACAATAGATGATTTAAAAATAGAGAACCATACTGGTTGTAAGTGACCGTGATGGGATGAAATATTAGGAATTAGTTTGCTAAATGGTCATACCAGAATAAATGCAAAAAACATTAAAAAGAAAATAAAAGTTGTAGGGACATCCCAAAACAAATAACAAAAAACATACCCTAAAAAATACATCAATTTGGCAATGACATCTAAAATGTTTCTTAAATTTGGACACTGGTACATTCTATTATCAAATAATGTTAAGTTTTAAATAATCTCATATTTCCTAAATTGCCCTTAATGTATTGTGACTACACAGTATTACCCGTAACCCCTTGCCTACATTCAAATTTGGAAAAAATTTAGAAACACTCTAAAAGAGGTAATTAAAACGTTTTTCTGAGTTTGTCCAAATAAATAATTAATTTATCCATTATAACTTAATTTTACGAGAATAAATAATAAAAATTTTAGAATAATTTATTTTATTTTTAAAGAGTAAAATATTAAGAAATTTTAAAATTTACAACAATATTTTTTTAAATTAATTTGAATGTTAACACAATTTTTGCTATCCATTCTATTTCTTTAAGGAGCAGATTATCAAATGAATAAAATGCATGAGAATTAGTAACAAAATTATAAGAATAAATTTAAAAAAAAAATATTTAGATAAAGTATCAGGACTAAAATTGTAGGAGTAAGTTGGTTAAATACCTTTAAAAAAACATGGGTAGTGATTACTGAATTTTAACAGTAAGTTATTCGGAGAAGACTTTAGAATGATACTTTAGGACCTATTTGGTTACACGAATCTAGAGATTTCAAATCTCGGTATTCATAAATGGAAATTTATTCCTGTTTGGTTGTGTGTATTTTTTGTTATAAATAATTGGGGGTTTTTTTTTTTTATTAAAAAGGGGGGGTGAGTGTTTTGGGTGTGGGGGAGAAAGGGGGGATTTTTTTATTATTTAGGAGGAAAATTTTATAGGACCGTTGTCCAGACCAGCTATGATGTACGGTGCAGAGTGTTGGGCTGTTAAAAAGAATCATATAGATAAACTCAGTGTAGCAGAAATGAGAATGCTAAGATGGATGAGTGGCAAAACTAGGATGGATAAGATAAGAAACGATCATATTAGAGTTGGTCTGGGAGTTGCTCCCATAAGTGATAAGCTTAGAGAAAGTCGTTTGAGGTGGCACGACCACGTTCAACGGAGACCTATAAATGCTCCTGTTCAGAGAAGTGATATAATCCATATTGAAGGAACTAGAAGAGCTAGGGGTAGACCTAAGATAACCTTAGGAGAAGTGGTGAGAAAGGATATGTATAGCTTAGGCCTTGTATCTAGCATGGCCTTGAACAGAACCGATTGGAGGGCAAGAATCCATGTAGCCGACCCCATTTAGTTGGGAAAAGGCTTATTGTTGTTGTTGTTGAGGTAAAATCTAGAGGTTTCATCCCTACTATAAAAGCGCTAAACATTTGCGCATTCACAAAATTAGGATGAAGTTATAGATTTCATCCTCAATTTTTTATCAGAACCCAATAAACATGATTAGATGCCATTCTCTTTGCCATAGCACTGCAATTGACAAAGATTACCATCTACTTGGATTGTCTACCAATCGTCTCTCATTTGAATGACACAAATCCCTCTATTAATTGGGCTGCCTTAGGCATCTTATCTCATGTCCAGTCTTTACTTTCAGATTTTCTTCCAGTTCATTCTAGGTTTTGTTTTTAATCGTACTGAGAATATGTTGGTAGATTACCCTGTTGCCAATTATTCTCATCTCAGACTTTCAAAGGTCTGGGTGGCGAGCCCCCCTCCCCCATTGTAGACCCGTCTTTTTGTTTAACGAGATCTTTCTCACCTTCGGTTTTTATTAAAAAAAATTTTTTTTTTTTTAAAAAAAAAAAAAAATAAAACCAATTTTTTTTTTATTTTTTCCTCTCTTTTTAAAAAAAAAAAAAAAAAAAAAAAAAAATTATAGAGGGGGGGGAGGGGGGGGGGGAAGGGAGAGAGAGAAAGAAATTAGTTTTTGCCTTAATGTAAGTCATTCCATTCCAATCGAAGGAAATGTTAAAAATGAAGCCAACTAAACATATCTTGACCCTTCATCTCCTCAAATGCCCACTACACCAGCAACAATACTAACAATTGTTTTTGCAATGATGCTCCAAAGGTAATAGCCAACACTGCAATTTCTACGATATAGATGACCATTCTGATTCACACTATTTTCAATATGGATATTTATCCTCTTGGCCTTTATGGGTAAAACGATGATAATAATCATCGTAATCTAGCATTCTCCAAACCACAGTGTTGCAACATGATTGTTCAGCCACATGGACATCTTTCTTCTTAACATATTGCTATGGGTATATCTCACTCCTCGAACCAGTAGCATTTGTCTCTTTCCCTCCTACAATAACAACAAATCAAGTAGCTTTTTTCTTAGCTTCCAACTAGTAATCCACACCCATTAACTAAATTTGTAGGTACTTCTATGTCATTGCCTAATTCCTCCGTTTGGATAATTGATACCTATTCAATTAAATGACCATATGATTTTAGACTCTAAATTATTTTCATCTTATACCCCACCCACACCTTGTTATTTTATTCGTTTACCTAATGGGTCTAATGTGCCAGTTACAAATGTTAGAATTATTCATTTATTTTCAAATGTTACCTAATCTAATGTCTTTACACGTCCCCTCATTTGAATACAATTTGTTGTTTGTTAGTAAATATTACTACCTAATCTAATTGCCATGTTATTATTCTTCATGATTGTTGCCTTTTTCAAGACCAACAGACAAAGATGACAATGTGTGATAGGTAAAGACACAATGGTCTATATCTTCTAGAATCATCTCTTCCCATGGTTGTTGTGACTCCTCCTAATTTCAATTTTGATATTTGGCATTGACACCTTTGGCATCTTGCTTTTTCCATTTCCCCTAAATTCAAGAATTTAAATATTGCTATGTGTTTTTCCAATAAATGCACTTGTACTATGTACCCACTAGCAAAACAAACCCACTTACCATTTTCCTCTAGTATGATCTCTACTAAATCATGTTATGGATTGATGCGTTTGGACAATTGGGGTCCTTATAATACCTATTCGGTTTCTGGGGCTCGATATTTCCTAACTATGGTATATGATTACTCATGTGGTACATGGGTTTATTTAATGGCTCATAAGTCTGAAGCTAATTCCTTAATTTATTATTTTTTCACCATGGTGCAAACTCAATTCAATGCCTCAATTTGTCAAATTCACACTGATAATGCACAGAGTTGTCTTTTAATAGGGATACTTCACTCTTTTTTAATTCCTTAGGTGTGGTTCAACAATCTAGTTGTGTTGACACCCCACAACAAAATGTTGTTGTGGACCTGAAAACACTACCACCTTCTAAACATTGCTAGAGCCCTTTGTTTCCAAGCAAATTTACCATTTCAATTTTGGAGTGGATGCATTCTCATTGCTACCAATTAACCACTTACAAACACTTGTACTCCAAGACAAAACTCCTCATGAAGTCTCTTTCAACCAAAAACCTATCTTCTCTCACCTTCAAAGTCTTCAAAGGCCTCTATTTTGGTCGAAATCTGAATATCAAATATAAATTTGATCAACATGCTTCCCCTAGTAGTTTGTTGGGAATCCTCATGGACAAAAGGGTTTCCAAATTTATGACATTTCCTCAAAAACTATCTATATTTCTTGTGATGATGTATTTCATGAAACCATTTGCCCTACCAATTATATTCATCTCCTATGACCACCCCATCTCATGCGTTTCCTTTACCTGCCCCTCCCCCCCCCCATCTGAAATTTACTGTGATACATATCCTCCTCCTCCAGTAGAAACCCCCACACCGACCCTCATTAATCCTACCACTAATTCCATTTGTAGTTAGTATACCTTCCACCAATGATACCACCACTTCTACAACTTCTTCAATTCCTCCTTCCACATGCCCCTCACACATTCATCATAAACCATGTAGTTTAAAAGATCACTATTTGCCTTTGTGCCCAAACAAATTCGTTTTCAACTGTTGACCAAGGTACGCATCATCCCCTCGCATGTTACTTAAGTTACCATTAGTTTTCTCCTTCTCATTTATCTTTTCTCACAACTTTAACTGTCACTATTGAGCCTACCAGTTTTGCCCAAGCCATGAAACATAACGAGTGGCATGATGCAATGCAAATTGAGATTCCCTCTCTACCCGACAACAATACTTGGTCTCTTGTTCCATACCTCTTGGCAAGAAGGTATTGGATCCAAGTTATTTTTGAAAAGCAAAGGATGGGGCCGATGGTTCTATGGAGCGATGATACTCGTTTGGTTGCTAATGGATATACACATATTAAGGGCACTGATTACCATGATACATTTGCCCTTCTAGCAAAACTTTTTTTTGCATATGTTCTCCTTACCATTATAGTAGCTCATGGATGGCCAATTCATCAATTAGATGTCAAGAATGCATTTCTACATGGGGATCTTCTTGAGGAAGTATACATGACACCACCACATGAATATCATCAAAGGGAGAAATATTGTTTGCAATTTGCAGAAGTTGTTGTATGGACTCAAACAAGCATCTTGCAATTGGTTTTCCAAGTTATCAACTGCCCTACTTGGTTTTGATTTCACTCAATCTCAAGCTAATCACTCCTTGTTTGTTCTTCATCGACATTTTGCTTAAGTTTACATTCTAGTCTATGTTGATGACATCATCATAACAAACTTCGATGGTACTTTACTCCAAGCTATTAAAGCTTGTATCAATGAGAAATTTTCATATCAAAGATATTGGAATGTTAAAATACTTCCATGGCATAGAAGTTGCATGTTCTCATCAACGTCTTTACCTTTGACAAAGAAAGTATACTCTTAACATTCTCAATGATTGTGGCATGACTTGCACTTGACCCACAAATTTTCCAATGGAACAAAATCCAAAGCTTTCCAATTCCACATGCACCATATATTCTTTTTGATCCATCACCTATCGTTGCTTGGTTGGTCGCTTTATTTACCTCACTATCACTAGACTTGACATTGTCCCCACTATTACCATATTAGCTCACTTTATGCGTTAGCCAAGGCAACCACATAAGCATGATGCACATCATTTATTGAGGTAATTAAAAGGTACTCCTGGCCAAAACATCTTTCTTCATGCCCAACTAGATCTACATTTATGTGCTTTTTGTGCCTTTGATTGGGCTAGCCTATGGGCTATTGCATTCTCCTTGGTTCTAGTCCGATTTCTTGGAAAACTAAAAGCAATCTAACTATATCTTGTTCATCTACTAAAGCATAATATTGAGCCACAACAGTTGCTACTTGTAAAATCATGTGGCTTTCATACCTATTACAAGACCTCGATATACCATTAAAAATGCCCATCCTCCTAGTTTTTTATGAATGCACTAAGCACATTGAGATAGATTGTCATGTCGTTCATGATAAAATACAACAAGGTCTAATTAAACTACAAAAATCGCTTGTGCTGATCAACTCATGGATTTCTTTATCAAGTCCCTTAGTTGTGATCAATTTCAACGTCTAAAATTCAAGTTGGGCATTCGTGACCCACATGCTCCACCTTGAGGGGGAGTAATAGTTGTATTTTTTTTTTTGGGTCAAGAGTATTAGCTATAGTTACCATTGATCAAATATGCTCACCATATATCTTGTTTTTCATATTTGTTAACTCATATCTTGTATACTTTTTTGTATTCTCTATAGGAATGTTAGAATCAAATTTTAGATAAGTCAATAAAATTCTAGGAATTATCTGTTGAGCTATTATTCTCTTGCTTTCTATATATATTCATTTCATTATTAATGTAATTCATTCCATTTCATTCAAAGGAAATGTTAAAAAGTTCCATTCTTTACTTGGCATATTTCTCGAGTGGTCCCTTCTATGTTGAATTCTTTTATTCATTTTCTTATGTATAATGCTGACCTTTTTCTTCTTTGAATTGTATAGATTTGAAGGAGACATGATAAAACAAATTGTTAAAGATGTTTATGATAAATTGGACAAGAGACCCTTTAGTGAAAAAAACAACCTAGTTGGAGCCGAATATCGCATAACTGGAGTACTGAAGCTTTTAGATGTTGAATCTGACAATAGAAAAATTATTGGGATCTATGGCCTTGGAGGCATTGGCAAGACAACAATTGCTAAGGCTGTGTGTAATAAAATCTTCAATCACTTCGAAGGGTGTAGTTTTATTTCAAATGTTAGAGAAGCTTCTCAACAACATAATGGACTTATTGTTTTGCAAAACCAACTTTTACATGATACCTTGAAGTATGAAGGTAGAGATATTACTAGCGTGGATGCTGGGACTCAAGTGATCCAACAAAGGTTATGTTCCAAAAAAGTCCTTATTGTTATAGATGATGTGGATAAAGAAGATCAAGCAGAATGTTTTGTTGGGGACCGCAAATGGTTTGGTGTGGGAAGCAAAATCATTATCACAACCAGAGATAAGCATATTTTAGACTGTTGTAAATCAGATGCGAATTGTGAGCCACCACCAATGGAGTCAAATGATTCTCTTCAACTCTTTAGCCATCATGCATTCAAAAGCCACCAACCTCCAAATGATTATTTGGATTTGTCAAAAGATATGATAGAAACTACTGGAAGACTTCCCTTGGCACTTCAAGTTGTAGGCTCATCTTTATATTTAAAGGGAAAACCAGTGTGGGAAGACATGCTAAAGAAGCTACAGAAAGTTCCAAATAATGATATCATGGAGAGGTTAAGAATAAGTTTTGATGGATTAGATGATGATGAGAAACAAATGTTTCTTGATATTGCCTGTGTTTTCATTTACATGTATAAGGATCTTGTTTGTTATATATGGGAGGCTTGTGGCTTTCATCCTTTAGTAGGGCTTGATTCTCTTTGTAAAAAGTCTTTGGTAACGATTTGTGAAAAAGGTAAGCTAGGGATGCATGATCTTCTTCGGGATCTTGGAAGGAGTATTGTTTATCAAGAGAATGCCAATGAGCCAGGGAGGCGTACACGAATATGGGCTCAAGAGCATGTCCTGGATGTACTGCACACACAAGCGGTAGGTACAGAATAAACTTTTGGTCGTTTTTTTATGACGACCTTGTAAATTAAGTTTTTCATGGATTTTTCTCGGTTTAGCACAAGAGCATTTGATGGTCTCTCTCTCTCTCTCTCTTTCTGGTTTTTTTTGGGTATGTGTGTACAGGGAACAAGTAGTGTCAGAGGACTTAAAGTTGATCTCAGAAATATATCAGAGAATGAAGGCTTGACGAGCGAAGGATTTGTAGGAATGACTCGTTTAAAGTTACTCCAAATCGATTATACAAACTTCTCTTGGAACTTCACCCTTCCTTTTTCAGAATTAAGGTGGCTTAGTTGGAAAGGATGCTCTAACTACTTTAACCAGACTACTTTTTGTCCACGTAAATTGGTGGTTCTTGATCTATCTTATAGTAATATCACAGCGGATTGGAAGGGTTGGAGATGCATCAAGGTCTTGCATAAACTTTTTTCTTATATTTATGTTTATTTTCTAAAACTTCTCAAGTCTCTAAAAAAGAACCTTCTCAAGTTATATAGAGAAGTTAATATGATTTTTTTTTTATTTTTTATTTTTGCAGATGGCAACAAAGTTAAAGGTTCTAGATTTGTCATGTTGTGATCAACTATCTAAGACTCCTGATCTTTCAACAAATCAATTTTTGGAGGTTTTGCATCTTGAAGATTGTGATAATCTGCTTGAGATTGATGCATCCATTTGTTGTCTCACAAAGTTAGTCACATCAAACATTCAAAGGTGTGAGAAATTAAAGGATGCACCGAGTCAAATCAATAAGTTGACTAATCTCAGAGAACTCAATTTAGCAGGCAAAGCTACGACAAAGTTTGTAGAGAATTTGGATTGTATGACATCACTGGTAGACCTTAAAATAGCATTTTGGTATGAGCAGAGTACGGTGGATCTCTCAATTAAAATTTCTCAGATAACCGCTATGAAAAGCCTTCAATTGTTTTCGACTGGTTTGGTGAGCATTTCATGTCTTCCTCCAAGCCTGGCAAGGCTTTCTATTAAATTTTGCCACGCAATTCAAAGTATCTCAGATCTTCCCTCAAGTTTGACCAGCCTATGGCTCGGAAACTGCAAATCATTGGTAAGAGTATCAAGTACATCAAGAGGCTTGAGAAATTTAAAAACATTGGATGTATATGTCTGTGAAAGCCTAGAAGAAATTGAAGGTTTTGACGACAAATTGGACTCCCTGGAAGACTTCAGAATTGATACGTGCGAGTCATTGCTGAAGTTACCAAAGCTGAGGGGCTCAAAATATCTAAGGACTTTACGGGTTTCCAGAAACGACTTCATATCCGATTTTGAAGGTGAGCGATTGGACTCTCTGGAGGTGTTGGAAATAGAAACTTGCAAATCATTGAGAAGAATACCTTATCTACAATATTCAAAAAGGTTGAGGGAACTAAGAATCACAGGATGTCCTCAATTGTTAAAGATTGAGTGCCTTGGGGATTATGAATCATTACAAGAGTTGAAGATCTGTGATTGCCACCGTTGGATGAGAGGATTACTGAATCTTTCGAACTTACAGGTTGAAGAATTTAGATATTGATAAGCTGGATAACTTAACCGAAATTTCAGGCCTTGATAGATTGGGATCCTTGCGAAGATTGCGTATAGAAGAATGCAAGAATCTATTAGAGATTAATGGCATCAATGGATTGGAGAACTTAGAGGTGTTGAAAATCCGTCGCTGTAAAGCCTTGGAAAAATCACTAGCTGATTTGTCAAACGCCAAGACGTTAAAGCATCTTTCTATTGAAGGTCACGAGAATCTGGATGAGATTGAGGAATTGAATATCAGTTGCTGTGAATTCTTAGAGCATCTGGAGATTAGTAGATTCAATCACTTGAAAAGATTACCCGATGTGTCTCTCTTCAAAAAGTTGGGTTATCTTCATATTGAAGGCTGCAACAATCTAACCGAGATTCATGGAGTTGACAGATTGGAGTCCTTACAAAGTTTGCATATAGGTGGCTTTGAGTCCTTAGAAAGCTTACCGGATTTGTCAAATTTGAAAAGGTTGGAGCAGCTACATATTGAAGGTTGTAAGATTCTATCCGAGATTCACGGAGTTGACGGATTGGAGTCCTTATCTAATTTGTATATAGGTGGTTGTGAGTCCTTAAAAAGCTTAACGGATCTGTCAAAATTGAAGAGGTTAGAGGAACTACATATTGAAGGCTGCAACGATCTAACCAAGATTCATGGAATTGACAGATTGGAGTCCTTATCTGGTTTGTGTATAAGTTGGTGTGAGTCCTTAGAAAGCTTACCCGATCTGTCAAATTTGAGAGAGTTGGAGCAGCTACATATTGGAGGCTGCAACAATCTTACCGAGATTCACGGAGTTGACGGATTGGAGTTCTTATCTAATTTGCATATAGGTGGCTGTGAGTCCTTAAAAAGCTTATCGGATTTGTCAAATTTGAAAAGGTTGGAGCAGCTACATATTGAAGGTTGTAAGATTCTATTCAAGATTCACGGAGTTGACAGATTGGAATCCTTATCTAATTTGCACATAGGTGGTTGTGAGTCCTTAAAAATCTTATCGGATTTGTCAAATTTGAAAAGGTTGGAGGAACTACATATTGAAGGTTGTAAGATTCTAACCGAGATTCACGGAATTGACGGATTGGAGTCCTTACACGGTTTGCTTGTAAGTGGCTGTGAGTCCATAGAAAGCTTACTGGATTTGTCAACATTGAAGAGGTTAAAGGAACTATATATTGAAGGCTGCAGCGATCTAACGGAGATTCATGGAATTGACGGATTGGAGTCCTTATCTTATTTCCGTATAAATTGCTGTGAGTCCTTAGAAAGTTTACCCGATCTGTCAAATTTGAGAGAGTTGGAGCAGCTACATATTGGAGGCTGCAACAATCTAACCGAGATTAATGGAGTTGACCGACTGGAGTCCTTATCTAATTTGCATATAGGTGGTTGTGAGTCCTTAAAAAGCTTATTGGATTTGTCAAATTTGAAAAGGTTGGAGGAACTACATATTGAAGGTTGTAAGATTCTGACTGAGATTCACGGAATTGAAGGATTGGAGTCATTACACGGTTTGCTTGTAAGTGGCTGTGAGTCCATAGAAAGCTTACCGGA
Organism: Hakea prostrata; assembly: GCF_041222555.1. NCBI lineage: Eukaryota > Viridiplantae > Streptophyta > Magnoliopsida > Proteales > Proteaceae > Hakea > Hakea prostrata. The sequence goes on from NC_142603.1 coordinate 40,146,931, forward strand.
TCTGTCAACATTGAAGAGGTTAAAGGAACTACATATTGAAGGCTGCAGCGATCTAACGGAGATTCATGGAATTGACGGATTGGAGTCCTTATCTTATTTCCGTATAAGTTGTTGTGAGTCCTTAGAAAACTTACCCGATCTGTCAAATTTGAGAGAGTTGGAGCAGCTACATATTGGAGGCTGCAACAATCTAATCGAGATTAACGGATTTGATGGATTGGAGTCCTTATCTAATATGCATATAGGTGGTTGTGAGTCCTTAAAAAGCTTATTGGATTTGTCAAATTTGAAAAGTTTGGAGCAGCTACATATTGAAGGTTGTAAGATTCTATCTGAGATTCACGGAGTTGACGGATTGGAATCCTTATCTAATTTGCATATAGGTGGTTGTGAGTCCTTAAAAATCTTATCGGATTTGTCAAATTTGAAAAGGTTGGAGGAACTACATATTGAAGGTTGTAAGATTCTAACCGAGATTCATGGAATTGACGGATTGGAGTCCTTACATGGTTTGCTTGTAAGTGGCTGTGAGTCTATAGAAAGCTTACCGGATTTGTCAAATCTGAAAAGCTTGGTGTGGCTATATATTAAAGGTTGTAAGATTTTATCCGAGATTCACAGAGTTGACAAATTGGAGTCCTTATCTAATTTGCATATAAGTGGCTGTGAGTCCTTAGAAAGCTTACCGGATTTATCAAATTTGAAAAGCTTGGCATGGCTATATATTGAAGGTTGTAAGATTCTATCCGAGATTCATGGAGTTGATAGATTGGAGTCCTTACATAGTTTGCATTTAAGTGGCTGTGAGTCCTTAAAAAGCTTAACGGATCTGTCAAAATTGATAGGTTGAAGTGGCGACATATTGAAGGTTGTAAGATTCTAACAGAGATTCATGGAGTTGATAGTTAGGGATTCTTGACAGATTTGGAAATTGTTGAATGCGAGTCCTTAACAAGATTACCAGATCTGTCTAGCCTTGAAAGGTTGGAATCTCTAAATGTTAGAGACTGCGGGAATCTTATAGAGATTCAGGAATTTGAGACATTGGAATCCTTGATGTAGTTGGCCATAGTTGGGTGTGAATCCTTGCGAGTATCACCGGATTTGTCAAAGTTCAAAGGGTTGATGGCATTAAGTATTGACGGCTGTAAGTATCTTACCATGATTCAGAGTGTTGACAAGTTGGAATCCCTGGAGAGTTTGCAAATTATTGGGAATGACTCCTTGGAAATATTTCCTGATCTATCAAACATGAAAAAGTTGACCAAATTATATATTGAAGGCTATAAGAATCTTACCGAGATCCAGGGAGTTGACACATTGGAATCCTTGACATATTTGAGCATAACTGGGTGTGAGTCCTTGGAAATATCACCTGATCTTTCTAAGTTGAAAAACTTAGAGACACTGATTGCCAAGGAGTGCAGGAAGCTGACTGCGATTCAAGCTGGTCATAATCCATTGGGATCTTTGATAGAGTTGGATGTTAGGGGTGTATATCCTTGGAAGAATTACCAAATTGTGTAAAGTCAAACGAATTGAAGAAACTAAATGGTGTGCCTTGCACAGACCTAACTGATAATGATCGAATAAAACTCTTGATTGATGGTGGGTGCTTAAAGTTCCAACTGGCTTTGTCATGAAAAATTTGTTCAAGGTACGTTTGCCTCTGTCTCTACAAAATCTGGCTTCATCTGCTTTTAAATTGATTTGTGTATTCTGTAGATTTTTTTTTCTCTCCCATTCTTGAGAATCGGTTCTAAGACCCAAATGAGTTCTTCTGTGGAAAAACACCATAGAGAAGTACACATTAGCATTCCGTGAATGGCATTGCTGTTATGTTTTTTGGTTGTTCAGACTTCAAAATGGCTAATGAATTTGGAATTTTAGTTCAATAACGTGTAGTCTTTTCCAGACTCACTCTCTGTTTTTAGTATGACTGGTAGGCACATTTTAAACCATTTCAATATGATGATAGTTATGACAGGTGTTTTTGGCAGGAATATATGGGACCCCAAGTAGAAAATCTCTTGCTTTTCTGTGGAAAATTTGGAGTTGAAGATGTATTATAAACAGTGCTGAACTCATTAAAGAAAGAATGACAAGAAAAATCTCATAAAATTGCCAAGTGTATGTTACATTTTGCAGGGAAATCAACTGTTATCAACGTTACTATTTAGTTTTGTCCTCTACCTGTCTTCTTGCAAGACCTGCTTTTCTCATTGTTCAAATGAACAGCTGTTAAAGGTAGACTCTTCTCAACACAGTTTACTATTTTTTTGTAAAAAAAGAAAAAGAAATCAGTTTGAGATTATGGACTCAAATGAGAATGGAACTTCCTTAATGTTCATGTAGGTTTTGAATCAAACTGCCAGGAGAAATAAGAAATCAGAAATCAGAAAGCACTTGAAGTTGGAGTATGCCTGGAGAAACTTTATCTTACAAAAATGCACCATAACACGAAGGTAGTGTCAAGTGACCAAATTGAAGGAAGAAATAACAAATGAAAGAAAAATGATGAGTTGCTGGATAAAGAAATGAAAAGTTGTCAAAAAAAAAGAAACTGGATGATGCTAGAGATGGAAGAAAACTGCGTAGACTTTTAATAGTATGGCATATGCAATCATAATTTTAAAGATTTACACTACTCATGACTAATAACTCACTGTATACAATTTATTCTGTTATGATAAACACTATTAATTTTTACATCTCTATGATTGCTATTGCAATTCTTGTCTAACGAATTGTGATTGATGCTTCATTTAACCAACAGGTTATTGAAGTGGCTGTACAAGTTGTCTAATACTCCTCTCCCTTATTTTACAGGTAATCCTTTTCTCCAAATTTCACAGGTCTCTCCCTCCCCCTAGTGGCATTCAATTGGATGTGATGGATCCAAATTGGAGCAGTCCTATAGTTTCATTAATGTGGTTAAGAGAAATCAAAGAATTATTGATTTCTATGTTATTTGTTGTATATTATGTTCACTTCAAACAATGCGGTTCCAGATTTGAGACCCTAAGTAGGTAGAAGACACTAGTTTTCCATGTTATATTTTTGTTCTTATATATTGACGTTCATTCGCCAGGTTGATCATGTGTAGGCCTCTGTTTCAGTTTCTACATGTCATTATGCTAATAAGAGTTGGGGTTGGTGGTAGAAAATATGAATTGAAAGGCATTTTTTTGGTTTGTGGCTATCCAAAATGTTGTTGGAAGAAATTTTCATCTTCTAAATATTTCTTTTCATGAAAAATACATTATCATTACTTTGCAAAAATCAATGTTACAGAGCAAGGACTCTACCTGGGAAATATATTCAACTGCAAAGTTGCTCGCTCAAGGCCTGACTCTCTGCTTTTCTTTCAGCAAAGGTTAAATTATACACCTTGGATATAATTTGGATGAAATATAGAGGCTGCTGTAACTCTATTCAAGCTTTGAATTTCATATTTCTGAGCCATCAAAATCTGTTAGACTAATTTTCTAAGGTCCCTAACATAAATCCAAAGGGTACTCGATTCCCAGTGCATGTGATCCATGATTTTTCAGTTTGCATAAACATGACTTTGTTACATTTAACGATGAATGACTAATTTGGTTTGTGAATTTTAGGTGTATGGCCTATCTAGGGAAGTTTTCTTTTGTAAGGGATGACAATGTGGATTGAGTTGCAACACCAGTAAGAGCCTTAGCTTGAATGTTGGGCAGTCCATCTCTTTTGGTCTTGTTATAAGGCTCTTCTGATTACTGGGAAAGCAATGGTTTTGAAGAAGTTAATGCATATCAACAAAGTGGACACAGAAGATTTTTGAGTAAGTGATAAGGTTGGGTTAGATTGAGAGTAACTCGGGTTTTAGTCCCTTTGTAGTGCAAGTAATGGGGGGAATCTTTTTTTCAGGGCTAGATGATCATGATTCTGATACCAAGCACAACTTCTGATGGTGATTGTTATCACTAACTCATGGCAATTTTTATCACACCATGACAACTGAGAGCTGTTGTATATAGCCTGCATTAATATATGCCTCCTCTTCCATGCTCTCATCATCTTTACTTGGAGGTACTTTTTCTTTTTTCTTTTACTTTATTTTCTTTTTCAAAAATTTTAGAACCCATAGCCCTGTCTCTCTCTAAGGCCAACCCTCTTTGCATCCTTTTCTCTATGACTTATCACAAATCGCGAGAGATGATGCTCCATTGGCACTTGGTTTTCTTAACAATGGAAATCTTATTTCCTCTTCTTATAATGTTTATCAGCGAACGAATTGGATCGATGTTTCTTGTGCCAGTTTTCTCAGATATGGTGTGGTCATTGGGAATCATCAGATTCCATTGATGCCATCAGGATCTCAATTGGCATTGGCTATTATCCTATCATGCATTTTATTGGTAAGCCATTAACCAACTGAGCAACATCAAGAACAAGTTGGTGTTCATGGTTGCACCTATTGTTTGGTGGTTTTGATTAACAGAATAAATAAGGTTTCTATTGTGTTCTTATTCATGCATGTTTACAGGTCTGATGCTTTCCTGGCTCTGGCCAAAAACTGTTTGACTGGTTAATATCTGTTTTGGTTATCACTTGTTAATGTATTTGGGACTCTCAGATATAAAAAACTGTTTAATCAATTGAAGGTAACTCCTGCTACTTTGATTTTCTACTGCTTTTATATTCTGCCTCCTTGGTGAAAACCATCTAGGAGTGATTGGTTACCAAACACCCCTGTTCAGCTTAATATTTTTGAAAAGATTACGCAATTAAAAGTTGAGTATTATACATACTAAAAAATTGCAAGAATTTAAATGAGATTGTTGGTGTTGAACTAGTTGGAATCCTTATCGTCTTTTTAGTTAAAAGATCAATGGTATTAAAAGATTAAAAAGATGTTATAGGAAATGTACAAGCACTGCCATCAGCAACTACAAAACAAACACAAAAAATCTAGGTGGGAAACCAGAACCTAGGCAAGCCCAATGCATCCTTTTCTGATTCAAACAACCAAACTCGTTTGCTACCTCAAAACCCCTCATAACAGCTGCAACTTTTCCATTAAAGCTGGTTCTCCAAACCAATAAAGAGGCAGAACACATGCACAATGTGTGCATTTCCCTCTCTAAATACACCACCTGAACCTGCACTTCCCCGATTACATTTTGAGCTTCCATCTTTTCAATCTTGATCCACCCTAGCAAGGTTTGCACCAACAGGTAGCTCTTCGGGTCTCCTCATGTTATCTGGATGCAACACCAGTGCAAGACAATAAGTGAGCATGAGATCATGCACAGGCAATGGTCTCCCTTTTAACAAGAAACTACCACCCTTTATTTCATTTACCACAGTCCTGAGCACCCAACTACTCTCGCCCATTCTTTCCCTCATGCCGCCAATTATTACGTCATAACCAAACATAATAGGAAACAAGAATGAAACCCTAAGCAAAACACTATGTGGAGAGGACTTCATATTCCTTGATTTCCACAAACCACATTGCTCATCAAATGAGATACCTAAGGAATATTAAAACAACCCCTTCCATATTTCTTGAGAGTTAAGGCACACCACAAAAACATAAGAAAATTCCTCTCCCTCTTTGTGGCATAATTCAGATTGAGAAGCTAGGCAAATACCTCTCTTTTGTACCTAATCGCCCAATGGTTGGAATCCATATGGGTCTTTAGAATGATTACCGGATCCATTAAACTTGAGAATGTTGAATGGGCTACGTACTGAAGGTTGTGTGATTCTAACCAAGATTCATGGAGTTGACAGATTGGGATTCTTGACATGTTTCAGCATTATAGGATGCGAGACCTTAAGAAGATTACAAGATCTGATAGCCTTAAAAAGTTACAAAATCTTTAGATTAGGAAGTGCAGGAATCTTAGCAAGAATCAGGGTGTTGGCACATTGGAATCCTTGGAGGAGTTGGACATAACTGAGTGTGAGTCATTGAAAATATTACCAAATTTGTCAAACATAGAAAACTTATAGAGGTTGAAAGCTAAGCACTGCAAGAAGCTAACTGAAATTCAAGTTGGCAATAATCAAGTGGAAGTATTGGATGTTAGGTTGATATATCCTTGGAAACAATTACTAGATCTTACAAAGTCAAAGAAATCATTGGAACTAAATGTTTCTTACATGGCCTAACTGATATGGATCCAAAAAAGCTCTTGATTGATGTTGGGTGCTCAAAGTCACAAATGGCTTTGTCTTGACAAGTTTATTCATTCTGCCACTATTTCAAATGAACCTGACTTTATTGCATTTAAACTGAGTAGATCTATGAATTCTATAGTTTTTTTCTTTGAATTGGCTCTAAAACTCAACAAGTTCTTCTGTGAAGAACCACTGTGGAAAAGAAGTACACAGCAAACTTTAGATTTGAATGGCATTTCCATTATTTCTTTTTTTGTTGTTCAGACATCAAACTGGTTAAAGAATTTTGATTTTTCAATTACGAAACTTTTTTCTTTCTTTCTTTCCTTTAGCCTTTGGGCTTCTGTGAAGGTTTTGGACATTTGAGTAACTAATGCTATTGCAATTACGCATGGTTCCCATTTTTGGTATTACGGTTTCAAGTGATTTCCTGATCCCCTTCCAAAGCTTCTGCTCTACAGAGCAATTATTTGCACTCCATTGTAGAATGACTTTTAACACGAGAATCCTGGAACAAATACACCATTCCTCAAAGCTTCTCCTATGACATTAACCATGGAAAATGGGCATGGTATCCTTATGTTCCTAGGTGATCATGGTTATGAAATTTAATGACCAATATTCCTAAGTTCTTTAAATCTCAAGTTTCAGTGGATCAACTCCCAATGTTCATACATCATTATTATAGTAATTCCGTTGGAGTTCATAAAGTTTCCTAGCTTAGCAATTAACATGTATGATCAAGCCTTATACAGCTTTTGTCTATGTATGTGCTTCTTGACACCAGTTTTTGTACAAGTGCTTCTCTCATGCTAGAATCTATTTGCTGATGAAGAATTGAAGCATGAGTGTGTTTTCATTCATTTGTGCTCCCTGCCGGGGCTGCCCCCAACAACACCATAAATTCATTTCAGATTTAGCATATCATCCTTCGGTACAACCTTTTGGGCCTTGGTATGGTCATGAGAGGAATGAGCATATTAATGAGCATATCTGATTTTACACCCTTTTTTGGGTGGAATAGAGACATGCTTTTTCTAGGCACAAACATGAATTTTGTTTTATCAAGATGGTTAGTCTTTTAGTGGATTCATGAATATATCTGTAGAACCAATCAGACCACAGCACCGAGTTTCAGCATGGCTCCACCATAGGAAACGGCACATCTTCTGCTCAAGTTTCCTGAGGATAATGGTAGAGATATAAAACACATTCATCCAGTAGCTTATAATGCCCATAATCACCAATTGAAGCAAGGTAAGTCTGCCAGCATATGCAAGAGACCAAGCATAGAAAGTGACAAGTTTAGAATTCACCTTCTCCAGAAGTACATCAAAATTTAAGATGTGTAGTCTTTTAGAAGACAACAGCAACCCCAAATAACCAAAAGGAAAAGCCCTCATTAACATTTAATAAGGAGCTCAATTCCAATCTCAGCTCAACAGTGCAGTTAACAAAATAAATTGAAAGACTTCCCATGATTAATGTAGGATTTAAGATGTGTAGTCTTTTAGAAGATAAGAGCACCCCCAAATAACCAAAAGGAAAAAACCTTATTAACATTCAATAAGGATCTCAATTCTGATCTCAGCTCAACAGTGCAGTCAACAAAATAAATTGAAGACTTCTGTAGAAGGGAGTCTAGCACAGCAATCAAAGAGTTGTTTGCATGTCCAAACACAAACAAATCGTCCACAAAACATACCAACGTGATCTATGGGGCTTAACAAAAGAGATGATAACCGAAAGGATCACTATGTTAACCAATCCAAGCCAGTAGTTCTCTTAATATTGTTTTCTTTACTTTTCCCCCTCCCCCCCCCCTTTTTCCAGCTGAAGGAATTTGGAATTTAGTTCAATAATATGTAATCTTTTTCAGACTGACTCTCTGTTTATAACATGACTGGTTGACACATATTTTGAACTACTTCAATAAAAGATAGTTATGACAAGTGTGTTTGGCAGGAATTAAATGGGACCTCAAGTAGAAAATCTGTTGCCTTTCTGTGGAAGATTTGGAGCTGCAGAGTGAGGTAGGAGAATTGACAAAAAGTCTTGAAGAAAAAGAATGAAAATAAGAAGTTATCCTTAATACAGTCCCTTTTTAATATGTTAATGCAACTTGAGGTAGGAAAAAGTCCAGCAGCTTAATTTATAGAGCATTTCTCAATTCATGCATATATAATGTGGTCATGGCCCTCTTTTTTCTTTTCTTTTTTCCCTCTGTTGTTTATACATTGCTTATTAATGAATGTTCAAGAATTTATGATCTATTTCACAAATCAAAGTGTGCCAATATTTGAAATCTCTATGTGTGCTACACAAACATCGTAGGATATATCTTCGTAGTATGCTTTGAGAGAATTTAAGATTTGCCGCTCAAAGAGAGAAATGACATAAGGAAACTTCCTTAATGTTCATGTACGTATTGAATCCAACTGTTAGGAGAAATAAGAAATGACAAAGCACTTGGAGTTGAAGCCCAGAGAACTTTGTCTAACAAAAATGCACCATAACGTGAAGTTGGAGACTGTCAAGTGGCCGAGTTGAAGGAAGAAATTATAAAAGAAAGAAAAAGATGAAGAGTTGCAGAATAAAGAAACCAAATGAAGGAAGAGTTGTTTGAAGAAAGAAATTGGATGAAGCAAGAGATGGAAGAAAGCTGCAGAGGTTTTTAACAGTATGCATACCAAACAGTGGGTTCAGTTAATTTTGTAAATATGAACGATATTTAATTTCTACATTTCAATTTCTGATCGACGGTTCACTTCACCAACAGGTTAATGAAGTGACTGCACACGTTGTCGTGTACTTATCTGTCTTATTTTATAGGTAATCTTTTCTTTTCTAAATTTTACATTTGAGCAGTCCCACAGTTTCACAGATGCTGTTGAGAGATATTGTCTTCTTTTCTTCCTCTTGATTGAGCAATAATGGATTTGTGTCTCATTTGTTGCAAGTTACATTCTTTGACGCACTGTGGTTCCAGATTTGAGACCCTAAGTAGGTAGAACTTGAGATGACACTAGTGTTGGAGGCTGTTAGGAACCTGGGAGTATGCCATGTGGAGGGGAGAGAATGGGATTATAACTACCAACTACTTTTTTTTTTTTTTTGGGGGGGGGGGAATATGTGAGAAGAGGCATAAGATGTTTTATGCAAGTTTTGGGCAGGCTTTGGCCGAGGACACTGTGAGGTGTAGGGGGTGACTAGCACCATCAAAACCAGGTCTATCTTTAGTTTCTTGCTGTAATTCTTTTTCAAGTAATTCCAATATTAATCTAGTAATGCATCCTATTAGTATTTCTTCTGTTTGATTCCTCAAATTGGATTTGTGTAGGCCTCTGTTCCAGTTTCTACATTTCAGTATGCTGATAAAGATGGGATTGGTAGTAGAAAATAAGAATGGAAATGCTTCTACTTTGGTACGTTGCTTCAATGAATAATGGAGCAGAGTATGGCTGAAAAACAATTTGTTCTTACATTTGATTCCCTCTAAATTGTATCTTGATAGCCATCCAAATGTTGTTGGATCAAATTTTCATTTTCTCAATATTTCTTTTTCATAAAAAATGCATTTTGATTACTTTGCAAAAATATTAGTTACAGAGCAAGGATACTACCAGGGTAATTTATTCAACTGCAGAGTTGCTCACCCAAGGCCTAACTCCCTGCTTTTCTTTCAATGAAGGTTAAATTATACACCTTGGATATGATTCTGATGAATTATAGAGGCTACTGTAACTTTGTTAGACTAATCCTTCTAAGGTACCTAAGACAAATCCCAATGCATGTGATCCATGATTTTCAGTTTGCATAAACATGATTGTGTTACATGTAATGGTGAATGACTAATTTGTTTTGCAATTTTTAGGTGTATGGCCGAACTTGGGAAGCTGTTTTATGTAAGGAATGACAAGGTGGTCTGAGTTTCAAGACTAGCAAGAGCCTCAACTAAAATGTTAGGCAAAGGGATAGATTGTGAAAAAAGGTAAGGAATCAAGTTGGGAGATTGGGAGTAACTTGGGCTGTAGTCTCTTGATAGTGCTAGTAATAGTGGGAAATCTATTTTTCAGAGCTGGATGATCATGGTTTGGATTTCAAGCAACTATTGTTTGTGATTGTTAATTAACTCATGGCCCTTTGTAATCACACCATAGACAACTAAGTTATTGTATATAGCCTGCCTTAATATATGGCTCCTCTTCTATGCTCTCGTCTTCTTTGCTTGCAGGTGCTTTTTCTTTTTGCGTTTATTTGATTTTCTTTACTGAAAACTTTGAGAAGACATATAGCCCTGTCCATCTCCAAGGCCAACCCTCTTTTGCATCCTTTTCTCTGAGATCTATCACAAATTAGGAGAGATGGTGCTTTGTGGCATTTTTATTTTTTTAACAATTCCTCTACTTGTAATGTTTATATGGGCTAACGGATCTGATGTTTCTTGTAATAGTTTTTTGATATGGTATGGTCATCAGGAATCGCAGATTCCATCAATAGCACAAGGAAGTCAATTGGTGTTGGATATTGTTCTATCATGCATTTTGTTGGGAAGCCATCAACCAACTTAGCAAGATCAAGAACAAGTAGGTGTTCCTGGTTGAACCTATTTTTTTGGTGGTTTTGATTAACAGAATAAATAAGGTTTCTTTTGTTCTTTGTTTCATGTTTTTTCACAGGTCTACCACTTTCTTGGTGTGGAGTCCTCCCATAAAGTGACAAATAATCATCAAAAATGTGGAAAATGAGATTTCGCTCACAGCCACTATATTTGACAAAGTGAAAGGGAGGAAATCTCTCTCTCTCTCTCTCTCTCTCTCTCTCTCTCTCTCGATCTCTCTCGATCTCTCTAAATCTCATATGGGTGACAAACCCTTAATGAGGATGGCACCTCCTTTGACAAAATGACAAAGGAGATAAGAAACGTCCATTTTCTCTGTTTAACATCCCCCTCTCCATCTATAAATAGGGGTGGGAGGGGGGTTGCTTAAGGAGAGAGGAATAAGGGGGCAAGAGTACTCATTAAGTTCAGAGTTCTGAGAGCTGTGTGAAGTGCTTTCTATGTTGGAGTAGTGGGTTTGAAACTCTTCAAGGGTTGAGAGTGTAAGTTGAGAGAGGAGTGTAAGTTGAGAGAGGGTGTACAAGGGTATCTAATTTTGGATACAGGATTAGGTTTGGTTATAAATCCAAGTATTGTACTAGTATTGTATATCAACTTTTTCATAGTGAAAAGTCTCATTATGCCCGTGGATGTAGGCAAAGCCAAACCACGTATATTGTTGTGTCTGTGTTTCTTTTGTGATTATTTGGTTTGTTATCTTTCATGTGTGTCCCATACAAGTATTGTTCACGTGAGCCTCACACAGGCTTTACTCCCCTGGTACTTATTCATGAAGTTTTTCTCTGTCAATCTTTTACATAGGTGGGAAAAGAGTGAACAGTCTATCAGTATTTTTTTCCCAACACTTGGCTCTGATCTAAGCTTTTGAATGGACTCATGTCTGTTTTGTTTATCACTTGTTACCATATTTGGGACTCGAGATATAAAAAAGTGTTTAAACAATCAAAGGTAACTCCTTCTACTATACCTTGTACAGCTTTCTATTGGCAAAAAGCTCTAATACTCTACCCCCACTAGCCTTGGTGAAAACCCATCTTGGAATGGCTGGTCACCAAGCATCCCTGTACTAAATATTTTTTAACCTCAATGGCCTGTAGTGGCTGGCCCAGCACTTACATTTGCAGGTTAGAGACTATTGTGTGGTGTTTTTGTTTTGTGAAAGATGTTAGGTGCTTGAATCAAAAGACTGGTTTTGTTAATCATGGAGATCTATTTGCAGCCGTTGTAGCTGGATTTTGGAAGCGGTGTTTCAGGATGTGGATGTGGGAAGGTAATCTCTTATGATCCAAAACCAGCTGCCCTAATTTAGCGGATTTCTACTAGAAGCTAGATTACCATGGCCTTACTATCCAAGCTCCAGTTTATTTGTGGATAGTGACTTCCTTTGATGCTCTGTGTTATTAGTTGTGTTGTCTTGGCCTTATAACTGGGCAACATGCCTGGTTGTATACCCAAAAGTTCCATGTAGTACCTACATTTCTTAATACCATCTATTTTGTTTTATCCATAAAGAAAGTTGAGTAGAAGAGGGACACTGACTAGAATGAATGGATTAGGAAGGAATTAAGATGAAGAAATAGAAGAGTGAATAGAGTTGCTAGTCCATCTGTGATTCCTACTGAAATCTCACAAGGCAGCCTCCTGAGAATCTCACCAGGTGGTATGGTACTACAATTTTCTCACAACATAAAACTTTACTAGCAAAATCATGGGTATGGCCTGTGGCCTTTTCACATTTTTTGGGGCTCACAAAACACCCAATTGATTTAGACTTCTCCAGGACTAATTGAAAACATGGCCGATTGGATAAAGATTGTTTGCTGTACAGATCGTCTACAATGGTTAGCAATGCAGCACCATAAACTAACATGTACACCGGTACCCAATTTAATGGCTGAAATTAATTAAAATGGATTCAATTAAGGTTTTTTCAGTTAAAAATGGATTCAATTAAGTTAGAAGACCCTAAAGTTAGACCCCTCTAACATATATCTAACTGTAGAGTTGAACCCGGACCACTTGAGATCAATCAATTTCTCTCTCCTCCCTTTATCTCCCCATTAGTACATCTAAGGGAGGGTTTTAGGGTTCTGTGACTCTTTGTGTAGGGGAACCGAGGGGTTTGTAGTCTCTCTCATCCCTTCCCTCCGCAAGGATCCTCACTAGGAGTTGGTCAGATATTCTGCTCTAGCACAACAAATCAGACCATGTTAGATTGTGATGAACATAGAAAGTAAAGATGATCCAACCAGGTTGAGCCGGAATCAGTCTAGTCAGTGCGGAAGCGATTGGTTCTCACCAAACCAAACGGTGCAGACAAACAATCTGAGGAATATGATCACTAAGGAAGGAAACCTGTTCCCGATAAACTCAGGATAGGGTGATCGTGTTTAAATGGGAAACCATAACTAATTACCAAGAGGAGGTAAAACCCTACAATCATATGGCTAAGGAGGTAACTGAATCATTTCCCTCTAATTCATCTTTCAATTACACTTTGCGCCTAGCCAAAGCTCTTTGGTGGTGCTTTAATTGACTTAACCGTAAAAGGTGGTTTCCCAACCGGCAAGTTGCCCCACATCTGACATTTGTTTTGCAAGCCTTCGGCGGTTGGACAATTTTTTAGACAGAGCAGATTGGTTCTTGATAAAAAAAAATTTACCTGTAGTTTTTTTTCTTTCTTCTCTTTATGTCTTCTAAACTTCATATTTGCAAACAAAGAAATCCCACCAAGAAGGATCGCTGAAAACATCTGTTCAATTATAAAATAACCCAGCCATGGCTGATCTAAAGCCCTTGCACGGATAATTGATCAATCCTTCTGTCTGTTGTAGCAATAATGGGGGAAAAGAAAAGAAAAAAATCAGTTCATTCTAAAGCTTCATTCTAAAGCAGGCAGAATGGGTTAATTATCCGAGGAACTATTTTCTAATTTTGAATCCTCTACCTTGGTTCTAATAGAGCACAATTGATTGCATAATTGCAAGTCCAAGGATAAAAATACTGGGAAACTTTCAAGATTTTTCAAAACAAAGTTTTGGTTCACCAAATAATTCGTGCAAACCCTTAATCATGAATTACACCCCTAAACACTGGCCCTTAAGGAAGGAAATATTAGTTCTCTGAGATAGAAGGGAGCTGTTGTGCAGCAGAGTCTTAGGTGACAATAGCTTTTACGGCATGGGTAACTCTTGAGTCACCCGCAGCAGTATTTATAGAGCCAAGCAAAGGCCGGCTGTCACATAGAGGTTGAGGTATTTGATTCAGGCATAAAAGGTGAACCAAAAAATGGGTCTGGTTTTGTAAAGGGATACTCAAACAATTCTATGTAATTTCCACAAGGCGTCTTAAGAGACTGGACTGTTGTGCACTACAAAGAATCTGCACAGCAAACAATTTTTCTTTGCCTCTTTAATTCTTAATGTTTCTCCTCCGATCCAACATCTTCCTATGCTGGCATGGATTCCTTGTCTAGGTTGACCCTCTTGGTTAACTCTCCCAACTGCTTAAAGGTGTACCAATCAGTGGCTCTGACTTTGTAATTCCAATGCTTCTATTAGTTGCTTTGTTTAATGATTTTTCTTTTACGTCCCCCCCCCCCCCAAAAAAAAAAAAAAAAAAAAAAAAAAAGGCAATAATAAGGATCAAGACCTGAAGAATTGATGCTCCCAACCCAAAACTTAAGTCATTCAATTTACAAATTGTTGTTGAAGACCATCATTAGTTGTAGAAGTGAGACGCTCATATAGCATTAGATATTTAACCTTTTGTAATTGCCATAGAATGCATAAAGAATTTTATTAGCTTTGTATGCTTAGAGAGTTTCTTTGAATCAACATAGATTTTGCCATCTACCTGGATGATGTGCAAATCTGACTGCATGGATCTCTCCCTTTCTGAGTGTCATTTTATCTGAGGCATGATTGTGTTATGCATACATTTCCATCTTTTCTACAGTTTTTATTTGCCACTCAAGCTATAAAAAGAATGAGATTTTATCCTTATATAGTCACACCCTCCACACAAGCAATATCTCGATTGGTTTACCAAAAAAAAAAAAAAAAAAAAAAAAAAAAATGAAAGAAAGACTGAGTCATGACATTGAGGGAGGTTGAAGGTCAATTAAGTGACCGACCTCCCAAGATGGGTTGTACCAAAAACGTTTGTACCTCTTGGATTTGCCCCTCCCAAGCTAAGTTAAAACTACAGTCATTTAACATCTCACTTCAAACAAGATGTGCAAAGTCTATCATACATCAAATCATCTCTCAAATGGGTAGCTTTTTATATGATAAGTGAGGCTTAAGACCTAGTGAGGTAGCACATCACTTGCAAACGACCTCAAGATATCACAAACAATCTGAATACACAAAATTCAACATTTTTGATCCCTCATAATTAGCATCACAAACCCCTTTTTTAAGTAATTGTACTCATGACTATGTCTATGACAAAGATGGTAAGTTGCTCGACAATGATTAACAAAATAAACTTCAGAGCCAAAAACTTACATGAAAGAACCCATGAATGAAAAAAATTCAAAAGTCAACAATGAAGAGGACATCAAATACACAAGAAGACTTGTTTTTCTTTGATTTTCTCTGAATTGGCTTCATTGCCTCATTGTGAGACCATAAAGCCTAGGAACTTCCCAAAGGAGACCCCAAATTCACTCGTCTCCAGATTGAGCTTCATTTGATAGCCCGAAGGTCATAAAAAGCTTATGCTAGTAGGTCAAGTGGTTTCCCTGAGCCACATTTTTTCCAGCATATGAACATATACCTTCATGTTTAGTTTGATCTATTTGCAGAAAATCTTATCATTGTTGTTGGATAAGTTGCTCCAACATTCTACAAATTGAATGGCATCATCCACTAATTGTAACCTTTCTAGTTTGTGATGAAGGCAGTATGCTTCTTGTCTTTAGGCTTCGTCAAAATCTAGTTATACTTTGAGTAGGTGTCCATAAAGCTCAATACCTCGTGACCCATTATGGCATCAATGACAAATCTATCAAAGGCAAACAATAACAATCCCTGGGGCAGGCCTTATTTGGATTGATTTAGTCCGATGACATCCTCCATTTGACTTTGGCCTTCTTTACCATCACAACATTCACCAGTCAGATCGGACACTTGATTGGTGTGATGAACCTAGACAAGTCTAGTTTCTCGACTTCTTTTCTTATTGTTGGATACTTTTTGGTCAAGAAATTTTGACGTTGCCAAATGACCAGATTGGCTCTTTGGATCAATCCAAAGGCTATGTTCTGCCACTTGTCGATCAATTTCGAATGTCTCTTTAGCAAACCAATGCAAACATTTTACCATTCTACTATAGGAACTCGTTAGCTTCATCTTGAAGTTTTGTGCCTGCTCTGACCCAATCATGGTTCCCCGAGCTGTGTACTTAAAACTCAATTGTACTCTTTCCAACTTTTCCACTAATTCCCCTCTCTACATATGTCTTTGTTGCAATTATCTTGGATCTTGATCATCGTTGCAACCCCAAACTTGCTCTCCTCAACTGCTTCTTTATAAATTTGCATAGCACTGGTCGAATGACTTTTTATTCAAGCGACATTCACCAACTGTGTTCTTCATGGAAAACTTAGTTTTAATGTGTTTTGACTTTTGAGGAGACCACAACCCCCAAGATGCTAAGGATTATTCTTTACATTATAAGCAAAAGGGAACAAACAACCATGAAAGTTGACTAGATTAGTGCCTTCCAATAGGTCTAGCTACAGAGTGCCTTCGACAACTGCCAGGGATTCAGTAAATCCATAGCGGTAGTTCCCATCTAGTACTATGATGCTATTGTCAAACATTTACTGTCAAAAAGCATTATAGGATATAACGTCAATAGAAGACCTCCCTATTTGCCATGTTCACTTTGACAATTACAGCACCATCATGTGGAGTCTGTACAATGGCAAGATCCTTGTCTATAAAGGTTATTGGCTCTGGGTACATGTCACTCCTTTTCATTTGACGTGCCTCAACCACCCCCAACAAACTTTGCATTCCACTTTAGTTTTCAAACTAGGCCCTACAAAGCCCCCCCCCCCCTCCCCAAGCACCATATAAATGAGGGTTTGGTCTTTTGTTGCTTTCCCATGATTGGTCTTCTTGGGCTCCAAATGGCCATCAAACCAATCTTTCTTTGCGATCTCTTTTTTTCTCCTCTTCTGGATGATCAATCTCGAGGTCAGTTTGCTTTCTTAGCATATCTCTTGAGGTGCAATTTTAATTTTCAAGTGGCACACTCTTCAATGTTATGGCCATAATCCTTGTGGAATATATTAGGAATGGATCTTGCCTTGCCAATTGAGCAACCTTGATCCCTAACTTGCATAAGGATTTCCAACCTCTTAGCGTTGAGGGGATTGCTAGTCTATCCTTATTCTTTCAATCCGAGTTTACTGTTGGTAGTTGTTTCACCCTCATGATCAAGTGGATTCGACCTACACCCAATCGCCAAAATTTTGTCTTTCCCAGTTACCTCCCTTGGGGCCTTCTATCCTAGTTTCAGCAACATCTACAACAGTGGCCAATTGGTAGCACCTTTCTGATAGTCCAGCATAGGTCTTAGAGCAGTTGAATACTAATAACAAATCAACTTATCATTAGTCATGGCATTGTACACCACTTACTCATCTAAATCCTTAATCTTGACCGAGACCTAATTAACTTTGTTCATAAAGTCATGAATGGTCTCATTCCAACATTCCTTTATGAAAAGCGAATTGTCCAATTTTCTTCCTTCTGATCTTACTCTCTAACTAAGCAATAAAGGCTTTACTGAATTGCTCGAAGTTTTTTTTATCAATTTAGCTTTCAACCTGGTGAACCATGCAAGGCTAGGAAGGCTCAACACGAAATGTCATCTCCTCCTCCTGCTATGGTCATCACTGAGGTGAAATGGTTGATATGCTCAACCAAGTCGAACTTTCCATCATACAATGAGAAGGTCGGGAGTTTAAGACCGACCTGAAGTGAGGTCTCCACAATTTATACACGAAAGGCTACCGATTAAGTTCAAAGTATATGTCTCTACATTTGATCATCCAATCTCTTCGAAGTCTCATTCAATTCATCCAATCTTCGATTCAAGTGAGTTTTTTCTTTCAAACTTTATACCTCTTGAGAAAGTAGCTATAGTCCCTGTCTAAGGTACTGGTGATTATCTTGGAGAAAATTTGACTCCATATCCGGGTCCTTCATCCTAACCTTACTCTACTTGATCAGACGTGTTCTCTGTGTTGCCCAGTTCTTGGGGGCGAATTGGTTGGTCCCTAATATGCCAAGTGCCTATCTTCAGCCAATCTCCCACACAAGGGCCCATTTCTAGCAAAAATGTTTGCACATGGGACGTCCCCCCAAACTGGGACATGGATAGGTGCCTCGCTTCTTCATTATTTCTTCAACCATGCCCATAGCCAACACTCCGAACAATCTCATCGCAGATTCCGCAAACTCCTTCAGCTAGAAGATTTGTGGAAATCCCATCCACCTCAGATTTGTGAGTGTAGGCCGACCTTTGTGGTCAGACAACTGCCTCCAAAGAGCAAGTAAGATTCAAATACACCACCACCTTGGGATGCGGCTTTCAATACGAGAAGAAAGGCTAGTTAGATAAAGTGGGAGTAAAAGAGCATTACAATTAAATACCATAGGCATGACGTATTTATAGTGAAACTGGACCTTTCAGAGTCATTGAATAATCAAGCTGGAGCGGACTTCCTCATTGTTTAACATGTGAAATATGAGAGTTGACTATTGTGGCCTGTTAGTGCTTGCTATAGGTATGACAGAGGCAGCTAACATGATAAGACCTAATACACATAGCCAACAACTTGGTGGTGCACCACACGAGGCAAATGTCATAGTAGGGCAATATATCTATTGTCAAGTATGGTCTTATGGTTCCCAGAGTGTGGGGCATTCCTGACCAACCATCTTCCCAATGACAGGGGTTGAGCCCCCCAACTTCAATGGTCTTCTCGTATCAATCTCGAGGTCAAGGGTAGAACCCCGTCAGCCTTAGTAATCTCCATGTCTTTTCCTTCAGGCATGGGGTCAATCCCCTAGCCCAACGAGGACTCTCCTTAGTCAACCCTCTCGGTCTCCCAAGTCTAGGGTTGAGCCCCCAGCCTCGAATATTTCAGTTTGAGGATTCCCGAGGTCAAACCCCCTTGCCCTATTTTATTTGTTTCCCTTAGCCTCTCCCTTAGCCTAGCTAATGCCTTCCGGCCCCACGGCTGGTTTGATACCATGCTGAGGGAGGTGGCACAGAACAACAGCAATAGGTTTAGAGTCAACTTTACCAAAATAAAGGTTAAGAGTCATTTTTTTTATTTTTGATACAAAATAGGTTGTCATTATTTTTGCAGTACGTTAATGTACATACGCTCATAAGAGCAGAATTGAAAGTTAAAATGGTATATTGCTTTTGTTCTAAGGAAAACACACTCCTCTCTTGTGTTTCTTCACAGGTATGTGGATGCCTCCCTCATTTAGGGTTGGTTCATCGGAAATGCAACACCATCCCAAGCAGCGTGGATACAACTCAACAGCTAGGCACACATATATGTCCTTCCATAGAATCCATACCCTTTGAACCATTCTCTATTGATTACATCTCTACCAAATAACTATCAACCTGTGTCCTGATCTCTTTCCCCAGTCCATCTCTTTCTTCCCTTGATATCTTATCTGTCACATAGAGAGAACTCTGATTGCTCTCCCACGACATTTCCATGATGAAAAACCTTTGTAGAACAAAAACTCTAAGCATTCTATACCACCTGTGGAGTACAGACTTCCACTTGATTTGGAACTAGGAATTTTCCCCTTTTGTCCTAAAACAGATGTATACTGCTCCTCATATTGTTAAATTAAATATTGGTTTTAGTACTTTCACTCTACTTAGATTTGGTTCATGGTTCCAGACAGTTGATAACTAATATCCTACTTTGTTTTTTTTCCCTGGATGAATAAATAATATCATTAACCAAAACCCCAAAGGGGAAAAGAAAGAATGTATAAGAAGGCAAAGTTGGGAGAAGGGGGGGGGGGGTGAGATTACAGCCTACTAGAGGACAGAAGGGAGGAACCTAGCTTACTAATATCCTACTGTTATTTTTTTTATATGATTTGAAAATCTACTGATATACCCTTTTCATGGTTCAACTAGTATTACTCCCAAATTACATTTCTGTCCACTAGATTGACCAGTAATTTCAGCAACTATTTCATTGTTGGTTGATGAAATGGATTTAATTGAACCTAAGTTAACTGTCAGCTTTAGCCCTATCAGAAGTCTCCATAGTCTAAATTATTGTTTCTAGTTAAATGTCTTGTCTTTTGGCTACTCTGTGTTTTCATATGCAGCACTACATTAGATGGTAACTATAGGACAGGCACCAACTCAAAACCTAATTAAACTAGAACTTCTATAATCGGAAGTCTCGACTAAGTTTCAAAAGGCACATGAATCATACTAAATGGAAGAGTTTTTCCCTTCTAATACACCAAATGAATATATCCTCCTTTGTCCTAATATTATGAACTTAAACACTTAGACCCCACAGAAGTACAAAACCATAGGAACAGTCTCCTCAACCCACAGAAGTGGCCACTTGTGTTCTACCAATCAGTCCAACAAATACTTAAACTAGAACAATTATTTAAATCCATGTCATCTGCATCTGCCCTATTGAGAACTTCTGCATCCAGATTCAGCAGAGATCAATACTTGCAAAAGGCTCAAGTTTCCAAAAAGAAGTTGTTGTAGGTGTGAGTTCTAAACAATATTTGCGCCATCAGTTAACCATGACTAAATACTAATAGAAAAAGAAACAAAAATAGAGGTCTCGGGTTTACAGGCCAAGGATGCATTGAAAATATATAGTGATGCAAATAATATATTCATGTTTCCAGAGTTACAGATCAATAGGTCTCATCTTTTAAGAAAATAACATCAGGTGTGGGGTTCATACAACAGTTGCCGCTGCATAAGCTTAATCCTCACCACAAGCTGATGATAACCATTTCCAAGAAGAACTGGAACAACTTTATGATGGCAAAAATTCCATTTGCAAAAGTAGTTATTCTATGTGACAACAACATCAAGCATGCTTGTTTTTATATGTTTTCCTCAGTTATTCAATGTTATAAGGATACACCGCTACTCATTCCATGGGCATGCTTTCTCAAACTCCCACTGCACCTTGCGGCATAATTCAAACTCATTAGCTTGGCACTATATGCAACCAGCATAAGTGCCACCTCATTTGTACACCTCTGATGAAGCCCTTCAATATGCAGGTCAAGAAAATCCATGATTCCAAGATGCCAACTTTAAGTCCTCTCTCTGTAAAACATTTCAAACAAGTGAATGTTAAGTGAAATGAACAGACAAATTTGTAAATGAGATCTAAGAAACAAATAGAGGATGTTTAAAACCACAACAGCAGAAAAGCTATCGGATACATTGAAGGCTTGGGATTCCTTTAGATACCTGCAAGATACAAACAAAAACATGCAAAAGCGTGCACGTACATTTGAATGAAGTGGTTCACATGCTGAGGTGAGTGTGGTTAAGGATAAAGGTAGTCGTCCAGGAAGAGCAAAGTAATTTGAATAGAGAAAAAATGAAATCAACATGGACTAAAGATATTCAGAAAAAATACCCGAAAAAGGGGGGCAAAAAAGAATATTCGGAAAAACATTCTAATTGAGACAGCAATAAAGAATGAAACATAAAAACATCACTTCACTTTATCAAAACAGAAAACATTATGAACATAATTTATACCAGTGTTGGTTTTGTGGTGAAGAGTATGGTGGAGATCACATGTTAGAACCAAAAGCCACAGTCATCGACCAATTTTGAAAAAGATAGTAAACAAAATGCTGGCTTAAAGAAAATTACAGCCATATTTAGCCAGAAAATAAACAAAAGGTTTTACAAGCATCATTGATCCAAGTAATAGATTACCAAGTGCATGGGGAAAGGGTGAAGGTACTATCTTAGCCTCCCTCCAAAAAGGAAAAAAGAAAACAAAGAAAAGAAAGAAACAAAATGATTTACAAGGTATCTCAGTATCTTGACATGATGAACAATTAATTCTCCATTCTTCACAAGTAATCCCACTAATTCAATTAATGAAGAATTGACTCTCCATTCCACCATAACTCTCAAACCACTCATCCAAATCTAAACCCAATTAGGATAATCATTCCTAAACCCTCCTTGACCTTCGACTATAACCCTAGTCCTAACTAGTCCCCTTGGAAACCTTAATTTCTATGAAACCCTAAAATCCAAATCCCTGAACTTGAATATCTAATTCTGAATTTAACAGGACAGCAAGGTTCAGGACTGAGATTCCAGTAACCTTAATTTCCAGCCATATTCAGCCTTATTCCCTCAAACACAGAGTGTTACAATAGTACACGACCATTCACTTGAAGAGGATCTTGAGGGTGGACCAAGATCTAGGGCTTTGCATCAATCAATTAAACCCTAGATCCCTCATTCACATCAAGTATAGAACAAAAAGATTTAGGATCCCAAAGACCAATAACTGAATTGCATATCAAACATACTCGGAGTTCTCCTTTTATTTACTGTCATCATCATCAAGGCTCTTTGTCAAGCAACTTAGATTGTGAAGGTTATGTAATTTTAGTAGAGTACTGGTGGAGGATAAGATTTTAACTCTACAGCAACAACAACTTTCTTATTATTTGTATGCTGTGAGAGCACCTGAGAACAGAGATCTATGTAGACTGAAAGGGGAAATTTTGAATTTTTTTGGGTACTTCACTCCTTTATATCAGACTGGGGGGGTTTTGGTTATACAATTTGCATCACTGCTTTACTTTGGGTTTTTCTTTTGCTTTGCAAACTCATCTCCCATAGTTGTATGTGGAAACACTGCTGAGCTGAAAGCAAATAATACTGACCCAATTGCAATGGTAAAATGAGAAGAAGATTGGTGAGTTTCCAAAATTGAAGAAGATCAGAACCAAAAGCAACAGTCATTGATCAATTTTGAAAAAGATAGGAAACATAAACTGGCTGAAACAAAATTACCGCTATATTTGGCAGCAAATTTACAAAATTTTTGAAAGCATCATACATTCAAGTAATGGATTATCAAACTCCTCAGGGAAGGAAGAAAGTACCACCCTTGCCTCCCTACTAAAAGGATAAAAAAAGAAAAGAAAAGAAAGAAGCAAAACAATTTACTAGGTATCTCATTATCTTGACATATTGAGCAATTAATGCTCCATTCTTTACAAGCAACTCCATAGTCAAATATCTGTAAGCCCTGTACAATGGAACACTGAGACTATTAGATGAACATCTCATTGTAAATTAGGAGAAACAAGCTCAGCCCGGAAAGTCAGGAGAATCGCAGTTAAATGGATCTTCCTTACAAGCAAGCATAAAACCAAACCAAATGTATGAGTACTCTGAACTAAATATGGCTAGTTGGAGTCGACTTATGTCCAAAATTCTAGTCCTTCCATATAATAAACCAATCATGCAATAATTAAGAAGTGTCACAATGCATGAAGCTTCCACTACTACAGGATCTGGAACTCTCTCCACCGGAGAGGCTGTTTCCAGGGTAAATTCGGTAGACTAAGTATGTGCCACGCATTAGTGAAGAATACAAACATGAAAACTTTGATACGGTTGACTGGAAATTATGGAACAATCTAAATATCTATAGGTGCATCTCTTTCTCTAATTGCTGTAATATGGAACTACAAGATTTCTCCCCATCTCTCTTGACCAAATGCATTGGCATTCAGTGACAGTTTAAACAGGATGAAGAGATGCAATCCATTCCTTGTGTTCATGAGGCACCTAAATCATCTTGATTTGTTACCTGAGAATCACCAACCCTCATGGGGCCTTGCTGTCCTCATGTGATACTCCTCAGAGAATGTATTAAAGTAACATCCTCTTCAGTGTCTTGCTCCTCTTCCTCTTGAGCGTCTCTATCAGATGCACTAACAGAATCCTGCTCTACGCTCGAACCTTGGCCATCAAAGAGCTTTTCCCCATCATGGTACATAGTTTACGAGAACAACCTTTACGTTTCTAGTTTCTTTCTCATCTGCAACTAATAGATTATGTTACTTTTTATTTCGTAAATAAAAATGAAGATGAAAACAAAATAATCATTACATAATTGGGAAAACTTAGGAACAATAAAAGAGAAAAAAATGTTTATTTGAAGTGCATAGACATGCTGTATGTGGGTAAGAAGGACGACCTCCTCTTCAAAATGTCTCTGTAGTGGACAATTATGAATCGAAAGGTACAATTTTCACTTATTGTCTGTAGCTCAGCTTTCCCTGCATTTGCTTGATTAATTTACCATTCCAAGTATTTGTTTACTTTCTCTTTCAAAAAGCTATGAGAATTTGGAAGGATTCGACAAAAGGAAATATACACAATAATAGAAAATGTAACCAACCAAAACTTCATGAATTCTACATCAATGTGAAGGTAATAATAGATTTCAGACCCCAAAAAATGTAATAATAGACCCATAAAAATAAATATAAGCACATCTTAGTGCATCCACAGGGGGTTGAACAACTACTCACGCACGTAGTTCATGGTCTTGCAAGATCTCCATTTTTTCTGTCTCAGCAAGGTTCGAGTATCAGCATGGTTTTAGCAGAGATTTCGGAAGAGAAGTTAGCAATTCCTCAATATAAATACATTGTCTCGATGAAATCTGGCCAAGATTTTGACCTCTCTTGGTGGGTTTTCAACTAATGCACAACGCTCCAGCACCAATGCAGGTCTAGGGAGGGTCATGATGTATGCAGCCTTGTCCTAAATAGGCTGTCCTGCCAACTTTCCCCTAATAAGGTCATCTAGTCACCAAAACCAATGGCCAAATTTTGGCATTAAAAACATACCAACTCAGCTAAGATCTCATTCAGTTGCTAAGATAGATAATTCAAGTTTTGTCTGACCGAAACCACCAAAGATACTGAGATCTTAGCTACATATTTACAAGGACATTGGACTCATTAACCTCGAAAGATTTTAGCTTTATGAAATCACACGTGGCAATAATCTATTACTTGGATCCATTTTTCACACGTTCTTAGTCTCCTTTTTTTCTTTAAATTTAAATGGATACCAAACACACACAAAAATGTAAAATTGTCCAAAAAATAAAGGAAGAATGAAAAATGATTAAAAGAAGAAAAAAATAATTTAGATCCCATATGTTTCAGACTAAGTATCAATTCAACACATCCTTAGGATTAATATAATGGGGTTAAGTGATGACTCATCATATTTGTATTTTCAAAATTCTCAAACTAACCTCCTTTACACTCAAAATCACTTCAAATTTTAAGAAAAAATTAAAATTTAAGAAAAATATATAGTAATAATACATTTGAGAAAAAACACACACACACACAAAGAAAGAAAGAAGAAAGAAGAAGAAACAAAAGAATTGGAAAGTGAAGAATAACCATGATTGATTTTCAGGTTTTTTATTTGTTATTTAATTTTTTCTAACATGTAAGAAGATTTCACAAAAATAAATATATTTTTTGTTGATTTTTTTTTCAGGGTTCTCGATTAAGTAAGCCTATAATTCTTGATTGCATACTTAAGTTGACTAAAATTGCATGATACCCACTTTGCACCTTTTGCAAAATTGTAAGATACCCATGGTTAATTTTTTTGTTAGTTTGAAACTAAAATAATCAATTTGCCCATAATATGTTGGTAAATATAATTTTTATCTTTTATATTTAAGGATTTTAAGTTAAGAAGCCCTTGACTCCTACTCAATTTCAAAGGTTGGAATTTCTCCATTTGCCACTGTAGGAAATTGTTGTCCCTTCCACTGTTAACATTTATGTTAGTTTGAAACCAAAATGATCATTTTGCCCATATTGTGTTGGTAAATATAATTTTATCTTTTATATTTAAGGATTTTAAGTTAAGAAGCCCCTGACTCCTATTCGATTTCAAAGGTTGGAATTTCTCCATTTGCCGCTGCCGGAAATTGTTGTCCCTCCCCTGCTGTTGTCAAAAATTGTTATGCCCACAACATTTACAATACTAAAGTGACCTATTCGAGCATCAAGGACTCGGCATTCTCGGCCAAGCAGATCTGCCAATTCATAAAGGAGAGGTTTCCATATCGAGAAGATTGGTCTACCGGAGGGATTTCGTTGAACCAGCAGATGAGGGTTTTGAGAACAGACATGATAGACTTCAGGGTTTGGGATTGGTGGCAAGGATCAGAGATCTTGTGGCCGTAGATGGACTCACAGAGAGCGACAACAAAACCTAGGAAGTTCTTGCCGGAAGTTGAGTCGTGAAAACGGAGGATGTCATCTGTGGAGTGGATCTTCCTACAAGGAGTTGGAAGTGATAAGTAGGGAAAACAGTGGGCACTTTTCTAGGGTTGTGGAACTAGGATCAGCATTATGACTTGTCAGGCATTGTTGGCAAGAAAATTAATGGGTGGGGGAGGGGGGGGGGGGGGGGGGGGGGGGGGGGGGGGCCGACCCGGGGGGGGGGGGGGGGGGGGAGGGGGGGGGAGAAAGGGGGGGGGGGGGGGGGGGGGGGGGGGGGGGGGGTGGTGTGTGGGGTGTTTTTTTGAGGGGGGGGGTTTAAAAAAAAAAAAAAAAAAAAAAAAAAAATAATTTTTTATATTTTATTTTGGGGTAGTTTTTAAAAAAAAAAAAATAATAAAATTTATTTTTTTTTTAATTTAAAAATTTAAAAAAGAATTGGTTCTTTTGTCTTTTAAAGGAGGCGGGGCTAAAAACACTGACACCCCACTTTATGTTTAAAAAACATACGAGTCCTATTCCGTTAAAATAGTTAGTTGTACAATCTTAAAGACTATTATACCCTTCTCAGCCATTTCATCCCTCTACCGATTCTCTCTCCTCACTCGGCCCTCCTCTCCTTCACCTTCTCTATCTTCGGCACCGACCACCGACCACCAACCTTCTTCGTCTTCAACTCCAGCAGCTCATTCAAAGGAAAATAATCTGAACAAAATGTTTCATCAAACTAAGGCTCTGCTGCATTTCTTTCAAGGTAGTTGCTCACTAAAATAGGGTCTCCAGAGTCGAATCTGTCACCATCGTCACCTGTTGTGGGTGCTTGAAGAACAGTAGCTTCATCGGAAATCCATCATTCATTTATGGGGATAAAACCATCAAAGTGAACCCAACATAGAACTGATTCAACAATGCAGTTCACCTGTTTTTTTTATTTGTTTCATGTCCCTTTTCCCGAATTAAAGAAAGAAGAAAAAAAGGAGAAATCATGGTAAACGAAAAAGAAGAAACCAGAGAAAACTAAACCAACACCATTGTGAGATAGTGATTCAGAATTGAAAAGTAAGAACCCAGAGGTGTTGATTCATGGGAGTTCGGAGGTTTTCCTAATAGATGATGTAGCCATAATGGGATTGAGGGGATAGCAACCCAGATCTGTGCAAGAATCAATGTACCGCCCAAATTTCCGCCCAGATTTGTGCAAGATTTGTGTTGATTCGTGATCGGAGTCTCTTCTCTAATTTGGTTTCCTTAATATTTCCATCATCAATGTAAATTTTCAGTTCCATTTCTCCATCGAGCTCTCAAATCTTAGTTCGTAAGCTTTGATAACCACGGAAGCCAGGAACTAAATCAGATTTAGGAAAGGGAACGAAGGGTTACTGTTGTGAACAGAAAGAGGGAAAAAAAACAGGAAGAGGAAGATGGAGGCGGTGTCGCCGGCGCTGCCGGAGCTGAAGGTGGAGAGCCGAGTGAGGAGAGAGAATAGATTGGGGGATGAAAGTGTAGTTAAGTATTGGTAGAATAATGAGCACAGGATTAGAATAACACACGTGTCAAACATCTAATGGTTTATTTTGTTCTTATTCTCAGATTTTGATAAGGGTATTTTTGGATTTAAGGAAAAATAAACAGTGGGCTAATGGTTTCACTAACAGAGTGGACTAACATGTTTAATGAATTGGGGTGTCAGTGTTTTTTAAACATAAAGTGGGGTG
Source organism: Hakea prostrata (assembly GCF_041222555.1). Classification (NCBI taxonomy): domain Eukaryota; kingdom Viridiplantae; phylum Streptophyta; class Magnoliopsida; order Proteales; family Proteaceae; genus Hakea; species Hakea prostrata. The sequence continues at coordinate 40,174,797 of NC_142603.1, forward strand.
TCAGTGTTTTTAAGCATCCATTTTGGGGTGTCAGTGCAATTTGCTCAAATTGCAAAGTCAAATGCTACGCATTTTAGTAAAGCCCATCTTTTTCTATTTAAAACTAAAGGTGTTATGCAAAATTCAGATCTCTCCACCCAGGCATGCCATCCCCCATCCTCCCACCCTCACAGTTGGGCTGACACAGGCCTACCCGTGTACAGGGGCAAGCCATATGTGAGGGTGGGGAGATGGGAGGACTAGCTGCCCAAGTGGAGAGAATTTGGACTTTGCATAAGGATATAATAAATTCCAGGGGATATTAATGGTTAAGAACCCTAGGGATGTATATGTAATTTGTTCTTTCTTTTTATTTGCCTGTCTATTCTTAGTTATGGTTAACTGGTGGTGCAAACTTTACCCCCAAAAAATAAAAAGTTGATGGTGCGAAAATTATTTTGAACTCTTATCTACAACAATTTCTATTAAAAAACTTGATTCTTTTAAAGTATTGATCTCGATAGGAAACAGGACTTCTCAATAGGGCGTATGCAACCGACACATGAATTTGAATAATCGTTCTAATTTAAGCATTTGATACACTGACTGGCACAACACTAAGTGGCTGCTTTGTGTGGGGTTGAGGTGAATGGATCTAAGGTGGAGTACTTCTGTGGAATCCAAGTGGTCGAGTTCTTGTAGATTGCCAATATCTTTGGCTACCAAAAGCTAGCACCAGGTGATTAGGATCATTATCTAGTAAAACGTATTCTTCTCATTCTAGTTTAATATTCTTGTGGATAGATTGTTTACATGATACCTAAATCATTGACTGCAACAGCACCTAATTCATGGTTAAACAACCAGGTATTTTCGTGTGAAATTGGAATTAGAAAATAATTTTAGTGTGTGCACGTCCAAGAGGGTTTTGGTTTTTGCAGGGCCCCGGGGGGGGTGAATATCACATGTTAGAACCAAAAGCAACAGACAATGATCAGTTCTGGAACAAAATAACAACTATATTTGGCAACAAATTCGTAAGAGGTTTTACAAGCATCGCAGATCCAAAGTATAGATTATCAAATGCAAGGGGAAAGGACGAAGATATAATCAATCCTTGCTTCCCTCCTAAAAGAGAAAACTGAAAAGAAAAAAGAAAGAATCAAAACGATTTACAAGGTATCTAACTATCTTGACATAATTAACAATTGATGCTCTCGTCTTCACAAGCAATCCCACTAGTCAGATGCCAGCAGGCCCTGTACAATGGAACACTAAAGACTGTTTGATGAATATCCCATGGTCTTATTCTAAAAGCAAATCTCCCAATAGTTGAGTTGCATTTCAAAAACTGGGGAAAAAGACCTTCGGCAAAGCAGTGAGCAAAAGAATTTACAACAAATTCAGCCTTATCCCAACTTAATGGGATTTGCTGCATGTAAATGGACAAAGCGAAGTGGTGCAAGCTGAGGTCTAAACAAAAAAAGGAAGAAACGACTCAAAAATGAAAATGACAAGAAAGAAGACAAACAACACAGGAGAAAGCAGCTGTGCCCAGCAAGTCAGGAGAATCTCAGTTGAATGAGGCTTCCTACAAGTAAGCATTTAGAGAAACCACATATATGACTAGTTAAAACTAAATTTAGTTTAATGGAGTCAGCTTACTTCCAGAACCTTTTGTCCTTTCATATAATAAGCCAATCATGTAATAATAAAAGAGGTATCATAATGCATGTGGCTCCCACTACTGCAGGATCTGGAATTGGAAGGGACGGAACCCTGCTCCAAAGGAGAGGCTGTTTCAAAGTTCAAAAGCTGCAATAAATAAGCTGCAATAGTGCAACTTAAACAAGTCAAGCATCAAGAATCTTTGTGGAAAACCTGACTTCAAGGTTTCCTAAGAAGTTCCAGTCATAATAGATGGATTAGGATGCCCATCAGTCCAGCAACTCACATGGTTTTTGCTTGCTCAGGAAAAGACCTTAACCCATTTAACAGTTTTTCCTATTGTTCCATTGGCTGAGATTGCATATGTTGTCATTGTTGACAACTAAAATGCAGTGTGTTCTTGTTGCGTCTAGAACTTCTTCGAGGGCCGGATACTGAGATGACCACCTTAAGAGCTTTTCAACCAAGTGGAATAACTGGGATGCCTGCACACACAAAGAAAGCAAGAATGGTCCGGCCAAGTTTTGGCCGGGGAACCGCCCTCGACGCCCATGTCAGCCTAGGCAACAATAAGGGTTCTTGAGAGAGTTCTCAAGAACGTAATGAATAATTGATCAGATGATTTCCTCGTCCCTTCTCCATGTAGGAGGTGGGTTTATATAGAAGTTACCTGGAGGCGGTGCTTCCTTGAGTTTCAGATCGACAGTTGAAGAGTGAGCGGAATATCTTCGGAATAACGGCTCCTTTGTCTGACCAGATAGAGCCGTTATCTGATGACTCATCTCCCCAATTCTCGGAACGGCTATATCAAGTGCTTATCTGAACTAACCTTCTTGACTTGGTCATTCTCAATGGTATGCTGGACTTAGTCTCAAGACTCATGAGTGTACTCCGAATCTGTCTCCCTAGTCGTCTCCATTTTTCATCCCAGAAAGGGATGTGTGCTATTCCCGATAGGGCTCCCTAGGCCCTTTTATAAGAAGGCCTTCTCGTCCCGTGTGGGGGTGTGTTTTTGTCCCGAGGGGGCTCTCGGGATTCATGTTCTCCACAACAGAGCCCCCCATTCCGTTCATTCGGTCTCCCGAGCGTATGGAATGCGTATGCTTCATACAAAGTCTGTATGATTATTACACTTCCTACCTTCCAACCACCGTAATAACTTCATTACGATCGTTCAATGATGTGGTAATCTTAACCGTTGAGGCTTTTGATATTTGGATGTTCGATCAGGATTTTGAGATCCTTGATCTTGTTTGTTAAACCTTTTTTCTTCTTAACCGTTAGATCGTGGCTTTTGAAATTCCTCCACTTCACTATAAATAGCGACATAACATCATTTTCATGTTTTGCTTGCCAATGTCTCTGAAGTCTCTCCTACTGCGTCGTAGCCTTTGCTCTCTTCGCCTCATCCTTCAACTCTTCCAATTAGTAAGTCTTCTAACTCTTCTCAATTTCTTTTCTTCATTTCTGTATTCATGGATAAATTAAGAAGAAGCCGTGACGTACCCCGATCGCCTCCCGTTAGGGAGGTTCCTACCACTGATGTTCTGAGTTCCGAAGTCTCTTCCCAGACTCACTTTGTGCACTACTCTAGTGAAGAGGATCTTCCCGACTATAATGACCCTGAGGCCATTATAAAAGCTGCGGCTGATTTGGCGAGAGAAGATCCCCTCAACCATGAGCCACCATGTTCCGACTTAGATCTCGACTTGATAGATTTTGAGCTTTCGCCAACTTCATCTCCTGATCATGAAGAGGCCAATCAACCACCTCCCGCTCAGTCCCGAGTTTCGTAAGAGGCACTTTCTCCTCGTCCACCTTTTCTCGTCCTCCCGATGCTAGGAATCGTTGGCCTAGATTTCTTCATTCGAATTGCTTTTCTGAAGAAGCAATTCTTGAAGAGAAGAGTAAGCCAAAGACCCCATCTCATATTGACTATGACCGGAAGCTTTCTGGTCCCAAGTTCTATCCTGGAGTCCTTAAGCAAATTCATCTTAAGCGCTTAAGGGATTTCTGTAAAATTTCTCCCAAATTCTCTTTTATTCTCCCGACTGAGTCTAGTAGAGTTGAAGAAGCACCTGAAGACACCTTCTCCCTTTACTATGATGCCTTTCTGGGAGGTCTACGTCTCCCCGTGCAACAGATCATAGAAGATCTTCTCAGGAATTATAAGATTTCTCCTTCCAACTTGATCCCGAATAGTTGGAGAAACGTTACATTTTTTGTTGGCTTTTGTTATAATATTGAAATCCAGCCATCCTTCCCTCTTCTTCACCAATTTTTTGAAGTTAAGAGTCAATCCCAACGGGGTTGGCTCTCTCTAAATCGTCGGGCACTTGAGTCGGTTGACTGGCCGAGCAACACTATTATTCCGGGAACTATGCCGACCTCTACAAAAGGTTGGAGGCATCATTTCTTCTTTTGCAAGCCCCCAGTCCCGCCTTCATTCCCGATAGTACCTGTGAAGAAATCCAACCGGGAGCTAGATGAGCCCAATAAACCCGTCGGGTTGTCTGCTGCTGAGGAGTTGGCTTTAAAAAGAATCACCCAAGTTGAGGGAGATTCAGCAGCAGACCATGGGTATTCTTCAGAGTATCCACCTATTTTACAGTTGTGGGGTCTCTCTCCGGGTGAGCCCCCTTTTCCTAGAAGTTCTTAAAAATAACTTGAGCTTCTTGTATTGCCTCTTCTAATCTTCTTTGTCTATTGACAGTGTCTAACAGGTTAGACATTGCGGACCTTCAGGCAACTGCTAGCGATTGCACTACAGAAGCCTTTGCCCAAAAGCCTGCCAAGAGACTTGCCACCAAAGAGGCTGGTCCAGTTATCCAGGCAATGCTCCCAACTCGGTCAAGCCTTCGGGCTATATGAAGAAAGGTGTGAAGAAAAGTGCTCCCTCCCATTCGTCCAGAGGTCCTCCAGAAATCGTGGTCCCTCAGGTTTCCCCTTCCAGTCGTTCGGGCAAACCTTCCAAAAGGCCTCGGCTTCTGAAGATGCTGCTAGGGAATCTACTAAGTCTGCTCCCGTTTTCGTTCCCGGGTGGGACTTGACCTCTGAAGACACCGTTCTAGGGGACCCCAACGCTGCCCGAACCTGGCTTCTTGAGGGGATGGTTCCAGCTGATCGTGAGCATCTCAAGATCTCTCTCGACGATAAGTTCTACATAAATGCTTACAGGTAAGTCCTTCTTCCAATATCTAGCTAAATAACATGGATTCTGTAATTTCTCACTTGACCATTGCTTCAGGTACTTCTCTGGAGGAGCGCATTATGTAGGAGAATGTATGATTCATTCCGAGAATCTCATGGACCAACTTAAAGAAGCTAAGGAAGCTCATAGTCAGGCAAATGTGGAGCTTTCGGGAATGAGGAGGAGGTTTGAGGCCTTGCAGAAACAAGAAAAAGAGAAGAGTCTGAAGCTGGAAGAAGTGTCGGGTAGAGAATTGGCTCTCGGGGAAGAGCTTTCTCAAACCAAGAAAAGTCTGGAAGAAGTTCTTAGAGAGAAAGAGGAGTTTGCTCAGGGAAAAGTAGATATGGAAGATCTCGTTCTCCAGCTTCGTTTGGAGGTTTGAGCCGGGAAGCTCCCCGTTAGCGCCGATGAAGTTCCAGACCTTGTGCAAAAAGAAATCCTTACTTCCTATTTTGGCACTCCTTTGTTTAAGAAGCTTCAAACTGATCTTTCTGTTAGTACTTATCGTCTTGGTCTTGAGGATGCTTTTACTGCAGTTCTTCAACGGATGGATATTCCCAATCCCAAAGAGCTAGCTGGAATGCTTGATGGAAGAATATATGAGAAACTTGAGAGAGACTTGCCTGAAGGGGTTACATGCAAAGCACCATTCAGCCCTCTCGACCCCCTTCTCTACATTCCAGATTTTGAAGAAGAAGGTACAGGAGATAGCTTTGTCAGAGAAACTCCCAAAGATGGAGATGTTGATCCATCCCTACTTGCTCCCGAAAACCAAGATCCTGCCAATCAATAAATTTTGATGTGAAAGAACTTACTTTTTAATCTCAAACTTTTTATCTATCTTCTTCTGAACTCTGGTTTTGTAATATTGGTCATGATGGCCAAATATTTTGAACTTGTCTTTTGCCACTTGGAATTATTTATGCATCTTTGAACTTTGGTTTCTGTAATATTTTGCAGAAAATTAGCTTGTAATCATCTGTGTATTACTGAGGCATTAAGCTTTTATATCTCCCGATTATCTTCTCGAGTCACTCCCCTAGCGGAATGCCTTAGAGGTAATTGATAAGTAAAACCCTTGGTTTTTCTTCTGTGAGATCTTTCCAGAGAGGCTACCCGAGTGAGTTCCCGAGTGTGATGCCTTTGAGAAATATTATCTTTTGAAATTCTTCCTTGGGCTTTCGTAAGAAGATAGAGTTTTCTCCTGAGAGGCTACTCGAGTAAGTTCCCGAGTGTGACGCCTTTGAGAAATATTATCTTCTGAAAGCCTTCCTTGGGCTTTCGTAAGAAGATAGAGTTTTCTCCTGAGAGACTACCCGAGTGAGTTTCCGAGTGTGACGCCTTTGAGAAATATTATCTTCTGAAAGCCTTCCTTGGGCTTTCGTAAGAAGATAGAGTTTTCTCCTGAGAGGCTACCCAAGTGTGACGCCTTTGAGAAATATTATCTTTTGAAAGCCTTCCTTGGGCTTTCGTAAGAAGATAGAGTTTTCTCCTGAGAGGCTACCCGAGTGTGATGCTTTTAAGAAATATTATCTTCTGAAAGCCTTCCTTGGGCTTTCGTAAGAAGATAGAGTTTTCTCCCGAGAGGCTACCCGAGTGATTACCCGAGTGTGACGCCTTTGAGAAATATTATCTTCTGAAAGCCTTCCTTGGGCTTTCGTAAGAAGATAGAGTTTTCTCCTGAGAGACTACCCGAGTGTGACACCTTTGAGAAATCTTATCTTATGACAACCTTCCTTAGGCTTTCATAAAAGGTGTAGAAATTCTCCCGTGTGGCTACCCAAGTGTGACGCCTCTGAGAAATTTCTACCTTTTGTGGATCCTTTGTTAGGTTTCTTCGAAGGGCACTCCTGGGTTCTAAACTTGTTAAGAACTCTCCTGGGCTCTTCTTAAGAACGCTCTTGGGTTCTTGAACTTGTCAAGAACTCTCTCGGGTTCTTTGTTGCTCTGAAGGGCGCTCCTGGGTTCTTAAACTTGTTAAGAACTCTCCTGGGCTCTTCTTAAGAACGCTCTTGGGTTCTTGAACTTGTCAAGAACTCTCTCGGGTTCTTTGTTGCTCTGAAGGGCGCTCCTGGGTTCTTAAACTTGTTAAGAACTCTCCTGGGCTCTTCTTAAGAACGCTCTCGGGTTCTTGAACTTGTCAAGAACTCTCTTGGGTTCTTTTTTGCTTTGAAGGGCGCTCCTGGGTTCTTAAACTTGTTAAGAACCCTCTTGGGCTCTTCTTGAACTTGGTCTTTTGCGTGTCTTGCTGGAGACTTCTCTCGATCTTGTCGCTTCCTTTGAAGGTATTTTTCAAGTTGACTTGCTTGTATGAGTTTCTCGATCTCAATCTTAAGATTTCTACACTCATCCGTGTGGTGGCCATAGTCGTTGTGAAAGCGACAGTACTTAGTCATATTCCTTTCTTCTGGACTCTTCTCGGGCTTCAATAACTTCTGCAACTGTTGCTTGCTTTTGGCATTTCTTAAGAAGAGCTCCATAAGTCTTTGGCTTATCTTGGAGTAATACCTCTAGCAAACGTCTTTGGGTTATTCCACTCCAAAGTGCATTATATGCTACCGTATCATCCAACTCTTCTACCTCAATAGCCACTTTATCGAATCTTAGAAGATAGTCTCGAACAGACTCATTTGGCCTTTGCCTAATGGCAAAGAGGCTATCTGTTGTTTTCTTACTCCCGATGCAACTTCGGAATCGGGCAATAAATTTTCTCCCGAGTTCCCGGAAGTTTCTGATGGATCTTGGCCGTAGGCCAGAAAACCACTTTATTGCCGGGCTTTTGAGAGATGCCGGGAAAGTTCGGCATAATAACTCATCCTCTCGTCCAATGACAGCCATGACAGACTTGAAATAACTAATATGTTCACGAGGATTAGATTTACCTTCATAGGGAGTGAATGTTGGCATGATAAAGTTGGGTGGAAGAGGTGCTCTCATGACTTCTTCTGAAAATGGTTCTCTGTCGACCACGTCATAATCATCGTCAAGGTCCCGATAATCAAGCCTTCTCTCCATGGCATCTAATCTTCTCCCGAGACCATGCGCCTCTTGACATTCTTGCAAAGACCGAACACTTCCAAGATCAGAATATTGGGAAGTTGGTCCATGAGAAGATCCATACTGACTAACCGATCCTCTCGGGTCATTAGATCTGAAATGGCCTCTTCCGTGGCTTTCGCCTTCTTGTTCTTGAATTCTTTCATTTCTGCGCCCTCTTCTGGGTAAATCCTGAGTTTGCTTCAGCCCAGCCAAACGGTTGAACACACTTCCCCTCGTCCGATCTCCTCGGGGAAGTGGTTCTTCAATATGAACTCCTTGAGATCTTTCTCCAACTCGTTCGGCTGTTTGTCTTGGTATTCTGGGATTTCGCCTTTTTTCGTTCACCAGGCGTTGCCTATTCCGAGTTTGTCAGACAGCTTCACGTCTCCATCCTTCTTGTGTATTTCTGGGGGGTCCGGATGGTACCCCGATTTGATGGACTAAGCCACGAACTACTCCTTGGAGTTCCAACATTTGTTATTGGACTTCTCTTTGCATATTTTGCAAATCGGCCACTGTCACTGGAATCGGAGGTTGATTCGAACCTCCTTTTCCAAATGGAGTTGGAATAGTTAACGGGGATTCTTCTGGAATCCCTTCTTGAACTTCCTCTGTAATAGGAATTTGTCGATCTGGAGAAGGGAGAGTTTGTTCTTCAACACGTCCATTTTCTATCTCCCTTTCTCTCGCTCGAGTAATAACTTGATGAGAACTCGTCACCTGAGGAGTGGTACGTCTCGTCATGACTTTCTGTGACGTTTCCCACAGACAGTGCCAATTTGTTGCGTCTAGAACTTCTTTGAGGGCCGGATACTGAGATGACCGCCTTAAGAGCTCTTCAACCAAGTGGAATAACTGGGATGCCTGCACACACAAAGAAAGCAAGAATGGTCCGGCCAAGTTTTGGCCAGGGAACCGCCTCCGACGCCCAAGTCAGCCTAGGCAACAATAAGGGTTCTTGAGAGAGTTCTCAAGAATGTAATGAATAATTGATCAGATGATTTCCTCGTCCCTTTCTCCATGTAGGAGGTGGGTTTATATAGAAGTTACTTGGAGGCGGCACTTCCTTGAGTTTCGGATCTACAGTTGAAGAGTGAACAGAATATCTTCGGAATAACGGCTCCTTTTTTGTCGGACCAGATAGAGCCGTTATCTGATGACTCATCTCCCCAATTCTCGGAACAGCTATATCAAGTGGTTATCTGAACTAACCTTCTTGACTTGGTCATTCTCAATGGTATGCTGGACTTAGTCTCAAGACTCATGAGTGTACTCCGAATCTGTCTCTCGAGTCGTCTCCATTTTTCATCCCAGAAAGGGATGTGTGCTATTCCCAATAGGGCTCCCTAGGCCCTTTTATAAGAAGACCTTCTCGTCCCGTGTGGGGGTGTGTTTTTGTCCCGAGGAGGCTCTCGGGATTCATGTTCTCCACAACAATTCTAATAGTACATGACTTGTACTGAAGTGAAGCTCCCATAGAATGAGGTGAAGCTCCTATAGAAGACTTTGAGCATTTGTTATATATTTTAGAGGGTGATTAACACTATTACAATAGTTTTGAGTGTTTGTGAGGAGATTTAAGTGTTTTGGGTGAAGCGAAGATTACTTAGAATAGTGGATTTCATAGGTCACTGCACAAGGGTCACATTGGATGAACTTTTGAGTAGTCATCCAGTTGTTTTCTGGGTTCAACTTAAACTGAAGAAATGTATTCATGAAGTCTTCTTTCCAACGCACTTTTCGGATTGTGATTTCGATATCAAACAAGGGAGTTATGAGATTTCTCGTGAGAGTGTGCAATATGGAAGTTAATCTGGACATTGTAGAAGAAATATCAAATTTGGCTACTATGATGTAATCTACTCTCAGGGGTTCGAAAATAATAAGAGTTCGGGGGTCTTTGTGAAATAAGTTTTACATCTCAAGAAGAAAAGTGTAATTTTGAAAGATTGAATGATTCAATATAATGGTCATTAGAAGGACGTGGATGAAGATCCAATTTTGAGGGTCGAAATTGATGCACTTGGTTTTCAAGTGCCCAAGACGGAAAAGATTCCATCACGTGCCTTTTGGTTGGTCGGGAGCATGATAATATGGTGCACTGCAAAGTATAATGATCAACATGATCCTGTGTATCGCAGCTTAAAGGTAAGATTAGAAAAGATTCTATTTGAAATAATCTGGTGAAGGGTACTCTAATCTTACATCACTTAAAGGATCTGACGGTCTAGATCTCACCCGCCTTTTTAAAATGAATATCCAACGGCTATGGGATTAGATTCTCTTTGGGACTCATCTAGAAGGTGAAATCCAACGGTTCCTGTGCATCAAGGTTCATTCTATTTAAAAGCTCGAATTTGAATGAAACATAAGAGGGTTTTTGGTGTTTTTGGCTTGTGGAGACTAAGAAAAACGTGGTGGAGAAGCCAAGAAGCAATATGGGTATGGAGAACAAGCTTGGATGCGTATTTTGGTGAAAACGTTGAAGAAGAATGTGAGTAATCTATTGTAATCTCCCTTAATTTGAAAAGTTTTACATTTCAAGTAGTTGCTTGTTAGGGTTGAGTTGTTTGGGGTTGACGCCATATACTTTTGTGGGTGCAAGAGTTAATACTAGAGTGGGTGCTCTATGTTTTGAATTAATTGAGAGTGAGTGCTCTCTGATCATTGTAGTGAAAAGTGTTCACTTTTCAAGTAGTTGCTTGTTAGGGTTGAATTGTTTGAGGTTGACGCCTTATACTTTTGTGGGTGCAAGAGTTAATACTGGAGTGGGTGCTCGATGTTTTGAATTAATTGAGAGTGGGTGCTCTCTGATCATTATAGTGATCAAAATTTTAGTTGGAAAGTATTGAGTAAATACGAAGGTCTATTTAGGGCATTACCCCGTGGATGTAGGCAATTTGGCTGAATAACGTAAATTTGGTGTCTTGCGTTTCTAGTTTATTTTTCATTGCATATATTGGAGTGCTTTGATTGCAGAGTAGTGATGCACTATTTGGTAGACCCAGCTAGATTGCGGTGTGTGGTGGACGTGCACTTGTGTAATTGATAATTACAGGATTATTTTGACCAACCTTGTATTGAATTTAAAGAAGAATCACATCAAAGAGAATTTTATAAGACACTGATTCATTCCCCCCCCCCCCCCCCCCCCACCTCTCAGTGTCAACTTGGGAATAATAATACCAAATATATTCCCAGGCCAAACTCGCAAGACAAAGTACGTGCAAACAAACGAGAAAACTTTTGATACAGTTGACTGAACAATATGGAACAACCTAGGCCAAGTAGCTGTTCTATGGAAGCACAAGACTTCTGTCCATTTATCTAGACCAAATGCATTAATAATCCACCAACAGTTTAAACAAGATGAAGAAATGCACTCCATACGTTATGCTCTTGAAGCACCTAAATCATTCTGAGTAGTTCACGCAGAATCATGATTCCTTGTGACGCCTTTGCTGTCCTCATGTGAGACTCTTGAAGACCTTAATTTGGATGATGACTTCAGAGAATGTATTAGAGGAACATCCTCTTCAGGGTCATGCTCCTCCTCTTCATCTTGAACATCTCGATCAGATGCACTAATAGAATCTTCTTCTTCACTTGAACCTTGGCCATCAAAGAGCTTTTTCCCCCCTGTATGTTATGTAATTTACGAGGACGACCTCTACATTTCACACTTTCTTTCTCATTTGCAACTAATTGACTATGTTACTTTTGCTTTTCATACATAAAATTAGAATGAGGATGAAATCAAAATAAGAATTAGACTAATGGAAAACCTAAGGAACAATAGAAGAAATGAAAATGTTTATTTGAAGTGTATAATAAATGGGATAATATATATTGACATAATGGGAAGGAGCTTCCATCCCTGCTTTTCATTTGGCTGTGACGGTATCACAATAAAAGGATGAATTGGGACTTGCCAATGTTTTACAATATGGACAACTTCAATAGCAAATGTCAGCCCAAATCATCTCATGCAAAATGTTCTACTGTTAAAAACAAGTGTATGCACTTAGCTAGCAAGAAAAATTTCTCTAGAAATCTTCCAGGGTTGCCACCAGAGATGTCACAAGGGCTGCTGGGTTTTCTCCTTCATTGAACACCAAGTTCTCATTATTTGAAAAGACCATCAACCAGACTACATTTATTTAAACTTGGTGGCAGTCAAAACACTTAAAGGAAGACAGCTTTCCTCTAAAACACAAAAAGTGAGATAAGACCGTAAGTACCCAGAAATATAAATCTTTACTCTAATGATTTACCAAATGGAAGTGATTTTTCACTGGTACCTTGGAATCCCTCATTCTTTGCGTATTTCTCACGCAATGTATCAACAAAATATAATAGGGACAGCCACTAGGATCTTCATCAATGTTGATATTCTCAGTTCGTTTCTGGACATCTTTTAGACTACATGCAAAGAAATAAAGATTAAAAGGCCTTTAGAACAAGTGTTATTATAATTAAAGAAGGGTTTTTTCGTTTTTTGGAGGGGAGATGCCTTCTTTCTTTCTTTTTTTTTTGAGCAAATTGCAATGGCACCCCAAAATGGAGGCCTTAAAGCACTGGCACCCCAGTTTAAGTTTAAAAAACACCTAACTCCTCTTCCGTTAGACAGGTTAGTGTCCAAATATAAAAGTACAATTATGCCCATTCTACCTTTCCTCTCTATTTCTCAATCTTGCGTTATAGAATTCCTGATGAACAGAGCTAGAGAGAGAAAATGGAAACCAGAGAAAAGAGGAACAGTTAGAGAAATGAGGAGGAAGAAGCTTTAGAGGCTGAACCTTGAATCTCACTTCCGAAAACGGAAACCCAGAGAAAAGAGTAGTTAGAGAAATGAGGCGCTTTAGAGGCTGAACCTTAAATCCCACTTCCAGAAAATGGAAACCAGAGAAAAGAGGAGCGATTAGAGAAATGAGGAGGAAGAAGCTTTAGAGGCTGAACTTTAAATCCCACCTCTGCTCTCCGGTAATCTGTAGCATCTCCCAAGCCCGGGACTCAATCCACGGGTTGGCTAGTAAAATTCTTTGGAATGATTGATTTACATTCGGACCAAAGCCATCCAAATGTTGAAAGAACACGGAAAAAAAAAAAAAAAAAAAAAAAAAACAGATAGAGAAGCCAAAGTTAAAAGCTGAATCTGATACAGGACCAACACATGTTGCAGGAGAACGCATTTCGGATTTTATTACCACCGAATTCTTCAGGAGCTTTTCTTCCCTAAATCTATCTTAGCTTTTTTTACATATATTGAATTTGGTATTGTTATGAACAATATACGGTTTTCTTTAGTCGATTTTTTTTAAATATGAGAGAAGTGAGACTTGAAGAAACCACACCATTGTTGGAAGACCAACGAATAAGGATTAAAGAAAGTGAAGAATCATTGTCCGTCTAGGGCTAATGGAAGGGGAAAAGCAATTGGTATGATAACCAGAATCTTTTAGAACTTAAAATATAAGTAGTACATTGAAGTGAGAAGATGAATTCCATTTTCTTGATTCAGCAAGTAAAGGATGCGGTAATGGAGTTGGCGCTGCTGGCGCTGCGAAGGTGGAGAGGGTTAAGGAGGAAAGAGAATTTGGTAAGGGCATTTTTGGAATTAAAGAAAAATAAACAGTGGGTTAATGGTTTCACTAACAGAATGGACTAGTGTGTTTAATGAACTGGGGTGTTGGTGTTTTTTAAACATAAAGTGGGGTGTCAGTGCTTTAAACCCTCTATTTTGGGGTGCCAGTGCAATTTGCTCTTTTTTTTTTGAGGCGGGGTGCCGCGCGTTTAGAATGAGGGATGTTTTGGGGTGAAGAAAAAAGAAATTGGTTCTTACATGTCTAACGCATAAGAGCTTGGGAGTTTTGACACAAAATGGATAACAGCTCCTTCCAAGAAGGACAACTACCGAGGAGCATCTAAAAAAGCAAAAGAAACACCACCCTTAACAATTTGCAAGATATCAACCATGTGTTTGCTTCGAGCAGCGCCAATTAATGTTCCAGAGAGACAAGCAGCCAGCTCATTGAACTCTTTGAAAGACTCACTTGAAGATGATTAATCGTCACTTTTGGAGAGTTCCAAGACGTGCCTTTCGTGGGCCTAAACCAATCCAAGTTCAAACAAGAAAATACATTAACCATCGGTCAAGAAAACAAGATACAAACACATTAAGAAACCACACCAAAACAAATAATTACAACACAAATAAATAAAACCAAGCAAGCAGGAACATTGGTTAGACATAGCTCAAGCAACATATACAATTTTAACTTGTTTTGTGTAGCTCAGCTTTCCCTGCAATTGATTGAATATTTTATCATCCAGTAACTATTTTACTTTCTTCCAGAAAGCTCTAAGAATTCAGAGGATTCAACAAAAGAAAATATACACAATCACAGAAAATGTAACCAAGCAAAACATCGTGAACTCTTCATCGATCAATGTGAATGTAATGATAGATGCATAAAAATAAACATAAGCACATTCTTAATGCAAGTTATGCAACCACAGGGGGTTGGATAATAACTATTCACAGACATGGTTCAAGGTCCTCCAAGATCTCCATCTTTTATGTTTCAGCAAGGTTCAAGCTTAGGCCACATGGAACACCAAAACGTATACATGGTTTTAGCAGACATTTTGGGGGACAAGAAGTTACAAACTCCTCAAACATAAATGCATTGTCTGGATGATATCTGGTCAAGAGTAAGACCTCTCTTGTTGGGTTTTCAACCATGAATGCACTATTCCCCTCCCCCAAACCTCAAGAGGATATTTTTCTTTTTCTGTTTTTTTTTTTTTTTTTTTTTCGCGGGGTCGGGGGACCCCAATTGCCGATTTTCTAACCAAATTTTCAACCACCCCAAGCTTGGAAGAAGTGAATTTTTCAAACTAAGGGTTTTACGTTGATTACTGAAGTTTTATATTATAGGATATTTAAGCTGCTTGTTTATGACATGTACATCAGTCATTTAGGGCTTATTTAATTGGAACTAAGCCTTGGGATGGGTTATACAAGCATTGGGACTCTGATTTGATGGGTTTTCTTTGTAATTGACCAATTTAATGTGCCCAAAATACTGGGAGGAAGTAGAAAACAGGATTTGCTTCATGGTTTAGTTAGGGTCCTGTTTTGAGTTTATCTTCTACGGTATTTCCCTTTTCTAGTCAATTTAGGGCACCTTACTAGTTAGGCTTTTCACTATTTCCATGTAAGTAGTGGGGGGAAGCCCACAGTGTACACAAATTTGATTAATGAAATACTGGCATGAGCCTGGGACATCTAGGATGAGATGCATTCCCCTATTCCCATCAGTAAGTTCTTGACTCCAAACCCCAGTTTCAGTTAAATTGAGTCCGAGACTGCTAAAAGCTTCTGGGAATTCTTTCCTCCACTGATGAATCAGCAGAGAGAACCTTACAATCAGTTTTCTAGGGGAGAAGTTAAGGTTAAACAATTTTGGTTATCATTGTAGACAGAAAGTGAGCACTCAATCAAGTACTAGGTCTCGGAATGTATCATGAACAGTGATCAGTGGATTTCCACCCATAAGTTCACACCATGTTTAAAATGGTAACTACAATCAGCAATATATAGTAACCAAGCTGTTGACTGAAGATTAATGAAGTCACATTTGAAAATGCATCTTGTTCGGCGTTCAGTCAAGTCAAAATAACTGAACCAACAAGAATTCATGCATTCGATCTCACTGAAGGAAAAAGACTAATTAATAAATTGTTTTTACCAAAAATCTCTATGTTTTTGGTTTTTTAAATGTAATGACTGCAAGAGCAGTTTCACCAGAACCATGCATTTCCCCCTGTGAGTTGCAGTCGGCTAGTTTGAGGGGAGAATTGTTGAAATGAGAGAAACAGTGGAACAGAATGACAACTTTCAACAAAAAAAAAAGTGCCCCCGCTCATCCAAATTGATCAAATTACCAAAATGAAGAAACCAAAAATTTGACAAAATTAAAGAAATTTTGTGCAACTCTTTTGCTTCATCTTTTGTCCGGACATGTCAGAACAGCCCAAATATGCTTAAGGTAACAAAAAGATACCAAATACAGAACAGGCTCCCAATGGAAGTCAGAAAAACACCTGGATTGTTGAGCTTAGGGCTGCAATTGGCCGGGCTGGGCCGGGCTTTTGCAATCCCAAGCCCAGCCCTATATGTTTTAATCTGAGCCCATTCCCGCCCTGACCCTAGTTCAGGGCCAATGATTAGTGTCCCTAGCCCTAAGCCCTACAGGGTCAAGCCAAGCCCATTCCCGCCCTAATTGGTCCTAATTGGGCCGGGTTGGGATGAGTTGGCCCTAATTGGCCCTAGCCCTGACCCTAATTGGCCCTGATTAGCCCTAACTCTAATTGGCCCTGACCCTGATTGGCCCTAATTAGCCCTGATTGGCCCTGAACCTAATTGGCCCTAATTGGCCCTGACCCTAATTGGCCCTGTCTCTAGACCTAATTGGCCCTGATTAGCCTTGATTGACCCTGACCCTGGTTAGCCTAATAACATAGAAATATAAAATGATTCAAGCTCATACAGATAAAATAGTCAATAAGTTGATAGTGTTGTTTTAAACATAAATAAATTCATATTCCATAATTCTATATTGATCTCTGGAATTCGAAAGTCTCTCGTTGCTTTGATGATGGAAATTGAAAACCCCTCCCATTGATATCCTTATTCAACAAAAAAAAAATCATATTCAAAACTTTGTTAATGATAATTTAGTATTGATATTTTTTTCGTAGTTAAAGAAAATTATATTTTAGTTACAAACATAGCTATCTGTCCTTAATAAGTTTTTGTGTTTTTTTTTTCTTCCTGAAATATCACATTGGATGTAAAAGAAAGATGTCAATATTCATGATGAGAAGTTGGGATGTAGATTTGTTAGATATTAATTCTCTATATACTAGCTTTTGTTATTTATAATATATTATCTCGCCTTAATAAAAAAAAATCAATGATTTTTTGGAACTAAAAATGACTTAGTTTGTAAAAATTATCTTTAAAATAATATAAAAGTGAACTCATAGTCTAAAATGATCAAAATGATTGAAGGTCAAAGTCGAGACTTATAATTATATCAATATTGATGTGAAGATTATGGTAAAAATCTAATATATGATCAGGGTCAAATTAACATTAAGACTAGAGCCAAAATTATGGTCAGGATCGGGCCAAAATCAGGTGGATGCTTAATACATTGGTAATGAAGATATAATTTATTTTTATTAATTTTTTACAAAACATGACCACGCTTTTAAAATTTGAAACATATCAAATATTCACCCATGTGGATTATAATTAATTCCTCTCTATATGGGTGGAGGGTCCAGACTCAAATCAAGGCCAAAATCACGGGCCTAGATCAAGGCTAATATTAGGACCAATATCAGGGCCAGGATCAAAGTCAAGATCAGGGCCAAAATTAGGGTCAATATCAGGGTCAGAATCAGGGCCAAAATCATGGCCAAAATCATGGTCAGAATCAGGGTCAGAATCAAGGCCAAAATCAGGGCCAGAATTAGGGCCAAGATCAGGGCCAAGATCAGGGCCAGAATCAGGGCCAAGATCAGGGCCAAGATCAGGGCCAAGATTAGGGCCAAAATCAGGGCCAGAATCAGGGCCAAGATTAGGGTTAAAATCAAGGACGGGCTGGGATGGACTGTAATCCCAGGCCCGCCCTTGGCCCTAGTTTAGGGCCAGAATATTTTGGCCCTAACCCGCCCTTAGGGCCAAAATCTTTAGCCCAAGCCCTATTTGGGCTCAGGGCGGGCTTAGGGCGGATCAGGGCTGCCAGGGCCAAACTTGCACCCCTAGTTGAGCTGTTGTACACACAGTTCCCAAAACTTATGCGCACACAGACGATCATTTTGTATCCAATTTTTCAAGTAATAAATAACCTGCAGTAAACATCTAGTTCGATTCAAGTAATAAATAATTTTGTAGCCGATTTTCCCACAACATACACGATCAAAGGTACTATTGAATTTAGTTTTGGGTGAACATATTTTGTTTTTTGATGTTGAGACCTTTTACCTATGTGAGTGCTTCATGCTTGTTGTAATATTTTGGTCATTGTAGATATTTATAACACCTTCTAGGTTATTCATTTTCATATATTGTTAGATCCAACTTTTTTTACTTAAAAGATTTTTAAAAAAATTTAAAAATTCTAATATCATGATCTATTTGTAATGCATTAGCTAGAGTTTTTTATTTACCATTTTATATTTTCAAATGCACAAAAACATAGGCCAATCAGGCTCTACCCAATACCATCGAAGTCAATTAAGGCAAGCCTAGGCTGGGTTGAGCCTAACTGGGCTGGCCCTACGTTGAAAATTTCTAATCCTGAGTAAAAAAGTTAAGAGTGAGCTTGGTTGAGTTAAAGGGAGCCAGGGTTGGGTTAGAGTTCGGAAAACCCAACCTACTTGACCTTGTTTTACTCCTAGTTTAAAAATTTTCACCAAAAGACCCAAAGATTCGGAACTTTCTCCTGCCGAAAATTATACACAAAATTAGAAGAATAACTCAATCTGTTAATAAAGAGAATTGGGCACTTACTGATATCCACTTTCGGTTCAGCGACACAAAAAATGTCTGGTTGATGAGTCATTAACAGCATTTTAAGGGCCCTCCTACCAGACGCATTACCAATGCCGCGAATATTAAAAAAAAAAAAGCTTCATATCAATAGTTACAAAGCAACACTTTCCTCACCCAATGAGACGCTCCTATTTGCTGTAAAGATTTTCTCTAGAGTAGCATCTACCTTCTTGAATTCATCTGCCAACAAACACTTTTTACTTGTAGCCACTTTCTTCACTGCATGAGCCTTCTTAGGACGACCAGGCTTTCGACGAGGAGAGCCTTCATCTCTCATTAAGATAGAAGACAAAGGAGGAGGAACAACTTCCAATTGCAGCGTTCCATCATTTCCATATTTGGCCGAACTCTTCTGGGCCCCACTAGAGTCCAACACATTCTCTCTAGTTGCCACGTCAGCCCCTAAGGAATTCTCTCTAAAATACCTTCCTTCCTTGGTCGAACCTCTGAGTGCATATACAACATTGGGTCCCACCAATGAATCTCCCAAATTAAGGTTTTCAAGTTGAATATAGCTCTTATCTATAGCATGAACTGTTTGAAATTCAAAATGCTTGGCCGAATCACACCCTTCATTCTTATCATTGGGTCCCACAAATGAATCCCCCAAAGTAGGGTTTTCAATTTGAATAGAAGTCTTACCTGCAACATGATCATTTTGAAATTCAAAATGCTTGGCCGAATCACACCCATCATTCTTATCATTGGGTCCCACCAATGAATCCCCCAACGTAAGGTTTTCAATTTGAATAGAAGTCTTACCTGCAACATGGACATTTTGAAATTCAAAATGCTTGGTTGAATCACAATCTTCAATCTTATCTTCAGGTCCCACTAGTGAACTCTCCAAAGGAGAGTTACCAATTAATTTAGAACACTTATCTACATCTAAGGATTTTTTTTTTAAATTCAAAATTTGTGGCCGAACCAATAGCCACACCATTTTGAAAATCAAAACCATCATCCAATTGAAGGTTTCCATGAGATTTAGAACTCTTATCTGCATCAAGGATTTTTTGAAGTTCAAAAGGGTTGCTCTCCTGGGTAGGAGTCGAAGAAGAATGATTCGAACAAGAGTCCTATCCAAAACCAATACCTCATTATCGAAACCCCTTGATTTAAAAAAAGAATTAACTAAATTCCCATTGGCCGACAGAGAGTCCACCAGCCCTACCTCCACTAAAGCCGCATGAACCACTTGAGAGGACGAATTGCTCTCACCCTCAAACTCTAGCGTCTTTGCAATCCTAATAGAATTAGGACCCTCATTCAGAACAACATCTTCATGCGCCAAGTGTTGAGGAACAAACTTCTCTTTATCCGAAGGAATTTTAACATTGCAATTTTTGCCCAAATGACCTTCTTGATTGCATCGAAAACATCTTTGAATTCCATTCTCATAGATCACCTTTTGAATGAAGCTAAAAACACATGTAGAACCAGGTTCAAGGCGCTCTATTTGAACTTTAGACACTCGCTCAGCTTCCTATTCTAATTCCACCAGAATTCTTGTGTAATGACCCACAGAACCAAGACGAGTACGACGGTCTAAAGAAACAGGACAACCTACCGTCTTAGAAATAGAAAGCAATACCTTGGCATGCCAGTATTCAAGAGGAAGATCAAGGAAGCGAATCCAAACCAGTTTGGCAGACGGTTGAGGAGCATGAATATTGAAATCCGGACGCCAATGTTGGAATTGAATCAGTTGATTGCCAATATTCTAGACACCTCTTCTCCAAACTTCTAACAAATATTCCTCACATCTAAATTGAAAAATCACGAAACCCTTCCCCAAGGAATGAAAAGAAACTCCTTGTTTCAGTTTCCATGATTTAGAAGCCAGATCACGTAAAGCATCCATTGTTGTTTGACGAAAGTTTGCCCTCCCAATCAAGGAGAAACGAAATTGAGTACGCTGCAACTCGTAAAGGGGATGGGAATAACAATATGCCGATAAGATCTAGCCTGCAAAGGGGATGGGAGGGAATCAATCTCAGGCATAATGGAAGTCCCTACCACCCCAGCGTAAGATCTCCCACCGTCCGTCTTTTGAGAGAAGCCACTAGCAGCCCTATCTGAAGACCAATGCGCACCATCTTTCTCCAAAGCTTCTTTCTCCAGAGTTTCTCTCTCCTCCATCTCTTCTCAGCATACTCTCCTGTAGATGTATAGTCCATACGGTTTGAACCCCTGACCTTGTGGTTAAGGTTTGTTAAGTCACACATCAACAAGGGTAATTTAGGAATTATGAATTATTCAATCATGACCATTGTGCCAATTTAAGAGACATTTGGGTTGTCTCTGCCAACTTGGTATATTTTTGGGATATTTTTACTATACATTTTGGGGGGCATCTTAAATTTTCCCTATTTTATTAAGTTCAGATCTTCCACCCACATGGGAGGATGGTTGCCAAGTGTTATTTTGAAAGACACTTGCTATTTTAGTAAGACGGATGGATTTTTCAATTAAGTTAATAGAATATTTAAAATTAATTAGTTTTTATTTTTTTTGTTCTAATAGAAAAAATAGTTAATAGTGGTTCAATATCATTCTGTTCATTTATGTTTGTCTAGCATACAAAAAAGATTTGTCTTGGTAGCCATCCATCCATGTGGATTGGAATTAAATTCAAATATATGTGGGAGGAAAATCCATACCCATTTTATTTGATGGTATCCTTAGTCATTAAGGTATTTCTTTAGATATTAAGTTTAGTTTGAACCATGTAAATCTCAGTCAATTTAATATTAAAAAAACAGATTTAAAAAAAAAAAAAAACGAGAAAAGTAAAAATAGAATGTTAAAAATCTTGAGTCGTTCCTGCTTTTGCTTCCAATGATGCAACCAGCCACCTAATAAATGATCTTTTTTCTTTTTTCTTTAAACATTTTCCAAAACAAAGACGAAAAGCCATGTAATAATGACTGGTCAGTAGTAGTTATCTAAAAAGTTGTTGGATGGAAAAATTGGAATGTGATCATAAAGTCTTAGGAGACGAAGGACCAATTTGTTAACCCGTCGAGAAAAAGAATTTTTGGTTTGTTTTGGCTGGAGAAATAGAAAAATCGTTTGACAAAATCGTTTTTTTTTGCATGATTTTGGCGACATAAATTGAAATTCATAAAAATGTTTACTTCGAGAAACACTTTCAATGCAACAACTATTCATTATTGCATTTGTTTCTTGAAGCAAAAGTTGGGATCAAACTAGATTTAATGGAAAGCATTTACACAGGGGTATTCATAGAATTTGATATTCTAGACATTGGAACTCTGCAAAAAACTTAATGACAATGTATTTATTTTCAAAAGCAAGTTTTATCAAATGCATAAAAGTGTGTTTTTGCTTCCAAAATTAATTATAACTATTTTTTGTGTTTTTCAAATTAAAAATTATTTGTGAGTTATCAGTAGGTCCTAAGGGTGTGGTTGGTAACTTTTTCAATAACACTTTTTGGTATTCTTCTGTTCTTGAAAAAGAAAAGAATGTAGTACATGTGTTTATTGAAATGCATTGTTCTTTTATTTTGAAAATAAACAGGTGAAAAAATTTCTTTTAACATTAATTTTTTACAAAGATTTGTGACCAGGACTTTGTTTAGGTCAGGACAGTCAAGTCGCCTGTTAAATCGAAATTTTTCGATCGCAATTTTTAACTTGACCATTGAAATTCAATAATCGAGATTCAATTTTGACAAAGATTTAGGATTTGACGGTCCAAAATTTGACTTGATGGTCATGCATGTGACCCAAGCAAAATTAATATGGCAAAAGTTTCTAATGGTGATTCAGATAAAAAAAAATCAAATTTTTCAAGACATAAGAAAAAACCTATATGATAGATGTGACAAGTCAATAAGAGATTTCTTACATAACATCCGAAAAAGTGAACTTTATTTTTTTCTTCTAAATAACACAGACAAACACATGTGATGGCGCATTTGAAGTCATTAAAGATTATAAAAATATTAATTTTCTAAATTTAAGTCATATGATAATGGGAGACTGTATAGAAATTTCTCATAATGGGCAGAACAAAGTAGCAGAAACTTTTCTAAAATAAAAAAAAATCTTTGTTATAGAAGTAGAGAGGAAGAATAAGATTTAAATTTGCTGCTAAACTTTCATAGAAGTAGAGTAACTACCTAATAGTAATCAAATCAAATTGGGATAATTACTATTGACCCCTTGTACTTTGATTTTATTACTATTGTATCCCATGTACTTTTCAAAATTACTAATCCAACCTTCAACTTTGTTTATAATTACTATTGCCCCCTACCGTTAAGTTCCGTTAGTTAACTGATGATGTGGCATCTTTATATTTTCTCAAAAACTCCAAAATACCCTTATACTTATCTTTTACTTATTTATCTTATTGTCAAGTTACAATAGTACCCTTAATTAATTGTGGACAAAAAAAAACTATAATCCGTTTTAATTTCCAAAAAAAATAAAATAATAAATAACACCACCAAATAAAGAAAGAATGATTGAATAAAACTCAAATAGAAACCGAAGAGGAACGAAAATCGAATTCAACTCAAATTGGAAACTGAATATCACCTAAAAATTTTTCAGAATAAATGAAGTTTAGTGAGAGTGGGAAACCAAATTGGATTTGGATTTTGCCCATTTCATTAATTCAAAATAAATGAAATTTAGAGTAAAATTGACATTTAATCTGGTTTTATAAATGGGGGAAGCATCGTCTTTTGATTTCTTAATTTTAATGAAGGACAAATTAGACATTACATATTCAAATTTAATGGCAACTTAACTCCGTTAGAAGGAAGGGGGCAAT
The DNA here is from genome assembly GCF_041222555.1 of Hakea prostrata. Lineage (NCBI taxonomy): Eukaryota > Viridiplantae > Streptophyta > Magnoliopsida > Proteales > Proteaceae > Hakea > Hakea prostrata. The sequence goes on from NC_142603.1 coordinate 40,198,112, forward strand.
AGTAATTTCCGTAAAGAACTGAATTTTATTAGTAATAAAATTAAACTACAGGGGGACAACAGTAATTATCCCAATCAAATTCTATCCATTAGAAGTGTAGGAGAGCTCAATTCTCTATTATACAAAAAAGTTTGAAGTAAACATACTTCTCAATAAAGTAAATGATTTATATACACGTTTAGGAGAGTGTTTCATAAAGATTTTTTCTCTCGAACAGTGCTAAGGTTGTGAGAAATAAAATAGATTTTTTTAACAGGCAAAAGAGGAAAAGTCAGGTAATGACTAATGATGTAGTCAGTCGTGGTTATCCAAAAAAATCCTCTTTATCAAAATTTTAGAATGAATATAACTAAAGTTTCTAGTGATGGTTCAAAAAATTAAAGAAAAATATAATGACGATATGACAATTCAATACAAGAAATTCTTGGAAAGCAACCAAGAGGCCAAGAAAGTGATAAGATCTTTGACTTTTAAAGTAACACAGACAAAGCCATGTGATGGCTCGTGTGAATTCATTAAAGAATTTCTAGAAATATCGGTATTTCGGTCATGTGATGATGTGACCCAGTGATAGGTGATTATATAGAAATTTCTCATAAGAATAACAATTTTGCTACTGTCAAGCCTGGCATCATCCTTCCATTCAAATAATCAAAACCCACTTTTATTGTTTGGTTTTTGCTGATAGTTCGGTCCAATGACAAGCCCAGCGGAGCGGTCGGAGTTGGGCGGTTTGAATGATATTGGATAAGTGAAGCATTGGTATTCCATACCAAATGGTTAATATGTTTTAAACAAAATATGCATATACGAATTAAATTAAAAAATCAAAACTGGACGGTTCAATTTCAAATTTCAAAATCTTTTGAAATACACTAAACCACAACTTTCACCGCCCAGTCTCATTTTTCATCTGAACCTATTCAAGCTCTGAAAATCGAACAAGAGAAGAAGAAGAACAACAAACAGGTTTAGGATTAACCAGCTTTGCGACACGATCGAAGCCTGAAGAACTTGAAGAAGCTCGAGAAGATCTGTCTGATTGAGGAAGAAGAAGAAGCAGAGGAGAAGACTTGTTGACGGTGCTGCTATTTTGAACGATCTATATCAAGTCAGACTTACAGTCCTTTTGTTTCTCTAACTTTTGTTCATCTCTTTATGGATCAAAGGTCGTTCATTTAATCCCCTTCCCTAGGTTTTTCATTTCTTTCCACTTTATTTAGTCTATGTTCGTGTGGTTTCATATTCTTTTTATCAGTTGCAGTCGGTTTATTTCTTTTTTGTTTTTTGTTTCTTGTTTCTTGTTTCTAGTGAGTTCCCCATGATCTATCACCCCTAAGTTGCTTAAAATCCCGGTTAATACTGGTTACAACTTATGAGTTCCTTTTGTGTATGTTTTTTTTTTTAAGTTTCGCAATTTGAAATATCTCCAGTTTCAACCGAAATTTATTTGTCAATTCAGATGAAAGCTTCGCTGCAGTTACCCTTGAACATCGACCTAAATGAGCTGGTGTTTAATATGATATTCCATTAATAGATTATTCCTTTTGATTTTGTTCTAACTGACTAAAAATTTTGCCAAGTAATATTGCCATGAGCTATTGAATGTTTAGTGACTGAAACATGATTGAAGATACTTCTATAGCTGGCATAAGCTAGTGAATCAATTCTATTTTGCCAAGTCGTTGGTTGCAGCCACATGAAGAGTCCAGCATTTCCTCCCTTGCTGTGTTGTATGTTTTTATGAAGTTGCTAATTAGTGTGTATGTCTTCTATATATGCTGACATATTTTTTGAGTTCTTAGATCAAAGAGAACAATGTTTAGGTAGGGAACCTTGGATGTTCAAAATGTGGTATGGTTCTTGTAAAGATGGATGATTTGAATGCTGGTTATTTTCTTTTCCAAAATTTATTCCTAGAACTTTCCAATAAATGGCATTGTAGCTAATAGTTCTGGTATTTTGTTTTTGGATACTTTTTTGTCGGGCGTTCTTTCCTTTCTTGTATATACTGATGGTAAAATTTTAATCAAGTTATGAGGCATTGACATTATGTTGGAAGCTTCTTTTTTCTTTTGTTTTATTGTGTTGGTGAAGAAATGGCTTTTTGTTAGTGGTATGTAATGATATTTGTGAACTGTGAATGATTTTTTTAAACGTTCCAAGTTCCAAAGAGCATGGTGTGGTGCATGCTTTGGTGGGTGATGTTTTAAATTGGTTGTGCCATCTATTAAAGAAATAAAGAGAATGATTGGTAATGAAAGAAACCTAGGAACTTGGCATATGTATAGAAATTGAGCCAGACCTTGATTGTCCTCATGATAAACTAAACTTCCTCAGCAAATAACACAACACGCGATCTTCTCGTTTGAATCAGGCCTCTTTTGCTCATCATCTTCTTGTGTTTGTTGATTCACTCTTTTCAAGGTTTTGTGGTGCAATAGAATAATGGGTTAAGAATAACCATGAGAGGGAAAAAAGATCTAAATGAAGATTGTGTTGGCCATGAAGATTGTGTTGGCCCCTTTTGTTGTATGGAGTTATGCTATTTTGGGTTTCCTTCGTAGCATGGCTGCACGCTTCTCTGTTCTTCTGGTCGGTTTCTATGAGTTTATGGGAATTGATGTTGGAATGACAGCCTTGATTTAGTTAACCATTACTTTAATGATTACAGATTCTTTTTAACTTGGTAGTGTTAATGACAAAATAAATTGTTAGTTTGACTTGGTATTATTGATGAAGTAAAATGCTGCCGACAATGGCTTTGCAAGTTGGATGTGCTTAGCCAACTTAAAGTGTTCCAAAGTACAGATTACCTTTTCAATGTTAATTTTCTTCATCATATTAAATTCATCATCATTGTGGTCCCTTCTGAATTCACCTGATTGGCTTATACTGAGATACCTGAGAGATTTGCTACCAATTATAATTTCTATGTTAGATGCACGTGGTTAGCTTGTTTCTAAGAAAATAACCTTTTGGTGCCAGCCTTTGGATGAGAGCCCTTTCCTACCACTCTTCAGATTGCCATTGTTCTCCAGTTCTTTGAATATGAGTTGATACTGACCAAACCCCTTTTGTCAAGTAGTAGTTGTTATATATTGTATTCTAAGATCTCTTACTTTTGTGATGTTTTTTCTTCTTCTTTAATGTGCTGTCTTGTTTAAGCATGTTGTTGAAGGAATGTGGTTCACTTCTCTTTGCAATCTTTAGGATTTGTATTGATCTTTGTATTGCTCCCTGCTATTATTTGGTGTCCTTCCACCAAAAGATAGAAAACTTATCAGGCTTGACAAGTCGGAAGACTATTTGAGTGAAATAGAGCTGTATCATCCAGGGTTAGGAACTGGTCACTATGATGCATGAGGGCTTTCTTTAAGTTACTAATCTAGTAAAAAAGGTGAACACTTGCCTTCGCCATCTATTTGACTTTGTTGCTGTCAATAGCTTGATTTTGAAATGCTAATTATTTTAAAACTAAAACTAAATAAAAAGTGATTTGTATAGGTTGGCTTGTTATCTTGAAAGACAAACTTCATTTTTACTTAAAACTAATTAGCCTTTTTCTTCCTTGTTCTATGCATCTTATTTGCATTTCATGATCTCCTTGATTATTTTAAAAAAAAAAACCCTACTTGCCTTATCTGAATTTTGTTTGTTTCTCAAATTCTATGGCATAGCCCATTTTAATTTCATCTCTCTGCAGACTTCTGGTCAGTAATCACCACCATTGTTTGTTTATTAACATGTTATACATCATTCGCCTATTTCCTTCTTTTTCGTTGATCCTATAACCTCCTAAAGCATGCTAACCTACTGCCAAACAAAACATAATCAACCTAAAATCGGCATGTATTTTATCACTGGTCCATATACTTGTTCAACATTTCAGGCTTTTGATATTTTATTTATTTTCCCATGATTAGTAGTTCTTTCAATGGTGATAGTAGTTGGTTGTAATTATCTCTATTCTCAAAGTCATGGTTATATGCATAGTTTGTATAAACATTGTGGAAGTAGTGGTGAAGAAACAATATGGTTGGTTCTGGGTTTGTCCTAATGGTGATAAAGAGTGTAATTACATACATGCTCTTCCTTCTAGATATGTATTAAAATATCAAATGAAAGCTTTGTTAGAGGAAGAGGTTGAGAAGATATTGATTGAGGAAGAGATAGAGAATCAAGTAGATGGAATTTTCTTTCTGCCACTAGTTGTACTGTTCTATCCTAAAATTTGGATTTTAGTAAAGTAGTTCCATACTAGTGTGATATTTTGGTAGCAGCATTCAAAAGTATGCTTGACCACTCCCTCTTGGAAACCTTACATATTTTTGGTGTCTTATCTTCTCCAAGGGGTTGAGTTGAGAAACAATAGAAATGTCTTGTTCAATACCTTTTGTTTTCTTCGATGCTATGAATCTTTTAAAGTTGCAACTCCATATCAACCAAGGTTGAGTTGGATCCTGGAGGAGGTTGAGTTTGATATTATGAAGGTTCAATACCTTGAGTTTTGGCTCAAGTTTTGCCACCAATATTTATATGGCTTCAGTTCACTCTAACTATTTATGTATAAGCTAGTCATGTGAATGAAAAGTTGAAATGCGCTCTCAGATTCTAAGCCTGACATTGTACTTTGAAATTGGAATTTGATTTCTACTTTGAGGTAAAATTTGTTGGAGAACAGGGGGATAATACTTCCGTTGCTGTGGCTATTTGCTCTGTCATGAGTGCAATATTATCTGATAGAAGCTTCACTTTTTTTACAATTGAAATATTTATCTGTTTTAATTTGTTGGTTTCCTATGACATGTTTTCTACATTTAAAATGGAGCTGTTTTAGCCTTGGCTTATTATAACATTTCGTGTAACTTAATTTAGAAATGGAGCTGTTTTAGCCTTGGCTTATTATAACATTTCGTGTAACTTAATAACATAACTTAATGAGATATAACATCTCATTTTTATGGTATGCTATAATTTTTCTTCAGCTCTTCTTTGTGATATACATCCAAACTACCAAAGATTGTGAGAATACCGATATTGAAAGAGAACTGCAATGAACAAAGTAGAAGTGAAGGTCGCATTAATAAAAACAAACATCAAATTAAGAGAACCCATCCAGTAGAAAAGAATTTTATGGAATAAGACGACAAGATCAATTAAGTCATTAACAAAGAAACAAGAGTTTCACATTTATGATCAGTTCATATACTAAGAGATGAATAAGTGACTTGCAACACAAACCAACCTTCTTCATTTCATGAAAGGTATTGACAACATGACCACTAGCCTATTATTCCAATGTCGAGACTGAAACAGCTTGAATGTTAGGAATGAGTTTTCTGATAGACAGGAGCAAGTGAACCCTTAACCAGCATTCAAATTCTAGTGTGGAAGTTCCCTTGGTGGAAAAACAAAGCAGGTGGGCCGATGATATGCTCTTTACTCTTTGGGTACGTAGGTTTGCCCAATCCACATTAGATTTCAAGCTAGTGTGGTTAAGTAATTAGAATTTTGATTTTTCTTGTTTAGAACTTGGGATATTGCTCTATTTCACTTCATTCTTATTAAAGTTGGAATGTTTTTTTATATTGCATTCCTGCAGCAGCTTTTATAGTACTGTTTTGTCAAAAAAATCTTTTGACGCTTTTTCTAAATCTTTTGTGGATCATTCTAAATCTTTTGTTTTCTTAGGTTGGTGATCCTTACTGGGATATACCACTAGGTAGAAAGGATTCCATAAGTGCAAGCTACAGCCTTGCTGTCTCAAACATTCCCACAACTGGTCAGGGTCTTCTTACTCTCGTTGCAAAGTTCATAGACCAAGGAGTCATAGTCACTGATATGGTTGCTCTTGTCGGTAAGTAAGGTTCTCATGTGGTGCTTAAAGAAACCCCATAATAGAAATGGAATTTTGATTGTGTCTCTTGCAATTTGCAGGGAGAGGTTTCTGAAGCAGCAGGTTGTAATTCATCGAACAAGACTTTCGAACAAAGCTGCAAACCTACTGTGGTTTACAAACTTTTGGCAAAAGTTGCATCAAGAACAACCGCTTCTCTCTCTTGGCCAAGCAGGTTTTCCTCTCACTTTCTCTGGTGTGTGGAAAGAAGGGAAGATTCCATTCTATAGTGGTCATCTAGAGCCTCTTCCTGCAAGAACTTCCCTCTTTCTACAGCTTTAAGGAATGATACTTCGCTGCTCCAGGCCCAGACTTGGATGATTCATTTTTTGGTGTTCTTGTTCATATTACCTTGTTTGAAATTTGGATTCAAATTTGTATATGTGGGACTTCAATGGATAAAAACCCTCTGCGCTCTGTTTAATCAGTAATTAGATATTGAAAAATTTCCAATTCAGATTTTCTTCTTTCAAGTTTCACTTTTTATTTTGGTTTTCTGGTTGAAATTGATTTGAGACCCAATTCTTGTGGATGCATTGCTTTATATTTTAGTAGAGAGTACGTTATGCATGAGGCATTTGATTTAGTGACTTTAAAAATTCATTTCTATATGGGTCTTAAAGATGTTTGTTCCCCAGTTTTGCCTATTTGATTTCTTCTTTCTATTTTTCATATAATTTGTTTGCCGTAGTGGGTCATTCTATTTTGTGAGCTTAGGAAGATGGCAATCCTTTTGGGCATAGAATGCTCGTCTTCTCTCTTTAATGTTGTCTCATCCTTAGAATTATTATTTGTTTTATTATACTTTACTTTCATTGTCATAATATGTTGTTTATCTAATATGTTTTTTGATCTATGCAGCAATTACAGTTCTACTACTGAAATGGCTCCTAAGGCTGTAGCAAAAGGAAGGGCAAAGGGGAAGGGAAGGGCGAAGGATAAGGGAAAGAGAAAAGAAGTTGTAGAAGATAACGCCCATTGGTTTAATGATGATCATCCCCAATGCAATCCCAAAAGGTTAAAGAAGCAACCTATAGAAGAAGGAAGGGATGTAGACATTCCTTCGTTCGAGGGTGTAGGTGTAGCAGCTAGGTTTAGACAGATTGGGTGGGAAAAAAATACTTGAGGTAAATACCAAGTGTTATAAGGAGCTAGTGAAAGTTTTTTTTATAAAAAATTGTTTTTCGATGATAAGGGGGAAAACATTGCAGCCATCACCAAAGTTAAAGGGGGTGGAAATTGGGTTAGATATTGCTACGCTAGGTCGGATTCTTCAACTCTCAACTGCAGGACATTGTGTTTTCTGGGAGCCTAGGAAGAAGTTCAACGAGCTGATTGATGTGGATGCGACATATAGGGATAATGGTGAATTATACGGGTGACACCAGACACGTTAAGCTGAAGTAGCTGAAACCTGTTTCCCACGCCATTGCATACATCGTGCAACACAATGTTGTTCCTCGCAGTGGTCACCATGAAAGCCTAACTTCATTTGAAGCTTACGTGACCTATTGTGTTCATACAACAAGGCCTCTGAACCTACCCTACATCATTCTTAGAATAATGCAGTATGCAAGATTGGCACCTAATCGTGCTCTCCTGTACGGTAAACTCCTGACACACATTTTTACTTCTTATGGAGTTGATCTGACAAGGGAGGATTGTGAAGCGGGGAAGAAGAAGAAGAAGAATGATGCTAAAATATCTGCCACTAATTTTCATTTTGGAGAACAAGTGGCAGATGTAGGAGCAGAGGGTGCAGATGTAGGAGCACAGGTTGTTGAGGGCTTTGAACACCAGGAGAATGATAGATTGTCAAAAGTTGAGGAACAAATTGCGTGATTCAGGGTGATGTACGGTATATGTGTCGGCGCTTAGATCAAATTGCAGAAAAGTTGCAGCTTCTGGATCTTTCGGAGCACTCAAAGTCTTCATCAGAATCTGAGTAGCTTGAGTTGCTGATTTGTTAAATGTCATGTGAATGTTATTTGGAGTGGCTTGGAACAATTGGTGAAGAATGTGTAATTAAGGGGTTTTGAACAATTCTTGTGAACAATTTCTATTTTTTCTTATCTTTTGTTATTTGACTATGGATGTATTAAATAGATTTACAATATCAGTGATTGGTTTTATTTGGTGAACAATTTGTATGTGATTTATTTCTTATCTTCTGTAATTTGAGTATGTGTTAACGACTATGAATAGAATCGAGTGGAGAAAAAGGATCCTTCTAGCTGATCCCATTTGTTTGGTAAAACAAATACTGAGTTTTATGAACTTTTTCTATTCATATTGCCCTTGAACTGACTATTGTCTCCTTTTGTCTTTATAGAATAATGAAATCACGGTTCAGGAAAATAGGCTATGGATGCTGCAATGCTGATCTGGAAAGAGGACTGGGAAAGGGGCTGTAAGAATAGCTATGTACTTTTGGCAGCCATTCTTTGCATTTGTTTTGCTTGGTGCTCAGAACTTAATGTTTTTGGTTCACATGCATTGTTTGTTTTGTAAGCTGGCATTTTGTGGTTGAGAAAGGTGCTGTTGTCAACCTAGTACAATTGCATGCGCGTCACACCGTTGTCTTGTACAGTACCGTACTCCAAATTTTTGTTATAACACAATCAGTTTCCAATGAGGAAAAAGGAGGTCTCTGATTCAATATCGTTGAGTAACATTATTGAGAGATAGAGTTCATACTGATAAACTAACTTGTTTTTGGTTTGCGGGTGCCCAGGGAGGTGTGTGACAGAGGTTGAGGTTGTTACCAATGGTTGTCCTTTGAGAAAGAAAAGTTGAGTTAACCTGTTAGAAATAAGATTAACTTATGATATATCTTTCTTTTTTTCCTTGATTGGTCATAAATGAAAGAGATAAAAATGGTGTACCCAATGCATGAGGTTCCCACCACTGCTGGGTCTGAGGAGTGTCATAATGTATGCAGCCCTGGCGTTGCTTTTGTAGAGAGACTGTTTCTAGACTCAAACCTATTCTTGGCACCATGCTGGATGTCACAGAGCATTGCTGTGAATGGGCAAATACTTCCCATTGATCCAGCAACCAAGGAACAATAATTGATTCTGGAACAACTTTGGCATATCTTGCAAGAGGAGCTTATGACCTGTTTGTCAGTGCACTAAGTTTCCTAGATCTTTAGTTTACTTCAATACGAGCTTACTCTTGTGATAGGTTCTTTAAACATGTTATAAAAAAGCATTAATCTTTTTTCCCAGTTATTCCTCGAAGTCTTCGACATCTCTGAAAGGTCTAGAAGTTTGCTCATATAATAGAATAATATTCTACCTCTGAAGTACATTTTCTTCTTGCTCTACAGATAAGTAACACAGTTTCTCAATCTGTCCGTCGCTTATATTCCAAAGGAACTCCATGTTACCTCATCCGCAACAGGTTTTATCTCTAGTACTTGTTTTCTATCAAAACTTTTCATTATGTGACATAACCAAGCAGTGGTATGGACCTCTAGATGCTGCTGTATTCATCATTTATACAAAACTAAAGAATAAAAATAAATATGGTCATTTGTTTGACAAATGTGTGTTATAGTGACAAGCTAGTTCGTGCCCCCTGCTCTATAGATTGAACTAAAGTTACTTGTGTAAGCACACATAGAAACATCTTATACTCAATTTACCAACCCCTTCAGGCAAACAAGAAGACCATCAAATGCATTTAGCCCTTGCTTAGGCTTCAATTAGGGCCAGCGGTTTCTTGTTCTGACAGCATAGTAGTTAGACTAACATTTGAATGTATTCTTTTGGGTTCAGTGTTGAAGAAATATTTCCTTTCGTCACTTTCAACTTTGAGGGTGGGGCAACTATGGTTCTCAGAGTAGTGGAATATCTTGTACAAGATTGTTCAAGTTGTGAGTCTTTCAACTTGTCCACTTTCCTGTTTTTTAGTTTTAGATGCTTCTGAGTAAGTATCTCAATTATTTTACTTTTGCTATTGGAAAGGCTTGTCTATATTCAATGAACTTTGTTGTGACAGGATGGTACTGAATTATGGTTCATTGGTTTTCAAAGAGTGTCGGATATCTGGATGACAATTTTAGGAGGTATGATCCCGGACCAAAAGTTGTTGTCGTTTAATCGGGCAGCCCAAACCAAAAGAAAAGAGAAGAACAATATATGGCCCCTCCGCCTGCATCGAAGGTCATCTCCATCGCCCCCAAGGGTAACCTGAAGGTTCAACAAGAAGTTGTTGCTACGGGGATGGAACCTGTTGACATCACCGAATCTACCCAGGACGACATCAATTTGTCCAAGAGAAAGAAAGACTAGGCGGATGACACTGCTTCAAAAAAGGGCAGGGTCGACCAGCGAAACGTGTACATCCCCGCTGGAAATTGAGGGTTCAGGATCTGGTCTCCCGTGACGTTGACTTAGCAGTTGAATGGGCCACCAATGCTCGAAAAACCCGAGGCTATGGAGGAGAATAACGATCTCCCAAGTTACGTCGTTGATCCCATTGCAAGCCCAGAGAACCCGCCCAACCATGAAGCCCAACAATGAAACACCTGTTTTATTTTTCTTATTTTTTTTTGTTCCGACTGTATCCAGTACTTTCTTCTTCTTCTTCTTCTTTTTGTGTAAGGGTTCGCCCCCTATGGTCTTTATCAACAAAATCAATCTTTTGTATCTAATATTGTCCAACATATTGATCTAACAAATGCTTTCGAATTGACAAGCGTTGTCTGATTTAGCAACCTCGTTCGAACCGTCGAGACTTTCAGCTCTAAGTACTTTAGCATGATTATTTCCCCCATTTCTGTGAATCTTTTGCTAAGCAAAAGGGTGTGGCCAAATATGGGAACTGCAGGAGGGTCTGTTGGGGGATTGATCACCTTAGATTTCACCAAGACAAAGGGAGAGTAGAAGAATGAACCACAAATACATTGGAACAGTGACAAGTCTTAACACAAGATTAAACGTAATGAAATAGCTTGGTTGAGTTTCTCTCCCCAAATGTTAGGAGGAAGTATATTTAAGGAGCTAGGGGTTGGTTATAGGTTGAACTGGTCTTTGGAAATTCTAGTACACAGAAGTGACGAAATTGTGCAAAAAAGACTGGTGAGTACCTCATCTGATTTCAGAACAGATCACCTTTCTTTTCTATTTTAATTGCAATAAAAATCTGTAAACCAAAGAATTAAATCTATAGATTAGAATGATTCACGCAGTTTTCTTTCAATGGAAATAAAGCATGAATGCAGTTGTGAAACCGAATTCACGAATGCGTTGTGTTATTGTTTCAAACGCATGAACGAGGAAATGGAAATATTTTTAAACTTGATGAAACAGAATGGTTCCATTCTGAAGCTACTTGAAACAGAACCATTCAATTTCATGAGCTTGATCACATTGATGAAATGGGGTGGTTCTGTTTAAAAAGGAACCATTCCGTTTCGTCTCTGTGATCACTCTGATTAAACGGGGTGGTTCTGTTTAAAAAGGAACCATTCCGTTTCATCTCTGTCATTAGTTTGATGAAACGGAGTGGTTCCGTTTAAAAGGGAACCATTCCGTTTCGTCTATATGATCAGTCTGATGAAACGGATTGGTTCCGTTTAAAAAAGAACCATTCCGTTTCGTCTCTGTGATCACTCTGATGAAACGAAGTGGTTCCATTTAAAAGGGAACCATTCCGTTTCGTCTCTGTGATCAGTCTGATGAAACGGATTGGTTCCGTTGAAAAAGAACCATTCCGTTTTACCAATGATCACTCTAACGAAATGGGGTGGTTCCGTTTAAAAAGGAATCATTCTGTTTCGTCTCTGTGATCACTCTGATGAAACGAAGTGTTTCCATTTAAAAAGGAACCATTTCGTTTCGTCTCTGTGATCACTCTGATGAAACAGAGTGGTTCAATTTAAAAGGGAACCATTCTGATTCGTCTTTGTGACCAGTCTGATGAAACGGATTGGTTCCGTTTAAAAAGGAACCATTCTGTTTTACCAATGATCACTCTGACGAAACGGGGTGGTTCCGTTTAAAAAGGAACCATTCCGTTTCGTTTCTATGATCACTCTGATGAAACGGGGTGGTTCCGTTTAAAAAGGACTCATTCCGTTTCATCTCTATGATCACTCTGATTAAACGGAGTGGTTCCGTTTAAAAAGGACTCATTCCGTTTCATCTCTATGATCACTCTGATGAAACGGAGTGGTTCCGTTTAAAAGGAACCATTCCATTTCGTCTCTGTGATCACTCTGATGAAACGTAGTGGTTCCATTTAAAAAGGAAACATTCCGTTTTGTCTATGTGATCACTCTGATGAAACGGAGTGGTTCCTTTTAAAAGGGAACCATTCTGTTTCGTCTTTGTGATCACTCTGATGCAACGATGTGGTTTCGTTTAAAAATGAACCATTCCGTTTCGTCTCTGTGATCAATCTGATGAAACGGATTGGTTCCTTTTAATAGGGAACCATTCCGTTTCGTCTCTGTGATTACTCTGAAGAAAAAGAGTCGTTACATTTAAAAAGGAATCATTCCGTTTCGTCTCTGTGATCACTCTGATGAAACATATTGGTTCCTTTCAAAAGGGAACCATTCCATTTCGTCTCTGTGATCACTTTGATAGAGATGAAACGGATTGGTTCCTTTTAAAAGGGAACCATTCCGTTTCCATTTAAAAAGGAACCATTGCGTTTTACAAGTTTGCATACATGTTTGTGCATTCATACAAATATGATTTGTGCTTTTGAGAGTCAAGCTAAACTAGAGCTTAGATTCTTGTGAATTAGAGTTATGCTAGGATTGGCAACTATAATTGAAATGGAGAACGAAACATGACATTTGAGCTTCAGATAAATATAGGCTAGGTTTAAATCCATAACTAATTTTGAGACCGGTTACCTAGGCCCAGGCCCATCTTAATCTTGATTCAAGTTTAAGAAGTCTCAACCCAGGGTCTACTCTATTGAGTTCAGCCCAGTCCAGGCCTGGTCTCATTGACCCTGATCAGATTGGGCTGGCCCAAGATGATCTTGATAGGCCTCGATTAACCCATTTGTCTTTGACTAACCATGATTAACCTTGCATAATTCTATAATAGAATGTTGTGAATCAGAAAAAGGCGCGAAGAAACGGAGTGGCTCCATTTAAAAAGGAACCATTCCAACTGGCGATTATCATAGAGGCAAATAATTACCTGAAACATAAGTGAAATTCGCTCAGTTCCCAACAACCCAATCTTAAACCCAACAACCATACATTTTTGGGAAATTTCGCCGGTTCGCACCTTCACAACCCTTCATGGTCCAACAACTCAGAATTTCTTTAGGCCTTCCACAATATTCTAGAGAACATTGACTCGGGTGTCAGAACCAAGTTTCTAATTTTTTATTCTTTGATGTAATCAACGATATGATTTTGCTACGTGCATGAGTCGCATTCTACGTCCGATCTAAACTCTACAGGCTGGATTCATTATTCCATTATAATAATGAAAAACCCATGTAATTCCCAGTGTTTCTAGATGGGGAGGTCCAGCTCCTTTAGGCGTTCCGAGTTGGGCGGTTCGGCTGAGGTGGAGTTGCTTTAAACCAAAAATACTGATACAATGTTAAAGTATGTTTTAAAAAACAAAATACATACAAATACATTTTCAAAATGAATATCAGCTACGACAATAAGTGAACACGACCTGTTTAAACTACAAATCATAAGCCCCAAATCAAAAACAAGGTTACAGAGGAGAAGACGAAGCAATCCAAAAATCTGATTGAAGAAGAGAAGAAGCTTGAACATGAGAAGAAGCCTACCGAAATTGGTTACAGATCTTCATGTCCAAAAACACGAGGTCTTTAATTTGAAAACTCATTTCGTTTTATGCCCAGCGTTTGGTTGAAGCTATGACGGAGAAGATGAGAAGAAGCTTGAAGTTACCAGTGATCGTAGGAGTCTCTCTGTGATATTGAACTGCAGTACACTGCCGTTCATACTCTATTAACGCCCAAAAATGCATTTCTCTATTCTGTTAGTTCTGCTAAAGGTATATTTGGTTCTACTTTTACTCTTCATGAGTGTTGCGTTCTTTTCGTTTTCTTAAGTTTTCTCCTATGGTTTCATATTGAAGGGTACCAATCTGTAAGGTTGTTCTTTCAAACCAATGAGTTTGGTTCTGCTAATTGACTACGACTTGCGCTTGAATTAGTCTGAAATTTTCCATTTCACTGCCACAAAGCCACAAATAGTTAAGACTTTATCCTGCACTCCTTTTATGATGAAGTTTGGTGTAATGGAGCTGATGCATTACAGTTGTCTAATCAAGCTAATTGGTATTTGGAAGATTTTATTTTGGCATGTGGATAGATTCTATAGCCTTTGGTGTTGTTTTGTTCTATTCAGTTATTTTTAAGTATTTTGTAGCAGTTATGCTTGGCAAACAGGGTTTCTTTTTTTTTTTTTTTTTTTTTGGGGGGGGGGGGGATAAATGGCTTGGCATACATGATTGGTCTTCCATACATCTTCTTTTCTCTTTCGTTTGTTGATTATGAAGTTAGTTTCTGCAGTTCCCTTCTCATCATATCAATTCTTACTTCTGATATCTTTCCTGGCATGAAAGCCAAGTGTTTTCTGACTAGGGATTTACTGAAGCTTTAAAACTAACTGTGATATTTCAAATTTGCTTTAGTGCTAAATATTTGGTTTCTGTTATGAACCTTCGAGTGGTTTCAGTAATTGGTTTTTGTTTTGATTTATTAGAGTCCTATTGTGAGTTTGATGTCCAACTCTACTGGTTTACATTATTCACATCACTTCTTGCTCATCTTGTCATTTACCTTGATTTTAGAAGACACTCTGATCTTGAAGAAGAAGAGGAAGACAACGATTGGAGTAAGCTTGGAATCGACCCATACGCGGTTTAGTTTTCACTGAGTGGGAAACTTCTGCTTTTGGACTCTGTGAAAGTAACATTTAATATTTCTGTTGAAATGATTATTTTATTATTTGCTTAACTGTTTTGCTATGAAATTCGGGCAAATTCTCTCTTCTATTACTGAATTTATAGCTTTCCATTCGGTTTTTGATTAGATTGTGTAGAGATCTTTTCCCGACTCATTTGTTCCCAAAGTCTGTTGTACAGCTTGGTTTTGTTGAACACAATAGCTTCACTCTGGCTTTTTATTTTACTAATAGAGAATACCCTGTTTCATATTTTTGGAAATTAATGATGTTTCCCTATTTCCTAAACCTATGCATCTAGAAAGACAAACTTAGGCTGCTTACTAGTGTTGCGTTCTGATTATAGGAACCGTTGGCCTCCCCTTCTTGATGCTGAATTGCTTTCGGAGGAGGCAGTTGTCGAAGAAAATAATAAGCCGAAAGCCCCTTCTCACATTGGCTTCGTTGGTTTTTGCTTCAATGTTGGAGTTAAGCCAAGTTTTCCTCTTCTTCATCAATTATTTGAAGTCAACTGTCAATCTCAGCGGGGTTGGCTCTCTCTTAACCGTTGGGCAACTGACATAGTTGACTGGTCGAGCCATATAATCCTCCCAGGTAATATGCCGGTGTCCACGAAGGGGTGGAGACATCATTTATTTTTCCGCAAGCCCCCAGTCTAGCCGTCCTTCCCGACTACCTTTGTGAAGAAAACGAATTTGGAGCTTGAAGAACCTAATAAGCCTGTTGAGTTACCCGCTGCTAAAGGAGTGGCCTTAGAGAGAATAACTCGGGTTGAGGGGGATTCGGCTGCAGTTCATGGGTACTCTTCTGAGTATCCGCCTATCTTTTGTTGCCAACGCTTTCGTTGTTCTTAAGTTCTTTGATTCTTTTGGTATGTTTCTTCTAATCTTCTTTGTTTGTTCTTGTAGTGGCCAACAAACTAGATATCAACGCTCTTCGGGCTGCTGATAGTGGTTCTACAAAAGAGGCCTTCGCCCGCAAGGCAACTAAAAATGCCACCACCGAAGAAGCTAGTCCTGTTTTTCAGGCATTAAGGTCCAACAACGGCGCTGCTGTAGGTCCCGTTGGGGGTCCTCCCGTCGTTGGCGTTCCTCAAGTGTCCCCTTACAGCCGTTTGGGCAACCCTTCAAAGAGGCCTCGGGTTGCAGAGGGCACTGCTGAGGAGTCTGACTCAGCCTCTCCAATATTTGTTCCCGGATGGAGCATAACTTCTACTGATACTGTTCTTGCGGACCCCAACGCTGCCTGATCTTGGGTTCTTGAAGGAATGGTACCGTTAGATCGTCAGCGTCTGAGGGCCATTCCTGACGACAAATTTTTTGCCAATGCTTTTAGGTAATTCCGTCTTCCGCTTTCTGGCTATATATGTCTTGAGGTAAATTTTGTAACTTGATATTTCATACTTGGTTCAAGTACTTATCGAGGGGTCGCATTACATGGGAGAGTGTCTGATTCACTATGAGGAAAGGACTGTTCAACTTCGAGTAGCTGAGAATGCCCATGGATGAGTCCATGCTCAGCTTTGTGACATGAAGACGTATGTTGAGTCCTTGAAGAAGCAAGATGAGGAGAAGAGCCTGAGACTTTGAGAGATGTCAGCAAGAAACTCAGCCCTTGCAGAAGAGCTTTCCCGAGCCAAAAAAGACCTGGAGGAAGCTCTTAAGGAGAAGGAGACATTTGCGAGCGGGAAACAGAATATGGAGTCCCTCCTTCACCAGCTTCGTTGTGAACTGAATGCTCGGAACCTTCCCGTCAGTGCTGACGATGTTCCCGACCTCGTCCAAAAGGAGATTATCACTTCCTACTTTGGCACTCCCCAATTCAAGAGCCTTCAGACTCAACTCTCAGTTAGTTCCTATCGTCTGGGTCTTGACGATGCTTTTATTGCGGTTCTGAAACAAGTTGATATTCCTAATCCTAAGAAGTTATCTAGGATGTTGGACGGGAGGATATATGAGAAGCTTGAGAAAGCTTTGCTTGAGGGGGTTCATTGCAAGGAACCGTTGAGCCCTCCCAATCCCCTCCTCTATGTTGATGAAGTTGAAGAAGAGGGTACTGCAGTTAGCTCTGAAAGGGAGACTTTCGTGGTTAAGGAAACTCCCGAAGACAACAGTGACACTGAGTTTGTTGAACCAACCCTCCGCCTTCCCGAAGACCAAGATCCTCCTAGTAATTAGCTTTCTTCTGTGAAACAAAAGTAGTATTCAATACCTTTAGTTTTGGCTTTTCAAATGTTTCCTATGCATATGTTTGGAGTATATAACTGGATTGGTTGCTTGGATTTAATGCATGAGATTGGATGATTAAGGTTATGCCCATGTGATATAGGAATGATGGAGTTTTGTGAATTTGATAGGATGGTTAACCTAAGAAACCGAACTATCAAGGATGGTAGTGCTAGCAGTCCCAGTCTTGTTCAAATTTGTTGGTTTTGTATGACATGTTTTTGTATTGCCCATGAAGGAAGTAAATTTCAAAGTTATTCTTACATATGTATTGTTGGAGCTCAAATTCTTGAAACTGGAATGCCAGCTTCCAAGGCAAACCTAATTCACAACTGACATTTATGTGGCAAGCCTTGCAGAGTTTGTAATGTTGGGAGTAGCTATAATTGCAAATGATGTTTCACATTTTGGTTTTCTAGCGATGCTCTCCTTACTTATCATTAGTGGTTGGGGCAGCATGGTTGTTGATGGCTATTGAATCCAACAGATCCATACAGAGAAGGTTGTTGTCCTTTGATCCTCAAATTTGATCTTTGTGTAACTACACTTGATCTTGTAAGATGCTTAATGTGTAAGACTACAAGGGGTTGGACTGTAGGTTGTGACTCCCCATGTGCTAGTAGGTATAATGGGTGTAACTGATGAAGAACTCATTACTCTTGTGCTGATTGGGTGGCTTATGGAGAAGCATGTCATAGGGGACAATTCGATTTGGATCCAAGTTGTTAGCTGAGAATAATCTAAACATTTGTTTGACTCAATCTTCTTACTTTTTTCTTTCTTCTTTTTCTATTTCTGAATCTTGTATTTTTAGTGAGACAAAGGGGTTTAAATAGGAAAATGGACTTAGTTGGCTTTTTTTTGTAACTTAACACTCCTCCCATCAACGAAACTTGTGAATTGTTGCACATCTTCATTACAAGTTTAATCATAGTTTCATTAAATAAAGGCTTAGATAACTGCAATGCAACTTTGTTGGTTTTAACTGTAACTTAATCACACCTCCCATGAAGGAAGTAAATGGTCACATATTTTCATTAAAAATTTAATCAACATCTTATTAAATACATGATCAGATAACTTGAACACAAGTTTAATTGTGACAGTAAGATTATAAGTTATATGCGATATGTCAAACGCATGCCCACATCAGCTAATGTACTTTTGTTTGATATTGATTTCAGTTACTACTACACATCATTCGCAGCACTATGACATGGAAGTTAAAAGTAGTTTCTTGCATGGTGATCTCCATGAGGGGTTTATACGAATGAAAGTCCGTTGTTCCCCACATCAGAATGGTTTATATGGTTGGGTTATGAACGCCCATGTTGTATGGTGGCAGTTAAAGCACCAATCTGTCATAATGAAACATTAATATTTGAACATTTTAAAGACTTGTTTGAAATACATTTTAAATTTAACTTGTTTTTTAACCAAGTTAGTAAAGCCGTCGATGAGCATACACCCAGGGAATTCACGAATGCGATGTGTTATTGTTTTAAACGCATTTTAGAGGAAATGGATACATTTTTAAACTTGGTAAAACGGAATGGTTCCGTTCTGAAGCTACTTGAAACGGAACCATTCCGTTTCATGAGCCTGATCATATTGATGAAATGCAATGATTCCGTTTAAAAAGGAACCATTCCGTTTCGTCTCTGTGATCACTTTGATGAAACGGGGTGGTTCCATTTAAAAAGGAACCATTCCGTTTCGTCTCTGTGATCACTCTAATGAAACGGAGTAGTTCCGTTTAAAAGGGAACCATTCCGTTTCGTCTCTATGATCAGTCTGATGAAACGGATTGGTTCCGTTTAACAAGGAACCATTATGTTTCACGGAACCATTATGTTTCGTCTCTGTGATCACTCTGATGAAACAGAGTGGTTCCGTTTAAAAAGGAACCATTCCGTTTCATCTCTGTGATCACTCTGATGAAACGGAGTGGTTCCTTTTAAAAGGGAACCATTTCGTTTTGTCTCTATGATCACTCTGATGAAATGGAGTGGTTCTGTTTAAAAAGGAACCATTCCGTTTCGTCTCTGTGATCAATCTGATGAAACGGAGTGGTTCCTTTTAAAAGGGAACCATTCCATTTCGTCTCAGTGATCACTCTGATGAAACGGAGTGGTTCCGTTTAAAAAGGAATCATTCCGTTTCGTCTCTGTGATCACTCTGATGAAACGGAGTGGTTCCTTTTAAACGGGAACCATTCCGTTTTGTCTCTGTGATCACTCTGATGAAACGGAGTGGTTCCGTTTAAAAAGGAACCATTCCGTTTTGTCTCTATGATCACTTTGATGAAACAGAGAGGTTCCTTTTAAAAGGGAACCATTCTGTTTTGTCTTTGTGATCACTTCGATGAAACGGATTGGTTTCGTTTAAAAAGGAACCATTATGTTTCGTCTCTTTGTTTCATCAGACTGTTATGGTCACTAAAATTTTAAAATGGGGAGTTACAATAATGTGTATGGTACATATGTCTGTCATTGTTTTATATAAATTAGTATCACTATCCATATACAAATTTAAGGGAATAAAATATGTTTCAATATGAAGCTCATGTTTCAATTATTTGTTTCATCAGAATGTAATTGTCATATGGACAATTGATATGACAAATTATATAATTGAATGTTTACAATACCATATATTATAGGTAAAATTGTTTTGATAAGTACTTACAACCCTTGAAATACAATGTGATCAGTCTTCCACATAGATACAATACATTTTCTTGAAATAAAATTTCAGTAATACCCAACCACTTTACTCTTCTCCTCTTGTCTATGTTACCGTACTGACTTTGAACGTAGGGCCTTTACATGTTTCTTGAATAAAGTACATAACAAGAAAGTAAAAAAACCCAAACACATAAGAACAATATTACATGATAGAACATTGTGAATCGGTCCAACACTGATTGATTATGCACTTGATGAGTAGGGCCTCGCCTTGCAGCACCCAAATTCAGCTCATTGCGTAGTGGCTCGTCATATATTTTTGGCGATCTCACCTCATGTCTTCTAGTATTCACACTGTCATACGATGTTGAAGCTCTAGAATGTACGTACATTGCTGCTTCACTGCCACACATATGATCTACCCAAATAAAAGAATGTGGATGTTTTTCACCATTTGGGCACCTATAAAATCTGCAACCTGAATTTTTTGTTGTGTTTGAAGTCAGCAGCAACATCCTCCCTTGCCCGCAGTAGCATAATGGAGTGGGTTTCTCCATACTTGTAGAAAACCCGTCTTCACAATAGCATCCACCCATTCCAGATAAAAGATAACACACTTGCACCAAATTCACAACTCCACAAGCACAATAGTGAGTCAAATATGGAGATCTACAATTCTAACCCCTTTCTTTAAGACAAAGTTTTATGATCAAGTATGTAAAAAAAAAAAAAAAAAAAAAAAAAAACAATTTTCATCAAACAATACAAATTGGCAAAGATCATCGAAAGTCTTCAACCAATATCCTTCAATCAGTGCAATGATACAGATAATATAATGCCTCCCTTCCCCACCACAAGAGAAAAAAAAAATACTAATCCATAGACTAAGTAGGAAATTATATTTTGAATTGAAAAATCAATTCAACTTGAAGTCAGTACAAACCATAGAATCAGATTATATATATCATATGGAATGGTCCCTACAGCCACTTAGGCGTGACCAACTTTGGATTTAACATTGGCTCAAAGGGAAGTTTGTAATGAAATAAGTTACAAGGGATGTAAATATAATAATTTGCTTGTGGAGCGGTGTACATCATTTCTTTTCCAAACACTGATCCTTCAGCCTTAATCAAACAAAAGACAAGATTCTCCAATAGAGAAGAAAAGAGCAGGAAACAGATTTTCATTACTCATAATTTGATTTCAGGACTGCCTCACTTAACAATCTTATATAAAAGAAAGTCATCATGAAAAGTAAACTCCTAGTGTAAAGAGGAAAGGCCTTACACAATACTACAACTATTTGGTAACCTAATCAGAGTAAACAAAGTCATCATCTGAATGCTTGAAAGAGAACTACCAAAGTCATTTAAACTGAATCACATGTTGAACCACTTCAATTTAAAGAAAAACAGCAAAATAATAGTAGGAGTAGAACAAAAACAACTAATCTCGTCTGCAACACTATACTCAAGGTTCATTAAAATGACCTATTATATATGAAACCATAGGATCAAACGCCCAACAAGTATAGAATACCTAATAAAACAAGCTTATTTTCGTAATCACAGACACAAGTTTCCATCTACTCAACAACACACAAAAGAATATATGGTAACATTATTAACAAACAAACATCTAGAAGGCTAAGAAGAAATGTTACTTGTTAACTGAACAAATTTTCTGAACAAGAGAGACAGAGAAGAAGCAAGAAGTAAGAACTGCAAGGAAAGATGGAAGAACCGAACTTTTCTTTGTGTTGAGGGTTTCTTCTTCTTCAAAACCTTAACACCAGAACGCTGGAACCTTTTCTCAAACTAAGGCTTATTTTGAGCTGCTTCAAGATTCTTCTTCTCCTTCGATCGAAAACTGGGAAGCTTTCAACTCGTAAAGCTGCTGCTTGCTGCTTCAAGGTAAACACAAATTCGTATTCCTCTTTTCCTCTGCAACCACTTTTTGATTTTGGGGCTTTTGAGACTCAAGCTGCTTGATGCTTCAAGGATTTGTGCTTTTGAGACTCAAGCTAATTTAGAGCTTTGATTCTTGAGAATTAGAGTTAGGCTAGGATTGACAACTATCATTGAAATGAAGAACAAAACATGACATGTACATTTTCTTGTAAATATGGGCTAGGTTTAAATCAAAAATTTATTCTGAGACCGGTTAGCTAGGCCCAGGCCCATCTTAACCCTGATTCAAGTTGAAGAAGTCTCAACCTAGAGTCTACTCTATTGAGTTCAGCCCAGTCCAGGCCCACTCTCATTGACCCTGATCAGATTGGGCTGGCCCAAGATGATCTTGATAGGCCTCGATTAACCCATTTGGCTTTGACTAACCATGATTAACCTTGCATAATTGTATTTAAGACCATACGATTGAATGCTTTTTCTAATGTTTCAAAATAGAATGTTGTAGATCAGAAAGGCGCCAAACCAGAACAAATCTTTCGCGCGAAACTAGAATGAGTAAACCTGCCTGCAACTTTCGTCTTTGTTTTCTCTGAGTTGAAGATTTTTCATTCTGTCTCTTTATTCAATCTCTTATTTCTCTTTCTCTCTTCAATCGATTCAAGCTCTGGTTTTGGTTCTCTGACTCTCTTTTTCTTCGTTGAAGCTCTCTGGTTTTTCATCTCTCACTCTCAATTTGGGTGAAACTTTGACACAAAGAAGTCTCTGATATTATTGGTGCTCCCACGTTTCTCCCTCACTATTCTTCAAGTACCCCTCCAATCGAATTTGATTATTCCATTTGAGCTTTAGATTTGAAGCACCACAAGAGTGCATGAAAGGTCGATCAGCTGACGTCCAATCAAGTGGTGCATTTGGTGAGTCCGATCCTTTCTTTTCTGTTATACCCTCTAAGGAGTAGCTACTTTGTGAAAACATTAATTTTGTTATTTTATTGAATCGATTTTATATATGTGTATTAGATTATCAGAGTTTGTTATCTTGATTTGCTCCATTTCATTTGGTTTGTTTGTGTTTAATATTTGGTATTTTTTTGCATTGTATTTGTTTTGAATCAATTCTATATAAATCTGTTGCATTGATGTTGAAAACACATATACGTTTGCAAATTCGACACGGTCCATATTATATTTGGACCGTGTTAAATTATGTTATTGTTCCCTGCGAATCCCCTTATGAACTACATTTGAAATCTCTTGTGTGTTTCACACAGGATCGGTTTGGTTTTAATTCTTTGTATGACCATAATAACTATCAGTAGGAATGTTTAAACATCTATTAGACTAAGAATGCCCATTATGACTTTCTTATATATTCCTGATGCGTCCAAAATCTGCCTAGCCCTTAGATCTCTTGAGAATGACCTGCAAAACAAAGCGTCAGATGTGGCCCGACCGCGGGGGTCGGGAGTCCACCTCCGAAGGCTAAGTCAGTTGATGAACTTAATCACAAACGGCTCTGCTAGAACACGGAGCTAAGGAATGAATAACTGTAATACGATTCAGATAGTAAGCATCTAAGTGTCCACGTTCAAGTGTGTGTATCTAGATCCCTCTCCCTGGTGGGGGAGGCGATGTTTATATAGAATGTACCTTCGAACCTTCTTCGTTGGATGTATATGAGCCTTCTTCGGATAGCTGTTGGATCTCAACAAATAGATCCGTTGAGCGATAGACTTCTACTAGTTTGAACTAATAGAGGACTCCTAAGATAATCCGATCGTTATCTGATGATTATCCTTCTGAAAGTGATAAGTGACAGCCACCCAATTCTGCCTGCCATCATTAGGTTAATTAACCTTCTTTGTAAGTATTGGATTAGGGTGTGCCTGTAGCTGATATAGTTTCCTTTCTCAACAAGCTACCTTCTGAACCAGGCTCGTTCGGAAACGAGTCGATTCTCTTCGTTTCGACCAGAGTCGAAGGTCGAACCATGGATGAACCAAGTTTGATCATATTTTTTCCATATCATGAGCCCCCCAGACCAAGCATTCGGTCGATCCCGAGGGTTTGGTTTTTAACTGGGTTTGTCGCCAAGCAATAATCTTGCATAATCCTTTAAACGTCATTTCGCATTTAATGCGGTGATGTCGCTTTTTCCTTGAGCTTTGTGAGGGTGCCACTAAACATCCTCCTGCTGCTGAAAACTATCGTGGTTCACACAATCAAAACGACGGTTTTCGAACACCTGTCTTGAATTCGTGAGTTCAAATTTTCGAACCGTCCTCAAATCTCGATCGTTGATATAGAATGAATCTCGATCGTTCATGTCCTCGAACATCCGTGCGGGTGCTTAAAAGCTATTTGTTGTCTTCTTAGGTTTCATTCTTCTTGTCTGGAATTTTGAAACCTCGTCGTCTTCTTCGCGCCTTACGATTCTTTCGTTCTCGAGCTTTCTACCTCAATGAATCAGTAAGTTTACTGAACTTTTTGCAAAGTTTACCTTCTGTTACCAGGTTTCTTTTTCTCTAGAAACTGTCGTCAGACCCTTTAGTAATGGAAGATAATAGGGTTTCCCCTTCGTCAGGCACTGGTAAAAGTGACAGTGGCAATGAGGCCTTCGTTTCTCTCCCCTCTGAGCAGTCGAATAGTGACAATAAAACCCTAACTGCTCTTTGGCGTGACATCGCAGAAGTTAACCAACAAAGAGTGGAAGAAAGAACCGAGACTTCTTTAGTGCATCCTAAGTCTAGATCTTCCATGACTCCTAGGGCAACTGCCGAGTCTTCTGGGCGGTCAAAAGAATCCGTCAAATCCGCCGATGGACCTGATTCTGTAGCTTCCTCGTATAATGATGAAAATCTTCCTTTAGCTGTCCAGGGTTTTGGTTTTCCTTCTTTGTACCATCTTAGGCCTCCCAAACCAGATGAGAGAGTTGATTTGACCCTTCCGGGTGAATTTTCCCTGTATATAGATGCACTGGAAAGCGAGGTTCGCTTTCCTTTCTTCAATCCCTTATTTGCAGCTGTTCTAAATCATTGGGACATCTGTCCTGGAATGGTTCTTCCCAATAGCTGGCGTCTCATCGTCGGCTTCTTGGGATTATGTTTCAAACTTGGCATCACGCCTTCTCTTCCTCTTTTCGTACATTTTCACATTCTTTCTATCTCCCATCCTCCCGGTTGGGTTGTGCTTTCCAAGCGCAACAGAGTGGAACTTGACTGGAGGGGCAACATTCTTGCCAAAGGAACTTGCCCTTCTAATCACAAAGGGTGGCGCAAGAGATATTTCTTCTATCAAGCGCCTCAATCTGACCTTAACTTCCCGATCGTCTGGAAGCACTACACTTCATACTCTGAGGGTAACCGGGTCCTTCCTTTATCCCAAGGAGACAGAGCGGCCATCGGGAAGATCAAGTCAATTCCATGGTATCAAGAGATACATGGATATGAGATGGAATACAACTCCATTCTTCAATATTGGGGGTTGGCTCGACGTGAGCTCTCTATCTGCCATGCTTTATTACCGTGAAAATATTGAGAATTCTTCTAACTCTGACTCTTGTCTTTCTTTGTAGTGCCTCCAAGAATGGATCCTGAGAGTCTTCGGGTAAAAGCTACCAAGGCTGTTGAGACTGCTGAACGGCAGTCGCCTCGAGCCTTGACTGAAGAACAAATATCTTCCGTACCTTCCCTAGACCCTTCATACAAAGGTATCCGGAACCTCAAGCCAGTAGCTGACGTTTCGAGGAAAGGTAAAAAACCAATTGTGGAAGAGATAGACCTCCCCTCTCCCACTCGATCCAAAAGGAAGCATGACTCAACCGATGCTTCCGTCCCGAAGAAATCCAAAAAGAATAAGGACTCTGAGGAGATCTTCATGCCTCAATGGACACTGACCCGAACAGATCGGGCAACTCAGGACCCCGAGAAAGTTGCTGAATGGAGCTCTCTTCGTCTTTTGCCTGCCGATCGTCAGGCCTTTGAATCTCTGGAGGATGACGCTCTTGTCAGTCACTCCACAAGGTATTAATTTTCTTGATCCTTTGCCAATCGTTCCTGTAACCTTCTCCGAGATTTTCTGATAATCTCCT
Source organism: Hakea prostrata (assembly GCF_041222555.1). NCBI lineage: Eukaryota > Viridiplantae > Streptophyta > Magnoliopsida > Proteales > Proteaceae > Hakea > Hakea prostrata. The sequence continues at coordinate 40,223,851 of NC_142603.1, forward strand.
TGTCTTCTTAGGAATGCGGTGTTGAGCTTTTATCAACACATGGAAGCTTTGAGCCGCGGCTGAAGAAGGCAGCCGAAGATCTGAAGGAGAGGCACGAGGAGGAGCTGAATTCCCTAAGGAAGGAACTTGACTCGTCCAATGTTCGTGCCCGCGATGCTGAACATGAGGCCAGGAAGCACAAATAGGAGGCCATTGTCTTTGGCGAGAGCCTTGAGCTTAAGTCCCTGGACAATGAGCGCCTCTCGAAAATGGCAGTTCCCAGCGAACTCGAACATATCAAGCCATATCTTCGGAAGAAATGCATCCGGAAGTACATGAGCAGTGTCCCCTTCACCAAATTATTGGGCCGTTTCAACCTTCAAGCTTATCGAGCAGGGCAGAACGATGTCTGGGAAAAAAATTCTTGGATCCAACCCTTCCTTCGATACAACTCCCTTCCGAGAGGTGTGTCACAAAAAGATTTTTGGTAAGCTTAAGCTAGCCTTCCCGGATTGGACCTTGGAAGAGGAGGATCCAATTCCAGTGGACTCAAATATTGAGGAGTATCTTGTTGATTCGCCGCCTATTCCTGAAGAACCTTCTCAGCTTGCTTCGAAAAAAGACCCTGATAGAGACTCCTCGGTTGATACTGCCATTGATGATGTAGAAGAAACATAGGAAAACAAATTCCCTATGTATATATTTATATCTTTTGTAAGGGTTGGCCCCCCACATTATTGATGAAATAGAAATCAATCTTTTTTCTCGAACTCTTCCAATGATTGTCTTAATGCTTCTTCGTCTGGTGTGCCAAAATGCCGTCTTTAGTTCAAGACGTAAATGATATAAGTTAATCCTATAGAGTAACTTGTACTTTAACTGGAGATACCGTTCGGGATGTCACAGAGACTCGCTCGGGAGAAAAGTGTTCATTTTCTCTGGACATTTATTCCCAAGTGTTCCTCCACTTATTGCGAAGTCCAAACGTTTTCCTGTATTCGTATGCCAGTCGCTTCTCCCAAGAAGTTTAATACTTCGTGTGGTGCGACGGTTGATAGTATCCTCATATCAGGTGAATATTGTTCCACGTGGAAACTTTGAACAGCCTTCGAATTTTGAATTTGAAGCGCCGTTATCCCCTGACCATTGATTCTTCGTTTTGAGGAGTTCGAAGCGTCTCTTCAATCCTGTTGTTTGATTACCTTGGGGTTTCAACCATCGCATCGCACCTTGAGGCTATTTAAGCCTCTCAGAGGTGCTTCACCCTCATCTTGCCATCTGCAAATATTTCTGTCTGATAGATTTGTAAAACGACATTCTGTCTTCTTATGCTCTTGTCCTTCAACACCATCCTCGATCAGAAGTTTGAAAAAGTAAGTCTTTTGTCACAAATCTTCATCTCCTCTTCTCCCTGAGTAAACCCCATAGTATTAATACTTTGGGTTTACTTATTAAGGAAGTTCCGAAAAGTTTATGCTTAACAGAGACCTAGGGTTTCCCCTTTTTCTGTATGTTGTAGGATCTTCGTACTGACACCACTTTTTGTATTTGCAGTGCCTCCCAGAATTGATTTGAGCTTTATTAGGGCGAATTCTTGTAAGAAAACTGTCCTAGTACCGGAGAAGGTTGCTCCCTGTGAGGCGATTGCATCTGGTGAATCTTCTAAGTGTAAGGAGATTGCTGTTGGTGACACTTCAGATCAGATTCTCACAGTTCCTACTAATATTTCTCCCACGCTTCTTCTGCCTGAAGAGATCTCTGGGTCTTCCCAGGAAGATCTTGATCCCTTCGTCGCTGCCTGTACTGTTGATGCCCCTGCTGGAGAAACCCTTCGGTATTCTTCGAAGGAGACTCTACGGACATCTGAGGCAACTATGTTGGCATCTGATGAAGGCGCGGTTTCTGTAGGTGCTGCTTCTATTTCCAACTCTAATGCTTGTTTGGCATCCTCCTCCTCTCCTTCTTTGGAGCCGGAGGATTTTGCCACCAGGAAGCGTCATCGGTTGGCGGATGATGTAGCTCATCCTTCCTGTCCACTGAGGAAGTCTGACGAGTTTGACAAGGCGCTGGAGTGGTGCACTGCTGCTCAAATGCCTACCTAGAGTAGAGCTCTTTCCAAACTTCCAGATGATGACTTTATGAAGTCACTGGTAATGTAAGTTTTTCTTCATTACCTTTTGATTCTGAAGATTGTTCTTTTACCCCCGACTAACTCGGAAGTTGTTGCAGGAGTCTCACTGGCAACTTCCACAACCAAATGGAAGCAGCCTCTAGACTCAGTAAACTGAGTAATGAAGTTTCCAGGCTTCGGGAAGACTCCAAAGCCCAAGATACTGAAATTGCTCGTCTTAGGAGATTAGCTTGGGAGGTTGCAGGAGAGAAAAACTCTGTGATTGAGCGTCTCCGTTTAGATTTGGATGATGCCAGGGAGAAGATCCGGCGGCTGGAGCGAGAAGCAGGAAAGTCAGGGGCGAAAGGATCTCAAGCGTTACCCCAAAGGCAAGCTGTTATTCCTTTGCCCGAATCCCTTCCAACCAATGTTCGCAGAGCTTGCATCTTCAAGTATTTGCACAGTAAGCCCTTTGTTGACATGCTGAACGCTTATAACTTGCAGGCATACCGGGATGGCGAAAACGAAGTATGGGAATCGATATTTAAGAAAAGATCCTCATTTCGACACGACTCCCTACAGCGCTAGTTGTCATCCTGAAGTGTTTGTAGAGCTGGGTCTTCCCCTTCCTGACTGGTCCAAGGATACGAACGACCCTCTACCTCCAGATCCGAATATCATGCATCATCTCGATGACTCCCCTCCTTATTCTCCTCTCCAAGGATTCAGTTATGAAGAGTTTGCCTTGAATACAGGTTTGATCAATGATCGGGCCTCTTCAGGTCAAGCTGGATAAAGAGTATCGAATTGCAGAGGATTTTGATAACATGCTTTTTTCCGACCTTGTTCTTCTTTTTCTTGAATCTGCGTTGCTTCCTGACTCTGTATTACTTTTGGCAAAGCTCTTTCGATCTTGTAATTTCTTGATGATGTCTTTCTCTTTTGACCGAGTGAAGATTGTACCTCAACACTTGTTTATATATATGCTGGTTGTAAAGGTTGGCCTCTTCTGGTCGTTTAAAGAAATAAAGACTTGAACTTCATCTTTGAACTTTGCTAGTCACATGAGTCATTGTTGCAATAGGTCTTATAATGCCTTTACTTAGAGATTTCTGGAGAAATTCAATAAGTTTGAGAAGGAACTCACTCGGGTTTTAAACCGATGCCTTGTAGAAGGACCCACACGGTTTTTAAACCGATGCCTTTACTTAAAGATTTCCGGAGAAATTCAATAAGTCTGAGAAGGAACTCACTCGGGTTTTAAACCGATGCCTTGTAGAAGGACCTACACGGTTTTTAAACCGATGCCTTTACTTAAAGATTTCCGGAGAAATTCAATAAGTCTAAGAAGGAACTCACTCGGGTTTTAAACCGATGCCTTGTAGAAGGACCCACATGATTTTTAAACCGATGCCTTTTGATTTATCGCTGGATCTACTCCTTGAATGTGTTATATGATGCCCCCAATCAAAATACAGTATATTGAAAAACTGAAAATTGTATTGATTGAGTTTGAAATTTGTTACATCATGAACGAAAATGATAATCTTCAGGGATAATATTTCTTCAGATGCCTGGCATTCCACGAACAATCCAACTCTTTCTGGGTTGTCAAGTTCTTGAGCTTGTAAGCTCCCGAACCGACTGGTTTGATAATCATATATGGTCCTTCCCATGAAGGGTCCAATTTCTTCTGATGGCGCGGATCTGAAGCTAAGGTATTTCTCAATACCATTTCTTCTGCTGAGTATCGACGGTTTTTTACTCGGGAATTATAATGTGATGCTATTCTCCTTTGATAATGTTGAGTTCGTGCTATTGCTCTTGTACGAACCTCGTCCAACAAATCAAGGCTATCAAGCAGTCCTTGTTAATTCGCTTTTTCTTCGAATTCTCTGTCCCGTAATGTTCCAGCCATTACTTCCATAGGTGCCAAAGCCTCAGATCCATATGCTAGCTTAAAAGGAGATTCTCCTGTAGGTGTCCGAACCATAGTTCGGTAGGCCCACAGGACATTCTGCAGTTCTTCGACCCACAAGGCTTTATCAGCTTCAAGTCTTCTCTTTATTCCCTCAAGTGGGGTTCGGTTCGTAACCTCTACCTGACCATTGCTCTGGGGATATGCCACTGATGACATACGATGCTCGATCAAATAAGTTGCACAAAATTGTTCAAATTGAGGACTGTCGAATTGAGTGCCATGATCGGTCATGATTATTTTGGGCATCCCGAACCGATATATAATCGACTCGAGTACAAACTTCTCCACCTTTTTTGCAGTGATGGTTGCCAGGGCGCTACCCTCGACCCACTTGGTGAAGTAGTCTATTGCTACAATGAGATACTCTCTTCCGCCCGACACCTTGGTGAATTTGCCCATGATATCAATTCCCCACATCGTAAAAGGGATGGGATCTAGAATCGACGTCATGGTTTTAGCTGGGCGTTTAGAAACTATGGCATGGATTTGACAATTGCCACATCGGTGAACGTACTCCATAGCAGCCTGTTGGAGTTTAGGCCAGTATAAACCAAGTCTCAAAATTTTGTGTGCCAAGGCTTGACCACCCATGTGAGCACCACAAATTCCTTCATGCAGCTCAGCCAGGGCCGACTCTGATCCTTCAGGACCGAAACATCTCAGGAGGGGTCCAGAGTAAGATCTTCTATACAGCCTCCCATTTTGCATAATGAATCGTGCCGACCGTAGTTTGATTAATCTCACCTCTTTCGGATCCTCTGGTAATTTATCATCTCTTAGATATTCAATCATGGGATCCATCCAGCAACACTCCGCTTCAATATAGGAAATTTCCTTCTCGTGATAACTTGGGAAAGTTATCTCTTCGATGTAGAATGAAGGGTCTAAATTCTTTTCTTTGGCATTGGCTAATCGAGATAGCTCATCTTCCATTGTATTTTCTTTTCTCGGGATCTGACATACTTTCAGATTCCTAAACTCTTTCTGCAATACTTGCACAATTTCTTGATACTTCGTAAACCGGGGCTCCTTAACACCATACTCCCCCTGTACTTGGTTGACTATAAGCTGAGAGTCACTATAAATAGTTACGTCCGCTATTGCCAAAGCTTTTGACAATCTAAGTCCAGCTATTAGGGCTTCATTACTATTGCTTTGAATTCAAATCTTAGTGCATACCGAATAATGAATCCTGCTGAGCTTTTCAATAGAATTTCAGCTCCTGCCCCATCTTGGTTACTTGATCCATCTACATACACCTCCCAGACAGTTGGGATAGTGGGCTCGATAACTTCTTCCATGGGTGTAGTAGTTTCTACTACAAAGCCGGCTAGTGCTTGAGCTTTGATTGCCATTCAAGGCTTAAAGCTTACTTGGAACTCATTGAGTTCAACTGACCATGCCACCATTCGTCCAGATAAATCAGGTTTACGAAGAACTTTATTAAGAGGAAAAGTAGTAAATACCTCGATGGAATGAGCTTGAAAGTATGGGCGTAGTTTTCTAACTGCTATCATAAGAGGTAGAGCCTGCTTCTCAATCTGAGAATATCGAGCTTCCGCGTCCAATAATACGTGATTGACATAATATATTGGCCATTGCTTCTTATCCTTTTCCCGAACAAGAACTGCACTTACCACTGAAGGTGATGCTGCTAAATATATCTGCAAAACTTCTCCCTTCTTGGGTCAAGATAATAGTGGTGGTCTCCCCAGTGTCTCCTTTAGTTCCTCGAAAGCTTTCTGACACTCTTCAGTCCATTTTGCTTCCTTGCTTCCCCTCAAGTCTTTAAGGGCTTTGAAAAAAGGTAGACACTTTTCTCCTGATTATGAGATGAAACGGTTCAAAGCGACGACTCTTCCCGTCAAGCATTGGACATCCCGAACAGTTTTGGGGGCCTCCATGTCAATCAAGGCCTGTATTTTGGCTGGATTAGCCTCAATGCCTCTTTGCAATACCATGAAGCCCAAAAATTTGCTTGATGAGACTCTGAAGGCACACTTCTCTGGGATTCAACTTCATCGGTATTTGCGTAGTACTGAAAATACCTCCGTTAAATCTTCATTATGTCCCACTCTTGCAGTGCTTTTTACTAGCATATTGTCAACATAAGCTTCGACATTCTTACCGATCAAATCCTTGAATATTTAGTTGATAGCTCTTTGGTAAGTAGCCCCTACATTCTTCAAGCCAAAAGGCATGACTTTATAATAAAAACTTTCACGATCAGTCATGAAAGCCGTAAACTTTTCGTCCTCCTTATTCATGAGGATTTGATTATACCCTGAGTAAGCGTCCATGAAACTCAAGGTTTCATAACCTGCAGTTGCATCTATCAGCAAATCAATCCTAGGCAACGGGTAACAATCTTTAGGGCAAGCCTTGTTGAGGTATGTGTAACCTGTACACATTCTCCACTTTCCGTTTGCCTTTTTGACCATTATGGCGTTGGCCAGCCAGACGGGGCATTCAATTGGCTCGATGAAACCATAACTCTTTAACTTCTCTACCTCGTCTTGAACGGCTTCATATTTTTCCACGGAGAAATTTCTCCTTCGTTGGATAACTGGTTTCACCTTGGGATCTAACCAAAGTTTGTGTTCTGCAACTTGCCTATCGATTCCTGGCATATCATCTGCAGACCATGCGAACACGTCGCTATTTTGCTAAAGAAAAGATTTTAACTCCCCTTTGAATTCTTCCAGTTGTTCAGACCCAATATAAGTAACTCTTTTTTCGTCACCTGGATACAATTGGATTCGCTCCAATTTCTCTACTGGCTCGGGTCTTTGCATTTTTGCTTCATCCCGATCATCTCGTACTTCAATTGGCAAAGCCATTGTCTTTCTCGGCCCTTCCTTATCTTTTAGGTATGCAACATAACATTGCCGAGAAATTCTCTGGTCAGATGAAACTTGACCGACCCCCATATCAGTTGGAAATTTTACTTTAAGGTGCTTCGTTGAAACGATAGCACCTAACTTTGATAACGACGGTCTCCCCAGAATCACATTGTAGGTAGGGAGATCTCGGACCACCAAGAAATTTACCCGAATAGTTGATTCCTTTGGGAAACTTCCAATTGATAGGTCCAATTGGACTGATCCTTTAGCAACTGCAGACGATCTTGCAAAGCCATATAGATGTGTGGATGACGGCTCCATCAAGTCTTCACCCACCTTTAGTTTTTGATAAGCTGCATAAGATAAAAGATCTGCAGCAGATCTAGTGTCAACTAACACCCTGTGTACTTCACGGCGTGCGATCTCTACCTTGATGACTATGGCATCATCATGAAGCAGACAAACGCCTCTTTCATCTTCTTCTCCAAAGGTGATCGAACCCTCACCGTTTGGTCTTTTACGCTTTTGTGTCTCTTCGGTTTCAACAAGTTTTGACTTTGCTTTCAACCTTCGGAGGGATTCAGGCTGAGGACCACCGAAGATTGTAAGGATCGGTGATCGAGTTGCGTCAATTACCTCCTTACCCTTCTTAGATTTAGGGGCCTCCTTCGGTTGGTCTGGGCTAACTGAACGGTCCCTCTTTACCGCTGTATCGCGTGGTTCCTCTCGCCTTCTACTAACGAAGCTGGATAGATGTCCCTAGGATATCAATCTCTCGATATCCGCTTTTAAATGTCTACAATCATTGGTATAATGACCGTAATCTTTATGGAAACGGCAATATTTTTCTCGATCCTACTCCCCTGGTTTTGAAGGAATCTTCGGAGGCCACTTCAAGATATTTTGCCTCTTGATAATGTTCAGAATATCAGACCGAGGAGTATTCAATGGAGTATACTCACTTTATCAGGAGATCTCTGTCACCACGCCTGATAAGGCTTTCCAACTTGATCACGAATGTTCTGCTTGGGCTTCTGCTTGTTCTCAGGAGCCTTTTGCTCTTTTGCGAAGACTTTATTGTCTCTCTGGTGTGCGTCCAAGATTTCCGTGACTTCCGCTTGCTTTTGGCATCTATGTACCAACTTAGCATAAGTTGTGGGCATGTCTTGAAGTAATAACTCCAAGAGTCTTCGATTAGTGAGTCCAGTGAACAAAGCAGTTTTAGCTACTTGCTCATCTAGATTCTCTATCTCCATTGTAACTCTGCTAAACCTTTTCAGATATTCCTGAATTGATTCATTCTTCCCTTGTCTAATAGTAAACAAGGTTTCTTCAGTCTTCTTGATCTGAATTCCACTCTGAAAACGCCCTATGAATTTCCGTGCTAACTCGTCGAAATTCACGATCCTCCCTGAAGGAAGGTTCGAGAACCATTTCTGTGCCGCTCCAGTTAAAGATGAACCAAAGACCACTCGCAAAGAATTTCATCGAATTACTCGCAGAATCGCCATAGTTTGTTGATAATAACTGATGTGGGCCGTAGGATCTCCGGAGCCGTCGAATGTAGAAAAAGTTGGCAGACGGAAGTTTTGAGGAAACTGGTTTCCGGCAATGGGCTCGACAAACGGATTTTTTCGAATAACTGAGTAGATATCATCAGTTATCCTGCCTTTCACCAATTGCCCAAGCTTCTGATTGAAATGAGCCAGTTCCTGACCAATGTGTGTCGATCGATCTTCAGCAACACGATCACGACCCCGAATGATATAATCATTATCTCGAACAGTGCGATCATCTTGAACAGCTCGATCATCACGAACAACTCGATCATCCCGAACAACACGATCATCCCGAACAGCACGATCATCACGAACAGCTCGATCATCACGAACAGCTCGTCTCATAGTTGGCGAGTGAGTTCTCACTCCGGTAACCAACCTTGTATTTGAATCTGTAGTACTCCCTTGTGGTTCGTCGAACCGATCATCACGTCTTGGGAGATTTTCAGTTCTCCTAGGTATTCGATCTTCCTCATGGAAATTTTGACTGACATTTTGTTCGTCGATTATTCGCCGCTGCGATGCGCGCCTTCCCATCTCACGATGATCGGGCTCTTGGGGTATCACCACTTGTCTGGTTAGTGCATGGAGTGCCTGACTGACGTCCAACATCTGGAGTTTTAGTTGATCCAGTTGATGCTGGAGTGTCTCTGGAGGATTGTTACCTCCTTGACCGCCATCTACCTCGAGCGGCCGACTACTTCCTTGGGGAATTTTTGGATTGTTTACTTCAGGAATTTGGATACCAGCCTCCCACTGTGCAGCAGCGGCTGCTGCTGCCGCTGATCTAGTCACCATAGCTTTCTGAAACGATTCCCACAGACGGCGCCAAATGATGCGTCCAAAATCTGCTCAGCCCTTAGATCTCCTGAGAATGACCTGCAAAACAAAGCGTCAGATGTGGCCCGACTGCGGGGGTCGGGAGTCCACCTCCGAAGGCTAAGTTAGTTAATGAACTTAATCACAAATGGCTCTGCTAGAACACAGAGCTAAGGAATGAATAACTGGAATACGATTCAGATAGTAAGCATCTGAGTGTTCACGTTCAAGTGTGTGTATCTAGATCCCTCTCCCTTGTGGGGGAGGCAATGTTTATACAGAATGTACCTTCGAACCTTCTTCGTTGGATGTATATGAGCCTTCTTCGGATAGCTGTTGGATCTCAACAGATAGATCCGTTGAGCGATAGACTTCTACTAGTGTGAACTAATAGAGGACTCCTAAGATAATCCGATCGTTATCTGATGATTATCCTTCTGAAAGTGATAAGTGACAGCCACCCAATTCTGCCTGCCATCATTAGGTTAATTAACCTTCTTCGTAAGTATTGGATTAGGGTGTGCCTGTAGCTGATATAGTTTCCTTTCTCAGCAAGCTACCTTCTGAACCCGGCTCGTTCTGAAATGAGTCGATTCTCTTCGTTTCGACCGGAGTCGAAGGTCAAACCATGGATGAACCAAGTTTGATCATATTTTCTCCGTATCAATTCCCAATTTGAAGAATGGTTATTGGAACTGCTTTTTATGTTTTCAATTTCGTGGGAAGGAAATTCTTCTTCAACAGAACCTACAATCTACTCTACTTGGTACATCTTGAAGAGAGATTTTACTCTTTCTCCATTGATTTTGTCTACTACTACAACTTGCTTGAATGGTTATATTGCAGGTGAGCTACCATGGTAAAGGAAATCTCTCTGAGGCTTTATTTCCTTGCATGCAAAACCTGTCTTCATTTTTAACTTTTGATTGTTTTGGAGTCTTTCTTTAAGTTTAGATGCTTGAGAATACTAGATTATTTGTCATGTAGTTTGTCGTTTTAGAAGGTGCTGGGAGAGAGGAAGCACTATATAAGTTGTGGTTATTAAGTTCATTAGATCCATGTGTGATAGGATGTAAGGTTCCTGTTATCTCATCGATTTGATTACATATGAGTTCGATGCAATGGGAAGTTTTTGTTAAAGTGTTGTCATCTCATAATGTACCTTAAGGCTTCATCTTTATCAGTAGGATTAATCTTTACTGTTTTTCATACCTAACTTTTATAAATGTGTCTTTGTGGTGAACTCTCAAACTTTCATCAGACATGGATGACAATGTGACACCTCGAATAGGGATGGAATTTAAATCATTTGATGAAGCGTATGATTGTTATAATAAGTATGGGCGTATGAGTGGGTTCAGCATTCGGAAGAATTATTTGCACAGGAGCATGACAGATAAGACTGTCATCGTGCAACGGTGTTTCATGTGTAGTAAAAAGGACACCGAAAAGAAAAAGAAGTGGATGTCAAAGTACAACGTGCTGAGACTAGAACTGGTTGTTTAGTAAGGACGATTGTAAAAACAAATAATTATGGACGATTACTAGTTGATAAATTTTGTGATGAACACAACCATGTTCTTCAGATTGAAGAAGTTGCACATTTGTTGCGCTCCCAGCGTGCAATATCAACTACCCGAGCCACAGAAATAGAAATGGCAGACATAATTGGAATGGGGACAAGATTGACATATAATTTGATGGGTTTGCAAGCAGGGGGCAATGAAAATCTAGGTTTCACAAAGAAAGATTTGCAAAACTATTTGAACAGCAAACGGCAGCGTGATTTGGCATATGGGGATGCCGGGAGCTTGATGCTTTATTTAGACAATCAACGAAATTTAAACCCTACATTTATGTATTCTGTACAGATGGACAGTGAGGATAAGTTGACAAATATATTTTGGTTTGATCCACAGATGCAATGTGATTATCAACTATTTGGTGATGTAGTTGTGGTTGATACTACTTTCTGCACAAACAAAGAAAATAGACCGTTGGCTGTGTTTGTGGGATTTAATCATCATAGGACTATGGTTATCTTTGGAGCTGTTTTGCTTTATGATGAGACAATTGAGTCATTTGAATGGTTATTTCGAACTTTCTTTGGAGTTAATGGTGAAAAGAAGCCAAAGACAATTTTCATTGACTAGGACGCTGCAATGGCAAGGGCACTAACTGAGGTTGCACCTAATACACTCCATGCATTGTGCACTTGGCATCTCTGACAAAATGCAAAGAAACACCATGGATATTTGATGAGTGAGAAGTCACAATTCTCCAAAATTTTGTACAAATGCATCTACTATTATACAGAAGTTGAGGAATTTGAATATGCATGGAAGAATTTAAGAGAAAATCATGGGGTTGTAAACATTGGTTGGCTGGATAGAACATATGAAATAAGGAAAAAATGGGCTTGTTGTTACATGAAGGACTGTTTCACACTAGGTGTGAGGAGTACACAGCTGGCTGAAAGTTTGAATGCTGATTTGAAATAATGTCTTGGACGCAAACTTGATCTTGTAAGGTTTATGAGACATAAAGGATGTTGTGGAGGCAAAACGTGCAAATGAATTGAAAAAAGAATTTGATGCATGAAATGAGGTTCTTGGGGGTGCACACTCATTGAAACCTATGTTGATTCAAGCGTACCAGTTATATACTCCAACTATATTCAAAGAATTTTTGAAGGAGTTTGAGTTGGTGGATAGTCACGGTATTAACAGCCAGAATGTCTCAAATATTAATGTTGAATATGTGATTTTGAAGGCAGATGCGACTGGTTGCTTTACAGGGAAGGCATACAGAGTATTTTGTAATACAGTAGAAGAAAGCCTATAGTTGTAAGAAATTTGACAGTGTTGGGATCCTTTGTGTCCATATCTTAAGAGTGTTCAATTATCTCCAACTCATGTGCATTCCGATAAAATATTTTTTGGTGAGATGGAAAAGATCAGTCCGAGAAGTGTACGTAGTTGACGGGACACGAAAAGAAGGGGACGCAGGGTTTGAAATTGATGGACAATTAAGTTGCTTACAGAGAAGTAGGCTGATTACTCCAACATTTTTGAAAGTCACTAACCAAGCCTATGAAACGGGAGTTGGTTATAACATACTATGTAAGCATCTAAATGGGATTGTCAAAGATCTCGAAGATGTAGACGCTGTGCAACTTACTGAGCATCCCTCAGAACAAAATGGTGAAGCCAACCAAAACTTACAGTTAAAACCAAAAGAGTCTCAAGAAAAGGGGATCGGAAAAAGAATGAAGCCTTGGCATGAAAAACCTAAAAAGAAGAGGTCTATCAAGCTAGTGGAAGGACAGGGCTCCATTGAAGTAACTTTGCTAAAGTCTGATTATTTGTCAATGTTTGAGGGTTTTAATACATGGTCAAGTCAGGTAAATGCATTTCAATCTCTTCCTTTTGTATTGTACATCTATTTTACCTCATTGCACAATTAATCTCTATGTGTTGTTGGATTATACAGCACGTACCTTCCTCCCAAAATTTAGTACAACTTGATGTAACTACTGATCATTCTTCAACTAAGGTAAATGCATTAAGGGATTTGTTTTTGTATTGCTCATTTATTTAAATTTCAAAGTTATTCTTACATATTTGTTGTTGGATTATATAGCATGTACCTTCCTCCCAAAATTTAGTACATCTTGGTTGAATCATTGTTCAACTCAGGTAGATGCATGTAGGGATCTCTTTTTGTATTTCTCATTGATTTTAATTTCAAAGTGATTCTTACATATTTGTTGTTGGATTATATAGGAAGTAGGTGGCTTACAAGGCCCATCACTCAGGTTTGGAATAGAATGTTGTCAGCGTTATGACCACGTGTGCATAGTCTTCAAGGGGGGCACATTGAGGATGAGTAGATAATATGCACTGTTGCAGCTGGGTGTCTCCACTTCCAACCATGTATTTTGCTATATACTGAATGTCTTTTCCGTTTGATATGTTTGTTCAACATTGTTTAAAAACTTTATAGATTTTGTAAATAGTTTTGTTACGTGTCTTTTATTGACTGGTGGGTTTGTAGTATAGTAGAGGTTATAAGATATGGGATATTTGGAGAAGTCTCGGTTCGTATTTGTACTAGTAGATTTGGTTGGTCTATTAAATTTAAGTATTTATATGAAAGTGTTGATCTGAATACTAATGTAGGTTCATTATGTTTCATCAATTCTTCAGCTGGGGACTCATCAAATGTGTTACGTGTAAGTATATGAAGCAAAGGGGCCTCCATGAAGAATGTATGAGAGCCTTCACTGATGCTCTCATACCTTTCAAATCCATCCATTTCCCTAATCTCGTCTCTTTTTTGTGTTGTTTCATAGAAAGCTTGTTGTCATCATGGTGGTGTTGCTGACAGAGAATTTGAAGTCTGAGGAGGCAGCACGAGTCTCTGAGTTTCACATTGAGGTCATACATGAGCTTCATATTGAAACATTTTTTATTCCCCTTCAATTTGTATATGGATAGTGGTACTAGTTTGTATAAAACAATGAGGGACATATGTACCATTTCACAATTAATGTAACTCTTCATTTTAAAATTTCAGTGAGCATTATAGTGGTTGGTTGGTCAAATTGACTGAGCATTTCAGTGGATAGTTTTTTGTACAGGATATGTCTCATATAATTTCTTTCTTAATTGTCAATCTACATTTAAATGACATTATGTACAGTCATCTTGATTTGACATCATTCGCAGATTTAAAGTTCTTTGTTAGTGTTCCTTTAATTGGATTGTGGTAGAGCATGCTATGAACAACTAAGTCATTTTACTTACTTTGGATTTCAGTTATATTCAAAGGCTTATGATAAGCTCCACATGTTCGGGATGGCTCACTTACTTTATCCAACAGCGACTAATATCCTAGTGACTAGGAATGCTTGGATCCTAGTGTTGTACTGTTGTTCATTACCAGTGGAGATCATGTTTCCCTGTTTCACATATATGGGAATGCTAAGGTGGTACTATTGAACATTTAGATTAAAGCATAGGGTGATGATAAGTTGACCAGCCTTTTGGATGATTTTTTGGTTGTTCATCTTTTAGTGAACATGCCTCATCGCCCTTTGGCTTACTAACTTGTGACTCTATGTAAGAGGCTGAGTTGTTGGAAGCCATAGTTCAGCATGGGTCGTCAGTGGGTAATCGAGTATAATATCAGCTGGATTGAAGGATGCTGTAGTTTGTTGCTCTATCTCCAAAAAAATTGCCTTATTCCTTGCTTTATTATAAAGTGGTTTGGTATTACATAGTTATTGTTATGTATTGTATCTATGTCAAAGATTGATGAAACAAATAATTGAAATGGAATCCTTCATAATATCAAACATTTATTAGTACCCTTAAATTTGTATATGGATGGTGGAACTAATTGGTATAAAACAATGATAGACCATACACATCATTGTTTCTGATCACAGGGATGAAACGGAATCATTTCGTTTCATCGAACTGATCACAGTGTTGAAACGGAATGGTTCCATTTAAAAAGGAACCATTCCGTTTTACCTACTTTCAAATTATTTCAATTTCCTCCAAACTGCATTTGAAACAAAAAGACATCGCATTCCTGAAAAAAAGACATTGCATTCGACGGCTTTACTAACTTGGTTAAAATAAGACAAGTTAAATTTAAACTGTATTTGAAACCAACTATTTAAAATGTTAAAAAATTACGCCTGATTCAAAACTTTGGTGCTTTAACTGCCACCATACAACATGGCCGTTCATAACCCAAATTTCTAAATATTGAACTTTAAGCTTTATAGGAAATGCGGATCACATAGAACATAGGAGGCATCTATCACTTGGCTCATCCAATTTTCATCCTCTAGACAACATCTTCCTCTACATCACCTTTCTCATGTACAATTGACCCCAAACATCTAAAATGTTAAATTTGTGGGATTTCATAATTTTTTAGCTCAATAATTAAGGTGTTTTCAATTAAGCTTTTCAATTAAGCAATTTTATTATCTTTTGTTCTGATTGGTATTATTTGTCCTCTGATAATATCTTTGTTCTCCTTTGAGCAGATCTAGAGGCCCAGTAGGGTGCTTTACATTCTATATGAGGCATACAAGTTCAAGTAGCTACAACATGGCAAAGCTAACGGCTTCTCAATCCCAACTAACAGTTCTCCAACTGGAAGGAAAGCTTGGTTGGGATTAGGGTTAGTTTAGATTAGTTGGATTTAGATTTATCAAGAATATGAAAAAAGGTATGAAAACAGGTCCAAGTTTTTCATCTGTGTGAACGAAAAGAATTCCACCACCAAGATCTCATACTGGAACCTACCATTTGGAGGTCAATAGGAAGTCCTAGTTGCTTTTTGTAGTATTCGATAAATTCCACGCAACGAACCAAAGTGGTAAAAGAAATGATTCTGTTTTTCCTTTATTTTCTTTTCTTTTTGGATGGAATAAGTTGGATGGAAAGATGGAGTATATTCAGTAAGAGAATTTATTTATAGTAACTACCGGGATACAAAAGAATATAATCATTCAATGAGAAGGTTTCCTGAACATAGTGTGGCTCGTACATCAACTCAAGGTTTAACTACAAAATGCATAGAATCATCAGCAGTGGTGCCTTTCATGGGGTATGATTCAACGACTCTTCGTATCTGGGCACAGAGGCCACATTGGAGGTGATGATTCTTTTCCCATATTGGCAAGAAGGTGTGCTATCAAGTAGCTCTTTTAAGCAATGACTCTTGTAATCCAAAACTTTTGCTACCACTTTAGATAGTAACAAGAATTTTGAATGCACCACCAAATGTTTCTGTCCACTTGACAAAGATTCAATCACATAAGCTCTGTAAATGGGTTTCCACTTATCCATCTTTATGTCACCATCAAATGCACCACCTATCCCAGAGAAACAAGGAAACCAGTACTGAATTGTTAGTACATGTAAGGAACAAAAAGCTTCAGTAAGTCTGAAGTAGCATTATTAAAGAAACAGGTCCAAGCCCCAAGAAGGCCGAACTCCAGTTTTGAAGACTTCCGTGTTCGATAGACAAAAAACTTGAATTTAGATTAATACAAAGGAGATCTAACTTTTGCCTTAAGGGGAAAAAATTACAACGATCAATCATAAAAAACTTACTTGTGTGGCTGAAATTTTTGCCTTCAAATCAGTAAAAATGTCAGCACATGGAGAAAGCAGCACTAGTTCAGAGATGCAACCAAATGCATAATTTTTTCATGCACACAATAAATTATGCCTAAAATAAGATACAAAGTATGCAGAAATCCAATAATGCAAAAACTTAAGCTACGTTTGATAGATGGAAGACGAAGCTTCACGTCAATCAACAATTACTTCTGTAATGCCTGGTTCGTGAACTCCAAAAGCAATTTCAATGTTAGAGAAATATGACCATTTAATACCAAATGCAGGTCTCAAAGATATTAAAGAGTTTGAAATACTATAAATACTATATATATATATATATATATATATATATATATATATATATATATATATATATATATATATATATATATATATATATATATATATATATATATATATATATATATATATATATATATATATATATATATATATATATATATATATATATATATATATATATATATATATATATATATATATATATATATTGTACGTACCTCCATGTGCACAGAAGCTGCATGTGGATCATAAATGCCAAGAGCATTCTTAAATTTCACGATGGTCTCTACTTCATTGCCTTTAAGATTCTCACTTCCACATGGAATAACAGAAGACACAAATCTAAACAGACAAAACACTAATATCATATTAAGGAAGTCCACAGGTCATTCAAAACAATATACATGATACTTGTAAATACTAGACATAAAAGGTTGTTTTCTTTCTTATATAAGAAAATGAAAAAAAAAAAAATATATGATAAAAGCAACAGAACAATAGGACATTGGAAGTTCTCTTCTAGAGTGGAACTTCTCTTCTAGATACTATATAAGTATGACATAATCAGAAGTGAATATTAGTACTAAATTACTAATACATGAGGACTACAATAAACATGGGTGAATCTTTCCTTAATAGCCTTTATGATAGGCATGATTACATGGCCCAGCTGTATGAGCCACAAGGAAATTGAGTTCTTCCAAGAAAGCACCACAAAGGAAAGTACACACCTATGGATCAGCCATGTGTCCAACTAGAAACCCATCTCAAGTTCTCAACCACAAGGCTGGTATGACCCTAAGAGAGAAGTAGAATTTTTTCAACCGCCACACATCCATACGTGGAAAAAGTAGGCTGGGTCAAATTAACAGATAGATAGATGGAGGCATGGGCATATCTATAAATCTAAGGTATTTAGACAATTAACAGATACTTCTCTTAACTAGACATTGTAAAGGATCCCGTTATATAACCCTCTTATAAGAAAAAGTAAACTTGTGGTCATCATGGAAGCTGATCAGCGTTCCAAAAACATTAGGTCATGGAAACTGCCTGATAACTTAAGCACCATTGGCCCTCCAACTCAGAAATATAGACTTCATTATTTACAAGTTGAAATAGGAATGCAAAAAACTTGTTTATAACAATTTATCAACAAATACCATGCATCTGCAGCTGAGGAAATAATGAATGTCAGACTTACCGGCTATACAATTCACAAAGCTCCACATTGAAGGCCTCGTCTTCTTTGCTAACCCCATATCTGAAAGGTCGAAAAAAAAAAAAAAAACACTTAAAAGGCAGAGAATTAAAGAAAAGAACGAAACCATCGGAATCAATTAACAATCTAATGACCTTGACAGAGTGTTTATATCCATTTCCAAAATACACAAAAGAAGCAAAGTAAAAAATTCCATAATCTCGACCCGGCCAGCAGAAAAAAAAGGCTTAAATACCTAAATCTCTGACAAACTTGATGGTTGAGATTTAGATAAGAATTGGCAAATGTTGGTTATTATAACCCATGAGTTCCCACCAAGTACATCAATTAGAAACGATCAGCAAATTCAGAAGACAAAGTAATTAACTTACATTTATTGCTATCCCTTCAACATCTTCCCTCACCAAAGCCCCTGGATCATCATCTCTTTTAAGCAATGGCTCTTGTGAGAATAAAACTTTTGCTGCCACTTTAGACACTAATCTAGGTCATTATTCTTGCAGAACTGAAACAAACATGTATTCTAAATGTATTTCACACATACTATAGTCAAATAACACAAGGAAAACCAATAGCTGATATTCTAATTGTATTTCACACATAGTATAGTCAAATAACAAAATATAAGAAATATATCACATACAAATTGTGATTCAAGTTTTTCATTGTCTCTTTAATAAACATTGTTCAAAGGATTCAAACAAATAATCCCCTTTACATAACATCCAAATTAAATTTAACAAACATAATCAACCTATTCAAAATCTGATGCAGATCTTTCAGCATTTGAGGAAGCAGATCTTTCAACATTTGATGAAGGTGCTGAGGGCTCTGAAATTTGTGGGAGCTTGAGGCTATTGGCGATTTGGTCCATGTGCCGACGCATGTACCGCATATCAGCCCTGTTTCGTGCTACTTCTTCCTCAAAAGCCACAAATTCAGCTCGAGTGATGTATGCATGCATCAATAGCAGCATGTGCTCCTACATGTGTAGCCTGCGCTCCTACATCTGCCACCTCACAAGGAAAATTTCTTCCAGAGATTTTAACATCATTGTTCTTCTTCTTATTCTTCCCACTTTCACAATCCTCCCCTCAAGATCAATCCCATAGGTAGTAAAGATGCGGGCAAGGAGTCTACCATATGGAAGAGCACGATTGTGGGCCTGTTTTGCATACTTCATCATGCAAAGAATTATGTATGGCAGGTTGAGAGGCGTCCTTGAATGAACGCAATGGGTCACATATGATTCAAAAGAACTCAGCCCTTCACGGTGACCTCTACGCAGGATAATATTGTGTTGCACGATGTAGGCAATGGCATGAGGAATTGGTTTCAGCTGCTTTAACTTCACGTGGGTGTCACCCGTGTAGTTAACCATTATATCGCTATAGGTGCCACCCACATCAATCCGCTCATCAAACTTCTTCCTAGGCTCCCAAAAAAATAAACGTCCTTCAGTTGAGAGTCCAAGCCTATGACCTAACTCACCAATATTCAACACAATCTCCACCCCTTTAACATTGGAGATGGCATTTAAGATGCTCCTCATACTTGAATCTCAAGTTAGAATAAAATACTTTCACCAGCTGGTAATAACATTTGGGAGGTAACTCAAGTATGCTTTCCCACCCAATGTCTCTAAACTGTTGCGCTACACCTCCACTCTCAATGAAGGGATGTCTACATCCCTTCCTTCTTCTATATATTGCTCTTTTATGACAACAAAATGAGGCTCTCGCATTGTCATCCACTAAACCTGATACGTCGTCTTGTTGTTGCTTTCCCTTGCCTTTTTTTGCTTTTGCCTTTCCTTTTGTGTTTGTCTTAGGAGCCATTTCTTGTTATAGTGGTTTTTTCTGCATAGATCACAAAACATATTAGCTAAACAACATATTATGACAATGAAACTAAAGTATAACAAAACAAATTATAATTCTAAGGATGAGACAACATTAAAGAGAGAAGACAAGCATTCTAAGCATGAAAAAGATTCAGTCCACATATTAGTTATTCAAAATGAACAACCATCCAACCATTGGCCTGAATTGAAAGCTTCACCCAACAAGTCATATTAAAGACAAACATTTCCATACCCATATTTTGCAAGCAACCGAGAATCCATTTGTAACTACTTGTTTGTATTTTAACTTAATAACCAAAAACATGTGCCAAGCATCCACCCACCCTCAACACATCACAAAGAGAGGGAAAGAACCCTCTAATCTTAAAACCAAAATGCTTCAAATTTACAAACCCTAACAAGTTCAACTACGAACCATTAACAAAAAAACATGCAACAAATTTAAAAGTATCAAAGTGAAGTAGTTTAAGTTCTAAACATTCAAGAATGAAGTGATAACATATCCACAAATTGCATAACAACATCAGCATTTGAGTTTCTTAGCGGGAGGACCCACTGCAGTCCACATGTTAGTTGACCATAATGGTATACTAAAGGTACATAAGTAGATTTTCTAGCTCATAAAACCTTTCATTGCACTATCACTCATCTTACCCTAGGCTAAAGTACATCCACATCATCATCAGCTATCACGAGCAAATAATAAAGGAAGTCCAAAACACAAAACCGGTATGACAACAAACATCTTTAAGACCCAAATAGAAATGACATTTTAAAGTCACTAAATTAACCAAAAGTAGAAAAATAACATAGTAAAAGCTCAAACCAATCTGCAAGCCAGATTAGATGGAGTAGTTCAGCAACAAACTTAATAATAAAAAAAAAACAGAATAAGATAAGGAAAGATCTAGGACTGGTCAAATTTGAAATAATGGACAATGTGTTATATCGGGAAATAGTAGTCTCCTATACGAATTGGATTTGCCATACATAAATTAGAATCCTAACAACTACAAGCCACCCTTGACTATGGATTTCTAGCCATCAAAGTTACTATTCCTAAATCAGTCTTGCCTAGCTCCAAGCACATGCTTAAGAGAATAAATATATGAAAATACATGAGTTGTACAAAAAGGACAAACCCAAGATATGATCGGAAGAGGCATAATCTACAACTCGAACTAAAACTCTTAAATTTAGTTACTTTGCTTCAACACTTAAATTCCCTGCATTCATAATACAAGGTATTCAATATAGTAAAGAAAGATATTTTCCATCATACAGGTTCCCCTCCCCTCTTCCTTCATTGATAGACTACATAACACATTTAACCTACAAAACACTAAGGTCTTATTTACTTTGTTTCACCATCTTCAACATCTATTTCGTCTCAGATGTTAAAAGAAAATTCAATCAGTTGAAAAGAGTTTTACCAATCAATCGCCTTATAATCGAAAAACATATATCATATTTTATTTGTAACGAACAGTTAACTCTCTCTTCGCAAGGTTCATATCATGCTTTCAAGAATCTTACTAGCTAGAAGTGCTCTAGTTCAAACAGTGGGTTGGGAATTCTAGTTTCAATCACTACAACCATGGTATATGTAGAAACAAAATGAGGGCATCAAACCAATATGCTAATAAGGATTTCAACTACAATCAGATCATCTTGTCCAAAGGATCATAATCAATATTAAAATTCACAGCAAGATAACTGCAACTACAGATATTGTAATGCTTTAAAAAACAGTTGTTAAATTACACCTAGGTTCAAGTTATGGAAACCTGGATTACAAGAGATAGCCCAAATTATAAAGGGGAAAAAAACCTTTGTTCAAATATAAGCATAGAAGATAGTGCACAGAGTCCTAAGAATCATATCTAAAGGGGAAAAAAACGGTTGGATGCTGACAGATGTGGCTTGAATGTTTGATTGTAGGTAGTAGCTTCTCAGGACTGGCCTGAAGTCACAAAATATGCAAGATTGGTTTGTGCTCAAGCTCAAAGACAGGAACTAATACAAGACTTGTAGAAAACTTGGCATGACCCTATTCGTGGCATGGTTGGTGGTGGAATGATCCGGTACTAAAAGTCTCTCTCAAATTGCTCCATGATCATTTTCCTATGGGAATTATATTTTTCTAATATTATTATTCACTTTTCTATGCAGAGATCTATTGGTTTCCTTTTGAAAGGCTACTGGACAAAAGCCTCAAAGAATTATATTCTACAAGTATATTAGGCTTTCTACATTGCTATATATTAGTGTAGATATGCAATACAGCTATAGTTATACGAACCATGAATAATAAAGATCCCATCATGCATGCGCTTATAACATGTTTTTTTTTTCAGGAGCTTAATAATCCTGAATTCAATTGGTTTCATGGCATCATAGTAGTTTTTGCATTTGACTCTCTTTATGTGAAACAAAAAGCAATGATATTTTAGCTGTGAAAAAATAGTCATCATTGAACATTGACAAAACTAGATGTAACATGCATGGAGTTGTGCATTAACCTCTGCTGGCTACATTTGTGCACAAAGATACATTAGCATTACACATAAGAATGTCTGCACACATTAGCATAGTATGCATTTATGTTCCATAGTTTCGTTTATTAAGTGGATTTATTTGGAGCAGGGATGGTGTGAGTGAAGGGCAATTTTATCAAGTTCTACTTTATGAGTTAGATGCAATTCGAAAGGTACATTACTTGTCCTTCCAACCTCAATAACTGAAGCTCAACTAGAATTCTGTGAAACTAAAGTTGATCCACAAACAGGCTTCTGCCTCTCTCGAACCAAACTACCAACCTCCTGTGACTTTCATTGTTGTTCAAAACGACATCACACAAGACTATTTGCTAATAACCACAAGGACCGAAGCAGCACAGACAAGAGTGGGAATATTCTACCTGGTAAAAGTTGCACTTCCTTATGAATAAAAACTGTTTCAAGAACCACGAAGTAAGAACTGCAATGGCTATGGTTCAAGAACCGAAGAGGGATTTGAGGGTTTCTTCTTTCTTCTGCTTCAAGATTCTTCTTCTCCTTCGATCGAAAACTGGGAGCCCCAACCTGCGACTGAATATTATTAAACTCAAACATCGTTGAAAATCCTCCACTAAGGCACAAAACCCCACCTTCGAAGAATTGCACTTCCGTATGAATCCTATCGTTTGTAAAAGCATAGACAAAAGAGATTGGGAGAGATGATGGATACCTTAACTTGAAGGATATTGCCTAGAACAAGAGGATTCGAGGTTGTCCTAGAACAACAGTTGGGGCTTTTGATTTTGAAATGAAACACAAGTTCAACTCGTCTTCTTCTCTGCTTCTTCTCCTTCCAATGACAGACAGATCTTCTCGAGCTTCTCCAAGATGCGATCAACGTTCGTGTTTAGAGTTTGTTCTCAAGATGAGCAAGGGTTGCTGTTCTTCTTCTTCTCCAGATTTTTAGATCAGACATCCAAATCGTAAAATGAGTTGGGCGGGGTGAAAGCCATGGGTTTTGGGTTGTTTCAAAACATTTTGAAAAGCAAAATCTACTCGTATATATGTATTTTGTTTAAAAAGTATTAACCATTTGGTATGGAATATCAATACTTCACTTATCTAATATCACTCAAACCGCCCAACTCGGACCGCTGGGTTTGTCATTGGACCAAACCGTCAGCAAAAACCAAGCATTAAAGGTGGGTTTTGATTATTTTAATGGAAGGATGATGCCAGCCATCCAATTAGATGGGACGGCTGGCTTGACTGTCATGTGCATTAATTGCGCATGACAGCAGCAAAATTGTAAGACAATTTGTGGTAGCTAGGAGCTTTTCCAAAATTCAAAAGCATCTTCGTCATCGTTTCCTTCAATATTCATACACTCATCTGAACTTTGCTCTGCAACTTCAGATCTGAAGGGAAGCATTGTCCAAGCAATTTGATAAACAAAAAATAAAAATGCCGAAAGCTCCTCAGATCTCTTCTTTTTCTTCATCATCGTCATCGTCATCAACTATTTCTTGTTCTAAGATGATTACCCATGAAGTGTTTTTGAGCTTTCGCGGTGAAGATGTTCGTACCACTTTTGCTGACCATCTCTACCATGCCTTAATAAGAGTTGGAGTTCAAACTTTTAGGGACTCTGAAGGACTCCATAAGGGAAACAGGATTGAGGAGGAGCTATTCACTACAATCCAACAATCAAAGATCTCAATTCCCATAATCTCAGAGAATTATGCATCGAGTAAGTGGTGTCTCAAAGAGCTAACCCATATATGTGAATGCAGAAGAACACTAAATCAAATAGTCATGCCAATTTTTTACAAAGTCGAGCCAAGAGATGTGCGAGGTCAGAAAAGGAAATATAAGGAAGCCTTTGAGCAACACCAATTCAATATGGTATCCGAGGTGCAAAAGTGGAAGGATGCAATGAAAGAGGTTGGAGAATTGGACGGTTGGCATGTCAAAGATGAAACGTAAGTCCAACAGTTATATTTTACAAAATCATGCTAAAACACCAACCAAAGGAAGTTAGGTCATTCATATATTTCCATTCAAGTGATCGATTTGCATTAGTTGTACGGTGCCAAGAAATATATATATGAAAGGATTATTGGGAAAATCATACCATTATTATAAAAGCACCAATTCATTGAGGATAGCTATATTTATTCTTAAAAATTATCCTCCATCATTCACTGAGAAAATATAATTAATTATATCTAAAATTATAATTCTATATTCTCATTGATTTTTTATTCTGATTCTATGTTAGTACTAATTGTAATTAATCATCTCTGCTAAAATCCAAAATAAGTAGTACTTGATATTCATGCATAGATCCCAACAAACTCAATTCCTCTTGAAATTAATTTTATTAAAAACAAGCCTCACCCAAAACAAAACAAAAACAAAAACAAACAAAAAAAAGAGGGAAACACCACTACCAATAAATTTAATTCTTTATTTACAAAAAAGAAAGAAAGAAAAAAATAATTCTTTACAATTTATTATTTGTTAATAATATCCACTAAAACTTGAATTAAATACCTTCACTTATTCATGCTTAAAACCCAACAATCTTAATTCCCATTTGAACCAAATATACTAGAACAACCCTCTGCAAAAAAAAAAAAAAAAAAAAAAAAACCTTAAACAAACACCACTATCAAATAAATTCAACTTATCTTTTTACTAAGGGGGGAGCTAATCATAAATGCCTCTTGATATTCATGCGTGGAATCCAACAGTGTTTAAACAATCCTTTAAAAGAAAATGAATAAGAAAAAGTTGTATTTATATCATTTAGGGTAAAATACTCAAATAAAATCTTTATATTAATATTTAAGAACCCATCAAAATTGGTACCCTCAAGTTTATTCTCACCTCAAGATAATTTATTCCTATATCTTTTAACTTAGAATTTTTTGATTAAAATATTTCATATTTATTTATAATTTTTTAAGTAAAAGGGGTGGTTGTATCCGAATAGAATAAAAATAATATGTACAAAAATTAAATTAAAAATTACATACAAACATACAATTTTCATACATCGTCTACTTTCAAAAATCAAGCAAAGATGCTAGATTAACAATCTAGCTAAGTGATTAATATAACTATAATTATTTGAAGGGAAAAAATAAAAAAACAAGTAATCACATACATTGCACGCGATATTTTACTAGTAATACAAAATGAGTTTTGATTACTTCCGACTTTTCTAGGCTTCCTCAATGTCTCAAATTTAGTATAATTCTCATTACTCAATAAATCCTAGATGTGAAGATCTGAAAAATAGATAATTTCAAAATGGAGAGCCACACTGGTTGTAAGTGACCATGATGGCATGAGATATTAAGAATTAGTTTAAAAGTAAATTAGTTTGCCAAATGATTATAACCAAGACAAACACAAAATAATAATAATAAAAAGAAAAAGAAAAAAAAGGTAAACTTTGGGGATACCCTAAAATGAATAGAAAAAAGCACACACCCAAAAAATACATCAATTTGACAGAGACATGCAAAATGTTTGATAATCTTTTAATTCTTAAATTCTCTTTAATGTATTGTGACTTTACAGTATCACCCTTAACCCCTTGCCTATATTCAAATAAGAAAAATATATTTAGAGACACTCCAAAAGAAGTAATTAAAATTTTATTCTAAGTTGTCTTTAATAAACAATTAAAAATTTACAATATATTTTTTATCCATTATATCTTAATTTTAAGGAAATAAATAATAAAATTTTTAAAATAATTTATTTTATTTTTAAGGAGTAAATTATTAAGAAATTTTTAAAATTTACAAAAATATTTTTTAAAACTAATTTGAATGTTGAAAACAATTTTTTCGATCCATTCCATTTTTTTAGGGAGTAAATTATCAAATAATTAAAATGCATGAGGAAAGTAATAGAATTATAAGACGAAATTATTAAAAATATTTAAATAAATTATTAAGACTAAAATTGTAGGAGTAAATTCATTAAACTTTTAAAAAACATGAGTAGTTGTTAGTGAATTTTAGGAGTAAATTATTGATAAAAAAAACTTTAAAATTATCAAATAAATAAAATGCATGAGGATAGTAACAGAATTATAAAAGGAAATTATGAAAAATATTTAAATAAATTATGAAGACTAAATTAGGAGTAAACTCATTTACTTTTATTCTACCCAAAAAAAATCATTTACTTTTATGGAGTAGAAAATCTCATAATTCTACTTTTGGAAAATTTTCTTGATCTATATATTTTAAAAAGATTTACTTCATAACTTAATGGAATTTGCTAATGTTGTGTACCATTATGCAAATTTAAGAGACATTTTGATGGTGACTTTGCCAATTTGATATATTCGTGGAGTACATGTGCTTTTCACTATTCATTTTGAGGTGCCCCTAAAGTTTTCCGAAAAACTAATATACAAATGCAAAGTAATTGTTCTATTAGCTGTAGTTTTTTTTTTTTTTTTTTTCTTTTTCTACCATTTTTATCAAAGAAAAAAGAGGCTCATCATATATTTATTTTTCATATTAGTTAACTTTTTCTTTGGAGGTAAATTAATTAGTTTACTCATATCTTGTATCATTTTTGTATTCTCTATAGAAACATGATAATCATTTTTTGGGCAAGTTAGCATAATTCTAGGAATTAGATATTAAGCTACTCATTGAGATATTGTTCTCTTATTTTGAGTATATTCATTCCCAGGGGCGGACCTATGAAGGGGCCGGAGGGGGCCATGGTCCCCTGGATTTTTAAAAATTTTATGAATATTCCCTTAATTCCTTTAATTTTTTCAATTTTTTCTCTTCCCACTTGTGAAATGTCATTATTTACCCCCCTCCAATATTGTGAACTATTTTTAAAGGTAAAATGATGGGTATAAATGACATTCCTAATAAAAAACTAATTCATCAATCCCTATTTATTCTCCCCTCTCTTCTCTCTCATCGTTTCTTCCTATTTATTCTCTTCTGTTTCTATAAACGTGGGTTCAAGGAAATTTTTGAAAAAAATCTTATTAGGTATTCAAAAATCAAAATGTTATTTCTAATTAAAAACTAACTCTTTAATCCCTATTTATTCTCCTATCCGTCTCTCCTCTATTCTCTTTTTTTCCTATTTATTCTCTTCCCTTTCTATAAGCGTGGCTAAGAAAATCTGGAAAAAAATTTACTCCACAATTAAGTCTCTTTCTCTTTTTCAATTTATTTATTGTTTCTCTTTTTCTCTTTTCTTTTTTTTTTTTTTTTTTTTTCTTTTTTTTTGTTGTTCTTTTTAATTTGATTTTATATTCTATGTTTCTTTATTTCTTCTGCAATTTTTGTTATTATAGTTAGTAGGTAACTACCTACCATTGATTTGCATCTCTTACCTAAAAAAAAAATTTTGTTTACATCTCCTACTAAATAAAATTTTGGTTTGCATCTAACTTTTTAGGGTTGAAATATTTTTTTATATTGTTGCTTTATTTTGACCTATATTTTGTCGGAAAAAAATATCAGTATCAATAATTTATCATTTTTTTCCAAATATGTGTGGGCCCCACAAAATATATGTGGGTCTATTATTTAATTTAATAAAATAACTTAGAGGTGGGACCCCAAATGGGAAGGTTATCTGGCTTTCATTCTTCGCCCTCCCCCCACTATTGCATCCTGGGTCCGCCACTGTTCATTTCATTATTAAAGTAAAGGAAAATTTCAATCTCTCCTAAGTACTTAGTCTTCATTTACTTTTATTTTCCTCTCAAAAGCTCCACCTTTGATTTCCCCAAAAAGTGAATTTTACCTCTCCTTCACCGCTGATATTTTAAAATGGTCGATTTACCCTTTGTTTCTACCTCTTTAACAAGGCTTCTTATTGTTTTTGTTGTTATAATGAGTTATGTTGATTTCTTAATTGTTTTTCCTTTTTTTTCTTTTGTTTACTTCATTTTTCTCTTTATAGGAATTTATACTTAGATGTATTTTTTTTAGTTCTTTATATTTTTCTTCGTGCTTATTTTCTAGAATTTTTTTTTTAACGAATTGATTTAATGTGATTAGATGTACTTTCTAACTTTTTCTTCCTCAAATTTTTATCAGAACCTAATAAACATGATTAGAGGCCATAGCGCTGCAATTGACAAAGATTATTATCTACTTGAATTGTCTAATCATCTCCCATTTGAATGGCACAAATGCCTTTATTGAGTAGGTTGTCTTAGGTGTCTTATCACATGTCCAATCTTTACTCTTCGGTTTGCTTTCGGTTCATTTTAGGTCTTTTAAGGCAGATTACCTTCTTGCCGGCTCTTCTTGTCTCAGATTTTCAAAGGTCTAGGTGGGGGAAATCCCCCCCCCCCCTTCATTGTAAACCTGTTTATTTGTTCAACGAGATCTTTCTCACCTTCGCTTTTTATCTAATAAAATTTTCATCTTCAAAAGTCTATAAAAGAGTGGGAGAACAATTAGATGTATTTTTTTAAAAAAAAAAAAATTCTCCATCTTTAATAAGAATCCATCAAATAAATATAAAAGGCTTATATAAAAGAGGGCAAAAAGAATAAAAACACACCTAATCCCCATATTATGGATTCTTCTTGAGAACAAAAAAAAAAAAAGAACAAAAAAAAGGAAGAAAATTTTGATCAACAAAAGAAAGAAATTGCTTTAAATATCTAAAAGGACAAAAATACAGGGTAATTTGGCCATTTTAAAATATCACGAAAGAAATAGAGGTAAGAGTTTATTTTTTGGGGGAATCAGAAGGTAAAACTTTTGTGAGGAGAGTAAGAGTAAATAGAGAGTAAGTATAGGAGAACGATAGAAATTCCCCTTAATGTAAGTCATTACATTCCAGTCAAAGAAAATGTTAACATAGTGTCAATCTAACTAATCCTCACCCTTCATCTCCTCAAATGCCCACTACACCAACAACACCAACAATCATTTTTGCAATGGTGTTCCAAAGGCAACAACCAACAATGCATTTTCTGAGATATAGGTGACCATTCTGATTCACACTGTTTTGAATATGGATATCCATTCTTTTGGCTTTCACGAGTAAATGATTATAGTAATCATCGTAATCCAGCATTCTCCAAACCATGGCATTGTAACATGACAATTCAGCCACATGGACATCTTTCTTCTCAACATATTCCTACGAGTACGTTTCACTCCTCGAACCACCAACATTTGTCTTTGTCCCTCCTACAATAACAAGTGAACAAATCTAAAGTAGCTTATTCCTTTGCTTCCAACCAATAATCCACACCCATTAACTAATTTCGCAGGTACTTCTTTGTCTTTGCCTTATTCCTTCTTTCTGATAATTGATACTGATTCAATTAATTGACTATTATCAAACTCTAAATTA
Source organism: Hakea prostrata (assembly GCF_041222555.1). Taxonomy (NCBI): domain Eukaryota; kingdom Viridiplantae; phylum Streptophyta; class Magnoliopsida; order Proteales; family Proteaceae; genus Hakea; species Hakea prostrata. The sequence continues at coordinate 40,253,560 of NC_142603.1, forward strand.
TTTTCATCTTATTCCCCATCTACACCTCGTTCTTTTATTTGTTTACCTAATGGGTCTAATGTGACAGTTACAAATGTTGGAATTGTGCACTTATTTTCAAATGCTACCTTATCTAATGTCTTTAGACGTCCCCACATTTCAATACAATTTGTTGTTAGTCAGTAAAACTTAATACCAAATCTAATTGCCATGTTATTTTTCTTCGTGATTGTTGCCTTTTTCAAGACCAACAAATGAAGATGACATTTGCGACAGGTAAAAGACATGGTGGTCTCTATCTTCTAGAATCATCCCCTCCCGTGGCTTCTGTGACTCCTCTTGGTTCCCATTTTGATATTTGGCACTAATGCCTTGGTCATCTTGCTTTTTCTATTTCCCCTGAATTCAAGAATTTAGATATAGGTTTATGTTTTTCTAATATATGCAGTTGCACCACGTGCCCAACAAAACAAACATGCTTACAATTTTCCTCTAGTATGATCCCCACCCACTAGGTTTCTGGGGCTCGATACTTCCTAACTATGGTATACAATTACTAACGTAGTGCATGGATTTATTTAGTGGCTCATGAGGCTGAAGCTAGTTCCCTAATTTGTTATCTTCACCATGATTCAAACTCAATTCATCAAAAGCAAGTGAATTGTTTTAATAGGGATACCTTAGTCTTTTTTCATTCCTTAGGTGTGGTTCAACAATCTAGCTATGTCGACACCCCACAATAAAATGCTATTGTGGAGCTAAAACACTGGCACCATTTAAATATTGCTAGAATCAATTACTTACCAACACCTGTACTCCAAGACAAAACTCCTCATAAATCCTTTTCAACCAAAAACCTATCTTCTCTAATCTCAAAGTCTTTAGATGCCTTTGAAATGGTCCGTGTATAAACATCAAGCATAAATTTGATCAACATGCTTCTCCTTGCATTTTCATTGGGTACCCTTATGGACAAAAGGGTTTCCAAATTTATCACATTTCCTAGAAAACCATCTATATTTCTTGTGATGATGTATTTTATGAAACTATTTCCTGCTACCAATTATATTCATCACCTATGACCTCCACATCTCATGTTTTCCTTTATCCACCCCCCCCCCCCCCCCCCCCAAACTGAAATTTGTTTGATATGTATCCTCGTCCTCCAGCACAAACCCACCACACTCACCCTCATTAATTATGTCACTAACTCCATCCATATTGAGTATACCTTCCACCAATGATACCACCACTTTTCCAATTCCTTCTTCCACACACCCCTCATGCACTTATCATAAACCAACTAATTTAAAAGATTACTATTTTCCTTTTTGCCCGAGCAAATTCGTCTTCAACTGTTGGCCAACGAATGCATCATCCCCTGGCATGTTACTTAAGTTACCATTGGTTTTTTGCTTCTGACTTGTGTTTTCTCACTGCTCTAACTGTCACTACTGAGCCTACCAGTTTGCCAAAGCCATGAAACGTAATGAGTGGTTTGATGCTATGCAAAATGAGATTCTTGCTCTACCCTGTCACAATACTTGATCTCTAGTTCCATACCTCATGGCAAGAAGGTAATGGATCCAAGTGGGTTTTCAAAAGCAAATGATGGGGCCAATGGTTCTTTTGAGCAATGAGACATGTTTGGTTGCTAAGGGATATACACGGATTAAGGGCTTTGATTACCATGATACATTTTCCCTTGTTGCAAAACTTGTTTGTGTACATGTTCTCCTTACCATTACAGTAGCTCATGGATGGCCAATTCATCAATTAGATGTCAAATTGTCAATAATGCATTTTTGCTTGGGATCTTCTTGAGGAAGTATACATGACACCACCACATGGATATCGTTCAAAGGGGGGAAATAGTGTTAGTCCATACAAACATCTTATAGTTGGTTTTTCAAGTTATCAACTACCCTACGTGGTTTTGGTTTCACTCAATCTCAAGCTAATCACTCCTTGTTTGTTCGTCATCAATAATTCTACTTCAGTTTACATTTCTAGTCTACATTTATGACATCATCATGATAGGCTTTGATGCTACTTTACCCCAAGCTATTAAAACTCACATCAATGAGTAATTCCATAACAAAGATATTGGAACACTAAAATACTTTCTTGGCATAGAAGTTGCATGTTCATATCAATGTCTTTACCTTTGCCAAAGAAAGTATACTCTTAGCATTCTCAATTATTGTGGCATGACTAGTTCTTGACCCATAGATTTTCCAGTGGAACAAAATCTAAAGCTTTCCAATCCCACAAGCACCATTCTCTTTGATTCATCACCTATCATCATTTGGCATGTCACTTTATTTACCTCACTATCACCAGAGCTGACATGGTCCACACTGTAACATATTAGTTCAGGTTATGCATTAGCCAAGGCAACCACATAAGCATGATGCACATCATTTATTGAGGTAATTAAAAGGTACTCCTAGCCAACACATCTTTCTTCATGCCCAACTAGATCTACATTTACAGGCTTTTTTGTCTATAGCAGCCCTATGACTCAACGTTTCATAATGGGCTGTTGCATTCTCCTTGGTTCTAATCCAATTTCTTGGAAAACAAAGAAGCAATCTACTAAATCATGTGGCTTTCATTCCTATCATAGGACCTTGGTTTGCAATTAAAAAATGCCCATCCTCCTATAATGTCATAGTCAAGCGGCCCTTCACATTGCTACGAGTCCAGTTTTTTATGAACACACCAAGCACATTGAGATAGATTGTCATGTTGTTCATGATAAAATACCACAAGGTCTGGTAAAAACTGCAAAAATCGCTTTTGCTGATCAACTCATGGATTTGTTACCTCCCTAGTCGCTTGGTTGTGATCAATCTCAACATCTAAAATTCAACTTGGGAACTCGTGATTACATGCTCCACCTTGAGGGGGAGTATAGTTGTATTTTTTTTTTTGGGTCAAGAGTAATAGTCGTAGTTACCATTGATAAAAAAAAAATGCTCGCCATATATTATGTTTTTCATCATAATTAACTCATATCTTTATCCTTTCATGTATTCTCTATAGGAACGTTAGAATAAGATTTTAGTAAGTTAGCATAACTCTAGGAATTAGCTATTGAGCTATAGTTCTCTTTCTTTGTGTATTCATTTCATTATTAATGTAATTCATTCCATTTCATTCAAAGGAAATGTTAACAAGTTCCATTCTTTATTTGGCATAATTCCCAAGTGGTCCCCTCTAAGTTCAATTCTTTTATTTATTTTCTTATGTATAATGCTGACCTCTTCTTTGAATTGTATAGATTTGAAGGAGACAAGATAAGACAAATTGTTCAAGAAGTTTGTGATAAATTGAACAAGAGACCCTTGAGTCAAAAAAATAGCCTAGTTGGAGCCGAATCTCACATAAGAGAAGTAAAGAAGCTTTTAGACATTGAATCTGATGACAGAAAAATTATTGGGATCCATGGCCTTGGAGGCATTGGAAAGACAACAATCTCTAAGGCTGTATGTAATGAAATCTTCAATCACTTTGAAGGGTTTAGTTTTATTGCAAATATTCGAGAAGCTTCTCAACAACATAATGGACTTGTTTTTTTGCAAAACCAACTTTTACGTGATACCTTGAACTATGAAGCTAGAGATATTACTAGTGTGGATGTTGGGAGTCACGTGATCCAACAAAGGTTATGTTCCAAAAAAGTCCTTATTGTCCTAGATGATGTGGATAATGAAAACCAAGTAGAATATTTTGCTGGGGACCACAAATGGTTTGGCGTGGGAAGCAAAATCATTATCACAACCAGAGATAAGCATATTTTAGATTGTTGCAAATCAGATGGAAATTATGAGCCACCACCAATGGAGGCAGATGATTCTCTTCAACTCTTTAGCAATCATGCATTCAAAAGCCACCAACCTCCGAATGATTATTTGGATTTGTCGAAAGCCATGGTCGAAACTACTGGAAGACTTCCCTTGGCACTTCAAGTTATAGGTTCATCTTTAAATTCAAAGGAAAAACCAGTGTGGGAAAACATGCTAAAGAAGCTACAGAAAGTTCCAAATAATGATATCATGAAGAGGTTGAGAATAAGTTTTGATGGATTAGATGATGAGGAGAAACAAATATTTCTTGATATTGCCTGTCTTTTCCATGGCATGTATAAGGATCTTGTTTGTTACATATGGGAAGGTTGTGGTTTTTGTCCTTTAGTAGGGCTTGTTTCTCTTTGTGAAAAGTCTTTGGTAACGATTGGTGAAAGAGGTGTGCTACACATGCATGATCTACTTCGGGATCTTGGAAGGAATATTGTTTTTCAAGAGAATGCCACTGACCCAGGGAGGCGTACAAGAATATGGTCTCAAGAGGACGTCTTGGATGTATTGCGCACACAAGCAGTAGGTGCCGAATAAACTTTTGGTTGTTTTTCCATGAAGATCTTGTGAATTAGGTTTTTAATAAAATTTTCATGGCTTTGTACAAGAGCATTGGATGGACATTTAATTAAGTTTCACTCTCTCTTTCTTCCCCTTTCCCCCCGGTCTTTTGTATGTATGTGTATTTGTGGCAGGGAACAAGCAGTGTCAAAGGACTTAAAGTTGATTTTAGAAATATATCAGAGAATGAAGGCTTGACGAGTGAAAGATTTGCTGGAATGACACGTTTAAGGTTACTCCTAATTGATTTTGCAGAATTTTCTTGGAACTTCACCCTTCCTTTTTCAGAATTAAGGTGGCTTAGCTGGAAAGGATGCTCTAACCAATTTACCCAAATTACTTTTTGTCCACGTGAATTGGTGGTTCTTGATCTATCTAAGAGTAATATCACAGCTGATTGGAAGGGTTGGAGCTGCATCAAGGTCTTGTAAAACTTTCTCCTTATATTTATATTTTTTTATTCTAAAATTTCAAAGATTTCTTTTTAAAAAAAAAACCTTCTCAATCCTTTAGTTTTTTTTTTTTTTTTTTTAGATGGCAGCAAAGTTAAAGGTTCTAGATTTGTCATATTGTCATCAACTGTGTAAGACTCCTGATCTTTCATCAAATCAATTTTTGGAGGTTTTGTATCTTCAAGTTTGTGAGAATCTGGTTGAGATTGATGCATCCATTTGTTGTCTCACAAAGTTAGTCACATTAAACATTGGTGGGTGTAAGAAACTAAAGCATGTACCAAGTCAAATCAATAAATTGACTAATCTCCGAGAACTCAGTTTAGTAGGCACAGCTATGACAAAGTTTGTAGAGAATTTGGGTTGTATGACTTCATTGGTAGACCTTCAAATATGGGCTTGGTACGAGCAGAGTACAGTGGATCTCTCAGTTAAAATTTCTCAGATAACTGCTATGAAAAGCCTTCGATTGTCTAACACTAGTTTGACGAGCATCTCATGTCTTCCTTCAAGCCTGACTCACCTTGATATTTATTTTTGCACAGAAATTCAAAGTATTTCAGGTCTTCCCTCAAATTTGACCAGCCTAAAGCTCCAACACTGCAAGTCAGTGGTAAGAGTATCAAGTACATCAAGAGGCTTGAGAAATTTAAAGAACTTAGAACTTAATTGGTGCGGAAACCTAGAAGAAATTGAAGGTCTTGATGACAAATTGGACTCCTTGGAGTCCTTTAAAATTGGTTTTTGCAAGTCATTGCGAAAGTTACCAAAATTGAGGGGCTTGAAATATCTAAGGACTCTACGGGTTGTTGAAGGAAACGACTTCATATCCGATTTTGAAGGTGAGGAACTGGACTCTCTGGAGGTGTTGGATTTATCAGATTGCAAATCATTGAGAAGAATACCTTATCTACAAGATTCGAAAAGGTTGAGGGAACTAAGAATCTTTGATTGTCCTCAACTGTTAAAGATTGAGTGCCTTGGGGACTATGAATCATTACAAGAGTTGAAGATCCATCTTTGCCGCCGTTGGATGGAAGGATTATTGAATCTTTCCAACTTACAGAAGTTGAGGAATTTAGATATTTATAAGCTGGATAACTTAACCAAAATTTCAGGCCTTGAAAGATTGGGATCCTTGCGAAGATTGAGTATAGAAAAATGCAAGAATCTATTAGAGATTAATGTCATCAATTTGGAGAACTTAGAGGAATTGAATATATGTTGCTATAAAGGCTTGGAAAAATTACCAGCTGATTTGTCCAATGCCAAGAAGTTAAAGCATCTATCTATTGAAGGTCACAAGAGTCTGGATGAAATTGATGAATGGAATATCAGTTGCTGTGAATTCTTAGAGCATTTGAAGATTAGTACATTCAGTCACTTGAAAAGATTACCCGATGTGTCTCTCTTCAAAAAGTTGGGCTATCTGCATATTGAAGGCTGCAACAATCTAACCGAGATTCATGGAGTTGACAGATTGGAGTCCTTATCGAATTTGTATATAATTCGCTGTGAGTCCTTAGAAAGCTTACCGGATCTGTCAAATTTGAAAAGTTTGAAGCGGCTATTTATTGAAGGTTGTAAGATTCTATCTGAGATTCACAGAGTTGATGGATTGGAGTCATTGGATGATTTGCATATAAGTGGCTGTGAGTCCTTAAAAAGGTTACCGGATCTGTCAAATTTGAGAAGGTTGAGGCAGCTACATATTGAAGATTGTAAGATTCTATCCGAGATTCACGAAGTTGACGGATTGGAGTCCTTAGATGATTTGCATATAAGTGGCTGTAAGTCCTTAAAAAGCTTACCGGATCTGTCAAATTTGAAAAGGTTGGGAAGGCTATGCATTGAAGGTTGTAAGATTCTATCTGAGATTCACAGAGTTGATGGATTAGAGTCCTTACATGGTTTGCATATAAGTGGCTGTAAGTCCTTAAAAAGCTTACCGGATCTGTCAAATTTGAAAAGGTTGTGGAGTCTATATATTGAAGGTTGTAAGATTCTATCCGAGATTCACGGAGTTGATGGATTGAAGTCCTTACATGGTTTGCATATAAGTGGCTGTGAGTCCTTAAAAAGCTTACCGGATCTGTCAAATCTGAAAAGGTTGGAGGGGCTACGTATTGAAGGTTGTAAGATTCTAACCGAGATTCATGGAGTTGATAGATTGGAGTCCTTATCTGATTTGGGTATAATTGGCTGTGAGTCCTTAAAAAGCTTACCAGATTTGTCAAATCTGAAAAGGTTGGAGGGGCTACGTATTAAAGGTTGTAAGATTTTGTCCGAGATTCATGGAGTTGATAGATTGGAGACCTTATCTAATTTGCATATAATTGGCTATGAATCTTTAGAAAGCTTACCAGATTTGTCAAATCGAAAAGGTTGGGCCAGGCTACATATTGAAGGTTGTAAGATTCTAACCGAGATTCATGGAGTTGATAGATTGGAGTCCTTATCTAATTTGGGTATAATTGGTTGTGAGTCCTTAAAAAGCTTACCAGATTTGTCAAATCTAAAAAGTTTGGAGGTGCTACGTATTGAAGGTTCTAAGATTCTATCCGAGATTCATGGAGTTGATAGATTGGAGTCCTTATCTAATTTGGGTATAGTTGGCTGTGAGTCCTTAGAAAGCTTACCGGATTTGTCAAATCTGAAAAGGTTGGGGGGGCTACATATTGAAGGTAGTAAGATTTTATCCAAGATTCATGGAGTAGACGGATTGGAGTCCTTATCTAATTTGGGTATAATTGGCTGCGAGTCCTTAGAAAGCTTACCAGATTTGTCAAATCTAAAAAAGTTGGAGGTGCTACGTATTGAAGGTTGTAAGATTCTATCCACGATTCATGGAGTTGATAGATTGGAGTCATTATGTGAATTGCGTATAGTTGGCTGTGAGTCCTTAGAAAGCTTGCCAGATTTGTCAAATCTGAAAAGATTTTGGGGGCTACATATTGAAGGGTGTAAGATTCTATCCGAGATTCATGGAGTTGATAGATTGGAGTCCTTATTGATTTTTGTTATAGTTGGCTGTGAGTCCTTAGAAAGCTTACCAGATTTGTCAAATAGGTTGGAGGTGCTATATATTGAAGGTTGTAAGAATTTTACCGAGATCCAGGGAGTTGACACATTGGAATCCTTGACATATTTGAGCATAACTGGGTGTGAATCCTTGGAAATATCACCTGATCTCTCTAAATTGAAAAACTTAGAGACACTAATTGCCAAGGACTGCAGGAAGCTGACTGCCATTCAAGCGGGTAATAATCCGTTGGGATCTTTGATAAAATTGGATGTTAGGGGGTGTATATCCTTGGAGGAATTACCAGATTGTGTAAAGTCAAACAAATTGAAGGAACTAAATGGTGTGCCTTGCACGGGCCTAACTGATAATGATCGAATAAAACTCTTGATTGATGGCGGGTGCTCAAAGTTCCAACTGGCTTTGTCATGACAAATTTATTCAAGGTACGTTTGCCTCTGTCTCAACAAAATCTGACTTCATCTGCATTTAAATTGATTTGTGTTTTCTGTAGGTTTTTTTTCTTTTCTTTTCCCATTCTTGAGAATCGGTTCTAAGACCCAATTGAGTTCTTCTGTGAAAAACCACTATAGAGAAGTACACGTTAGCATTCCATGAATGGCATTGCCATTATTTTTTTTTTTCCTTGTTCAGACTTCAAACTGGCTAATGAATTTGGAATTTAGTTCAATAATGTGTAGTCTTTTCCAGACTCACTCCCTGTTTCTAGTATGACTGGTAGGCACATTTTAAACCATTTCATATGATCATAGTTATGACAAGTGTTTTTGGCAGGAATTATATGGGACCCCAAGTAGAAAATCTCTTGCCTTTTGTGGAAGATTTGGAGCTGAAGAGGTATGATAAGCATGTTTAACTCATTAAAGAAAGAATGACAAGAAAAATATCATAAAATTGCCAAGCGTATGTTACATTTTGCAGGGAAATCAACTGTTATCAACCTGTCTTCTTGCCAGATCCTGCTTTTCTCATTGTTCAAATTAGCAACTGTAAAAGGTAGACTACTCTCAACACAATTTACTAATTTTTTGTCAAAAAAGAAAAAGAAATGAGTTTGAGATTATGGACTCAAATGAGATGGAAACTTTCTTAATGTTCATGTAGGTTTTGAATCAAACTGCCAGGAGAAATAAGAAATGATAAAGCACTTGGAGTTGGAGTAGGCCCAGAGAACTTTATCTTACAAAAATGCACCCCCGAATTGAAGGAAGAAATGACAAGAGAAAGAAAAGAAGAAAAAAAACGATGAGCTGCTAGAAATGAAATGAATGATTAGTTGTCTGAAAAAAGAAACAGGATGAAGCTAGAGATGGAAGAAGACTGCAAAGACTTCTAATAGTATGGCGTATGCAATCATAATTTTAAAGATTTACACTGCTCATTGTTAATAGCTCACTGTGTACAATTTATTTTGGCATGATGAACACTATTAATTCTCACATCCCTATGATTACTATTGCAATTTTTGTGCAACTAATTGTGATTGATGCTTAAGTTAACCAACAGGTTATTGAAGTGGCTGCACAAGTTGTCTAATTTGCATCTCCTATATTTTACAGGTAATCCTTTTCTCCAAATTTCACAAGTCTCTCCCTCCCCCTAGTGGCATTCAATTGGATGTGGTGGATCCATATTGGAGCAGTCCCACAGTCTCATTAATGTGGTTAAGAGAAACCAAACAATTATTGATTTCTGTGTCATTTTTTGTATGTTTTGTTCATTTCAAACAATGTAGTTCCAGATTTGAGACCCTAAACACTAGTGTTCCATGTTATATTTTTGTTCTTGCATATTGACTTTCATTTGTCAGGTTGATCGTGTGTAGGCCTCTGTTTCAGTTTCTACATGTCATTATGCTAATAAGAGTTTGGGTTGGTGGTAGAAAATATGAATGGAAAGGCCTTTTTTTTGGTTTGTGGCTTCAAGGGATGATGGAATAGAGTACGGTCGAACAAACTCTTGTGCTTACATTTGATAGCTATCTGAAATGTTGTTGGATGAAAATTTTATCTTCTAAATATTTCTTTTCATGAAAATACATTATTATAATTACCTTGCAAAAATAATTGTTACAAAGCAAGGACTACCTGGCAAATATATTCAACTGCAAAGTTGCTCACTCTAGGCCCGACTCTCTGCTTTTCTTTCCTTGGATATGATTTTGATGAATTATAGAGGCTGCTGTAACTCTGTTCAAGCTTTGAATTTCATATTTCTGAGCCATCAAAATCTGTTCGACTAATTTTCTAAGGTCCCTAACATAAATCCAAAAGGTACTCAATTCGCAATGCATGTGATCCATGATTTTTCGGTTTGCATAAACTTGACTTTGTTACATTTAATGATGAATGACTAATTTGCTTTGTGAATTTTAGGTGTATGGCCTATATGGGGAAGTTGTCTTTTGTGAGGGATGACAAGATGGTTGAGTTGCAACACCAATAAGAGCCTTAGCTTAAATGTAGGGAAATCCATCTTTTTTGGTCTTCTGATAAGGCTATTCTGATTACTGGGAAAGCAATGGTTTGGAAGAGTTCATGCATATCAACAAAGTGGACACGGATGATTCTGGATAGTAATTGATAAGGTTGGTCAGATTGACAGTAACCCCTATGTAGTGCAAGTGGGGAGTATTTTTCAGGGCTTTGATGATCACGGTTCTGAAGCAGAACTTCTGATGGTGATTGTTATCACTAACTCATGATCATTTTTATCACACTATGACAACTGAGAGCTATTCTATGTAGCCTGTGTTGATATATGCCTCCTCTTCCATGCTCTCATCTTCTTTACTTGCAGGTACTTTTCTTTTCTTTTTTTTCTGTACTTTATTGTCTTTTTTCTTCAGAACTTTTAGAAGAATCCATAGCCCTGTCTCTCTCTAAGGTCGAGAGAGATGATCCTCCGTTGACACTTGGTTCTTTTAATAATGGAAATCTTATTTCCTCTGGTTTTCTTAACAACGAAAATCTTATTTTCTCTGCTTATAATGTTTATCGTGGCTAGCGAATTTAAAGTTTCTTGTACCAGTTTTCTCGGATATGGTGTGGTCATCGGGAATCATAGATTCCATCAACGCCATCAAAATCTCAATTGGCATTGGCTATTATTCTATCATGCATTTTATTGATAAGCCATCAACCAACTGAACAAGATAAAAAAGAAACAAGTAGGTGTTCATGGTTGCACCTGTCTGTTGTTTTTGATAAAAATAAGGTTTCTTTTGGTTATCACTTGTTACTGTATTTAGGACTCAAGAAATAAAAAGTGTTTAATCAATTGAAGGTAAATCCTGCAACTATACTTTTCTACAGCTTTTATATTCAGCCTCCTAGTCTTGGTGAAACCATCTAGGAGTGACAGCTTAATATTCTTGAAAAGATTATGCAATTAAAAGTTGAGTAATATGCATATTGAAAATTACAAGAATTTAGATGAGATTGTTGATGTTGAACAAATTGAAATCCTTATTGTCTTTTAAGGTAAAAGATCAACGGTATTAAAAGATTAAAAGGATGTTATAGGAAATGTACAAGCACTGCCATCAGCAACCAAAAAACAACCACCAAAAACCTAGGCAAGCCCAATGCATCCTTTTCTGATTCTAACAACTGAAATCCTTCGCCACCTCAAAACCCTTCATAACAGCTTCAACTTCTGGAGGAAAGCTGGTTTGCAAACCAATAAGAGGCCGAACACATGCACAATTTCATCTCTAAATACACCACCTGAACCTGCGGTTTCCGGATTACCTTTAGAGCTTCCATCTTGTCAATCTTGATCCACCCCAGCAAGGTTTGCACCAATAGGGAGCTCTTGAGGTCTCATATTATTTGGATTCACCAACAGCTCAAGACATTAAGTGGGCGTGAGATCCTGCACAGGCATGGTCTCCGTTTTCATGACAAATACCACCCTTTATTTCATTTACCACAGTCTTGAACTCCCAACTTCCTTTGCCCATTCTTTCCCTCATTCCGTCAATTGTTATGTTGTAACCAACATAATAGGAAACAAGAATGAAACCCCTAAGGCAAACACTATACAGAGAGGACTTCATATTCCTCGATTTCTACAAACCACATAGTTCATCAAATGAGATACTTAGAGAATATTAAAACAACCCTTTACAAACTTCTTGAGTGTTGAGGCACAACACAAAAACATAAGAAAAATCCTCTCCCTTCTTATGGCATAATTCAAATCGAGAAGCAAGGAAAATACCTCTCTTTTGTACCTGATCGCCCAATGGTTGGAATCCTTATTGTCATTGCATATGTGAATCTTTAGAAAGATTACAGGATCTGTCAAACTTGAAAAAGTTGAATGGACTACGTACTGAAGTTTGTGGGATTCTAACCAAGATACATGGAGTTGACAGATTGGACATATTGACATGTTTCAACATTATTGGAATTGAGACATTAGGAAGATTACTAGACCTATATAACCTTAAAAAGTTACAATATCTTGAGATTAGGAAGTGCAGGAATATTAGCAAGAATCAGGGTGTTGGCACAATGGATTCCTTGGAGGAGTTGGACATAACTAGGTGTGAGTCTTGGAAATATTACCCAATCTGTCAAATATATAAAACTTATAGAGGTTGAAAACTAAGCACTGCAAGAAGCTACAGAGATTCAAGTTGGCAATAATCAAGTGGGATCTTTGGAAGTATTGGATGTTAGGGGGTATATATCCTTGGAAAAAAATTACTAGATCTTACAAAGTCAAAGAAATCATGGGAACTAAACTGTGTTTCCTACATGGCCTAACTGATGTTGATCCAACAAAACTCTTGATTGATGTTGTTTGCTTAAAGTTACAACTATGTTTGTCTTGACAACTTTATTCCTTCTGCCACTATCTCAAATGAACCTGACTTTATTGTATTTAAATTGAGTAGCCCTAGTTGATCTATAAATTCCGTAGTTTTTTTTTTCCAAGTTTAGCATTTAACATGTAAGATAAAGCTTTAGACAGTTTTTGTATGTGTGTGCTTCTCGACACCAGTTTTTGTACAAGTGTGTCTCTCATGCTAGAATCTATATGCTGAAGAAGAATTGAAGCATGAGTGTGACTTTATTCATTTGTGCTCTGTGCCCCCAACAACACCATAAATTCATTGCAGATTTAGCATATCATCCTTTGGTACAAACTTTCGGGCCTTGGTGTGATCATGAGAGGAATGATTAGCTTTGACATTTAGGATCTTCCCTCCGTTGTAGTTAATGGTCCAAAAGAGATCAATGTTGGTAATGAACATATCTGATTTTATACTTTTTTTTGGGTAGAAATAGAGACATGCTTTTTCTAGGCAAAAACACAAATTTTGTTTGATCGAGATGGTAAGTCTTTTAGTGGATTCATGAATATATCTGTCAAATCAATCAGACCAGGCCACATTACAGCACCCAGTTTCAGCATGGCCCCACCATAGGCAACAACACATCTTCCGCTCAAGTTTCCTAAGGATGATGGTAGAGATATAAAACACATTCATCCAGTAGCTCATAATGCCCATAACCACCATTTGAAGCAAGGTAAGTCTGCCAGCATATGCGAGAGACCAAGCACAGAAAGTCACAAGTTTAGAATTCACCTTCTCCAGCAGTACATCAAAATTTGAGATGTGTAGTCTTTTAGAAGATAAGAGCACCCCCAAATAAACAATAGGAACAGCCCTCATTAACACTCAATAGGGAGCTCAATTCCCATCTGAGCTCAACTGTGAAACCCAGCCCTAACCTAACCCTGACATTGACCCGGTAACCCGGTTGTTTGTAGGTCCGAAGACCCAGAGTAAAGGAAGAAGCCAACTATGGGCCATCTCAGTAGAATACATGGTGTTTGACTCTGAACCCATGGATGTTGATGATGGAGTTCCATACTTGGAAGTCTGTGCAGATTTAGAAAGGAAGATGCACATGTCTGAAGATGAGATTATTTGAAGGACTTGGAGTATTATCTGACTTAGTTTGAAAGTATTTCTACACACTAGATGTGTCACTTGATGTGTGTGCAAAAGCTTTTGAGGTTTAGAGCCCATTTGATCCTCCAATTCCCTTTTTGAACCTTATTGCCTGCCTTGGTCGACTGATTGGTCGATTGGGCCAGTCGACCAAGCACTCGACTAACTGTGTGTTAAATCTGAGAAAATGTAACTTTAGGGTTTTTCACTTATATTTAAACCCTACTTCGTGTTTCTTAGTTACGGCTGCCTCCTAAACACTTTTTGAACGTGAGAAGACCTCTCCGAAACTCTCTCTGATGATTCAAAAGACTCCTTTGATCTGACAATTCGAGGTTAGGAATCACTTCAACATTACGAATTTCTTTTCTTCGATCTCGTTCTTGATTGAGATCAAGAAGAAGATGCTGCATTCTTGCAACCATCCCTTCGTGATCTCCTTCTTTTTCTTTGAGATCTATGATCATTGTCATTATCTTAACCCTAGCTTGATTAATTTCTTGAAACCCTGACCTTGTATGATATTTCTGGAAACCTTTGGTAACCTCCCATGCGAGGGAAACCTCATGGGCAATATTTATGTTAATCTAAACTTGATTATTCTATGATTTCTTCTTATTTCTTGATAGCAATCATTCCCTTTCATACTGTGATCATAACCTTTTCATGAGAGCCATAAAGGTTGAAACCCTAGTTTTTTGGGTTAAATCAAGAACCCATATTTTTACCATGACTTGATGATTTTATCTTCCCATATAGTTCTAATACATTATAGGAAGTTCCCCTTCGAATTTCGGATCAATCCAACTTCAAAAGAAGAAGTTATGACCAAATTAGTCTTTACATTTCCGTACTGACTCGATTGGTCGACTGCTTGGTCGACCTGGGTCAGAGACCAAGCACTCAACCAAAGGAGGCAGTAGCTTCGTTTTTTGCCCAATTTGATTCGTTTGCTCTCTGATCTTTTAGGCATCTTTCCTAATGTTGTATCTATGCTTGTTAGGAGTCTATTTGTCAAGTTTGGTGTCTCTCTCTTTGATCTTTGGATTATCTTCGGCGATAATCAAGGTAAGAACAGTTATTTCATTATAACATAGATCGCATACTCTCTGGTTTCTACTTTATGAAACTATGAGTTTGTTTACTGTTCTTGTACTTTATACTTCTGATATACTACTGTAAGTACAGTAGCACTTGATTATGTATTCTTTTTCATTATTCAAGCTTATATGAAATGTTTATTACTGCTTGATCGGATTATGCTTTTACATTCTCTTTTATATGATGAATTGTTGGTTGTGTATGTCATGACTGATCTGAGAAGGTGTTTGATTAGGTATGGTTTGGGATTGGGAAGTGTCCTTTTGACACTTCTGTCCTTGGACATCGGGGGGGAATAGTATGGGATGTTCTCCAAAGATGCCCATCGACGCTTTCCCGAATCATTGGTTGTCATACCTAGGGTTGTCTAGCAATGTTTGGCTAGGATGTCCCCGTTATATCAGACCCGAATCGGAAGGGTATTGAGACCGAACGACCCGTGGTAGCAATGTGATTCACGGGCACTCAAGACTGGTGAGTTACATCCGTGAGAGGACCGGAATCACATTGTGGGGGCCATTTATTGGAGGGTTGCATATGATTAGACTTGGGCTCATAGGCGCTCGAGACCAATGAGTTATATCCATGAGAGGACATGAGAACTTCTCGTTTACCATATGTGGATAACCAATAGGGTTGATGAGTCCGTATTTGAGAGAGTCAAATACGCTGACTTTAGTGTGAAGGATACATGAAAGGATCCCGAGAGGGGAGGAATGGACGTATCTGGATCTGAGTTGATGTAACTGAGTAGATGATTTGCATTTGGCTAGGCTTTACCCTGACATGCGCCAGTACTTAGACCAATGGTGATGTGAGAGAGCGGTGACTTAACCCCCAGTCATGGATTGTCCGAGAGGGATGAAGGACTCGCTACCAACCGGCATTGTGTGATTGACCTACCCAAAGAAGTACAGTGTTATGACTTAAAGCATGTTTGCCAATAGAGACCAACATACATAGAGTTTAGATGCATACATACATTATTTGTTTCATACTGCATTGCATCTTGTTGTGTTCAGATATATGTATTTATGTTGTTATGAGTTAACTTGCCTTACTGAGTTTCTTTCGAAACTCATTCCTTTTTGTACAATCTTTTGTTAGATTATTCTACAGGTACTGACTAATATGATGGACAGTAAGATGAAGTGTAAGCCGATGAAGCGTACTACACGCAAGGTGTTGGCGACAATCAAGATTATATATGATCCCTCGAGTGATCAAGTTGTGTACAACGATTAGACGCAATGTAAAGATGGAACATCTATGTTGGACTGACGAAGTCCACTATTCTGAAGATGTCATCTATAGGATAGAAAACTCTTAAGTTTAGTTTGTCTTTCTTATTTTCTTTCGTTTCAGTTGTAATTCTTTTTAGACTTACATACTACGTTCCGCTGTAGTTGTGGAGTGAGTTTCCGCCTCTCTCTACTTCTTTTGATATCTTCGGATATCTGGTATCATTTTCCACACTCTGATTATATTGATTATTCATTTCCTGATTTGAGTCTTTTATTTATAATATTAAAATCTTGATTATTTCCTGTTTATGATTATGTTATTGTATATGTGGGAAGATGATTTCCTCGTACTTGATCTTCGGGGCTATGGATCACACTCCCGGGTATGCCAGTTAGGGTACCGGCTGGGGGGATGTGACATCAATCGTGCAGTCATCAAAATAAATTGAAAATTAAGCATTGATTAATGTGGAGACCTGAATGTTTTGAGAAATTCTGTAGAAGGAAGTCTAGCACAGCAATCAAAGAGTTGTTTTCATCCAAACGCAAACAGATCATCTGCAAAACGTACCAACTTATCTATGGGGCTTCACAAAAGGGAAGATAACCAAAAGAGCCACTATGGTAACCAATCCAAGCCAGTAGTTCTCTTGAGATTGTTTTCTTTTCTTTGTTTCCACAGCTGAAGAAATTCAGAATTTAGTTCAATAATATATAATCTTTTCCAGACTCACTCTGTTTGTAACATGACTGGTTGACACATATTTTGAACCACTTCAATAAAAGATAGTTATGACAATTGACAAGTGTATTTGGCAGGAATTAAATGGGACCTCAAGTAGAAAATCTGTTGCCTTTCTGTGGAAGATTTGGAGCTGCAGAGTGAGGTAAGAGATCTGCCAAAAAATCTTGAAGAAAAAGAATGAAAAATAAGAAGATATCCTTAACACAGTCCCTTTTTAATATGTTAATGCAACTTCTGGTAGGAAAATGTCCAGCAGGTTAATTTATAGAGCATTTCTCAACTCATTCATTCATGCATATTATGTAGTCATGGCCCCTCTCTTTTTTCTTTTTTCTTTTTTTTATTTTTTATTTTTTTTATTTTCTCTTTTTCCTATTGTTGTTTATATGCATGTTGTAAATTACTTATTTATGATCTACTTCACAAATCAAATGTGTGCCAATATTTGAAATCTGTGTGTGCTACATAAACATCATATGATATATCTTTGTAGTAAGCTTTGAGAAAATTTAAGATTTGCAGCTCAAAGGCTTTTTCTCTCTTTCTTTTGGATCTCGATGATACTATAGTTGCTAATTTTTCACCAAAAAATCATAGGGAAACTTCCTTAATGTTCATGTTGGTATTGAATCAACTGTCTTGAGAAATAAGAAATGACAAAGCATTTGGAGTTGAAGTCCAGAGAACTTTGTCTAACAAAAATGCACCATAACATGAAGTTGGAGACTACCAAAGTGGCTGAAATGAAGGAAGAAATGATAAAAGAAAGAAAAAGATGAGGAGTTGCAGAATGAAGAAACCAAATGAAGGAAGAGTTCTTTGAAGAAAGAAACTGGATGAAGCAAGAGAAGGAAGAAAGTTGCAGAGGCTTTCAAAAGTATGCATACACAATCACTGGGTTAATTTTGTAATGATGAAAAATATTAATTTCTGCATTTCTATTTGTGATCGACACTTCACTTACACCAAGAGGTTAATGAAGTGACTGCTCAACTTGTTGTGTACTCATCTGTTTAATATTATAGGTAATCTTTTCTTTTCTAAATTTTACATTTGAGCAGTCTCATAGTTCCACAGATGTGGTTAAGAGATACAATGAAGTCTTGTGTCTTCTTTCCTTCCTCTTCAGATTGAGCAATTATGGATTTTTATTTCATTTGTTGCAAGTTATGTTCTTTGACGCACTGTGGTTCCAGATTTGAGACTCTTTAAGTAGGTAGAACTTGAGGTAACACTAGTGTAGATGCTGTTAGGACCCTGGGAATATGCCATGTGGAGGAGAGAGAATGGGATTATTACTGCTAACTGCTGGTTGGTGGATGATAAAAGAGGGGAAATATGTGAGAAGAGGCATTGGATGTTTTATGCAAGTTTTGTTCAGGCTTTGGCTGAGGGCACCATGAGGTGTAGGGGATGACTGGCACCATCAAAACCAGGTCTATCTTTAGTTTATTGCTGTAATTCGTATTAAAGTAATTCAGATATTAGTCCAGTAATTGAATCCTATTAGTATTTCTGCTGTTTGATATGCATGTTCCTAATAGATGCTATCTTTTTGTTCTTATATTGACTTACTTTTGATTCCTCAGAATGGATTTGTGGAGGCCTCTGTTCCAGTTTCTACATTAGAGTATGCTGATAAAGACAGGATTGGTAGTAGCAAATAAGAATAGCAATTCTTCTACTTTGGTGCATGGCTTCAACAAATAATGGAGCAGAGTATGGTTGAACAACAATTTGTTCTCACATTTGATTCCCTCTAAATTGTATAGCTATCCAAAATGTTGTTGGATGAAATTTTCATTTTCTCAATATTTCTTTTCATGAAAAATGCATTGTGATTACTTTGCAAAATTCTTAGTTACTGAGCAAGGATGCTACAAATCTATTCAACTGCAGAGTTTCTCACCCAGGCCTGACTCTCAGCTTTTCTTTCAGTGAAGGTTAAATTATACACCTTGGATATGATTTTGATGAGTTATAGAGGCTACTGAAACTCTGTTAAACCTTTAAATTTCATACTTTTGAGCCATCAAAATTTGTTAGACTAATCGTTCTAAAGCACCTAAGATAAATACAAAGGGTACTTGATTCCCAATGCATATGATCCATGATTTTTCGGTCTGCATAAACTTGACTTTGTTTCATTTAATGATGAATGACTAATTTGGTTTCCAATTATTTTAGGTGTGTGGCCAATCTGGGGAAGTTGCCTTTTGTGAGGAATGACGAGGTGGTTTGAGTTGCAAGACTAGCAGGAGCCTCAGCTAAAATGTTGGCCAAAGGGACAGATTTTAAAAAAAGTAAGTAATAAGGTTGGGAGATTGAGAGTAACTTGGTCTTTAGTCTCTTGATAGTGCAAATAATAACGGGAAATCTATTTTTTAGAACTGGATGATCATGGTTTGGATTTCACGCAACTGCTATTTCTGATTGTCGACTAACTCATGGTCATTTGTATCAACCCATGGCAATTGAGTTATTGTATATAGCCTGCCTTGATATATAGCTTCTCTTCTATGCTCCCATCTTCTTTGCTTGCAGATGCTTTTTCTTTTTACCTGTACTTAATTTTCTTTACTGAACTTTAAGAAGAACCTATAGCCCTGTCCCTCTCCAAGGCCAACCACAAGTTAAGAGAGATGATGCTCTGTGGCAATTTTTTTTTTTTTTTTTTTTTTTTTTGCTAATGGATTTGAAGTTTCTTGTAACAGGTTTTTGATATGGTATGGTCATCAAGAATTACAGATTTCATTAATACCACCAAGATGTCAATTGGTGTTGGAAATTGTTCTATCATGCATTTTATTGGGAAGCCATCAACCAACTGAGCAAGATCAAGAACAAGTAGGTGTTCCTGGTTGTAGCTATTTTTTGGTGGTTTTGATTAACAGAATAAATAAGATTTCTTTGGTTCCTTCTTTCATGTGTTTTACAGGTCTGCTGCTTTTTTGGCTCTGATCTAAGCTTTTGAACAGGTTCATGTCTGTTTTGGTTATCACTTGTTACTATATCTAGGACCTCGAGATATGAAAAACTGTTTAAACAATCAAAGGTAACTCTTGCTACTATACTTTCTACAGCTTTCTATTGGCTAAAAGCTCTAAATATTCTGCCCCCACTAGTCTTGGTGAAAACCCATCTTGGATTGACTGGTCACCAAGCATCCTTTTACTGAATATTTTTGAACCTCAATGGCCTGTAGTGGCTGACCCAGCACTTACATTTGTAGGTTAATCCGCAGAGTCATTAGAGTTTACCGTATGGTGATTTTGTTCTGTGAAAGATGGCAGATGCTTTAATCAAAAGACTGATTCTGTTAATCAGGGAGATTTACTTGCAGCCATGGTAGCTTGCTTTTGGAAGTGGTGTTTCAAGACCTAGATGTGGGAAGTCGATCTCTTATGATCCAAAACCAATTGCCCTCTAATTTAGTGGATTTGCTACCAGAATCTAGATTACCATGGCCTTATTACCCAGACTCCAGTTTATTTGAGGATACTGACTTCCTTTTGATGATATGTGTTATTAGATGTGTTGTCTTGGCCTTTTAATAGGGCACCATGCTTGGTTGTATACTTAGAAGTTCAATGCAGTATACATTTCTTAATACAATCTATTTTGTTTTATCCAAAACGAAAGTTGAGTAGAAGAGGGACACTGACTGGAATGGATGGAATTAGGATGAAATTAAGAAGAAAAATAGAAGACTGGATAGAGTTGCACGTCCACATTCCTACTGAAATCTCACAAGGCAGCCTCCTAAGAATCTCACCCAAGCGGTACTGCAATTTTCTCCCAACACAAAAGTTTACTAGCAAAAATCATGGGTATGGCCATTTCACATTTTGGGGGGGGCAAAAGCGGGGGGGATTTAGATGCGCCCCCCCAACACAAAAAAAAACCCGGGGTGGGGGAAAGGGGGGGAGGGGGAAAAAAAGGTGGGTGGGGGGGGGGGGGGGTTTCAGGGGTTGTGTTTTTTTTTTCCCCCTTCTTGTTTTATTTAAGTGGAGTGGGATGTGATTGGGTTTTTTTTGTGGTGTTTTTTTTGGTGGGGGGGGGGGGGGGTTTTTTTTTTGGGGGGGGGGTGTTGGGTTTAGTGATGAAAATCACTTTATCTTTTGTTTGAATTCAAATTTGAATTTGGTGGGTCCCACTTAGTGTTTAACATGGGTAGGTGTTTGGTATCATTAAGAGGGCCTTGGGAGAGGTAAATGGAGAGAGAAAAAGTGAGTTTCTAGTGACTTCTAAAGTGGGTTTTGTCCAAAAACGGGATTAGCTTTTGTAAGTCTTCTTCTTCTTGTGGTTTTGCAAGAAAAGGGTTTCTTCTCTCTTGTGTTCTTCTCCATTGCAACTCCATTGAAGCTTGAGCTTGGATTGAAGGGTTTTCTTCAAGAGCTTAAGGTGGAAGGGTATTCTAAGGAGCTTTGAGAGGTTATGTGACCGGTTGAGGTAACATTGTATCACACTCAAATCTTGTACTATTTTGAAGATTAAAATAGTGAAATCCCTCCCCGTGGATGTAGCTAATCTCGAATATTTCGGATTAGTGAACCACGTAAAATTCTTGTGTGTTGTTTGCATTTCATTTTCATTCTTGTGGTGGTTTGTTGTTTATTTTGTTTTGTGATTGTCTTTCAACTTATTTGCACAAGATCCTTGGTTTATTTGTTCATTTTGGTGATTTGTTTAATCATCCGGTTCCGTGGATAAGGTCTTGTCTTCTACAATTGGTATCAGAGCATAGGTTTTGTGCATTTATTTTGAAGACAATGAGTGCTCATACATTTAGGGTGGAGCCATTTGATGGAAAGACAAATTTTGAGCTATGGAAAATGAAGATGAAAGATTTATTAATTCAAAATGGTTGTCACAAAGCATTGTTGGGAAATGAAAAGAAACCGGAGGGAATGAAAGATGATGATTGGGAAGAGATGGATCTCAAAGCCATGTCTACTATTCGGTTGAGCTTGTCCAATGAAGTTTTATTTAATATTGCACATGAAAAATCAGCGGCGGATTTGTGGTCAAAGTTGGAAAGCATCTACCAAACAAAGTCTCTCACAAATAGAATTTTCTTGAAGAGAAAATTATTTTCTTTAAGAATGAAGGATGGTTCAAATATTTCTAATCATTTGAATGAGTTCAACAATATACTTTGTCAATTGGAAAGTGTTGAAGAAAAGATGAAGGATGAAGACAAGGCAGTGATTTTACTTTGCACTCTACCGGAATCTTATGATCATTTAGTAACGACCCTATGTTGTAGTAAGGGGGATTCTCTTGACTTTGATTCGGTTTGTAGTACATTACTTGCCGATGAACTCCGGAAAAAGGCTTCTTTGGGAAGTTCTATGGAGGTGGGTTCGGAAGCTAATATGACAAGAGGTAGAAGCAAAGAACGTCATGATTCTTCAAAGGGTGCTTCAAGAAGCAAGTCAAGACATCGTTCTAAATCCAAGGGGCATGATGGCAAGTACAATTGTTGGTTTTGTGGAGAGAGTGGACATCTTAAAAAGAATTGTTTCAAAAGAAAGAAAAATGGTTTTAATTCGGGAAATGAAAAAGGTAAAGAGATTGTTGGTGAACATTCTAAGGAGGCAAATCAAGTTGTGGCTACTACATCTAGTGTTATCGAAGATGAAGTGTTGATAGTGGGTTGCAATTCGGAATTTCACCAAAATTGGGTTCTTGACACCGGTGCTACACATCATATGTGCCCACACAAATCTTGGTTTAGCACATATGAGCCATGTGAAGGAGGATTGGTGAAAATGGGGAATAACTCATCTAGTAGAACACTTGGCATTGGAGCGGTACACTTGAAGATGTTTGATGGTATTGTTCGCACACTTGAAAATGTTAGACATGTTCCGGATATGACAAAAGGTTTGATTTCTTTATCTACTTTGGAGAAGGAAGGTTGTAAATTTTCCGGAGGAGATGGAGTACTCAAAGTTTCAAGAGGTGCTCTTGTTATCATGAAGGGAATCCGGGTTGGTCTCTTGTACAAGTTGTTGGGTAGTTCCATTGTTGATGATGTTGCAAATGTGGTGGTTGACAAAGGAGATGTTTCTCTTAGGTTGTGGCATCGAAGACTTGGGCACATGAGTGAAAAATGTATGAAAGTTTTGATGGAAAAGAAACTTATCCCAAATCTGAATTTTTTAGAGAAAGAATTTTGTGAGCATTGTGTCTATGGGAAGCATCATAGAAGGGCTTTTAAAGTGGGTATGCACACAAGTAAAGGGATTGTTGATTATATTCACTCGGATGTTTGGGGTCCATCACCGGATATGTCTTATGGTGGTGCTCAATACTTTGTTACTTTCATTGATGATTTTTCAAGGAAAGTATGGGTGACAATTCTCAAGTCAAAGAGTGATGTGTTAATGGCATTCAAGAACTTCAAGGTTGAGGTGGAGAAAACAACCGGTAGAAGCATCAAAGTTTTGAGGACGGATAATGGAATGGAATATGCAAAGAATGAATTTGGTAATTTTTGCAAGGAAGTAGGAATTGTATGGCATCATACGGTTGTGCATACTCCACAACAAAATGGAGTGACGGAACGCATGAATATAACATTGATGGAGAGGGTTCGGGCTATGCTTAGCAATGCAAACTTGGAGAAAGAATTGTGGGCCGAAGCGGTATTGACGGCATGCTATCTTGTGAATAGGTCTCCTTCAATGACTTTGGGTGGAAAGACTCCAAATGAGGTATGGCATGGAACTCCTTGTGATTATTCGGATTTGAAAATTTTTGGATGTGATGCATATGCTTTGATTCCAAGTTGTCAAAGGAGCAAACTTGATCCAAAATCCAAGAAGTGCATTTTTGTAGGATATGCTAAGAATGTGAAGGGGTATCGGTTATGGGATACAAATACCCATAAGATCATCATAAGTCGTGATGTACATTTTGATGAATCCTCTATGTTGATTAAGGGGGTAGAAAAGAAATGTGATGAAGAAAAATCAATTGTTGAGGATACCCATGAATTTCAAATGCAACCTACAAGTTCTTCAAATGAGGATGCTCATGATGAAGATGTTATGGATCTTGATAATCAAGATGTACAAGGAGAAATTCAAGAAGAAACACCGGTTGGTGTTGAAGAAGAAATTGTGGTACCTTTGGGAGGAAGGCCAATAAGACAAATTCGTTTGCCGGAAAGGTACAAGGATTGTGTTGATCCAAATACTCTTAGAGCTTTGGTGGCTTTAAATGAAGAACCAAGTACATTTCTTGACGCCATCAATGCGGATGATGCAAAGCATTGGAAGGATGCAATGAATGAAGAGTTTCAAGCACTTCAAAAGAACAAGACATGGGATTTGGTGGATTTGCCAAAGGGAAGAAAAGCCATTGGTTGTAAATGGGTGTACAAACTCAAGAGAGGGGTGGATGGCAAGGTGGAAAGGTATAGAGCAAGGCTTGTTGCCCAAGGCTTTGCACAAAAGGAAGGTATTGATTTCTTTGAAGTCTTTTCCCCGGTTGTGAAGTTGGTGACTATTAGATTGGTGCTTGGACTTGTTGCTATACATGACTTGGAGCTTGAACAAATGGATGTAAAAACAGCGTTTTTACATGGTGATCTTCTTGAAAAGGTGTACATGAGGCAACCGGAAGGATTTGTTGAGAAAGGCAAAGGGAAGCTCGTGTGCAAGTTGAGGAAGTCCTTATATGGACTTAAACAAGCTTCAAGACAATGGTACAAAACTTTTGACTCCTTCATTTTAAGTCTTGGTTACAAAAGAAGTGAATATGACCATTGTTTATACATTAAGTTCTTTGATGATGGTTCATATGTGATTTTAGTTTTATATGTGGATGACATGCTTTTGGTGTCCAAGGATAAAGCTAAAATTGAAGAGCTCAAAGGATGTTTGAGCAAGAGGTTTGAAATGAAGGATCTTGGTCAAGCCAAACAAATTCTTGGAGTTGAGATTCAAAGAGATAGAATGAATGGAACTTTATCACTTTCACAAAAGTCTTTTGTGAAGAAAATTCTTGAGAAGTTTGGCAAGTGTAAAGAAAAGGCGGTTTCAACTCCATTGGGATCACATTTCAAATTATCTTCCAATGATAGCCCAAATACGGAAGATGAAAAGACCAAGATGTCAAGATACCCTTATGCAAGTTTAGTTGGGAGCTTGATGTTTCTAATGGTGTGCACTAGGCCGGATATTGCTCATGCGGTTGGTGTGTTGAGTAGGTTTATGGCAAATCCCGGAAAGAAGCATTGGGAGGCGGCAAAATGGGTGCTTAGATATTTGAGAGGCACAAGTGACTACTCTATCACATTTAGCAAAGGTGGAGAGCAAGTTCAAGGCTATGTGGATGCTAGTTATTGTGATGATCGTGATAAGGGGCGATCTACAATGGGGTATGTTTTCAAGTATGGAAATGGTCTAATAAGTTGGATGTCTAAGCTTCAAGCGACGGTGGCATTATCAACTACCGAAGCGGAATACATGGCGGCAACCGAAGCTTGTAAAGAAGCGGTGTGGCTTCAAGGTTTGATGGGTGAGATTGGCATTGAGTCAAAAGGTATGCATTTGTTTTGTGATAATATGAGTGCAATTTACTTGGCCAAGAACCCGGTACATCACAAGAGGACAAAGCATATATTGGTACAATATCATTACATTCGAGAAGTCATTGAAGACGGAAGGATCCAATTGTTAAAAGTTGGAACCAATGAGAATGTGGCGGATATGCTTACCAAGGTTGTCCAAGGAGAGAAGTTGAATTGGAGTCTATCATCACTTGGTTTCAAGAAACATGACAAGTAAGTGATTTCCATCAAGGTGGAGATTGTTGGGTTTAGTGATGAAAATCACTTTATCTTTTGTTTGAATTCAAATTTAAATTTGGTGGGTCCCACTTAGTGTTTAACATGGGTAGGTGTTTGGTATCATTAAGAGGGCCTTGGGAGAGGTAAATGGAGAGAGAAAAAGTGAGTTTCTAGTGACTTCTAAAGTGGGTTTTGTCCAAAAACGGGATTAGCTTTTGTAAGTCTTCTTCTTCTTGTGGTTTTGCAAGAAAAGGGTTTCTTCTCTCTTGTGTTCTTCTCCATTGCAACTCCATTGAAGCTTGAGCTTGGATTGAAGGGTTTTCTTCAAGAGCTTAAGGTGGAAGGGTATTCTAAGGAGCTTTGAGAGGTTATGTGACCGGTTGAGGTAACATTGTATCACACTCAAATCTTGTACTATTTTGAAGATTAAAATAGTGAAATCCCTCCCCGTGGATGTAGCTAATCTCGAATATTTCGAATTAGTGAACCACGTAAAATTCTTGTGTGTTGTTTGCATTTCATTTTCATTCTTGTGGTGGTTTGTTGTTTATTTTGTTTTGTGATTGTCTTTCAACTTATTTGCACAAGATCCTTGGTTTATTTGTTCATTTTGGTGATTTGTTTAATCATCCGGTTCCCGTGGATAAGGCTTGTTTCCTCCGGAAAAAATACCGGGGGGGTAAGAAAAACACGGTGCCCTTGTGGGGGGTTTCCCCCCTCTCGCCCCCTTGGGGTGGGTGGGGTGTGACTCTTTGTGCAGAGGAACCGAGATTTTTTGTAGTCTCTTACATCCCCTGCCTCCACACTAATTCCTTTTGCAAGGATCCTCACTAGGAGTTGGTTGGATATTTTCCTCTGGCACAAGAAATCAGACCACATTAGGTGGGCTTTATGAACATTTTTACCATGTAGGACTCAAGGTATGCCCCCCGGCAAAAAAAAAAAAAAGGTCAGTTCTTCATTCTAAAAGAGGCAGAAAGGGTAATTATGTGATGAATTATTTTCTAATTTTTTAATTTTCTACCTTGGTTCTAATAGAGTGCAATTGATTGCATCATTGCAAGTCCAAGGATTAAAATATTGGGAAGCTTTCAAGATTATTCAAAACAAAATTTTGATTTCACCAAATAATTCATTCAATGTCTGAATCACAAATTACACCCCCCCCCCCTCAAGGAAGGGAAGAATAGTTCTCTGATACGGAAGGGAGGGGTTGTGTAGCAGAGTCTTAGGTGAAAATAGCATTATCAGCATGGGTAGCTCTTGAGTCGTCCGCGGCAGTATTTATAAAGACAATCAGAGGTCGGCTGTCTCATAGAGTTTGGGAAATTTGATTCGGGCGTAAAAAAAAATGGGGATGCTCAAACAATTCTAACCATTAGATTGCAATTTTCCATGTGGCATCTTAAGAGATTGCATTGTTGTGCACTATAGACGATCTGCACAGCAAACTAGCTTTATCCACTTCTTTGATTCTTGATGTTTCTCCTCCATTCCAAGATCTTCCTATGGTGGCCTGGATTCCTCGTCTAGGCTAACCCTCTTGGTTAGTCTCCCAACTGCTTAGTGGTGTACGAATCAGCGTCTTTACTTTGTAATTCCAATGCTTCTATTGGTTGCCATGTTTAATGATTTGTAATTTACATACCCCTCCCCCCCCAAAAAAAAATAAATAAATAAATAAATAAAGGCAATAATAAGGATGAAGTCCCACAAAATTGATGCTTCCAACCCAAAACTTAAAGTCATTTAATTTACAAATTGTTAATGAAGACCATCATTACTAGTAAAGTGAGATGCCCATAGAGCATTAGATTTTTAACCTCTTGTAATTGCCATAAAATGCATAAAAAATTATATTAGCCTTGTATGATTAAAGATTTTCTTTGAATCAACCTAGATTTTACCATATGTGTGGATGATATGGCAAATCTAACTGCATGGATCCCATCTAAGTGGATGGTGCGGCAAATCTGATTGCATGGATCTCTCCCTTTCTATGTGTCATTTTATCCGAGGTGTGATTATGTTATGCTTTCGTTTTACCATCAAGATATAAGAAGAATGAGATTTTATTCTTAAAATCCTCCACACAAGCAATTTCCCGATTCAGTCATGACATTGAATTGAAGGCCAATCAAGTGATCGACCTCCCTAGATGGGTTGTATAAAACATCTCACTTCAAACAAGATGTGCAAACTCAATCATAGATCAAAATCATCTCTCAAATAGGTAGTTTTTTGTATGATAATTGAGGCTTGAGACCTAATGAGATAGCACATCACTTGCAAACGACTTCAAGATATCACAGACAATCTGAATACACCAAATTCAACACTTTTGATCCCTCATAATTAGCATCTCAAACCCCTTTTTAAGTAATCATGCTCATGACAATGTCTATAACAAAGATGGCAAGTTGCTCGACAATGATTTGCAAAATAAACTTTAGAGCCAAAAACTTACATGAAAGAATTATGAATGAAAAAAAATTCAAAAGTCAGTAATGAAAAGAACATCAAATACACAAGAAAACTCGGTTTTCTTTGATTTTCTCCAAATTGGCTTCAATGCCTCATTGTGAGACCATAAAGCCTAGGAATTTCTCAAAGGATACCTCAAACAATTCATCTCCAAATTGAGCTTCATTTGATAGCTCAGAGGTCATAAAAAGCTTCTGCTATGTCGGTCAAGTGGTTTATTCTGCCCGAGCTGCACTTCCAGCATATCAACATATACCTCGATGAGTAGTTTGATATTTTTGTAGAAATTCTTGTCACTGCTCTTGGATATGTTGCTCCAATGTTGTACAAATTGAATTGCATCACCCATTAATTGTAACTTTTTCAGTTTGTGGTGAAGGCAGTATGCTTCTTGTCTTCAAGCTTCATCAGAATTTGGTTATATCTTGAGTTAAGCGTCCGTAAAGCTCAATACCTCGTGACCCATTATGGCATCAATGAGCAGATTGATCCAAGGCAAACAATAACAAGCCTTGGGGTAGGCCTTATTTAGATCAGTTTTGTCCATGGACATCCTCCATTCACAACATTCACCTATTAGATCGGACACTCAATTGGTTTGATGAATACGGACAAGTCTAGTTTATCGACCTCTTTTCTTATTGTTGTATACTTTTTGGTCAAGAAATTCTGACATTGTTAAATGACCAGATTGTCTCATCAATCCAAAGGCTATGTTCTGCCCTTTGTCGATCAATTCCAAGTGTATCTTTTGCAAACCATGGGAACACATCACCATTCTACTGTAGGAACTCTTTAGCTTCATCTTCATGCTTGCTCTAACCCAATCATGGTTCTCCTAGCTGTGTCCTCAAAACACAGTTGTATTGTTTCCAACTTTTTCACTGGTTCCCTTCTCCGCATATGTCTTTGTCCCAATCATCTTGGATCTCAATTATCATGGTAACCCTCAAACTTGGTCTCCTCAAGTGCTTCTTCGTAAAATTGGCATAGCACTATCAAAATGACTTATGATTCAAGTGACATTCACCAACTCCGTTCTTTGTGGAAAACTTAGATTTCATGTGTTTTGGGAGTCCAAGATGCCAAGGATTGGTCTTTACATTAGAAGCAGAAGGGAGTGATCGACCATGAAAGTTGATTAATTTAGTGACATCCAAGAGGTTGAGCGGTATAGTGCCTTTGACAACTGTCGAGGATTTAGTAAATCCATAGCGATAAGTCTCATCTAGCACTATGACACTATCATCGAACCCTAACTGTCATAAACCTCGTAGTATATAAGGTTGACAAAAGAAAGCATCAATCAACACCTAGTGTATCTCCCTATTTTCCAAGTTCACTTTGACAATTGGGGCATCATCATGTGGAGTCTGTGCAATAGCAAGATCCTTGCCCGTGAATGTTACTGGATCTGGGTACATCTCACTCCATTTTTTTGATGTGCCTAATCACCTCCAACAAACCTTGCATTCCAGTTTCATTTTCGAACTAGGTCTTGCGAAGGCCTCCCGAGCACCATAGAAATGGGGATTTGGCTTCTGTCACTTTCCCATGATTGCTCCTCTTGGGATCGGGATGGCATCAAACCAATCTTTCTTTGCAATCTCCTTATTTCTCCTCTTATGGGTGATCAACCTTAAGGTCGGTTTGCTCTCTTAGCATATCTCCTGAGAAGAAGATTGGTGAGTTTCCAAGATCGAAGAAGATTTGAACCAAAAGTAACAATCATTGATCAATTTTGAAAAAGATAGGAAATAGAAACTAGCTGAAACAGAATTTCTGATATATTTAGCAGCAAATTTACAAAAGGTATTACAAGATTCATACATCCAAGTAATAGATTATCAAACTGAAGAGGAAAGGAAGAAAGCACTACCCTTGCCTCAACTGAACTGCGTTTCAAAAACAAGAGAAAAAGATCCTCGGTGAAGCAGACAAGCAAAACAATAACAACAAACCCAGCCTTATCCCAACTTAATGGGATTTAGGGAGAACGGCGGTCTAGAACAAAAAGGGAGAAAAAGACACATGAAATAGAAAACAAGAAAATGACAAAAGAAAGAAGACAAGGAATACAGACAAAAGAAAGACGAAAATTAGGAGAAAAAGCGAAGCCTAGAAAGTCAGGAGAATTGTAGTTGCATGGATCTTCCTTTCTGGGAGAATTGCAGTTACATTGATCTTCCTTACAAGCAAGCATAAAACCAAACAAAATATATGAGTAGTCTAAACTAAATTTGGTTAGTTGGAGTCAACTTACATCCAGAAGTTCTTATCCTTCCATATAATAAGCCAAACATGCAATAACTAAGAAGTGTCTCAATGCATGAGGCTCCCACTACCGCATGATCTAGAACTTGAAAGGACATAAAACCTTCTCCACCGGAAAGGCTGTTTAATTAGGGGAGTGGGATAGCCACGTGTACAAAATATTGTATTATATATTGAGTTGTTTTTCATCATTTTAGAAAAGTGAATAATATACTTCATTTGTCTTTTATGGTATCAGGCCTTCACATGTCCTATACCTTTTTTGTCTGCCTTTTTCCGTTTCTTGCTTTTTCATTTTTTGGCTTAGAAAGCTCTGTTCGCCGGATGCTCTGTTCTTGAAGCTTCCATGGCTACCTTGGTTTTCTTTTAGGGAAGTGGTTAAGTCCTCCTCGGATAACTACTTTCACCGGAGTTTTTGTTCTTGGAGGTTTTATTAGCGAAGCGTCTTCCTCCAGTATACTGATTTCGCCGGACGATCTGTTCTTGACGATTTGGCGATCTATTCATGAAGCTTTCATGGCTAACTTAGCTTCCTCCTCTGCAACAGCTTTGGTTTTTCCTGTTTCTGCTGTTCCTTTGTTCCCTTATCCGACTAATCTGAATGTTACAAACTTTGTAACCCTCCGTTTAACATCTGAGAATTATCTTTTGTGGCAAACTCAGTTTTTGTCTTTGGTTGAGAGTCAAGATCTGTTGGACTTTCTTACCGGCGATTGCTCTGCTCCCGCAAAAATTCTCATATCTGATGTTGGTGTTGAAACGCCTAATCCAACTTATCATTCTTGGTTGAAGACTGATCGATTAGTGAAAGCCTGGCTTACTGGCACTCTTTTAGAAGGTGTTCTAGGGCTTGCATATGGCATTCAATCATCTGCAGATTTGTGGCTCATATTATCTGATGCTTTTTCTCAATCTTCTGAAGCACATGAGTTTGAATTGTTGTCTCGATTGCATTTTATGAAGAAGAAAGAGACACAATCTTTGAGTGATTTCTTGCTTCGTTTAAAACTCTCTCGTGATCAGCTTGCAGCGATTGGCAAACCGATTGAAGATTCACGAAAAGTTTTTCTACTTCTCAATAATTTGGGATCTGCGTATGAAAGCTTTGCGACGACGATGTTGAAGCCACCAGTCCCGTGTTATAATGATTTAATTCCGTTGCTGCACAGTCATGATCTGAGAAACAGAGGTAATTCGTTTGTTTCACCTACTCCGAATCTTGCATTTTTTGGATCTCAAACTAGTAGTCAAGGAGGTCGTACTGTTTATCGTAGTGGCCGGTATGGTTCTTATGGCCTGAATAACTATCGTGGTGGTCGGAGTGGATCCTTTTTTTCACAGAATCATGGATTTGTTCCCTCTGCTAAAGCCTTTGGTTCTGTGCATAATTTTCAAGAAAACAAAGAGAATAATTCTTTTGGTTTTCCTTCTACATCATCTCTATGTTGTCAGATGTGCAAGAAAATTGGCCATGATGCTTTGAAATGCTGGGGTCGATATGATCATTGTTATCAGTCTGCTGAGATTCCGAAAGCATTGGCTGCAATTCAGCTTAATTCTTCTTCTTCTTCAGTTTGTTGTCAGATCTGTAAGAAATGGGACATGATGCTTTAACTTGCTGGGGCAGATATGATCATAGTTATTAGTATGAAGAAATTCCGAAAGCATTGGCTGCAATTCAGCTTCATTCTTCTTCTGGTTGGCTTCTTGATTCAGGGGCTTGATCATGTTACTGATTCTCGCGTAAGCTTTCTATTGTTGTTCCCTTTAAAGGATCTTCTTCATTGATGATTGGTAATGGTGATTATTTGCGCATCACTCATATTGGTTCTAGGATCATATCTAATGGTAGTCATTCTCTTCCAATAATGGATGTTCTTGTGGTGCCTTCAATCAAACGTAATTTGATATCTGTTTCTAAACTTAATTCTGATCTTGGTTGTGTTCTGGAGTTCACTAACAGTAGTTTTCTTGTTAAGGATCACACCAAGCAAACAGTTCTGGCATCGGGGACTAAGAAGGATGCATTGTATGTGTTTGATTTGAACACTGATAGTTCTGGTAGTGTTGCCAATGTTGGTTTTGGTTCTGTTTTATTTTCTTCTAGGCAAACTATGGCTTCGAGAGGATTTGGCACTTGAGATTGGGCCATCCTTATTCTCGTTGTCACTTGTTTTTTTGCGTTCTCATGGTTTAATTCAATTTGGTTGTAAGTCAAAGATTGGGAGTGTTAAGACAGGGACTGTTGATAATGTTTGTGATAGTTGCCAATTTAGTAAAAGCACACACCTACCTTACAATTCTTCATTCACACGTGCTTGTGCTCCTTTGGAACGAATTCACTGTGATTTGTGGGGGAATTCTCCAGTTGTGAGTGTGTAGAAATCCAAGTACTTTGCATTATTTGTTGATGATTATTCACGTTTTACTTGGCTCTATCCACTTAAAAAAAATCGGATTTCTATCATGTTCTTCTGCGTTTTCAGTCTCTTGTAGAGCGGCAGTTTGACTCTAAAATAAAGATTTTACAAAGTGATGGTGGTGGTGAATTTGGGCTTACTGCATTTCAGTCTCACTTAGCTTCACAGGGTATTCTTCATCATATGTCCTGTCCTAAAACTCTAGCTCAAAACAATGTTGTTGAAAGGAAACATAGACATCTTGTAGAGCTTGGGTTAGCTCTCTTATATCATGCCTCGGTTCCTATGTGTTATTGGGTAGAGGCTTTTCTTACATCAGTTTTTCGCATCAATCGTCTTCCATCCAAGGTTTTACAAATGGATACTCCTCTTCATCTTTTGTTCAATCAAGATCCCCAATATCATACGCTTCGAGTTTTTGGTTCGGCATGTTTTCCATGTCTTCGTGCTTATAACTCTAATAAATTTGAACCTCGCTCATTGGCATGTGTTTTTATGGGCTATAGTGATTGTCACAAGGGTTATCGTTGTTTGCATGTCTCCACTGGTCGTGTTTATATCTCCAGGGATGTCATATTTGATGAGAATGTTTTCCCCTTTAAGGGTACTGTTGTGTCTTCTTCTTTGGGTACTTCTTGTACATTTGAAGGTTGGACTGCTTATGTTGAGCCTGCCTTCTCTTCTCTTGATAAGCGTGATACAAAGTTAGCTTCTAGTTGTGTTTCATGTGAATGATCGCTAGTGAGACCTTGGTTTTCTGCTCCTACAACTTCTGGACCTAATGATCTGTTACTTGGAACTTCAAGTGTTTCTGCCACTGCTGTTTTGTCCTCAAATAATTTGGATCAAAATAATGGTTGTTACTGCTCCTCATTTGGGTTTTATTCATGATCAGTCCATGGGTTCAGCTCCTGTGGATTCATCACATTTGCTTCGTTCTTCTTCATTAGACACCCATTGCCCACCTGATGTTTTAGCTTCTTCACCTATTTTAAAATCCATTAGGCCCAAATGGGTGTTTATCTAATGAGTTACAGCCCATTACACTTCCGGCCCATGATAAAAACACTGAAATGGGATTCTCTAGTGAGTTACAGCCCACTGCACCTCAGGCCCATGATAAATTTGTTGAAATGGGTTTGGTTCCTTTTTCTTTAAAGGCTACTGATTGTAGTTTATCTGCTCCATCTACACAAACCATGCATAATATGGTGACCCGTGCTCAACTTGGTGTTTGCAAACCTAAACCCAAGTATGCGTTACATGTTGATTTTGTTTGTTCTGAGCCTAAGTCAGTGAAGTTTGCTTTAGCTCATCCTGGCTGGACTGCTGCAATGAAAGACGAAATGGCTGCCCTTACTACTAATCATACTTGGTCTTTAGTTCCTTGTTCACCTAAGATGAACGTTGTTGGTTGCAAATGGGTTTTCAAGACAAAATTGAAAGCTGATGGGAGTTTAGAGCGTCTTAAAGCTCGTCTTGTTGCTCGTGGCTACAATCAACAGGAGGGTATTGATTTTGTTGAGATGTTTAGTCCGTCGTTAAACTGGTTCTATTCGTTTGGTTTTAAGCATTGCTACTATGCTAAAATGGCCTCTACATCAATTGGATGTTAAGAATGCATTTCTTCATGGTTTTTTATCCACTCTGGTGTTTATGCAACAACCTCCTGGTTTTGTGGATTCTACGGATGATGTTTGTCAATTACATAGATCTCTTTATGGACTTAAACAGGCGCCCCGAGCTTGGTATGATCGGTTTAGTGGTTTTCTTCTGGATTTTGGATTTGAGAGTAGTTTCTTTGATAGCTCTATGTTTGTTTATCGCCAAGACGGGAGGACTTTGATCTTGTTGCTTTATGTTGATGACATTGTTCTTACTGGAAATGATGAGCTTTTCTTAAGTTCCTTTATCACTACTTTGGGTTATACTTTTGCCATGACGGATTTGGGCTTTTTACATTATTTTCTTGGGATAGAGTTACTCAAACTAGTTCCGGTTTGTTTTTATCCCAACCAAGTATGCGGCTGATTTGCTTTGTCGTGCCAGTATGCTTGATGCAAAGCCTGTGATGACCCCTATGAGATATCTCGTCCAGTTGTGATGTCAGATTCTTCACTTTTTCATGATGTTACTTTGTTTCGAAGTATAGTCGGGGGTCTACAATACTTGACTATGACTCGTCCCGATCTTTCTTTTGCGGTGATTACCGTTTGTCAATCTATGCATGC
Source organism: Hakea prostrata (assembly GCF_041222555.1). NCBI lineage: Eukaryota > Viridiplantae > Streptophyta > Magnoliopsida > Proteales > Proteaceae > Hakea > Hakea prostrata. The sequence continues at coordinate 40,288,731 of NC_142603.1, forward strand.
ACCGACTGTCTCTGATTTCTCTTCTGACAAGCGTCTCCTTTGTTATGTAAAGGGTACTTTGGATTGTGGTTTGTGTCTTCATCAAGCTAGCTCTTTTCAGTTATATGGTTTCTCTAATGCTGACTGGGCGGGATGTCCTACTACTCGGCATTCTACTACTGGCTATTACACTTTTCTTGGGGCAAATTGTATTTCTTGGAGCGCTAAGAAGCAACCTACAGTTTCTCGTTCTAGTACAGAAGCAGAGTATCGAGCCATGGCTTCTACTACTGCTGAGTTAACTTGGTTGAGTTTTCTTCTTCGTGATATCGGCATTCCGCAGCCTCAACCGACCATTCTCTACTGTGATAATATGAGTGCTCTTCACATGACTGTGAATCTAGTATTTCATGGGCGTACCAAGCATATTGAATTGGATTACCATTTTGTACGGGAAAATGTTGCTTTAGGACATTTGGTTACACGTTATGTGGCTTCTCATCAGCAGCTTGCTGATATTTTTACAAAACCCCTTTCTCCCAAGGATTTTCGTTTCTTATGTACCAAACTTGGCCTTGTTCGCCGGCCATGTTTGAGGGAGGGTATTAGGGAAGTGGGATAGCCACGTGTACAAAATATTGTATTATATATTGAGCTGTTTTTCATCATTTTAGAAAAGTGAATAGTATACTTCATTTGTCTTTTAGCTGTTTCCAAGTTTCAAGCTGCAACAAACAAGTTGCATCAATACAACTTAACCAAGTCAAGCTTCAAGAACCAAAGTGGAAAATCTTTACTTTGAGCTTCCAAAAGAAGTTCCAGTCTGAAGATCAGGATGCCCATCACTCCAGCAAGTCAAATGATTTTGCTTGCTCAGGAAAAGACACTACCCCATTTAACAGGTACACCAAATATATTTCCTAGGCCAAACTCGCTACACTAAGTATGAGCCATGTGTTAGTGGAAGAGTACAAACATGAAAACTTTTGATACAGTTGACTAGAAATTATGGGCAATCTAAATATCTATAGGTGTACCCCATTCTCCAGTTGCTGTAATATGGGATGACAAGATTTTTTCCCCCCTTCTCTCTTGACCAAATGCATTGACATTCAGTGACAGTTTAAACAGGGTGAAGAAATGCACTCCATACCTTATGTTCTTGAGGTACCTAAATCATCTTGACTAGTTACCTGAGAATCCCCAACCCTTGTGGAGCCTTTGCTGTCCTCATGTGATACTACTCAGAGAATGTATTAAAGGAACATCCTCTTCAGTGTCATGGTCATGCTCTTCCTCTTGTGCATCTCTATCAGATGCAATAACAGAATTCTCTTCTATGCTCAAACCTTGGCCATCAAAGAGCTTTTCCCCTGCATGTTACATAATTTATGAGAACTACCTTTACGTTTCTACTCTCTTTCTCATCTGCAACTAATAGATTATGTTACCTTTTGCATTTCATACATTAAAAATGAAGACGGAAAAAAAAAATCATTACATAATTGGGAAAACTTAAGAACAATGAAACAAATGAAAATGTTTATTTGAAGTGCATAGATATGCTGTGTGTGGCTGAGGAGGGCGAACGCCTCTTCAAAGTGTCTTTGTAGTGAACAATAATGAAGCCAAAGGTACAATTTTGACTTGTTGTGTGTAGCTCAGCTTTCCCTGCATTTGCTTGATTAATTTAGCATCCCAAGTATTTGTCTACTTTCTTTTTCAGAAAGTTATTGGAATTTGGAAGGATTTGACAAAAGGAAATATACACAACAATAGAAAATGTAACCAACCAAATCATCATGAACTCTACATCAATGTGAAGGTAATAATAGACTTCAGACCAAAAAAAATGTAATAGCAGACGCATAAAAATAAATATAAGCACATTTTAGCCCAATTACAGGGGTTGGACAACTACTCACACACATAGTTTAAGGTTTGAGTTTAACCACATGGGACATCAAAACATTATATGGTTTTAGCTGATATTTCGGGAAGAGAAGTTGCCGGCTCCCTCAATATAAATACATTGTCTGGGTGAAATCCGGCCAAGATTTTGCAATTTTGCTTCTGCGCATGATGGTCATGCCAGCAGTCCGATTAGATAATCGGACGGCTGGCTTCATCCTTCAATTAAAATAACATAAACCTAATCAGACTGCTGGCTTCATCCTTCCATTAAAATAACATAAACCCACCTTTAATAATTAATACTTGGTTTTGCTGACGGTTTGGTCCAATGACAATATAGCGGTCTAAGTTGGGCGGTTCGAGTGGTTTATGTAACTCAAGTATTGGTATTCCATATAGTTAGTTGGTTAATACATATATACGAATTCAAAAACCAAAACCAGCGGTTCAATTGAGAATTTCAAAATGTCTTGAAATACACAAAACCCATGGCTTTCACCGCCCAATCTTAACATTCGTGTGAATGATTTGGAGCTCTGAAAATCTGGAGGCGAAGAAGAACAGCAAGCAGGAGGAAGTTTAGGGTTTACCGTCAGAGTTGATCGAAATCAGTTGCAGGGGATTATTCTACTTTGCTACACGATCGATCGAAGCTCGCATCTTGGAGAAGCTCGAGAAGCAGCAGGTTGAGGAAGAAGACGAAGCAGAGGAGAAGACGAGTTGAACTCGTGTTTCATTTCAAAATCAAAAGCTCCAACTTCCAAAATACGAAGTTGCAGAGGAGAAGACGAGTTGAAAGCTTCCCAATTTTGATCTTTTTTTTTTTTGGTAAAATTCCCAATTTTGATCGAAGCAGAAGAGTAAAGAGCTTTAGTACGCGTTTACACTCATCATCTGTGTCAAAGCAGACGAAACGGTTACACTCATCATCTGTGTCAACATCTACTTCCTTGAATCCCAAAAAGGTATTTTTCGGTCAAAGTCTTGAGAAGAAGAAGCATGAGGTTGAACAAAAGTTCTGATCGTTCCTGCGCCATTTATTTGCTTTGCTTCACAATCGAAGAGTCTCATTTCATCTCTTCTTCGTCTCGGAGATCGAAAATGGCTCTGTTCTTTAGAAGATTATGTTGTAATATTAGTCCCACATCGACTGATGTGGGAATATGTGGAGAGGAAGAGGCTATAAAAGAATGCCTCTTCCTTCTTCTTTAATCATCCCAAATATCTTCTCTCTTTGATATTTCTTTATTTATAGTGGAGTTTTCTCTTGCCCATATATTATTTCTTTGTGTCTTTCTTTTTCTCTTAGTTGTTATTATTGTTGTTATTCTTCTTTTCTTCTTCTTATTTGCTGATTGTTCTATGTCGGGTTATGAAGAACCCACCGAATAAAACAATCAGCAAATAAGAGAAAAGAAGAACACAATAATAACAACTAAGAGAAAAGAAAGACACAATAATATATGGGTAAGAGAGAAAAAACTCCACTATAAATAAAGAAATATCCAAGAGAGAAGATATTTGGGATGATTAAAGAAGAAGGAAGAGGCATTCTTTTATAGCCTCTTCCTTTCCACATATTCCCACATCAGTCGATGTGAGACTAATATTACAACAGATTATCAAATGCTACTCCAGTTGTATTGAACAATACATTCAAATATGGACCCAAACCGAATTCTGGTGGTTTTAGAATTCCATTTGGAGTAATCGCTGCTATTTCTGGTGGAATCTCATACTACTATTACTCTTCGCCGAATATGGTAGTTCCTGCTGTAGATTAGTCTTTTCAGTGGGAACTGCTTGTAGATGCAGTGATGTGTCTTGAATATCAGAGGTTCATTGTTGTCCGGTTTTCAAGCACGGTATCTTCATCTTGGTTTGGAGGAAATCTGTGTTCTCCGAGCATTTGGATCTCTTGAGTTTGGTTTAATGGTTATAATAGTAATAGCTTGACGTCTGTATTGTCTATTTGATTTTTATCTGAGTTAAATTAGATTATGGCTTGTTTGACCAAATTCTGTTAAGCGTTGGACCTAACTTTTTGTTTATATTTTTACTATTCTCATATTCTCTGTCATGGATGTTAGGATTTAGGTGCCTTTTTCTATCTTGCTTTATTTCTTGATTACTGTACAATTCTGATATTTCAGTGTTTACTTAATACACATTTAGTAATTTGTTTGATCTTTTTTCCGGTAGAAAGTAAGTTATTTGATTGAATGTTGAGAGTTGAAATTTCTTTGGTTGCAGGTTCAGCTGGATCACAGTACTGAAGCGGCAGATGAAAAAGTTGGTTAGTTTTCATACTGTATTGTCTATTTATTTATCTATTTTTTGAATGTGAATCTGCAGAGAATTCCACAGCATGTGTATAGTATAACTAAATTGAAACAATCACTTATTGTTGAACTGTTGTAAAGTATATCATTCTTAGCTTTAGAAGTCAATAAGCAAACATGGTACTCAGTTATTTGCTGACCAAGAGGAAGCCTTTAAAATGATGCCTCCATGTTGACAAACCTCAAAATCTGATTAAAATTTTTACTGCAAATATTCTAAACTTGAAGTTTGTATGGTACCCTACTGCATATGTTCCTGACACACTACTCTATGCATTCATTTTGGGTTTCTGCTCCTTTTCCAGCTCTCAATCCAGATGAGTGGGTTGAATTTAAGCTACAGGAAAGTGCAAGGGTCAGAGCTACAACACAAAGTTGTTCAGGTTAATCTTCATTTCTTGATCTTACTTCTCAATTCCTATAAAAGGAGTTTTATTATGTCTTATAAACTTGGGAACCCAAGGCTTTTGCAACTTGATTCACGGATTTAGTTCCAAAGCTTATACCAAGTCTAAAGGTCTGTGTGCTCTTTGAAGTACAAAAGATGGATGCATTTGGCTGAATAATTCAATAGCGATTGCCTTGGGTAAAATTGACTGGCTTGGATCATTTCTTCACTGTACATTAGTAATACTTCCTGCACTTTTTGAATCTTTTTCTGCTATCAACATAGGATAATTGGTGATCATGTATGAGAGAAGAGGATGAAGGAAAAGCCAAGAGTTACTCAAATTGTTGTGCAAAGAAAATATTTAGTGCTCATATGTAAATTTTTTTCTAGAATAAATTGAAATGTTAGAAGAACTACCATGCATCCTTCTTATAATCCACATTGTTTCAATTATATGTGGAGGAAGGTTGAGACCAAACCAAGTCAAGGCAAACCGATATTTTTTTGTGAAGTGGGCCGGGTTTGATAGTAATCTTGCAATAATTCAAAAAAATCATAATTTTTTCGAAGGAAAAGAAGAAGAAAATCCTTGTAAAATATTGACTTTAATCAGGTTTCAATTCAATTTCATTCTTAGGGATGGTAATCAGTTTGTTGATTTCTTAGTCAAAGGAACTTGTTAGCTCTCTTAGTCTAGGTCGTGGTGGGGTCTTCCTCTGTTGTTCATGGTTGTTGTTGTAAATATGTTTAAAATTTATTTTATATAAATATTTGTTTTAATTGTGTTTTTTATCTATGGTTTTATTTAGTCCCACATCGGGTTGTGACCCTGTCATGATTATATATATATATATGATTTGGAACTTGGAACTTGATCCGGAAGGCCCATTTTGTCATGGGTACCTTCTTGAAGGGAGTTGAGCTGAAAAAAGACCATCAACAAAGAGAGGTGACCTTTGTCATGGGTACCTTCTTGAAGGGAGTTGAGCTGAAAAAGGACCATCAACAAAGAAAGGTGACTTTACCCTTTCACCTACAGCCTTTGGAGCTCTATATAAAGCCATTTCTGAATTCATTCTAAGTACTGAATTTTCTCCTCCTCTTTCCGTCTCTCTCTCCCTGTTGTTGTTCTGTCAAGCAGTGCACATTACCTGATACACCTGAAGTAACCATTCTAGAAAGGGTGCAACCTTAAAGGTTGGGCTGACTGATCTTGGGGTGAAGACACTGTAGAACCCATATTGCACAAATCGGGGTGTCTAAATACCTTAAAGAAAGTACCTCTGGTACGTTTTAACTCATTTGATAGTATTTGTGAGAACAAGCATTCAAGTATATTTATGGATTCCTCAACAACCGTTTCAACAGTTGTTACTTTGTTGTCGTCCAGATTTCCTAAATTTAACTCTTTTATCTAATATATTTTTCAACTACTATAGGTGTGTCAGAGTGATCTGAATTAAGTGAGTTGTGGAAGAAAATTTTAAAAGTATGAAGATAGTAGGGGAATCTAAATCCCCTAGCACATTTATGATCGACTGCAAAAGTATATATCACTAAGAATAAGAGAAAACTGATTGTTCTATAATTAGTAACCGCCTTTGGTGAATCATTCTTTGGAATGAGAGTGATGAATGTAGCATTATGAGAGAGTGAGAATGAACTTGTGTTATAGAACTGATGTACCATCGCTGTAATGTCAGGTTTAACCGACTCCCAAGCATGCTGATAGAAAAGTCCTGGAAAACCGTCGGGTCCAAGGGATTTCAACCCTTGGGACCCGAACACTGCATCCTTGATTTCGTCTTCAGAAAATGGATGCATTAGAGAACTCTTGTCAACATCAGACAGGCGATTGGCAATGGGTGAAACATAAGATTTTGACAAGACCGGTTGAGCAGATGAATAGATAGCCTTAAAATACCCTTCAAATGCATGAGCAATATCTGCCTGCTTTGTAGAGACAACTCCATTATGTTTAATTTGCCGAATCTTATTTCTAGCCCTGCGCACCATGGTAGTTTGATGAGAAAACCTGGTATTTCTATCACCCTGAAGCAACCAAGAGATATGAGCTTTCTGTCTCCACTTGTTAGCTTGTTGATTTAAGTTCAGCTTCAATAGGGCTAGTCTCCTTTTTTCTTCTATATACCAAGATTCCATTCTTGAAACCAAGGCAGTGGATTCATGAGCAGTAATAGATTGCCTCAGTGCCTCCTCTTTAAATTCCAAATTTTTAACTGTTTGCTTGTTCCAAGTTCTAAGAGCCGAGGACAACTTTGATAACTTAGCTGCCAAAACATAAGAATGAGAACCAATGAAAGGAAAAGCCCAATATTGATGTAATAAGTCAAGATACGAGCTCTTTTGAAGCCAAAATATTTCAAATCTGAAAGGCCGAACTTGCTTAGATGGAGCTTTATCAATATGAAGAAGAAGGGCCTTATGATCTGAATGAGAGACCAATAAATGTTGAACATGAGCTTCTGGAAAGAGCTGAAGCCAATCCATATTGCATATGACGCGATCAAGACATCCCTCAATGCGATGCGAAACTTGTTGTTTATTCGACCACGTGAATTTGGGCCATGTGAAAGGAATAGATATCAAACCAAATTCATTGGCAAAACCCTAGAATGGAGCCAAAGAAGAATTGGTTAAAGGCTTCCCCCTTGGCGATCAGATATATCGAGATAAGAATTCCAGTCCCCGCTTAGGACCCATGGCTTATCAATAAAAGACGCCAAATTTGAAAGAGTTTGCCATTGATAATGTTGCACGGATGGAATAGGGCTCAAATAAACGCAAGTGAAATACCACATGTTGCCAGAATCCGAAATAAGAAGATGCACACACCACGAAGAAAACCACACCACATTCACATTGACAGTATCAAGCCAACAAAAAACAAGCCCACCAGCTCTACCCACTGGGGGAGCCGAGACACACTTAGAGAAACCCATTTTTTTACATAGCACACTAACATCAACTTTAACTGACTTAACTTTAGACAGAAAGACAAAAGAGGGTCGGTATTTAGATATAAGAACCTTAATTTCCTGCTGTATAGAAGCTCGACCTAGACCTCTACAGTTGAGCATTACTCCATTCATTTTCCTGCGGATGACCCATTAAGGTTGGTCATCACCACCTCAGAACATTGCAAGTTGGACCCATGCTGATCCAGGGCCATTTTCTTATGGGATTCCCCCATGGACTTCGGCATCTCAATTGTGGGTAACTCTTGCAGACTAAGCTTTCGCCACATGGAAGCAATTCAACAAAGTGGCAATCTTTTTACCTTTATCCTGAGCTGTAGAGGAGAAATGAGCTGCAACCAAAGTGTGAAGATCCATTTCAGACGATCCCATCATCCCATGTCCTATACCCTCAATCGGAGTAGATGAAGGCACTGGCGGAGGAGAGTAAGACATCACATGCTCCAGAGCTGATTTAGGAGAGCCCTCCTTAGGGAACTCCAAAAGATTCGGGGGATTGAGATGATGCACTAGAAAAAACATATCGTCATTGTGAGTGACTGGCTGGATATGCCGACCCCTAGAACAAATTCATAGCAGTGGGTGTGACTTCATCAAGGATGTTTTCAGCACATTGAGTCGATTGAACATTGAATATAACGGCCAACTTAAGAAAGTTGCGATGTAAGGCTTCATCACGATCTTGTGGAACTGGACCTGTGAACAAATGCGGATCCAGAATGCGATGCCCTTCAAAGATACGTTCATAAACTTCCTTCATGTGTTTCACCGTTACTTGATGTTTATAAGGATGGCCATAGGGGGGACTGCAGCCGATGGAACACGCTGGTCCGAAGAGGAACCTGCCATCGCATTTGCAATCTGTCTGAGTTTACGATCCTGATATTTGTGTCCCAATCGAACACAGTAGGAGCAGAGTAAACCCGAGCGAAGTTCATAAGCAAAGTTAAGTTGCAGAACCTCAGAGGGGAAAATTTCAAATATCACTGAAGAGACCAAATCCTGATTCATAGGAATAAGCACATGAGCTACAGGAGTATAGGGTGGGTTACTATCCCCTTTAGGTATTTCAATTTCAAGCACGTACCCTACTTGACTGAATATGAGGTTGAGAACCTCATGATCATGAAAACGCCAATGGATTTTAAGGATTTGTACCCAGAAAATGGCATAAGAGAAAGGCAAAGAGGCCGCAGGGATAGTCTGGTCCCATCGTTGAAAGAGAATTAAGTGGCCTTTGTAATTCCAGGGCTGGCCAAATAAGATAAGGTGCATAGATTTCTCGTTCTTGCATGTGACGGTGAACCGGCTTTGTGAACCTTCCACTAGGTGATGACCAGTAATCTCAAAATGCTCAGATTTGAAGGCCCGAGAGACGAAAGTGGACACATCATAATAGGTCACGACGATTTCATCCACAACCCATCCTACAACAGTGTATTGTACATTGCTTTTGAGTTGAGCAAGCTTAGTTTTCTCTAAGGCCACCTTTGCTGGAGGACGAACATGCAGTTCCATCTTTGCGAATTCCGCCGCCAAACGATCACAAGAGCCCGGTTTAGAAACAGAAGAAGGGCAGGAAGCAGAGAACGACACCATATATGAGCCACCTGCAGTTGAGAAAACAACAAGATATGAAGAGGAAACCACGAACACTTCAGTAACCTCAGTTCTTGAGTATTCTCGGTGAGGAGGATCAAGGAGCTGCTCCCAGAAGATATATATAAGCACAGAACCAATGCCTCAACCATCGTTAGCTCCGGAGCTCGTTACAAATGTCGCATGCACTATGTCAAAGAAAATAGAAAACCAGCAGAGATGAAACCCTAACCGAACAAGTAACACAAGCACTAAGAGCCGCAATAGTATATAGCACATCAACTGAAGAGTGCTGTGATGGGAGACGGATGACACCCGATCAATACATGCATGGGAGAGAAGATAGTATTTCCGCTCACAAGAACCCCTTACCCGCAAAAAGATCGTAGCAGCGAAGACTTTGAAAGAAAAACACGTCAATCAAAGCGGAAACCCACATACAGAGATGCAACCACCTTTGCATGCATTCGGCCGATATCGCCGATGATGTACACATATATAATTAGTGCGCCAGCAAGATAACCATGGCACATGCATGCCAATACCGAAGCTGAAAAACCGGTAGGAAGGACGTTGGGTATGGCCTAAATCATGATGATTCTGAGGAAGCATGTTGCCACAAGGAAAGAGATCCAAAGAAAATAGGCGTTGTGATAGGAGATCTGTCAGATCTGAAGAGAGAGAGACCTCCATAAGCATCCCACTGAGCCATATGATATTACCAAAGGAATAGAGCAATAGAATAACCCTACTTAGATGCCTAGGCATCGTTGTTGTTTGTTGTACTTCCCATCCTGCAACCCTGAGATCATCAACCTTACAATCAGATGTGTAAATCATACACCTGTAACTTACTGGTCTAGAAAGAGAGAGGGTAAGATAATCAATGATAGAAGAGAAATGAAATGAACCCTGAAAGACTCAAACCAGGAAGGCAATACTGAAAACCCTAGGTAAAGCAGATCGCCTCTCTCTCTCTCTCTCTCTCTCTCTCTCTCTCTCTCTCTCTCTCTCTCTCTCTCTCTCTCTCTCTCTCTCTCTCTCTCTCTCTCTCTCTCTCTCTCTCTCTCTCTCTCTCTCTCCGCTCTCGCTCATATGCTCCTCAGACCCTTTTTCTCTCATATATTTTTTTCTCTTGGTTGCTTCAGGGTGATGCTGACAAGAGTTCTCTAATGCATCCGTTTTCTGAAGACGAAATCAAGGATGCAGTGTTCGGGTCCCAAGGGTTGAAATCCCCTGGACCCGACGGTTTTCCGAGGACTTTTCTATTAGCATGCTTGGGAGTCGGTTAAACCCGACATTACAACGATGGTACATCGGTTCTATAACACAGGTTCGTTCTCACTCTCTCATAATGCTACATTCATCACTCTCACTCTCTCATAATGCTACATTCATCACTCTCATTCCAAAGAATGATTCACCAAAGGCGGTTGCTGATTATAGACCAGTCAGTTTATGCAATTCAACCTACAAGATTATATCCAAACTATTGGTCAATCGACTGAAATCCATTATCCCTCATTTGGTTTCATTTCAACAAAATGGATTTGTTAAGGGCAGGCATATACAGGATAATATTCTGATCGCTCATGAAATCAAGTCCAAAATACATCATCATACCAAGCGAAAGAAAGGTCTTATGGCATTTAAATTGGATATGAGCAAAGCCTATGACAGATTGGAATGGAGTTTTCTTAAGCAAGTGCTACAGGCCTATGGGTTTCCGAGCAAGTGGGTAAATTGGATTATGTTTTGTGTTCAAACTGTTTCTTATTCACTGCTTATTAATGGCTCAGTGGAAGGTCATATCTTACCAACTCGAGGGCTCAGACAAGGGGATCCACTTTCCCCTTACTTATTTATTCTATGTGCTGAACTGTTAACATCTCATCTAGAGTTAGCTGTTTCATGCCGTAAGTTTTCGGGCATTCAATTATCTCGTGGTGGCCAGAAATTATCTCATTTAGCCTTTGCCGATGACTTGATACTGTTTGGTCAGGCTACAAAACAAGAAGCTCGCACTTTTGGCAAAATCATTCAAACTTATTGCGCGCACTCTGGTCAAGAACTCAATTTCCACAAAACTAGAGCTCACTACAGCCCAAGCACATCATCAGCTATGAAGCGAGACCTTTCTGCGGGTTTTCATATTACACCTACATCGGAGGCTGATATTTATTTGGGAATCCCTCTCTTCTCTGGCCGGTGATGAGCACATTTATGTGTGAAATCTTATGGCATAAAGCATGCATTTTATACACTTAGAGTGGAGTTACCTTGGGTTTTATGTTGTTTTTGGCAGATTTTAGGACTTTTCAAGATTTAAGCAAATATTTGGAGTTTTGGGCTTGAATCATGCTATTTTACACGTCAAGAAGTCCATTCAAATTCTCAAATGCGAAAATGGGCCTGATCTGGAGCATGATGGGCTAGAGATGTGTGATTATGAGCCAACTCCGAAATATTGAAGAGATAAAGAAGGCAAATTTGATCTACGGCTGAGATTTTAAATCAAATCTACAGAGATATTATTGAGAGAGTCCAAATGGAAAAGAGTCCTTGCATACCTCAATATCTTATCTCTTATCTTGGATTTAATTAAAGAAAGAAAAAGAGGAAAAAGAATTATATTCAAAAAGAAAAGAGGAAAAAATCCCGTTTTTGAATGCCTCTGTCCAGTTTCGATCAAACCCTTCATCGAACGGTCATCCGATGTCCGATCATGCTGATTTTTGGAGGAGAGCTTCACGACTACTTAAACCTCAAATCCAACGGTGGAATTATGCATCTGATTTCTCTAAGTCGGCGCGATTACTACGTCAAAACCCTAATTGGTTGAGTCGATAGAAACCCCGAGTTTTATTCAAATTCAGCCGTGCTTCATATCGATGTAAACTCTATAAAAAGAGAGCCTACTCCATCAAAGGAGAACATGTCTTAGAGCTTAGTAGAAGCATTTCTTTCTTCTCTTTTGCGTTTATTTAGATTTCTCTGCTTTCTTTGCTTGCACGTAGTGAGATTTAAATTTCTAGATTCAATGTTTAGGTTTAATCTTTTATGTAATGCAATTCAAGTTCAAACTTCTTCAAGTTCAAGTCA